>NC_143436.1:93408162-94658162 GCF_987193195.1 Phasianus colchicus | reverse complement strand
AGCTGCATTTGGGAGGCAGGCTTACTGTTTTATATAAGCAATCCTGTCACACTGTGAACTGTGCCATTCTTGCTGCTCCTCCTTCCTTCCTCTCAGAGTGCTGGCTAGGGGACTGTCTTCCCCTTCTTCTTCCCTTCCCCATCCCTCTCAGTTAGATTAAAACAGATGGCAGAGGGACACAAAATAAAGAGCAAACACAGATGAGTGACTAATTCTCCAAAAGGAGCCAAGAAAAAAAAAAACACACAGCAACAAACCTTCAACTTCATCACTAGAAGCACCAGCAAGGAATGCATAATTACTTTCTGAACATCATTCTTCCATATAAGTAAATGCAGAGGTTGCTACAGACTTGATGACAGTAAGTGGGGAAGGTATCCCCTGAGCAGGGTTGACAAGCAGCAATGGAATACGCTGCAACCCAACAGATCTAAGCAGAGAACATGGCAAAAGAAGAGAGGAGAGCATCACAGACTAACCCCCCCACAATGCAGCAGCCCTGTTCCCCATACAGGTTTTACTGTACTCATTTACCAGGTGAAAGACAGCTCTGGTGGTACCTCTGCAGGAACTACCCCTGGAACAGAACTCCCCTGATCCCCTGTTATCTGGGTTTATCACACTCAGGACTGAAGTATCTGGTGTTTTGCAGGCTGGAAAACACAGAGTGTCTAGTAATGCTGGCGGAGTAGCACAGGAAGAACCACAGCCTTCTGCAAGGAGACGTGCCAAAGGAACCATACCCAGCATGCTGCAATTCATGTGGCCTCAGGAGAAACATGAAGGTGAGTTTCTCCCCTCACCAGGGAGGTGAGGACAGGAGCTATTTCTGCACTTGACTCTGCCTCTTTGCCAGAGGTTAACAACTTCACGCTGCTTCTCACAATACTCTAACAGTACCCAGCATCACAAGGCAAGTTCTCCTTTCCTGGCAGCATGAGCGATCCCTCTGATTCTGCATTTCAGCTGCTTCAGAGGAAGTAGAACCTTCCTCCTCTCGATTTTGCTCTAAGTGCAACACCATGGCAGTAGAGACATCTGAGGTGATAACTTTCTGGGCTAAGCCTGTCAGAGTTTGACATTTTAACCATTTGGAACTATTTCTGTTGGCTGAAAGAATTTGAAGCACTGTCCAAAAATTAAAAGCAAGCATCATCTTTATAGCACCCGACTGAAAACATACTGCAGTGTATCATTTTACCAAC
Organism: Phasianus colchicus; assembly: GCF_987193195.1. NCBI lineage: Eukaryota > Metazoa > Chordata > Aves > Galliformes > Phasianidae > Phasianus > Phasianus colchicus. The sequence continues at coordinate 94,656,957 of NC_143436.1, read as the reverse complement.
ACAGGGACTTTTAGATTGGTAACACAGCTAAGAAAAGCAGGTTTACTACGCAACTTCTGTGCTTTGCATTCAAGGCACAGAAATGGACCTATTTATTTATTTATTTATTTATTTATTTTATCCTTCTGTAACAAATCAAAGTCTCTGTGTTCAGGCAATAAATGGATTTGTGCATTTCTAAGCTGGAAGCACGTACTCTCTAGGACTCTGAAATTTGTTTCCTTCATGTGTTATATTGATATTCATGGCATGCTTCAAAGCATATCTATTTGCCCAGGCTTCTCCTGAGAGGGTGCTTGTTAGGCAGAATTCTGTATTATCTTCAGTTGTTATTAGCTCAATTGATTTATCTGTAATTTTGCAGTAATTTATGGTATGTGTTTCTAGAAATAGGTCTGTTGTGACCTTCTGTGATAAATGACTTCAGTTAACAGAGACTTGAACTGCAAAACCTAAACATCTTATGAGTTACTCCTCCACCCCCAGTACATTTCAGATTCAGAATGTGCTCAGTCCCATGGAGTCATGTTCCTTGCTCTGCCCACACTGAATGCCCCAGGCATCTGCTGGGATTCTAAAGGTCCTAACACTCCACATAGGAAAAGGGCATACTTCCAGATGGCTACCATTACAGAGCAGGTTACATCCTGTAAACAGAAGAGCCTGGCACAAATATCTATAAAACAGCAGCAATGAATACTTGGGTGACAGTCTTCAATTCTGCTGAGGGTCCATGCTATCAGCCTGAATGAAATCAGAACACACTCGATGACAATCTGAAAATGACAGAGAAAACCACATGGCAAGTAAGAGCACTGCTGTCACTGCACTTACAAAGAGCCTCCAAATCTTTACACTACTAAGGAAACCTACTTATTCCTACACACCATTTCTGTGAACACACTATTTTCTTTACTCTGTATTATCAGACTGAATAATCTTTCAAAAACTATTAATCAGCTTTCATTATAAATTCCATTCTAAATTGCTTTTTGCTTGCTTGCAATTATGAACTAATATTTAAAGAACCAGAAATTTATAAGGTAATTAACAGTAATGAGTAACTGTTCTGAAATATGATCAACTGCTGGATATCAACAGAAGACTTAGTTTTTCCCAACAACAACAAACCTTTTTTTTTTTTAAAAAAAAGCAAGAAGATGGAGTTTTTTTTTAGCAGAGGTTGAACATTCACTAGATAATACTATATCTGCCTATTCCTTCACTGGAAGGCAGCTATCTACGGACAAAAATATCTGCAACCTAGCAATTACTGCGAATTCAGAAGGTTTTAAGGTGACACTGACATGACAAAAGATATATTTTTATGCATGTGATGTATATTTCAAGTTCAGAAAGAGGGGCATGGAGAGAGAAAGAGAGCACGCGCATGCTGTAATCAGCTCATGCACAGGGCAAGATTCTGCTCAGTGTTTGTACATAACACAAAATAAAATGTATTGCCTGTCCTTGTCCTTCCATACAGTTAAGAGTTGGGGTCAAGCAGTGATAAAAACCTTTGTAAGTAGCCCAGTAGCACATTAAGCATTGCCCTGGTTAGAATATCAAACAAAATTTGTCCAAGAAACTAAAGGCTATTTACAATATATGAGTTTTTTTAAAGCCATTTCAGCACAATACAAAAAGGCTGTAGTTATGCTAATGAGGCCCATTTTTCCTGGGTGGAAAAAAAAAAAAAGTCACCTATTTAATTTTTCTCTTCTTGTAGCACCCAGTGCAACAGAAACACAACTCATTTACTATAGTCCAGAACTGGACAGAGAAAACTCCACCAAGGGGTTCGTCCAGTAGAGCTTCCATGCACAAGAAATGGTACACCAGAACTCACAAGAGGATGAAACCCAACTTGATCTTCTTCCTGTGAGTTACAAGTTCTGGTCCAAAAAAGTTAGGAGCTCCTACTTCAGTTTCTACTACAGAGCGCTCAGAAATCCTTTTTGATGAGAACATAGGGTGAAACAGCACATTCCCAGAACATAACCTGGAGTTCATTTTATCAGTATTTCCCTGCCTTTAACTTCCTGCAGAGCCGTACAGGGGCTGTACTATTTCCATAGAGATGGCCACTACAGGAACAGCCAGCATTCAAGTTCTGGGCAGTTTACTATGGCAGCAGCCACAGAAAAGCAAAACCAGAGGAAAAGTAATGACATTCTCAGGTGTCTAATTAACATATATTTCAGTTTGACAATAAGTCATCCATCTGAAGCTTGAAGACATATTCAGCTGTTGCTGTTTAATTTTAGAGCTGCACAAGAAAATAGAAATTTTCAACACATAATTGTTCCATTTCCTACTTGTACGACAATTTTTCACTTTTCTGTTTCCTCTTGAAAACAATGTCCCAAGTGAAAGAGTCCATGCTTCTCTATACAAGCAAGGAGTCACATACTGATAGGAAAAACCTAATTTATATATAGAGAATTATTTCACTAACTTTCTGTGAATTAAGGTTTTCAATGGTATTTACACTGCTCAGCAGTGTAGACAGCATTAGCCTAGAAGCAACATTAGTACTTACCTTAGGATGAGATTGCCCATGTTTAATCAGTTTCAAGAACCCACTACAATTCATTTGGAGTAAGCAATTACCAGGAGGTCTGGCTCTGCACCATGGGGGCTGCACTGATGTCAATGTCTTGCTTTAGGGACAGACATGGTTGTCCCCTTCAGTGATTTACATCACCCTACAGGGCAGTGCCATCTCAGGACCACTGCATTCTTTTCTCCCCTGTCTTTCAAACATGACCTTCACTTCAGCATGACCAAGGACAAAGAAAAGGCAGAGCATCCCACACAGCAGCAGCCAAGAACATCACTGTCTGGAGCCAAAATCATTTCAAACAATAAGTTTGAGTTTCCTGAAAGCTTGGAGCCTATAGTCTTTTAAGATGACAAATTTAAGATTCTCTGCAAACTGAAGATGCATGTTTTTACTTTTTCAACAGGTAACTTCTACTGGTAAAGATCACCTTTAAGAGGGACCATGGATTTAATAAATTCAACAGAACAAAACAGTACATCAGAAGAACTATTCAAGTGGGTGACATCCAAGATTCTCATTTCCATTACCCTGTCTGTGCTTGCGCTAATGACAACGGCCATCAATTCTCTGGTGATGACTGCAATAATTGTGACAAGAAAACTCCACCACCCTGCCAACTATTTGATCTGCTCTCTTGCAGTGACTGATTTCCTTGTGGCAGTCCTAGTGATGCCCTTCAGCATTGTCTACATTGTAAAGGAAACTTGGATCATGGGGCAAGTAGTGTGTGACATTTGGCTGAGTGTGGACATTACATGTTGCACGTGTTCCATCTTGCATCTCTCTGCCATTGCTTTGGATCGTTACAGAGCAATCACAGATGCTGTGGAATACGCACGGAAAAGGACACCAAAGCATGCTGGTATCATGATTGCAGTGGTATGGATCATATCCATTTTTATCTCCATGCCGCCTTTGTTTTGGCGGCACCAGACAACCAGCAGGGACGATGAATGCATCATCAAACATGACCACATTGTTTCCACTATTTACTCTACATTTGGCGCCTTCTACATCCCCCTGGCCTTGATTCTGATCCTTTATTACAAGATATACAAGGCAGCAAAGACCTTTCACAGAAGAAGTGTCAGCAGGATAGTCAGGGAAGAGGTAAATGGACAAGTCCTTTTGGACACAGGTGAGAGAAGCACCAAATTGACTTCAATGCCCAGCACAATGGAGAAAACATCAGATCCACTGGTGGACTGTGATAAAATCAACGTCAGCATACGAAGCCCCAGATCTGAATCTAAGCATGAGAAGTCTTGGAAAAAACAGAGAATCTCTAGTACAAGAGAGCGAAAGGCAGCAACTACTCTGGGTCTGATCCTGGGGGCTTTTGTGATCTGCTGGCTCCCTTTTTTTGTAAAAGAAGTAGTTGTGAACACCTGTGAAAGATGTCACATTTCAGAAGACATGTCTAATTTCCTAGCATGGCTGGGATACATTAATTCCCTGATTAACCCTCTAATCTACACAATCTTTAACGAAGATTTCAAGAAAGCTTTCCAGAAGCTTGTGCGGTGTAGGCAATATCTTTAAGAGCTTTTGTTCATATAAGCAAAACATGCTCATTGCTTTTTTTAACATGTATAAATTTATATAACTGAGAACACATTTGTTGTATTTAAGGAAAAGCACCAAGACTCTGCATTCACATTATGACTCTTTTATATAAGTAGCACTGGGAGCACAAATTGCCCAAGTTTTAAAGAGATGGATCTTCCAGGATCAGTTTTGCTCTGAAGAAAGAGGTAGCATATATTCATTGAGGCCCTGACCGTGCTGGCATTTGCAGAGCTGCTTAGTTTGAAGCATATAGGTATTACATAAAATATGAAGGAAATATACACTCTTGAAGTAGATAAAAGAAACAAATTTTAAAAAGAAGAAAAAAAAAAAAAGCAACCCTAAGTGACTGATGAAGTTTTAAGTAAACGACAAACAGATATTGGTCCCTACTATCAGTAAAATGGAAAATACAGCTTCACAGGCCTGCAGCACAGAGCCAAGCTATTTTGAACAAAGGGTGCCAGCCTTAAATATTCCTAACATCATACTATACTGACGAGCTGTGTTCTGCTCCAGCCCTGCCCTCTCCCAGGACATTCATGTGTTATGCCCTTGCAATGCCCCAGTAGTAGGCAAGACACTTTCACAGCTCAGTAGTTCATAGTGAGCCAATATTATGTGCCCTCTGCCATTGCACACTCAAGACACACATGGCCATAGCCCCAAGGGAATGGTATGGTAGTCAGTATACCTCCAGTGATTAGGATCTCAAAGCCTGGTGCTCTGGGACTCCATTTCAGTAGGATCTATGGTAAAAATCTGCTGGTTGTCCTTCTATTGTTTTTAGAAACATGAGATAATCCCTGCTCATGACCTCATCTCTATCTCACACGCCTGTCCAGGCACAATCCCTCTATATTTTTGAGTACCAAACTTATCCACTCAGTTTGTGCCAGGGCCCACATATCATTGCTGATGGTGGCTGGCTTACTGAGGTTTGGTTTAGAGCCACCAAATGAAGTTCCAGCTCAGCACATGCTCCTCCAGCCCCAGAAGCAGGATGTCCCCCACATCTTTTCTCAACTGTGCCTCAAGCACTAAGGTTGTGCACCTTCTTCCCAGTCATATTAGGAAGCAGATTCCAACCACAGTTTAGGCAGCGTGGGTCTTTAGAAAAACCTCTGTAGCCCTTCTCCAGAAAGGGCAGGGAAGTGCTCTCAGAGTACACACCTGGGAAGGGATCCCATAGGATGCTAATTGGAGGAATACCTCCAAAACCCCACTTCTCCCAAAGCATCTGGCACTGGTCCCAAGTCCCAGAAAAGCTGAAAAGACCTCGTATGCACTCCAGCTTGTGTTTTTCCCCCAAGATACAAGCTGCCACAACAGCTGTCAGAGGTGTTTCATGAAAGATGATGAGGTTTGAGACCTGAGAAATTGAACTAATTTGTTTCTGTCACTTGAAATTTACTGTATTCTGCTTTGACATCAAGATCCAAATGAGATATTATTCACAAGTACCAGAAACCATGCGTTTGTTTTACTGTTGATTTTAACCCCTCTAGGAAGCTAGTGGAAAGCTTACTTGTCACATCATGTAGCTCTAGTGCAGCAAAGCACAGCTAAATTTTGAAGGCACTAGGATGCGGCAGCATGTAATTTGGCTTGTATGCCGCATAAAGTAATGCATTTGATAACTCTGCTGTCAGAGTACAGCTGCAGCAGCCCCTGTGACCTCAGCGATGGCTATATTATGCTGAAAGAAAATAACTGTGTTCAGGATCAGCTGTGCTCTGCTGTCTCCAGAAAGTCACAGAACTCAGCTTCATCAAAGGATTACCAGATTAGCAGAAGGCCGCAAGGAAAACCACAGTGAAACGTTTAAGTTTGAAGAACTGTTTCCCTTGTTTTTTTAAGTACTAACTCTGGATATTTAAAGCCAAGGCTTCCTCTTCCCCTGCTCTTCCCTATAAATCTGCTGGAGGGCAGAGTGTACTATTTTTCCTCTTACAAGCAAGATGTTTGACAATGTCTTGTGAAAGCAAATTGGAAGAAAAAACAAGGATTGCTTTTGAGGAGAAAAGGTACTGAAGATACTCATAATAGATAAGGCTCAGAGAATAGAATAGTATGTAGATAAATAGAAAATAGCTCTCACTTATGCGCTATCAACAATACCATACTCTGAAACTAAGCTGCTAAATATTTCTCAAAATGCAGGGTGGGTTTTTTTTGTAACCTTCTCACTGAGCTCTATGCACTCATCCTCCAAAAGTGGTGGAAGATGCAACTACAAGAAACCTAAGCAAGCAAGCAGGTAGTTATCTCATTAAAAGCACTTACAGATTGTGGACTATCATTTCTTGGTGTCTGAAACTTCCATGGTGACAAACACTCCATTACACATCCCCACACAGTACCGTTTCTTTAGCATCTATCTGTGCATGTGACGTGCTAAGAAAACCTCTAATTTTCTCTTTCAAGATGCATAATGGCTAAGTTTTCTGCTGGATCAGTTTTCCCTTCCCCACAAGATACACAGCCACCAACTGGAGCTTAGCACTGAATTAAAAAAGCAAGAGAAAGACCACAAGATTTTATGCACTGGAACTAAGACTTATTTTTTACAATTAGCTCTTTACCCTGTAGGAGTTCAGTCCTCCAAACAGAAAAAGAAAAAAAAAAAAAAAAAAAAAAAAAAAAAAGTCTGTTTTCTTAACTGTTTCTCAGAAGAGAACATAATTATTGGAGGAAAGGGTTTTCCATCTACTTCTGCTTTGGACAAAGCTCCCTGGACCCCTATCGCTGCAGCAGCTGCCCTCCCAGTTGCTGCTAACTGCCCAACTGCCCGTCCATTTAGATTGCTTCAAACACTTGGAGAACTGGATTTGGAGCAGCTGACCTACTCCCACTTCATCTTTCACAGAGGATGATTCCAGAAGTAGCTATGAATGCTACATCCAATTCAGGTAGACATTTTTACTAACAGTAAGTTAAGTACACCTCATTTTTCTGTGCTTAGTCCTTCTCCTTCGCTCCCTACCAATTGCTGTCCTTTCCTCTTGAGGATAGCACATTCCTACAGAAGGACTGGGGTATTAATACACTTTTGTTTTCATGACGCAGTCACACTTGTTAATGCATGACTGTACCACCCAGAAACACCCACCTCATCCAAATGCGCTTTTGGCAATCACTGCCTTCAGCTGGTGTCTAATTGTTCTTAGCATTAGGGAGGTGCACAGAAATAAGTATCTGCCAAATTATTTTCTCCAGTAGTTACAAACTCAGCACATTACTTCCAGGCAAGCACACTTTCCTACTTGGCCTTTGTATTTCAGATTCCTTTGCAGAAGGGAAACAGAAAATCACTCCTGTGAGCTACAGAAAAGGGAGGGCTTTTTAGAGCTCTGAAGATCAAAGAAAAAAAAGGCTGCAGGAAAAGCATGAAGAAACTCTTGTAGCAGACCTGTAAAGACTGAGCATAAATCTAATGCTTGCAAGCATTTCAGAACCACAAGAAGTGAGTTTTACCTGCTGTTTTCTTCCCTATTCCTCTTCTGAAAAGTGCTGCTACACTACAGGGACAGTACTATCAATATCAGAACTATTAAAAATACCAGCAATATGTTGCTATCCCCTCCCCTGCACAATCCTGAAATGTATTAAGGAGAATTTTTCTTTAGGATTTTCTATTTGTCTTCTGAGGAGCCTAATTTCTAGTTTGTTGTTGTTTCTCTCCTCAACCAAGAAGAATAAACCTTTAAAATAAAAATAAACATTTCTATGACCTAGGGTTTCCGGATACATTCAGTAAATAAATAAATAAGTAAATAGATCAAAGCTTTGGTGATACAGAAGATAAAGACTACATAGTACAGAACAGGCAGAAGTCAGCAGCATTGGCATAAACAGTCGAATTTACCAATTCAATCTGACACAGCCCTTCAAGTATCAAAACCCTCTCACAGCAGACAGCAATGACTGAAAGAAACCTTATATCCTCAGGAAATTGCTGAACTCTGAATTTTCTAAAATCCACTTGTTTACTTCATGTTGAGTTGTTGACTTGGTTGAGGCAGAGTAAAAAGGCAAGGAAAGTGTTTACTGAACACTTCTATTTTTTATACACTAGTAGTTCAAGTCAGTGGTATCCACTCTTCAAGTTACATGTTTATTTGAACTTTAGTTTTGTAGGTATAAATTCTTGTGTAACAGACAAACAGCACTAAGACAGTTAACATCCCTTTCCATTTTAAAATGAGAAAGATCCTACAAATGCACAATACTTTCTCTTGCTAAATTAAATCTTTTCCTGTTCTCCCCATACACCCATTGATTTGAATTTCAGAGCAGTATATTATAGCTTGTGTTTAAAAGACAAAAAACAAATTTAATGCCACACAAAGTGCTAACTACAAAGGTGAAGCTAGAAAAGTGATTAATTTCCTTGCTTTCAGTTTGGATCATGAGGGGTAGTAGACATTTAATGCAATAGCTAGCTCTCTGCTGGCAGTACTCCAAGATGCAAAAGCTGTGTCTAATTTGTATGACAGCAAGCGTCTGCTAAGCAACTCACTTTTGGCTAAGCCCAGTTTTCTGCATTTCGCAGTACAAAGCTGCATAAAATGATCCAGAGCCATGAAATAAGAAATCACTCTGTTTGCACACCTACCTTTTCTAAAACGATAGTCACTGGGAGATAACTCTTCCACAAACACATACCATTAACCAGAAGGGGCAAAGCTGTGTCTTTATCCACAACAAAAACAACCAAAAGCTTTCACCTGTGCTTCCTTTTTGGGAGATAGCCAAAAAGCCTGACAAGACTGAGGACCAGGTGGGCTCAACGCAGACCAGCACTGCTGCCCCACCACATGCAAAATGAGGTCTCTTCAAGAAGAATGCCACCAATAACAAGCTTACTCAGCACTGGCTAGTAACAAAAAAAAAGAACAGTCCAGTATTTGGCCTGTCTTCCCTTGCTAGGGAAGTCCAGCTTGGTTTTAATAGCCTTTTCAGACAGCTGATCAGTTCCTGCCGCTTATTTTCTGTCCTAACTTAGTTGGACTCTATCAGCTGTCCTGGCACAATTTGTAAGACAGTGCTGAATCAATCCTGATCAGTACAGGGCTTGCATGCCCTCTAATCATAAAGCTCCTCTCTCATGGTCAGGTTTCAACTTGGGTAAATGCAAAAAGATAGGAATTTAAGGTAATAAAAATTCAAGGCAAGGATTTGGTGTGGATTTTTCTTCCGCAACTACTTTGACAGCAAGTAAACTGAACTCAAACTAGTGAAACTAGTGTTCCAAACAAGTGACGTATATATAACAAGTAAGCATGACCTTAATTTTCACAGACATGAGTTATGTTACCATTAGACTGTTTCTAACCTCATTTATTGTCAGTCTTTTTTGTTAATTTCGTCAGTTTTTACCAACTTATTTTCAATGTGCAGAAGAAATATTAATTAACTACTTATCTGCAGTAAATAGGTAGGTCTTTTCACAGTTTTACAGGTAGAAAAGCAGAAGTCAAGGGAAGTAGGCATTCAGCAGTTTTCACTTGGTGAAGCCTGAGACTGCCAAAGATTTCCAGTCTACTGCTAGAATCACAGAATGCTCAAGGCTGGAACAAACATCTGGAACATGCTGCCCAAGACCATGTCCAGATAGCTTTTGAGTATCTGTAAGGATGGAGACTCCACAACATCTCTGTGATACCTATGCCAACGTTCATAGTAAAAAACGCATTTCCCGATATTCATATGGAAGATCATGTTTGTGTCCATTGCCTCTCATCCTGCCTCTGGGCACCACTGAAAAGAGCCTGCCTGGCTTTGTCTCCTTTATACCTGCCTTTCAAACATTTATACACACCTCTATGGTCGCTGAGCCTTCCCTTCTCCAGGTTGAAGAGCGCCAGTTCTTCAGGCCTTTCTTCATATCAGAGATGCCCCAGTTACATAATCACCTTGTGGTCCTTCACAGGACTCATTCCAGTATATCCCTGTATCTCTTGTACTGGGGAGCACAAAAATGGACTCAAGTGTTCTGAGTGTGGCATCACCACTGTAGGGGAAGGATCACCCCCTTCCAATTGCTGGCAACACTACTAATGCAGAAGCCTGTTGGTCTTTGCGGCAAGTACATGGCTGACATTAACAAACATGTTTAACTTGATGTCCCTGAGGATCCCCAGGGCCTTTTCTGCAAGGCTGCATTCCACATGGTTATTCCCAAGCAAACAATGGAATATAGCGTTGTTCCTTCTCAGGAGCAGAACTTCAGGCTTCCCTTTGTTGAACTGTGTATTAGCCTGACAGAAGAAAACAAGAGCTATGGATCAAAGCAAATCAGAAAAGAGGAAGGAGTACGAGAGCAGGAGGAGACAGACTGAGCAGTTCTCTCCTCACAGTGCCAGGGGGCCCTGAAACAAACTTGCTTGAGTTGAGCTTAAACACAATTCATTTTGAAGCTGCCTGACATGTCCCATGAGCTGAGCACAGCATCATAGAATCATACAATGGCCTGGGTTGAAAAGGACCTCAAAGATCATCTAGTTTCAGCCCCCCTGCCATGGGAAGGGTTGCCAAGCACTAGACCAGGCTGCCCAGAGCCACATCCAGCTTAGCCTTGAATGCATCCAGGCATGGGGCATTCACAACCTCCTTGGGCAACCTGTTCCAGTGTGTCACCACCCTCTGTGTGAAAAACTTCCCAATCACACAGAATCACACAGAGAATGGCCCGGATGGAAAGAGACCTCAAGGATCATGAATTTTCAACCCCCCGCCACAGGCAGGGCCACCAACCTCCCCTTTTAATACTAGACCAGGCTGCCCAGGGCCCCATCCAACCTGGCCTTGAACACTTCCAGGGACGGGGCATCCACAACCTCTCTGGGCAGCCTGTTCCAGCACCTCACCACTCTCTCTGTAAAGAACTTCCCCCTGACATCCAACCTACATCTTCCCTCCCTCAACTTAAAACCATTTCCCCTTGTCCTGCCATTATCTACCCTTTCAAAGAATTGATTCCCCTCCCCTCTGTAGGCTCCCTTTAGGTACTGAAAGGCTGCAGTGAGATCACCCCGCAGCCTTCTTTTCTCCAGGCTGAACAAGCCCAGCTCCCTCAGCCTGCCTTTGTAGGGGAGGTGCTCCAGTCCCCTTGATCATCTTTGTGGCCCTCCTCTGGACCCTCTCCAACAGCTCTCTGTCTTTCTTGTACTGAGGGCTCCAGACCTGGCTGCAGTACTCTGAATGAGGCCTCACAAGAGCAGAATAGAGAGGAACAATCACCTCCCTGTCCCTGCTGGCCACCCCTCTCTTAATGGAGCCCAGGATACCATTTGCTTTCTGAGCTGCAAGAGCACACTGCTGGCTCATGTTAAGTTTTTCATCTACCAAGACCCCCAGGTCCTTCTCTGTAGGGCGGCTCCCAAAGACTGCTCCTTCCAGTCTGTATAGATGCCTGGGATTCCTTCGGCCCAAGAGCAAAACCTTGCACTTTGCTGTGTTGAACCTCATCAGGTTCACCTGGGCCCACCTTTCAAGCCTGTCGAGGTCCCTCTGAATGGCATCCCTTCCTTCCACCATGTCAACCACACCACTCAGCTTGGTGTTATCAGCAAACTTGCTGAGGGTGCACTCGATTCTGTCATCGATGTCATTGATAAAGATGTTAAAGAGCACCGGTCCCAAGACAGACTCCTTGGGGAAACCATTCATTACCAGCCTCCACCCAGACACAGAACCATTAATCACCACCCTCTGTCTGTGGCCTATCAATTAATTTCTTATCCATCGAGTGGTCCACCCATCAAATCCACATTCCTCCAATTTGGAGATAAGGATGTGGTGGTAGCGGATCATGTCAAAGGCCTTGCTCAAGTCCAGGTAAATGACATTGGTTGCCTTACCCTTGTCCAGCAATGTCGTCACTCCATCATAGAAGGTCACAAGATTTGTTAAGCATGACCGTCCCCTGGTGAAGCCATGCTGGCTGTCTCGAATCACATGCTCATTCCTCATGTGATCAAGCATGTCATCCAGGACGATCTGTTCCATGATCTTCCCAGGCACAGAGGTGAGACTCACTGGTCTGTAGTTCCCAGGGTTCTCCTTGCTCCCTTTCTTGTAAATGGGAGTGACGTGACCCTTCCTCCAGTCATCCGGGACCACACCTGACAGCCACGACTTTTCAAATATGATGGAGAGTGGCTCAGCAACCACCTCAGCCAGCTCCTTCAGAACCCTGGGATGCACGCCATCCTGCCCCATAGACTTGTTGTACACATTCAGTCTCATGAGGCGATCTCAAACCTGCTCTGCCCTTACAGTGGGAGGGGATTTACCGCCCCGGTCCCCACCCAGAGGTTTATGTATGCAGGGCTCAGGGATGTGAGAAATACTAGAATCCTGACTGCCAGTGAAGACTGAGGCAAAGAACTCATTCAGTACCTCAGTCTTCTCTTCGTCCGTTGAAGCCAGTTCTTTTACATTTACCAAAGGTGGTACACTCTTTTTGGCCTGTCTCTTCTGGCCAACATACCTGTAGAATGTCTTCCTTTGTTTTTCACATTCCTCACAAAGTTCAGTTCTGCCTGCGCCTTGGCTTTCCTGATCCATGTCTGCAAGTCCGGATGGCATCCCTGTATTCTTCCCAGGTACACACCCTTGTTTCCAAACCTTGTATGCACCTTTCTTTGCCCTCAGTGTGCCCAGCAGGTCCTTGCCAAGCCATGCCAGTGTCCTACCTCCTCTGCACCTCTGCTTTCTTATGGGTTGGAGACCTCTTGTGCTCTCAGGAAGGCGTCCTCGAAGTGTAGCCAGCTCTCCTCAACATCTTTGTCTTTAAGGACAGCATCCCAGGGGATCTTGGCCAACAAGCCATTGAACAGCTTAAAGTTCACTCTTCCAAAGTTCATGGTCCTGACCCCACTCTTTGCCAGGTCCACATTCCTCGAGATCACGAAATCTAATGTCTAACCTAAATCTACCCAATCCTAGTTTAAATCCATTCCCCCTTGTCCTATCACTATCAGCACACAACACATGAGCTCTTACTGAGTCAGGACACATCTGAGCACATAGGAGTGAAGGCTCAAAATCACTCCGACAATACTGGTCAGCACTAGGCACCAGTGAGACTGGAGAACTGCAAGTGCTGGGATTTCAAAAGCCACAGTCAGCAGAGAAAAAAACTGAGTGTGATCAGAGCACGTATTTTCAAATCTTACCTATGTTTCAACATTGTCCTCTATCCCATCCCTCTCAAAAGTCACTTTGGGCAAAGAAACAGTGCTAAACAGAGACCCACTCCTTGCTTTAGACCTAGCCAGTGATATTTGCTCAGCTTGCTTTCTGTCCCACAAGATACATAAAGTCAAACCACTACCATAATTCCCACCTCTCCTTGGTGCATGCCAGCCCTCCCCACTCCTTGCCAGCCTGGCTTTCACCTGTCTCCAACTCACTGAGAATGGATTGAAAGCCTCTTACAACCAATTTATTCTACTGCTTCTCTTTCCTCCTTGACCAGAGATAACAAAAAGTGGCCGAAATACCCTCCAAGCTCTAAACCTGCAAACAAGCCAGAAAAATGAAGTACAATGAAGCAACCTAGATTCAAGAGAAAATAAAATGAAGGAATCCTTATCTAAACCATCCATTCTAGTTACCTCACTACATAGCCTGGCCGTTCTCCCCATAACGCAGTGCCCACCACGAATGAAGGATGGAGTTGCTTTCAGAGGAAGTTTTGGCTTATTTTATATTACTTGACAAAAGAGCTCACTTAGGGATGCTTCAGGGGCATGAGAATAGATAATGATACCCATTCTGCCTCTCTTTTTCCTCTGCTGTACCAGGAACAGCAAAGGAGGTGTATTATTGATGAATGGTGCTAATAAGGAAAAAGCAAAGGTGAAATAACTGTCAAAGAGAAAGAAAAAAGCCGGAGCAGCAGAGCAGATTCGGCATAATCCCAAACCCGAAGCTCTGCCACTACTGCGAGCAGAGCAGCATCCACCAGGCTATCACCTACAGCCGATACATCCAAGCCGGGCCGGGCTGGGCGGCCGCCATTTCCCGGGCGGGCGGTTCCCCCTAGCGGCCCCGGTGCGCGCTGCGCCTGAGGAGCATCGGGGGGGGTTTTAAGGGGGTCGCAGGGCTCCCCGCGGCCCCCGGGGTGATTTTTGGGATAGTAACCCAAGAATAAACACCGAGCACACAGCTTGGAGAAGGGAAAAGAGATTAATGCAACTTTCCATCCTCCAAAGATGTTAATGCACACTTTGGTGGCGGAAGACTTCAGGGACAACTGGGCACAAGAGGCACTAGAGTTTCCTAGGAAGGAGAAAGGGATGTGACATTTGCTCCCCTTCACTGATGCTGTAAGATTGAAGTAATTTGTGCCTCTGTAACATTTTGTCAGCTGAGGCAGGCTCCATGCCGTTTCAGTTTGACTAGGCTAGAGAGTTCAGCAACTTCTCTGAGATCTCCCAGGCAAAGGTCGGGAAGGGCGGCTATTTGAAATGGGCTGCAGAAACATCGACCCTGTTTGAAAATGTACATGAGAAATGTAGATCACCAGAGATCAGCTCCCCCATTGAATTCTAATAATATAGAATCATAAGGATCAGAAAAGGCCTCTAAAGTCACCCAGTCCAACCACCTACCCATCCTCACCATGCCCACTAACCATGTCCCTCAGTGCCACAGCCACACGGTTCTTTAAAACCTCCAGGGATGGTGACTCCACCACCTCCCTGGGCAGCCTGTGCCGCTGCCTCACCACTCAGAAGAAATGTTTCCTAATATCCAACCTGAACTTCCCCTGGCACAATGTGAGACCATTCCTTCTCGTCCAGTCACTGTTACACGAGAGAGTGAACCTAGAAGCATTTATGCCTTTCTCTTGAAGCTTGAACTTTTACTTTTTATTTTTAAAAATAGGCAGCACACAAGTCGCTTGAGCTGCTTTGCAAAGTGAAAATGAAAGATGGCAGATTTTCCGACTCCTTTGCTTCTGTCAACATCCCTTCTCCTTTTTTTTTCTGTCCCATATGTTCTCTTTTACTGTCACACAGATAAAAAAAAAAGGTCACCAGACCTAGAATTTTTTTTTCTTCTTCCAAGTTTTGTTGAATTTTAAGGATAAACAAATAAATAAATCATTCATAGAAAATGTGAGACCAGTTAGCATTACCTATGCTGCAGTTCCAAGGAAATAACACAATGGCAGTATGAATCCATCATGTTCCCTTCTGCTGCAGGATACATCACTCTGTTGAAGGAACTGAGACTCAAGTAGTTACAAATATCTAGACATCCTGAGGAGGAGCTAGTTCTACACAGCCAAGAGCTTACATTTCCAGACGATTTAGGAAGCTACTCAAAATTAACTGTTGCAATCAACAGCGATATAAGTTGGTACAAACCCCATTCAATTCAGTAGCCATGGAAAATGTAGGTCAGATCGTTTTTACCAAGTTGTACTTCTCACAATATTTAACATTAGTTTGATGCGGAAATATCACAGGGACTCTTTCTACTTGCAGCATTTTACCATATAATCAGCAAATACAAAGTAAACTCTTGTCATTTTTCCCTTGCCCCAATGTATTTCTTTCTGTCCCTAGATGACATACACAGATATTCTAGTGGAGGAGGTCTTCTCACTCAAACTTATCTCCAGGAGTTTCATTGTTGGAACAGGCAAGAGGATCAAATGATATCATCAGCATTGTAGGAGATCACAGATATGAAATAATCTCTCTACATTAAGAAGGTATCTGTCATAGCCCCTGAGCTAAAACAAAAATAAGTTAGATGAGACCTTCCCAGACTGGCCCAGAAAATAAAGTGAAGTCTGATGGCGAACCAGACAGCTGACATGGCTTGCAGCACACCCAAAGGGGGTGAAATCCACTCTCTAGCACCTAGAAAGGTGCCCACCTTGCCAACCGGTCTCTTTCTGTACAGATGAGCTCATGTCTCCCCTGCCTGTGGCTGCATAAATGTAAGGCAGAGACACGCCAGCCCATGGCAATGTGCTAGCCCTCAAATTCACAGGGCTGAGAGGAGGACATTGCAAGGAACAAAAGGCAAGCTCACACATGCAGCCAGGGAAGCTGCCAGACCTTTTATCTCTGCAACATGTCAATGTAAGTGCAAGTATTGCCTACTATAAAGGCTGCTGTCATTAAGCTGTGTTCAGGTACAGGCAATCTGAGCCTCATGAGGGCTTTCTGGTGTGAGGAAAATTCCCTACTGACCAATTAGTACAGTTTTCCTTTTGTTCCATCATGCTGCTGGAACAACAGAGCAGCCCATTATGAATATGCTCCAGAAGGCTCCAGTCTTTGTAACCAGGAAGAGAATTTGCTACAGCATCCATTGCCTTCTCAGTGCTGTACACAGACCTGGGATGTTCAGAGAGTAAGTTCATCAATTCTATTATTTTGTTTGCTAGTTGATCCTATGGGATCTATACTGAAGTACATCATCACTGCTGGGTACTTCACAGAAACCAGCAGTCTGCTTGTGTTAAAAGAAAACCTCAGCATTGTCTGCAGAAATCATTTCAACGTTTCTCTGCTTGTCTCAACCAGCCATGAGTCCAAACTGCAGGATAGAGTACAATTTCTTTGCAGTAGTGTTGTTTGTTCAATGAGCACATCCATAAATAAAAAAGACTCACTAGAGCATTGTCCAAATCCCATTCTGATCCAACTCTGGAATCTCCAGAAACTGCATGGATCTGACAACTATGCCTTCCAAATGTTCCCTCCAAAATAGTTTGTAAATTCTGTAACTGAAAGTTTGCAGTCATCCAACATTAATCCAGCTTTCCTTGCCTTGCATCACATCTTCACTCTGAAGTTGAACAGAATTTTATGAATTCCCTTTGTAGAATCCATGGAGATATTGCCAAACGTTGACTTTGGCCTAGTGAGTTAGATTTCCTCTAAGATCTCTTCAGGTGGTGGAAAGAAAGAGGTTCTTCGAGAGATGGGTTCAGAATAACTAAAGCAGGCTGCAGACATTAGCTGCAGAATCTGAATGTTATCTTCCTTGCCACATCCTAGGCAGACAGAGCAGACTTCAAACAGTCCTTAAGCATACTTGTCAGAATTTGGAAGAAGGCTGCTACATGGACCCTGTATCCTCTCATTCTTTTAATAGTCTCTGGGGAAAAACAAAAACAAAAACTCAGCAACCTGTCAAGATGAACGCTGTGAAGGAAACACCCAGCAACTGAAGTCAGATGTTTACATTCACCTTCAGCTTGTTCCATGCCTGTCTGAGAAAAAAATAGACCCTGCAGAACACTGGATATAGACTGATTTTACCAATCTCTGCAGACAGACGATCAAAATGAGGTATTTTGTTGCCATAAATTAAGGAAGCTTTGTTTGAGAGGAAGTACATTCCCATCATACTACAGCTATCTTAACCTACACATTTAATTTAGCTTCACTTTTACAGCATACAGCTTTAAAATAAGTAGCATAGTCTGAGATGTACCACAGAGAACCTAACCCAACGTAAAGCTAAGCTATGCCAACTCCTGGTGTCCCCAGAAATGATAACATTCCTGTTAACTACAGAAGGGTTAGGAAGTTATCCAACATTCTGGCATAGTATAAAAACACAGTTTGTTCTGAATTTTTTTTCTTACAGTAGCCTGCTCTTCTAGGCTACCCAGTAATCTAGTTGTTTACCATCCAAAACCGTAAATGCAGAAAGCTAGATTTGGCTTTAAGACTATCTTCAATTCACCATTTAATAAGGGTCGTAGATTGCTTAATGCAGCTATAACAAAAAGAGGGAAAACACCTGCCAGTCCATGTCATTTTGTGAACAGCAGTGGTCTCGAAAGAGAAGCATCTAAGCGTACTCCTGATGAAATACCTTTAATATAACTTCCAATCTGCAAGAAGGAAAAACCTAGTCACGAAGCTGGAAGGTAGAAGGGCAGATTTCAATCCCTTACCTGACAGCTGAAATGGAAGGAAAGACGATGTTAAGGCAGAGCTATTTGCACCATCTCTTCAGGAGAAGGAGGCCTCAATTGTGTGAGGGCAGGGTGAAGAGGACCATCTGGAATCATTTGGAAGGTGTGGTGTCTGGCTTTTATGTTTTTATTTTCCATGATTCAACAGAATTATAGTAATTCGACTCATTCTCTGTGTCTTTCCTTGACATCTCTGTGGCAGGAAGACATGGATTTTGCTATGATTAACCATTGGCATCTCATTCCTCTGCAGATAGCCTATGTTTAATAAAACCTGGAAATCAAACATTTCAAGGATAATTGCTAAGTAGAATCCAGCTAGCAGGTGAACACAGGATAACACAGCTGTGATAGATAACTTTCCTAGAATCATCCTAAGACAACTAAGTTTTACTGTCCTCACCCATAACCTCCAACATGGACAACAGTAGGCCAAGCCTCTGTGTTTGACTGCAGTTTTAAAAATTCTCCTTCCTTTCAGAAACTCCAGCTAGCCAGACATGTGGGTTCCTGGCAAACTGCTCTTAGCTCTTGCAGCCTGACTGCTTCTGATGATGCATAAACATACTGGTTCTTGCACAAAGCAGCACATACTATGTCTCTCCTAGCCTCTCCAGGCATTTAGGAGTGTATTTCTGTTTCCTCCTTTCACAAATGTACCACTCTTTTGTGGTGGATTCTCCTTACCATGCTATTTTTGTCCCCTTACACTTGTTAACAGCTGCGTCTTCGCAGGTGAACCACTGCTTTGCTCAGAGAGGTTTTACAAACCGCAAGACAGACTGAGACTGAAGCCTAGCTCCTATTTGCAATCACTGCCCACATTTTTATTTGTGATTTTGCAGAGGTGCCAAAAGAGCAAAGCTAATAACCTGGATATTTTTTTTTTTCCAAACATAAACCAGTAAAGTACGAGAATAAAGATGTTAGCCTGACCCCAGAAGATTCAAGAGTACTCCCCAAGAAAATGAGAACAAAACAAGAAGAATCTAGTGATAAGCCAGTCATTTATCTGAATGACAACACTGTCAGTCAGCAGTTTTCTCTGTCTGGTGGCTATTATGTCCAGAGGTAACTGGGGAATACCTTCCTTCCAGGCTGCTTCTGTCTGAAATTCAGACAGACCCAATAGTATTAGTCAGTGCCTATTGTGCATAGGACTTATAGCTGTGGAGAACCAATGCACTGTGCATTTTCCTCGCTGATCTTCTCGTCTTGTTTTCTAAGTTAGATAAATGTATCACAAGGCCCAGGACATAGTAATCTAGCCACAAAATTCAAGCAGCATAGAAGCAATTTATTCAGTACTGTATTTCCTATTTAGACAGAGTAAAGCAAACTCATCCCACTTTGTCATTTCACAGGTGTGTAGCTTTTCTGAAGCCTTTCTCAATATTAGAGCTGAAAATATCTTTCTGTTAGTAAAAACAAGGCTTGAGGCAGCAGCAAGGCTCAGATCATTAACCAACCAAGATGTGCAAATGTTATTGGTATCCTTACCTCACAGGCTCAAAGAGGACGCTGTAAATTGGTAGAATTATTTACAGTGATCCAGCCTCAAACATCCAGAGTTTCAGAGGTGGGTTTTTTTGCTATTTCTTTTGAGATGTCACGCTTACCACAGTGCCGCTAGCCTAGTGTCTTGCCTCTTTGTTATCTTTTACAGTGATTAAAATAATGCATTTCCAGGAAAAGAAAAGTTATATCATCCCCAGAGACAGAGAATCAAAGAAGAAAGAAAGAGAGACAAATTTCTTGCCTGAGACCACAAAACAGCAGCAAAGAATTAAACACAAAAATCCTCATTTACTTTGACATCATCTTATTACTTCTTTAGGCTTCTCTACATTTCCAAAAACGTGTAAAATGCTGAAGTTAGAAAACAAGCAAGGATGCTCCTTTAACATAAAAATGGGGTCTAGACTAAAGATTTTCTGAAAGAATACAAAAATATTTATTATTTTAGCTAGGTTCATAATTTTAAACCTTATTGTTCAAAACTGTGACTAAGGCTTCAGAAAACACTATATTATTTATTTGAATTTACCACTGATTGCTATGCTGCCCATGTCCACTGAGTTTTCATTTCTTTAGGACTAGAGACATCACATTTCTTCTATAGTCACAGAGGAAACCAAATACAGAAACTAGGACTCAGACAGCTGGGATTTTAAGGAAAAAGAGAACACAAAACAAAAGTATCAAATGCTTTATGAATAATCAGTAAGAATCAGCAATACTATAGTCAGCTTGTTTTGTCAGAGATACTGGAAAGTGAAAAAGGACTGAGAGAAGGGAACTTTATATGAAGCAAGTAGGGAAAATAATGAGCATAACTGTGGAAGCCCAGAATCAAATCTCTACTCTGTCCATTCAAAGTTAGGTCGAGATAGCTCCCCAAGCTATCCCTTGATATCTTGAGGAACGGAGTTGATCTTCCAGATATGGGTCAAGCAAGAGCAACTGCATGCTGGCCAACTGCTGTCACACCTTTAGAGCCAGTGTTGTTTGATCTAGATAAAGCAGCCTCAGGATTTAAGGAGGGGCACATCCTCCTGATACAGGTGGGATCATTTGGTATGTATGTTTATCCTCATTATTAAGGAGGAGACAGAAATTCAGTGAGAATCTTCTTGTTTGTTCCCTTTGCCTCAAAAGAGAGGTTTGAGAACCTGCTGAATGCTCTGATGTGAAATCATTATACAAGCTAGCAATGAGGCTGATAATTAGTTTCCTAACACTTGCCATTGCAGGACTTTTTTGGTGTCACTTTCTAAGCTTTTCACTGCTCTGGCTGACCTTTCCTGCCCTGGGCAGCTGTCTCAGGTCAAAATGATGCTCGAGCTGAAAAGTTGGCCCAGCCTGGCCAACCTCACCAGATGTTCAAAGGAAATTTGAACCAAAACGTTCTTACTGTTGAAAAATATCCGAACACTTATCTAGAATGGTTTTTACCCTCCACATACAGTTTTGCTACTTACTAGCCAGTGATGGTGTGTGACCCAAAATACAAGCACCACAGTGTCTTCTGAGTCTCCCAAACTATGGTAATGTAATGAGGGATTCAGAGTTGAGGTCTGTTCCCACCAAATTTGGACAGTCCGTGTGCTTTACTTGCACACCTCAGGAGAGCTTTCTGCTCAGCATTTGAAGGTATTTTGTAAGAGCAGCCTGCTGACAATTTCCATTTTATCCCTGAGCTTCTTGATGTCTAGGACAATCTCTTTTTCAGCTTAATATTTTTCTTTATCTCTGGGGAGTCTCTGTAGATATAGATTCCAAGCATCTATTTCAAGAGAATTTGCTCTTATTTCCAGAGCTGGCTGGGCATATCACTTCTTTTGTGAAGAAAAGTCTCCAGCATGTCTACACCTTTTAAAAAAATTCCAGATCTCAGTTAAAATGAAGCCTTACTCCTAGTGACTTCACCATTTAGTTCCCCCATCACGTATGCTTTTTCCTATTTAAAGTAAGAATAAGAGACACAGACCTGCATTCCAACTCACATAAATTAAATCAACCTCATGTGATCACTTCGGGTATTTCCTACAACCACCTTATCTATATTGTTGGTGTTAGTCACAGAAACAAACTTCTGAGTAGCAGCACTCTCAGTTGGCTCACTGACTGCTCAGTTAAATATACCTTCAAATAGACACGGTCTATTTTTGCTAATGATTTTTAGACTCAGTGACAGAGAAGTTAAAACTTCCTGTGACACAAATCTCAGGAGGATTTCTCTCTTCAATAAAATTAAAGAATTATTTGTTCACTTCCAAATTCAACTTCCCAGCCTATCCCAGGAGGGCCTCTTTTCACATCCTTTCCTAAAACAATTTTGGTCGTGACTAATCTACTTTATTCATATTATCACTGTTGTTTTTTTTTTTTTAATATAATTTCTTAATACGAATCCACTCCTCCACTGCCTTTAAATCGCTATTACTATTAATTTCTGTACAGCACATTTCCAACATGATTGTTCCTTGTCATATAATAATCACTGCTGCTCCATCTGGATGAAGTCGATGTCATATTCAGTTTCATGCTTGGCACATCACCTGGGATCCAATTCCCTGGTGTGAATACACACGCATGTCTGCGTGTTCCTCCCCATGTAAGACAAAATTATTTGACTATTGCCAACTTGACTACAACTGTCAACAGTGTTTCTCATTTCTTCCCCTTCTCATTGGTTCAGAGCAAATTCAGTCACATTCCACTAGGTTTGAGTTCTGCATTGTTTGCACTGTCCATCAGATAATGCCTCTACATAAAACATTTGCTGAGTGTGAGCTCCCAGAGATGGGACTAGTCTTATCATTGTAGCTAGTAGATGCAGTCTAAGCAATTGCTTTTTGCTTCTTTCTTTCTTTCTTTCTTTCTTTTTGGAAGATATGCTAATTCACAATTTGCACTTACGCACAATGGCTTTTTAGCTGCAAGCTGTTGTGCGATAGTAGTAGAAATTCTATGCCAGTTTACTTTTTTTAAATATCAAGTAAGTCAAATGAGACTCATGCATTTGCAAATAATTGTACAGATTGTATTACATCATTCTCCTTGTTATTCCAGCATTTCTGAAGAAAATACACAGCTTAGCTGGCACCAGTGCCTACACATGGTCATGGCTCCTTTGTTTTCTAGATGAGCAATCCAATGTAGCAAGTTACCAAAAGATTCAGTCTGTAACATTTTTTCCAAGACTTCCAAAGTAGCCTTCGAGGAACATATTCATTATGGCCCTGTTATTTTCCACCTATATCCTTTGTGTAATAAGAGAGAAAGAGGAAAAAAGAGAGAGGGACATTAAATACAGGAGCACTTCAAATTAGCAGTTTTCAGAGTCTTCATGGGGTTGATGCTCAGGTTATTTCCTGCATACAAAGCAGGTTATAATAAGTACACCCTTTGGGAAGACTTTTTTTTTTTTAACAAAAGCTGTGTTTATCTTTTCATCTACGTAGGCTCAACAGGAGTGGCTCAACAGAGCACAAGATGGGTTGAGGGAATTTTATTTTTGGCTTGCTATAAGCTGAACCTGCGAGTTGGGCACTCACTATCAGCTGGGGAGCACTAGGAATACCCCTACTGTGCACTTGCTGCTTTAGAGCCATTAGAAACTAAGCCAGTTTGCTGGGTGCTCCAAGGCTGCTTGACAATCTGAACTCCAACATTTAGTATGGACTATAGGGAATTTCTCTTCATAAGCATATTCCTGACTCAGGCTAACACTAATATTACTAATATTAATGCATCTGCCAACAGATGACCACAGAAAATAACAGTTATAAAAAAAAATATCAGGAATGGAACACAGACACCAGATTTAGCATAATACAGCCACTCAGTACCAGAGCAGTTGATACAGAACTCCAGTTGCATTTTGCTTATTTGGCAAGCCATATTTGAAATACATGATTTTCTGAGAATGTGCTAGAGGGACGACAGCTGTAGCTAAGAACTAAGAATGTTATGTATTTAGAAAATCATTTTTTCCATGCTTTAGCATAATCTTTACCTTTTTTTCTTCCCTCATCCGTGCCCTACCCCAACCTGCTTCCTACATCAAAATGAAAACAATGATATCAGTAGCTCCAACAAACTGCTGAAGCTGGTCATAGATGACCAGTAATGACTACCAGCTGTTATTATTTTTTTCTGCCTTACATCAGAAAAGGGGAGGGGATTAAAATACGGAAAGGAAAAAAAAATCCATTAGTTTGAGATGCACTCTAAAATCACTATGAGATAGGATTTCCATGTGCATATCAGCAATTCACATTCGTTTACCTAAAGAAGGAAATGATATGCAAGCAGTATTGTAATAGAAGAAAAAGACTGGAATTTTGAATTCACATGCACACATAAAGGACATTTCAGGTTACTATTTCTGCAAAAACTTTGCATTTTTTCCCTCACTTGTCTGTCTAATAAAGTATTTCATAATATTTATATGTAATGAAACGTTCTGTTGATGGCAAATTGTAAAGAAATTAATGTGAAGGAAAAATATATAACTTTTTCTCCTTATGTTCACAACTTCACACGTAGAAATACATACATGCATACTCATCGAGAAATAGGAGACTACTGCTAATTGTACAAGAACGACAATGATAAAGAGTGTGATAGCAAGTGCAGATGGTAGAGATTCATACCTGGATGCAAATGGTGCCCATGAGGGTATCATATCTATGCACACATTAACTTGTCTGATGCAGGAGGAAACCTTAGCTGGGCACTAATTTCTCGTTTGATTCTAATCTGCCTGATTTAAATATTTAAAGCAAGTTGAAGACAAAGGCAGGCATCCAGGCCTGAGTTTCTCACCACTTGTCTCACTCACCTTTTTTTCCACACAGCACTCTTCTCACACAAGACACGAAGTGAGTACAAGAAATATACTTCTGTATTAAGCACACTGTTCTGTATGTGGTCAGTTCTTTTGCACAGAAGAGAGGGTTTTGTACTTCCTAGATTATAAATCTAATATAAAAAGGATTTTAGCTTTTTCTCCACCATTTTTTTTTTTTTTCAGATATACATACACATGGAAATCCAAAATACAAGCCCAGCCAGATACAAATAATGTGACATATAGGCACTGTTGGGACTGTGGCAGCAGTCAGACAAAATCAGGTCATTATAGAATCATATCATATAGAATGTCCTGAGTTGGAAGGCACCCACAAGGACCACTGAGTCCAACTCCCAGCTCTACACAGCACCAGCCAAAATCCAAACACTATGTCTGAGAGCAGTGCCAAGGCACTCCCTGAACTCTGGCACTTGTGGCAATGCCCACTGCCCTGGGCAACCTGTGCCATACTCACTGCCCTCTGGTGCAGAATCTTTCCTTCACAGAAAAATAGAAGACCAAGAAAGGAGAGTCAAAAAGGAGGCCAGGTCAGACCAACCCCAGTCAACACCAAGAAATTCAAGAAACTGTATCAACAAAACAACCAGAAAAATACATAGTGGTATATCAGTAATGGAAGAATCTTGAAGAAGCAGAGCAAAAAACCTCCTTATGCTGTTATTTCTACTGTCATTGGGGGAAAACTTCACTTTTGCAAGTTCACAGTGAGTCTGTGATTTGTAATACCATTTGCTTCTTTCTCTGAAAGTATTACTGCTTATAAATAAAGTAAAATGGCACCTGTTTTCCATGCTGTAGCTAGAGCCACCATTTCTTGCTTATATACAGATTTTTAACAACGTGTGCATCAGAGACAGTCTCATTCAAAAACAGCAGGACACTGTGTCAGAGGTGCTTTGTTGAAGCAAGTAAAATCATCAATAACCAAGTTTGTTTGAAAAGTCTCACGAAAGAATGTGTGCTTTTATGACTCCCTGCTGCGAAAAAAAAAAGCTGGTTACAATGTTTTTGCAGAATAATAGAAGACAGATGTCACTGCAGATCATATAAAATTACGCATATTGTGCATTTATATTTGGTAGGTATGCTTCGTTTTGTAGGCACTGAAGCGCAGCAGTGGTTTACAATCAAGAGAATCAAGTGAGTGATTCATTTCCTATTATATACTGGCCAACGAAATAAAGGAGACTTAGATTAAGCATGTCTTACAGGGGAAGTTCAGTGAAATGCATTAGTAAGTTCCAGATCAAATGACTATTTAAAATGTATTGTTTTTACAAAAATAAACATTTCTTTTAAAAAATTAATTGAGAAGAACTGGGACATACTAAAGCAACTGAATAGAGAACACAACTGTCTTTGATGCAAAAAGGGAAAAAAAAAAAGAGAACCGGATGCTAAATAATTAGAGAAGATAAAAATCAATAAACTGAGAAAACTAAAGCACCAGAACACTGGTGGGATGATAAGGAAATAAAGAGAAAAGTGGGTAAGCTTAAAGAATCATTGATAGGCATAAGTGTGAACTATTCCAGAATAGGCAATTGGCAGGATATGTAGTTGATATCCCACATGGTTCAGTCATGAGCTCTTCACTGACCTCCAGTGCATGAACGATGCATACAGATTATGAACACCAAGCCAAGTAGTGGAGAACAAGTTAAAAATAAGAAAAAGGAAAAAAAAAAAAAAGACAAAAAAAAAAAAAAGAAAGACAAAAAAAAAGACAAAAAAAAAAGACAAAAAAAAAGACAAAAAAAAAGACAAAAAAAAAGACAAAAAAAAAAGACAAAAAAAAAAAGACAAAAAAAAAAGACAAAAAAAAAGACAAAAAAAAAAGACAAAAAAAAAGACAAAAAAAAAGACAAAAAAAAAGACAAAAAAAAAGACAAAAAAAAAGACAAAAAAAAAGACAAAAAAAAAGACAAAAAAAGCTAGATCACAAAGACATCAAAACCAGTAATCCACAAGGTGTGGAATTCCACAAGACAAAATTCTGCAGGAGTTAATGTAATTACGAGAATCAAGGAAGTGTTCTATCCTCACCAGAGAAGAAAAGCCAGCAAGGCTAGACAAAATATATATATATATATATATATATACACACACACACACATCTGTAAGAAATACCAGCTTAGAACTTGAGCTTTTCACTGACCTGGCCTTTAGGAAATCTACTTTATTTCCAAACTCTGCAGGAAAAAATCATTTATCTTCTTCCATTCAACATTTCCATCCTGATGTTGAAATTTGGAGTTCAAATCTTATTCATAATCTCAAGTTGCATTCCAATTTATGTGGTTTTAAACACAGCTTTTCAT
This sequence comes from Phasianus colchicus, assembly GCF_987193195.1. Taxonomy (NCBI): domain Eukaryota; kingdom Metazoa; phylum Chordata; class Aves; order Galliformes; family Phasianidae; genus Phasianus; species Phasianus colchicus. The sequence continues at coordinate 94,630,153 of NC_143436.1, read as the reverse complement.
CAGCTATTGTTTTTTGCTACTTTCAGCAAATAGAATGAGAACAGAGAACTGTACCACAGTTTTGCATTATCTCCAGTTACCAAAAGTCAAGTTGCTTATAGATGAATCAGATTACCAGATGAATCATTATTACAGGATTGCCCTATAGACACTATGAGTGAGAATAGAAACAACCAGGAGCATTTTCACCTACATTTTCTGCATGGAAGAATTCGATGACACAAGTTTGTTTCATATGTACTTCCATGTCATACTGCTCCTCTTCTGTCATCTGTCACACAGCAGCAACATGTAAAGGGATATTGGTGAGAAGGTTCAATCTTTACTGCCATACCACCAGTGTTTGCCTTTGCCATTATGGGACAGTATAATAAAATCAGAAACATTACTTTTGGAGCAGCCCTCATTTAACTGTGGCTTGTTCACCTACTGGTTAGAACTTATACAGGACTATTTTTGCTATTATACAAATCATATCCTCACACATGTATGTATGAATGTATGTATGTATCATATATGTATCATATCTTCACACCCCTAACCATATATATGGCTAGGAATGTAAGGATATGATTTCTACAAAATGTGTGTGTGTGTATATACATACACATTTGTTTTTTGTCAGAATGTGCAAATAGCTCATTCCAACGCCCATTTCCTCTTAGTAGCTCTTTCACAATATTTTCTTAGCCATTTTTCACAATTCCACACAAGAATACGTGGAAGTTTGCAATCTAAAATGTCTGCTTTGCTTAAATTTTCTTTCAGACAAAATCCATGTAAGCACCAAAATCATGCAATGAAAGAAAGAAGCATGGTAAATATATAAATTTCCTCAAGTTGATTATTTTTCAGACGAAATTCCTGCAAGAGACGAAATACACAATTTGGACTGTTCTTTGGATTACATCCATGTGCCTTCCCTGTTACAAAACCAGCATGATAGAAAACATCTAAATTATTTTCTTGTTCTCAAAATACTCAACAGATGAACTTCCGAATTAAATCCAGGTGGGAGGCAGGATCTTTCTCAGCAGCCTGACCAGGAAAACAGGAGCTGGGCAGGTGCCAAACAGCAGCTTCCATCACCTTGGGGAGGGCTCCTGCATCAGCCCCGTGCTCTGGCCCAGTGGCTGAGCACTGCAGCACATGGGTCCCTGCTTCTTGGAGGGAGGGAGTTGACTGAGATGGATTCAGGTGCATGCCCAGCTCAAGCCTTTCAAACAGAGGAGGAATCCTGGCTAGCCAAATCTTCCCCTTCTTCCCTCTTGAGGTATGCATCTCTTGGCTTTTAGCCCTTTGGTGTGCAGCTCGTAAGACTAAGAACAACAGTCCTCATTTAGGTGCTGTCAGAATGGGAAACAATGGAGTCCATGCATAGTTCTGACACTGAGTGTGGAGTGCTTCCCATATGACAAAAGCTTGTCTTTCACCAGTCAGGATCAGAAATAAAGGTAGCCAGTGACAGAATAAACAGAAAAAGCAATCAGTCACAAAATTAAGTATGGAGCTGCAACAACCCAAAATCACGCTTGCTCTCAGTCCCTACCTATCTTGTTTCCCTCTGTCAATCCCCTTCTCCAATCTACTCTGTTTTCTTCTCACTGCTTCCACACAGACTTCCTCACCTCACAGACCTGTGTGGCTTACACCAAGCACCAAGGACTTCCTTTCTGAGCATCCTCATAGGCCTATTGCTTGACTAGTCCTATTTTCTTCCTCTCAAAGACTACTCCCTTAGAAGTGCTGTCAGGTCACTACAATATTTATCACCTGTTGGCAGCTTAGATGTGTTCCAAAAGCTCCTGTGAATCACAGATAGCTAATATGACAGAAAAAGTGTATCTGAAACTACCTACCACTTGCGTTGTGACCATAACACATTTAAAAGAGAAGCAGGAAAAAAAAAAAGTAAATTCATAGAATCATAGGATGGCTTGGAAGGGACCCCAAGGGTCATCAAGTTCCAACCCCCCTGTCATGATCATGGACAGCATGTTTTTCAGACCTGTCCAATTATTATACTCCAGAGGGCTTTCCCAACAAAATGACGCCCCTAAATTTTATTCCCTGTGTCTGCAGTAGGTCTGTCTTACTGTTTGACATTTCATATGGTGCAAAGGAATCATGAGGAGTGCTTGCACTGCACACTAAAAACCACAAGACATATGGTGTGCACTATGGTCATAGAAAATAGACTTCTCCACAGCCTAACACTCTTTGTGTTTGACAGAAACGTCACCCTGAGGTCTGGCTGCAATGGTCCAGCTTCTGAATCAATGTACTTGTAGCCCTGGTTTAGACCCAGTTGGGCAGTCCTCTAAGAAACAAGACATCTTTCTGCTGTTTTGGTGGCTTCTGGAAACAACTAACTGCATGACAGAACCCTGGCTGGGAAAAGTCCAGGCTGACATGGAGAAAAAAAGGGTGCTGAATTGCACCAGTTACACACTGCCAACTACAGGCCAGCAGAATCGGGAAACCACTCACTACTGAAAAAGAGCTGTCAATTTCACTAGAGCTACAATATGGTTTCTCAACTAGCATCACTGAAAACATCTTTTCACTATTTCCAAGCTGTCACTTTTTCCCCCAGAGGCTGTATTCATGATAAGGTACAGATGACATGAAGGTGCTACACACAGCTCTGAGGTAGTGACCCACCACTGACATTCACAAGAACGGCTCCTCTTGGTATGAGCAGACTACCTTCTGTAAGCACTTTCCATGAGCCGAGGAGTTGTTCTTCATGCCTTTGTGTTGTAACCGATAGGAAAGCTTGGAATAGCATCAGTACGTGCCAACCCATGCCTATTTAGAAGTGATAAAAGGAAGTGCAATTAAAAGGCACAGAGGGATCCTCGTGCCTGAGAACAACAACAGGCAGACAAAGACCAAAGCACACACTTGAGTATACTTTGGTGCTGCATTAGAGTTTCAAAAAGGTTTTACAAGCCCAATATATGAAAACGGAAATTATCAATCAATCAGTATTTATCTTATACTTGGAGCAGGGAGCTGAGAAGAAAGAAATGGCTTGGTTAGATTATTTTCAAGAAAGCATATCACCTGCGTGTTTTTTGTTTTGTTTTTTTAAAAACAAACCAGGCTGTAATATTGGCTTCTAAGAAAATGGACCCAAAAATCATTTAAGATAAATACTTGTATATTTACATATTTATTTCAAAATGAATCTTAGAAAATCTCATTGCTATTTCTCATTTCCACATCAAGTACAAATTCAAATTGGCTTTCTTCTACCATTTACAATAGAAAGTATAATTGAAAATAAACACACTTGAAAATCTAGTGTTTTTCAACCCTTTTTTTTTTTAATCTGCCATATGTAACTATCTACCTAGAACAAAATGTTTATTCCTATATTTCTGCCAGATAGATCATCTCGTCTTTTTTTTTTTTTTTTTTTTTAGGGCTCCTTTTTGCAATTCCTGGTTTCCATCTTGAGACAGGAAAGAGAATCTAGATGCTAAGGTGATCTACATTTTCACCAAGCCTTTTACTCTGTCACAGAAATGTATCAATTATGGATGTGAGGGGAAATGGCACATACCTCAGAACCCATTCTCAAATCAAAATCGTGTATTTCTCCACCTCAGCCTTTACAAGTTTCAAATGTTTAAAAAATATTTAATCTGTTTTCTGATATTTACAGAAAGAGAGGAATCAGTAACTTAAACAGGTTGCTCCCCTGTCTCCCTTCATGTCAGGAAAGAGAAAGGCTTTTCTTGGTCAGTTTAGAGTATTCTGCTGTCCTGCTACGCATAAGGTCTGAGATTTGCTAGATCGAGGACAGGTTCAAGTTACTGAGTATAATTAATAGTTGAGCCAGTATAGATGGCTGGTGCCTACATGGTTAATAGCTCATAAATGTAGTTTGTGGTTTATAATTCTGATAGATTTTCTCTGGTGAGACATAATTGTCCATCACAGGTTCAGTGTTCAGATGCAAAGGTGTGAATCTGAAGTTTTCAGTCTGCAAAATAAAGAAAAAACACAGACCATTGTACTATGTTGAAGAATTTTTTGGAACCTCTATAGAGGCCAATAAAACAAAAGAAAAGAAAAACAACAACAACAACAAAAAAAAAAAACCAGGATCAGAAGAAATCTGGCAGTCAACATTAGTTTTGCAAAGGATCTGTGAAGGTATTTCTCTAAGCTCCACAGGCAAAGGGGCAGGGCATATAGGTTGAAACCTGAGTTTGTGGAGAGACAAAATCTGAACAAGACAACCTTTTGAATCTTTTTCTTAATGAGATTGAAAACAAAGATTGAAATGTCAGTATTTCAACAACGTAGGTCATAATGACCAATGTTAACTTCTCTGACAGAAAAAAACAGGCAGGCCACAGGCATTCCAGTGTAGGCACTTAAACTTACTGGTAGTTTTGACTTTGATCTCAGCAGTTCCCACTGCCATCAGTCAAATTGTGCAGAATACCGTATAAGAGTATATCAGGAAATTAATCATTCTGACTTCAGAGCCCCATTTGACTAGTTTACAACAAACAAAGCATATAGCTATTAATTTCACTGTGAGCAGAAAACTAAATATGAAATAATTGTTCTTTCAGGGTGCATTAGGTGAAGCAGGAGCCCTGAGGAGAGAGTAGTGTGCTACCATGCAATCAAATATGTATCAGAACACCCTAGAATTAGAGAGGTAGTAAAACTTGCAGTGGCAAATTTAACACTGCTGTTTCTTAGCTCCTGCATGTCTGAACTACAACTTAAGATACAAAAATTTCATTACTGTTTGTGGTGCTAATAGGGCGTAAAGAACTGCATCCTTTTCCCTCATTATAAAACACCTGTCTGTTTCCATCATTTTTAATCACACAGATTTCTGTCATCAAGGGCAATACGTACTCTTAAGCAAATGTTTGGTGCTAAGATTTGAGTGTGAAGCAGAGTTGTTAACATATTAATGCTGGAGAAATCTAAAACTCAGCTTGAACATTGCAAATGCAATCTATTGTATCCTTAAGCAGAAAATGCTTTACTCCATTCTCTATCTAGTGTGTAAGCAATTACTCAGATACTCTGTGTAATGAAGTTATGACCACCCAAATAACAAACACCCTTCCAGACACACTGCTCATCATTCCAGCCAACCAGCACATGTGGAGATATGTTGGATTTTTGTCACAGCAGCCACACATTGTGATGAAATGACATGTTTTGATGAAGAAAAAGACAAACACACACACAAAAACAAAACCCATACACTCCCCCTCCCCCTCCAAAAAAAAAAAAAAAAAAAGCAGCAGCAGCATCAAAGCAAAAAAAAACAAAGCTCACCACAGTCTGTACTGGTGACTGATGCACCTTCTTCTGTAGCCGGGAGGCTGGAAGAAGTATACCAGGAAATCAAAATGGTTTCTTGGGACAAGGTACACAGCTGTTATATCCAGAGTTCTTCTCTAGCTGCCCTCAGCAGCTGAAGGACTTTTTCTTAAATGCTCTCACTGGTTAAGTTCTCACCTTTTATGCTCTGCCCCTGAATGTGTTATTGTTTTATTTTCCCCTTTGCTGAAACATTTGGTTTCCCCGGGAAACATGGTTGAATTGACTCAGTTAGGTGTACTTACTGGACCAAGAACCCATCTGAGTGCATTTTCCCCTCTCCTTGCTTGCCCCAAAGGAGCCCTTCACTACGTAACAGTGATGTGCTTCTGTCAGAGTGCTGTAAGCACCTGTCAGCGCCTCCACTACTAACAGCAGCTGCCCTTCTGTTTTCTTCTCCTGCCTTTTCTGCTCTGTCTCCACTCATACTCCCTCTTGCCAACTCATCACTTCATATTATTAGATTCACTAATTACATCTGCAATCTAATATTCACAATGGGGGCAAAATCTGAGCAACACTGAGCACAAGGAAGAACCCTAGGAAAGCATTAAAGGTAGAACCAATGCAATGAAGAGGAATAGGGCATTCTGATGCTCTACAGATTCCCTCTATTTACAGTTTACTCCCTTCTAAGTTGCCTTCTCCCAATGCTTCTGACCAGAATGAGCAGAAACATGGTAGACACATATAGTCCTGTGGTTGACTGTATTCCATATGTCTAACCACATGACTTTGCCCCAGATTGGTTGGGCATGGATAGTCCATTTCTGGGTGGCCCACTGTGCAACCCAAAGAGTGAGCCCCCGGTACAAAACCCAACTATCTGTACAGATATTCAGAATACCATCACCGGGTTCCTTGGTTATAATCATCCACACGGCTCGCAGTTCTGCCCATTGGCTGCTCTGACCATCCCCCTCATCAAACCAATGGTCTCGGTGAAAGGATGGTATGCTATTGCTCTCCACTTGCTCAGGTTGCCCTAGCTGGACCCCCCATGTACCAGGCATCTTCAGGGATAGGATATTTTCCCTCCTGAATGGGACTCTTCCCTGGTGGAGCGACCAGCGTTTCTTTTGGTGCATCACTGTGATATGTCACTGGGCCTAGGATCTTCTGGAGTTCTTCTTTCAAGGGTGATGAAGACAGACTACTCCTTTGGCTGAGGTAGGCAACCCATCGTGCCACTGTTTGTGCTTGGGCCACCCCTGTCTTAGGAAGGTGGGTCAGATCTTTCACCCACCCCTGAATCGGCAGAGTGGTCTTGACTATGACTTCAGCCATTTGAGTTATTGGCTCTACTGCCTGTAGTGCAGCGTAGGCAGCCAATAACTGTTTTTCAATCATACTGTATCTTTCTTCTGCTCCATGCCAGACCTGAGACCAAGAACCAATGGGGGTCCAAACAGAACTCTGGCACTGCCACAGGCCCCAACCAAAGCCATCTTGAGTAACGTGAACGCCCAACTCAGCTGGGAGGGCAGGATCAAATATATCCAATGCCTGGGTTTGTTTAACTGCAAGTTTTGCTTGTCGGAAAGCATCCTGTTCTGTTTTCCCAGTCCCATAGCTGCCTCTTTTTTGCGAGTCTGTACAGCGGCCTTTGCAGCTGCGCTAGGTGAGGTATAAAGGAAGGCAATAACCCAACATACCTAGAAACTCTTGCAGCTGCTTTGATGTTGTAGGGACTGGGAACACCTGAACCTTATCTATGACAGCACTGGGTAGTACTTTGGTCTTCCCTGCCCAAACCACCCCCAGGAATTTTACACACAGGCCCAGACCTTGCACCTTTTGGGGATTTATAGCCCATCCCCTCTGTTGTAAATAGGCAGTTAATGAATCTGCTGCCTCTCTACTGCCTCCAGTGAGTCAGATGTCAGCAGGAGATCATCAATATAATGATATAAGTTAACATCATCAGGTTTTTTCCCAATCAGCCAGATCACGTGCCACTAGATTGTGACAATACATTGGTGAACGCACATACCTCTGCGGCAGGACCTGAAAGGTCCACTGCCTGCCTCCCCACATAAATGCAAACTGATCTTGGAATTCCTCAGCAATTGGGATACTGAATTGGGATACTAATTTAGGCATCTGCTAAATCTAGGAAACAACAATAGGTTTTTATCTCCCTACTTAATGTGCCCATTAGGGAGGCAATATTGGGTACAGCTGCATGAATAGGCGGTGTGACCTTATTTAATTCTCTGTAATCCACTGTCATTCTCCACGTGCCATCCAACTTCCACACTGGCCATATTGGGGAATTATACAGGCTGTGTGCAGGTCTTACAATGCCCGCTTTTTCTAATTCCTGCACCGTTTTCAATATTTCATCTTACTCGCCCAGGAGTCTATACTGTCTTACATTAGTAATCCGGTGCGGTTTCAGCAGGCAAATAGGCCCATGTTTCGCATAGCCTCTTAATATTGCCTGCACCGCCCGGATACTGATACATATCTGTCAAAGTCTGAACTCTCCCACAGTTGTCTGGAGAGCCAGACCCCATAGAATATCTATACCCAGAATGTATTCCTGGACTGGAGCAATAGACTCCTTATACTCCTGGGGTGGGAGATACCCAAGCCCTAATTTCAACCATGTTTGGGTGAAGGAATAGTGTGTCCCCCAGAGCCATCAATCATCACTCTGTGTCCATCAAATTCGGTTGGATATCCATAGATAATTGATGTTTCTGCTCCAGTGTCCACTAATGCCATAACTCTGAATATTTTTTTGGGACCAATAAATCATTAATTCTACATAGGGCCTCTGGTCCTGTCTGGAGGCCCTAGAGGGACTAGCATCCCTCGTCATGCCATGAATTGTGCTATGGCCGATTCTTTTGCTTCCAATGGCTCAGGCATCATGGCCCGAGACACCTGAAGCGGCTTTTTTTTCCTATTAGGAACAACAAAATCTTCTAGGCCGTTGTTGTTATTCTCTGTAACCCTTACCCTTGGTTTCTTAGGGTAATTCTGAAATTTTTGGTTGTCCTTTAGTTGTCTCCAAAGCTGGGGAAGGACATGGTAGGGCTGGTGGTCAATCTTAGCAAATTAGACCCCAGCCTGAATTAAATCATTAAACATTTGTTTTCAGAGACCCTTATGGATCCCAATTGAGGAGCTCAAGTAGCTGGCATTTTGGTTTTAGTCACCAGCAGGACCTCAGCTTCTTCTAATGTCTGAATATTGCGCCTTGTCCATAGGCGTTCTGTTTCTCCTAGGTTGGCCACTAGCTGGGCAGCCTGCTGGACTACCATTTCTGAGGCCACCAGGGGATTTAATATCGAGACCAAAGTACCATACAAATGAGAGGGAGCTTGCTGTAGAATCAGGTCTCTCATCCCTGCTGAGAATTTGACCATATCAGGGCCATCAAATGTGTCTTCATTAATTGCTTCCCTTATGCCTAATTCACGGATATAATTTTGAAGGTCCCCCATGGAGGACCACATCCCTGTATGTAGAGGTATATCAGATTTATTGGGCCATACCATATGGCAGGCTGCTATTAACCATTCTATTATAGAATGGTTTTTATTAAGATACTGATTACCTGCATATAACCTCTGCCTGAGAGCAGGATGGACGGTCATGGTGGCCAGTTTGGCTATTTCCAGGACATTCACCAAAACACTTTCTGCTCCAGAATCCCACAGTCTTAATAACCAAGCTGTCACACTTTCTCTAGGCTTCTGCCAAAATCACTGTACTAAATGCATTAATTCTGTTGCCATGTATGCCTAGGCTGTTACATGCAAATGAGTCTGGGCAGGGGGTCACTGATCAGGCGGCACCCCTGCCAGTCTGTCCTGTACTTTTTTTGTTTTCTGAGTTATAACAGGACAGACTTCTAGTGGATATGTCAAAATTGGAGATTTGAGATCTAATTTAGATTTTTTGTTTTCCTGATCAACGCAGTCTGTTGATTCAGGAGTCTGGTCATTGTTTATTGAAATGTTACGAACTTGACCTATCGGAAGATGCAGAATTGGTTTCTTCCCTGTTAATATGCCAAGTTCTTGCTCTAATTTTTCAGTACGGTCTTTCAAAAGTTGGTTTTCATTCTCTAAAGTATTATGCCTCATTTCAGCATGATTTAAAGCATTTAATAGCTGTTATGCCACTATGGAGGCAGCTAATTGTCTTTCTTTCATGATCAATATATCTTTGTTAAGTCCCTGATAATTTGCCATGCAATAGGGGGAGATACTTCCCATAACACAGAGGGGACCCCATTTTTTAATGACAACCACTAGTTCATAATAGGGAGATCCCACAAACCCTGGAATCACTTTATCTAAGGGGGTAGCATTCTCTCCCCGATCCATTTATAGAAATTCTAAAGAACGGACATGATGTTATGTTTGGCCTGCCTGGATCACCAAGTGTATAATCAATGAATATAAAGATGCTATAATTATGAAATAAACAAGAGAGTTTGGCAAACCAGGTTATAATAACAAAAAGAGAATAGATAGGACACTTACCCATATCCTAGGCTCACTTATGAAACTCCAGCAGAGTGGATCTCCAGAAGAGATCCTTCCCTACTGGTAGTCAGCTCTTAAATGGGTCTAGGAGAGGTGGAACCAGGCTCCACCCCTTCCAGCAGCACAGGTGAATTGTCTTCACCTGTGCCCGCTTGGCTGACTCCTTGCTCGCCTCAGGTGATCAATCAGAGGTTCAGGCTGTGGTTCAGCAGTTCCCATACAGCTTCATACTCTCCTCTCCCAAAAACATCCTTGCTTTCAGTTTCTTTCTTTCAATCCTCTCGTTTTCTCTCCCTCCAATTCACTAAGGCTTTTACTCCATCTGTACTTCATTACAGCCATCTCAAGAGTCGGAAGGCATCACATGAGCTCTCATTACCAACTTATTCAGCATGAGCCAACATAATGCCAATGAAATCTACACAGACTGAGAAACTATCAGTGTACCAGAGAGAAATATACATTTCACCTATTCTTACACTTCCTGAAGGGAAAAATTAGAATTGCCAGGATAGAGGAAGGATTGCTTATGATCGACCATTAGGACTAATGCTTAAACTAGTCTTTAAGCTCCTCAGTCTATGTGTAGAATTTTATGTTGGTAAATTCAGAATGATCAAAATAATTCAAAAAATTCAAAACCCACCCTACTCATAACAAGTATTCTTCTCTCCCTGAATAACTCTTTGCCTCATATGTAATACATTAATAGTATAATAACAGTGACTCTTACAAAACTCCAGGCTTGTTTTAAAATTCCATCCCTCCATTTATTATTTCCAAAGGGTCAGTACACTATATATCAACATTTTCCTCAATCCCTGCGCCCCAACCCACTCTCAGCCATAAGATACATATCTTAGTACCTGCACCTAGCCTGCGATGGAATGTAAAACATTTCAAGCTCATCAAATGACTTACCCCTGCACCTTAAAATCAAGCATGAAGTCACTCCAGCAACACAGACAACAGCAAGAAATGCAGGCAGTCCAATCTGGAGATATTGGAGACTGGAAGAATCATCTAGGGTGAGAAAAGAAAACCAGTCACAGAGCTAGATGTCAGTATCCACTGACTATATGACGATGGTATCTAACTTAATGAGAAAAGAAAACTAATGCTCTATCCCCATAGCTCCAATGAGAGACAGATCAGATGTCTAGGTGCCAACCTGCATAAGGAACTGTTTCACTCATCCAGTGTGTACAAACATACTTCCATTTTCAACACATATATCTGCATGGTTTCCCTTTGTACAAATGATACTAAAAGTGCATCAGCAGAACTGACGAGACATCCCTCCAGAATTTTGTTATTAATGACTGGTCTGTGTTAATTTCCATCCTTCATGCCCCTGCTGAGATATTTTGGTAATACAAGCACTGTTTACATTTTCTTACAAATTTTGATGGCAGAAACATATCAAGTCCAGCGTAGCCAGCTTAACCTTTACTACCTTTGTCTTTGGGAAAGTTTGCTCAAGAGTAACACACAGACACTCTCCACTTTCTCCAGACCATCAGCACTGTGGGGAAGTGGAAAAAATCAGCTCAAGAGGTCCAAAGTTTCACATCAAAAACAAATCTCTACTGCAGAGAGAACTTCTCTGTCACTGCTAATTAAACAAGGATCACTGAAAGAGAATAAGGAGCTCTTGTATCTTAAAATGGAGATCCAAGTAAGCTCCCACTGGAAACTTCCTCATACCATGCTGCGAAACATTTGGTTTCAGTTGACTAACTCTGAATTACTAATTTCTCTATCAACATGCACAAGAACTTTGGCATTTCACCACTAAACAATCTGCCAAGTCCTGGCATTCAGTGGAAACAGCTGCAAAGAAAACCACAGTCACAAGTGTATGATGAAGAACAATTACAAAACAATGTTCTTTACCTGACAGATCCAGGGAGAGAGTCTGGTTCACAGCTGGGTGGGTAACCAGGCAGGTGACATTAGGATGTGTGCTGTTGACCCAGCTTATGTAGCTGAAGCTGGTCACTGTTCCGTTGAAGTGGTGGACATATTTCTCAACACTGTGATTACTTGCAGGGATCCAGGAGATTTTGGCAGCTGGTTTTCCAGCAGTAGCTTGGCAAACAGCCACTCCGTTCTTGTCAGAGGTCAGAGACAATGTAGGAGGGACTGCAGAAGAAGTAAATAGACTACGGTCATCATTCCAGAGTAAGGTCTCTAACTGAGAAACAAAAACAGTACTATTTTTCAGTTTTTGTGTGGCCAACTTAAGATATTTTGAAATAATTCAGAATATTATCACCAACCATCTTTAGGGGAAAAACACATTAAAGTCCAAGGTAAATATCTCTAAAAATTGGTAGCGGCACTTAGAATTGAGGTTTCCTCACATTTTCCAAAGGATGACTATAACTGTAACAGAAGATGGGATGTTGGATAGGGCTGGATTAAATGAAGATTTAAAAGTATAGCAGTGCATGTACTGAACAAAACACCATAGCTTGCTGAAGCTACAAGCTAAGAAATTCATAATATGGATAGAAAGGAGAAAATGGAGAAATACTAGTCTGCCTAAAGCCTAACAGTTTATGTTCTGCATTTTACAGAACAGATTCTGCAAGGAAGAAGAAAAAAACAATATCAAAGGACAAATATTAACAGTAGCAATTACTGATTTGCAGAATAACATTGCCATAAGCCTTCTGAGTATTACTAAAAATCAACTAAGATGATCATAACAAAAAAATCCTCTCATAAGTAAAATGTTTCTTGCGATTTAAGGAAAGTTAGAGATAATCTACACATGTCAGAAAGATTGACTGATGCTTTGCTTTTGTTTCCTAATACTTTCTCTTCCTGCCTTGCTTGAAAATAGCCTAAAATCATTTTTATTTTAGTGATGCAGTACTACAACTTTCAATGCTTCTGGAAGAGTTAAATATTTCCAGATAATGTCCTGAAACTCTTGCTTCCTTCCTATTTGGTCCTTATCCAAACAAAGTACACAATGTGTGCACTGTGAAATTTGGTTCAGCTTTAAGTAGCAATATTTATTTAATATCATCTATTTGCACCAACTTAACCAAGTGTGCACTCCTGTTCATGTGAACATTCACACAGCATTCAAATTCCATGTTACAGCCAAAGACATCAGAATCTATCCAGACTGGTTCATCTGGGAACATCTGAAAACAGTCTCTGATCGTGAGGCAGAAACAAACAAACAAACAAACACAAATAACAACAACTGATTATTTCTCATTAAAACAGCCCTATGTCTTCATATGGCTTGTTGCCCTCTCCAGTCACACTAAATCAAGTTTCATCTTTATCTTCAATCTCAGCATGCATCAAAAATGAATTTGGTCCTTTAACAACTCAAATCCGTTTTATGTCCACACAACAATGAAAAAGCATAGGTGCATCTTACCTATGACATTCAGAGAAAATAAAAAAGGAAAATTCCCCTCACTGCTGAGAATTTCACAGGTGTAATTTCTCTCGTCATTCAAGTACACAGGGTAAATACGAAGAGCTAGGTCATGGTCAGGTGAGTATTTCCACATCACCCTCTCACTGCAGTTTAGCATTCTTGACTCATTGAGATCCCTTCTGTAAGCCAAAAAGCAGGAAGTGCTGGATTTCATCTTCCATGTCACCATTACCAAAGACAGCTTGGAGATTGATGAGCAATTCAACACAGCCTCATGACCAGCCTCCACATTCACCCTTCTATAAGCTACATGGGAAAAAGAGAAATAGAGAAAGAAAAAATTAAATATTAAATATGATCCTTCAGCTTTCATCAATATCCAGCTCTTGGCTTCACCATACTTAAAAATTTCTACTTTCTTACTGTACTGGCAACCTTGGGAATGCGTTGCTTTCACAGAAACTTATAAGTAGTATTCAGTTTCCAGGTCCTGCTTCTTTCTGTCACTGTCTTTGAGATCTTGAAATGCAGTGGAGATGGTATCTTTCCACTGAATGCAATGTGCGTTGGTGAGCTACAAGTTCTCCTCTGGTTTTTTTTGGCAGAAGATTCCTACCACTTCGATATGGACATTGAAAAACTGATGGGGAGGCCAAGATTCACCCTTAAGAGAATGGAAACTACCTTTTCTAAGGAAAAAAAAGAAAGAAAGAAAGAAAAAAAAGAATCATAGAATGGCTTGGGTGGGAAGGGACCTCAAGGACCATCAAGCTCCAATCCCCCTGCCGCATGCGGAGCTGCCAACCTCCACATTTAATACCAGATCAAGCAGCCCAGGGCCCCATCCAATCTGGCCTTGAACACCTCCAGGGACAGGGCATCCACAACCTCTCTGGGCAGCCTGTTCCAGCAGCTCACCACTCTCTCTGTAAAGAACTTCCCCCTGACATCCAACCTAAATCTTCCCTCCCTCAACTTAAAACCAATTCCCCTTGTCCTGCCATTATCTACCCTTGTAAAGGATTGACTCCCCTCCTGTTTGTAGGCTCCCTTTAGGTACTGATAGGTTGCAATGAGGTCACCCCACAGCCTCCAGGCTGAACAAGCCCAGCTTCCTCAGCCTGTCTTCATAGGGGAGGTGCTCCAGCCCTCTAATTTTCTTTGTGGCTCTCCACTGGACCCTCTCCAACAGCTCCATGTCTTTCTTTATTGAAGTCCCCAGACCTGGCTGGCTGCAGTACTCCAAATGAGGCCTCACAAGAGCAGAATAGAGAGGAACAATCACCTCCCTGTCCCTGCTGGCCACCCCTCTTCTGATGGAGCCCAGGATACTATTTGCCTTCTGAGCTGCAAGAGCACACTGCTGGCCCATTTTAAGTTTTTCATCCACCAGGAGCCCCAGGTCCATCTCTGTGATAAGGTGCACCAATTACAGTGTAAGAAAAACCTGGGATAGCAGTGAAACAGGAGTTGGACTCAATAATCCTTACAGGTCCCTTCCAACTCAGGATACTCTATGAACATATACCAATAAGAAGGGGAAGACTCACGATCATCTGGCATAGTAGTTGATGGAGCATATGCTATATGGGTATATATCTGTCTTTTTCTGCCAGAAACCATAGCTCTGCTGGTGTTTTCTCATCTGAACAAGAAATAGATCTTCAGATTATTTGTGTTGGATCGCTATCAGAAATAATATTCTACGCCACTCTGCAAAGCACAGGATTATTTTGTCAGCTGATGTGATATCATTCTTCATACTGGTGAACTGTAAAATTTCAGTGTACCAGTGAGTCAGCAATACAGAGTATCAAACAGTGCTGAGTGCAGCTTGTGTACTCACTTACCTGACCCTCCAAACAGGTGGATCATCAAGAAAAGGACTGCAGCCTGAACTGCCCGTGTCTGAGTCATCTTCAGCAAAAGGATTCAGCACTGCAGTAAAAGAAGGAAATGGTGGGTAGTCACAAGCTGTGGTGCAAGTCCCTTCAAAGAAAACAGGAAGAAAAGCCTTTTCTTTTCTTTGAAAACAGAAGTTGTAACAAGGAACTATGTCAAGTATCATTCTTACAGTAGAAGGAAGAAAGCAAAAAAATGCTTTGGAAATAAAAAGCATTTCTGTTTACAAACCAGTTTTAAAAACTCAAGATCTCATTTTCCAGTCATCTCCAGTCACTCACTACTCATGACCAGCTAGCACACAGATAGCTACAGACTTCTTATTGCTGCTTCACAGATTTACCTGCAGAAGATGAAAAAAAGACTTTGCAAGAGCAAAGATGATTGCATCAAGCTCTTTTTGAAAAAAATCAAGGTACAGCATTTATGGGAAAACTCAGAACCTAGACTTGGCTATTAGAAGGAAGTAACCCAGAGAAATGATTTAAATCTTTGCCCTGCTTTTAATTTCTCAAAGGGTAACTCCATTTCTGCAGTAGAAGTGAAAGGTCAACTGTCTTTTTGTGAGAGATCACAAACATGAGCTTGTTTCCTGCTATTAGAGACACAGAGAACTGAGGAAGCATTTCAATAATTAACATGATTCCATAATTATGTATCTACATATTACAAACTACTAGCTCCTTTTTGGCAAAAGGGCTGTTGCTTGAGCACAGGCCTGGCTGGAAACATTGCTGGTACTTTCCTACAGTCAGTTAATCATGCATAAATAAACCCAAATTTTTCTGGCATACTTTACTATGTTCTACTGAAAAATATGGCTATGTATTCAAAATACCATCCTTTTCTACTCAGATCTCAAGACCTACAGCACCTTACTACAGCTCCCACTAGCTCGGTCACAGCAAAGGGTTCCCAGCCACTGCACTGCTGTAACCCCATCACTGAGTGACAAGGCAGAGGTCTCAGTGTGTGCCTGTTTTTATGACACCGCGGTAGCCATACCCTGGCTGGGGTTTTGTGAGGTTACAGTCAAAATCTGCAGCCACAGTTTTGTCCAAGGCTCCTTCCCACCTTCCCATGAAGTCACCCAATTTTCCAGCACTCACCTCTGCATTTCCTCAAGCTCTTCCCGGTCTTTTCACTGTTCTCTCCTTCATACCACCATCTGCATCGCTTTAATCTCCCATACACAGCTAGAGATGACTGAAAAATGGTGTTGCCATCCTATGGGAAGTACTGATATGTTGTTCTCATTCCTAAGTCAAACACCAATACACACCAAGCTAGCAAGTATCTTTCTGACACAGTTGATTTAGAGACGTCATACGGGTTGCAACAGGACCTTCCTCTGTGGTTATTTATGGTCATGCTCTGTTCACACTCATTTTGCCCATATTAATACAAGGATGTTTCATTGAAGGTACTAAGAGGTATGTAAAAATATATTAAGAAAAAAATAATAAAAATAGAATAAAAAGAAGCAATAGTGCTACATTTGTGATCTGAGTGCAAGAGGCAACAATATTCAGTGCAACTTATACACGATGCAAGATGTATGTACATTCTCACAACAGATTGATAGGTTTTCTGCACAATTCTAACAAAACACCAATGTATCTGGATGAAAAGCTTTTATTGCAGTCTGAAAATGCTGATGCAAGCACATTGATCAGTATACTACAACTAACATGCAAGTAATGGGTAATGTAAGTCTTATATTCCCAAACTCTCAAATTTCATTTTTGTTCACTTTAAATCTTTGCCACATATGACATAATTTTTGTGCTTTGTGTTATTCAGTATCAATGAAAAAGTTGCTTTTTTCTGTAATTGAAATAAATTATGCATGCAAAAGTTGCGTTCAGTGAAAAAGCTTGTTTTTTTCTTAAAAACAACAACAGATTATTTTTGGCCAAAAATATGTGCTGAATTAGACCCAATTTGGAAATTATTTTTCTGCCTCTTTAAAAAAAAAAAAAAAAAAGTCCTCCACAATGTTTATCAGCAAATTCAATATTCACCGATGTTGATGGATCCATAAATATTCATATACAGCATATTGTGACACTGGAACTTGTCCCAGAGAACTATCATTTTTTAAAATGCATACAAGTCATGTATACACGGAGCTTATTTGCTCAAAAGAACAGACATTAATGATTAAAAATGGGGCCTTACAGAAAGAATAGAGAATATCACTCTGCTTAAATATTCATGTATGAAACACTGAATATAGATTGCAATTTTTAAGGTTCACAGTCCTTAACTGCTTACGCCTCTGAGCAAGAAGTAAATCTCAAAGTAGAACCCCAGAAGGAGAAACCCAGCACAGCTGAATCCAATTCATTTAAAAGCATCAAATGAATGTTTGTAGATTGTCTTGTGTCATTTCCTTTGATGGAATTAAAATGCCCCAACAACTGCATTAAAATAAATTAAAGTTTTAACTCAGCCTCGATGGTGGTGTCTGGCATGAGACCCCACAATGCATGCATCACTCTCCCATTACCCTCCACACTGCAGCTGGGAATGGCACTGCTCACGCTTGGTTGCCTCTCATGAAAGCTGAGGGGAAGGAAGTTGCTCAGTGTCAGCCTGGAGAAGGGACCTCCAGCTCCAGAAGCACGGGAGGTAAAAGGCAGCCGTGCCAGCACATTCTGGTCCTTGGATAATCTTAGTCCTGGGGAGGAGAAACGAGATATTAGCACAGAGGTTTGGCCCAGTTTGGATGCTGGTCCCAGCTCCCACGCACCAGGGAAAAGCACTGGAACACCTGTAGCTCCCTTCTGGTTGTCCTCACGAGAACAGAGAATTTAGAAGTGGCTCAGCTCAGGACAATTTGTCCCAGATAGTCCCTGTTTTCTTTGCACTGTTCACAAATTTCTTTCTGTTGATGCTCCCAAGATTATAGCATGCAGCTGATTTGTCTCGCAGACAGACAAGAGCTCCTTGCCCTCCTGCTACAGCTCAGTGAAAAGAAACCATCTGGTGGTACATTCCCCCAGAAGAGGATGTGACACAGTTAGAGCTAGGGAAATACCACATTCAGACACGAGGAACAAAACACAGCCTCTGGTTGCATTATACTGTGTATCAAATACAAGATGCAAGCCCTGAGCTATGTAAAATGACAGTTAAAGTGGATTAATAAAAGCCAAGTCCAACATAACAAAAACATATTTAACACAAAGCGAAGAAAGAAAAGGTGCTGCTCATAAAGAATCGATGCGAGCAATGCATCAGTCATCAACACAAACCTTTGTAAATGTCACATGGCCATTGCCATGATTAACAGGAAAATATGACACTGCTTTGCAGTGGAATCACAGTTTAAAGTGTAGCAAAGATCTTCAGAAACCCATTCCTTCCTCTGGGCAAGGGAGGGGAGGAAAGGATGGTACAAAGAGGAACCAGTTGCACATAGCTACGAGCTGCACCCACAATGACTCAAAAGGCAGAAGCCAGCCAACGCTGTCTGACGTGGGAGGTACACGGACAGCCCCAGGTCAGCCTCCACCCTTCGCTGCCCTATGGGGCCTCAGTAACTCTTAAGATGGGATACCTCCTGATAACATGCTGCAATAAAAAAAAGAGCAGTTCAAATGGCTGTCTCAGGGTCTCCCTTTTTTCCTACAAGTTTTCACAGCGACCCTCAGACGTTGGAGCTGTAGCAGTTACCTGGGGAGAGACTGGTGTCTGTCTGTGTGCATTTTCTGCGTATCTTAGCCACAGGCTATTTTCGTGCAGCCTATTTTCTGCGTAGGAAGTTTTGCAGAAAGTCTGAGAGCGGTCTGCAGCCCCCACTCAGGAGACAGACTCTGTTCAGCTGGTGTCTCCAGCTGCTCCCAGGCTACAACACATCCTTCAAGTCCCTCAGATGAAAATGAAGTCATAAAATACAGGAAGCCTTTGGATGCTCTGGAAATAGAGCATATATAGAATTATAGAATTGTCTGAGTTGGATGGGACCTCTAAAAGTCATCTAGTCCAACTCCCCTGCAATAACACCTACAGCTACATCAAGTGCCCATCCAGCCTGATCTTGGGACGAGGCATCCACCACCTCTCTGGGCAACCTGTTACATCGCCGTTAATGTAAAAATCTTCTTCCTTATATCCAGTCTAAATCTCCTCTCCTTTATTTTGAAACCATTTAATCTTGTTTTATCACCACAGACCCTGCTAGAGAGTCTGACCCCTTCCTTCTTACAAACCCATTTAGATACTGAAAGGCCACTCTCAGGTCTCCCCAGAACCTATTCTTCTCCAAGCTGAACAGCCCCAGCTCTCTCAGCCTGTCCTTACATGGGAGGTGTTCCTTGGATCCTTTTTGTGGCCCTCCTCTGGACACACTCCAACAGATCTATGTCGCTCCTGTGCTGAGGACTCCACATCTGGATGCACCACTCCAGGTGAGGTCTCACCTGAGCAGAGCGGCAGGTCCACCTCCACTGACCTGCTGGCCACACTTCTTTTGATGCAGCCCAGGATACGGTTGGCTTTCTGGGCTGCAAGGACCATTACTGGCTCACATCCAGCTTCCCATCCACCAGCATCCCCAGGTTCTTTTCAGTAGGGCTGGGCTCAATCCTTTCATCCCTCAGCTTCTGCTGATAGTGGGGGGTATGTGAAAAGGAGTGGAAAGGGCTCTTCATTCTCAGAAACTGAGATGCATTTAGGGGTTGGGGAGGTTGCATGCTTGCTCTGTCCTTAGCTATCCTCCATAACTACCTGCTGCTGGCTACTGCAAGTGCACTGAGTAGATGGACCTCTGGTTTGACTTCATAGCCTTTTGGTTTTTTTAGTCTCTGAAGGATTTCCTAACACTGAAAATGCACCCATGAAGCCCTCTCCTAGCACAGCAAAAGTTTGTTAATACTGATAGCGAATAGAGGAACTTCAGCTTCTGCTCAAACTGCCTGTTTGTCTCATACTTGCTGGCAGGTGAAAGTAATAGGTAGTTAGCAGCTACAAAATTCAGCCCGTCCAGTTCATGAGCCAGCCTCATTCAGATCCAAATGAGCAAAACTGTATAAACTTTCTCTATAAACTGGGAAATAAAGGGTAGATGGCTTCCTGAAAGGAAAAGAACTGCCTAATAGAAGGAGCTGTCAAAAGAGTTATGAAGTGTTTGTACTGAAATATAAAATTACTGTTTTCTGGTAACTTATATCTGAAGGTAAATAGGCTTAAAAATTCCTCCTCAGCAGGGTAGATGTTTCCTGTGTCTGTGTACAATTTGTCAAAATATTAATGATTAGAATAACGCTAATACTAACATTACCACAATGTGTTTTTTCCCTAGCAGGGTGAAAAACAAGCAAAACAGCAGATGAGTGTATTGCCTGCTTGTTTGCTTTCTTATTTGTTTTTAGTAGTTGTAATTCAACAAAACAGGTGTGAATTGCCTCTCCTTTTAGAAATATTTACCTTCTTAACACCGGCCAATCTAGAAAATAGCCTAGTCCTGTGAAGTTATTACCTGAGCTAAATTGTACACCTCACATCCATAGCTACCTTGCAGCCAACCTGTTCAGAAAGCACAATAACCCCATGATGGGAGTAGGACCAAAGGATGAATAGCAGTAAGAATAGCCTCTAGTAAGCCTGTTCTCTTCCTTGCAGGAAAACAGATGTTTGCCTTGAAGAGGAAAATATAGAAACAGCCCGTGAATGTAACATCTTGATTTTCCAAGGTACAAACCACCTGTGGTTCCACTGATGTCAGCAAACATACAGTGGGACAAACACTGCTCACAATAAAACTTTTAAAACCCGAAACTTCCAAGTGAAAATGTCCAGAGGCAATTACATTGCCATTTCCAGGGACTATGAAAAATCACTTATATTTTAACTACAGCTAATCTACACTCGCTCACCAACACAGTCAAGTCCAGCAATTTCTGTTCTTGGCCCTATCAAATCCCCCTTACCAATTTTAGGTCATTAACTCATTGTTCAGAGGCTTCTCATTTAATCCTAATGCTTCGGCAACAAAATTTATCTTTAGAAAGGTGCCCGTTACTTTGGCTACTTCAATTTCTGCCTCTTGTGGACTTACTGCACCACTTTGCACTTTTCCCATGAAGAACCAAGGAACCAACAACCCACAAATACAGCTACCACCTTCAGAACTGTGGGATAATCCAAGAAACAGACTCCTAAAAATTCAATAGTGAACGAAAAATAGATGATTCATAGGTGGACACAGCTCCCCTTCAAATAAGGGTAGGCATATATCTCAGATTCCTTGGATGAAAGTTTCTCTCCCATCCCAGCCTCAGGAATTGGCCTTCCCCTACACAGCCAAATGTGACCCAGTGTACTATATATCCTGAGAGCTTCTTGCAAAGCTGCAAACTTCAAATAATCCCCACTTTAAAAAGAATACAAATAGCAGCAGAAACTGACTTGTAGCAGAAGCAAAATCCCAGGCAAACCTTCCTCACCTATTAGTAGATCTTCGGTCTAGCTTCACTGATCATGGTTCAGGCAGTTCTGAGCATGGGTAGAGCCACAGGATTATCAAGACTCTCTGCTTCATTTGTTCGCTCCTCCTTCACTTCATCTTGGAAAGGATGATATCCTTCAAAGCTACAGCTTTGCTCTCCCTGGAGAGCTGTGAACATCCTGCAAGAACTGCTCCAAACTCAGCTGTGAGTCCACTGCTCCACAAGGAGCTGCATAGTGAGTCCTTAGACTCATCACTCAGCAGACTTTTACACACCTTAATTTACAGGAAGGGAAAACTTTGCTGCCTCTCCTGTGTTTGTAGGGCACTCAGGCCAGCAATGCTAAACATGAAGTTCATACTATTATCACATAGCAAAGGAGAAGGTTAAAAATATTTATTTCAGTAGATTCTTTTTTTTTTTTCCTGTGGTTTGTTACTGGAGTGGAACAAATAAATGGTAAAACAAAGCATACGAAGTCATCACACCAGTGTCACAGCAACGTGACTGCCTACAATCTTCTGGTGCCACCACATAAGCCAAAGAGTTTCTGCTTTTGTTTGTTTCGTTCTTCACTATGCAGGCTTCTCTGCTGTCATAAATTCCCCCTCTCATGAACTAGCCTAGCACTCATAGCTCTGTGTCACTTAGGGCTTCAGAAGAATTCACTCTGGTGGCTTCCAGTCCAACTTCAGATCCCAATTCTTGTCCATGCCTTTAGCAGTACTTCTGGCAGCGTTATGCTCAGCATACAGATGGGTGGTGCATCCTACAGCACATCCTCATTCAGGTTTGTGTTGCTGGAACTTCCCAACCCTTTCACAGCCCAGTGATTTGCAAGTGGAAAATGTCACATGAAGTTAGGTTAGCCCCCTGTGTTGATGTTAAAATGTTGATGTTATCGGTATCTGTGCTGTGGTTGTGCCTATGCATGTGCTGCTATAAAAAAAAAAGACGACAATGTATAGAGAAATACAGACACACAAGTTACTAGAGCTATTGTATTCAAGTGGCAAAGTATTTAGGGATGCTTGGCATCACAGAGGTGCTGAGAGGACAGGGGTTAGCACCAAAATGAAGGTAGGAATGCAAAATGGTGCTGGCAGTGCTTCCCCATCTTTTTTCATCACCACTTTTCCTTCTCATCCCCTGCTTGGACAGCCAATAGATGTGTACCTCGCAGCCCTCCTACTCAGCAGCAAAAGGTCCTTGGGCTATTTGCTGAGTCTCCATCATCAGAAATCTGGGTTGCACGTTGTTTCTGCACGGTTTATTGTCAGAGCGAGTTTATGACTCCAGTTATGATAAATACCCTCTAGCTAAAGGAATTTCAAAATGCATCCATGGGGATTTACCGCATGTGCCTTTGAACTGCTTAGACTTCCAGCAAGCCGCCATCAGAGGATGATTTTCCTGAACCTATCAAGTAAAACAAAGTAGGAAAGCCAATTCAAAGTGCAGATTCAATACTTCAGAATTTAGCACTGCTGCTCAACCAGACCTATACACTGCAAGGTTGGTATGGCTGTGGCATGTGTGGATTTCTCCAAGCTAGCATTAATACAGTTAATGAGGGCACAAGCAACAGTGATCTCATTATGCTCATAAGCGATCCTGGCTGAATGCATACTTGGACTACTAGCTTGAAAATCGGTTTTTCACAAAAAAAAAAAAGACATTTTCAACTGGGAGCTTTAGACAAGAAGCCTATATTTCTTTACAGGTTCTAGAAACGTGTTCTTCACTATCTACTCAAACTTGTCTCTTTCCTCCTCACACAGGGCAGTTTTGAGAAAGGAAAAGGACACTATAGATACTCGATCAACACCTCAGATAAAACCCAGCTTCATCTTGACTACACTGTCACTGAGAAAAGGTCATTCTGCTCTGTAAAAAATATCATTTTCTTATTGCTGAAGTGCATTTACCTCGCAGAATTCCTGCGGTCTTCACCAAGCAACCTCTACAACTGTTTTCTTAACAGTCAGAATGCATAGCTATTTCAGACTGAGAAGTCATACTGACTGAAGTGTATCAAGTGTGTTCCTGCCCCTTCTCAGATACCATGGAAATACATTCATTTTCCCTCCCTCAGTACAAAATGTCTGTCTTCTGTCTCACTGCCTGCAGTCCTGCTGCAAGCACCTTGTATTTATGACTCCTTTCAGCTTAAGCACTCAGTTTCAAGGGGAACTACTTGGAAACTGTTTCTATATGCTGTTTTTCTATAGCATAGAAAACTGAATATTAAACTCTCTTTGAGCTCAAGGGAAGCTCTTCTTTAAAATCCCTACTTCATCTTCTAGTGCTTTACGAAAAAACATGCATAGCCCTCATTAGTCTCTTTTCAGTTGTTCCTTATATTTGCCAGGAGGTGGAAACATAGCTACACCAACCCGCAGGAGAAGCGTCATGTTGGTGTATAATTGTACAGCATGCTGCTTGCTCAATTATAGCACTAAAAATATCTGCAGTCTGAATTGGCTCAGTGGAGCCCAAAATGCAGGATCCTACAATGCTCTTCCTGGCACCCCCTGCTTCTCCCTTTCCACCAGCTTGTGAGACATCCATACTGCTTATTACTGCCTCTCAACATCAAGGATGCCCTTTAAGCAGCTGGTTCTGTCAGATGTGACATACATTTATTTCAACAAGAATCCCAAATCAGGCTGCCTTTGATGGATAGGCTCACAAAGCAACAGCAACTGCAGCCCTTCACAGCTGATAAACAACCAGATAGCTGGCAAAGGGATATGGAGATAAATGACCACTTGACTTATTTACTTAGAAGATGTTTGTCTGCTTTTACTTTCAAACATATTACACACATGCTCAAATATGAAAAAGAGGTCAGAAGCGTTCATCAGATAAGCTTTAGTAGCAGAAATAATTCCCAAACATATTGACAGACGCAGATATAATCATATTCCCACTGATACCTGGAAGGAAATTCAAAACTTCAGATGAAACTCCTAACAGAATCACACAGTATAACAGAACCATAGGGGCTGGAAGGAACATCTGGAGATCTCCCAGTCCAATCTCCTGCTAAAGCAGTTTCCTACAGCAGGTCACACAGGAAAGCAACCAGGGGGGTTGTGAATATTTGCAGAGGAGACTATTACCTCTCTGAGCAGCCTGCACTGTCAGTCTCAGTAAGAGAGTTCTTCCTCATGTTTGTTACAGACCTTCCCGTGCACCAGTTTGAGCCCATTATCCCTTGTCCAGTCATCAGGCACCACTGAAAACAGTCTGACTCCATCCACTTGACTGTCTGCTTTAGGTATTTATGAACAGTAATAACATCCCCCATCAGCCTCCTCCTCTCCAAGCAGAACAGTCCCAGGTCTCTCAGCCTTTCCTTGCACAGGAGGTTCTCCAGGCCCCTCATCATCTTTGTGGCCCTCCGCTGGACTCTCTCCAGCAGTTCCCCATCTTTCTTGATCTGGGAAGCCCACAACTGGACACAATACTCCAGATGTAGCCTCCCCAGGGCAGAGGATAGGGGGAGTATCACCCCCCCTTAACCTGCTGGCCACTCTTTGGAATGCACCCTGGGACACCATTGGCCTTCTTGGCCACAAGAGCACTCTGCTGGCTCATGACCAACTTATCATCCACCAGGACTCTCATGTCCTTCTCTGCATAGCTCCTCTCCAGCAAGACAGCCCATAACCTGCATGCAGTTATTCCTGCCTAGGTGTAGGACTCTGCACTTCACCCTGTTGAACCTCATCAGCTTTCTCTCTGCCCAGCTCTGCAATCCGTCCACTGAATGGCAACACAGCCTTCTCAAAAGGCAAAAAGGAAAAGGATAACTGGGCACAACATTGTTAAAAGATTGTAGACAAAAGGAAAATGAGTCAAAGTGCAAAGAAGAAAAACACACACACAAAAAAAATCTATTGGTGTTCAGGAGCAAAATATACTAACAAATTAATAGAATGCATGCCTATCCAAAAAAAGTAACAGATGCAAGACTACATCTCAGAGGTGGTTTTGAAGGATCATCTGGCCAAGAGAGACACTAACACATCTAAATCAATTGCCTGAGCACAGGCTCAATATTGAAGCTGCAAGGCACCTCATGTCACACCAGCACTCATCTACACATTCCCAAAAGGCCATGCCAGCTGCATATGCAGTCCATAACGCAATGATCCTGTGCTAACTCAGTGCACTCTGCCTTCACACAGCCAGGAATCAGATAATGAGACAGGTGGTTTCTTTTCATGTTGGCCTGAACCCAGCTCAACTGCATCTTCTGCAAAATCTCTCAAACCAATACTCCTGCAAGTTAGTTGGAATTGTTTCACTTTCCTGCCTGGCAAGCTGTAGCCTCCTAATTCCTAGGGAATTATTATAATGGGAAAAGGGAGATATTCAAACACAAGGACCATGCCAGAAATCCATCTGGGTGAGACTTGTGATTTATAAAGCAATTCACGATCTTTTTCTTCAGAGAAGATCTACTCGTCTCTGACATACGCAGTCATCCAGGTTATGATGACCACAACACAGATCTCCAATTCAGAATCCACCTTCAGAGCTCAATGAATGTGAGCAGAGGACACCATACCATGCAATCAGTTCACAACTTTGCAAAAATGATTGCACAGGGACACTGGAACAGTATGTTTCAGCCCTCCAGCTTTTCTGCACAGTATTTTTTTCCTCTTTTGTGCAATGAAGCAGGAGGAAAAAAATTGCCTCAATACGAAAAAATAATCCACAGTGGTGACTGTTGTACTTTAAGCCTCGCTTCCCATAAGCACCAGTCCCCCCCAGAGCCTACACATGTTACAAGATATTCAAGGGGCAATAAGACAAAAACGTTTCTGTACACAGACATCTCCGTTTAAGAAAAAGCACAGATCTGTTTTGAATAACATAACTTTACCACCTATGAATTTTGCTATGACTATAAGCCTGCAACAGATGCCTGGAGACAGACTTGTGTCTTCCCCAAGACTAATGCACATTTTCCCACACCACTTTTTCTACCCAATTCCCTTCAGCTCCAGCAAGGGCTCTAGGAGCAGAAATCATGTGGGAAACTATTCACATTAGTTCAGAGAAATCTGCAGCCAATCGGAAACAACCCCAAACATATTTCACATCAGTCTCACATACAGCATGCACAGACCGAGAGGCAGCAGAGCATGAAACTTATTCCACATGTCACGAGTGTGGCAGCAATCAATTTTAGTCTTGCACCCTCAAAGGAGAGGAAGACATAACCTCACTGACACAGTTTTTATTTAGGAAGATTTCACATAAGAGACAGCCACATGATCTCCCAACTCCCTCTGCAAGAAAGCCCATAGACACTCAAAGCTTATTGATTACATTCATCCCAGTGAAATATCACTCCTTTTGGTCCTGCACTGTGTCCGACCACTGCCTGACTGGTTGACTTTCTGAATTTTCAGCAGCAGAAGGAACATGACATTTGCAATGGGGTCTCTGCTCTTTGCCAGGTGTGCAAGTGCTCCATCCCTTTTCCAAACCCAATCTCACTGCATTATTTAGTTGTTTGTTTTTGTTTTTTTTTTTTTTGTATCAGTAGGCCTCCATTTGTGAAGACCGATCCTGTTGATACTTCCTGGTGTTGTTCAGACAGGTTCTCACCTTCTTTCAGGTATTTTTTTGACAAATGTCAAAAAATGATGACAGATGTCCTCTCAGAGTGAGTGGCAGTGCAGTGGCACAGGCTGCTCAGGGAGGTGGTGGATTCACCATCCCTAGAGATATTCAAGAGCTGTGTGGATATGGCACGGAGGGACGTGGTTAGTGGGCATGGTGGGGATGGGTTGACAGTTGGACTGGGTGATCTTAAAGGTCTTTTCCAACCTTAGTGATTCTGTGATTCTAGGGAAGTTAGGACTTAAAGCACAATCTTGTAATTATTTCTGAAGCCTACAGTGAATTAAACAAGTCAACAGATTCTTAAAACTAACATTTGAATTTATACCTTCTCCTCAAGAGAACACCTGCATCATTTTTATTTTAGATAGTGTAAAGAGCCAAGATCCCAGTAAATAGCCTGGGAACACACCTTTAAATTCTTGTTTGCACTCTGAGTAGGAAAAGTAATCAAAATCAAGAAGTTCATTTTTATGTCATTTTTCCCCCCCATACTCACTGTTTACTACCACCTTAGACCAAGACATAGAAGAAAGCCATGACAGGACTTAAGTTGTTCCATATTGTCCAGTACTTGTAATCTGTGTACTTGCGTGACTTAAATCAGCTCTTTTTTTTTTTTTATGCTCTGTTCTTCTTGTTTGTAGTGAAGGGCAGAAAAATTGTGGTCGTGAAAATGACAAACAAATATTTATCTACATTTTCTGCACGGCAGGGAAATTCCCATTCTGGTTACATCTGCAAAAAGTTGACTGTCTCATTGCTGTCTGTGTTATCCTAACTACAAAATCTGTTTTTCATGGGTTCTTATCTTTCCATTCTTTACTGGCTTTATTATGGATCCTTTCAGAAAGGGTCCTCATATAATTTTTGGTGTCAAGCCCTCATTTATGGGTCAACTACCCAGCATCATGAAACTTTATTGGTTTTATCAAGCCAAATTCAATTTCAGTAGCATTTCCTATCTTAGATGAACTAGTAATCTTTGGACACCTAAAACCTTCAGAAACAGATTTAGAGCCAAGGGAAAAACCACAAGTTCAGTTATTCCTTTAACAGCTTTAGAGACAAACAAAAACCTACTTGCTGAATACTTCAGAATGGATAGGCATTTGTTTCAGGGCAAGTGGAATCTCCTCAGATGTCTCAGGGTTAGTAAATCTGACAGATTCACTACAACAGCTAACAATTTCTCATTATAAGTTTGCATGGCAAGCATATATCAGAGCTGGAAAAAATTTAGATGCAAGATGAAAGAATCCATTCTCCTGTGTCCTGATCTATCATATGTATTTCCTGCCTTACAAACCTCCTAAGGAAAGAGAGAAAAAAATAGCTTTCAACCCTTGTGCATGTTTATCTTATACCAAAATTAAAAATCAGAGGTAGATTTTAAATACTGAAATTCTATTTTCACTCTATTTTGTTCAAAAACATTAAAAGACAACATTAAAGAAGCATATGCCCCAAAAACAAACAAACAAAAAAACCATGTCCCAAGGCTTCTTCAGACTTTTCCCTTCATGTATCCCTACATATCTGCATCAATAAAATATTCAAATAAAGTGGATTCCAGGATTTCTCTTAGCAGTGTGCAAACAGTGTTAAAATAGCAAAAGAAAAAGCAGGGTTGACTTAAATCATCTGTTACAGAGGGAGAACAGTACAGTCATGAGGAAAAACATATATGAAAGATATGCAGGTCAGATTAAGCAGATTGATCTGTAACTGGGTAGCACCACATTCAGTTTTTAAAACAGGGACTCCAACAAAGCATTTCAAACCTTTATTTATTTACTTTTCCTAGAAACGAACCCAGATAGCTTTTGCTTTCAGCTCTGTAGATAACATGGGGGGAAAGAATGGTCCTTGTGAAATCTGTCGTCTTTTACTACTTTGGGGTCAGAATTGCATTGGGAGCAGGCATGGCACAGCTATACATCAGTCCTTCTGGATTTCTAATGGTCTTGTTTATAATCTCTGCTAGGTGCTTGTCTTCATCATGATGACATGGCATGACTCAATTTTGGATCTGCTGGTTTACAAATCAGTCAGTACCAAAAAGCACCTTTTCATCCTCCTCCTTTAAGCCCTTGTTTGATAGAAATGTTTTTGTTTATCCGTTTCAACATTATATATCTTAACACACTGTCTTGTATAAATGACAAAGGACTGTCATTACTACTTTCTTCAACGTAGAACAACAAATAACAGTTATATATTCAATTAAAGCATAAAGCTTTATGCTGTGAAGCAGTACAGAACTAGTTTTGATGAGAACACAAAGAGCTTGCAAATTTTACACCTCAAGATGCAAGTATTCTGTAACTGTAAAGAGAATAAGTCCATGTGCTAATTACTGAAAAGATGTGCCTTCTTTTTTTTCCTTTTTCCAAATCAAAATAATACGAAGAATGTCAATTAAATAACATAAAAGCAGGAAACCTTTAGAAGTAACACTCCAGTTACCTACACTGAATAAATACAGAGCTTGACAGTATTACAGCGCATCAACAGGTCAGCATAGCCAATGGATCACAATCCCAAACTAATAGAACAGATTATCACCACTTACAAAGTTAATATGAAGAGGAATTTCTCTAAGTATCGCTCTCGAAGACTTTAAAACAATGACAATACCTTTCAGCTTAGACTCCCTACACAGTGATCCACCTCCAAAAGTACATGGCTAATGAATAGCCCCACTTACTTTTATATTTGTACATGCCTATGTGATTTAAGCATACTTGTTCCTTTCACCTCTCTGTAACTAAACACAATTATGGAAGGTTCTTATTCCATCATCCCCTTCAAAATGACACACTGGTCTTAAAAGAAAGTATGACAGTGAAATCATATAGCAGCAGTTTTAAATCCTAGCATTAACACAATGGAATCTGACTCAGTGAGTGATAAGTTGCTGCTTAGCTTCAGAAATCATTACAGAACTTGTTTAGAAATCTCTTGTGCACAGACAAATGAAAACCAAGAGAGACTAGAACAACATAAGCACACATCCCAAATAAACAAAAGCACAAAATAATAGAGTTTAATCTACTTTTGCTTAACTTCTTAGGATCTTGCCATGGAGTCAAATAATGTGGAACTTACAGCCACACATAAGAGTTTAGTTCAGGTATTTTCTGGCTTCCCCATGACATAAACATTTAAATTCTTCCTTCTGTGGATGCTCTGCCCAAGAAGACAGATTAATTTCAGCTATATCTGAGGATATGAACTTTTCTTTTTCAGTCTTCAGTTCTTGAGAAGGTTCTACTTGCTTCAGCTCAGAGTCCAGCTCAATATTTCACAATCAGTCATGTAGGCTCAGATACTGTCAGGCCACTCAGAATGATCTTCAGGACGGGCAATTAGCCGAGGTGCAGGTGAGTGTTTCCTAAGAAGTCTGTCATTTTATAGCTGAAATCAAGGACATAAGTTCTGCTGTCCCCAGAACCATGGGTGACCATTCTTACAAGCAAATTAACATTATTTCTATGTAGGTATGTCTTTTAAGGAAATGTATTCTGTCCTTAACATTTAGGTAAAGTTTTCTGGTAGGATTTGTTCCTTGTCTGGAGGGGATTTTAAGCAAATAAACATCACCTCACAATCAACTCTACTAGCTTTTATACCATATAGAAATATTTTAGCATGAAAATTATTTATTTCTCAAATGAAAGTAATGTAGGATTCAGATCGTGTCTAGGTTTATATTCCTCACAAAGCTTACCATGTTTTCTAAAGTTATTGAGGGAAGGGGCCGCATTCTACTGGGAGGTTCAGTTTGGCTCAGAGGAGACCTTGTATCTCTCTGCAATTGCCTGAACGGAGGCTGTGGTGAGGTGGGGGTCGGCCTCTTCTCCCGAGTAACAGCGATGAAAGGGAATGACCTCAGATTGTGCCAGGGGAGGCTCAGGTTGAATATTATTGAACATTTCTTCCCAGAAAGAGCAGTGAGGTACTGTAACAAGGTGCTCAGGGAGGTGGTGGAGCCACCGTCCCTGGATGTTTTTAAGAATCATGTGGATGTGGCACTGAGGGACATAGTAGGCGTATGGTGGTATATAATCAATGAAAATTATATAAAGGAATATTATATAATCAAATAATATTAAGATGCTATAATAATGAAATAAGCAAGAGAGTTAGGCACAGCGAGACAAAGAGAATAAATAGGAGGCTTACCCATGTCATGGGCTCGCTCAGGAAACTCCAGTGGAGCGGATCTTCCCAAGAGAGAGAGATCCTTCCCCACTGGTAGTCAGCTCTTAAATGGGTCTAGGAGAGGTGGAGCCAGGCTCCACCCCTTCCTGCAGCACAGGTGAATTGCTTTCACCTGTGCTCCCAGGGCTGACTCATTGCTCGCCTCAAGTGATCAATCAGAGGTTCAGGCCGTGACTCAGCAGTTCCCATACAGGTGGGGATGGGTTGACAGTTGGACTGGGTGATCTTAGTGCTCTTTTCCAACTTTAATGATTCTGTGATTCTATATAAACCACACTAGATCAGAGGGCATTAAACTGTCCCAGCACAAAAGCAAGCATGAAGTGACCAAGAAGATAGAATCTTCTACAGGAAGTTTGTATTTTTCTTTGCATTCATAGAATCATAGAATCACCATGGTTGGAGAAGACCTCTAAGATCATCCAGTCCAACCATCCACCTACCACCACTGTTTCTGCCTAAAACATGTCCCTCAGTACAACATTTAAACGTTTCTCAAGCACCTTCAGAGATGGTGACTTCACCACCTCCTTGAGCAGGCCATTCCAGTGCCTCACCACTCACTTGGAGAATTTTTTCTTAATGTCCAATCTGACTCTCCCCTGGTACAACTTGAGGCCATTCCCTGTAGTCCTATCACTAGTTACACAGAAGAAAAGGCCAACACCCAACACCACAGCATCCCTTCAGGTACTTGTAGAGAACAACGAGGTGTCATCTGCAAACTTACTGAGGGTGCAGTCAATGCCCTCATCCAAGTCATCAAAAAAGATACTGAACAAGACAGGCCTCTGTACTGACCCCTGGGGGGTACCACTCATGACCAGTCGCCAGTTGGATTCAACTCCATTCACAACCATTCAGTCATCACATTATGATCACTGATAGCAAAGAGGGGTGAGTGAATGCTGCTCCAGTTTAAACCCTTCTTGAAGAAAGGGTGGATGCACTCAGTAGGAAAGCTGAAGTTAAGTCCTTGCATGCAAAAAAGAGTCAAAATGATTCTCTTAATTTCAGTGAAGCAACATCATTTATATTTGCTGAGATCAATGCATACCACCCCTCCACATGCCACTGCAGTCTCAGCTTACAGCAACAAAATGTATCTTCAATGAAAAAAGTAAAATAAAATACTCAATAATTTAAGTATATGACAGAAATTAAGAATATTTCCTGAATGAATTACAGACTTTGAGGGCTGGTGACTGTACTGGGACAGCAGGAAAAGGAATAAGAGATCGAAAGAGAAAGATTCACATTTGTTGCTGTCAGAGTCTTAGGTGTAGATACTTCCTGTCCGACAGAATTGTATTTTTGGAGGAAGAAGGTACAGATTCATAGAATCACAGAGTGGCTTGGGTTGGAAGTGACCTTAACATCATCTTTTTCCAGCCCCCTACTGTGGGTAGTGTTGCCAGCCACTGGATCAGGTTGATGTTTCTGTGTGGTTACATAAGCATCTCTTCTTCATGCGCCTTGTAGAAAACAGTGAAGTAGATAAACTTATTATTTATAAATTTCAAATGAAAAGGAATACAAGCTACCACCAACATCAGAAATCCATCTCCAGAGAGTGACAAACACATGCAACCAAGATTTAAACAACTTCCGTTCTTTAGATCAGAGGGGAAGGGAAAAGAAAAAGAACACCGCAGTTTTATCAGGGTGCCTATCCTAGGAAACAGAAAGATGCATGTGCAGAATGGAAAAAGTTGAACTAGATTGGTAGAACTACATAAGAAATAATGTCTTGGCAAATGATGTAGCTAAGAAAAATCAGAACTGAGGAATAACTTGTCAAAAAAAATACCCAACATACAGAACTAGAAAGAAAATCCTTCCCACATACTATGAATGTGACAGGGAAGAAAAAATTGCTAAAGGCATTGTCCTTTGAACAGCATTAATTGAATCAACTTCAGTTGTTTTTATTTGAACAGTCCTGCAGATGGCCTGATTTTTGTGCATGCATGTAAATACATACATGCACACATCCATTTACTGTAGATGCATGCCTCCACCAAAAAGCCTACTCAACTTACACAGTTCCTCATTTTTAAGAGCACTTGTCTTAACAAAAATTTCTGTTTTAACGTTGATTTCAGACTGACAAAGCAGCAAAAGAAGCTGCACAAGTGCACTTCCTAATTTTTTTTTATGTTCTTAGGCAGAAAAGAAATTGCAGAAGACATTTCAAAATACAAAACACGGAGAACAACACCAGGGGGAAGAGGAGTGCCACTGTACCTCCTCACAGGCAGGTCTCGTGGGTAACAGAATTCCTTTTTTTGCTGTAAATGCAGACATAGCCATTGATTTATTTATCAGTTTGGGAAGAGAGAAGCCCAAAACATTAGGAAGCTTATTCTCCCCTTCCTCTCCCAACACCAGCATGATAGCAGTGTAATTCCTGTTTGCTTCCCCTTTTTTTCCTTGCCACTTTTTCATTTATCAGTAGGATGTGGTCACCAGAAAAGAAGGATTTAATTACCACATAGCTATCTGCATGACGATTAATGAATATTCATTTGGTGGATCAAATGGACTTTGCCTCATGATTACTGAGGACTTCATGAACGAAATATTCCTATCATCAAGTCACATGGTGTTTTATATAACACTTGCCCAATCAGAGTGGAAGAACATCATTGTAAAAGCAAGGAACAAAGGGATGAGGGCTGTACTGATTCTGAATAGCTTAGATATGAGAACAAATACAAAACATCTTTCTATTACCCTGTGAAGGAGACCTTAGAACATTCCGAGGTTCTGATTCACTGGCTCTGTTAGACTTATCTGTGGAAAGACAGACTTAGCTGAAGAGGCCACTGCTCTCTTGCACAGGAAAAAACTTCTTCATGTGCCATACCTCTGGGTGAAATAGCACAGCCTTTCACCATCACAGTTCACAGCCTTGCATATTAACATAAACTGGAAGAAATACTGCTTCTTCTTAATATATTGTGTTGTGGTGGCTTAGATCTGGCATCTCATTTTCCTCAAACTCAGCTACAAGTGCAAAATATTCTGCAGAAAGCAGGGGACAACTTCACAAATAGAGGATATAAGAGCCCTTATTCTCCCAGCGTGCTACGTTTGAAAATTAAATTTGTATTAACTAGTTTCTGTCTGTAGAACCAAGAGAAGAATGGCCCTGCACAGAGACGAGTGAGATTGTGTTTAGCAAGTGTACAGTAAGCAGTATAAGTAAGCAACCATTATTCAGAACTGTGTCATTAGATGGATTTTTAAGAGGTGCATGTGCACCCAGAAGGAGGGTTCTGCTCTGATTGGTATAGTCAGCATCATCAGGATAAGAAAGAGGAAATATTTTCACAGCAAAATATCCACATAAACATTTTGTCAACAGAGCAGTGCTGGCAGTGATGTGTTTTATTTGATAACAATCTTATTTTCAGAACAAAACATATGAACCATACTGTTGTAAAAAACATTACCTTTTTAGTCAAAAGTTTTGCAACTTCATGCTTGTGTTATAAACTTCAAAGGTGTATTTCACCAAGCTATCGTTCATTACTAGCTGTGTTTTCTATTCCTCTCATCCAATGGAATGGTCATGGATGCTCTTTCTTTACCATCTCCTAATACAATACTTGTGTCAGCCACAATTCTAAAATAGTAATAAAATAAAAGATGTACCAAAACATTTTAAGTGGTCCAGAGACTAGACACGTTATTTTTTTTTTTTCAACTCAAACATGTACCTATAGAAAACTCCTACACATTAAAAGCAATTACATACAGGCCATGATC
The DNA here is from genome assembly GCF_987193195.1 of Phasianus colchicus. NCBI lineage: Eukaryota > Metazoa > Chordata > Aves > Galliformes > Phasianidae > Phasianus > Phasianus colchicus. The sequence continues at coordinate 94,594,868 of NC_143436.1, read as the reverse complement.
ATTGCACCAATTATTTGACTGTCGGACTGCCCCTCTGCTGCCGTCTGTCACACAGGAACAAAAAGTGATGGAATATTGGTGTGAAGGTTCAGCTTCTACTTCTATACCAACATCTTCCTCTGACCTTGTGGACCAACATAATAACATGGGAGGCATTACTTTCAGAGCAGCCCTCTTATGCTCTGGAACAATACCACTCCACCAGGGTTGGTTTTCTCTGTTCCATAGTCTGACTTCACTGTAAGACCCTGGAACATGCCAAATGTACCCCCTCTTTCAGGCTACTAGAATATGTGCAGCACAGCTTTCATCTTATTTCAGATGCTAAGTAGGAAAACTACCACAGCCTTTATTGTCACCATTGCCCATTTGCCAGCAGAGGACACATTCACTCTTCTTTGAAATTAGGCAGCTCTTTCATCTGTTACAAAGAATGTATGGATATGGATATTGTGGATACAGGATACCTTCTGTAATTGCTGTGTTGTCAAATCAAATCCTCTGAAAGCCATCAGAGAATCAAAATAAGGCGCCTCATACAGATAATACCAAAACAGCCATAGGGACGGTGCCATTATTCCAGTTGGCCTGCCAGGAGCACTATAAAGTCATAAGTTTTTGCTTTGGGGATTTTCTTTGAGGGGAAGAGGCTAGGACTCTTCAAATCCTATGAACTTGAAGTCAGAAACTGTAGCAAGCATCAAAATTAAAAACACAGGTGCTTCTCTCCATTTACCAAGAGGCTAAGGAAACCAAATACAAAATAAAAATTACTACAAAATGCTTATTTCTGATATAAATCTAAAATATATCTGATAAATAGATAGATCATAGAATCACCAAAGTTGGAAAAGATCTCCAAGATCATCCAAGTCCAACTGCCCACTTATCGCCAATATTTCCCCCTAACCCATGTCCTTTAGTACAGCATCTAACATTTCTTGAACACCTCTAGGGATGGTGACTTCACCATCTCCCTGGACAGCCTGTTCCAGTGCCTCACCACTCTTTCAGAGAATAAATTTTTCCTAATATATCAACCTGAACCTCCCCTGGCACAACTTGAGACCTTTGGTAACAGAACTTCTAGGGAACTGTTTTATCAGGGGTTTGGACAAAACGATCTCCAGAGCTCCCTTCCAACTCCTATGATTCTGTGATTCAGATTGAATATCAGAAAGGTCTTGTAAAAAGAATAGTTGAAAGTATTTTGTAAATGTTATCCCCAGTGGGGATAGGAATGAAAGTCCTTATATAGGTCCTTATATTACCTCAGCAGGGCTACAGATGAGGAGGAACAAACCTTAGAGAAAACACCCCCCAAAGTTTAGTCCCTGAGCTAACAGTGCCATACCACTTAAGTCACTGCAGCCAACTCCTGCAATGTTAACTGTTCTGCAAATTCAGAGTTTTGCCCAGACTTCCATAAACTTTGAAATGTTAAAAAATAAGATTAAAAAAAAAAAAATTAAGATAAGTTCCTCATTTCTGTAACTGTATGAATATGCTTGAGAATGCACTTCCAAAAACCTCAAGAGGCTTAAGAAGAGGCTCAAGAAGATGGCCTCAAGCTGAGGGTATATTGCAAGCCACCTTTATTCTGTTCCACTTTTCAATAACTTTCGTTTTTCTGGCAGAAAGACAGGAGGTTTTGAATTTTTGGCCACAAGGGCTTGCTAGCACTGGACACACTAGCACTCCTTCCAGGCAACTCACAACTCAGATGTGAAGATACGTTCTAACATCTGAATGGTCCTTAGCACACATAGAGATACACCCTCCTTGCACCTTGCCATCAAAATCCCATCCAACCTCCTGTCTAGCACTAACCACCTGCCTCAAAGCAAAGAATCTTCCCCTCTCCAACCTCATTTACCAGCCTTTGTATTTCACCATGCCAGAAGCTCTCGAGTATTCTGCTGACTGCTAGGCCTTCTTTCCTCAAATCTCTCTTCCAAATCTTTTGAAACAGGTGCACAACATCTACCTCCCTTCTTCTTGGAACATGACCATACTTTCCCTTCCAGAAACTCTGAATATTTCTGTTTCACCAACATTTTAGATCCGTGCAGCACCTTATTCTTGGGGAAAAAAAAAAAATCTTATCTGGATCCAAAATGACCTTAGGCAGTTGTCGCAGTGGCACTGACATAAAAAAATACCACCTGATATCTTGTTTCAAATGCTGCATTATTGTTTTGTATGCATGGATTCCCATGCTGCCTGTGCTGCAAGCTGCAAACTGTGAGCTGCTGCGATTCCCCTTCTCTGTGTCCCTCCTCACCCAATCTTTGTCTCACTTATCTGAAGGACTGCACACCATCCTAAGCAGGGTCTGACTACATTTGTCTGGTGCTTACAACATTGGGGCTCACTTATACAGCTTTCTAGATTGTTACAGAAAGAAAAACATCTCATAGTCACAACAGGCTTGCAAATCCACTTAGAGTAAGTGGATTACATTAAGGCTTTTATAACACTGATGCCTGTTCCATTATAGCCCATATAGGTTATGCTTATTTTTATTACCTTTCCTTTGAATTAAACAGTTGGAGCAGACAGCCATGAAAAACACAGGTATTATTTCTAATAATCCAATTCCACAGCAAGCTAATGAAGGAGATCAGTCACTTTAAAGCTTTCCAAAACTGAATGAGACTTTGTAGCAAGAACTTCACACTCTCATTTCATTAAATATCTTGGCATACCAAGATCTCCAATTTGGAGGCTTCCCCCATTTCAGAAATGCCATCAGTTCAGACCATGCCTATCAGTACATCCTTCAGATGCTTATGTCTGCTGCATAAGACGTGTTCAGTGGGTTGACCTCACTCAGCAGCCAAACACCCATCCTGTCTCTTCCCCACAGGGTCAGGAGAAAACAGAAGGCAATACTTGGGGGCTGAGATAATGAGTTTGGTGTATAGAAAATGTTATGCATGCATACAATACAAAAAGAGGGATTAATTCATTCACTACCTCCCATCAGCAGGCTACTTACTGGGAAGCAACAAGCTTAACAGTGGTTTGGAAAGACAAATACCATAATCAAGTGTCCCTGCATTCCTCCACCTTTCTGCATGATATAATGCTGAGCATGATGTCAAAAGGCACAGAATATCCCTTCGGTCAGCCTGGGTCAGCTGTCTCTGCTCTGTTTCTCTCCAGCATCTTGTTCACATCCAGCTTACTCACCTGGGTGCAGGGGAAGAGGGATGGAGAAAGTTCTGGTAATTTGCACAGTGTTCAATGACAGCCAAATCACTGGTGTGGTTTGTTTCAGACACAAATGCAAAGAACAGCACTGCACAGGCTGTCGTGAAGAAAGTTAGCTCTGTCCCAGACAGACTCAGTATAACCTTATCCCCTTATTCCATGTCATTTGCACCATTCTTAGGTTCCACATTATCTAATGCATCTACGTATCCTCTGGACTTTCGTCCCATTTGTCAAGGCCATCACTCAGGACAGGAGGAGCAGAATGTTGGATCACTGGGCACCAGCACCAGCTTGGACTGGGACATTGCTGTATTCACACTCTTCCGTGTGAAACTCACTCCCTTTTAGTTCAGGTGATTTCTGCTGTATTACTTATTGCATTATACAAGTCAAATTGTGCACCGTGCACAACTGTGCACAGGTGTGCTAACCTCAGAGAGGTACATGACAAATCTGCTCATCCTTCCACACTGACCACCAATTACACTTCGATCCTTCAGCAAAGACAATTCCACAAGTGGGTCGTTCCTTTCCATAAGGAGAGTAATCCAAACTGTCTTTCCCAACCACTTCCGTATGTACGCTGTAGGGACTTCGTCTCTTCTCACTGATTATAAAGCATGTTTCACATCCACAGGTGGCCTGTGGGATGTTCTCAATAGTCAGGTCTACCCCTCAATCACAACCACCCTGTACATTGATATCTCTCAGAATTACTGTCATTATTTCAGATTCCTCACACTTTTACATGCCGTTTTCTTCCTTTGTCCAGCTGAGGAGGGGAACAAGAGAGTAGACAGGTGAGCACCTGACTGCTTGCCAAGATTAACCCATCATAGCCCCTGTGTTTGGCACCCTGCATGGAGCGCACAGGTTTGAAGTGGGAACCTCTCGATCTGCAATCAAATACTAGCTAGCCATGGTCAATACATGACAATCCAAACATGCTCCTTTAAGGCACTTCTTATAGCTGAAGAAGGTTCTTGCCCAGAGCAAAGATCAGGCTTGCCTCAGATCACCTCCTTCACTGAGTTTTTGAGTATAATTATCAGTAGAACAGAATTCAAAGCTGCTGCTGAGAAATACATGTGATTTGCACTTCTGCAGGCAAGGACAAGGCAGCTTATCAAGGCATTGAGCATATTCAGTGAAACTTGGTTAAATAAATCATCTTTTAAATCAACCTTTGCCCAATCAAAGTCCAGTCCTACCTATAGGTACAGCTACAGGAGGGACGGCAAGAGAGGATTCCTGCAAAGGCTGCTTCACACAGATATACAGGTAAGTTGTTTCTTTTTTTTTTGCTATATAAAACTCTGTTTTATGAGCCTGATAATCTTGCATGTAAAGCTTTCATGAAGTGAAAAGTTGTTTGCAGCCCACTATAATCTTCCCTCCACTTCTACATATGAAGAGATAATCTCTCCTGTAAAAGCTTACTGGTCCTTCAGCTTTGTGTACTACTGGTTTTGCGTAAACTTCAGGAATTAACCAAATTTCCCAGTGCTTGTCAAGAAAAGCTGTTCTGAGTTGTAGTTGAGATCTGTACAATGTCCAAACAATAGTGCAGGACATCCCTACATGAAGTTATTCTTCATGCCACTATGCATAGACTCCACAAACTACTAAGTACCTCACCAAAGGGAGAAAGAAAATCGCAGTCCACAGCCTGCCTATCCATGCGTGCTGAAATGCCCCATATTCTCCAGCTTCAGTGACATCCCTGTCAACTCCCCTCTCCTCATCCATACTTTTCTATATGCTGACCAACTAACCTTAACAACACAATTTTAGCTTCCATAACAAATACACTATATTTGCATGGGTAGCCAGATGTACTTCAGCAGTAGGCTGCTATCAAGATCACGGAGATGTTTGACTGCTAGCTACTTCTAAAAACAAGTACAAGAAATGGAAGGGCCAGTTTTCACACACATTATTTATATTAGTGATGTATAGAAACAGAAAAAAGAAAGAACTGTAAAGAGTTCATGAAGACAGACGAAATTTCTTAGTATTTATTAGGCTGAGATTAATGGCTAACCTCTGAAACAGATCTTTGGTCTTTTCACAAATTTCTATGAGGAGTGAGAAAAAAAAACATTCTATCCAGTAAGACACACACCAAGCATGCTAATTAGCTGGATGGAGAAAGTTGTCATCATTAATCTTGTTCTCATCGTGGATCTTGGGTAGGAGCCCCTAAGATAACAAGATAGTGAACTTTGGAATTGTTCCTTGATCACAATTACTGCTTACTTTCTGAACATAATGCCTCTCTTACTGATAATGAACCACCCAAGATAATTTCATTGTATCATAAAAATATAGAATATTTTAGGTTGGAAGGAACTTCTGGAGGTCATCTGGTCCAACAGCTCATGTTAAACCAGGCCAGCTTAGATCAAGTTTCTCAGGGTCTCATCCAGGTAAGCACCTCCAAGGATGGAGATTCCGCAGCCACTCTAGGCTCTTGTTCTAATATCTGAAAGCACCAGAGTTTAAAAAGCTGTCCTTACATCTCTCTAATTATAATTCCCATTGCTGTAACCTGTATCTGTTGCCTCTCATCAGTATTAACATCCAAGAATAATATGGATCTGTGTTTTCTACACCATCCAATTAGGCACTTGAAAACACAAATAAGATCTTTCATTTACTCTCTTTTCCTAAAATTGAACAAACCCAGCTCTTTCAGCCTCTCCTCAAACATGTTGCACTCCAAAACCTAACCCAACCCAGTGGACTAGCTTCAGTATGTCAGTGACGTAGAGAGCTCAAAACAGAACTCACGCATAGCCTTACAAGTGCCAAACAGCAGGGAACAATCCCTTCATTGCTTGCTAGATACACTCTGATATTGCCCACAATACAGTTGATCTTCGCTGCAAAGCTAAATCAACTCACGTTCAGTTTGTGCACTTGTGTGCTGTCCTGCAAAACTGTCTGCTGACCAGGCAGCAGCCGGCCTGTGCTGTCATGCATGGTCTAGATACAGATTTTTTCCACTTTTCTCTGTTAAATGTTTTGATATTTCTGACAGCTCCTCTCTCCAGCCTCTGCTGGACTCTGTTAAGGTCCCTCTAAATAATATCCCTATCTGCCAGCCTATTGACTGCTCCCCTATGTTTAGTATTATCCATCAGTTTGTTGAGGATGTATTCTGCCTCACTATCCATGACATAAATAAAGATGTTGAACAGTACCAGTCAGTGCCAGTACCAACCCTAAACATTGTCACTAATAAGCAGCCAACAGCTGGATTAAGTACCACTGATAAAAACCCTCTGAACCTAATGACTCAGCCAATCTTCTGCCCACCCAAAGAGTCTGCTTATCCAGTCCATATGTCAACAAGTCATCTACACCTACTGTACAAGAGACTTTATCAAAGGTATTGCAATAGTTAAGGAGAACATCATTCATTGTTCTATTCCCGTCACAGTGCCAGTCCATTCATCTTGGAGTTAGCAGGTAAAAAAAAAATGCCTTTGCACAGCTGGATTTCCCAGGAAACCAAACCCTAAGGATTCTGAAGCAAACTGTCTCAGTACATATTTACAGGGAACATACATAGGTCAGCTTACTTTTTTTACTCACACTTACCTTTTCCATCCTGTTTTGTAGAGATGACTTCTGTTCTCCAGCCCCGAGAATGCAAAGTGACCAAAAAACCCAAGAAGAGCTATGGATTTTTCCTACGTGTGGAGAAAGACACAGCAGGACATCTCATCCGGAACGTGGAAAAGAACAGCCCTGCTGAAAAGGCTGGCTTGAAGGATGGAGACAGAGTCCTCAGGGTTAATGGTGTGTTCGTAGACAAGGAGGAACATACAAAGGTACAAACCTGTTTAGTCTGGGGTCTACATCACCTCCCATGAACCAGACCCACTGTCAGTATTGGAAGCTTTCTCTTCCATTTCTATGGCATCTTCAGCTGGGAAGTCCAAGAGCTGAGTTAACAGCTCTGGATATCTCTCTGCATCATTTATTATCTATCATGGGTATGAAATGCTTTTGAGGTGCCTCTGTAGTGCATAAGCAGAGGGATTGTTGTTTTGACAACAAAACCAGTAAAGAGTGTAATCCTTCCTGGGAAAGCTTTTAGGTCAATCACTCTGTTTGCCATTTCATCTTGTCCATTACAGGTGGTGGAAATGGTAAAGAACAGTGGGAATTCTGTTGTATTTCTTGTTTTGGATGAAGCATCTTATAAAAAGGCAGAAAAGGAGGGAGCGAATCTGGAAGAGCTGGGTCAAAAGGTATCAAAAGGAAAGAAGCAGCAGCAGCAGCAGTCCACACAGCCCATGGCCAATGGAGCAATCACCACAGTTCCACAACCACGGCTCTGCTACTTAGTGAAGGAGGAAAAGGGGTATGGCTTCTCCCTGAAAACCACAGAAGGTGAGAGCCTGGGGAGGACAGATGGTATAAATATGACAGCCACAGCTTGGGGGGGGGAGGAGGTGCTCTTGCTAACAGAGGGGAAGCAAGAAGCAGCAAGATGGTTTCAGACCCATCTCCAGTCAATTTCTGTACAACATATGGTTTCCTGAGGACCATATTTTTAATGGGGCAGGAAAAAAAAAAAAGCCAAAAAAAGAAAGAGCCACCATAGCAGTGGTTTTTATTTACCAAAACCACTTCCACAGCTCATGCCTGAATACCAAATATATCCTCAACTGCTGCTTGAAGTCCCATTTTATTCCTCCAACTCCCTTCAAAAACTAGAATACAAAGTTCTAGCCAGCTAGTCAGTAATAAGAAGACGACCAAATGCTTCTCCTGATTCGTTTCATTTAGAAAGTAAGGAATTTCCAGTCTTTTTCACACCTGTCTTTCTTACAAGGCTGGTCAACAGAATAGGCAAACCTTCAGGAAATCATCAACCACAAACAGGATATTTTAGGATGCTGTATAACCAAAAGATCAAATATCTTTCAAACACAGGAAATTCTGAAGTGTGTAAAACAGCACTAAAAATAGCTCATCTCTTAAAATGTCAAAAAAAAAAAAAAAAAAAAAAAAAAGTCCCTTCCTGCCATCTTCAGCCCCTTTGTCATTCTTGGTAGAGAAATAAGAGTTTGAGTTGTAGTGGAAAAAAAAAAAAACCACCTCCTTCCCCCCAGGGAAGTGATGTTTCCTGGGCAGAATAAGAGAAGTAAAGAAACAGAGGTGTGTCCACATTGAAGATTTGTGATGCCACTATAATACACACATAAGAGACTAAGAGTGTGTAAGGACATCGGTGCTAAATCTTTTTAGCCATCAAATGCAAGCATGTTTCAGTGAATTACTCTGTGTAATGAGTTCCCATCTATTTCAGGTCAGAAGGGGTTGTTCATAGTAGATCTGACATCACAAGGAGCAGCTGCAAAGGCGGGTGTCCAAAATAAAGATCGCCTGATTGAAATCAATGGAAAAAATGTGGAAAATGACACACATGAGGAGGTTGTGGAAAAGGTATTTGTTTGCGTACTGATTCATCTTCTGTTCTGGCCCATTTTCACAGCAACTTGTCAGGCTTACTGAAGAGGCAGGTCTGGCTAGTTTGAATGCTTCACAGCAAATCTTGGAAGCCACTGCTTATACTTTACCAACACAGTGGAGTACCCTCCTGCTTTGGCTTTGTTGTCATATGGTCTCTTGAACTGACTCTGAATCAACACTGCCATCAAAACAGGCCAAAGAATTCTAAATATGAGAATTATAGGAGTGCCAGAAACCATAGTAAATAAAACATGCTCTGTTCCTAGAAATCCTGGAAATACTCCCAATAGTAAGAGGGCAAGCAACTAAATACAACTTTTAGGGAAGGAAGAGGAGTGCTCCCTGATGATGCAGGCAGCGTGGAACAGGGTGAATTCATGATTTTAGACAGCAGTTCCTTTTTGCTGCTAAGAAGCCCAAGATTAATGAAAATTAAACTGCAAGTAATTTTGCTGCCTGGCCTCAGCTGCAAAGAACACTGCTAATGAGACTTCCAGTTCTCCACTAATGGCACTGCTAAAACAAAGCTGGAGCTGAAGAGATTTCAGAGGGCTGGTCATGCTCTGGCATTCCAGCAACACGATTGAGTGCATGTTACCAACTATGGAGCTGTGCAACTCCTGTGTTTTTGGGGGCTGCAAACCATCAACTGCAGTGATGTTCATTCAAATGAGGGAATAGGGCACCCAATGAACTAGAAAGCAGTTGAAGATGAAACTAAATGGAAAATTTGAACAGACCAAAAATCTTCAGTCAGTCATACAGGGACACTGAAGGAGGCCAAGAGTCTGACAGAAATTTAACACTAGGGCAAAGATAAGTTATCTGCTTGTTGCTGCTATAATCCAAAATAGTGATAGAGATGGCATGATATGTCTGTATTACAGAGTTTCAGGTTTAGATGAGTCAGGGACCACCTACTGAGACTTACTGGATTTTACTGCCACTGCATGCCAACCTTATAGCTGTTAGGTTGCTCACTTCTACAGCTAGTTATTCAGAGACCAGGAAAACAGTAAGAAATACAGAACACTACCTCATATATACGCAAGATTTTGTGTGTCTGAAATCTTGACATGGTCCAAATCATTAAGAAAAAAAAGGAAAACAAACCCTGTAATAGCCTCGCCCAGACCTTCCAGCTGATGTAGCACCAGTACTCACCACCACTGATGTATCAGTAAGCCAGTTACTGATGTAACTACAATTATTTTTGAAGGGGTCATATCTGTGACTGTATGTGTACTAATGCAGGTAAAGAAGTCTGGAAATCACATTATGCTTCTACTTTCAAATGAAGAAACAGACCGCTATTATACAAGCCAGAAGATGGTGCTGAGCAAAGAGAACGCCAACCTAAAACTCCTTCCTCTTAAACCAAAACTTATTGAGCTTCAGAAAGGAAAAAATGGTTATGGCTTTTATCTACGGATGGAACAAAACACTGGTGGTAAGAACCAAGCCAACACACAGGCCATGACATTTGTGATACAGTTTATTCCATTATTCCTGTACAGTCTGCAGACTCATTCTCCTTGTCTGGCTTCTTAACAAGCCTGTATCAGGAAAACTGTCTCAACCTCAAGTGCAATTTCAACAGCTTTTATGACACAAAATACTATTACATTTACCAAACAGTCCTTCACATCCACCTTTTTTTCCCCTTTTGATTTTAGATCATGTAATCAAAGATGTTGATTCCAAAAGCCCAGCAGCCAAGGCAGGTCTCAAAGATGATGATATCCTGGTAGCTGTCAATGGTGAGCGAGTGGATGCACTGGATCATGAAAGTGTAGTGGGAAAGATTAAGCAGTCTAAGGAAAAAACCACCTTGTTGGTAGTGGATAAGGAGACTGACTCCATGTATAAACTGGTAAGTAAATGCAAGCTACAGCTAAGGATTGTTAATAAGAAACAGAAGCAGAAACAAATCAGTCTGTTCTGACAGACTTGTTTATCTTACAGCAAGGGTCTAAGATGCATGCAGATTTCAGCAACACTCCTTGCACTTGAGTACCAAGTCACTAAACATTCACATTTTTGGCCTCTTCCATGTTTTTAGAGGCACTGTTGGAACCATTCTATATTTGAAAGCACCGTAAGAAAGGCTGGAATAAGACAGCAAAATCAGAATTAAATTATTGTGTAATCTTTTATGAGCAATACAAACCTTGTCATGGGGATCAACACTGTAGCTTTCCACTTAACCAGACATTAACAGCAAAGAGTAGCTCATTGCGACTCGTATCTGAACCATTAGGTTTCAAGCAAAACATATTTAGCAAGAAACCTACAGATTTCACAACAGGTTTTATATCAAAGTTTTCTTTGTCACTGTTTTTTCAGGCTCAAATCTCCCCCTATTCATATTACTACAAAGTACAAAACCCACCTCCAGTAAAAGCAGAGGAAAGAGTGGAGTTGCACACTGAACAGAAAGTGAACCACAAGCCAAGAGTCTGCAAGATGGTAAAAGGGCCGAGTGGATTTGGCTTCAATCTAAACATGGTCAAGAACGAACCTGGACTATTTATTAATGAGGTACTAATGTAAGATAATCAACAATGAAAAGCTTGTGTAGTATGCTGGGCAGCCTTCTCCTTTCCATCCTGTAAATACACTCAAGAAAAAGCACAAGAAAAGACAAAACTCTTTGCCAGCTCTCTTAGATAAGTTATAATTGTTAAAAGTCAGACTGATATTATAGGACCAATATTAAAATGAACACCAGAAAACCTCAGTCCTTTTATTCCACTAGATATCTAAAAGGAAGGGAAATCCAAATTTTATCTCATTTTTTGCTATTATTTATAAGGCTGGAATGCAAATAGTATCTTAAATATAGATTTTTGAACTACAGAATACCCTGGAAATATAAGAGAACTTTCCCTTCCACTTCTCAGAATTTTCACAGCTGGCAGGAGTGAATCTTCTGTTATCACAAATTACATCTGTGCCTTTTGTTTTCTAGAAGGGAGGAGTTTCACACATCACTAAAGAATATGTCAATGTAGTAAAGTTAAAATTACACCGCCTAGGCCTATTGTCTCTCCCAGTTCAATTCTGCCCCAAAAATCTCCCTGCCACTTTTATTTTGACAGCTTAGTGGACCATCAGTTGCTAACACATCTTTTCAACATTATGCTAATGTCACCGTTTGAACTTGCCTTGCAGGTACAAAGACATGGACCAGCTGATGTAGCAGGGGTAGAAAATAATGATGTTTTGGTGGAAGTAAATGGGGTGAATGTGATGAATGAGCCCTATGACAACGTCGTGGCAAGAATCAAAGAGAGTGGTGATAAAGTAACGCTACTGGTGTGCAGTAAAGATGCTTACAAATACTTCCAGGACCAGAACATTCCCATCACAGACTCTATGGCAGATCCAGCCCAAGACACTTCTGAACCTCCTGCTTACACAGAAACCTCAGTAGCAGAGTCAGAGAGAACCTCACCTGAACCAAGAGAAAGGGTAAGCATTACTGTATTAAACAAATGCCAAGGGATCATTGAGGAGACAGTAAAAGAACCTCCTATAACTGCTGTGTATAACTGAGCTAAGATCCTCAATTTTTACAAGTCAGTCCAAGTTATCAAGAGGGAAGCTGTGATATGATTACTGTAAACAACTCCTTCTTTCCCCAGGCATAATGCAGGTGAATATCTTTAATGCACAATTAAATTACAGAAAGAATGCACACACAGGAGACTATGGAACAAGACAATCTACACAATGCAATCCTCAAGGAGGCAATACTGTCCTTTAAGTGCAAAAAAAAAAAAAAAAGTCCTTAAATACACCAAAAAGCATAACCTGCTTTTGGAGAAATTAGGTGAAATATTTCAAAACATTTTTTTTTTAGAAGAAAGAGCAATCAACAGATTATGATGATATTTTCAAGGAAATATGCAGATTAAAAATAATTTTGCTCACGTTATACTGGTAAAAAGAATCTCAAGTATGACAGAACTCAGAAGAGCAGCAAAATACTTTTTCTTGAAACAGTAATTTTGAACCTTCTTTGTGGTCAGCCTTAAGTACTGAAATGCTTCTTTTTGATCATGCAAGAGAGACAGACAGGAAGAATAAGACCAATACTGCCTCCTATCTTCCTATCTATTTTTCATGACCCTTATCCGCAAATATCCAGTGCCAGGTTTTTCAAAAGTTCTGTCAGAAGATTAGCACTACTTTTGTGTGCAAGTTCACCAGATACGGAAATTAAACAATAGGAAATTTCTACTAAACATGTTTGTCTCTATACCATTGCTAACGAAAAAGCACTTCAATGACAAAAGTCACATTTACTGGCTCATTATGCCATCCAAACAAGTATATCATTAGTGCAGATTAAAACAGGAGTCCTTCATAACACTGTAGACCAGCATGTTTACAAACTAAAAATAACCAGAACGTATTTGTTACTCCTCTGCAGGCAAGCTCATCTTCCTCTTCACAATCAGCTGCCTCAGCAGGAGCAGGCAGTGACAGCAGTGATGACACAAGGTTCTGAGGAGACTGACTATGCCGAGAACAAAAAAGAAATCTTCCAAATTCTCTTTCTTCAATCACACTTTGCTACTGCAACTTCAGGACTTGACTATCCATACGAGTACCAGACCTGTAAGGGACTCTGATGTCTTGCTAAAATGCCACTGCCTGAAATAAGCACTTCAGTGTATCCTGCAGTCCCTTAACAAGCTGCAATTGTACTTCATTCACTGTACAAGGCTTTCTGTCTTGTAAAGTGAGGAGTAAGCCACTTACTACTGTAAAGGCTTTAATAATTAGAGGTACATAGTTAAGTATACTGCAGCACAGGGAGGAAACAGTTCATAAATTCCTAAGTATCTGAGCCTTTTAAGGATGAGCATTTAATAAAGACCAACTGATTTCTCACCATCTCCCAGGAGAGGCAGTTCTTCTAATCCAAACCCATTAACACAATCCTGGAGGTGACGATCTGTGCTGTATTTATGGCAGTGCAATCGCTACGATATGTCATGAACTAATATACTCTGTGCAATACACTTCTTTCTTCCACTAACACTGCAGAAATTTCTTTCAAACATTAAGTTAACCTCATAATTCATAAAACTCAAAACCTAAAACCTTTAAGCACTGTTCTCTCTCCTCTGCCTAAATTTGCGGATCATAGTGGTTAGAAGCGTAATTCAGTTGTGCCAGTTTGTCTAATTCCAAGTCAACACTACACTGTCTTGGATGTTATATAAATGGCTCTGCAATATTGCTATTGTATGCTTTGTCTCCTTCCTGTACACCAAAGACAATACAGAATTAAATTGTTTTCAGTGGTTATTTTTTTCCCCAGGTCCTAGCCTTACCACCTATGATTTATGTTCCAGAACAATCTTGTAACAAACAAAGCCTGGGAGTGTGTCTATGGGAAGCCACAAGTTCAAGTCACATGAATGAAATTTACTTTTATGCCTTGAATGACATCAGAAAGGGGAAACAGGCTACTGGAGAAGAACATACAGGTTGAGGGGAACACCAGATTTATAGCATATAAGGTCAATACATTTATAACACGTAAGGTAAACAAAGCATGACTGTTATCTTTGACTTCATGCTGAACTCTGGCAAACAGGAATCCAAAACTTCAGTTCTGTTTACATAAGAAATAAAGTTGAGGTTCAGCAAGAAAGCTAAGCTCCAGCTCAAAAGGACAGCACACACTAGTGATATCCTCTCAATTTCACTCCATTTCACTTCTGCCAGGTAGAAAATTCCAGCTCACTTGCAAACAAATATTTTGAGCTGACAAAAAACAACTGCGATGCTTGCATGAGGTATTACAAAAGCTTATTTAATTCCACAGACTCCCACATTCAGCTCCAAAATTACCATTCTCTGAATCACAATTATGAGTTGCTTTTTAAAAGAAAAATCACATTTGCTTGATGCCTTCTCTGAAGATGTTCTTCTAAATCCAAGATACCTTACCTCAGACAGCCTACAGTCCCTTAGATACTGGTGTATCATTAATTCCCTTTATTCCTTGGCAATGTGTGCATTCCCTTTCCTTCAAGCTGTAGCACCTTAAAATGAGCCACAGAGCTTGAATAAAGACATGGAAGTTCAGAGAGCCAGTGACATTGCTTGAACACACAGAACTGTCCTGGCTCTCCAAGTTTTGCAGTCCACAGGAGTTGCAACAGTCCAGCAGAAAGGACATGAGAGCAGTGTGTGTCTGCAGTCCTTACTTAGAGGGCCATATGCTTTTCTGGAGCTTGTTTGTGTGCTAAATAGAGAAAGAGGATGCTGGATAGTGCACTAACTAGAAATATTACATCAAACCAACGATGATAGAAGTTGAACTGAAGCTCTCCCAGGACTTCTGTTATAATAGTGCGGTACTCTAGAGGCATACTCATTCGAATCAGGAGCACCGATGATACAAAGTACATACCCTGGAAAAAAAGAAAGTAGCAGTTGTTTTAGAATTGGCTTCGTGGCTAACATAGGTCAGCACACAAAGACTTTATTATCTTTGTTTGTATGCAAAAACAAATATGTATGTATGCACAAATGCATACAGGTATGCCCATGGTTCTGCATACTCACCATGATCTGTGCTAAAAGCAGAACAATAACATTGGAGGACTTGCTGCTGGAAATGGCATAGAAGAACTAGAAAGAAAAAACACACTGGAAATAAGCTGGACAACGATACCTTAGGACATCATGAAAGGAACATGCCATTCAATACTCTTTTTCATAAAAAGCATGTTTTTTCAGATTGGTGCATGTACTCTACTTTTAGAAACACGAATCTCTTAAAGTCAGTGGCAGGCACCAACTGGTAAAAGTCATGTATTAATATTTAAGAGTGGGTACTAAAATCCAGGTCAACACAAGGAGTCACATGTCTCTTGAGTTAATACCTTTCCAGCTCTACAAAAAGAACTAGCAGTTCAAATGAGGCAATCTAAATTCTTTTAATCATCATCTCATGAACCCTTACTAATATGCTGGCTACCATGCTTACGCTTAACGTCTCATTGAGCATCCACACTTCTTCCTGAGAATAACAGTAATAGAAACTGAGTGGGGAAATATAGTGGAGAATATATTTTTCCTCTCCTCCTCCTCTGCAAGGATTTAAATTCAGAGAGTAAAAGCATGAATGTGTACTGATAGTTTATGCAGTATATGTTCTGTCTGAATTTAAAGATCTAGTAACAGCTTTCCTCATAAAAAATCATGTAAGACACTACTGGCCAAACATACCTTTGTAAGTGTAATTAACAGGCCTCTGATAGAAGTGACAATGATTATTCCAACAAGAATAAAGGAAATGTGCTGAGACCAGAATTTCACCTGTATCAACAAGAGGAATACAGTTAATTCTCTAACTCCATTTTCACTACATCATATAGCTGCTAATTCTTTAGGATATTTGTACTTCCTAGTTACACAATATCCACTGTAGATAGGTTTACATTACTAATATAATTGTGAAAATATCTGTTAAGTCATTACATTAAACACACAAGTAAAAGAGATATAACTTACATCAATCATCTCTTTGCAGGAAAAAATTATGAAAGTGCAAATAACGGAATACTTGTTTCAAAACTCTATTTCACGCATTCTCAGGGTTCGGTTCTATCACTTCCACATTATTAGTAGTATGCAATTGCTTTTATGGGGCAGGAATTACTGAAAATACTGTAAGAATTAATAAATCTCACATCAAACTGGATTCCCAAATAATTCACAGTGATCTCAATTCCTCTTGTGACTGGATCCGTCTTCCCCACGCGGTCAAACACAATATTGATGGTTGCCTGCAAGGCAGAGATGGATTTACAATCAAAGAAAATAAAAAGAACACCTCACTGCTACATATGAGACTCTTGTTTGCATATCCAAGGTTGGGGGAGCAGCTGGATTGTCTAAGAAGGTGTAAAAACACATATATTAGAAATGCTTGCCTAAGGTTCTGTAAAAAGAAAGATGCAGAGCTTTATTCCAGATAAATACCATTTTCATTCAGAATTTCCAGAAGCAAGATTATAAGGAGACTAGGGCCTTACTTAATACACTGCACGTACAGCATAATCTGTGCAGGGAGTAACATTTGCATATGTGCACATAAAACAGAACAAAATATTTACATACCATGAAGATTTTCCAGACACAATAGATGGAGAAAAAGTAACCCAAAAAATTGAAGTATTTTCCCTGGAAAGTTTTGGAGTACTCTATTCTTTCCTGGAGAAAAAAAAAAATCCAAGAAGGGGGAAAGAGAATACATACAAAAAATTCATTGCCATGATAATCCACAACACAAAGCCATACACTTTAATGGTGCACCAAGAGCAGCAACCACAGCTTTATCCTACAACTCTTCTAATTCAAAGGCTTCTGAACAGCTCTAGGAACCTGTAGTATGTTCCAGCACATACCTAAACAGGAAGTAACCCGCCCTGTAGACCCCAAATTAAAGAATCATAGAATCATCATAGAACCACAGAATGGCTTGGGTTGGAAAGGAGACCTCAAAGATGATCTAGTTCCTCCCTGCCATGGGCAAGGTTGCCAACCATAAGCACTAGATCTGGCTGCCCAAAGCCCCACCCAATCTGGCCCTGAATGCTTCTAGGGATGAAGCATCACCAGCATCTCTGGGCAACTTGTTCCAGCACCTCACTTCTCTCAGTGAAAAATTCTCTCCTGACATCTAATTTAAATCTTCCCTCTTTTAGTTTAAGACCGGTCACCCTTGTCCTGTCACTGTCTACCCACGTAAAAAGCTTATTTTGCTCCTGTTTATAAGCTCTCTTTTAAGTTCTGGAAGGCCGCAACAGATTCTCACTTCACCACATCACTACATTTCAACATTTACCTGCTAAACAGCTTTCAATTTCTGGTAACATACGTTCTCATTCAATCTATTCTGGCTCCCAGCACCTATCTGGGCAGTTATTTTGTTTCATACCTTTGTTGCATGGAGGTCAGCAGTTTCAAGAAAAAGCTGCCGGCTCAGTTCTTCTAGGGCATCCACTTCTTGCTGGATGAGAGACAGATCTGGCAAACCAGCATAGTCAAGGCTAGAGTACATCACAAATTCGTAATAAAAAAGAAAATATTCCCCATCTTCACCTCAAGGGTCACATCTAATGGTTTGACCACTTTTTTAATCCAGATCAGTTTTCTGATACTGTCTTAGTGCTCTTGTTAATAATGCATCCAAAGACATCTCAAGGGTACCTGTGTTGCACAGTACTCCATTTTAAGAAGGCAGGTAGTATTCTTCTACCTAGGTAACACACTGCAGAACCAGAGCTCTCAAAGACTGTTTCTCCACTTCAATCAGCATCCCTTATCATCAGAGTGCATAGTATTTCACACTCCCACCACCTTCACAAACAAAACCACTGAGTAATCACCCCAGGACATTACTGTTTATTATAAAGAGTCTTGCCAAATAGCCAAATTCTAATTTTAACAGCCATTGGAAAAGGACAGGAAGAAGACTCCTTGGCCTTAAGCAAACTGCACATTTAAGGTGTTCTGACAGAAATTCTTGATAGGCAATGGCAAGGTAGGGAAGTACAGACCCTTGTAACTGTCCACACGTTCCTTCTATCCCTTTTGCATACAGACAATAACGTTTATTCACATGTTCCTATCCACTTTTTGTCACATCGCTAGAGTAATAAGAGTGAACCTACACCATGAAAATAATTTATTTGGTTCACAGGTTGCTTCTTGCTCTGCAGAGAGGGACCTGGGGGTCCTGGTGGACGACAGGTTGGCCATGAGCCAGCAGTGTGCTCTGGTGGGCAAAAAGGCCTATGGCATCCTGAGGGGCATTAAAAAAAGCGTAGCCAGCAGATCAGGGAGGTGATCCTCCCCATCTGCTCTGTCCTGCTGAGGCCTCACCCGGAGTATCGTGTTTGCTTCTGGGCTCCCCAGTACAAAAAAGACAGGGATCTCCTGGAAAGAGTCCAGCAGAGGGCCATGAAGATGACAAAGGGCCTGGAGCACCTCTCTTATGAGGAAAGGCTGAGCGACCTGGGTCTGTTCAGCCTTGAGAAAAGAAGATTCAGAGAGGATTTGATAAAATGTCTACAAATACCTAAGGTGTGGGAGGCAAAGGGATGAGGCCAGACTCTTTTCAGCTGTGAGTGGCGACAGGACAAGGGGAAACGGCCACAAACTGAAGCATAGGAAGTTCTGCACAAATGTGCACAAGAACTTCTTCACAGTGAGGGTGACGGAGCACTGGAACAGGCTGCCTAGAGGTTGTAGAGTCTCCTTCTCTGGAGATGTTCAAGACCTGCCTGGACACCTATCTGTGCAACCTAGTCTAGGGAGCCAGCTTTAGCAAGCAGGTTGGACTAGATGATATCTAGTGGTCCCTTTCAGCCCCTGCAATTCTGTGACTCTGAGATTCCTGCCTTTCTTCTCGCTTTTGAACTCAGCCAAAAAGCCAGCTATAAGCGAGGACAACTGTTCCAGCACCTCAAACAGAGCTGTTGTTTTGCTCAAGCATGTCACAACTTTTCCACTCTGGAAAAGTGTATTTCAAGTAATGAAATAAAACATGTATGCAGGTAAGTCAGTGAGCCAAGGATACATCAGAATAGAAAGCTGCCTCCAGCTTCAGTGTTGTGACAGGGCAGACATCTGCAATATGACACAGAAAGTGCATACATCTGTCCTGCAACCTGCTGTACACCTCAACTGTGATGATGTAACAGCACATGTATATAGTACGGCTGCAACATATGACTCCTGAGTGTCTACTTAAAACCATGAGTCCAATCCCTAGCTAAAAGGTGATACAGTACAGCACTAGATAGCAAACCTCCCAGGAGACACGAAGCATTTTGCCCAGGCTTCTAGAATGTATTAGAACACAGGTGCTTCACAACTGGCCCAACAAACACTCTTCCTTTCAAAAGAAAGCTGGAGTCACCTCCAGGTGCCAGCATGCAGATGAAGGATACTTTCACTGCCTGCAACAGACGTCGTAACACTTTTTATCATTCCCCAGAAGCCAGTAGGTTTGTTGTGCACTTCCCCTCTCTGGAACATTGTCCTGTGAGCCACTGCTATTCTGAAAAAGCAGAAAACACAAGTCTTCAGGAGTAAAATCTCTTTAGAATAAAGCAAAACAAAAAACAAAAACAAACTCAAACCCAACAACCAAAAAACAGTTCCTTAGAAAAGACGATTAAACTAAATTCACTGCCAACAGATGCCCCCTTTTTATTTCCCTAAGCACTAATCTTGCTTCATAACATTATCTTGATTAGCTCTGGAGTAGAGCCCAGATCTAATCAAGCAAGATTCAATGAGACACTTCCTAAGACTTCTATTTGGAATTCTGCTTCAATCCTTAGAGGGATTTAAATCCAATTAAAAATAAATATTCAAATGGCTTTCTCAGTCACGTGATTGGTTACTTTCATCACACACACGGGACTTTGCTATCTCTGATTCAGGAACTGGAAAAACTTTTCATGCCCCTTTCTCTCCTTGGACACCTCTTTATCACTGCACATTCCGCTTCTTCCACAGAAGTGTGAGCACTGGGTGGTATGCAGCAGCTCTCTCACACACTGTCACTCACTTCTAGGCTGCATGACAAGTTCTTATGAAGCAGAAACACATAAATCCATTATTGGACTGAACCACTGGACACATCCGGCGATCTAAACATGACTCCTAAAATTCATCCAATACTACAGCAGCAGCTGCATACTGTCCCTCACACCCCCATGTGCACTGCAGCATAATCCCTGCAAGCACTGTTGGCTTCTGGCCTCATTACCTCACATGTCTCTCCATTGAAATTTGTGAGCCAGTTATCCACCCTAAGCTGAAAACTATTCATAGTATTGTCAAGGCGATCCATGATTTGACAGAGTTCAGGTCCTTTTTTGTAGCTGCAGCCAGCACTGCTACATTTGGCACTGAGCCCTCTTCAAAGTTGCTGATAAGCAGTGTAATAAATAATAATAATAACATAACAATATAATAAATCACGCAATAGAAGAAGTAATACCGTTGAGGCTCAGGTCTCCCCTGAGCCTCCTCTTCTCCAGACTGAACAATTTCAGTTCCCTCAGTCACTCCTCATAAGGCCTGTGCTCCAGACACCTCACCAGCTTAGTTGCCCTTCTCTGGGCATGCTCTAGGGCCTCCAAGTCTTTCTTGCAGTGAGGGGCCCAAAATATCTGCAAGGATGAGTATGAAGAACCTGTCAACCTTAAGTGGCAAATTTCCTTAATGCACTGAGTACGCTCAGAAAGGACAGAATAATTCCTGTGCAAAAAGCATTAGCAAAAACAACTTCCAGCAGCTGTCTCCAAGAAATGCTAGTCAGTTACAAGTCCCAGACATCCATACTTTTAACCCAACATTACCTTCCCTGATATGAGAGATCCAAACACACTACACAAAACAAAAGGGCAGACTCAAAAGCTGTACTCCACAGTAATCTTTCAACTTCAATGCCAGCATGTTAATATCCTCTTTGTCAATCATATCAGCCAATTAAACCTCTCTGATTAAATACACCTTCTCACTAACCTACAAATCGCCACAAATACTGAGTTAACATTTGTCCACCACTTAACATTTTCAAAGAGGAAGAAAGAAGACATGCTTCGACTACACTTTCACAGGCTCAGCAGATCAGTTCACTGACCAGCAGATATGCATGCTGGTGACTAATTCAGCAAGACTATCCTACTTTGTAATACACTAAAAGGTTCCATTAAAACATTAGTGCACCTGAAGTAAAGTTTTGAGGGTTTCTGCAAGGATTCTACACCAGACAGACCTCTGAAGTGGTATGGCTAATTGCATTTACTCTTTATAACTGCTAAGGTATGAAATATGCAATTTGTAAGAGCATGCAAAAATCCTTTCAGTATACATGCAATGACACTGTTTCCTGAAAGTAGCTTTTTCACCTGGGGCACATGAAATAAGCTAAATCAACAAAAGCAGAATTCTGATGTCACCCCTATGTTACCTTCTGATGTCACGCTACGCTACCATCATATTAGCAGTGTTCCACAACTCCACTACACCTTTATCAATATTCTTGCAAATGGCAAAGTTTACACAGCTGTATTCACATCAGCTCACTAGCTTGCTTCAGTTTTGACCAGGAATCACCAGATCCACAGAGCAGGAGAGACTTCAGTATATATGAAATCAACTGCTGTACCAAAACTTAGTAAGAGAGTTAACTGAGGTGGTTCAAAAGACATTTATTCATTAGGAGAGAAAAGTGTTTATCTTAGATTAGTCAAGTTGCCATCAGAGAGTAAAACTTGTCCTCGAAGCCTAATCTGTACTACTGCAGGAAAAAAGATGCTATTTAAGGCAAAGGCCTGGGAAGAAGCCTAAGTTGCATATCAGGCCAGAATGAAACCCCACACAGCTCTAACCTAACTCAGCTACCTGTTTCACTGGAACATCAAGCCCTGAAAAGAAAATTTGGGTAATTTCAAGACCATCTAATAGCATACTGACTGCAAATCCTTGACATAATTCATTTAATGCAACTGTTCCTTTCTCACCTTTTTTTCTTGCTAATAATCATGTCCATAGTCTGGAGAAGTCGTCGCTCCAAAGCAAGAATATCAGCATCTGTCACATTCCTGAAGAATGAAGACACCCAACAATTAGGCCTGTTAACCCATTTCAGAGGGACTATACACATGCTCATAAAACAAAGAGAGAAGCTTGTATGAAGAGATCCTTCAGGGATGAAAATGGTTCTGGTGTGTAGAACAGCAATTGCTACAGTACACTTAGAACATGGAAAACAAAAGCCATTACTAATGCCATCAGGATGAGAAAAAGGCAACTTTAAAGAAAAGAATTCAATCAATTCAATGAGAAAAGCCGAATAATAACCTCAAAGGCAGACAAAATATTTCACAAGGCTGCAATTACCTGAGAAAGTAGGACATGTAAGTATATGGACAGTTGACAGCACCAAATCCTGACAGCAAAGCCATGAGTGTCACCCCAATCACACCCACACGGCTGATGAGCTGCTCTATAGACAGGATTCCTGTAAGATAAAGAACACAGCATCAGTAACGGGCTGCGCTCTTCATCCTGTTCCACAGCTGGTGTCTTTGCAGACCAGTACATATACAGAGCTGCCTAATGAAACCAGCTACCTTCACAGTGCAATGATCAGAGGTAATATGAAGTATGGACAGGGACTATGAATAGAGAGAAGAAAGTCTCCCTCAGAAAGCACATTATCATGCTTAAAAACAGGGATAGGATACTCATATTGTGAAGAAAGTTAAGAGATCTGAAGGGGATTAACAGACAACTTTTTGGTTCTACATTAATAAAACATTAGCAGCTAGACATTGCTGAGGTGGGAACATACATCCACCAGGTTCCATAAAACAGACATCTTCAGCAAAGACACTCCAGCAATAACCAGGACTAGAGTTACCAAACCAGTTACTCCCAGCAATCTGGACCAAAACTCTCTAGATCATAGAGAGGAAGCCCTATCTTGTCAACCATTAGAAGCGACTCCTCCATACCAGGTGCAATTTGTGCGTTAAGATGGCAGTTATGACAGCATGGGAAGTTCATGCTCCTGCTAGCTGTTCAGTATTCATTTTGCAGATACACACATGCAGTTGAGGTGACCACCAAGCAAGCATTCTGAGCACCAGGTGAATTCTAAACCATACATTCACATGACGCAGCATGAATGTCAAGCCTGTGCTGTACCCAATATCGAGCAATGAGATTGCATTTGTTCTTCCTAACCATGAAGAAAAGATCTCAACCCATCTTCTCAGGATACAGTGCCAGGTACTATCAAACATTAACTTGTTTTTAGGGAGATACTTATAGAATAGCTGCTACACACAGCACATTTGGAGCTTACATGATTGCAAAGCTGAGATGGCCAAGTGCCAAACCACATTTCATGCTTCAGAGAAGGAGAATAAATGATGAAAACACAGCAAAAGGATTTCACAAAGGGAAACTGAGACAACCCAGTCATGTGCAGCTGCATAGAGATTTACACCAGCTACAGAATGTGCTACTATATCCTGGCCTTTTGCCATACACACTATCAGATAGCACCAGTTAAAACAGAGGTGCCTTCAAAATGACATGACATTCCACTGTCTAAAATAACGTTCCCCCATAACACCTCTCAGCATCTTTACTCTTGTGATCAGATCACATAAAACATATGCTTTATGAACTCAGATGAAGATTAGAGTCTTAATAGAATACTACTAGGTAAACCAGTACAGAATAGATCTGTCCACAGAGTCATACTTAACAAACTGGAGATCATCCAGGACTCCTGACAAAAAGTCCTGGTCAGTGGTACATTTCACAGCTGCTGCACAGTGCCAACACCACCCCAAGGTAAGGCAATCCCAACA
The DNA here is from genome assembly GCF_987193195.1 of Phasianus colchicus. Taxonomy (NCBI): domain Eukaryota; kingdom Metazoa; phylum Chordata; class Aves; order Galliformes; family Phasianidae; genus Phasianus; species Phasianus colchicus. The sequence continues at coordinate 94,570,719 of NC_143436.1, read as the reverse complement.
CAAGATGCCAGTGGATGTACCTAAAAAGGACTTCCTGCCATACCTCCTTCCACAACAAGATCCTACATATCTGAATTAGATCACCACCTCCAAAACAAAGCCCTGCAACAGCAGCATCCCAGCCAAATCGTCGGCTCTACCCTTTTGCCTGAATCTGCTAGGATAAGATATTGTACAACTGTTAGGTTAAGGTACCATTCCGCAAAGCAGAAGACAAAAACAGGAGGGGGAAAGAAAAAAAAAGAACTACCAATTCTGGATATTTGCAGTTGAGTAACAACTTGCGCAGTTGTTACTCAGCTGCACAAGACTTTTAGAGTAGTCTGAAGAGGACTGTCTGAATCCTGTAGCTAAACTCCCTTTGGATTAATATATTCTGCTAACTCAAGTGGATGTAAGTGGATTCACTTCTTTCTTGGCAACGAAACACTGTGTAGTGATTGTGCTATTTACAAGCTACTGTATTTCATGGGCAAATGACACAATTACAAAACAAGGACACACACTTTCTCTTAGCAAAGTTTTAGAATCACAGATGGAAGGGTGAGCAGACCCTGCAGCAATTGGTATCCTTCAATTTTTATCTTCTGAGTCCAGAATGAAGTAGTCTCACAGAGAACAGAAAGATTAAGTTGATGGTTATCTATCCAGACAGATACATTCACCAATTGGAAGGAAACTGACTGAATCTCTCCTGTTGAGAAAAACACAAACAATTCTCCAGTGCAGGGAATAATGGCAGGATAAGTTATACAGGAAACCCAGGTGACATCTAATCCTTCCTAAAGTGTTGTTAAGACATACTTAGGTGCCTAAAGGATTCAGAACAGTTACACCCACGCTGACAATGTCTGCCGCATAACAGCTAAGTCTACACGGTAACTTCACACTATAAATGCTCTTGGTTCCATGAGTGCAGAGCAGAGATACCCAAGCTAACCATTTCTGGCTGGCTGGCAAACTTCAGATTCCGTGTTTCAAAGCAGACTGAGTTACAAGAAATACTTTCTATAATCCCTAATGTGGAATAAACATAACACAATAAAAGCTCCAAGATACAGGTAAGAGAGCAAAGATTACTTTTAGGAGGGAAGAAATAAACAAGAATAGGAAACTCACCATGTTTTGGGCTGAGGATGGGAAATGGATCTCCCAGCTTCCAAAAGAAATACATAAATGTCAGCCACAGAACACACGCAAAAAGCAGTTTCTGTCTGTGCACTGATGGAAAGAAAAAAAAATAGTATTGAAGTTCTTCCTTTAAGGCATTTTCAGTCTTACAAAACCACTACAATAGCCCAAAGGCTGCTTAAAGCATGGATGGTCAAAGCAGGTATATTCTGACAGTGCTGGATCTAGCAGTATGCACCCCTTCACTTCCTACCAAAGTCCCTACTTGAGACATCATCTTTTGCAAGAGCTTACCCAACGCAGCATTTTGGCTTTTCCCTAAGGGCAGCACTGTGAACAGGGAAGTACTTAGTCACATCTTTCTTACGTGATCCTGAAAATGACTCTTGGAAAATTCATCTTAATGCCAAAGCTACATGTTTGGGCATTACACCAGACTCCCAACCCACATATCTAAGCTTAACACATAAGAGCGATGAATATTGATAACTCAAGGGTAGATGTGCTTTAGTACATGGAAGGGGCCTCAACCAAATAATAGTAAGCAAAAAAAGCAGGGGTAATTTATTGCATTTTTCTGCCTTGTTTTTTTCACCCGTTAGTAGAACAATACAGGCTGGTCAAGGGCTTGGCTGAAACTTAAAACTCTAAATGAACAAATTCCAGTAGCAGTACTCCAAATCGCCCATCTTTGTTGAAACCCAGAAAGAAAAGCTACATTTTGGGGGGCCAGGCGAAACACATCCTAACTTTTCAATAAACAGTTATTGCTCAAGCATTAAGCCCAGAACTTATCTAGCCAGGACAAAGCCAGGGGAAGGAAGAAGATGCAGGCAGAGTGACCAACACATCTCTCTCTCAAAAAAAAAAGTTCTCATTTGCATGTGCAGTCTCAAATTAGTAGGCCCAATGCCATAAGCCAAGTACTCACATAATCTGATATTGCTCACAACAAAGTAACCGATGTAAAAGGGTACCATGAAGACTAGGATGAGCAAAATGACACACAGGTTCAGCTTCCAGTGAAAATATCGAGAGCTAAAAGAAAGCCAAAATACAGGTAAGCATGCTACATCACAACAAATTTCCAAAAGACAATCGTGTCTCAATGCAATCCTTTCAGTTACATCGAACATTGGATAACACTGGCCTAGCATATAGCATATCCTGGGTTTTTTTTTCATGTACACCCCATGGATGTGTATTTCAAAACTAATAATGACCTACAAAAATCTATTTTCTCAAAACTCTAATTTTTAATATGATAAATGCTGTTTGCAGCACAATTCAGTTAGATAAGATCAAAATGAAGCACAAGTAATATGGGGCTGGATGCCACGCATTCCAGGGTTCTGAAGGAAGTGACTGCTGTGGTAGTAAAACTACTCTCCATCATATTTGACAAGTCATGGCTGCCAGGCAAAGTCCTCACTGACTGTAAAGGGGAAACATCTCCCCTTCTTGAAAATGGAAGTGAAAGAAGACCTGGGGAACAACAGGCCAGTGAGCCTCACCTCTGTGCCTGGGAGGACCACGGAGTGCATCCTCCTGGAAGATATTTCAAGGCACATGCAAGATGAGGTGATCTGACAGTCAGCACAACTTCACCAAGGGCAGATCATGCCTGACCAATGCGGTGGCCCTCCATGATGCAGTAACAGCACCAGTGAACAAAGGAAGGGCAACTGATGCAGTCTCTTTGCACTTGTGAAAGGCCTTTGACATGGTACCATACCACATTTTATCTCTAAATTGGAGAGATACGGATTTGAAGGCTGGACTATTTAGTGGATAAAGAATTAGCCAGAGGGTTGTTGCCAACAGCTCTATGTCCAGGTGGAAGCCAATCACCAGTGCTGTCCCTCAGAGGTCTGTCTTGAGACCAGTGCTCTTCAACAACTTTATCAAGTGATACATGAGATCAAGTGTCTGCAAACTTGCTGAGAGTACAACAGCAAGCTGAATGGTGCAGTTGACACAACAAAAGGAAGGGACACCATCTAGAGGAAACTGGACACACTTGAGAAGGGGGCACACGAAAATCTAATGAGGTTTAACAAGGCCAATTGCAAGGCATTGCACTTGGTTTGAGACAATCCCAGATACGAGTACAGACTGGGAGAAGAACTCACTGGGAACAGCCCTGCAGAGGACTTGGGGGTCCTGGTGGACAAAAAGCTGTACATGAACCAGCAGCATGCAACTGCAGCCTGGAAGGCCAACTGTATTCTGGGCTGCATGAAAAGAGGGGTAGCCAGCAAGGGAAAGGAGGTGGCTACCCTTGTCTACTCTGCTCTTGAGAGACTCCATCTGGAGTACTGGGTCCAAGCCTGGGGCCCCTACTACAGGAAGGATGCAGATCTGTTAGAGTGGATCCAGAGGGCCACAAAGATGATCAGAGGGCTGGAGAAAGGTCAAGAGAGTTGGACAAGTTGATCTTAGAGTAGAAAAAGCTCCTAAGCTCCTTGGAGACATAATAGCAGTCTTCCAGTATTTGAAGGGAGCTTACAAGCAGGAGAGGGTCAGACTTTTTACGTGGTCTAATAGTGATAGGGCAAGGGGAGTGGCTTTAAACTAAAAGAGGGGAGATTTAGGTTAGATGTTTGGGAGAAATTTTTTACTCAACAGGTGATGAGGCACTAGCACAGCTGCCCAGAGAAGCTGCGGATGCACCATCCCTGGAGGTGCTCAAGGCCAGGTTGGATGGAGCCTGGGCAGCCTGAGCTGGTGGGGGGCAGCCCTGCCCATGGCAGAGGGTTGGAACTGGGTGGGCTTTGCGGTCCTTTTTAACCTAAGCCATTCTGTGATTCTTTGATGCTATGATAATTATTAATTTTGTAATAAATGGCTAAGTCAAGGAAGAGCTAATATAAATTGAAAAGATAGAAAAAAAAAATTATGTGCATAACTCAACATAATTCAATTAAAAGTGATCTTCTCACATGCAAGACATTACAAAGCAATCAACAGTCCTCTGACAGAAGAGATCAGCCAAATTCAGATCAGATTCATCTTTGTTGAACTGACCTTCCATTCAGCTTTCCAAGAAAAACACATGCCTTATTCCCAATACTGACCCATATCCTGCTTATGTCTTGCAGAAGTTCTCCTGAAGATCCTTGTCACTTTTTCCTAGCTAATTCAGAAACAGATATTTTCATCTATAATGATTTCCAGCCCTTTATGAAAGCTTATAAAAGCATCCTCCTCAGTGATCTCTCTTGACTGCGCTCTGTTTTACAGATTAATAACATACAGTCTAAACTACCAGTATATCTTATATCCATTTTGAACTTCTTACCTTTCAATTCCTTTGATTGCACTCTTAGACTCATATGATGAAAGACAACAAATAGGAAACCCATAACCTTTCCATATTACTGCTCTATCTTCTCTTTCCTGCTGCTTTCTGAAGTAACCACCTTTTAACATCTTCTTTATGTAGAAGCCCTCACCCTATGTCAAGGAAAGATGTGCCTTTGATTCACAAATACTGTTCCACTACAGAAGTACAGTTCTCACTTCACAATTAGCTTCACATCTTATTCACTGCTTTGACCAGTACTGGAAAACAAGGGCTTATCATTTCTATAGTTCTTGACATCTGAAAAGAGCTCTTCAGCATGATCCAAAGCTTCACAGCTCACCCATAAAACTGTTCTTTTATTTCACAAACGAAAAAACTCAAAGACTAAAGCTTTGTTTTTAGGCCACAATAATAGCAATTGTGGCAGAACCAGGAAATTAAGGCTTCTAGTCTCATGTTTTGTCAAATAAATCCTGCTGCTCAAACACCCCTGTTGAGCTATTAACCATCTTCTCACATAATTTCCCCAATACAAGTCCAATCTATATATTAAGCTTCTGCACACTAACCCTTCAGTCAGCTCCCAAACTCACCTGCTGTTCAGCACTCCCAAAATCTCAAAGATGATGAGTTCAAACATAGTACAAGAGAAGGCAAAAGTCACAGAGAAGATGACTTGGACAACATACTGTCGCACCTGCAATGGAGAAAATAAGCCAGAGGTATCAGGCATTTCTATTTGTAGATACCCCTCAGGTGAAGAAAGAAAAAAAAAGAACACATGGTACAACTGCACACAACTCTTGCTAAAGGCACCCTGCATTTCATCCAAAAGGGAAGAAACAACAGCCTGTTTTATACTGACTAAATCAATCCTATTTGAGAGAGAAGTCCTACGAAGAAGGGATGTAATACCCGGTGGCAACTTGATTAATGATAGACAATTGCTAACAGTGTTCCATGCTCTTAATCTCAGATTTAAAAATAATTTAAGAATAAACTTTTCGGGTTTGGATTTGCCTTGCACTTCAGTCATCTCTTACCTAGACTATACTTTCTTATAGTTGTCTTGGGATAAGGGAATGTCCCAACCTTTATCCCAACCAATCCTCACAAACAATTTACTCCTCACCAAATTTAAAGCTGAATTTGATTTTGTCTCCAAAATTCTGCAAATACATAAGTCAAGCTTAATCAAGGAACACAGCTTCTATTATTCCTGCTCCTCCTCCAACTGATTTTTTTAAAAAGTTGCCAGTACAGAAACTTAGTGGTTCCAGAAGAATCCATTTCCCCAGATATGTACGAGTCTTTTAAATAAAAGTAGAGAGGAAATGACAAAAAAAGTACGTGTACGAAAGCTGAAAATAAGATAAAAGAGTTTAAAGAGTGGAAAAAGGTCAGAAGCAGTTTTAAGAACACTGCAATAACTGGGAGTAGTTTTAAGATAAAGAGTTGTGATGAAAGTCCCCTTCTTACCTCATAATCCTTGAAGAGCTTACGCATGAAGAACAGCCATCCGAATCCAAAGAAGAGCACCTGCAGAAGAGATTAAGTATCTAGTATTTGTGTCCAGTAATTTGCAAAATATGTAGCTGCTTCACTATTGGTTGTAGGTGAAAGAAATGGAAGCAACAGAACAAGGCCAATATACCCAAGATATGAAACCTGTCAAGGTATCATGGAGAGTATAACATTTTAAATATTCAATGGTAACAGACAGAGAAGCCTAGAATCTTACAGAAGATTGAGCAAAAAGAGCTTTTTTCTGTATTCCCAACTTCTCAAAATACCTCAGTTTCTGGCCTGCCAGAATCTTTTACACTGTTGCTTCTTCTTTCACTCTTCAAATATACAGCTTACCCTTTTTTTTTTTTTACAGTAAACACATAACAGACACAAACAGCAATTTACCTGAACCTCTAGACAGTGGTCAAGTGAACAAAATCCCACCCCCAGTTAGAGCAGAGCAGGTCTGAGAATGCCTCAGGAAGCTGGAAATGTACAATATGGGGCTGGATGCCATGCATCCCAGAGTTCTGAAGGAATTGGCTGATGTGGTTGTAAGGCTGAAAAGTCATGGCTGCCAGGCAAAGTCCCCACTGACTGCAATAAGGGAAACATCACTCCCATTTTCAAGAAAGAAATACCCAGGGAACTGCAGGCTGTTGAATATCACATCTGTGCCTGGGAAGATCATGGAGCAGATCCTCCTGGAAGAGATGTTAAGGCACACGTGAACTGTGGAGGTGATATAAGACAGCCAGCATGACTTCACCAAGGGCAGATTGTGACTGACCAACGTGGTGGCCTTTTATAATGGAGTGACAGCACCAGTGGACAAAGGAAGAGCAACTGTCTCTTTGGACTTGTGCAAGGCCTTTGACGTGGTCCCGTACCACACCTTTAAACTGGAGAGATAAAGATTAGAAGGCTGCACTATTCAGTGGATAAGAGTTGGCTGGATAGTTGTAGCCAGAAAGTGGTTGCTAATGCCTCTGTCATGCTTTTGTAATTTTTGTTATTGGTATTCCACATCATAACATCATGTAGAGCTCTGGGAGTTAAAGAGACATTGCTCCAGTTCCGTGGACTGCTGATTTTCCAGTTACCTGGTTTTCAGAAAAGAAGAACTACGCACTTCTGAAGACCATTCATTTCCATTTTTCATTCGGAGGGAAAGATAAAACTGCTCTCAAGTTATGAGACAGCCCTTTCTTTTACTGCTCTCTCAGCAATGCATGCTCCCTAGCCATCTCACCTTCAGCTTTAGAGTAAGGCCTTCAGTTTTGAACATTCTCTCTCTCATTTATTTGATTTATTAGCATCAATCCCAATTAACTTGTATTTCTACTGTTAGAACTAGTAAATTAACTTTCCTCCTTATTCCTTTCCCTCTTGCTTCCCCCACCACCACCTTTTTCAGGCTGGTGGACCTCATGTCCTCCTGTCACAGATTCAGACAGATCTAGAGAAAACTCCATGACAGACTCTATGTCCACGTGGAGGCCAATCACAAGTGGTGCCTCCCAGCAGTCCATCCTTAACCCCAGGGTTAAAGTCTCTTCCAACACAAGCCATCTGTGGGTGATTTCATTGTGCATTAGAAGTCAATGGATTTCAGCAGCGGCAAGGGTAACAGAACATGATTTACAAACAAGGAATACCTGGAAAGCTGGGTGAGAAAGGTCAAGTTCATTTGCCTTGAATGCAAAACTGGCATAGGAATGAGGTCTAGTGATTGACAGCAGGTAGCAAAACTGGTTTGAGGAGGACCTCAGACTTTAAAGTAGTTGATAGCAAAAATTTAAGAGAAAGGTAAGAACATTCCATAACCTCCTATTCACAGGCCAGGCTACAAGCCAAAGTATGATTCCATTAACACTGGGGTAGGCGGAGAAGGCAGGCAGACTTTTCAAAAGGAATAAATAAATGAAGTAGAAGAAAAAGATGATGAGATATTCAGGGACAATAATAACAGAGGAAATTATATACGAAGATTAGATTTCCTTTATATTAGGGACTATACAAAAGCACAGAAAGACACTATCTTATGTTCACACTCTAAGATACCTCAGGTGAGCATGAGTTTGAGCATTTGACAATTACATGCAGCAATTTAAACATCCAACTTCATACTTCTGAAGATGGCTGGAAGATGCAATGCTGCCATCACAAATGAAAGAAAAGCAATTAGAGAAGTTAGATCTTAGAAATCAAAGCAAATGATGGGAAAGCTTTTGTTCTAGGGGAACGAATAACAGTATCAAAGCTGCACTCAAACCCTGACAGTGAAAAGGCATGTCAGAAACAAAAGTCAAATCTATACCAAGCAGGAGGAGATTTTACCTTTAAGAAACAGCTGAAATCTATCCTGAAAATTCTCAGAGGAACCACAGTCATATGTGAAACACTCTATAAGATAACCAGCTGCTGTTGAGAGGGGAAAGGTGCCATTTCCTCTACTCATCCTTCGTCATTATAGAGCACAGATTTTAAATCAGCTCTGAAGCTGATCAGATTCCTCTGTGACCCAGATAAACTCATTCATATGGCAGAAAACCAATACTGGAGAAAGCACAAATGAAAATATGACTGTGCAGCCAAGTGGAAGGGAAGAGGGGGCAGAAGCAAACAGTTGGACCACCTCTGCAACCAGAGGAGCAGAGAGGAAGAAAGGGTATTTGGATGTTTACTGAGGAGGGAGTGGGACAGCAAGGTGGAAAGGAAGGTCAGAGACAACACAATGACAAGACAAATTACTGGGAGTTAACGAAGAAAGATGGAGTGTTTCCTCCCACAGAACAATAAGACGATCTCAAATATGTTAAGATCACCACCCAGCTTGGAATGGTAAAGACAGGATGACATGAAACAAGGTTTAACAGGCTCCTGGATGAAGTAAGCTGGAGTGAAAAGCAGGGTGGCTGAAAGATGACTCTGAAGGCAGGAGGAAGGAAAAGGTGAGGGAAGTTCTAAATCACACGTGTCAGCACAGAAAGAAGCATTTCAGATAAAATAGCGGTGCCTTTCTGAGATTCCTTAAAGCAAGCCACAGCAAACTTTGCAGGGCTGTAAGCAAGCACCTCAATGGCACAACATCACAGAGGCCACAAATTATTAGTCTACCTGGGAAACAACAAAGACCAAGTCAGTGACACCTAGAGAACCACAAAATGAGCCTTCCTGGTGGTTCCAACAAGACTTAAGTCTGTAGAAATTTGGCAATGTTACCAGAAAACTCCATTCCCTACAGCCTAATTCACTGATTTTTTGCTGTGCACAATATTCTAATTCAACAACTAGGCAAGGCCAAGGGTCACGGTAACACGCAACACACCAGAACCAAAGAGGCAACACAGCAATAGAAAACGTGCTGCCTAACACTCCTGAACTGCAGGTTGGTTGGTTTGATTCCTATTTATTTCTTTCCAAGCAGCAGGCGAAGCTATCCAGCCACAAAGCCATTTCCTCTGCTCGGACCTGGCAACCCCGCCAAAACTCAGAGGGACCCACACAGAGGCACCGCGCCTTCGCGCTGCGCATGCGCGCCCTCAGACCCCGCCCACACGCCCCTCAGCCCCACGGCCCCAGCGGCCGCTTCCGGAGGCGCGGCGAGTGGGTAGCCCGGCAGGGCCGAGCGGCTGATCCCACCTCGCCTCCTTCTCCCTCACTCCCTCCGTGGCCGGGCTCTCGCCGCGTAACACCGCGCTACCTGGGAGGTGACCATGATGCTGGAATCGATGAGGAAGCTCATGGCGGGCCCCGCGCCGCAGCGAACGGCCAGCCCGCGCTAGCGTCGCTGGTTGCAGTGCGCAGGCGCAGGGCCCGGCGCAACGCCCTCCCCGTGGCGGGGCTGGGACGAAGAGTGCCGCCCTTCCCGCGCACAGGGCGGCCCCTGACGGGTGTGCCCCGCCCCGACGTCACTTCAGTGTGCTGCCTCGGAAAGGCGGTACGCTGAGTGCGTTTGTAATAATGGTAATAAAAATAATGAAAACAAACAGGTTTTCCTCGCGTTTTTCCTCAGTGTCCCACGAAAATGTTCTGTTTGAACGTGTCTGTGAGAGGGTCCAGAGGAGGGCCACGAAGATGATCAGGGGGCTGGAGCACCTCCCCTACAAAGGCAGGCTGAGGGAGCTGGGCTTGTTCAGCCTGGAGAAAAGAAGGCTGCGGGGTGATCTCACTGCAGCCTTTCAGTACCTAAAGGGAGCCTACAGAGGGGAGGGGAATCAATTCTTTGAAAGGGTAGAGAACCACAGGATAAGGGGAAATGGTTTTAAGTTGAGGGAGGGAAGATTTAGGTTAGATGTCAGGGGGAAATTCTTTACAGAGAGAGTGGTGAGGTGCTGGAACAGGCTGCCCAGAGAGGTTGTGGATGCCCCGTCCCTGGAGGTGTTCAAGGTTGGATGGGGCCCTGGGCAGCCTGGTCTAGTATTAACTGTGAAGGTTGGTGGCCCTGCATGTGGCAGGAGGTTGGAGATTCATGATCCTTGAAGTCCCTTCCAACTCTGGCCATTCTGTGACTCTGTGAAAATGGCTGCTTTCAGGAAGTGGGTGTGGAAAAAGGGCCAGGCTGGAGGCAGCCCTAGAGGAGGCTCAAGCAACTGGCGAGCCAAGGAGCAGGGACCAGCTGATAGTGTGATGACTGGCTGAAGCTGTGGTGTTTGGCTGTTCTTAACCTGCCATGACCCCTTTATAAGAGCAGGGCAGGACATGTGCCAGCACCATGTAGGGAAGAAAGGCCTGCATGGCTGCCAGGAGCCATCTCACACCTTGGGCCCTTCCTGCCCTCTGCAAAGGTGGCCAGTCAGGGGCAGCTTTCAGGCCTTGTGACTGTTGTGTATCGAGGAATGGGGCCAGAAGGGAAATGAAAGTTCAAACGGGGAATTTCCTGATAACTATCACTGTGAGACTCAATCTTTCATGTCGCAACCCTGCCCTCATTTGAACTTAGTGGTGTCTGTATCTTTTTTTCACCATTAAAGATACACCTAACCTTTGCCACAGAAAACTGACTGTATTTGGAATAATAAATCACATGGGAAGTGAGAGAATAAAGCGGAACTATGCAGGACTTCAACAAAGCACAAACCTCTTGCTGAGTGAAAATCAGGATCCTTTATTCATTACAACTCATTTCACTAGAAAAACGATTCTACGTGTGGTTGTGTTGAGTCATCGGATTAGTCCCACAGTCTCTTTGATAGTTTGGCTTTCTATCTTGCTGTCAGTCATCATGTTTTGAAATCTGTCTCCTTGTCTACAGCATTGCAAAGACAAAAAAACATTCAATTTTCATGGGCAAATGAACTGAGGGAGCAATTTACTGTTTCTGATCTGAGGCCCTCTTTTACAGCTTCTGGTATTGCTGCCAATTAACACTGAGTTGAGATCAGACCTTCCCTCCCTGCTCATTCTTTCTGTGCCTACTGCTAGAAATTGGTCTTTCCTAAAGTGATGAGCCTGCTGAGTGGGGTACCTGTGGTTGCTCTGTTCTGCAGCAGTAGCTCTTGGGGCAAGGTAGGTTGGTTGCTTGGTTAATTTTCAGAGACAGTAGATAGGAATCCTGTCAAGATTGAATTGTTCAAAGCCAAATTCTGGTCTTGTTTAACCCTGACAACTTGGCTGATTTCAAAGACAAAGGGAAAAAAAAACAAGACAGAGTTTGGTCATAGCTTTTTAAACTTTCTTCACTGCATGTTTTTAAAAATAGGCTTGAAACATGCCTGTGCTAAGCTATAAATCACTAATCCCTGATTCTTGTAAGAAACACACAGGGAAGAAGATGATTCCTGTCAGAAAACCTCAGATCTACCCCTCCACCCTCACCAGGCTTCTCATTCAGGGAAGACAAAAAGTGTAATAAGAAAATGGAAAAATATTCCATGTTGTTCCTCCTTAAGCAGACACTGATGTGCATGAGTGGGGAGAAGGGCCTATGGCAGCTTCCCAGATGTGACAGGTGGGTGGTTTCACCAGACACAGTGTAGGTGATAGTGGCTGGAGCAGGGAGGCAGCACACGAGGAAAGGAGGCTGGTCAGTACATTGCAGGTTTCTGCTTAGCTCCATCTTCTATTCTTGCACATCTTAAAGTGTGAATGTGGGAACTGTATGTTCAGTTCATAGTGAGAACTTGATTAAAGCCTTTAAAGTAAAGTAGAAAGGTGGAACATACTGAATTAAAGCGGTTTGTTGGGGTAAAATATATACAGACATAGCATAGGCTTCCAAAAGGTGCTACAGGGCATATTTGTGAATAATAGGCTTAGCTGGCAGCTGGCCATCCATTTTCATTTCTTTTCTCTCCAGAGTTTTTCATAAACAGGAGCTCTGAAGCTGGGAGCAGTCTGACATTATTCTGATTTCTGAATTTATTTTTCATTTATTTGTGGTGAGTTCTGGGTCTTGATTCTCACTGACAGTAAATTAACTCTTTTGCACTGTTGTCTTACGGCTTTTCTTTGGACTAATATGTACGTATTGAGAAATGTGCCTGAGCATTTTTGTCCCAGTAGTTTTTGATATACCATGGTTGAATGATTTGAAAATGAAAAAAAAACTTAGTACATGATATCTTTGGTTTTTGGTTCTGTCAGATAAATCCAGAATCCAGTGCATAAAAGCTAAATTATTTTAAAATTGACAACCTTCTTAAAAATCTATCAATATCAGATTTGGTAATAGGCAAGGTTTAATTTGCTGTTCACGTTGGCTTGCCTTAGCCTTGCCACGAGGCACCCAGATTACAGACTCACAGACTTCTCAGTGTTGGCCTTTGTCTGCAGCTGCCCCTTGCAGCACCAAGCTGCCATCCTGCAGGAACTCTACTCAGTAGCTGCCTGTAGGCCAGAATTTTTTTTTTTTCTGTGCTCATTTGTTGATTGTTGAAACCAATGAAACTATATTTCATTGTTCTGTTCATCTTTCCATCCAGCTCTCCACTGAACATCACAGAAATTCAATAGGAGCCAACTTTTCTGTTTAATGTTTCTCTATAAATTCTTTCTGCACTGACATATAAAATTTTTGGTAGGCTACTCCATGATTTCTCTAAGCACTCTAGCCTTAACTCTAGAAAAAATAATAAATGGTTTGTTTTGCTTTTACTGTGCTAAGCTGGATCCAGCAAGGCAAAGGCCAACAGCCTCTGTTGCTTTGGGGGGGGGGGTTTTGTTTGGGTTTTTTGTTTTTTTTTTTTGAAATGTTGTCAATAGCTCTGTAATCACCATTTCTATTCACTTCTGCTTCATCCCAGATCAGCAAGCTTTAAAGCGCAGTTGTGTGGGTTTTTTTGTTGTTGACAGAACTTTAAAATGCAGTCCTCTACATTTTCAGATGGATTTAAAGTCACAGCTGAGACTGAGAGGGAGCTGGAAATACCTAAACCCCTTTTATTTCTGTGATTTTCTCAGCTGACAAGCTTACTCATAAATATTAATTTATAGTGTTCTTTCCAAACCAGTTACACAACATGTTTCTGCCCCCAAGCAGCTTTTCTATCTACCAGACATTGGTTGATAGTGCTTTATGCATCAGGCTCCCTTATAGTGCCTGGTTAGTTGGCGTTGCCAGCTAAGACAATCTAAGTAAGCTCTAACAGAGCACCCCAGAGAGGCAGAAAATGCCCCAGATCAGCTGTTTCACCACACAGTGGCTTCACTTTGCTTTCAGCCATCCATGAGATACACGGTTGAGGCTGAAATGGACCAGCTGGTCTAACCTCATGCTCAGTGCAAGGACAGTTTCAAAGTCAGGCCAAAGTGCTCAAAGCTTTTCCCAGTCAGGCTTCAGACTCCAAGGATGGAGTGCCTACCATGACTCTGGGCACTTCTTTCACTGCTCACTCACTCTCTGAACAATTTTATCTTGTCAGATTTTTTTAGTCAAAATTTTCCTTACTGCTCCTTGTGATCATTGCCTCTGGTCTTTTGCTGTGTACCTCTTGATAGTCTGGCTCCATCTTCCCTGTAACTCCCCACCACTTAGTTGAAGACAGCTGTGAGGGCTCCCTGTCGCCTTAGCTCTCTCCTCTCTAGGCTTCAAAATGTGTCTTGGGAAAATTTGAATTGTTGACAGGGACACAAGTCTTGCCTCTTCTATTGAAATACTTGTATTCCAAGCTAGTCACAAGGAAAGAATTGTGTGCCAGGGTATGTATTGGCAAATAAATATGCATTTATTTGTCATGGTTGCTACTCAGCTATATAATCAGCATTGGTGTTGCCAAAATTCCTTCCCTGAGCCATGTTAAAAAGTCTATCGCATGCAGAGACAAAGAAATGGTAGTACCATTCTTTTTGGGGGAAAAAAAGAAATTCCAATACTTCGACAACTCCCCTGATTTTGATATCCAGCCCTGGCCCTCAGGAAATCTGGCAGCATATGCCATTTTGTCACAACAGCCTTAGGCTTATAGGAAGGCTTTAGTCTAGTTCTCATGGATGCTCTTGTCTACTAAACAAAACTATGCCTAGGCTGGGATTACTTTCAGTTGTCAACTTGAAAAGCCATTTTCTATACAAAACAGCAAGCTGCCACTTTTTTTCATCGAGTACCACGGCTGCTGTTTAAATGAAAAAATGCAGAGTCAGTGAGTTACTGAGTAGCAGGAGAAGCTGGACTTTCTTCCCTTAGCAAGTAGATTCCATGTTCACACTGACCTGGAGAGCAGAGGTCCCCTCAAATTCTCCTATCCTACAGGAGAAGGAATCTATACATCACTGTTTTTCATCACGAAGAGACTGCTGGATCTGTCTCACTTACTGGAAATAATCAGTGTAGCATAAAAATTTATGTTTTTACATCTACATGGTCACTTCTTATTTTGTTTTTGTTGGTTTTTTTTTCTGTGTGCTATAAGCAATTGTCAACTCTTCTATAGAGGTTTTTTTTCCATAGAAATTCTGAAAAGCTCACTTGGAGTTTGCACTGAGGGATTTAAAACAGAAGCCCAGCCATATTGTACATTATACAGCCCTCCCCCAGATGCAAAGCCAATTGCTCCACCTTTAAAAGAGCTCCAACAACCTGCACCTCCCTCCAAGAACTAGCTTATTTAAGCATAAATGTTACCACAGAACAGATGCTGGGATGGACAAGAGCGGTCCATGTAACCCCACCTCCAGCTTCAAATGGCCAAACTGATGTTAAGATGGGAGAAAGGGGTGAGGAGTCAATAAAGTCTTCTCCATTCGTGGCAAACCCACATCTGCGTTAATGATGTCAGTGCAATGCAGTGTTCAGATTTTCACACTACTGCCCTTTTGGTCAAGGAGTCATATGTTAACCAATTTCGATGTTCTGGCAGGAAATAACAAGGATACAATGCATTTCAGCAGTGCTTTTCATCAGATCATTCCTACTTACTTTACAAACAGAATTAAGGAAGCCTCACAACATCCCTGTGAGGTAGGTGGAAATTCTTACACCCATTTTACAGGTGGAAAAAACAGGTACCCAGAGGTAAAGTGATTATCACAGCAAGTCAGTAGCAGAGCTGGAAATAAATCTAAGATCATTATCCTAGGTCCACTGCTCTAGACTCTAGAGAACACCAACTCCCACATGCTAATATCAGCTAAGATACTACCGTTCTCATCTATTTTAACCTTCTTTGGTGAGTTTGACACTTGCATCCTAAGCTCCTTGCAGAGAGCCATGTGATCAGTTAATGATTTAGTTGCACAGGGAGCTAAGGGAATAATACCACACACCCCTAAATGATCCAAGCATGGCTCTAATTGTCCAGTGTCCACTTCCCAAGATAACTTTCCTTGTTCTTTACATTTATTTATATATATGTTTTACTTTTTTTTTTTTTAATACACCAAATCCACAGCTCTGAGGCTGTTATGCAACTTCACTAGGAATTTCCTGAATAAACAATTAAATTCGACTCATTGAGGGGGGAATAAAACACATTTAAAGGCTATCACATCCAGAAATAATCCTTTGCTCATCTGTAGGGCCTTCCTTCCCAGGACCTCCCATCCTATTACTAACAAAATATATTGAGCCTCACATCGTCTTCGTGAGGTAGAAAATGATTCCCAATCGTACAAGAGGGAAGAATGACTTGCTGACAGTCCCAGCAGTGACTTCACTGCAGAGATGAGGCTGAATACCATACAACCTGACTGTTAGTTCCCTGCCCAGTTAGCTGAAAAGCGCTGCTTTGATGCCATGGCTCATACTTGGAGGCTTCAGCAGCTTGGCAGGGTACTTGAAAACCGGCTTGAAAAAAAAAATCAACTAGCAGTTGACAGGATGCAGGAGGAAAACATTAACTTCATTCATTGAACTGTCATGACTTGGAGGAAGAAATGAGCTTTCCTGCAGCAGCAGTGAAAGAACAGCAGTGTCTGTTCAGGATGTTGCATGTACGGTACTCTACAGAGGCACTCCAGTGAAAAAGAATGATGTCCTCAACATCTTACAGTTGAAGACTGGATTCTCTGACATCCATATTATGAACCACATACCTCTAATTAATGAGTAGTCATCTTTAAGTAGTCCAATGATCTAAAGAAGGTGTGCATGTCAGAGGTCAGGAATGAAGATGGTCATCTAAATGCTTTGTAAAAGGACTTGTCAAGTAATTAGTAGTAAACAAGGATGGGAGGTGGTTCATCTAGTCCAGTACATTGTTATGCAGAAGGGTCAGATGCTCTCAGTAAGGTGGAAGATACCTCACACTGAACAGTTACAGATTCTTTTTTTTCACCTGCAGGAAAGGGTTTTTCCAGTTCAAGTGAACTCTACTATGTTTCAAACTATTAAAACTCCATTATATCTTCTCTGTGGAGGAAAAAAGTAATACATCCCATATAGTATAAATGTGCTGGTTTTGTTATTCATCTAAATCTTTGCTCTTTCTTGGATTCTAGTAGTGTATTGGGCACAATGGAATCTTTTCCTGTTGAAGACTTCTTTCCTCGTTTTTCTTTTGCCACCCGCCTTTCATTGGTGCTAACTCTTCTCCTCTTTCTGTATTGAGAGAATGGACAGATGGTAGCCTCCAAATTCTCCGTCCGCATTTTCCTTCACATATCTTGCTTTCTCATATTCTTTCTCAGAACTGAGGAAGTACCTTCCAGTCTTCCTTCACAAGGAATTGTTTCTTAAAAAAACCTAACAGCCTTTGTCAAGGAAGCAAAGATTATGTCAACAGGCTGCAAACCGTGGGAAAATACACTGGCCCAAGAGGAGCAAAAGGATTAATAGTGTAAAAAAAAAATATGTGGCACCGCTGTGGTGCTGAAGAATCCCAACACACCCTACAAACTTTATACATATGTACAGCTTACTTCACGCATCAGTGAAGCCCAGCCAACTTTGTGACAGACCACGAAGGCTGCAAAACAAGGCACATGAAGTCCACCAAGCAGGTTAATCAGTGACAGAGCTGAGTGTACCTATGGTTGCCTGGGCTGGGGTGTAGGACGACAGGACTGAGGGTATGAGCCCAAGCCTAGGACATCTATCTCAGACACCTAGCTAACTTCAATGGGCTTTGGGTCAGCCCTGCTACAATGGAAGATGGCAGGGGGTCTTTTCTAACTAATGGCAGGATGAGTTATATGCATTATGCCAAAGACTGCTTTTTTTCCTGATCTGGATTAGAGCTTGCCCTGGGAACAATGGAACGGGCTGCAGCCCAGCAGAAAGAATTCGCTGAGCTGGCAGGGTCTGAGGTTTGCAGAGCAGAGCAGATGAGAGTGCATACCTGCACTTTTCTGACACGAGGCTCAGTTTTAGAGGGGACATAGCCATTAACCTGAAGCTTTAAATGCATAGCTGCACTGTCCCAGCCCAAAGGCGCTGCTGCAATCCTGAAGGTAGAAATCCACAGACATTTAAACAAGCACATCTTTTTCTTCCTTTTGTAACTAAAAAGATTTACTGAGGCTATGAGAGTTCTGCACAGTCCTGTTGGCACAAAAAGATCTAAAAGATATAAGCTAAGATGATACCTTTCTCTCCTACTCTGAAAGATCTTTTGAAAGGCCTTGTTTTATTTGAGACTTTGGCATTTAATAGCGAAGTAGGCCACTGGATGGCTCCCGTCTGTCAAATTAAAAACAAAGGATGTCAGAATTATCATTTCAGACTTTTCAAACTTGAACAATCAGTTTTGTTTCAGAGTCACATAGTTTAAATTCACAGGTGTCTTCAGGGTGCTGTACCTGAGATTTGCTGAGTGCCTGCAAGCCTTGGGGCTTCAAGAACTGAGCACATGTCAGGATCATGCTGTGAAGGCTTGTATTTGGTTTCATGCTCTGGGAACTGTAGCTGTTCCTTCTTTCACAGAAACCCTTCCACACTTGCTTTGCTAAATTGAGTTTCAGATCTTTACGTCACTGGATTATAAGTAAAAAATATGACTTCATTTTTTTCTTTCCAGTGCTCTGAGGTACTCAGCTTGGAGCTGGATAACTCTCTTGGGAACAAATAATCCATCTGTGAGCATCTGCTAAGTCCTAGGAGAGAGCTAGAGTTAGCCTTGCCCACTGTCAATGTCACTAAAAGAGCAAAAATGTTTTTGACAAAGGGAAAATAAAATATTTTTACCTAACTGAAATTTACATTCACAAAGAAATCATAGATATTTTTGGTCTTTTCTTTCTCAATAAAGAGGGGGAAATAGTGCTTACTGTTTTGGTGTCAATGCCAAACACAGAATTCACTTTGTGAATTAAATAATTGCAAATCCATGCCAACAGTGAAGGGGAGATCTGCTCTGCATGCCATAGGTGAAAACAGAAAAAGAAATACTAGATACAGTTGTTTATTAGTCTTCCCCTTAAATGGCTCATGAGACAGATCCTCCCCACATTCCTAAGGAAATGTGGAACACGAAGCTTCCAGTAAGTACATTCACAGTGGTGACATTTGGGTTTCACTGCCACATTAGGTTTTAAAACACATCACTTATGTGGACAATGTAGATATTACTGTAAGAAATGAGCTGGCATGTAGAAACGGAAAATGTTCCTTTTCAAATGGACATATAGGGCAAATAAGGCACAGTTACCACAATAGTACCTTTCCAGTTGAGAATCTCAAGATGAAATAATATTTAAATGATCATTTTAGCACTTTGCTTAAAATTCTTCTGATTCTTTCTCTCTCCTTTTCTTTTTCTTCTTTTTCTTTTCATATGCTCCTCATATCCTGCATCCTCAAACAGTCAAATCATCTGACCTGGCCCGGCTGCTGGCTTTACTTAGCCTGCTGAGGGATCTCACATCAGTGGCAAGTTCAGCAGGTGCTGAAGGCCCTTCCACTTCATCGCTCACCACCTCCTCCTCTGCTTTCTTCACCCCTGGCTCCTCCTGAGGTGCTGGCTGCTCCTCTTGTTCCTCTTCCTCCTCTGCTCTTACCTTCTCCTCTTCCGGTTCCTTTGCTTGTGCATACGATGGCAACCTCTCATCAAATGCCCTGGAGAGATCTTCCAATGGCCCCATTCCAATCTTCTCCTCAAACTCATTGAAGGCTGATGGAAGGGGACTGGGCTCAACCCCTACTTCTGTGAGAGGGAAATAGTGGGACACTGGCTTTTCTTCTTCTAGCAGCTTGTAGCCTTTGGCCTTCGGGATGGAGGACACTGCAATAGCATGGAGGGGCTTCTCTGGCACCTCACCGATTTGCTCCTCTGCTGGTCTTCTCAAAGCCCTCCGGATCCTTTTCAGGATCAAGTGACTGATCTCCACCAGGTTGAGGAAGAGGGACACAGAAGCCACCACGAGCATGAACATAATAAAGATAGTCTTCTCTGTAGGCCTGGAGACAAAACAGTCCACTAGATTGGGACAGGGCCACCGCCCACAGCGGTAAAGGGGGAGAATGCGGAAGCCATACAGGAAATACTGGCCAACTATGAATCCCACTTCAAAGAGAGTTTTGAAAATTATGTGGAAGATGTAGGTTCTCAGGAGGGTCCCCTCCAGGCGAAACTTCTTGGTCCCATCCGGGTTGTTGCCCTTGTTTTGATTTGGAGCTAGGGGCAGCTTCTCTTCATCCACCTCAGCTTGCTGACGCCTCTCAGCTTCCTCCCTCTCTTTTCTCTTCTCCTCCATGCGGACGTGGTGCACCGCATGCCCAAAGTACACTAGCGAAGGCGTGGATACAAAAATGATCTGTAGGACCCAGAGCCGGATGTGGGAGATGGGGAAGGCCTCATCATAGCAGACGTTCTCACAACCAGGTTGCTGGGTGTTGCACACAAAATCTGACTGTTCATCTCCCCATACTAGTTCAGCAGCTGTTCCCAGGATCAGGATGCGGAAAATGAAGAGCACTGTGAGCCAAACTCTCCCGATGACAGTGGACTGCTCGTTCACCTGCTCTAAAATGTTCCCCAAGAAACTCCAGTCACCCATTTCTTACTGTCTAAGGAAAGAAAAAAGAAAGAGAATGATGACAAATTATGCTAAATTTAAAAGATTTCACATTTTCCCACTGATGCTTGTTGTTACTTTCAACTAGTATTTCTCTAATATGCTTTGAGAACAGAAAGAAGATTGCTTGCTTCTTTGCTCTGATTGCAATGATTTATTAGCAAGAGATGGGTTGGAAAGCCAGAGCAAACTGCTTGCCAAAATCATTCTTCCCTGGCTCTAAATGAGCAATTACTTTTGAGCCAAGGAGTGTATTTAACTCCTTTTCCAGATAGTAGTCTTCTGTGGTCTCTTCTAAGCTCTGTTGTGTGTGCCTGCTTAGATTTTATACACGTACAAACACTTGCCAGCAGTACAGTGGAACAGATTTATCAGCATGCAGAGCTGCAGTGGTTAGAATGAGTGAAACTTCAGCAGAACTGTGCAGGGGTCAAACAGATCTTGAATTGGTGCCCATCTTGCACGTATACAAACATGGGTTTTCTACAGTTGCATATAATAAATCTACATTAGGAATCACCATGTTAGGTAATACCAGCAATAGTAACACCATTACTACGTTAGTAATACTTTGTAAGATTAATAACTACCATATATACTAGTTTTTCTATGCTGTAAAATTATTTTGTGTTTTAGGAGTTGTTGTATCCAGTTCTGAAGTCAGCTGCTTCACTGGCATTGGAACCAACCTGGAGAGAAACATGAACATCTGTCATTGGGACCTCAGACACTAGTTTCTCTCTGTAAAACATCAGTGCTACTATCTCAGGCTAACACAAAGCTGTAAGCCAGCTGTAGATATCCTACTGGAAAGCTAATAAAGTAGTTAATTTTCAAGTAATGCAGGTCAAACATTACATCTCTCAATATTATTGCATGCTAAGAGATTATTCCTGGCCAGGACTTCATCCTGCATATCCAAAACTTCCCAGTGTATAATTCAGGTACAGGAAAACGAGAGAAGAGGAAACTTGTTTGGGACTGGCTGATTTAACGTACTGCAGCAATACGAAAGCTCTGAGGAATGTAAAATATTACAGTGATCCAAAAAGATTAACTTGTGGACAATATCAAGAAAAACAGGTAACATAAATCATAAAATAGCTGTTCACAGGGATCTAAAAGTTCATCTCTTAGATGCTACCTCCAGCTATAGTTTTCTAGATGCGGACACACATATACAGTTGCTGGGAGAATGTACAGTCATCAGCATGGAAATCTGAGTATCTCAACTTCTTTCCTTCCTTCAGATAGCACAGGGATATATTTGTAATGCCATATGTTACGACACACCGATGCATACCAGTCTGTTTCAAATACTGTGCGTACATATTCACACATAGATGAACACACAAAATATTGAGAATTCTGAGTCTGGGGATTTTACAAATTTTCAACCAAAAAATCTTTGTGATGTGATTTTTCTAAAACAAGTTGGACTCATTATTCTCATCTTCAAGCACTGTAAAATGTTAAGCCCAGACATCTATGTTAAAAAATAAAGAGCAGAATGCAGCTCTTCAGTTTGCACAAACTCCTTGCATGCAGAAGTGGCAGACATATAATTTAATCACCAAAGAAAATTGCTACTTTGTCAGTCATTAAAGTTGTGTAAAGGAGTGTGTTAATGTCAGCACTTACATTAACAAGTCTAGCAGAAGATTATGCTGTTTACATACATCATCTAAACTGATTTAAACATTCTCTTTCTGCAAATTCACAGAACGGAATATACCAGCCATTAACCAATCATGTGCAACTCCTTAGAAAACATCACTATATACAATATTAGCTTGATTGTCCCCCAAACACCACAGTTTACTACATCCCTTTCTTTCTTTGTGAGTCACACTGATATCCACAGCTATCAGTTCATCATTTCCATTGCAGCATGGAAGAGTGCCATTCTAGACATGATAAACCTTATCACACAGAAAACTCACTGCAAAAGAGAAACGTGTTTCCTAACTCCACCAGATGCTTCACTTGCAGCTTTCTACCTCTGACAAAACTCTTTCTGAATTAGTCACATTTTTCAAAACTCTGTCATGACCAATCTATTTTCTACAAGAGAGCTGGCCCAGGGTTGCTCACTGCTTCAGCTGCAAGGAAAAATTTGGGGTGGACTGGAGAAGAGTAGTATAGTCAATTCAAACTCCACCTGCAATCACAGCTCTTCCAGTCTCACAGAAAAAAAAGAAAAAAAAGGAGGAGGAAAGCAATAAATTTAGGCATTCCCCTCTTCCCTTAAATTGCCTGTCATGAGGCAAAGAGAAGACTGCCTAAGCTCACTCAGAGTTGACAGACTAATTATGTCCCTAACTTGCACGGGCTTACTGCAAACCCCCACCCAGCAGTTCCAGATGCTGCAATCTGAGCACACTACCAGCAAGAAAGACTCTAAAGATTAAGGACATTGAGCAAGTAACTTGCCACTGGGAAAGGTTCCACCGAAGAATTGTGTCCCCCTCCTCTCTTGGCACTCTGCAGTGAAGAGTGAACTTTTGTCTCTCTCCTTCCCTACCCTAAAAGTCCCAATCTTGTCGCACGACTGAACAGATATGACTCAATTGGCTCTGATGGCAGGTTTTAGTTGCCGTGCAATATTTAAGCTCCGAGCCAGACGGCTTTATGAAGTGAGTGACAGTTGGTGACGTGGGGAACAATAGAGAGAAAAAAATAGAGAAAAAGAGGCAGAGACACAGAGAGGAGAATCCACTGAACATGAAAATGCAGAGGGGGGAGAAGGGCAGGCAATGGGCAGTGAAAACCTAATACATGCATAAATGGGAGTTCGCGTGGTTAAGCGGGGACTGGAGCATCTCTGTTAATCTGCTGTAATTCAGCACAGCTCTGTGTGCCTCCATTTGCTAGTCTTTAGGTGTCATGGTGTGAGAGGTGAGAAGGGAGCATCCACCTCTCTGATGGTGCCACAACTAATTAAACTAATTTGCTACTTACACGCAGATCCAACAATTGAGTCTCGCTGCTGATTTCCAGCACTGGCGATCACTGGGGCATCACATCTGTATTTGACATTCTTAGGTACTTTGATCTGGTCTTTGACATCTTTCAGCAGGAAAAAGAAGCAGTATGGGAAAACTAAATCATCACTCAATATTAACCAAAGCTGAGAAAGACTTGTTTTATGACCTAGACTTTCAGTGTCTTTGTTCTGCTTAATTTGTCCTCCAAATGCATTTTGTACATACATCAAAAATGTCCAAAACAAACTGTTTTGTTAAGGACTGTAGCCAAATTCCAGCAGCCCAGCAAACAGGAATGTTACCTCAGGCATAGCCATCTGCAAAAATGCTGGAGAGCCCACAGAAGAAAAAAATCTCATGTTCAGTATGCATCCACAATACAACAAACTGCACAAGTTTTGATTGTGAGGCAAAGCATATCACTTTATTCTGAGTTTTTAGTAGTTTTGGTAGTTTTTCTGTATGAACTGCTCAGAACATGCTCTTGGTGCCCAACTCTGAAGAAAAAGATGATTATGGGAAGCAAGATATGCTAAACAATGATACCAGTACCAGGCTTATAAAGTGACAAATCAGCAAGTGGCTCTCCTCCTTCTTTGCACAAAAACATTACTGAAATTAATTCCCCAGAACAGCTCTGGGAGATCTCTGTTTCTAGAAGAGCTGTCATTTGAAAGAGATACTGTAATTTGAGGGCCACAGAATTTTGTATCTTCAAACTAGTCGCTTGAGGTCTCTCTTCAGCATTTCTGGACATTTGTGCCCAAGGAAATGCAGAGCCTTACTCCAACAGCAGTCTTCCCAAACAGCTTTAAAATGAGTTGCACAGTACCTCTTTCCAAATCACAACTTGAGGCAGAAATCCTCAGTCTGGATTTCAGTGAGCTAGAGGATAAATGAGGGATGGAAAATAAGAAAATTTTGCAAGATGGACCGCTTTAGAGAGACAAAAGAAAATCAATCTCTATGCACAAAGTTGGAATGAAGGTCATATTCTGAACACCTTAATAAATCACTCTCTTAACAGAGAAGTATTAGAGATCTGGTGCATGACGTTTTTCAGCCTGTGCTATATAAAGCATTGGAAGAAGCTTCCTGGCAAGAGGACACACAGAGAAGATGATACAGGGCCCAAGAACATGCGGTGATTAAGAACAGGCTCTGTTTGTTCAACAAGAGGAAAAAAGATGGTAAGGAAGAGTAAGGAATTTCTTTCTTGCTTTGTTTTGCTATCTACTGCTGAGATAAACTAGGATAGGCATGTGAGTGAATGGTAATCATTGCCACCCTTATCCTCTCTTTGGGAAGCAGTTAAAGACAGAGGACTAACTAATACAACCTGTGGCTAACATCTTTAAAGGGTGCCTGCAAACTGCTGTATCACAGTGACCAAATGGTTCAGATGTTAAACTGCCTGTCTCTTTTCAGACTGAAACTGTCCTTTTGAAAAACAGCTCTGGCTGAATGTGTATATCCCTTTCCTGGGCCCAGGAATAAAAATAATAAAATGAGCCAAAACCCGAATCTGGTATGTAATTACATGGCTACAGTCCATCTTTAAATTACATCCAGCTACTGTCAGATACATTCCCCATTACCCTCCTATACTCCATTTGAAAACACAATCCAAACATCAAACACTTTCTGGCAAGTTGCAGAATAGTTTGCAAGATGTAGCTGATGCAGAAATCACAGAATCACAGAAGTGTGGGTGTTGGGAAGAATCTCTAGAGATCATTGAGTCCAACCCCCTACTAAAGCAGTTCCCTACAGTAAGTAGGGACATAGAAATATAGAAAAGCATCCAGATCAATTGTAAGTATCTCCAGAGAAGGAGATTCCATCACCTCTCTGGGCAGCCTGCTCCAGTGCAGTGATATTCAAGTCACTCATCTTTGGATACATGTAACTTCTTTCTGAATTATCTGAGTGTATTTTTTGCTGTTATTATAGTGCAGAACCTTTAATAAGGGAACTGTGAGCTTGCTGGACATTGGTGGTTTGGGAAAAAACACATGATGCCTTCAACTGGCTTCCTGAAAAAAGGCAATGCTGAGCTCTGGACCAGGTTCTCCAGCTAACTAAGGCCTCCTCCCCATGCATAAGTACAGAAAGTAGTCTAAGTAATGATGGCAAATGAGGAATTCCTGTTGTATTGGTACTCCACAGGAAAGTGGTTGAGATGGCGATGGAGAGGAAAGGATAGATCATGAGAGAACAAGAAGAGCACTTGATTCTCTCAGCCATCAGGGAAGTGCTGGAAATCAGGACTGCTTTTGTAACACACAGTAATGTCTGAAAGAAAGGGGTGAAGACCATTAAACCAAAGGTCTATAAAGAAGACTGAACTCAGAGAGCATGGAACATCTGAACAAGATCTGCAACCGTGACAGTGTCCAACCCATAATGGCAAACACTTCCAATCTGCATACTTGGCCCTTTTTTTTTTTTTTTTTTTTGCTTTTATTAAGCAATCTGTAGGATTGCTGAGAACATACACCTCCAAATACCAGTGCAAGAGATAGTTATGGCTAATGCGAGTAATACCGTTAGTAGGAATTCTTATTCCCTTGGAAAGAACCGTGGAGATTTCCTGCACTTTTAAGACTATATTTTCTAAATTTGTTTCATAGAGGCAGTGCACAGCAAGCTCACTACCTTGGACTTTAGGAGAGCAGACCTTGGCTTCTTCAGGGATCTGCTTGATAGTATTCCATGAGATAAAGCCCTGGGGGTAAAAAAGGCCCAAATACAAAAAGAAAGCCTACAAAGGGTAGAAGCAAGGACAGGTAGCCTGGGAGGAATATGGAGAAATTCTCTGAGCAGCCAGAGATCAGGTTGGGAAAACTATAGCACTGATGGGATTAAATCTGGCCAGGACATCAAAGACAATGGAAAGGCTTCTGTAAGTACATCAGTGTTAAAAAGGAAGACAAGAGAAAATGTGGGCCTTCTCCAGAAGGAAACAGGAGATCTGGTTATCTGAGATATGAAGAAGGCTGAGGTATTCATCAACTTTTTGCTTCAATCTTTGTCAGCAAGTGCCCTCACCACACTGTCCGTGTCCAGAAGGCAAAGCCAAGGGACTGGGAAAATGAAGAACTGACCACTGTAGGAGAAGAACAGATTTGAGAGCATCTAAGGAACTTGAAGTTACACAAATCCAAGAGACCAGATGAGATGAATCCACAGGTCCTGAGAGAACTGGCAGATGAAGTTGCTGAGCCACTATCTATCGTAGCTGAGAAGTTATGTCAGTCTGGCAAAGTTCCCATTAGAAAAGGGAAAGTATAATGTCATTTTTTAAAAATGTAAAAAAATGGAAAACACAAGGAGCTAGAGGCCAGTCAATCTCATATATCTGCCTGGCAAGCTCTTGGAACATATCCTCCTGCAAACTATGCTAAGGAAAATGGAGGACAGAGAGGTGACAGGTGACATCCCACTTGTACTTCACTAAGTACAAATAGTGCTTGAAATATGGTGGTCTTCTACATCAGGGCTACAGTGTTAGCAGGTATAGAAAGAGCAACTAATGTAATCTACCTGAGCATTTTACAAAGAGGTTTCTACCTACAAAGCATTTTACACAGTCACACGTCATCCTTGTCTCTAAACTGGAGATTTTTGTTAGACATTAGGAGGAAATTATTATTCAGAGAATGGTGAGGCAGTGGCACAGCTGCCCAGAGATGCAGTGGATGCCCCATTCCTGAAGGTGTTCAGTGCTAGGTTGGATGGGCCCTAGGCAGCCTGAGCTGGTGGGAGGCAGCCCTGCCCATGGCAGGGGGTTGGGGCTGGGTGGGCTTTGAGGTCCCTTCCAATCCAAATCATCCTGTGATCCTATGCTTTCTTATTATTGAGCTGTTTTGATATTGGTCACCAAGCTCCCAACTCCTAGCACTACTGAGACTGTAAAGTCTCCACTGCAACTCAGCCATTTGCTCACAAACTACGAGATCACTTGGGGAATGTGGGATTTTTCATTCCAAATGGATTTCCAACACAGACATGATGTCAGGACAAGGCAGGGCCATGCTATTGAACAGCTCTTTTCATGCATGATAGCAGATTGTGCAATTATATAGTGCACAACCCTAGATAATGATACCTCTCCCTCAAACAAAGTTATCTTCTCCTGATCTGCTTAGCTAGAAAGTGGCACATGCTTCCTGTTCTTCTGCTGAACACACAAACCTTTCACTTATGGCTGAAGCTGAACACTAAACATATTAAGCTTCCCTGCAAGAAGATGGATGCTCTACACGACTCTTATTTGCTAGATATTGCCCAACTTAAAGGATATTTGCTTTCTAGTAACATGCTCCTTTGTCCATCCTTGAGCCAAAGCCATTTATCAATCTGATCAGTAGGACTGAGAGTCTCACCAGCTCTCATCTTCTCTCTACCACCTACTGACATCACAAATTATTAAAATGTAGGTAGTGCTGGACTAATCTTTGGGCAGAACTCACCATGCCCCTGTAAGGCTGCTAAATGTCAATCTCCCTATTTTTCTGAGATTTTTTCAAGACTTGCCCAAATTTCACCTTCTCTTCAGAGCCCTCAGAAAACTGGGGAATGCATTTTGCTGGGAAATTACAGACAAAACAGAAAGAAAAGAGAGGGAGAAAAATATAAAGTATGAAGAAGCAGGGAAATTTGAGAAGTATGCAAATAACAGGAGAAGAGGTGAAGGCAGTGTTGGATTATGCTGAAACTCAAGTGGAAGATAAATACTTAAGGGAAATGTGTTTTTAATTTAAGGGATGGAACAAAACTAGACAATGAATAAAGATAAGCAGAGCAAAAGTGGAATGTCTTTCAATATCTTGCTAACTTAACTGCAGTTCTGTTCTGAAAATTACTGTTATAAGAGGAACTGGGGAGTTACAGTCCAGTCAGCTTAACTGTGATACCTAGAAAGATACTGGAGCCATTTATGAAACAATCAATTCATAAGTAGCTAAAGGATGATAACGTGATAAGAACCTGTCAGCAGGGAATTTTAAAGAACAAACACCGTCAAACCAGGCTGATTTCCTTCTTTGATTAATAGGCCTGGTAGATGGGAAGGAAATGGTAAATATTAAGTACACCGCTTTTAGTGAGCATTTTGGAAATATCTAGACCACAAACTCCCAGAGAAGCAAGCAGATGAAGTGACTATGCAGAAGTGCACAAGTACCATAATCAAGGATAATTACGAGGGCTTCACTTTTCCAGCTAGAAGGACCATGTCCCTGTAGTTTGGGCTTCAGGGCTGCTCAGCATTTCCATGAAAGATTTGGGCTGCAGAACAAAGGACAAAACCGAAAGGATGGTAGCTGGGCTGGGGGATTGCCATCTCCATGAAGTTGGGTGACTGGAGTGTCAGAATTTGACACGAACATGAGGCACTACAGAACTGGCCTACCTTCTAAAGAGGTGATGTATCAAGGTATAATTCAGAAATGGTGAGGGCATAGACACCAACTGCACTGGTCCAAAGGAATCGGCCTAGATGACCTTTAAGGGTCCCTTCCAACTCAAATGCTTCTATGATTGGTAACCATTTTAACAGCAGTGCAGCCTAGAAAGAGCTGGGAGTGGGACTGAATATGAAGCTGTTAAGCAAGATTACCACAGGAAAAAAAAAAAAAACAAAAACCAAAAACCAACAAATCACAAATATAAGGGGAGTTTTGTGTACAAGACAAAGGAAGCAATTACTCAATACCGCTGAGCTCTCAGCAGGTACAGTGTGTCCAGTTCCAAGCACTACATTTTACAAAAGATGTAAACAAATTGGAGAGAGTTAAAAAATAAAAATAAAAAACACAACAAAATGATAAGAGATGTTACCAAAAAAAAAAAAAAACAAAAAAACAAAACAAAAACACCACCTTATAAGGAATAGGTAAAATAATTGGGTTCATTTTCTCTAGGAAAGGAACAACAGGAGGGGAAACATGATAACAGTCTTCCAGCACATAAACATTTATTATAATGGGTGGAGAGACGGAGCAGTTGTCCTCCACATTCATCAGAAGCAGAAGAAGAAATAATCAGCTTAATTTGCAATAAAGATGATATAGCTAAACATTAGAAAAACACTTTGCAACGGTAAGAATAGCAAAGCACTGCAGCACACTGCTTGGGGAGGCTGTAGAATCACAGGAGGTTTTTTTGAAGAGGTAAACAAACATCTGTTAAGGATGATCTTATCTCATAAGGAGAAAAACAATCAGGGAGGCTTTCTGAGGTCTTTGGTCCCACAGTTTTATGATTTCTTGGCACTTGTCTCAGAGAAATAATCCCAGTAAATAAAAAGTATCTTGCCATCAACCCTGAAAACTCAGCCTGGACATCCTGGGTTTCCTACACCAGCCAGTGCAATGCTGAGCTGGACAGATAGCAGCTCAGATCTGGAAGCAGGTGTGCCGTGTCAGCAGTGTGTTCCACTACAGCTAATTACCTTCTCTCTGGAGTGGGGCTAATTAGCAGGGGCAGCGTGAAGCACACAGGTGCCATGCCACTTCCACACTGGGGGTAGCTCACACCAAGCAGCATCTCCACGCTGCACTGCTTGTCCTGCAAGGAGGGCTGAGCTTGAGGAAGCTTTGAGATGGTGTTTGCTTTGTTCTTTCACTTCAGGAACCAGGAATGGCTCTGAACGTGCTGTGGATTTAGAGCTGTGTGCTCCCTGTAACCCCATTTCAACCAATTTGTTCTCCTGCTGTAGCAACTGTAAGATTAAACGCCATGCCTTATTTAGGGTGTTTCATCTGGACATTGATGCTAAACATGAAAAACAGGGTGTGTATGACCCGTGGCACTCCCAGCAAGGACCTCTTTTTTTCCACACAGTTTAGCGCTGACCTTTTCCAGAGACGCTGATTGTATCTGAGGGCAGGAGCAATAGGAGCCACCCACCTCGTCCCAGTAGAATTGGTGGAGTGGCATCAGCAAAGCAAAAATAGCCAGCATCCTCTGCCAGGCAGCCTCTGGGGCTGCTGCAGCCACTAGCGGGCACTGTGTTCTCACTCAGGCACTGTCAGGCACCAGGGAAGACCGAGGGATGTGATAAACGAGAGAGGAGAAGGCAAAAGGTGCCTGTTACACTGTGCCTTTATCCTGCCCTCTTTTCTCATTTCTTAGACTTACTCTGCACACGCAAAACTAACACAAAGCAAACAAAGGGAAGGTGCGATGATGCAGTAATATCTGTCCCAAACACTGATTTTATGCTACTTTTTTAGTGGCTAAATAGATGGGAGTCAAGCTGATGTGAAGATGACTCTAGCAATATCAATTTTACCTATGGAAACACTGTCATTTTAGTTGAAAAGGCAAGAGCGCAGTCTGTGTTTGCCAACACAGTCTGTATTTTGTGTTGAATTTGTATTCCTCATCCAGCAAACGCTTGTCATGTATACCAGCTGACCTGCATGACTTCCCCTTTAATAACAGCACAGTTAATAATAAGATCTGAACTAAGCTTACAAAAGCCTGCAAGACAAAAGAGATAAGCTGTCACTTGTCACAGGTAAGAGTACCACAGCAGCAGCACAAAAATGGCTAAGAAGAGAAGAGGAACCATAGATGCGTGAGTTCACAGCTCGGCATGACTTCATTTAAAACCAGACGGAGCTTTACAGACCTTTACAATGGTGCTTTCTTAGAAATTCAAAAAGTTCTCACCCTAAAGTAGGTATTATTTCTGAATAGGTGCACTGAGACAACCTTGTAAGCAAGGTGTAGAACATACATTACAGAGCCATCATATAGAAAATGGTTGGACTAGATGACCTTAGTGGTCTTTTCCAGCATTAATGATGCTATGACTCTATGAAAATGCCTTTCCTGGGTCCCCACATACCCTCTTACCTTTCCCCTTTCCTGGCCCCTTCCTAGAACCTGCCTTCTGATACAGAGATGGCACATCAGCTGGAAGACACTCCTGAGAAGAGCTGAGAATACAAGCAAGCTGCATATTTAGGTGGTCCCCAGACTCAATTTTCTCTATGTATATATTCTAGGTTATGTCCTTTCCATCACTGTTGAGATCCTCCTCAGAGAGATGGACTAATGGCTGTCAGGAGTTGTGAGGTACCAGGCCAATCAGGGAACGTGTTGCTTACAACCAATCTGAACTATGTAAAGTGGATCCAAGGAATGGTGTGACACACACCTGATAATACTTCCGGTAATAATTAATTGCACGAGGCCTGCCAGTAAAAGAGGAGCTAATAATATTTCCCAACCTCTTGAGAAGATCTTCATGTGTTTGTCTAAAAAGCTTCGATAAGACAACCTCTTAACATTCTCAGGCACAAGATGCTGGAAGGGACCAAGCTTCTGAAGGATCTGAACAAGTGGGCATGACCAGAAACATCCTGTGTTCCCTCCCCATCCACAAGATTTGTGGCCCTCCAGTTTCCATAGGGAGTTTGTTCCCTCTCTCTTTATCCCATCTTCTGAGCTCTTCTAACACCAAGGCCTGCCTCACTAAGTGGTTGGCTCAGGGCTCTCGGGAGCGTTGTCACCACCCACTCTCTGCCTTTATCTCCCTGCCTTCATTTCCACACCACAGAACAAGGTGGTGGAGCATACAAGGTGTGGAGGTGGCTTGGGATGGGGCAGCATTGGGAATAGCAGAACAGACCACTATTCTTGTGCTCC
Organism: Phasianus colchicus; assembly: GCF_987193195.1. NCBI lineage: Eukaryota > Metazoa > Chordata > Aves > Galliformes > Phasianidae > Phasianus > Phasianus colchicus. The sequence goes on along the minus strand of NC_143436.1, from coordinate 94,538,730 downwards.
CAGTCCTTAGAGATGCACATACCTGCCGTGCACTCTGGCTGACCTCAGCTCCCCATTTCCCACAGCAGAGCGTGTTCCCAGCCTCTCTGGGGAGGACATCCGTGGGGACGGTTCCTGTTTCCCTGCCCTTTCAGTCACTTGCCTTCCTGAACCTGATATGATTGTTTCTTTGGGCACAGTGTAAAGATGCCAGCAAGGAACGGAAACCTCTCATGCCTCAGAAATTTATTAGTAAGAAAAGGAGGTTATTGAACTTGGAAGCTGTCAAGCCAGCCATTCTCTTTTCCTGATCAAGATAACCTGCTCATCCAGACAAATCATCCATCCAAAGGTTTCGGGCATCCCTGAGACAATTTGGCCTCAAACTATCAAACAGGGAGGTGGAGGGAGGCAGGGACTCTTTGTGTACAGACCTGCCAGAAAATCTAGATGATAGGGCTGAAAAGCTTCCTATTTGCAAAGACTTCTTTTTTCATAATTACCAGTGAAGTGCAATCGCTTAGAGTCCTGTTGCTTCCTAGTGGAAATATTAACAAAAATAAGGCCTAAGCATGAACAGGATCCTTCTACCAGAAGCATTAAGACTCACTGGGTGTCCTCCATCCTGGGTGCACCCAGCTACTGCTGTGGTGAGTCTGCCACCAACTCTCCCACATGCCCAGCACTAGGAGGACCTATTTTTGTCTAACTGATAACCATCGCAATGAATGCAGCAATTGGTACAGATAGTTCTCCAGCAAAATGAAGGTTTGTATTTTCACAGTTCATGTCTCTCCAGTCCCCAAAGCTCTGAAGAGGGCATTAACTGCTTTATGTTGGCCACCCTGCTCCAGACCAGGGAGCAGCAGGTCTGGCTTCAATCCCCCTGCTGCACACCAGCTCTGCTGTGCAGTGCTGGGTGTACCAGGTTGCAGCCCCACTTCTTCCTTTCAAAAGCGTGTCCACCTTTACAGATACACAATATAGAAGTCTAGTCCATTCTAATACATCCTCTTTAGTTGCATACAGTTGTCACATCCCTTTCCATTTTATATTCAGCAAGGCTTTGCCTGTCCAAAAGACTACAGCTATAAGAAATTGGAAAAGATGTAGGGATAGCTCGTATGACTCAGTGTTACAATCGATGCCTATAGCCTTAACAAAGATTGAGTGGGCAGAAGTGGGCTAGAAAAAAGAAAGGTATTACCTGCTCTGATGCTTGTGACTTTGAATTCTGATTTTCTAATTAACAAATATTTGTGAATTGGTATTCCGGTAATTGGAGCAATGACTTAGGTCTGTGACACACAACTCAGCAACACTGGAATATGGGACCACTGGTTATTCGAGCACTACCTAGAGAAAAAAACAAACCTACGTTATCACTTAGTTTGACACATGCTGATGTTGCTGACCCAAAAACAGCCTTTTAATGTTCTAAGTTCCCTCGTTTAAAAAAAAAAAATCTGAAATCCAAAATGACCAAAACTTGTATTTCATTTCACGCAGGGGGAAAAGTACTGGTAGAGATGAGAGACTGATAATAGATTTACTGATCAACAGCACTGTTAAAGGAAAGAAAAAAATGTCCAAAAAGTTAAGGCAATGCTTTAGAAGGCACTGTGCTTTGAAGAGGCCAATTTCCTAGCCATGATGGGAATTCCAGTATTTAAACAAGAATATGAATAATGAATAATGATTGAGAACTGATTAAAAACATTTTACTCATCCCCAAAAATACACAATCCACAGTAAAGAAAGAACAGTGTAATGATTAAAGAAAATAACACAACCAGATTTAAAAGAGAAGTGGGGCTGGCTTTAAAATAAGTAGAACACACAACAAATAAACAGAGGAGAAGCTGAATATAAACCAGAAAATGGGAATTAGAAAAAACTGATGACGGAGGTAAAATGGGGGAAAAAATACTGACAAAGCTTTTTTTTCTTTGAAAGTAAATTAAGAATAAAATGAGTCCTAATCGTGGTATTGATTCTTTATCAGATGGAAATGTTAGATTGCTCAATAATAATGCAGACAAGACAGATGAAATCAATAAAAACTTCTGTCCTACTGCCAGGAAAAGAGTCAATGGAGATGACATGGTTGATGACATGTCTATTCCAATATCATCTCAGAAGAATTCGATACCATCTACTGAAATCAGGTATTTTACAGTCAGCAGGACAGGATACTTTGCGCTGAAACTCTCTTTATTTAAAAAAAAGAAAAAAACAACAACCAACCACTGAACAGGAGTTCTCTGCACTGTTTGTGTCGATTTTGCTGTACCTCTTGGTGCACTGGAGGACGAAGAACCTGCAGTGTGGCATTTAAGAAAGGTGTGGTACAATTGTGTCATATTACTCACAGATAACTACAAAGCTGCGACACGATCTCAGTTCTGAACTGAATAATGAAGTGACCAACGTAGAACACGAGGAATAAAGATAAAAAGGAAGAAAATATAAGTAGGGACACCACCCCTGAGTGTACAGAAAATTCAACCTATTCGACTGTGCTGATATTTTTCTCTAAGGAAACTGCTTACATCATTGTTAAATATAGCAAAGCTGGTGCAGTATACTTAAGATCCTGGAAGGCAGTTTCCCTTCTATCACATGGCAATTTGATTTAAGAACTTGCTTGACATAAGATAATAGTCATTAAGTAGACTATAAATGGCCAATCAGACTGGTCCCAAAATACAATTAAGAATGAGAAGTAATTAAATTTAACTATGTTTGTACCAAGATCCTGGAGGGTTTTGATCTTTGGCCTCATGATGTATTTAGTCCACAATCCGGAAGAAAACAGTTGCATTTGCAAAATGTTTAATAAGACCGGGAGACCTCTGAAACATGAAAAAGGGAGCAGCTGATCTAGTGCACTCTGCATGGCACAGTGAGATGAGAACACAGCTCCGCTTTAGCACAAAGACAGCCATGTTTTGCCCTGCTGCAGGGAGCTTTGTCCAGGGAAGAAGTAACTCTGCAGAGGACCCTGAACTCAGGGTAACTAAGGAGATGCATATGAGCTTGCAGTGCAACACTGCTTAACGGGGCTAATGTAATCCCTGGATGTTCACCTGCAGGCAAGATATGTACGTATACTGCCTCAGTCCTCAGGTATATCCTCCAATTTTCATGACTGTCTTCTACTGTCAAAATCTCACCATTATCTCTTGTCCATGACCCTTAATTCATCAAACTAGAAGGAAAAAAAAGAGTGCTTATTTTCTGGTTCAGAAGTCTTCTTACTTTAACTACCTGCTAGTTTGAATGAAGAACGTACCTCCCAGGACTGTCTTCTCACCTGGAACTGATCATTTGAGATATGAGGTCTACCCATCTTTAGTCTTTCTCTAGCCAGAAATAATGCACTGTCTATGAGGAAGCTCAGGAAGCAGTGTCACAAGTGGTGATATACAACATCATCATGTAGATTTTTGCTCATGCATTTCAAAAGCTGATCTCATCGGTGAGCAATGTCTCATCTTTCAGTTCTGGAAAGATGGCACCTATCTTTCTCTTCACTAACCATACAAGGCAAGCAGTTTGAAGAACACAGGGTGATGTGCGAAGCAAATGAGAAGTGAGAAGACCAGAACTACTGACAAGAAGAATGAGAATAGCCTCAGCAAAGAAAAAAACAAAACATACACACAAAAAAAAAACCAAAAAACATTATAAACATGCTGCCAAGCATAATACACATATCAAAGGACAGTAGAGAGGCAACTTGAATGTTGTCTCCTTCCATATCTCCTTCAAGCTTAAAAAAGAAGATTCCCCACAAAACACATACGTGCATTTGTGTCAAAAGGTACAAGGTATCAGAACCTGAGCTGCCCATAGCAGTCTTGCATCTGTCCAGCACAAAGATGCCAGTAATCTCCTGATTGTTACTGTACTGTTTCAGCTCTATTGGAGTACAGACTCTGATATCAGTGAGCTTTCAGTAAACCTGATGGCCCTACAGAGATTTATGACCAGTCAGTCCCTGATCACAATCCTAAAACAGACTCACACACATAAAAACCACTCTTGCAAATCATCTTGAATACAATTTGCTGTATCCATTGTCATGCCTGTTGAGAGTCACGACTCTCCTGCAAGTAGATTTTAACTTATAGTTGGGAATTAACACTGGAGTTAACAGGTTTCCTTAATGCCAAAGACTTTAATCACTGACAAATTTCAGATGACAGAGGTTGGAACCACTTCATTTCTTGCAAACTAGTTCAGCACTGTTACACTGAGTGTATTACCTATTAAGTCAAAGCACGGAAAACCTGGAATTATCCTAGAAACATCTGTCCTGGGAAAAGTAAAGGCTGCCATGGAATTAAGGGTGTTGATTTCTGATCTTCTTTTCAAGAAAGGATGCAGAAAGCACAAGCCTGAATAGAAGGGGGAATAGAAGGGGAAGAGGAAGGGGAAGGGGAAGGGGAAGGGGAAGGGGAAGGGGAAGGGGAAGGGCAAGGGGAAGGGGAAGGGGAAGGGGAAGGGGAAGGGGAAGGGGAAGGGGAAGGGGAAGGGGAAGGGGAAGGGGAAGGGGAAGGGGAAGGGGAAGGGGAAGGGGAAGGGGAAGGGGAAGGGGAAGGAAGGAAAAAAACTAGGAGAATCTTATTCACGAAATAACAGACTCAGAAATTATCACAGACTTTCTCCCAGCACAGGGAGGAGGCTCAGACTGCAACTTCTAGAGGCAGCACTGACCTCACAGAGAGAAGATTAAATTTCCATGGACTGCCATGTAAGGAGAGCAGTGGAAATGCCAAGTGCTTCTAATGATGTCCCTTTTAGGCAAGATATTTACCAGTGACAAAAGTAAAGATGGCCATACACAGACCACATCTCCCACCCATGGAACCCACTGCCGTAGAACTGGCCCAGCAAGCCAAAGGACCATGTTTATCCAAGAACTCTTAAGCTTTCAACTGCTGCATGGGCTACAGAAGGGGAAAGATCTCCTAGGGAAGGGTCTGTATCTGAACAGCATAGTCTTTGCACAGCAGGGACCAAGTGTTCCTTTTGAGTCATTAACTCAGCTATTTTTCAAAGTAATAAAGCCTAGATAAGGAAACAGCCAAGAACAGCAGAGATTGCCAGAGAGGGGTGGGGTAGAGCAGAGGTCCCTGCTTCAGTTCCTGACAAAGCTGTTCATTTTTACTCCCCACAAGATAGCAGCTGTGGTGGCACATGTTATCAATGACCAGAGGCGATCCAGTGCCACTGGAAACAAATCCAGGGAACGAAGCCATGATATGTTTCTGGCAAAAGCCTTCAAAGCAAAAAGCTGAGGACTGGAGAAGGTCTCTTGGGGCCCCAACTTCGCTAACACAGCCGTCCTGACCATGTGCTGGCTCACGGTGATAACATTGTGTGCTGAGGTTGGCATGCAGTCCAGGTGAAATCACAAGTAGAAAAGCTTTCCAACCCTGTGTGGCCTCAGCAGTCACGTTCACAGCTCCTCACCCGCCTACCACCCTCATCAAGCTCCACCCAGCACCCTACTGTACCCACAGGGACACTTTGCCCTTCCTGGCTTTCTTCCACAAAGTTGGGTAGTAGCCATTGTATTTTCTTAGGAAACACTGCTACATCAAGTACGTGAACATACTGTCTGCACACAAAGGCCTGGAACCTCTGCTGGCACACGTTCTTGCCCTAAGCTTCATCTATGGCGCCGCTCATCTTCCCAGCATTTTCCTCACAAGTTTTTAACAGCTGTGTTACCTCCAACAATGTATCCACATAGCACATGTAGCGCAGCTTTGCTACAGTTTAATACTGTGGGGAAGAAAATAAGAAACAAAGCAAAATCCTGGTATCACAGGAATACAGGCAGGGATCTGGATAGGCTATGCTGGTGGGCCAAATCCAACCACATGACATTCAACAAGGCTAAATGCCAGGTACTTCACTTGGGCATAACAACCCAGTGCAGCAGTAGAGGCTTGGGGAGGAGTGGCTAGAAAGTTGCTCAGCAGAAAAGGACCTGGGGATGCTGGTTGGTGGCCAGCTGAATATAGGCCCACAGTGCACCCAGGTGACTAAGAAGGCCAATGGCATCCTGGCTTACATCAGAAATAACATGCCCAGCAGGACCAAGAAAGTGATTTTCTATCTGCTCAGCACTGGTGAGACCACAGTTAGAGTGCTGTGTTCAGCTTGGATTCCTCACTCCAAGAGTATTGAGTTACTAGAAAGCATTCAGAGAAGAGCAATGAAGCTAATAAAGGGAACAGAAAACAGAACTGGGATTTAGTCTGAAGAAAAGGAGACTGAGGAGACAACTCATCACTCTCTTGAAAGGAGGCTGTCAGTCTGTTTTCCCAAGTGAGAAAATATATGCCATCTCTGCACATATTTAAGGGATGTTTGGATGCAACACGTAAGGATGTGGTTTCATGATGGACTTGAAGAGTTAGGAAATGGTTAGACTTGATCTTAAAGGCCTTTTCCAACCTAGATGATTCTTTAGTTTTTACACAAACAAACAAAAATGCCCATTGAGGTGAGAGGAATGCATCTAGCCCTGGTACCCTTCTCCCAGCAAAGATAGGGGTCTTGGTGCTCCCACTGAGGCCTCTGTCTTCTCCCATCCTGTATAACAGTCAAACCCTTGGGAGCAGCATATATAGTGAAATTGGACTCTGGAGATGAGAGGCTGGTGGCAGGTTGAGAGCGATGGAAGCTCCTCTTGGAAACTGGTACTCACTTCTACCATCTTCAGTGGTGGAGATAGCTGCCTAGCTGCCAATCCCAGAGAACACGACTAGGGTAGATGCTTACATGAGAAACAGGAACAGAGTGGGGTCAAGGAGCGCTGCTTACCGGAGCAATAAGATTTGAAGATTAAAGAGCAAGAATGATATGGCTTGGTTGTTTGCAGGTTGTACAGAGCAAGGTGAAAAAGAGTAACAGCTTGGGTTAGAGGGGATGCCTTCTTCACTTGCTCTGAGGCCCAACTCTCAACCACTTGCCTGCCACCAAGGGAGACAAACTCAGACGCCAGTTGCAGAAAGAACTACTGTGATCATCGAGACTCATGCCTTAGAAAACCTGGGCCAGAAATTTTGGCAGAAATCCTTTCCATCTCCACAAGCGTCTACTTTCTGACAAGAATCCAGGCAGACTAAAAGCCACCTGTGAAGAATCCTCCACAATCCTCAGCAAGCTTTTCCAGTGATTAATTGCACGCAATGTTAAAAAATTAGTCCTCTTCTGATGCTTTAAAAAAAAAAGTTTCAAACTGAATCAGTCATTAATTATTTTTCACTTCAGTCTGATAGAACAAAAAGTTTGTTCCACATATAGGTATATATATATACACACTACAAAAGCCAGCCTTCAGCTTTATTTTCCCTTCAATTCTTTGAACTCTTTCACTGGAAGGCACATTTCCAACTCTAACAACTCAGGCATATTCCCTGAAACCTCTCCCATCCAGGAACCACCAACAAAAGCACTAAATAGAGTACATGGGAAGTGACAATGTTAGTACTAAATGATACACACACCCACTCTCTCCTAGAGCCTTCATCCTGAAGTTATTTACCAAAAGTTGCATGCGTTTCCCCAGCTACACCATCCTGGAATTCTGTTGTCAGCCAGTGAGCCACTCCAGTCCCCATCCTTCCTTGTCACTGCTGCCCAAGACAAACTCGCTAACTGATAAGCATAGCCTGTACTCCTTATCCTTTGACTTGCAACAACTAATGTTATGCTTGGATGCATCTTTCCAAGTGATCCAGGCTATTGCAATGTCCTTTTTTTTTTTACTGCCTTACTGATTTTTCACTCATTACTACCATTCAGTGACTATTTCACTACCTTTCAGGTGACTGATCATAGAGTTCAGTAATATACAGCAACAAGAGACCAACTTTGAAACACTTGTTTTCCCTTACAATTGCATAACCCCATCCATTTGGGAAGTGACACATTTCCTGTAAAGTTCTAATGCTGGCATTGCAAGAACCACCACCACCACAAATTTCTAGAAGCAATATGCCAGCACTACCTATTCCTAATTCAGTCTACCTTGTTTAATTTGATGTTTTAAAGTAAAAGTTACCACCTAATCCATGTTTCCATAAGCGGACCTCTACTTAAACAGCAGTTTTCCCTCTCTGGTTGAGATAAAAGCAAATGATTTATGATGCTTGAACTGCTGCTGGGATCTTGTCTGTCAGAGGCATAAAATTTCTCACCAGAGCACAGGAACATGAATAACTTGTTCTCAAAGTGTCTGCAGCACTCGTCCTTCATCTGGCAAAGCTTATGCACATTATTAACTTCACTGCATCACAGGAGCTGGTGACAATGCACAGTAAAATACATGTTTTCAGTTCTTAAAGGAACTGGGGCCCAGGAGGATGCCAAAGGGAAGTCAAAACAGGAGTTTGGACAGTTGGAAACTTTCCTTTACACCGTTATACAGAACTCGCATCTTTTTAGTTGTTGGGTAAATAAATAGCTGACTGCATTCCCACTGCCTGATTGCTTCAGGTGCATTACACAAATTACAAATAAGTAAAAACACAGATTCCCTTACTCCCAAGAGATTTTTGAAGGTCAGCTACTAACCCCTAACTGTATCTGTGTTTGTTGGGTAATGAATGAAGTAAGTCAACACCCTTGACTGATGAGATCCATGAGGGAAAAGGTGAGTTGTGTCCTCCCATGAAGAAGACATCACACCGTGCAGCTCTTCCATCTGCAATGGAGTTCTCAGTAGCCTGTATCTTTTAGGAATGTCTGTCCTTTCCCATTTCATAGTGGATCACTGTATAAGGAGGAATGAAATCCAGTGTCTTTGTTCGTTGTAAGCAAAGGGCCCAAGTGACACAAAACCTTCCTGGAAGGATGCTTTCCCCAACTGTCTGAGCTGGCTGATGCAAGAACAACTTACCTCCTAGAAGATAATATTTTAGTTTAGAGTAACACTTTGGTTTTCCACATCATCCAGGCAGTTTGTCCATTTCTGTGTCAAGGCAATGTGCCAGAGGGGAGGCTAATAAACTGCAGGCCACTCAAATTTGGTGTTTCTGCTGGGAAGACAGGTGTGGTTATAAGGTAAAACAATAGCCATTGGTGTCAAGAAACACCAACCCTTGCAGCATGCTCTTAGATATTAAATCTTGAGTGACATTCACTTTAGTTTCATGATTAGGACTAGGAAATACAGAGCAACACAAGCATCAACAATGAAATATAAGTGCTTCCAAGCATTGATATCCTGCACACTATGCACTGCAAGGTAAAGTTGTGGCCTATGGCAACAGGCCCGTGAATATTTCCAAAGTAAAGAGCTTATATACCAAGAACAGTTTCAGAGACCCAAGCTGCAGTATCACTGCATTCAAGCTAGCAAGAAGACTGAGGATAAACAGCATTCATGGCTACCACATGCAACACTTACTCTATGATCCACATAGCAAAATATCAAGTACATTCTCTTGGTCATTCCCTCACATTACTTTTGGCAGCATAGACTTCACAGAATCACAGAACTGTTTGAGATGAAAAGGACCCTTAAAGGTCATCCATTCCAACTCCCCAATAAACAGGGACACCTACAGATCCATCACATGCTAAAGCTTTGTCCAGATTGACCTTGGGTCAGTTCTCATAGCAGGGGTGTTCCATCTCTTGGATCATTTTTGTGGCCCTCCTCTGGACACACTCCAACAGGTCTATATCTCTCCTGTGCTGAGGACTCCACATCTCGACACAGTACTCCAAGGGAGGCCTCACCAGCTCAGAGTAGAGGGGCAGGATTACATCTTTGGGGTCCCATAATTTCATGTATTTGCCCCCGTAGAAGCCTTTAGGATAGTTAGCTAAAAATAATAACAATAATACGGCATAAATGGCATGTATTCCACACCTGGGACATTTTTTCCCCATGTAAAATACACTGTTAATACTTCTTCCACACCTTCCTAATTATTTTTCTCCCTTTTTCCATCTTTCTCTTTTTATATTTTTGACTCCTTAGCCTGTCTCCCTCAAGCATCAGCTTGTCCAAGCCTTACTCCATGTTTCTTTCTTCAATACCCATCTTCTTGGTGCCCTGGGTGCCCTTATTCCCCCTAACTGATGGGCTTCATCCCCTCACAAAGCGTACTCCAGTAGTATTTGGAGACTGGAAAAACAAGCATCTCGTAGTTACTGTTAGATCCTTTATGATTCATACAGGAAGAGCCTGTTTATAGCCTCGAGCCTACAAGGGCTTCTGGAATTTGAAATCCTTTCTCCTTCCATTTTCAGGGCAAACAGCTGAAGAGACTAGGAATCTTGCCTCCCCTCACAGATATCTTTGCCTTCCAGATAGCAATCTTACCTTTGGATCCCCCAGTTCAGCAAATGGGCTATCGTATATCCCAGTGTTTGCCCAGCCTATGCAATCTGATAGGCCACCTATATTGAAGAGGGTGATTAACATCTAAGAACGGATGGGAGGCGACCTTCCACACAGCCATGATATATTTTTGGAAGAGCAAGGCAAAGTCAGAAGGGCTTAGTAAACTCTTTGATCATTTACGTTTCTGGTTACCAGATAACCACTACTATCCTTCCCATAAATCCATTTATTCTTAACAACGTGAATCCCCATCCCCATTTCTGCAGCATTAGCACCTACTGCTAAGCTACATCTTTCACTCAGCTGCACCACCATCCCTCAGCAGTTCCAGTAACTCATTGCCCAAGTGCTCTGCTTTCTGTGTTTGACGACACGGCCGTGTGCTTTGCTTGCTGCACACTCTGCATACCTTCTGCAGTATCCCAATCACTTGACATGTGCAGGCACTAGGCCACAACCTGAAAACTGCTGCTTCTAAGTCCCCTTAAAAATCTACTTATTTCATGCATTTTTCATGACTCCTCTCATTCTCCTCTCTGTTGTCACATTCAGATCCGCTGCTAACTAGCCTCATTTTTAACAAAGCACAGCAGGAGCTAGAGAAATCGCTAAGTCTGGTGGCATTATAACATCAAGAGTACTTCCCCACTCCCATTATCTCCATGTCCCGCTTTTTATTTGCTCTATTCCCTTTTCCTTCTCCTCCTTTTATTTTTGCTGGCATGAAACAGTTACACTAGGACCATTGCAAATGTGAGCCGGTTTCTGCTGAGCACAGCAACAGCTCAGCTAATAATTTCTATCCCCTCACTGCCACAGGTTGGACAGAGCAGAGGAAGCTGGTGTTGTGTGCTGCACAGCAACCCTAGGAGATAACAGCACCTTGAAGAGAAGACACATAGGTGAGCATGGGAAGACTGTGATATGCCTTCTGCAGGACACAGACATCTTGCATTTAGCATGGACATCCCTATGAAAGCAGGATACCACCTTGCTGTCCTTCCTAGTCTGAGACAACGATGAATGTTTCTGTCAAGAAGCACTCCAGAGAGAAAGTAAAAGAGCCATTTTAGTGGTGGCATCATGGGAAGAAAGAAAAAGAACAAATGAAGTCTAATGTTTTTTCCCTGTGATATCAAATTTCTCAGGCAACCTGCTCCACCCTTCAAGGGTGGAGGACTTTCTAGGATGAAATCCATCCAAATCTGACAAGGAAATTCCTTAAAACTTTCAGAGAATAATTAACCAAGCAGCTAGATAAAGAGCAAACATCAGTCTTGGTCTTATGTGAGCAGGTTACTAGAGCAATACGAAGAAAGCACAGTCCCACTATTTATTACCATAGCAGCTTCGCCTAGCATTAAGTACATTTCTTTCCATGTGCTATTCTGATTCAATGAACAGATATCAATGTCATAGCTACCACCATCTCATAGAATAGCACATTTCAGAGGTGAGGGGGCTCTTTCCCATCCACCAGGAAAAGAAGGAAATTAAATGTACCTCCTGCGTTTTAGACACTGGCCACAACTAAGTCCTGCACTGAGTACCAGTTGACCTGATATGCCTTCTCTGAAAACCTGTATGAGATCAGGCGCTGACAGCAAGATACACAATGATCCAACTTGCTTCTGGATTCTAGCAGACTGAAGAAAGCCTTGGACATTGGATTCATCAGGCTGTTAGAGACTTCAGGTACAATACTGGTGAGGTGGTTTCAGTATTTTACTACTGGTCTCAAGAGCTAATAGGGTGCCAAGTGGCCCACTGATACACAAATGCCTTAAATATTCAGCTGCCTAACTCCTAGATGGATAGCTAGCAGTATTCTTTTCAAGGGGAATTGTATGCTTATTATCTCCAATATACTGTGCTCATGATCCTGCCTAGTATAAACAGCATTAAAGAAAAAACATTGAAGTGCAGGAAAGGAAATTTTGAAGCCTTGGAAGAAGGCATATTGGTACACAAATAGATACAGAAAGAGTCATCAGTAAGCAGTAAAACACTGCTCTAGAACATGGTATGAGGAGATAGCACCAGTGATGAAACATAGAGTCCACATGGAGAGGATAAAACCTGACAAAGGAGCCACAGAAGGAACATGAAGCTGAAGAATGAGAAGGGTAAGGAAGGCATTTAAGAAAGAACTGTGAGATTTGACAGATCCACGTGCAAAACAGACCTCGGATAGAGTAAAATGTAGTAATCTGGATGTCACTCTCAGGGAGAACAGGAGAAATACTGGAGGTAATGAAGAGAAGTGGCCTTGGGAAAAGACCCAGTTTTTCCACATACCAAGTTCTAGATGTTGGTCAGGAATGATGGAAGACTGAAGAAATGGAAAGAAGCCAGAACAAAGAGATAGCAGTACAAGTTGTTGGACAGAAACAGCAGAAAAAACAGAGGGGGAGAATAGTTTAAAAAAAGAAAGAAAAAAAAAAAAAGAAAATAAAAAGCCTGGGAAAGATCAAAAGATAGAGACTTCTAAAGGTGGCTGGGGCAACACGAGATATTCCTGTGAGAACAGCCTTGGGATTGTAGTATTGATAGACTTCAAGCAAGTAGTGGAGCAGAAGAACTTGTTAAAGATGATGTGAATAGAGAGAATGCAGAAAGTTTGTTCCATCCTGCAGAGACTGCAGCACGTGGAAATGACTGCAGGGATGACTGCAGGACTAGTGACATATAAAAGATGCACAACTGTAAAAGTCAGTGGATAACAGCATGGAGTAGAGCCATAGTCCCAAGAAGAAGAAAATATATGCAAGATTATTTTCTTAATAAGGATGGAAGGCTAAAGAAGCAATTCAAACTGAATTTTTTCATTGAAACGCCTGTTCTTAATGACGATCCCTTCTCTAAAGGAGAAGCGCCTTATTTTAACTTTCAGTGTTTAAGATGGGCCAGCAAAAATGAAATTGCATCTTCAACCATCAAGAAGTGGAGATCTTCATCCCCAAGTTCTTTGACAGAAAATCTTCAGCACAATTTCATTTTATTTTCGGAAGTTTTTCTTCAGCAAGGAATTTTAGCTTCATGACTTTTCCCTCCAATTCGGGAATAAAAGCAATAGGTCTCGGATTATTATTTTAAAACAACATTTTAAACACACATATTTCCCACTCAGAAGGAAAGTGCTTTTTTTCAGCCAATTCCACTACAGCTTTCATTGCTTTCCTCTAGCAGTGAAGAGCTGTACATCAGTCTGACATCATTTACAGGTTCCAAAATGATGTATCTGTTCAGTAGTAGCTGAGTTTTTATATTCAGGGTTCCGTAGTTCAAACCCATAAGAAGGGCAGTCTCAGGAGTATCACTGCGCGCTGCTTGTCTGTAATAATACATGTTCTTTTAATTGCTGTGGGCCTACAGGTAGAAGTTAGATATTCCAAAATGATACCCACTTCTATTGATAATTCAGATTAGTACAAGAACTACTTCATACCCCAACAGAGAGAAATAAGAGACTTCTGAAATAAGGAGAACAAAATAACCTATGCAGTCATTTCCACCGCCACGGTGCTTATAACCCTAAGTACAAATACCCCGCAAGCACATCAGACAGCTTACATTTCCAACTCCAGCAGGTTCTCAAAAACAATAGTTACTCCAAATTCAGCAAACCCCTGTTCTAACACAACATTCCTGTGCTGCCATGCCAATCATACCAGTAGATCAGCACCTCTGGTGTTCGATACATCTTGGAAGTTATTCTGCCCCAGACTTGTTTCAGGTTAGAGCCTTTGCTTTATTACCGTGGTCTGGATTGGAGTCCCACACCAGTTGCCGGCTGCCAGCGATGCAGGCTCTCATGCTCTGCAGCGCTTTCTGCAGAGCTGCTCAGGAGATTACACCAGTGATGGCATTTTATCAGTGCTGCTACGAGGTGAGTGCAGACATGATAAGGAAGTGTTAAAAGTCAACGAGGTGCCATTGACAAGGATTGAAGCTGGACTCACGCTTCCCCACCGACCACGTATGTGCTGATGTTGTGCAGTCCAGTCGCCTTCTTACCAAGTGCTGCTTTGGCAGGCTGCACATATTGCCCTCCCTTTTTGGTACACAACTGAGAGTTAAGACAGCCAGCTCATCTTCTCTGGAAGCATCAGGCCTGTACAGAACAAATCCTTTCTCATGAATCCCACACAGGTTCCCTGGGTGAGCATTAAAGAGATTTTTTTATTATTCAGATATTCTGATAGCAGGTTAGCCCAGTTGCTTCAGTTCCTTCCCACCACTCCCTCCCAGAACAGAGGACTCCCTTTGAGAGATACACTCCCTCAGAAGACTGCTTTCCCAGGCAAACATTCCTGCACTCTGCCTGGAGCTGAGCAGAGCCTCCAGCAGAACGCCTGGCATTCAACCCATGGAGACTAACCCCACAAACAAGGGAGCTCCAGGGCTTAGGAAACCTGCCCTGAACAATGGCTTGATGTCATGGTTTTGTGGGTTTTTTTATTTGATTTTCAATATTCCACATCAAAACATCATGTACTGGAATTAAAGTGTTAATGCTCTAACTCTACGTACCTATCCCAATACATTTCGGAAGTCACGGGATCTGACCCTTCTGGGGGGGGCGGTCTCTTACTGCCTGGCAGTGGGTGCTGGAGGGTGCTTTCCTAGCTGTTCCAAGCTTTTTTTCAGGTTTGACTCGGTCTCAGGAACTCTCTCTCATATCTTATTTGATTTATTAGTCTCAATTTCAATTAGATTGTATTATATTGTATTATTTTGCATTCCGGTATCATAGTTAGTAAAATAAGTTTACCTCCATAGATTGTTGCCGCTGTTTTTTTCCTTTTCCCCCTTCCTTCCCATTTTGTGGGGCCAGGCGGGGGGTGGGGAGGGCAGGGGCCTACTGCCCCCTGTCACGGGCATAAACTGATCTAGTTAATTCTGTGACACTTGATTAGAACCTGAGAGTGTCTCCTTTGGGTTTTCAGGGGCAGATGAAGAAGCTCACAAGAAACTCATTTCTACTGTGCAACTGTTGGCACAATCCCCAAGCTGGAAATCACATAAACAGCCAGCAAGCCTGAATATTAACCATGCAACAGAGCAATACACAACATCACAGTCAAAGCACCCCTGCTCCATCCTTGTCGTGGTGATTCTGCAGAGCAACAGCAGAGATAGCTTAAGTGGGCACAGAGTGGTCACAGCATTTCAAAACAGCTTGAAACTCAGCAGACTCTTCTGCAAACCTCAGTAGTAAGGATCCACCCACATATCAAGCGCATCTCCACCAGAGCTGTCACAGCTGACTTCCAACTGCCCAAGCAGCACTGCACTAGGGAAGACAAACTTGGAGACTGTACTACAAATAAGCTCAAGCACACAGCAAGCACCAACAATCACTATAATGAGCTAAAGGACTCCGTTATATTCCTGTGGGACAGGTGTGGTTGCAACAACCATCCCCTTTCCCACCTGCTACCAATGCAATCCTTACCAGCAGCCTTTGTGTAGAGGCCCAGACTGAAAGAAATCCTCAGCTCACCTCCAGAGGTTCTGCCTGTGCAAGGCTGGGCCATGCTGAGTAACTACTAGAGAGGAAGACTGGCCATGCTGTGGTTGTTGCCCTGCTTATATTTGCTTGGGTTGAGGGAAGAGATCGTGAAAGCGCCCGTAACACATATCACTCTGTCACAGACTATCTGCACTAAAGAAAAAAGAATTTATTGAGCACAGTTTCCTTCCCCACTGCCAGGGCAAGCTGGTGGCAGTGCATAGCGGCCTGCCTTCTCCCTACTCAACCTCCCTGCCATCTTGTGCCCGGCAGCCATTTTCCTCTTTGCAGGTAGGGCATGGCTTATGCAGGCAGGACAGTGTGCACTGAGAGGGTGCCTGCTGCTGGAGACGCAGAGAGGATGCTGACTGACACAAGCATAGAATCATAGAATCACAGAACCATTTGGGTTGGAAAGGACCTCAAAGCCTATACACCCCAAGTCCCTGCTGTGGGCAGGGCTACCCCCCACCAGCTCTGGCTGCCCATGGCCCATCCAAGCTGGCCTTGAATGTCTCCAGGAATGGGGCTAACCCTGCTCCCTGTCAAGTGAGCCCCACACCAGGTGTTTGGGCCCTGGCAGCAGTCTAACAGTTCTGGTCCCAAAGAGCCAGGCTTTGCACCCTTGCTCTGGATCAAGGCTTCCGGCAGGCACCCTCAGTTCCCTCCTTTGTCTTTGCTGCTGGCCTTCAAGTGTTTTAGTCTGGGACCAACCAAGCTCTTGAGAGCACATGGTTTTGCAGAAATCCCTGGTTTTGTCTGCAGCACTAGCATCTGCGGTAGGGTTGCTCACAGCATGTCTGCTCCCAGCCCTGGGCAAGACCTGCAAGTCTGCCTGCCTGGCGGGTTTCACCCAGCATTTTCACAAGGTCTCCCTATCTTCTTTGAGCTTCAGGGAGTTCAGTTTGGGGTGAAGGATAGGTCAGCTCTTATCTCGGATCTACATGCACAAGTGTAACCCTTACCAGTTCCCTTTCAAGCTCCAAGAGTTCCTGCCTGGCGGCACAGCAAGGACCACGCTTTCCCTCTTTGCTGGGGCCTTTCAGCAGGAGTCAAGCACAGCCAAAGAGCCACAAGAAGTTCTGAGAGACTCCCCAGCTTTAAGGAAAATCTTGGGGGCATCTGTGACCTTCCTCCTTGGCAGTCTTTGATGCAGGGCTTGTGGCAAGGGAAAGCACAGCCACCGGCTCCTGTTCTAGGCCAGCCAGAGCAGCCTGGGGGTGACACCGGGCTGTGACAGGAGCTGAATAAAGCCCTCAACTGGCCTGCAGGCTCTGTGAGACTGAGAGATTACATAAAGCCACCCTGAACTTCTTTTCCTTCTGCAAAACGCTTGTAGTGCAACCGACATGGATTCAAGAGCTTGAGCTACAGTTTGTTTTAGCAAATACTGTCGTTGTCAGTTTTCCAAATGTCTGTTCGCACACAGACTGTCCTAGCACCCTGCCAGAGCTCCAAACATTCATCTGTGAAAAAAATTTCTAGGAAATTGCCTTCATTCTTGCCCACCCTTGTGACCGTTTAAAGACCAATCACACAAATATGAGCCCACGTGGATATATAGATGTCAAAGGTGTAGTTCTCCAAAGCCTTGCAGACATACATGACTTCAGGAATCCTACTCAGACTGCTGCTACTTTCTTCTTACCACAGGACATCACGCTCAGCAAAAGGTCCAGACCAACAACTGCTTCCTCCATCCCCCACTCATGTGCTACCACAGGACAAAGATGCCGAAACTGAGTGGGGGTGGATGGGAAGGGAATAGCACAGCAGGCAGAGACAGTTGGTCCCATGTGTTTTCTTTCTTTAAAGATAAAAACTTACACCGGTCAAATGAAAAATCAGGAACAATGCAGGAATTTTAAAGAGGCCCAAGCTGCCACCTGACTCAGCGTCTAGGCAGGATATTGATTAGCAAGGCTATTCTTTATTCCTCTGCTATTGTTTAAGACTGGCCTCGCTCATGACAGCAACAGGCGTGGGAACACAGCAGCTATGGTGTTAAAAAGTGCTTTTATCACTGAGCTGAGTAGAGAGGTCTCTGGGAACCAGAGATGGTGTGTTCGATAGTGGAGGAAAGGCATTCGAACAGAGAGCCTTATTTTGAGATCACAGAATCATAGAATGGCCTGCGTTGAAAAGGACCACAATGATCATCTAGTTTCAACTCCCCTGCTATGTGCAGGGTCACTAACCACCAGACCAGGCTGCCCAGAGCCACATCCAGCCTGGCCTTGAATGCATGAATGAGATTTATAAGGCCAATCAAACATTTCTTCTGAGTAATGTTCAGGCTTCAGTGAGTTTGGACAGATGCAGAAAGAAAACATTCCAGTCTGCTAAAAATCCTTGGGTTTCTCCTTGAGCCCCAGTGGCTGCTGTGGTGGCAGATCCTGTATACATACTCACACAAGTTTTAAACAAGCCATTGGATTCTGTAAGCGGTGTGGCACAGCACAGAGAAGAGGGTCACCACCCATATCTTCACCATGCTTGAGCAGGTTTTGCAAGCCAGGTTGGGCTCCAGCCTGCAATGGCCATCACAGGAAATCAGCAGAACCAAATGTATAGTAGCTTATATCATTTCCATTTAAACTATCCATGTACTGGCAACCCATCATCCTGAAAAACACAGGTCTCTACTAAGTGAACCGACGGACAATTATACAGTTTCCTGACAGCTCCAGGCAGGAATCATGCAAAATTGTTGTCTCTCTGGCAATTCTACGTGCACTAAAAAGCAACACACCTCAGTACTTAAACACATTTGATTTGATTTGATTTGATTGAGTAGGAGGCAAACAGTGACCACTAAGCAGGTTTTCAGCCAAAATATTTCTGGTTCCCTTTGGGGCTGTAAAGCAGGCTGCTGATTTTATATTCTCTGTAGGTTTGTTCTTCATTTGCAATACAATCTCAGATGTGACCACTTTACATATATATATATATATATATATATATATATAGGAGTCTTGTTTTCATCTATGCTTAAGACAAAATAAAAAATGAAACTCCTTCAGGCACTGATAGAACAAACATCCTCATGTGGATTCAGTCCAAAGACACTCAAAATGAAAGCACACAGTGCACTGCAGAGAGGACCTTCTGACATAGAACATGCTCTCTGTAGAAACTAAACATGTATGCCAGCATCTAGAAACACTCTACAACACTACCTCATGTGTCTGTGTAAGCATGCACAGTTTGGTTATAGTGTGAGTATACCAACTTTCTTTGCAGGCTCTCATGCTTCAGTTTCTTTCTTTCCAATCATTTTTAACCTTCCCAAAGTTTAAAGGCAGACGGGACTCAGGCACGACACTCCTCCTTCAGTCTGTAACAAATGGACAACCAAGCTAGATGTTTAGATCATAGCCCACCTTCTGCAAGAACCACATTAGCAGAAATATTGTTTTTCATTGACGAACACCCTCTGCTGTTATCTCAGAACTATTTATACTGTTCTTTATTATATTGGTTGTTTATCCTACCTCCTTGCCAGCTTGTACTCAGCACAGAGCAAGCCATGTGCCAGACAGGGAAGCTGAAGCCCGTAGGCTGGCTCACTCTGCCCACACTGCACCACAGACACTGCAGACTGGAGCCACTCAGCTGAAAACAAACTCTGCTCCAGCACTGACCCACACTCAATCCAGAGATCAGCAGAGCAGCTACTGCATCAGGTCATAAGCTTAGCAAAGATGTCCGTGATGTTCTCATCCACGTACTCTGGTAGTCGTGAGTTAAACCATCCATCTTCTTACCCATTATTCCACAGTCCAAAAAGCAATCCAATAAATGTAGCAGGTTGCAATTTAAGGAACAGCTCTCTCCTTGAGCTCAGTAGTATGATCATATTTCCAACCTTCCTTCCATTCTAAACCTTGCTTGCCCTCAGTGTAGGTACGTCTACAACTCACAAGCCAAGAGGACCAAGGCACAGGCTCCAATATGATCCTGCTGTCATCATGCTGTTTAACTGTCTGCATGCTCTCTGGCACTTTTTCTCCAGGCCACTGATGCTTTCCCAGGATGGATCAGGTGCTAGCACCACTAATAGCAGCTCCCAGAAGGCAGTGTGGACAAAAACAACCCATTTGGGGTCTGAGGAGGGCTGGAAAGACATGCACTGTTCTGTGTCATTTGCCCTCAGAGCCAATGAGCAGAACAGCCTCTCATCAATATTAGATATTGCCTTTTCATCCCATATTGGTCAAACCCAACAATCTCTTCCTGCAATAAAAAGCCTCGCATTTGGGCAGTTGTGCCTCTCTTATCAAGCAACAGGTCACAAGAATGTTTCCTCTAGCTTTTCCACTAAGGGTTAAGTTTATTCAGGAGCCTCAAGTACTGAGAGATAGATGTGCTTCGTCTGCTAACGCAGAGGCTTGTTATCCTCCTGTGAATTTCACATCATACCATGCCGCTTTGACTCCCAGCCATTTCAGCTTATTCTCAGAATCACAGAATGGCTTACGTTGGAGGGGACTTTAAAGACATGTATTTCCATCACACAAATCCAGGCTACCACTCCCTGAGGACTTGGGGCATGGTATCTCACAGTGCAGAAGAGATGGCTGCAGAACTGCCTGAAAAATCCCTCAACACTTTACATTGAAAAACACCAGTCTGTGAACCACTCCAGCAAACATTCCTTAACTGGAACCAGAGCCCAGAAGTAAGGATAGTCTATGAGAAACTTGGGGACAAAGCATGGGAGTTCCAACCATAGCATAATATTTCAAATGAACTGTCCCACAGCTCTGTTGCACTTGGAAACAAAATGTGAGTTCCCATCTAGGTCAGCACCTGCACAAGCAGGCCCAATATCAATCCGCAGATCACCATCAACCTCTTTGTGGATTCCTGTGATGCTGGTCAATTTGCTTACATAGCTGCAGGCTATGATTTCACATCACATCAGTAGCTGAAAGACAATCTTGCATCACTCCTGTGCTGGAATGTCCGCATGGTTCCACTTTTCAAAGTGGAAAATAATACTTTTTAATCATATGAAGAGATTTTGCAAGGTATTTTTAGTGCAAGGATGATCACAAGAATCTGAACAGAGGAGAAAAAATGAGAAGGAATGGTTGGGTGGAAGGAAACTTGTGTGGCCTGGATTAGAAAGGATATGACTGGAAGGCTGGCTTGGGTTTGCCCAGACCTGTAAGACAGCAATGGAATTAGACCTCCTCTCAAAGGTTTCTGGGAGAGCATTGTAGGGAATGCAAGAAAAAGCAGCTCATGTGAGCAGTATGGGCCAGCCACAGTAGTTTCAAGAGAAACACTGAAGTCTGCTATTAGATTTACGCTGGATTGTGGCATCTGTGGACATCTCGAGCTTTTAAAAACCTGATGGCATTACAACGCCAACATCTCCTCTCAAGGCAGCAGTCCTCATGTTTTCCCAACAATTTGCAAAGAAGTTCACATTTCTCAACTCAGTAACTAAGATGTTGCCTCAGCATTTTTCTATCAACATTCTTCAAAGCTCTTTAGATTTCCTGTGCCAGTGCAGCCACCCATCATCCTCCAACAAATCTCAGACCTTACTGATTATCACCAATAAAATTATTGATGTTAGAAATGCTGACTTGAGAAGATAAGGCTATTTAAGAGCGTTTTACTAGATGTCAGTGGAGTGATACTGCCTCATTTCATGCAGCACATCGCAAAACCTCTTCCTTCCATGCTGTGTTAAATTCTTTCTTACTCTCTCCCTGAGATGAAGACTTGTTTCTTCAAAAAGTTGGTCAGAGAAGAACGTGTGGGAAGAGCGTGGGAACAGCAGACAACCTCAAGGCTTCCCATTTTCCTACTCTGTTTCTTCTGAGCAATACTGCATGTTTTAGTCACTACCACTCTGAAATGCTCTTTCAGCAGGCACATCCTGCAATGCCCGCGGTTTGGTGACAACATTCCAAAATACTGAGAGCATTGTCAAAAACAGACTTGGGTTCCTTTTGATCTGAAAGAGCCAATTTATTTTTCCCCTTCAGATAGGCAAAGGATAATTACAGAAAGCGTCATGCCATCCATATGGGTATCACATGCAAAAGCCATCTATCATACCAGGATGTGCTGCTTAGGCATCTCATTTCTTTACACGCACAAAAAGCCACAGAAAACAACCCTGATCAGGAAGAACTCTACTCATGACTGTAACAGTTTTTATCACAATTTTGATCACGTCTCCATTTTGTTTTGCTTTTTTTTTTTTCCAAGAAAAATAAATCTGTTTTCTTATCAAATCTGTATTTCGAGCACCAAACTTACCAAACGTGTTCAAGAAATGTTTAGATGTAATACTAAGGGACATGGCTTAGTGGGGAAATAATGGTGGTAGGCAGATGGTTGGACTAGGTGATCTTGGAAGTCATTTCCAAGCGTGGTGATTCTATGATTCTACTCTATGAAATTGCAAGATTTCACTCAAAAACAATTAACTTATAGCTACCTCCGCTTGTTTCAGTCAAGTTTAAATATCCCTTTTCTTTCCACCATTTTATGAAAAATGATAAACACCAGCAATATAGCACACTCTTGGCTGACACCACTTACTTGTCAGGTGTTGTCACCAGATTTATGCACCAGCAGCTCACAAAATCAAAGAGATCGAAACCCACAAAAGAAACATCTCAGTTCAGGCTAGCAATTTTGCATGGTTTTCTGCTATGTGACCCTTGGACACTCTTCATCTTAACCTCCACCAGCAATAAAAGCAAGAACATACAGCATGCAAAAGTCCGATGAGAAAGCGGAGACATCAGTCAGTAGTGAGGATTACAGCAGGCTGCATCAGGTTGCTCATGAAGAGTAAGGTGAAAGAATTTCAATGAAATTATGTTGGAATCTAAGTGGAGAGTGCCCTACTTCAGACCGTCGGCAGTATTTCAGGATTCCCTAGCACCAAGCCAGTCCTCACAACTTCACATATGGGTGCTGCCATGGCCACATGTAGAGCCCTGCAGTTTTAGTGTGGTGGAGAGGAGATGGCAGCCACTTCCTCGCCTTTGTGGCTGTCAGTGACTAACATGCACATCTGCTTCCTCTGCAGAATGTCACCCCTCCTGGGCAGCTGGGCTGTGTATTTTACCAGGAAAACCAGGTGTCCAGAAATACAATTAAGGAGACTTCAATTGACCAAATCCTTCACCCTCCCAGAATAGAAAACTGAATACAAATCTCTTTCAAGCTTTCCTCTAGAAAATACTCAGGACACCATCTTAATGCATAGGTGCTGAATGCCATCTCTGTGTTTATTTGCCTTTATGCAGCCACACTGAAGGTGCAGCATGAGCACCAGAGTGGTCTAAATCCCTTGCATGGCTCTGTTTAACCTCATGGCACATTCTGGAAACAGAAGTTCACTGTACACCGTGGTATTGCTGGGAATTGGGCTCATTTATGAGTTCTTGCCAAGTATATTTCTTTTGAAATATACTTTTATTCCATGTATGTATACATGTGTGTGTATATAGCACATGAATATTTAGTCTTCTGACGTAAAATGTTATCTTTCTGTTCTTGGGCCAGCAGTGTACTCCTGCCTCCTCCATTTGCTGTAATTTTCATTGTTCACAGAAGGCTTCAGAATCCAGCCAACACACATCATAGAATTAGTGAGAACTATTAGTCAGAAATTTGTGCACTAATTAAGCTCTTAATTTTACACAGGATATCATGTCTTGAAATGCTTTCATACCATCACACAAGCTGTCTGGGAGCAGTAAGTACCATCTGAGATTTCTTCCGTAACTCAGACTGTCTACTATTCAGCTTCACCCACCCCCATTCAAGCTCGTCTCTTTTCCTTCATATCCTTTTACTGCTTCTTCCTTTGAAACTGACTTCGAGGGATAGCTCGAGTCCTGATTTCTCTGGCCCCCAGCAACGCCTAGTGCACACCAAAGTCCTTGTACCACACTACAAAGCTAGGTTTCTTTATAACAGGATGTCTGTGATTCTTTTTACACTGGTAGAGTTAGTTAAGCAGCCTTTTTCTAAGCTCAGGCTTTACAGCTGGGACATGTGGTAGTACCACAGCTATCTAACCCTTCTATGAGAGAGCATAGCTGAGGAACCAGCTGCTGGCACTGGCCCCACATGGCAGCATGTGCAGCTGACCAACATGAAACGTTCCTCAGCATCCACACGTCCAGCTGGCTGGCAACCTTTGTCATCCCAGAACCTTCTGGGAAACCAGAAAGACTCCTGATAAGAAAAATACGAACTTCAACAATCCACAGCATTGTCCATTCAATGACATTTGCACACAGATGGACTTTTACGCACATGAAAGGCCGCAAGACGTAACTATATGACTTACAAGACCAAGCCTTTGCAGGATCACAGCCCCAGGGATTACTGAGTCCAACAGCATGAGTGAGTGACATAAAGATTCTCACAGCATACACATGGGGTTCCTGATTATTAGAACAAAGTATGAATTATATGATACCAGTTCAGATGACACAGATTCCAAATAAGTGCAAATGAAATATTTCCCTTTGTCAGACCACCATCACATGAGTTACATGTGGCATCCCTTACAACAGAGGCAATTGAGAAGTATATTGGCTAGCTGCTGTTTGCTCGGAATTCCCCCAGCAAAACGGGCCTGGTTAGCATTGCAGGGCGGTTGACTTTTGCTATTAAGGCTAGTAAGTCTTGCTGAAGTCAATGCAACTCAAGAATGTACTGAAAAATAAGTAAATGTCTGTAGACTGCAATAAACTAAGCATTTTTGACTGCTTTGTTTACCAAGGAAGTATCTCTAAGGGACAGGAATTAGAGAAACTTTCTGAAAGCTGTAAGAAAACTTACAAGCAAGATAAGTATAAATTGAATGCAAATGCAAGGCAGTTGTATTTACATTAAAATGATTAAGCTTAAGATGCAGCTTTCTAGGCCTTTCCAGAGATGATGCACTCTCTTTGACCCTCTCATAAGCACCTAACCTGGCTAAATTAAAAGAAAACAAAAATCAAATCTTCTACCACTTGCCAATGCAAGATGCACTATTGCCCCAGGCCCTAGAGATCACTGTAGTTGTGCATTCCCAGTCTTATTTAAGCTAATGAGGAGGAATAGGAAGAGAATTTTTGAGGTGGGATCTTCTTCCTTTCATCTGAAAACCAATTACTGAGTTGTTCAAAGCTTTAATGCATAGCTCTGTGTGCTCAGTGCCTCTCAGCGTGTGACTTTCTAGAGACTACTGCTGCACCACTGAAAGGAAAGGTGAGTTCTTCCTATACGATCCTGGGAAGCAAGCTAAAATCTCAATTAGCAGAGAGACCCCTGAAAAAGGGGTATGGTTTTTCATTAAGAAGAGCTTGTAAGTGCTTCTCAATAATTCATTCTATTCTTGTTTCTTTGCCAATAATGAAACTCCTTAAAAAGGGTCAGACAGCATGGACATTTTTGGCTTGCAAGTCTAATAGTTTGGTTGTCTATTCTTCTCTGTAGCCACATGCCTGCATGTGTTCAATGACTTAATAGCACTGCTACTTTGGGGCAGCTAAACAGAGAAGCAGACTGCAGCTGCTTCTGAAGGATATAAATATTTTTATAGTTGGGGGGCTCAGCAAGTCCAACATGATCAAAGACACCTGGGTTCTATTCCTGGCTCTTTTATAGACCTTCTGTATTGTTTTGCTCTTTTCGGTAGCTCTACTGACGACCTTTTCCTGCCATATCAATAACCTTAGTGGGAGATTTTGATTTGAAAATTGGAACACAACAAGTAATTTGGGGTGATGGGGCTGAAATGTGAATGCAGGCCTGGGCACCCACCTGATAACAAAATCCAACTAAAGCCACTGCACTGGTCAACACCATGAATGGCTCAGAGGCCAGCTTTGCTTGCACCACTTAGCAGTTAGCCATCTGCTCCCTTCAGATATTATTTTATAGCTTTCCTTTGTTTTCACCAAGGTCTAAATAGGAATGAAATTGTGAGTCTTGTCGCTGGCCCTTTTCAACAAATAGCTCTGCCATCACTCTAATAAGTTTGACAAGTTGGTCCCAGGCCCTGGGCAGGAAGCTAATAAACTTTAAGTTGCTTTTCTATTGTTTTCCTAAAACAATTTGACTTCCTTTCTGATAGCCTCAAATTCCTTCATTAAAAATAGAGTAGCTGGGAGCCAGAGGAAGAGCTGAACTTGAGCCAAGTTGTGCTTACAATGCCGCCTGCGTAAGATCACATTTTTATCCTGATCCACGAAGACTCTTTAAAAGAACGACAGGCAGACAGCTGCCAGTGCATGTCAGGAACAGCTCGGGAGCCAGTCTCCTCCAGCATTGGTCCTTCAGGCTGGAGGGAATATCCGGCCAGTGAGCCCGTGTCAGACCACAGCGGGAGGCTGAGTTCCAGGGAGTGGACTGGGGTGTGCTCACCTGCCCCAAGTGTCCTCCGTCAGACACGGATCTCTTCTGGGAGCCAAACGGGGACAGAGAGGTGGGCTCCAGTGAGATAGAGGGGCTGTACTGAAGCAAACACTTCAGTCAGCCACCTGCTCCTCCCTCTACCTGTGCAGGCTCTGCAAAAAGAGGTAACTCTGTTCTTTCTTTTCTTCTCACTTTGTGAAACATATTTATGTACATATGCATGTATACTATACTTGTGTGAAGCAGCAGTTCATCTAGGTGGAAATTTACAGGACAACGTGAATATCTGGTGGCTGGGTAGGTGAGGATTTCTTGCTTGTTCATCCCTTGGACAAATCTTTTAGGATCCCCATGGTTTGGTTCCTCCACCTGTAGAGCAAGGACAGTGTTTATTATTGCGTTATTATTTGCAAAGCACTTCTCAACTACTGAGATATGCTGCAGAGTTAGGAGGTGGAAGCACTGTTTGATTTCCAGTAACACAAAGAGGACAACTAAGCATTTACTTTGGGATAGATGGTCATTTCTTCTTAGGGAGATGAGGTCCTCTTCCAGTTTTTCCTGCTGAAAACGTCATTGGCAGGTGATGCTGGCACACAGTAACATTTCACACCTTGTTGTTTCTTGTTTCCTCTTTTCTCATTCTGGTACTCTGAGCTGTGTGGTGGTTTCATGCTGATAGGCAGCTCGACTCCACCAAACTCCTCTCTCCTTCCGCTTCCTCAAAAGATAAAGGGAAGAAAATACAATGAAAAAGAGCTCATGAGTTGAAATAAGGACAGGGAGACTGCTCGCTAGTTGCCATAATGAGCAAAACAGACTGGCGTAGGGAGATTAATATGATCTATTGCTTATTAATATTAAACTAGAGTAGTAAGAAGATAATAGCAAACTATAATCACACTTTGACCCCATTCACGCTTGTCTATTTCCTCTTTGTGAGCAGTATAGGGGAATAGGGGCTGCAGTCACTTTGTAGTCCTTCATGTCTGCTGTTCCTTCATGGTCACCACTTACACTTCCCCAGACCTCCTGGCTCCACCAGGACCTCCCCTGCTGCAGGGAGCTGCTGCTGTGCACCTGGAGTATCTTCTGCCCTCCTCCTGCACTGACCTCGTTACCTGCAGGGCTGCTCCTCTCACATCTCTCACCCCTCTCTCCCAGCTGCTGTTGCACAGCAGATTTTCCCTTCCTTAACTCCTGTCTCCCAGAGCACACCCAGCATCGCTCAATGGCTCTGCTCTGGCAGCAGCGTGTCTCTGTTGGAGCAGCTGGAGCTGCTTTGCTCTGACGTGGGGCAGCACTGTGCTCTGCTCACAGGGGCCACCTCTGCAGCCTCTTCACTACAAAAAGCTTGCCACATGAACCCAGGCTGGAAAGAAATCGAGGGGAAAACGTCCATATATAATGACATATATAAGGGAGGAATAGCAACTATAAAACCATCCCCTGTCATTTGGAGACCTATCATTACATGCTGCTCCTGCTCCCTTAGGCCAGGCCCGTCTTTGGGAATTTGCCTTTTGCTGGAAGATGCTTTCAAGCTGTCTCCAGAGGTCTAATCGATAACTGAGAACTTCTTTCTCTCTCCTTCTCTTTCAATCATACCCACGCCAGGGGATTTTGGATAAAAAGCTTCACCAGGAAGGTAGCATCCACAGGCACTTGAGAGAGGGTACTTAGCTGTGTCCGTCCAGCATGTGACAATATAAAGAAACAGAGTAACTGCAATGCTGGCCAGGCATGGGAGATAACATAACTACAAGAATTTTCTCTCGCAACCATTGGTGGTGACAGAGAGGTGTCCGAAATTTCCCAGGGCAGTGAATCTGATATTTCCCCAGGCACAAAGCGCTCTGTAACAGCAGGACAGAACAAGATATTTTACTTTCAGGCAATCTCTTGAAGTTCTCAAATCTCAGGAGAATGTTTACCCACATTTGAAACAGCTTTTCAGCAAAGCCAGATGCTGCAAAAGCATCTGCTTTATGTGAAAAAGCTCTTTCCTATCTGAGCTCTCATGTATATTACTGCATGTTTACAGACCTTCTCCATGCATTGTGTCGGCTTGCTCTCGTTGTTTGTTTAAATCCCTGACACAGAATGAATACTCCATTAAATAGCCATGGGATCAATGCTGAAAAACTCATCACGCTGAAACGCTGTGCAGGATTTACCTGGCTTCTGCATGAAAAGGAGCAGCTCTGATAAGGCAATAAGGGAAGTGTGGGAAATAGAATGAAAAAGGGACCTCTTGGCTTATCAGCTTCAATCCCTTTGAGTAACAGGCAAGTACAAAACAAATGGCCTTTTCTAAACTTACTAAGCTCTATCCTAAATCTCATTAGGTTTCCGCCCTCACTTCTGTTACTAGAATGCTGTTCCAGCACCTCCTTCTCTGCCCTGTTGCTTAGAAACCTTCTGATTTCCAACCTAAATTCATTCATGGCCAATTTATATCTATTTATTCTTATGCCACATTGTCCTTTAGTGTATGTAGCTCTTCTCTCTCCCTAGCACTTACTCGCCCAACCCCCATCTCTGAGAAATATTTATAGGCAGCAAATCTCTCCTCTCTTAACGTTTGTTCTGCCAGACTATGTAACCAAGCTCCCTTGTAGTATTCGCCCTGCAGGCACGTCATGCTGTGTTTTAATTACTTCAGGTAGTTGCAGTAGCATGAAGTTCAGTGCGAAATAATGAATGTAGGAAAGCTTGTACTTTTCTCTCATCTATTTTCAAATCAGCTCAAATATCTGTTTGCAGTCACTTCTGTGACTGATTAAGTAAACACACTGTTGGCTGAGAGACACTTTTCCGTTCCTCTGATCACCCTGATGCCTTTCTTTGCACCTGTTCCAAGCGGAACGTCTTTCTTGAACATGGGCAAGCACTGCACACACTGCTCTGGTGGGGGTCTCACATCCTCTGGGATGACATTAATCTTAATTGCTGCAAGTGGAAATACTGCTGTGTCCTGGGAGCTCACCTGCCATTTTCACCTGCACATCCCGTCACTGGTTCTTCCGCTGGTGACCTTCACCCAGGACTTTCCCCTTCTCTGCCATGCCAGCTAGGAACTTCCAAATGCTAATTTTCCTTACTCTCTCAGCAGCAAGGTCCTGGAGCGTGTGTAATTTTGTATTTTCCAATTTAAACCTCACCTCAGTCACTCCATTCATAAAGAGCCCTCAGATCTCCTGGTGCTGGAATCCATCTTTGCCCCAACAATACCTCCCAGCTTTCCTACGTCAGCAGATTTCAGTAGCATTTCTACTTTTGGTGCCAAGGTAATTAACACAAACATTTAGAAAGATCAGTTCTAAGTACAATTTTTGATCAGTCTCACAGATAACTCCCCTTCAGCCTGTTAGGGAAATGGTGTTTCAATCCCATCAGTCTATTGCTCTCTTGAGGATTTCCCTAATAATCCCTGCCTTCTTCAGCTGAATCTTTTGCATTAATTTGTTTTTTTCTGGCACAGCATATCTTGTGCCTCACTGAAGACTAGGTAGATACAGTCTGTTATGTTCCTTTTATCAAGAAGATCAGAAATCTTACCCCCAAAAAGCCAGTTACCTTTGATCAAAAGATGGCACATGTTCTATTTTTCCCTTACCTCCTATATTTTCCTTTCCTGCAAAATGTGTTCTACAGCACTACAAATTGCTGAGATTTGCAAGCTGCACAGGACAACTATCAGCTGTTCATCTAATTCCCACTATCTAGGGGAATATTCTCTCCCACTTGATCTCCTCATTCAAGCCATAAAAGTTTTGGATTGCAGTTGCTTGGGGAAGGGAGGAAAATCCTTCTTCCCAGCTCACCAGTGGAGCTGGAGAAGCTGCCTCTGTTTTCCTCAAAAGAGGTGGCAATAGAAGAGGAAGGGCACACTGAGAGTCTGGCAGAGGTATCCATACAACACCTCCATTCTCCTGTCTTTTGCATCCTACATGGCCTTCACCCATTTCCCTTCTGTGCATCCAAATTCAAACAGATCCCACCATCACAAAAAGAAGGAAAGGAAAGGAAAGGAAAGGAAAGGAAAGGAAAGGAAAGGAAAGGAAAGGAAAGGAAAGGAAAGGAAAGGAAAGGAAAGGAAAGGAAAGGAAAGGAAAGGAAAGGAAAGGAAAGGAAAGGAAAGGAAAGGAAAGGAAAGGAAAGGAAAGGAAAGGAAAGGAAAGGAAAGGAAAGGAAAGGAAAGGAAAGGAAAGGAAAGGAAAGGAAAGGAAAGGAAAGGAAAGGAAAGGAAAGGAAAGGAAAGGAAAGGAAAGGAAAGGAAAGGAAAGGAAAGGAAAGGAAAGGAAAAAGAAGAGCTCGTAACAGTCACATCATGTGCACAATGTGTGTATTTGACAGAAACCTTCTCCTTGTATTCATCAATAGAACTACAGCATAATTGTTTGATTGTAGGGGAAACAGCATGCCACACTGAAACAATGCTCAGGTAAGAAATACAAAGGAATGATAAAGAAAAATCAGATCTGACTCTCCTGAGTTCACAACAAAGTGTGAAGGGAGCATATGTTGCATTTCAGACAGCTTGCTCACAGGAAATGCATGTGAGAATTACCTGACAAGCCCAAAGCCATCTACAAGGAGAGCTGTATTACTAATACCTGTTTTGGACATCTCTATGATGACATGTTTGACAACTCCACTGGCATAAAATCAATGGGATAATCACAGGCATAATACTGTTATGCAGGAGAGAGAAAATGAACTCCAGAAATATTCTTGTTTTCTTTGAAGTCATAGGAGACCCTTCAATAAAGTTAGAAATGCAGTGGCAAATGGTTATTGGTTTCTCGATATCAGTTTACTGAACTGTTATGGAAACGTACTGCACGTCCTGCAATAGTCATCAGTGAGGTTATAGCAGGAGGGAGATTTACCCTCCTGAAAAGGAGGTGCATTTCTAGCTTCAGGATGAGAGTGCCCACATAGGGCATGAATCCAGAGTAGCTTCTGCACAGCTCTATCCCTATGTAGCCTGGCCTCCAATCTTCTGAATTAAGGGGTACTAAAATAGCAGGAGAATAGGGATTAGATTAGAAGAGTTGTCAGTCCTGTGGCTTACTCTCAGAGCTACCTTTGTTTCATGATCTACACTAGCTGCTGTACAGAGACAGCTGGGGAGTTATGTTCTGGATGGGAGATACCTAACACAGGAAGGGCTGCTAGAGGAACACCAGCCAAAGCCTATGCATAGCAAAAGCCTTCTCAGCTTTGTGTCTCCTGACACTGATTCTTTCAGATCAGCCTTTATCAAAGCCAGAAGGTATTTCTAATTCAGCCTCATCTCTTGGCCCAATGTACAGGATTCAGAAGCTCAATTTGACATGTACATAAAATGTAAGATCTCAGTGTGCCAAAAGTATTTCTAAGAAAAGCCCAAATGCTCACACGTCAGAGTGTGTGTGTGCATGTATAGGAATGTGGAAGGTTGTCAAAAACCACCGCACCTGATGGGCAGATTGTTCTATATGTATCTTTAAGGTCACCTGCTTCCTTTCTGGGAGGCACTAAGTGCCCTGTGGTTCAAGGCAGCAGCTATGCTCCAGCTCCTTACTTGGAGAGGTGCAGGACCCCACTCCTCATAAATTCTGCTTTGCTTAATCCTGAACAAGTCAAAAAAAAAAAAATCCTTCATTGACATCCTGTGCAGAAGAGCCTTCTCA
Source organism: Phasianus colchicus (assembly GCF_987193195.1). Classification (NCBI taxonomy): domain Eukaryota; kingdom Metazoa; phylum Chordata; class Aves; order Galliformes; family Phasianidae; genus Phasianus; species Phasianus colchicus. The sequence continues at coordinate 94,506,782 of NC_143436.1, read as the reverse complement.
GGTTCTAGCTGGGGTAGCTGTGGGGCAATCCCATCTCTTTTCATTTAAGGAAGACTTAGACCATGGCGTGTTATCTGGGGGAGGAGGTGTAAAGAGCAGTGGCAGCAGCAACTGGAAGGGACAGGGAGAAGGCAGCAGTGAGTGCATCCAGTCACTATGGGGAGGGTGGCACAGGGAGAGGCTGAGAATGGAGAGGGAGGATTAAAACCCATGGTCTTTAAAGGAAAAACAACAGGAAACTAGGTTTGAAAATAGAAAGATTAAGTTGGAGGTTGTGGGAGAGACAAGAAAAGTAGGTGAAGAAAGAAGGGGAAAGGCAGAGAGGCGGTGGGGAAGACAGAAAGTGACATGGAAAGGGGGTGGAGAAAAAAGAGGGGAAGAGAGAGAGAGAACCATACCAAAGGAATAAAACCAAGTGACTGAGAAGAACGAAGGATTCAACTCAATTACAGGAAGGAAAAGTGCTAAAGCAAGGAAAGGAGGCAGAAGAAAAGACGCTGGAAATCAGGTAAGTAACCATGAGGGGTAAATAACTGAAGAAGCATCAAAAGGGAGAGCAGAATGTTAGACTACAGGGTAAAATAGTAAGAGGGGAGAGATGGACTTGGTGAGGCAGAAAAGAAGGACAGCCAAAAATAACTTCAGAATTCTGTATTTTCTTCCCATTTGTTTCCAAAACATTCCCTAGTAACAAGGTGGGCTTGGAGCATTTAAAAAATCACACTGCTTTTGCCATGGGCACTCACAGAAGAGCCTCCTTACAGTGCATGTGGATCCCAACAGATTTCAGTGTACAGGAAGGCAGGATAAAAGCTCCAAGTACCCTCAGACATTGTAATGTGCAAACTGCAGTTTCTCCTAGATCCTGTTTCAGCACACTGTCAGGCTGCTTTAGGGAGCATGATGAAGGGAAATCTCACCTGTGAGAAGCTACCAGGACATAAGTGCTTTATCAAGTGTCTGCTTGAGCTGCCTATGTTCCAGAGCACACAGAATAGTTTGAAATGTTGCAGCTTCTTTTCCTTGAGAATATTCTGTCCTGGCCAGTTTGTGACATGGACTCTGGGACTGCACGTCAAGTATAGGAAAGTATCTTGCTAATGTCCCCCAGTCATATGTACAGCACGCACCGCGGGGTTTTCTTCTCCATCCCAACAGTGCTGAGAGCAGCCTCAGTAAAGAGGCACACAGACCTAGGGGACAAACACTCCCACTAGCAGGTTCCTCTTTTTATTTGCCTTCCAAACTTTTTTCCCCTTGCATTTTGAATAATTATCCTATTACACTTCTATAATTTAACATCTCTTGCATGTTTCAAACAGCCTAGCTTGAAAATACAGTACCTTTATAGATCCATCTGGAAAGAAGCAATGACTGAATGCAAAGGTTATCTGATAATTGCCACCTCTAATCCAGCACAGTTTCTTCAGTAGCCCCTTTCATTTCCCAAAGGGTCATGCTACTCGTCATTTGTAGCATCTGATGAATGAGTTTTTGTGCCATTCTGGTTTTAACAGCTCGAGTAAACTGAGGCAATACCTCTGTCCCAGAAATACTACACAAACCCGTCAGAGGATGATGATGTAAACAGAATTTCTGGATAAACTTTAGACAAAAAAAAAGCAACAACAACAACAACAACAACAAACCTAACAGGCTAAATCAGCCTTAATTGTTGAAGTCTTCCTCCATGCTAAAATCTCGGTGAAGCAGTATATGTGAAAAGTTTTTCCTGCTGCTTATACGATCCTTTCCTTAAGGCTAAAGAACTTAACACATGGGATATGTGTCTGCATATTTGTGTGCAGCTAGGAGTGAGTTAAACTGTTATTCAGAATTCTCACATCCTTGCTGTGTTTGTGCTAGAAGCCAAACATTTCTGCATCAGCTAGTCTTTTAAAAATCTACTCTGAGAAGAAAACAAAATCTTTCTGACTTTCTTTCCTCTTTCCTTGAGAGCAAAACAATAGTTTAGGAGAATTCCTGAGGGTTCAGGGTTTAAAATACTCATCAGAATCTGGTTGCTTGGGAACTATGTTAAGTATTCCTGCTACTGTAAGTATTTGGGATTTGTTTTTGCTTTTCCACTCAACAGAATATATTATCGCAATTCTTTACTATTTTGGATTTCCACATGAAAAATTTAAATCTTGCCAGAAGATACAGAACTTCCTACCCAGCCTCTTTTCTCTTTTTGACCTTCAGACAGATTTCACTCATTCTGCACGTTTGTCCTTGTTTTCTGACTTATCTCAAAGCATTGAAGGAATGAGTAATTCAGCTCTATTCCAGGTCATTAGGGAGCAGATTTCAGAGACTGCTCCGCACCTCGGGTGCTTCTGTATGAAGCACGAGGACAGAGACTTAAAATTAGAAATAGCTCCCAGGGGGCACCAGAGAAACTTCAATCTTCAAGCTAAGAATTCATAAAGAGAAAAATAAATCAATTTTATGGCTATTGATAAGCAACAGAGAGATCTCTCTAAGCAGTGCACTAACAGGCCAGCCGAAACAAAGAAATATTCATGCTATGCAGCACAAAATGAACACAGAGATGCATGCCTCTTAAGTCTCTCCAGTGTATTTTCCAAGAGGGGTCGGTGGTTTTTTAATGTAAGAACTAAGAGTTTTACACTTACATTTCCTTCTCTCTTCATTACCTTTGTCATGATGGACATATCTTGAGAATGGTTGAGAATTTCTGTACGAAGCTCTTCTCCCTTCGAAGTGGAAAAGCCAGCAGATGCCTTTGTCTGGGCACAGAGTGACCACAGAAATAGCAGTCCAGCCAGGGTATTCCAGAGCCCCAAGGTGAAAAAGGGAGAGAATAGAGGCATGGGAGAAAAACTGTCTCCAGTTTAAAAACACATAAAGCTATTCAAGAAGACTGGGTTTTATTCTTGCTATTTATTCCAGTGTCCTGTGCCATGATGAGGAAAATCACTCAATCCAGATTTGTTCACAAATGGTCCCCCAGTGGTGCCTTTTAGATGCGGTCTAACAGGTGGAACTGATAAATGTTCCTGCTCCACTGCTAACCAAAGAGAGCTGTGTGTCAAACATACATTATATAGGTCTGAGAACATGGAGGGGGGAAAAAAAACAGATTAGCAACGTCTCCAATCAGCTTCTGAAAGTAATGAACATTTTTTATCTTAATCTCTGACTGTTGTAAAGTTGATATAATACCATCTCCACATCTCCAAATAGTAACAAAAATAAGTAAAGAAATAACAGTGAAGCAATCAGGTACTGTTGGGATGAAAGTTGTAGGAAAACCCATGAGGAAACGAATAATTCTGTCTTTTGAATCGGACTTGAATAATGTACAGTAAATGAGGCACAGGCCACCCACTGAACAATAAGGAGAAAACAAAACATTGAATAGCTGCTGTACAAGAAAGCCCCAGCCAGGCTGGCACAGAATGAGGCAGGCATCCTGTACAAAGAATGAGGTGACAATGTCAGGATGTGGTTAAAGGCTCATAGCTATAAGGCACAGGCACAAAGAGATTGAATTAAGATTACTTAGAAAAGTAACTACTTGATTACTCTCTGCTGCTTGGTTTTGAAAATTTAATATTAGTTTTTGTTAAAAGGGTATATATATGTAGATACATGCACATATCCTGAGTATATAAAATAACCCACTCACAAGCTACACCCATATTCTGCTCTGAATGAGAAACAAAACACTTGGAGGCAAAGCTACGGCAATGATGCTGGGGTGTGAAGAGAATCCTATGGTTCTTTGGACAGAAAGAAGAAATGTGATTTGATGAGGTAAAACTAAGTGGGCAATAGACAGCTGCTGAAAAATTCCCCATGTTAAAGCAGAAAGCACTAGCAACCTGAGTGCCGTAGAGAGTAAGTAATCAAAAGAGCCAAACAGCTGAGGCAAGGGTCCAGAGGAGCGAAGGGGTAGGCAGAAGGATGAAGAATGGATGCGCTAAGTCTGAACAATGAGCCCTTTCCTTTTCCCATTACCTCTACAGTCTGTTTTACTCCAACGCTGCTCTGAGTTGCATCTCATGCAGTCTGTGAAACAGCCTAAACTCACATGGGCTGTTTTTTTACCACTATACCAGGTCAAACTTTTGCTTACCATCACCTCCAGATCTCCTTACACCAGCCTCCTCCACAGACAACGCAAGGCACATAAACAGTTTCTGTCAGCAGAGCTCAGGAACTTCTTTACTACGGCAATCCCCACATTTGTCAATATGTTTCTGCCCTCCACAGCTCGCTCTGCCTTGTTTGGCTCTCCCCTCTCTGGTACACAGCACTGCCCAATTTAGTATCAGTTGCAAATACATCTAGATTAGCTTCTCCCTGCTGAGATAAATAAACTGTCAAGAACACCAAGCTCTGTAATTCCAAAATGGATGCTCTTCAACATATTGGTTAAGGAATAAGGACTAATAGCCATCAGCCTGTTTGTAGCGTTTACATCAGAGAGAATTGTGTGTTTTTTTTCTAGCAAAAAGCATATCTGCGCCTTTATCTAGCTTATCCCAAGTCCAGTTCTATTACATTTGTTTGGCTAAGGGCTGGCATTTGCAAGGCACAGAGAGAATCCCAAGAGAATGAGAGGGTGCTCCCTGCATGCTAAGTATAAGCCTGGATGCCACTACCACGTAACTATTTCAAGCAGGCGTTCAAACGCAGAGGGACAAATTCATTCCTCAGCTGGACCCAGATGAGTTTAAGGTCTTCTCTGATTTTAGCTTCCTATGTCTGCATGGGGCAGTTTGGCCCTAATGCCTAGGTTACATATGAGCACAATTTGACTACAGACAAGAAAAAGAAAACAAAACCAAGAACATTACAAATCCTGTACAGACAAGCAATAACTGTTCAGCAAACAGCGAGTCTGCAGTTTCCACCATCACTTCAGATGAAAATATTCCACATAATACTGTCATCTGTGTGTATAACACATCCCTGATGTATGCACTTGGAAGTGTTGAGTGAGCTCCCTCTGTGCCCATGTGCGTCAGGAGGTGACAGGTCATTCAGCTCCCTTATCTCCTCACCCACTCTCTTTTTTGTGAACTCTGAGATTTTCCACATTTGGAGAGGAGGGGAAAGGCACACCTCATTAGGAATAACAAGCTGTCTGCAACTGCAAGCTGGGCAATGGTCTGGGTATCAGCACGATCCCTTCAGAATCTGCAGTGAACTCAGGATGAACAGAGAGATGAGAAGCACAGGATGGCTGTCTGCTGGGACAGGGGTGCTAACACAGAGCCTCTCCTGTGAGATATGAGCACGGGAGTCAAAGTCACTGTCCTTGCTGCTTATTCAGGACAGGATTCAGAACCCAAGGAACTAGAAAGGAACCCAAACAAATATGTCAGATTTCCTTTTATTTTTGTAAGCAGAAAGAGACATGAACCTATCAGTTCAGATCCATGCACAGATCAGAGTAACCACTTAGGCTAAAAAAACTGTCCTATTTCAGGCAGAAATTTGTCATAAACACATGTACATACATATAAGGCCATAAGGATGAGGTTTCGTAGAACCATAGAATCAGAAAGGTTGGAAATGATCGCTAAGGTCATCTAGTCAGATCACCAACCCACCACCACCATGTCCACTAACAATGTCCCCAAGTGCCACTCTGTGTGTATCTGGAACACGTCCAGGGATGGTGACTCCACCACCACCCCCCTGGGCATCCTGTGCCAATGCATCACCAAGAAATTTTGGTAAGCTTTGGATGATGATACCTGATGTGTCACTACTCATCTCTTGTATATAAATATATGAAAAAGCCAATGCCAGCTAACTGAACAAAAAGATACACACTAAGGTAGGCTTCAGCACTGCATTGATTTACATCCCATTGCATTGTTTACGTCCCAAGGCTCTAAAAAGCCTCTGGAATTCAAAGCATCGGACTCACAATGGAGAGAGCATTTCTGAATTCATTCCTCTTTTAATGTTGTAAGTCATGTGCCCCTACAAGGCTCCCTGACCAGGTCCCGACAACAAAGGAGCACTGTATTTGTACACTGAAAAGTCAGCTTCCTTTGGGACACTGACCCAGGGCTGTGGGCTCTGCTGCAACAACAAGATGGTCACTTCTTGGAAAACCACAACTCTGGTTCTGCCAGACATCCCTGCTACAAAAGAGCACCATGATGGGAATTTATTTCAGATTGCAGAACGATAGAATGGCTTGGGCTGGGAGGGACTTCAAAGATCATGTCGTTTCAACGCCCCTGCTGGGGGCAGAGTTGCCCTCCACTAGTTTAGGCTGTCCAGGGCCCCAGACAACCTAATGTTCAAGAAAATATTGTCTCGAGACACAAGCAAGATAGGCATCAACTTGCCCTGTGACTGTGGTCTGTAGAAGCACACATCCTAGTGCTATAGAAGCAATGCTGTGTCACTATCAAAAAGTCTAAGAAGCAGTGCTATACAGAAAAAAGGCCATAGGTTTGCAAGTCACAGCCTCTATCCCCATGCTTCCAGTGACACAGTGACCTTGAACAAGAAGTTTGAGCATTTCTGCACCTAAGTGGGATGCAGAGAGACTGTACTGCTGCTAATGGGGGGCTGGAGATCACTAAGTGAATTGTACAGCTGTAAAGCAAATCTGGGTTAACTACCTGGCAGCGCAGAGCTGGAAGCCTCTTTCTAAATGTCTACAGGTGTGAACAGCCAAATTTACAGTGCTGGGAGCTCTCAGGTCTGGCTGCAACCTGACAATTATTAATGCAAGGGAAAAGACCTCTGCCGTGTGCCTCTGCAGTACTTATCTGCTGTGCCAGATTGCCTGGACCTGATAGGAAGTGGCAGAGCTGGAGGAAGGCAAGCCCCAAGCAACTCCTAGGCACTGGCCTTGCCGCAGCTGGCCAGGATGCTCCACTAAACAGGACTGAAGCCTTCATCAGCTCAGTGTGGGGGACCTGCTGCACGGCCTTGAGCAAAATGCATTGACTTTGAATCCATTACTTTCTTCCCTGTCCAGGAATCACACTTCCCTCACACAAAGGAGCCCTTCTCTACAGCCTCTCTGAGCCTGCCTGGGATTTGCCAAGGGAAAGAGATGGGCTTAGAGAGGGAGAGCAGAATGGTACTATAATCAGGCTCTCCACTTTATTTTAGAAACATCCCGCAGAGATGTCGACCTCCTGTCACCTTCCTTGTGGGAAAAGTTAGTGTGAAGTGTTGAGCCCAGCTATTTATATCACCGCTGATAGTCTTGCCTGTCAACAAAAGAGGGGGAAACAGTGGATTCCTAACAACTCCTGGGGAATCAGACTCCCATAAAGAAGAAAATTGGGCAGGAATAGCTTTCTTGCCTCTTTGGTGTGGTTTTCTTAGCGGTTCTCCACAGCTCCATTCAGTCTGCCCAGCCCAGCCCAAAGCAAGAAGCAGAGATGTAAAATGCCTGCTGCCATTCACAGCACGTGGCATCAGGAACAGGAGAGGCAAAACTGCTCTGAGATCTACGAACACTTCTCCTCTCACAGAGAAAGGTAGCACAAGGAAAGGATAGTGGAGAGCCATACTTTGGTGGCGAGCCAGCCTGGCACACTAGCAGGTGCCGTCCTGCTGGGGTATTTTTATCTTGGAATTTGGCAGTCACAAGGCTCAGAGCTGGGTGGATGCCATGCTTGGTCTGCAGTTTTGATACTTGTTTTTTTCCCAGCTTTAATTGCATTCCAGGTGATGATTAAGGCAGGACAGCCACATCGCTGGGTTTATGCTGGGCTATGCTGGTCTTTGTCACATACACGTTTCGTGCTGCCAAGATCTCCCGGCCGCACACAACTCCTTTGTTGATCCAGCAGAAAGCTGCCAGCCAAGTGCACGACAGCACAGCCCAAGACACTGCATGAATATGCATGACTGCTGTCAGGCAGCCTCTGCTATCAGGTGCTGGGACCTCACAAAGATACACAAAGGTATTTTTCGCTGAGTCACACCAGAGAGAGATGAGATTTGTCCAATTAAGTCCAAAGTAGGAATATCAGATCTACAGATGTTCACATGCTGAGAGGTCGAAGTATCTGGGGATATCAGTCTGGGAATGAGGAAAGGGAACTATATGGAAAATTCCCAAGAATAGTAAAGCCCTGAGGAAAATAGCTAGGTCAGAGTCTGTCCTGCATAGCCTGGAAAAGCTGTCAGGAGGTGACAATAATTCTTTGCTTGCTGGCAGCACAGAACTAGATGCTTTCATCTGTTGTTGTCAGGGGTCCTTTGACTGGCATCACAAGAATAGCTCACTAATACCTAAAAACAGCTAAGCCAAAAGCACCACACTAAGAAGGAATTACTTTCTCTTGATATCCAACACTCATTCTCTCCTGTCCACCTATCCCCTTGTAGCAGCCCCCTGGCTCTCTGGGGCTGCAGCAGGAACAACAGGAGGCATTCTGCTCTTTGGGCAGCCCCTCCACAAAGCGGCCTGTGCAGGGGAGCAGCCAGAAGGGAATGACAGAAGGAATGGTCCTACTACCTAGTCCAAGCCTCAAAGCTACCAACATTGGTCATCCAGATTTACCTCCTTTTGAAAGATATTGTGCAAACAGTTCACTGTCACTCACATGTCCAGTGTCATTTTTAATCTCTGGATTCCTCTTGCTCTCATGTTTGCCAAGTTCACGTTCTGTACACATTGATTTTAATATCTGCCAGTGTCTAGGTGTAGAAGACTTCAATAGGGGATGCCTTGTCATCAATCTGCAAAAAAAAAAAGAAAGAGATTCTGGGATTCAATGCAACTCTCTGTAAATATCTCCCATCTCCCACCCCTGATTTATCTGTCTGTACTGAATTCCCTGGGGCTCACAGAACAAAGCCATACGATAATTTCCCCAATGCAGTAACTGTACCAAAGTTTTTTGGTGCAAAGTTTTTTGGTGCAAAGTCATTTGGTGCAAAGTCATTTGGTGCAAAGTCATTTGAGAAGACAGGCCCTCTGATTTTTCAGTTTACCAGTGCCAGCAGGGACAGATTAGCAAGATACAATGATTTTTTGTGTTGCTGTTCCTCTGGTTCTTGACTGGCAGCAGATGAAACAGCTTCAGCATACCCCAGAAGTCTCCAGGATCTATATTCACATGACTGCAGTACGTCTACCAGCGAAGAGCCACAGCCCATCCTAGGCTTCCTTGCATGCCCCTTCTTTCTCCCTCCTCACACAGCTTCCAACAGGCAGAGGGGCAGCAGGAGATCCCCTCTCATCTCCTTACCTGGGAAATCCTCAGGGCAGCCCTCAGTAGCACCAGCAGGCTAAGGATTCAGCTTTTGATCTTCGTCCCATCCATCCTTGCAGACCGACACTGTGCACAGACAAGTAATGGTGTAAATCACGGTGTGCATTGCTACATCAAATTATACCAGTTACATAGCTGGAGGAGGGGTATCATTCCCTCAGCAATCATATCTCCATCCTCTCCAGCTTTTGCTCACAGGATATCTACACAATATTACTGCAGTAAATTTTCAGCATTTAAGTGTCTACTCTCCACAGCCTTTGCATGGCAAAAATAACTGGTTCTTAAATATGGAAAAAGGGAAAACAAAGGAGCATTAACACTTTTGGTCCCTATAACTTTGAGATTTACCTTGTCTAGTACTTTTAGTATTTCATTACCATGATTATTAAGTTTGCATATATTTATTTAAAAGGTTTTTTTATTTAATTAAAAAAATTAAATAAGTTCCTCTTATTTTCAAAAAGAGGAACTGTGGGAGAGCATTATCTTCAAGGTAATTCTGCTTACTGTTTAGAGCCTTGCACCTAACCCATGCACAATGAAAAGCTTCTCAGTGCCCTGGGAAGATATGTATGGTCAGCCTAACTGGACCAAATTATTACATAAGAGCCCCACAAAAGACAGATTAAACCTATCATTCTCTTTTTATCTAGGGTGTTAAGTGACTTGGCCAGAAACAATCTGCCAGAGTCAGAAACAAATATGAAGTATCCTGACTCATAATACCAGCCCTTTCCTCCTCCCAGCAACCACCTTCCAAATCCTAGTTCCCAGGAACTGCTGGTCCCTGGGAAGCATTACAGGAAAACTTCTTTTTCTTTTTCTATATAACTTGAATAGTCTCAGGGCTTCAGAGGAAGGAATGAGATCCACCATTCTGACTGGGCAGCAGATCCCTCTTGGGCAGGTATGGCACTGTGGCTGCAGGTTAGGTTTACAACACTATCACAGCAATTCGAAGTCTCTACAAATCCCAAAACAGTTCAAACTTGTAATGAAACAGTCAAAACTAGTCATACTGCCAAAGCAAAGCAAAACCTAAGGGCAAAAGGCAGGTGGGGAACAGGAAGGCTTTCCATACATTCTTCATTTCTTTCAGTAGTGACACCAAGCTCAGAAATGAAGCCCAGGTCTGAGAGGCCTTCACATTCCAAGTGTCAGTGCAGATATGTAAAAGTGACATATGAACGAGGCCAAGCAGTGCTGAGACCAAGCTGTATGTTCCAGTCTTACCTCCCAGAGGATCAATCCATTTAGGGATCTCCAAAGTACTGTTTGCAGACAGATGAATACTGCTTTAACTACACGGTCCACAGGGGTCACAGAATGCAGACTGTGGTGAAATGACTTTCTGAAGCAAGAAAAAATCTGGCTCACCCTCAAAATTTCAGTAGCTCATTTACAGATTGCAGATGGATCATGCTAAGAAAGTCCCTTTCTGTTTCAGTAACTGAATTAAAAAAAAAAAAAAAAAGGCATACAACACACATTGTCTTCAGTGAACATGAAACAAAGTCTTCAGCAAACACGAACACATTGTTCATCACATCAGGTCAAATAAAAACATTTCCTTTGATACAAGATAAATTAATTCACTCCATGCAGCCCTAGCTGGACATTTCCTAACCTTAGAATCACTCTCTTCTATTTTCTCCCACAGAGGCTGTCTCCAATTCTGCCTTCAGGACTTCTACCCACTCCTGGTGAGCAGAAATGGGGGACTGGAGTTTCCTGGGAGAGTTCCTTGAAGAGGTCCACAAGCACTCCACAGTGGTGGGGAAGGTCTGGTTGACAGTACTGTTCATCTTCCGGATGCTGGTACTTGGTACAGCAGCTGAGTCCTCTTGGGGGGATGAGCAGTCTGATTTCATGTGCGACACCCAGCAGCCTGGCTGTGAGAACGTCTGCTACGACAAGGCCTTCCCTATTTCCCACGTCCGCTTTTGGGTCCTTCAGATCATCTTTGTCTCCACCCCATCCCTGGTGTATATGGGCCACGCGATGCATACGGTGCGCATGGAGGAGAAGAGGAAGATGAAGGAGGCGGAAAGAGAGGCCCAGGAGATGAAAAACAGTGGTGACACGTACTATCAGCAGAAGTGTCCCGTGGCAGAGAAGACTGAGTTGTCTTGCTGGGATGAATCAGGAGGCAAAATTATACTCAGAGGCAGTCTGCTGAACACCTACGTTTACAGTATTTTGATTCGCACTGCCATGGAAGTTGCCTTCATCGTGGGACAATACATCTTGTATGGGATCTTCCTGGAGACCCTGTATATCTGCCAGCGAGCACCTTGCCCCCACCCTGTCAACTGCTACGTTTCCCGTCCCACAGAGAAGAATGTGTTCATCATCTTCATGCTTGCTGTGGCCGTGCTCTCCCTGTTCCTCAGCCTGGCTGAGTTGTACCACTTAGGCTGGAAGAAAGCCAAAGAGAGGTGCTCCCGTGCCTACAAGCCCAGCCCTAGCACAGCTCCTCGAAGGCTGGAGTCCGCCCCACAGGTAGAAAGGGCCCAGATGTACACTCCCCCTCCAGATTTTAATCAGTGTTTGGCAAGTCCCAATGGAAAGTTCATCAGCCCCTTCAGCAACAAGATGGCCTCCCAGCAGAATACAGCCAATTTTGCCACTGAGAGGGTCAACAGCCAGGAGGATGCTGCTGGGGAAGGGTCCTTCATGAAGTCCAGCTACATGGAAAGCCCAGAGGTGGCCAGTGAATGTGCAGCACCTGCCCTTCCTGAGAGCTACTTCAACGAGAAACGCCGCTTCAGCAAGGCCAGCCGTGCCAGCAGCAAGGCGAGGTCAGACGATTTGTCTGTGTGACCTGTCTCCAGGAGGGAGGAGGAGTGGTCTCAGCGCTTAGAAAAACTTCTGCAAAGTAGACTGCAGACTCTTGCCACAAACCTCTCTCCATTTCAATGTCCTCCTGTTCCTTTTCAGTGAATGTCATTGTCGTAATTCAGACAGCACTTCTCACAGCTTAAGGCAGGGGCAGCCCCTGGACAACACATAGCTGGAGATTGAAGAGAGGCACCAGTCTCCAGATGTGAGGTTCTCAGCCCGTGGGACTCAAGGGGACTGGGGACTCACCAACCTTAGCCACAGGCTGGCACACTCCTGAGGCTGCCTGGATGCTTCAAATGTGAGGCAGTCATCACTGCGACACTCTGTTCAGCAGATTGACTGGACCTCTACCCTCTTGTATCTTCTTTGATGTCTGTTCAACGTGGGCTAAAAAAAGTGGGCAGTTACACTGAGCTGAAGTTCCTCTCACCTGCAGGGATCAGAAACACACTTTCAGAAAGACTTCCTCTTTTCCTTCGCTCTTCCTCTTTTTAATCCCCTCCCCTTCTCCACTTAAGTCCAGATATTTTAATCCAGTTTACTTATACAATAAATCCTACTTGAATTTTTGACACTGTGCATAAAACTCTTCCCCATGGATATGGATGCCAACGGTCCCCCAAGCACAGCTGCCTCATGTCTAACTTTGGAATCCCTTCCTCATTCCTAAGTCAGCAGAGCAGCTGGCCTCATGGCCCTGGGATATCGCTCAGATGACTGGTTGATGAAGACTAGGGAATGTTCCCAACATACTTGTCATCAATTATAAGCAAGGCACCCACTAACAGAAATAGAGATTGTCCTGTGAGAACAGATATCCAACTGCTTAAGAAAGAGGAATTATCACATGGAAACAAAGTGATTTTTCCCTCTTTTAAACTCATCTTTCAAGCAACCTGAATGCTGTCGAAAGGGTGCTACCAGCTGCCAACGTGGGAGAAAAACATCCTCTGTTTATCTGCAGAACAGGTACAGCCTGTATTTTCTTTCTACCACCCTACCAAAATACTTCAGCATCTTTTGCAAGGAGCAACAGTCCTGACTAGGTCCTGCACATCACTGAGCTCCTGGCTGCTCTTTCAAACCTGTCAGCCACTGCAAGCAGTGATATTTGTCCTCTCAGCAAATCTCTGTTCTGCAAACAGGTCATCTTCATCTTTACTGCTAGTGCATACAATACAAGAAACACCCACAGACCACTTCTTTTCACCACTGTAACCTCCCAGAGCAGCCGCTGAAGCCCAGCCCTGCACAGTGAGCATGGTGGGTGAGGTCTGCAGGCAGCTTCCACCCTGGACATGTTTTCTCACTGCAGAGCTGACATACTGAGACCAACCAAAGCCACGCTGCTGCCTGTTGTTTACCCTGCACTGCCCTTTCAGACATGGGCTGCAGCTTCCCAGTGTTGGACTGTGTGAGTGAATGGCCTGGGACCAGATTGTCAGGGACTGAGCCATTCCCTCTCCCAGGAGCTGCTAGGTTTGTGAACCTTGCTCCTGCATAGTTAGCTTTGGTACAGTTCCCTGTACATGTGCATACGTACCCATATACAGAAAGGGCAAAACCATGTTTTTTGTTGGTAAGGTGTCTTATAAACATGTATTTTTTAATCTTGAAAAGACTTGTGTGTTCTTAACATGTGATTTTAGTCAATTGTGCCTAGGTTTCTCCTAATAAAGTTCTAACTCCATCTCTTCTTGTTGGTGTTCTGCTTTTCACATGGCTGGAGAATGAGCTGCTAGCATCTATCAGGCTGCCTGCCAGCCTCAGCTGCTCAGAGATCACCCAAATTCCCATTGCCCAGAGTGGCAGGAATGAGGGGACAGCTTGGCCAGGGGGATAAATAATAAACATTGGAAAATGATTGATTGACTAGCTAGCAGAAAACCCTCCAGCTCCCCTGCACTACCAAGAAAGAACAGAAAGAGCTGTCTAGAGAGCAGAGGATGTATGGTTCCATTCTCTATCAAGCAGACTTTTACACACAGAGACAACTTGCTGTTGAAGGCCAATCCAGCAGGAAAAAGGTCCCCTGAGCACCTGATTTCTTGTCCACAGCCTTGAAAGGCTTTTTAAGATGCAAGGTCCTAAGAGACCGTGAGAATCCATGGCTAACAATCACTACAGAGTTTTCCCATCACTACTCAGCTCTCATAAGATGTGGTTTTCCAGCCCATCTCCCTGCCCGTACCTCCCCTTCCAATACCCAATCTGAATTTCATCCCTTGTTCCCACTTTCTGGCTTTCACAGGCTCCCTTCTTCTGACCTTGAATCTCTGTCCACCCAAAGGAAGTGCCCTTCCTTCCTCTCTCCACACAATCTCCCATCCCCAGGGATTCTTCATGCTGGGAAGCTAGAGACTAGTAAGGTACTGCACTCCAGAGAGGGGCCTGAAAGGAGGCATAGAGAATGAAAGTGGAATTTGACAAGGACACCGGAGCAAGGACCTTTAGCTGTTAGAATCTGCGGGGATCGAAGGAGTCTTGGTTTGGGGATTTTCAGCACAGATATGAAGATGTCATGTGGGCCAACCGACTGCCAACACAATGCAGCAAGGGGAAAGTATTAGTCCTGCTACAAATTTTTACTGATGTATGTACAGACATGAGCATGCCCATCCCTTAAGGTGCCACCTTGGCGGAAGAGGTATGCAGTGAGAAAGCCAGGAGCTCATTGAAAGCATATTCACAGATCACTTCCCTCGAATAATTTGGCTGTTAAGTGATATTGCTGACAAGTGGTGGTCCAAACTTGAAAAACTGTGTTGCAGGCACTTATAGAGGTAGTGTCTGGAGAGCAAGACATGGTCAAAAAAGTGAGAATAAGGATTTTCTTTATGCTACTTCTGTCCTCCACAATCTAAACACGTTCACAGATTGGGTTTTGATGATCTTTGAGACCACAACCATTCCATCCCAGCTCTCTGCTGCATAAACACATGCATCAAAGCCAACAAGCTCCCTCTGCCACTCTTACCGTACTGCATTCCTAGTACTTCTAGGTAGAACAAGCAGGGAATAGTGGATGGATGGATGTTTGCACTGGCTGACAGACTATAAACTTGTAAGTCGTAGAATCCATAGTCAAGGCCAGACAAGCTATCATATCACAACAGGAGGATATTTACTTCAGCCAGTAAGTAGAGAGGCTGGCCTGTCATTTCAGAGTTTGTATTTATTGCTTTGCAGCAGATGGATGCATGGATGGACTATCTTATAGCTGTGGCCTAAATCAACATTACATATTACATTCAACCCTTGGATAGGCACTCAGTATTTAAATGGCAGCACTCTATAGTGCTCTGATGGGAAAAAGAAAACATTTTATTCTGCATTTTTCCCTCTCAAGAGCCTTACCTGCTGGGTCTAGCACATTCTCTGAAAACTGTATTTTCCAGTGAGAGATGGAATTGCCATTCAACAGAAATACTCACTCTCGTCTTCACCTCCATCAAATTCACATCGTTCCAGCATTTTCTTCTCTTAATGGTGTCTTAATGGTGTCAGAAGTCAATTCTGTATTGTGGTTGTTTGCTAATCCGCTGCAGAAAATGTGTGTTTCACCAAGCTTTTAAAAGAGAAGTACTTAATCCTATAAAAGGAAAAGTTATATTTAAAAATACAGAGAATGCCAAGACTAACAAAGTAACAAATCAAGGCAAAGTCATGCCTGTAGTCCTCTCCCTTCTCCAAAAAAGAGGCACAGTGGGACAGCTGAATGGGGTAAGAGACAGATGTGGGAGACAGTGAAGGCAACACTGAAAATTAATGGCTGATCTGGAGCTTGAAGGTTAAGCAAGTTGTTTCCTCTTTCAGAATATGCGAGCGAGGCAATAGTCATGGAAACACAACGCTGATCTTTAAGATTGCTAAAATGCAACTGATGAAAAGATGCCAGACTACATAACCTCCCCTTACATATTTTTCATAGTTACTGAATATCTCACATCAGAAGGGACTCACAAGGATAAAATCACAGAACCATAGAATGGAATCATAGAATGTCTTGGGTTGGAAGAGACCTTAAAGACCATCTAGTTCAAACACCCTGCAGTGGAATTGGTTGCCACCTACTAGATAAGGCTGCCCAGAGCCCCGTCCAACCTAGATCATTGAGTCCAACTCCTGGCTCCACACAAGAGTACCCACATTTCAAACCCTTTGTCTGATGGCATTGTCCAAATCCTCCTTGAACTCTGGCAGCTTGAGGACATGACTGCCCCGGAAAGCCTGTTCCATGGCCTGATCACCCTCTGGAGGAAAAAAAAATATGACTTCAAAGTGCAAAGTTAATAGCTCTGCTTTTGCCCTAAGAGTTTGTTCCCTTTATGGTCTGGATGATTAAGACTCTTTCTGGGGATCACAGGAATGGTAATATCACATACATACATATATAAAACACAGTCATGAAAATATGATGACAGAAAGAGGATCAAATGAGCTTATAACACCCACTCTAGTCAAGTAATTCAGAAATGCTTCATTTTTCCTCCAGTGAGCATTGTTTTACAATTTTTTAAATGAATTTTTTGAGACCACATTCACATACCATCACTGGCTTCCCACAGATATTTCAGCAATTGAGTTTGACGGGCAGCAGAGCTCTCAGAAAGTGAATGACAGTCATGGAAACCGTGTTTTAAATTCATATGTAGAAATATTCACTCCAGAGACAGTTGTGCATCCCCTGAGCCATCAGGAAGCACAAACAATATTGCGTAACTGATCCTGCCAACCATAAGCCTAACAACACACCTTCACTGTGCATGCCACAAACTTACACCAAAACTTGTTTTAAGGACAGTTATGGAATAGATCTGTCAGAGTTAAACATCTGAGAGAACTGTGATCCACTAGCATTCTGCAGGTAGAAGTAGTGGTTACACATTTAGTTGCCTTTCACACAGCCCTAGGCACTACCTGAGATGCTGCTGGGAGTCCCCTGCACCTACAAAAGGAGGTATGTGGATAAGGGTGTAGATGACCTCACTTTCTTGGCAGCTCACAAACTCTCCATTGGAAGGGTCTAATTTTCCATCAGCTGCTTAAGGCAAGCACTTTTCACTATTTTGTGCTCCTGCACACAGGGCTTCAAAACACTCCTGCAAGCCCCTGCGTAGCAGAAGTGTTGTAAAAGCACAGCCACTCAGGCATAAACCACCCTCCCCAACCTCTAACGCAATTTGCCACGCTAACACAAGGCTTCACAGCCTACCTATTCACACAGAGGCACTGGGCTCTGGATGAATAAAAGTAATCAATCATGTTGCATTTCTTGGCAAAAAGTATTCCCACAGAGCAAGCTGGGAAGCAAAGCTCTGAAAACCTGCAATACTTCCTTGTTCCTGTAAACTGATTTCTGGACTGAGGCCTGAAAAATGGCTACATTAAGTCATGTTCCTCACTCAAGGTGGCTACATTTTACTATGGATTAGGAAATCCTTTCCATTTCCATATTGCTCCAGCCTCAACCCCTGCTCAGCTGGCATGTGATGAGTTCCCACGAGGCCATGGCCCCACTTTGATGTCTGCAGGAGAGGCTAAGGGCAGCAGTGGACTTAGATGACAAGCTGCCACTTCCTGCTGCTGGAGACGACATCCCTTGTATCAATGCCTGCATTGTCCCCCTCCTCTGATGTGTTTGTTGGTGACTGACATGCTCTTCGATGAGTTCTCTCAGTAAAATCCAGTAGACCACTACTGGATTTTATGAGGACATCACCATCTGGCAGGGCTGGAACACAATGAGAAAGCACTCTGTGATTACTCTGAATGGAGTTCTGTGACTCACTGTTCACACGAAGTAGCTCCTCTTCAGCGTAGGATTAATTCAGATGCAAGGGTAAGGCAGATATGGCCATGCCAGACATTGAAATGAACTGTGAAGGACCCATGAGGGAGTTAAATTTTCTTGTTCATGTTGGACGTGAGCCTAACCTTAAAAAGGCATGTCAGCAATGGTCAGCTATACAATATTAAGAGAGCAAAAGTCATCTCTAGCAATTTTTCCAGAAACTGGATACTGGCTGCTAGGACATGCCATTTTTAACAACCCGCCCCCAGTAAAACCCGACACTCTCATACTCAGCTACACACAGGCTTTTACAAAAACTTACATTACCCACCAGCTCCTACCCTTAAAAGGAATCAGATTAGCAGGGAGAGGCAAGCTTGGGGTCAGAAACTTGCTATTTGTTTGGGTGTGTTTTGAAGTAAAAGTCATGCCAGCTGTTCAGCCTGGGAACAAAGTTTGAGGTTGAAAAGGGCTCTTAACAGAACTGGTTTGATCAGTGCCGGGCTACACGCAAGAAGTCTTGGAAGCAACTATTTAAATTTAGCCATCACTAAAAAATGCACAGTTTCCACCTGGCTTTTCTTCCACTTCATCCAACATCCAAGAAAGCGTTAGGTAGACATGTAGAGCAGAAATTACCATCACCTTCACTGCATAAATGAAATAATGACCCAAGGCACATGTGGGTTGTAACTGATACTCCACTGAAAACTGGGCTTTTTTTCCAACACATTTTCCCCTTCAGATCACTAGAACTCTTTTCTCATCCTTTTTTTCCCCTCCGAAATGAGACATTGGATGGTCTCCTCCATGGTCTTTTATTTTGTTAGGATACAGCTTTGTATTCCTTTCCATATTTCTAGCTTTTCCAAATTTCCTTTTGACTCTGGCAATTCCAATGCATCAAATTCAAGGATTTTCTGAAAAGTTCATCGACATCCCTGGTTCTAAGTCATCAGTAAAGACATTCACTTCATTAAAGAGGCACAGAATAACCTTCACTGGTCCCTGACTGTTCTCTCTGACCAAACAAGCACATCACAGATTCCCAGCACAGGAAGATACCTGGCAGAGTGATAAGGACCTCAACAGCACACACGCTCTTCAACCCTTTTCTTCTCCCTGAGCATACCTGGAGCAAGAACAGCCTGCTTACCACGGCGCATAGAAAGTCTACAGCACAAAGAAAGTCCAAAGCACTCCTCCCCACAAGTCAAATGAGGGCTGCCACTGCCCCTGTGTGTATTTCTGAGCAAGAAGCACCACACATTTACATAGCCAGTAGCATGCCCTGGCAGCCCCAAGGGCCCTGGGGAACATCAGCCACCAGGGAGAGGAGGGGTTGTCCTGCTCTGCTCTGCCCTCTGCAGCCTCACCTCCTGCACTGGGTGTGGGTTTGGGTGCCACAATGTGAGAAGGACATTAAGAGAGCATCCAAAGGAGGGCCACAAAGATGGGGGCAGGGCCTGGAGGGCAAGGTGTATGAGGAGCAGCTGAAGTCCCCTGGTTGGTTCAGCGCACAGGAGCTGAGGGGAGGCCTGATGGTGGCTGCAGCTCCTCACAGGGAGCAGAGGGGCAGCGCTGAGCTCTGCTCTGTGTGACGGCGACAGGGCCCGAGGGAACGGCATGGGGCTGCGTCAGGGGAGGACAGCTGGGGGTGAGGGACAGGGTGGGCATGGAACAGCCTGCCAGGGCAGTGGGCACGGCCACGAGTGCCAGAATTCAGGGAACGCTTGGACACCGCTCTCAGACATAGGGTCTGATTTTGGGGTGGTCATGTGTGGAACCAGCAGTTGGGCTTGTAGGTGCCTTTAAGCTCTGGGTATTCTCTGATTCTGTGATACCTCCCAGTACCTCTGCAATGCAGGCAGGCCTATCAGAACAGCGAGTGTAATTAACAACTGGAAAGAACAGCCTGGGGATGGGATAATTTCTAACTACTGCAATGTGATTTAAAAGGTATGCACTGGTACTGACAGAAGTTACTGATCCCACCAGAAATTGCTGGTTATGGTCTTCTCCCCTGCACTAAGCAGGAGTTAGGTTAGGCACCCCAGCATTAAAATCTACACATCTGTGAAAAATTTGCCGCAGTCGATGCACCGCAGTTCATAATGATTATTTTCTGTCCACAGCGCTGCTGTTTGTTTCAATCCATTTAGCAATATTCATTAGCTCCCTACTTCAAATTAGGGTAATTGAGAGTAAGAGATCGTGTAATAAAGTCTTTTACTAAGGGAGACCTGCCACATTCCCTTCACTGACTCATTTGTTGACTCTATCAACTTGCAGTCGAGCTTTCCCAGATATCTTTCTTCAGATTTGCCAAATGATTCTTGAGAAAAATCACAACATCCCTTTCTTATTATCTCATTATCACCGACGGTTTTAAGTTGTAAGCTTCTTTTCACATTTATTCTACTGTCTTACACAGAAAAAGACATTAAACTCTAATGCCGAGATGGTTTTGCCTCTGACCCAATCTCACGGCCGAAACCACGGATACCAAAGCCCTAGAAAAACTCATGCCTGTCAACAATCCTTAAAATAAATACTAAAAAGCAGTCTTACGACAAAGCTGCTGTTAGCCATACCATTGTCTGGGATACTTTAAATTCTTCTTCTCAGGGAATCTCAGTCACTCGCATTAAATGACTCCTAACTGAGACATGAGAACCGGTAGCGGCGCAAATACCCATGAAGCAGTGACTGGTACAGCTGACAGCCACATGGCACCAGAATGGCAACAAAAGATAACACTGAGCCCAGAGAAGAGGCTCCAATACACATCTAAGACTTTGGAGAGCACCCTCAGGTGCTTCTGGAGGAAGCTGTGTGCGTGACAGTGGGAAAGTCCGAGAGCCTTTCTTCATCTGAAATCCATCTGAAAAATGACTACAGTGGTCCTTGCCTATTGTCGAGATATTACAGGAATCAAATGTCCTGAGATGGGCAAGAGATGGCCATGGGAACCAGAACAAATAAAATTCTATCCAGAGCAAAATCAGTTGGAAGAAAAAGCAAAACAAAAAGTTAAATCTCCATGTCTGGAACTGCAGTAAAACACAGATATGGCACTGTGCACGTACACGTGTACCATGCACAAAAGCAACGCAGGACTATTTCTATTTTGTAACAGCAATGTTTTTGCAGCCATGATGGGCCAGGGATGTAAGGCAAGACTTGGAGGAAGATCACATCCTTAATTCAAATAGCTACTAATATAGGTGGAAAAACAAATGAGCTCTTACATATACAAACCCTTCTTTGCTACCTCAGAGCCTTCCTGGTGAGGCAGTGTTGCTCCCATTTATGAAAAGATCAATTTTTCAGTGGCCTACTGAACACTCCATGTGAAATTGCACCAACTTCTACTCTGCTCAAGTTCCCAGTACTCCCTCCCCAGTTCTCCTGGTGTGTCAACACCATTTCATGTTCATTACCTTCATGTTTTGAATTATCACCTACCACTTGCATGCAACTGCACAACTTGCAGCTAACACTTCAGCAGCTTTGAAAAACCATGAAAACTCTTAGAAGAAATGCAGTTAATTCCTTCCAGCACCGTTGCATGACTCAGGTTCTTGTGTGCCATTCTCTGTTCTGCCATCCATTCACTGCATCACCAGAGCAAATCATTAAAATGCCTCACAACACTGTATTTCCTATGTGTGCACCAGAAATCATAATTATGGCTATAGGGCTCCACTGGGGAATGGTACAGCCTAACAACTGTGAGCTGCTTTGCATTGTGTGGGTGGAAGACACTACAGACATGTGAACCGTAAAGGTAATAACGGATAACTGTATTTTTTCATTAAAATCATCAGTTGCGGATTTGTAATGGATTTCTCTTCCAAGAATAAGCAGTATGCATCTCCTTTATTTATGAATGTAAAACCCATGCTATCTCTCATCTCTCTGCTAGTTCTTGATACCAGGAGCATTCACCCTATAGTTCTGCAGCTGGTATCACACCAGATTTAGGGACTGTCCATCCTCTTTGGTAATTCAGCTGGTTTTATTTTTTCCTTAGAACTGGAATGGGGAGCTAACTGCTGCTGGCTTACTACTGATTTATACCAAGTGCCAGTCTGATACGCAAAATAGTTTTTCCATTTGATCTTATGAAATGTATTTAAGAGACCTACCATACGTTTACAATTAAGACACTGAAAAAGCAAGTGACAGAGGTCCATTTTAAGCTAACAAGAATGATTTTCACAAACCTGTGGGAAAAACATAGTTTAAAAAAAGGATTATTTTCCCAGGATATGATTGCTGCAGGACCAAGAATAGAAGGATGAGTTATAAGCCTTTCAAAGCAGAGATTTATCATGGAAAATTCTGACAACCGTCAATGCAAGCAATGCCGCCAGGCACCACTTAGAATCCACAACATCTTTCAAACCTGTCGGGGTTTTTTAGAAAGGGCTAAAAATAAATGCAGAAATGCAGCAATATACACACACACACACATATATATTATTGTTCAAAAAATAACAGGTGGTCCTGCCAGCAGTGTAAACACAGATGACTCTTGAAAACAGTTAGCAAACACCCAGTTAGACAGCCCTTCTAGCCATGCAAGCAGCACGTTCAGAGCTCTCCTTGAATTCTCTCAATCCATAAGACATAACCATCAGGGATCCTGACTCCCTGTCATGACAAGGCCTGAGGACTTCCAAGCGTTTTGATCTCCTTCACCCACTGTATTTGCACAATTCTGCCCTGCTGACCTCCCGCGGATTATTGCCCTTCTGAAAATAACGCACACAGAACAGCTGGTGGGGCCAGAAACGTCGTGAACGCAAATAGCATGGCTCCCCAAGACAAGCTTTATGTCTTCTCCTGTAGCTCCCCACCACTTGGTCTGGTCCCCATCCTCAAATAACAAAGAGTATATACTAAAAGAGAACAGAGACTGGAGTACTAAAGGGATTCAAATGGCCAAACTGGATAACTGAACGTTGCAACTCAGCAGTGCAGGCAAAGCAGATAAGAAGCTGTCCTTGAGTCTCAAAACTTAAGTTAAGCCTGCAGCCAAACAAAAGGAACACATTTCATCCCAGGTTTCAGTTATGTCTCCCCATCCTGCAGCTTGAAGAAGGCACACATCCCACGGTTTGGGCACTTCTGTATGAATATGAAAGCATAATGAAACAAACAGCTCAACAAACTAGGTGTAAAATGATCTCTTTGTAGCCCCTCTTTCCTGGCTGATTAGAAGAGAGTAACTAAAATGACATATTCTTGCATTATCTCCTTTAATTTCATACCATCCCAACCTGCTTGATGTAATATATGTGCACAAAAAGCAAAGGAGATGGTAAGGATTAAAAGTGCCAAACATTTAAATGCTGCCATCAGGAAGCACATCTGCCACAGTTTCAAAGCACCATGCCTCGGGACACAGCAGCTGAGCAGCAGTGAAAGCTCAGCAGCACTCCAACCACATCTAGGGCAGCTCTACAACTGAGGCACTGAGAGTCCACCTTATGAGGCTGGAACAGCTCACCCACCTTGCTTCTAGAGGTTCCTCCTTATCTAAGTCTTCAGCTTTCATGGAAAAAAACTGGCCCACTGTTATTCCAGAGAGGTGCATGATCCCATGGACAACCAGATGCAGCAGAGGGCTGTAGGCCATGCAGGTTAGGATGACAAAGTTTGAACAAAAGAAAAACAGAAGGCAAAGAGTGCATCTTTTGCGCTAGGAGAGGGGATGAACAGCTACACAACCAGCATGCCACCTAGCATTCAGCCTGCTTCTACCACTCACGGGAACCAAATGCCCAATCCGGTAATTTAAAAGGAAAAAAAGAGGGAAAATAGCATAGTCCCCCAAAAAGAGCACACAGAACAACCAACCATCTGATATGCTGTTTCTGAAATCCAGAGGAAAAAAAATCTCCTCCTAATGCTGACTCTGGATGCCACAACTCCAGCTTCCAGGGCTGCGTCTCACAGCCCACACAAATTCAGAAATGACATGTAAGTATCAACACACACAATTTTACCAAAACAAGGAAAATAAACTGATGTTGTGAAAGTATGCAGGGAAAGAGATGAGATGCACAGATCTATACGCTGTACTATGAATGGTGCTTGGTCTGGTGGCATTTAGGGGTTTATTTTTTGCCAATTCCACCCCAAAGGATCACCGAAATGAGGAGTGGAAACATTCTTTCCACTTCCCGGGATGCTTTGCTCACAGAGCAGCTGGCTGAAGGTTTACAACAACAGACAGACTGGAGCAGAGACAAGAGTGATGTAGCTCCACAGGAAGCAGTGCAGCATACTCAACCAATTTATAAATAAATTTCCACTCTTTCTGACTGCTATACAGCTTACGTGCCCAGACTGACTAATTTATTATAGTCGCTGTGGTCATTAATTGCTGCAGGACAGAGACAGCACCATTAGCACTACGGTTGAGAAAGGTGAAGGCTCTTTTGGTGGCAGTACAAAGAGGTCTGTGATTCTGCACGAGTGCTGCTCACACTGCAAGGCACCTGACAGTTATAGCATCTGAGATTTGGGTAGTCATAGACCAGAGTGAAAAGCAGCACTTCATAATCAATTGGAAACCTGGCCATAGGAACACTTTTCGTGGGGGGAAGTCATATGGTAGAACACCCACAGTAAGATCCAACTATTTCTACCTCACACAGATGCTCTCTGTGCCCCACAAGACTGGGGCAGGGAGACACCACACTGGGCTGCTCATGGTTGGCTTTGGACACTGATGTCAGCCTGGATGTGTCACCCTCCTGCGGCAGCCAGCTGTACTGCCCAGTTCCCAGCACAGCTGCAACCTGTGGCTGCACACAGCTGCTGGGAGCTCACTCCTCTCATTGAGCAAAAGGCATTCAGAATAGAAGCAAAGAAACCAGAGGCAATACAAGTCTATTTTCTGCCCCCTACTACCCCAGAAAAGTGTTTCTACTTTAGGGGCATCCAAATTCTGCTCGAATTCCTACTGTGTGGGCATTTTATGGTATCTCTGATTTACACTACAAACAGCTATAGCCATTTGTTCAGGAAGAAGGCATCCAGGTAGTCCAAGAAACAATACCACACTCAAACGTGTCAGGCTAAATAGTTTTATCAGGAGGGACTTTTTAAGCACTAATTTCAGTGAGCATTGTGGAATAAAAACCTGATCAAGACAGGACTCAAAGTAAACAACAGTGGGCATAACTTAGCACTGTATCATGCACATAATGACTGTGTGGTTTGGTCAAACTATGAAACTCACTATGAATCAGTTTTCTTTTCAAGAAAATGAGAATGTAAATGCAAGTTTACCATACAGGAGTGCTCTGAGGCATGATATGTTTGTGGAATATTATGAAAAGGCAAACGATTGATAAGAATAGTAATACTTTGCCAAGGTAGTAATCATTGTAAATTGGTTAAATTCCAGCCAGGAGAAAATTTGTACTCTGCTTGCAGGAGAAAGAGTTCTTGAAACTTGGTTATTTGTTAGGGCTCATTAACTATCCTCCATGAAACACAGTTTACTCACAATGGCCATTGGAATAGCCTCCTGCCTCCTTGTCTAGTTGCAAAATGCTACAGAAGGGTGAAAATAACAGATCCTCAGAAAACAGTTCTGTAAAGAAGACACATCTTAGAATAACTACACAGTTGGACAAAGCAAAAATGGGTAACACCACTTGCTAAAAAATTGACAGCCGCCTGCTATTTCAGAGAGCTCTCCTCTAATTGCACACACCTGCTGTGGCGTGATATATTCTAAAATACATCTCTACAGTAATGCTGCTCGGGAGCAGCCAGATCCCCCCAGGAGGGACTGCAGTCTCAGTCTTCACAGCTTCACAGAAGCTGGGATTTTCTTCCACGGTAACATTAGAATGGAAATGCAAATCAGTGTGCTGCCAGCCTCTTCCCTCCCTCCACCTCTGCTCATTTATATCACACCATGTCTCTCTCTCCCCCTTTTTCTCCCCTCCCTATAGCTTAACTACGTTTTCCTATTCCCTCTCCATTCAGCATCTTCGTTTCCTTTGCACCCCACACCACAAGATTGAGGCTTGATTTCTCTTGATCTGTTATTTGATTAGCTTCTGCAATAGCCTTTTCCACCTCTCTGCTATAGCCATGACTCTGTTTCGCACATCCGTACTCAGAAAATTCAGGTAGCCCTGTAGGAACAGCACTGCTTTAAGACACCAGGGAGATCGCCAAATCCCCCTATCTGTGCAGGATAGAGGTGCAGGTGACTGTGCCTCACTGCCTGCATCACCTGCTGTCTCTACCCACTGTGCATGTTGCTATCCTCTTTCCTATTGCCCTGGACTATTTCCTGCACACAGCAGCTGCACTGCTCCTCTCCTGCCACGTCCCCTGACAACCAGAAGTCCCACAAGATCTGTTTCAATCGGCTCCGGGTTCTACTCCTACAGAGGTCTGAGAAAGGCTCCCTCAGAAGTGATGCTCAGGCAACCTGGTTCCTATGCCTGTATCTTCCCATCAAAATAAGGGTAAACATTAATTCCCCATTACCTCAAGTTCCCATCTGTAACATACAATTCCTATTGAAGGATTGTTTGAGGGTACTGGCCTTTAAAATCTAGCAAGAATTGAGCTGCTGTGCTGAACAGGGCTCATACACGATTCTCCAGTAGAATCATAGAATGGCCTGGGTTGAAAAGGACCACAATGATCATCTAGTTTCAACCCCCTGCTGTGTGCAGGGTCGCCAACCAGCAGACCAGGCTGCCCAGAGCCACATCCAGCCTGGCCTTGAATGCCTCCAGGGATGGGGCATCCACAGCCTCCTCGGCCAACCTGTTACAGCAAGCTATCCTTGGAGCAGGAAATCCTGAGCCTGCCAAATGGACGTTTTCAGCCACTCTTATTCAGCCTACAAACCCCACCACAGACCACGGAGCGCCGGGCAGCCATTTACCGCCCGCCCCAGACCCACGCATCATCCCCGGGGGCGGGACGGGAACCTCCCCGCGCGCCCCTCCCTGCGCGCCCCTCCCTGCGTCCGCACGCAGCAGTGCTGCGCCTGCGCGACGCGGCGCCCGCTGGGAGCTGTAGTCCACAGCCGCGCAGGCGCACAGCCGTTTCCCGGAGGCGCGGCGCGGTGCCCGCTGGGAGTCGTAGTCATCTGCCGCGCCCGCCTACTGGGCGCTGCCCGCGGGGGACTTCGCTTCCCGTCGTCCTCCGCGGCCACGGCCGGTCCGGTGCCGGCAGTGCCGCCGCCATGGGTTGGGGCTGGCGGCTGGGCTTGCTGGGCGGTCTGGCCGCGTGGACGCAGCGGCGGCGGGCGGCGGCGGCGGCGCAGGGCCCTGCGGGCGGGGAGCGGCGGGAGCTGGAGCTGGAGCTGGTGCAGGTGGTGTTCCGGCACGGGGCCCGCACTCCGCTGCGGCCCGTCCCTGGGGCTTCTCCGGTGAGGAGGCGCGGGGCGGCGGCCGTAGGCTCCGATTCGCTTCTGTGAGCTGGGGGAAACGCGATGTAGTCGGGAGTTAGCTGAGGGGAGGCGGGCGGAGCAGAGCGAAGGCTCGGTTCGGCCAGTGGTGCCCAGCGCTGGCTTAGGGCCCTTGGGAGCCCTGGTGTTCCCCTGAAGCAGTTTGTTTCGAAGCAGGTGGAGTGGCCGCCCAGTCTGTTGGAGGTGCCCGCTCACACAAAGCTGGACTACACGGTGACCGACCTCCGCGGCGGCCCGCAGCCTCCCTCGCCCTATGAGGAGCGCTACAGGAAAACCGCTTTCAAGGTGAGGCTCTCTTCCGCGGTTCTTCCGCTGTATTACTGGCACGTTCCAGTGAGACCCTTCCTCGTCTTTGTGCGCAGGGTGGTGCGCTGGCTGGACAGCTGACCACTGTCGGGATGCAGCAGATGTTTGCCCTGGGGGAAAGGCTGAGGAGGAGTTACGTGGAAGAAGCCAGCTTTCTCTCACCAGCATTTAAACCTGCTGAGGTCTTGTGAGTTTCTCAGTACCTTTCTGGACTTTCCTTTGTTTGCGAGTACCGCTGTGCTAGGGAAACTTTCTGCTGAGCCTCGTGTGAGACCTCCCTCAGAACACAAAGCACCCCCGTTCCTAGCAGGGATGCTAGGGACAGATTCGTTGCACTTAGGTTTAGCTATTGGCAATGGTGTTATGCGCTTTTACGGTGAGTGAAGAGAAACAGGTGATTCTGGGGCACAGTCTAAAGTTCATTGAGATGAAGCACATAGCTGCTGCTTGCATTGTTAGTGCTGGGAGATAAAATTACAGATAAGTGCCCATTTTTCATCTCCACCCTCTTCGAAGGAAAGTTACATGGTACTTAAGATAGAGGTGTCTATATTTTAAGGTATCTATAGCAGGGTGAGATGAATCCCAAGCACAGGTTTCTAAAGCCATGATGAAAGCTGAATCCTCAATTCCAGCAAGTCCTCCCCAGTTGCAGCCCCAGCCACGTGAAGGAGAAAGTGCTAACCTCACATGCTGCTTTCTCTCTTTCAGTATCCGTTCCACTAATATTTTCCGGAACCTGGAATCCACGCGATGCCTGCTAGCTGGGCTGTACCAACAGCAAAAAGAAGGTTAGGGAGACTTCTGACCAGTACCTTTCCTTTTATCAGTCTTCCTAGATGCACACACCTCTCACATCCCGACTCTCCCCGGTTCCTGATTGTTGCTTCATAAGCTCTTTGCTCCTGGTCCTTTTCCCCACTCTGTCCCGTTTGGTACTTTCTTTATCAATTTGTCACTTGCCTCCCTCTCTTTGTGTAGCTTACTGCTGGTGCTTGGATCTGTTGCCATCAATGCTGCAATTTCAGAACTACTGAGGAGGTTTGCATTAACTGCACTTCAGAATCAAGAGAACAAAGAGTTCGAGGTCCAGTGTTTGCAAGATGCACTGTCACATCTGAAAAAACTTTGAGTCTCAGAGTCTCTCAGCAGTAGGAGTATCAAGATCCTTTGCAAGTTCAGTATCTGGAGTAACTTTCAGCTGTATCTTATAGTTGACAACTACTTGTATGTCCTAGAAATACACTCTGGATTTTTAAGATCTCACCTCTGCTCCCTCTGTATTGAGTTCCAGGAACAAATAACAAAAGTGAACTGGCCAGAGATCAGTACGCTTCATGACAAAGAAACTAGTTTTTGACACATGCAAACAGACACTAAAAAAAAAAAAGTGAACATGCAACTAGGAGATATTACAAGGTACACAGCGGATAGCACTGTGGAAATAAATGCTGAGTGAGCAGCAGCAAGCACAGGAGTTGCTACTGATAGCTCAGTGGGAATTGCTAGTTGACAAGAGTAGGCTTGAACACAAAGGCTGCGGGAGTGATTAAAGGAGTCTAAAGACACATACACTAGCGATCACACGGTCTTCCTTCTTATTCCACAGGACCTGTTGTCATTGTCACTGATGAAGCAAGCTCGGAAATCCTCTACCCCAATTACTACAACTGCCAGCGCCTGAAGTGCTTGACCAGGTAATTGCCAGCCATACCTCCCTCCCATATGATTTCACTGCAGTTTCATTTCAGCAACAGTAATTTAAAACAGCACGTTTTCTTTCCGTTTCCTGCTGCCCATTGGGAATGTGTAGCTAACTGTATAAAACATGAGGTGAGCACAGTCATGTACTAAGCGGTAGCACCAGAACAAAACAAAAAAAACAGTCATTTTTCTTGAAAGGCCAGTTCAATTTAGTGTACAACAAGCAAACACTCATTACCAACTAATGTGTAGCTATCCCGTGGCATTGCTGCAGGATAGAATTAATGTCATCTGCATCCTTTAACACACCTTCAGTGTGCAAACACATTGGGCTTCCTTTGAAATTAATCTTTTCCTGCCACATTTATAGCTTCAAGAAACTGACATATACTCTATCTTGACACATTTAACAAAAACTATTGAATTAAAATAAGAAACATCCTACATAAAAAGAACACTCACGTTTGCAGAATCAAGTATTCCATAAATGCTTATATCGGGTTGGGCATGGGGTGGAGACCAGACAACAAGGCAAATATATTACCGTTTGGTTGGATTAGCATATTTTTGTCCCATGATATCTAAGGGTTTTCAGAATTCACTTGCAAAAGCTTATTGTATAACATTCGACACTACAGGCAACAAGTTGTTCGTGACAGTAGTGAGGTGACAATCCATAGAAGCAATTCAGAAAAGTCAGAATATATTCAGACTCAGCTAGTAATACCAGCAGTGCAAAAGGAGAGTAAGGTGTAAACCCTCCCATTCCTTCCCCCATCTCACTAACTGCACATTTTCGAACCATGTCAAGGTGAATTTTTTAAGCTGCATTAAGAAGCAGTGGCCCAGCCCAGTAGCCACCCATGCCAGAAATTCTAGTGCCTTTGATTTCAAATTGAATCTACAGATGTTTCTGGGGAAAAAAAAAAAAAGAAAAAAGGCAAACAATGACACTAAAAAGGCACCAAACTTTCCAATCGCTCCCCCAGCAGACCAGGGGAAGAGAAAAAAATCTGCAGTGTACTTAGCTTCAAGTATAGTCAGCGCTCATAGTTAAAAACATAACTCAAACCAATGTAATGAGGCGTATGGGTTCTACCAGAGTGAGAGGAGAACTGAAACTACCAGTGATTTTCTAAGCATTTCTCTTTTCCCACACCATGCATAAATCTGTTCAAAGCTTCTAGCCTTTCTTCTTCCATGAGGTAGTTAAAGGCTGTTCCCCAGAGATAATAGGCTTGCAATCTTCTGGTATGATGATATCTGTTGACTGATGATACACAGCCTTTGCTTATGGGAACCTCCTCATAGGAGATGTTAACATCTCATCTAAACTTTTCTTTCCCCGTCTCTGTGAGAGCAGATGCCAGCAGCTGACATCGTGTCTGTCCTCTCTGCCTCTGAGACTCCCATCATCAGGAATCCTTCAGTCTCCTCTGATGCTTCTACCCCTTACTGATAGGACACGGCTCCACTGGACTGGGAGTTACAAAAAAAACTGAGAGATAAAAATCTCAATGTGTGAACAGCTTTTGGCTTGTTTTTTTCCCAATTCCCTGACAGGCAGAAGTTGAAGGATGCTCAGCTACAGCCAGCTATCTCTGAGGACTTAAAAACAATTAAGAAGAAGATGGGTGTTGATGGTGATGAGTCTGTGGATTTTTTTCTCCTCCTTGATAACATTTATGCTGAGCAGGTGAGCTGGTGATCTGTTGCACTGTCGCATAAAGAAACATCATTGTTTTTTTTTTTCCTGACCCCAGACATATGGAGAAGATAATAGAGGTGCTAACTCTCACTGATACTATTGGGTATCCCAGTACCTCTTTATGTAATCCAGGAAGTCAGTAGAAATAGTTTGGCCTTTTTGAAAAGCAAGATTACAGAGTCAGCCTTCTTCTAGATGCATCTCCCATGTTTGTGTTCTTACCTTGAAATCCAGTATCTTTTTTCAAGCATAATGCAGTAGATCTAAGAGGGTGGTTGGTCCTTGTTTACCCCACTTCACAGTGTTGTCCCTTTTTTTGATAGTCAGAAGCTAACAAGTCTGGTTCCAGCATACTACCCCTGAGCCAGATTGTCTCTGCTACTGGAAGAGAGCTGGGCACGTTTGTGCCTCTTCTTAATACACCTTTTTTGCTGGAGCAACTGGTAATTGGACTTGGTGGTCTTGCTGCGAGTTGACTAGCTCAAGGCCTGTTATACTCTCTTCATCTAGCATCAAGAAAAGACATCCAATCTTTCAGTACATAGAACAAGCCTCTGTGTTTAAAAAACATACTAGGATACCTCATATGAAAACTGCAGTGTGTACAGTAGTACAAATGCTGTGATACAAACAGCTGTTTTCTGAAGGCGGTCATTTGTGTGGATTCAGCATTGGCATGGAAAAGAGCAAAAGTGTTCTTATGTTGCCTTCTTTCCTTCCAGGCGCATGGTTTGCCAAGCTGCCCTGTGCTGAAAGACTTTCAGCAGACCATTGAGCGTCGATGCATAGACTCACTGCTTTTCGTTCTGGAAGACGGTTCAAGGTGATAGCTTCTGTTTGTGCCTCCAGCCTTAGCCTTTGTTTTAGGTTACCCAGGTTGGATGAGCTGTACCAGCTTACAGTGGCAGACAGGAAGAGTCCTTTCCAGTTTGCTCAATTTCCCTATCAGAGGTTATTGTCCTTTCATCAGGTCTGTACCTCAGCCATCCCAACACCAAGTTCAGTGCCTCAAGTCAGGAATATGATCTAGGACAAAGGAGCCCATACTGAGGAGGCAAGATGTGTATTTAGGTCCTGTTTTGCTGGCAGCCATGGAGGAATTAATGTCCAGGGAACAGGAGCAAGCCACTGGTAAGCAGTGAATGGTTCAGTTGCTGAAGTGGCATCTGTGAACCTGTGTTATAAACAAAAGCAGAAGAGAATGGGAAATGCTTCAAGCCTGGGGGCTGAGGCTGCACAAGGCAAGGCTGTCCTTGCAGACACACAACTATGATTTGAATTCCGACCAGGTACGTTTATTCCAGAGATGGCACCTGCACAGCTGGGCTGCAAAGTGTTGATGCTAGAGGAAAAGGTGATGCCAAGCTCTACACAACTTGCAAAAGATCTGTTGCTACGTGCAATTAGTTACTTGCTTCACAGTCATTTGTAAAGGTGGTGGAGTTGCTAACCTAGCAGCAGCTTTCCAGAATCCGTCACAGCTGCCACAGTCATCTGCTCTTCTCAGATGGTGGCATAGGGCTGCCTTCTCTGGGAGGGCACTTGGCCTTAGCCTTTTCTATATCTTGAATTACAGATCTCAATTATTGAATGATTTTTCTCCCAGTTCCATAATACCCAGTACAGCGACAATCACAGTCATACTCCCGTTTCCACTTAGGTATTCATTAATTAGACAGTTTCTTCACAACGGAAGTCATCTGAAGAGCTCTTCTCTGCTACAGAGACAACAACATTAAAAAACAAGCAAACAAAAAGAAGTACTAGCTTTCTTCTTATTCCTGCTGCCAAAGGCGCCCAACACTTCCGTTGTTCTTTTACAGTCAGCTACTGTCATTTTCCCTAATAAAATCTATGCTTCCAGAATCATAGATAGGGAAACAAAATAGGATAGAGAACATCAAGGAGTTTCTGGGTTTTCCTTTTAGCATACCACATCTTGTGAGACTGGCTTGTTAGCATTTCTCCCTTTCCAGTCTGCAATCACGTTGGAATCTCTGTGGTGACTGAGTGACTGCTGAAAGAAAACGTAACCGTAGGGATCACATTCAATAGTTCTTAGCTGCATTCAATACACATTATCAGTCTGTAAGAGAAAATCAGGTTTCCAAGTGTTCGTTTGAAATTAAGTAATTAGAAGGTTAAAAAGTCAGTAGATTTATTTCTGCTTCTTTTATAGAGAAGTTCTTCAGATGAGTGTTGGTCTCCTTTTCTATACCTTGCAGAAGAACATTACAGAAGCAGCAGATCCCTCATCTCCAGCTGAAAAGGCCAGGTACAGGGCAGATCTCTCCCTCTAATCGTTGTAAATCTGTCAGTGTGAAAAACCGGTTCAGAAGGATGTTCAGGGGGTGGGTAGAGAGAATGAGTGCTTGTCTGCTAGAAAAAGCATAAGCAATACTGGCTATCCATGGAGAAATACAGCTAACCATTTAGGATGATTTTTTTCCTTCTCTCTTTTTTTTTTTTTAATTTATTATCAGAAAGCTCATTCTGTATGCTTCTCATGATGTTACCCTTATTCCTCTCCTGATGGCCCTGGGCACCTTTGATCACAAATGGCCCCCTTATGCTGCAGATGTGACCCTTGAACTGTATCGGCACCGGCAGTCCAAAGAGTGGTTCATTCGTGTGTCTTACCATGGAGAGGTAAGATCCCATAGCAAGCTCACCTTACAAATCCTGAGCTTTTGGTTTTGCTCTACATCTGTGTGAGGCTGTGAAATAAGATTTGTTTTGAGCATGCTGTCAAGCTAAAGAACAGAGTAAGACTCATAAAGCACATCCATAGTAACCAAGGTATCTTTTCTACTGAGCTGACCATTGATCTGATGCAACTTCACACAAGGACTTGCTTCAACCAGCTTATTTCCCTGCTGCAGAATGCATGTGGATTAACAACGAAGTTAGCAGTGCATGAGATCTGTGATTTTGTCTCTTTGCCTTTGCAGGAGCAAGTGGTGAAAGGATGCAGAGCAGGCCTCTGCCCACTAGAAGAATTTCTAAATGTTCTTTCACAGTACTCAATCAGTCCAGAGGAATACAATAACCTGTGCTCTCAAACAGAGGGGAATCAGCAAAGTGACTTGTAAACAGTTGTCTTAAATTAAATAGTTTAATATCATCAGAATCTTTGACTCTTTGTTTTCTTGCCAGCCACCTTTCCCAATTGTAAAGGTATTTTAGATAAGGGAAGTTTTTCTGACCAGACACAGGGTGGCACAGTGTCACATTTCACCGTTAGCAGCAAGAAGAAGGAAGCTGAATAACAAAATGTCTCAGGTTCACTTCTGAGACAGCCATACAAAGGCAGAAAGAGTCTGAAAACAGCAAGGGAGAGAAGAGCCTTGTTTGAACTGCCCTGCAGCTGTAGGAATGCTTGAAAGCATAACAGCTCATCATGTGCTGGGACTGAGATGAAGCCCAGCTTGCTTTGTGCTACCAGAATTAAGAGCTGCAGAAGCTCCTGTGCCTTTCCTTTTCTTGTCATGTTGCAGATAAACGAACCTCCCAAATGACATAGCATTAGCTACCTCATTTTCTCAAGTGCACTTTTGTGCACACAAAACTTCTCCAAAGGGACAGTAAGCCTCCTGAGCTCTTCCCTGCAATTATGGAAATTCTACAGTGAACATGCAAAACAACCACAGTGGGCCAAGTACAAGAACAGGCACTTTTGGTGAACCCTGCTTAAATACACTTCAAACAAAGAAGTCCATGGAGCTGCTACTGACTTCAGCTTTGGGCAATGTTGCATCTATGTAGGTCACTCCAAAAGTAATGCCTCCTATTTATTTCCATGGAAACGACAACAAGGAGGAGTAGAATGACATTATTTGTTAGAGCAAATTCTCAGCTACAAAACGCTATTTTTCAACAGTCACCACCATTAGCTATTATGCATTTTCACCAGCAATGAACAAAAGCCGGCATGCCACGCTCATAGAAATGTACAGCAGAGGAGGTGACCCGCTGTTTCACAGCTGCTATCATGATGTTGAGGCTAGAAAAATGTTGCCCACACAGTCCATCTTTCATTTTCCCAAACAGCTGGATGTCAGGAGGCACCAAATCTAGACTATATGGGAGGTATGATAGGACGGTCCAGCCAAGATTGGCAATGCACTCCATGACCCCCAATCTTGCATTATCATGTTGCAATAGAAAGGTTGTCCTCTTCTTTGGCCTGACTCAGGAAGTTAGAGCCTTCAGCTTAGTCAGCATCGCAATATAAATGTCAGTCTGGATGGTTACTCAGGCTTCCAGGAAATCCAGAAGAATCACCCCTTTCATGTACATCACCATAGCCACTGAGGGCTGCATCTTTAACTTTTTCTTCAATGGGGAATTCAAGTTGCCATTCCATGGACTGCTGTTTCAACTTCAGCTCATAATGGTGACACCATGTCTCATGACAAGTAATGATGCAATCCATGAAACTGTCACTTTCAGCCTCATATTGGTTCAACAGGTCCTGACAAACTTACATATGGTGTTCTTTCTGTTCCTGTGTGAGAATTTGTGGGACCCACCTGCTGCAAATTTTTTATATTCCAATATTGGCAGCATTGTTTCCAATGCATTTAAGCTGACGTTCAGATCTGCGCAGAGTTGCCTGGTCATAATCTGCTGATTCACATGGATGAGCTGATTGAGATGCTCTTCATTTCATGGTGTGACAGCTATGCATGACTGTCTGGAGTATGGCTTGTCTTTCATGTCATTGTCACCACTGCTGAAACGTACCATCCACCACCTCACTGTGCTCACATCCACTGTTTGGTCTCCATAAACGTTCAGCAAGTGTTGATGAATGTCAATGGGTGCCATTTTTTCTACATGAAGGAATTTGATGACACACCTTTGTTTCATCTGCACTTCCACGTCAGATGCCATTTTGTAAGACTGCCCCTCTGCTGCCATCTGTTCTGCAGCAACAAAATGTAATGGAGTATTGGTGGAAAGGTTCAACCTTTGCTGGCACATCACCAACATCTACCTCTAATATCATAATACAACAGAAGGCATTATTTTTGGAGCAGCCCTCGTACTTTGCACGTGCTACAAAAGGAGCATTACCAGCATAGCCAACAGAAGTACTTCTAGCTGTGATGCTGACACTTTTTCCTGGACCACTATGTCGCCAATATTTCTCTCTCAGTAAATAAAACTTGGATACTGCTTTCTTCGGGATATGCAAAGGCTAAAACAGGGGGACCAATTACTGAAGTGGTGCTGCAGCATTGATTCTGCAATACCCCTTCTCACTTAGACTGCAGCAATGTTAAAAGTGAACCACTGACAGAGAGATGACTGCAGGCATTTGACTACCTTCTCCCAAGAAGAGTGGGGTGGATTTTAATGCTACTCTTTCCTTAGGCTGCCCCCACCACAGTTACTTGTTGACACTGCACAATGAACAGAATGATTTGAATATTAAGTACATCGCTGGAGGTCTCACTGAACTGCTGTTAGAAGCTGTCAAAAAAGCAAACAAAACATTGTTATTTTCCACTGAGCTCTTAATACAGCCCAAAACCATAAATACCGTTATATAAAAAAATCAATGGTCTTGCTTAAGAACATCGTGATCTGCTCTAATCAAGCTCTCTCTTAGGCATGGCACGAAGCATATGGAGAGTAGTGTCTGAAACATGAGGTGTACAATTGGAAGCCATTTGCAAGACAGGGACTGCCTCAGAAGGGGGATACTAAGGAACATTGTTGGAGGTTTGAGCTTTGATGGTAAGCAAAGCAGGAATTCATGCACATTCTGAAACAAGAGCCGAGAGCATATCCCAGCAAAATCAAGTGGCAAATGCAGTTGCGACACTCAGAAACTGCAACACAAGATCAACAGAATTCAGCAGCACAAGCTATTCTAGTGCTCCTATGACTGTTAGAGGGCATTGCATTCACACTATTAAAATAATCTAATTGCTCTGGGCAGGAAAACATACTGAAATGTACTGAAATACATTATTACAACAGCACAGGATTTCAGAAAAACAAGCCAGCATCTTGGCAGCAGCTAGGAAGGAACCTCTGAACAGGTTATTCATATTTGTCTCACAGATTTCTGCACCACCCTCTGCACCAAATTCTGCCTCAACCTTCTCCTACAGAATTGCTGGGACAGCACATTGGCGAAAGCCCATCAAACATCTCCAAAGTTGTCATGGAAGGAGGCACATTTAAATACTGATTTTGGAAGTGGGATTGATGGGACAGTGAAAGGGTTCAAAGATCACAGGAAACAGTTAGGTGGCAAGTGCCAAACTGCAGAAGAACTGAGGCATTTCTGAGAAAATGAATAAATAAATAAAAATAGTAAAATTGTATATATATATATAAAGAAGATACAGAGAGAGAGAGAGACATACGTTCCCTACAGAACTAATGCATCTATACGGAATAGCTACTTTCCACAACAACCAGGAAAGACACAAATCCAAAACAATGGAATACAAAAAAAATCCAAAACTTCCTTACCCCAAGCTGTTAGTAAGAGTGCTGCTGAAGTAAACTAAGGGAGTTCAGCCTCAGGTTCCCACATGAACTTGAGCTGCTCTCAAGATTTCTAGCATCTCAAGCAAAACAGCATTGCTTTTCTTTTTTGCCTCACACTCTGCCTCAAACAAAAGCAACCAGGAGGGTAAAGCCTGGTTGTGCAATAAGTTGAGAGGACCCACATCTCTCAGTTAAAGACCACAAACACTGAAGGCTTGCTGGCTGAACATGAAGATCAAGGGGATATTGTGCTTAGTATATTTTGAGTGACGTGGTTTAGTGGTATGGTGATAACGTATTGATAGCTGGACTGGATGATCTTAGAGGTCTTTCCAACATTTATGATTCTAGGATTCTATATCTGTCAACAAATCCAACATAATAAAGCTAGCAGTTTGAGTTGGAAGTTTCAGGCCTGAAAAAAATCCACTTCAGATAACGTGCTTTAATCTTAAACATAACTAACACAATAAAGCTGCGTTACACATCTATCACAACAAAGAGCATTAACAGAAATAATTGGAAACTATATGGACTGCTTCAGAATAGGAAAGTCTTTGGGTTAGAGGTCACCTCATCAGAATGATGACACAGAGCACATAAGCAACACAAAACTTACATCTTGGGATAGCATTAGGATTACTACCTAATCAATACAGCGAAGCACTCTCTTATCCTCCTTCAGAGGGGTCAGCTTCTCACATCTACCCCTAGTCAGGACACGTGCAGCATACCAGAAGCACAGTCAGTGCTCAAATCCCAACCAAGACTGAAGAAGATAAGATCTCCATGTATTGGTCTGTTTTCTGAAACATTACCCATTGGGTACCACTAGGAGGTCGGTACTAAGCCAGTTGGTCTAGCACATCGGTTGTAACAGCCTTTGGTGGATTAGCTAACCCGCAATACAGGCACAAAGCTCAAATTCATTTGGGCAATGCGTACCGCCAGCGTACTTCACAGGTGACCTGTTCACAACAGTCTACTACTTTAAAACAAACAGATTTAAAACATTTTAAACTTTTGATTTAGCAGGCACATTACTTCGCGTTTCAGAAGTTCACCATCTGCTGGGTTTACCTTTTAAGTCTCTGTGCTCCGGCTGCGCAGCCATCTGGGATGAGATAATTTGAACAGCAGACTGTTTCCTCCCATGCTACTAGAGAGGAAGAGCAGCCAAGCATGTATGAATAAAGTCTATTTCATTCTTTCAAACAAAGGTGGAGGAGGAGGATTTGAAAATTAAAAAAAAAAAAAGAAGAAAAAAAAAA
Organism: Phasianus colchicus; assembly: GCF_987193195.1. Taxonomy (NCBI): domain Eukaryota; kingdom Metazoa; phylum Chordata; class Aves; order Galliformes; family Phasianidae; genus Phasianus; species Phasianus colchicus. Next base: position 94,467,940 of record NC_143436.1, on the reverse strand, counting down.
TGATGGGGGGAGAGGAACTAAAAATGGCAGCCCCACTTTCCTTCTTCAAGTGCACCATGACTACCAGAGCTGAGTCACAGCTACTATTAAAAATAAGCAGGAGAGAGCAGAGCCTGATCTTATAGATCCTAAGGTGAATTTGCAAGGCTGGCAGCTAGAAAGCTTTTGCATTTGGGAAGTGAGAAGGGGAAAAAGTGAGATCAGAACAAAACAGGGCAGCTCAGTCCACATCTACCAATTTATTTATTTTTTTTTTTTCCAACTGGATCCAGCTGAAGCCTTTAAATCTCATAGCTGGGAATGCCACTGAGGTTAAGGGGACCTATGACACATAGGAGAACCCAAGTCTCTTGCATTTTCTGCAGGAAAAAATCTTGTTAAGATACCAAATGTCAACATTTGAAGTTGGACGCAGAAGGAGCTTTAGTTACCCAACATCTTAAAAATGCATCTTTCCATTTGCCAAGGGCCTTTGATGCAGTCATTTCATATCCTTTGCTACTCAGAATACCTCAACACGTATAAGGAAGGAATGGGGAAGACGTATTAAAAAAAAAAAAAATTGCTTATTACCATGACAGGCAAGTTTGCCTTGTTCAACATGGTAAAAACAGTCAAACATGGCAAAAACAGTCAAACATGGCAGAAGCAGAAATGTTTATAAAAGTTGTACTATGACAATTTCCAAGATGCTGAAAAAGGAACTGTGCAACCATTTAAAGAAAAGGTAACTCCACTGTACAGGAATAACACTTAATATGTCATTGTCAGCTGTCTGAAATCTTGACAAGCCCATGCTTCAGGCACGCTACTTGTCTTGTTAGAGGGAAGCACCACAACACACATCCCACACATTGTCAGAAGAGTAATTCTCACCCAAAATCATTTCAAATTTGCATGACAGCACAAAGGTGAATTTGGAACAGCCAACACAATGCTTTGAAGACTGCGTGCCTCCCAATGTGTGTGGGTTCATTCATTTTGTAACACTAGCAACTAAACTTTGGTAAAACAGCCATGGACAGAAACTCTTTTTCCATCCTTTAAACATCAGCCAACTTTCACAAACTCTCATGCACAAGCATATTAAAGATGCTCATTCTCATGTGAAGTTTCATACACATTGACAACCTTTCAAGGAAACTATTATTTAAATAATTTCAAATAAGGACAAGTGAGAAGAAGAAAAGAGACTACATGTTTCATTTACAGTGCTAGGGCAAGCAGAGAGCTACAGAGCGCCTGCTCCCTTCCCTATGGATCTGATATATCCCAATTTTCTCCAGCAGTGGGGCTCAACTCACAGACCATAGTTTAGCATCCAGTCCTTTACTTCTCATAGACAAAACCCAAAAACCTGCTCACTGAAACTCAGAAGGCAAGCGTGAAAAAGGCAGGATTAGGAAGCAATCGATGACAACTGCAGCAAAGCAATAATTTACCCAGCAGGGCCATCTTGATAAAAATCTGCTCACTGATAACTTCTTTCTCACCTTTGTTATTTAAGTTCATCCGTTCCCTGCTATCTCAACCTCTGAGTGACAAAAGTCAGAGATGCTACCCAATCCAAAGCCCCCTGGGGGGCGAAGGGAGCAGGGGGGACACAGCCCAAGCACCCTGCACAGCATTAATACTCCAGTGCTCAGCAGGTGGACTTTGCTACTTTGGGAAAACTGAAACCACCTACCTTGTAGAGTTGCAAGCACTTGCCAAGAGAAAGCAATAGAAACAACAGACATTACCTATTCTTTGACTGCCAGTAAAGAAAGATCGTAACCATCATCCCTAGGGCATTCATAAATAAGGCCTCACTCCAAGGAAAACCAAGCTCCATTCAAGAGTAAGCAAACAGAAGCACCTTGCAAAGAGCACGTGGCTCCTACAGACTTGATTTTTTATGAGCTGCCAGAGCTTGCCCCACCTAGCCACCAGACTGTCTGTGATCATTGGAAAGAGCAAATAGTCATCTTGCCAGCCATTTGATGTACATAGGAAACAACTGGATTGGATAAAAAAGACAGTTCATCTTTGTAAGAAACAATATATTTTATTTTTCTGACACCACAGCCCTGGCGAGTGGTTTTGTACCAAATTTAATGGAGGTTACACAGAACGTTTTACGCTGGGGAGGAAAAAAAAAAAAATAACCACAAAAAAAATTCTGGATAACTTTTAGTGTCTGTTCCACTCCCACATTAATAAAATCACTTGGGGTTTCTAAGAAAAGGAGAATAGGAAACAGTGAGAGAGACTACTGTAGAATGTAACAGTGTCCAAGTCCAGCCCCTTCCTAGAAGTGGGAAGAGCCCCCACGTGAGGAGAGGCGCACCTAGATTTACCCCCCAAAATAACACAATGTATTGCAGCTGCCATAGGAGGAGATAGAAGGGGGACGGAGAGAGAGAGAAGCCTATTTAATAAAGAGTGGGAGGGAGAGACAGAAGGTGCTGGACAGCACGCCATAATTTGAAAAATATGTCCTTAACTTATTATTTATTTCTTTTAAAAGATTCCCCTCACTGAACTTAAGTTCCTTTTTGTGCTTTTCATTAATACTCTGCTCTGAGGTCGTAGTTTGGTTTTTCTATACATTGGAGTTGAAGGAAAATAGTCCGAAGTTCTGAAGATGGATTCTCCACCTAAAGTAAACAGCCTAGAATCCCATTCTCCTCTCACCCCAAAGACTAAAGTCTCTGCTAAAATCCCTTTTACAATATAGTACAGTACACAAAAAAAAAAACAAAAAACAAAATAACTGAGAGTCCTGGGAGAAGCCAGTCCGAAGGACGTAAACATACAGAGAATGGTGCAACTTGTGACAAATGGCAATTCTCAAAATACAGCTACAGATTCTCAAAGCAGGTGCCATCACGGGATACCCAAGTCCACAAAAATAATTTTTAAAAAATAAATCTTAAAAAAAAAAAACAACCTGTTAAAATGAATTTTTTTTTTTTTTTTTTTTTCAGGTAATTCCATACATTCGAGATTTCCCAAAGTGTTCTCTGGTCTCTTTTCACCTATTGCATGGCCAAACTGTACTCCTGAAGCTCCCAAAAAAGCCCTCAGGACTTGGAATCTCATCTTGACAAGGATTGGAACATCCAGTCTTACGGTAGCAGCTTAAAACATCATGTTCCCTGGGTTTCCAGGGCCTTGGCTAAATCCTCCCATGCCAACATCAGCAGCCATACCTCGGGGCCTCATCTGGGGGGGAATCATGATGTTTTGCTGGGGTCCCATCATGCCCTGCATTGACATCATCATCCCAGGTGACCCCACAGGGCCCGGGTGGCTATACAGCCCGGCGGGGGCTCGGTCCTTGCCTGGGATCATGCCCACGGCAGCCACAGGGTTGCTCATTAGCGCAGGCTGGCCAGGCATTGCTGTTTGTGCTGGTGACATCATGCGATGGTGTGGCCCCATCATGCCTTGCTGCAGAAAGGCTGGCGGTCTCATCGGGTTGTGACCCGGCATGGACGGAGCCGTCCCAAGGGGGATATCCGGAGTTCCCACTGGCCCGGGGCCCCCCATGCCAGGCAATGTTAGTCCCATCCGCGGGGTCTGCTCTCCAATCATTCCCTGCATGTGGGAGAACCCGGGCCCGGGGCCCTGCGGTTGCTTGCGGCCTGGCACCTCTCCGCGAGGGAAATACTGTAGTGTCTGGCTGGGCTTCTCCGATGGGATAATCCGGGACAGGTCAAACTCAGGTATTCCCGTGGCTCCAGGACGAATCACCTCCTGCAGCTCTGGGTCAGTGAAAACCGAAGGCATATTGTTTCCAAGAACAGTGAAGGAGTCTGGACCACCAGGGCCTCCAGTCTTGCAAAGTGCTGGATCTGTTGAACTTTGGGGCAGGTTGGTGGGACGCCCCAGAGGTCCTTCTCCATGGAAACCCATTCCCGCTGGGAAGTTGCCTTGTCCACCGCTGGGCCCATTGTGTGGGAACGGCACCTGCTGTGGAGGAGACTGTACAGGAGGGAACCCCTGTGGGAAGCCCAGGCGTCCTTGAGGTACCATTGGAGACTCTTGGGAACCATGCCCCATCATCGGGTTGTGTGACATCAGGCCGGGTCCCACGGGGACCCCATGAGGAGGTATATTGGGTCCCATAGCATTTGGAGAGGGCATCTGGTTGTTATGGGAAAGAGGCTGGGTCATTCCCATGGGGCTAAGGGTTGGCATTGGACCCACTGGGTTTGGACCTGAAATTCGAGGATTCTGAGAATTAATGCCCATTCCTAGGGAAGAAATAAGGAATCGGATTTAGATAACAGCCAACAATAAACAAACAACAAAGATACCAGAGAGCTTTCTGCATGGTTACCAAGTCCAAGCACACACACATGAAAAAGGATTTAAAAAAAAATCAGTGCTAATAAAAAAAAGCATCAGTAGTGGCTCTGGAGAGTGATATTTTAACCAGAAAATTGATGCCACTTGCACAACAGTTTATCTAAGTTTGTCTCTGCTCTATCAAAAAAGAACTAAAGCCTGCTCTGTAAGTAGCACCTCAATCCAACTTGTACCTTTACTACTTTCCTGGCACTCTAGCTCAGGCAGTTGGTGGCAAACATGTCTGTGGCAGATTACCAAGATATGGACATTTGTCCACCAGGAGGTGACAACCTCCTTTCAAAACCTAAGAAGAGATGAATGAGATACTGTTCACAAAGCCTAGATAGTGGAGATCAGTGAGCTATCATCAAACCGACTCAGGTAAGCCAGCTTTCCCAAGTATATTTAGCAATTCTCATTACAACTGTGTGAAACAAATAGCATAGCTACAGGTAAACTCATCAAGAATTCATTACTAATTGCCACTCTCTTCAAACACCCAGTCATCCTCTCTTTCAACTCTATTAATTCAGCTGGGTGGAGGCGCTACAAGCTACTTTTGTATTTAATAAACTTGTACCCATCATCACTGAACTGTCAGCAGAAATTGGATTTATCATATAAACATGCTGATCCATGAGAAAGCCCAAAAGAACAGCATTTTATTTTGCCTTCCCTCCCACCCTCTCAAGTAGGGACCAGGAAAGTTTCCCTCAATCCTGGCTGAGGTTATCATTACATGCACACCAAGCACGAGTAAATTTTGAGAAACTGCTTTAACACTCTGTTCTGTAACAAAGGCAATACATAAAACATAGTGGAGGAGAAGACACCAGATGATTCAATGTCAACAGTAAAACAACTCTGTGAAGCTTCTATGACACTGCCTGAAGAAGACAAAGGAAGAAGAGTTCTCTCTGGATAATACATTGTAGGTCTGACAATTACCCCCACGAGCAGCTTTCACTCACACAAGTAATTTCACTCAACCTGTGTTGAAATGTCTCCTATAAACAGTTTCCTAGATTAGATGCTCTACAAAGAAAAGACACTTTCCAGCCAGAAAAACTGGTTGCAAAGAGAACTTCCATTTCTCCACTTCAGAGAACTGTAACTGTCTTCCTTGAAAACAACCCATGGCTCTACATCCTTCAAGGTTTTCCCTCTCACCATCTTCATCTGATGAAACTTCCATAAAAATCCCTCACTGTGTTGTCTGATAGCTTGGGCTTATGTTCCCTTGAATTTCTTACCTGGTACACTGTTCATAGGAGGCAAGTTTGGGGAGCGTGCAGGAGGGGAGTCATCATCTGAACTGGCCACAGTTTTGATGGCATCGTGATAGAGCGGTGTTGAGCTGGGCATGGCAAATTTGGACATCCTGGACATCATAATGGAGAGAGGATTTTGGGAGAGGGTCGGTTCTGGAGGCATTGTGTAAGGACTGCTAGAGGGAAGATTTCCAGGGAGAGTCACAGGAGCAGGCTGGCTGACGGTGGAAGGAGGTGGACCACCTTAGAAAAGAGGAGGGAAAAAAAAATATATTTTTAAATCTTTTCAAGGTTTCTTCTTCTATAGAGCTCAAAAACTAGAAAATTCTTATTACAGAAGACCATCTGACTACTGCAGTCATTGCCTGAGCAAGGTAACCAGAAAAATAAGCCTATCAGTCAGTCAAGATGGTTAACATTCGTTATCCTAGATTGTACTGTAACTATCCTGAGCCTGAACAAATCCACAAGAATGATCAGGTAAGTCTGCAAAACCTACAATTTGACTTCCATGCACTAAAGACAAATGTATGTACCAGATCTAGTCACAAAAATCCAAACTAAATACAGGATCAATTAATTGTTCCTGCACCCATCAAGTGTCAACTGTAATGCCTTTCTCTTTTTCTTTAGGAGGCATCTAACAAGCACAAAAGACATATGCAGTGCAATAAAGAGATGTAGCAGATATTATGCTGAGAAACACGGGCAGATTTCTGACAAGAGATATTAGCAGCTACAAACAAAACTCCTTTAAATTTCACTTTTAATTTTACACATGTATATATGTTTACTGCTCATTCCAGTACCTATTGGCTTAACATAATCCTTTGCTCTCCCAAAATTAGAAATCTCTGCACTTCCAACCTCCTTTGTTCTTCAGCAATGAATTCCATACCCCTTGGAACACATTTGAAGGAAAGACACTAAATCAAAGTCATACCATCCCTCAAAATTCACTGCACGTTTTTGCCCCACCCCAGAAGAGGGAAGACAGAACAGAGAAGACAAAAATCCTGCAGTGCCAGAACATTTCCACTTTGAAAGTATTAGATATAAAAGCATCCTTCAGGCGCAGACTGAAGCATTTGGTTCCAACTTGCAGGAGCTACAGCTCATGCTGGGCAGACACCAACAGCCAGGCTCCCCTATTGCACACCCCGCAGCATGGAGACACAGCCAGCAGCCCTGCTCAGTGATGTAAGGGGTCACCCTGCCTGCCACCACCGCTGCTGGACATTCCAGTCTCACCAGCCGCATCCCAGCCGAGCCTCTGCAGCGCTGTTACCCACGGCAGCACTAGAGGGCAACGTGGGCAAGCCTCTCTCAGCCTCTGGCCCGCTCTCAGCAAGATCTCTCCAGGCTGGAAAGCTTCGGCGCCTGGAGCCCGGCTGGAGGGCACAGTCTGCTTCCCTACAAGGTCGTGGATGGCATGCCACCAACAGCCCAGAGACACTGAGAAGTACCCTTTCGCACCACTGTCCTCCCAAGGACCATTCCTCACCCTGACACCCATGCGAGAGCCCTCTCCAAACCTCTGGGTAACCCATCAAAGCCAAAGAGCCAGGCTGGGCTGGAAAAGGCAACACTCACCCGACTCCACGTTCCCCAGCATGGCCGGAGAAGACATGGTGAGAGACGCCTTGTGATTCGGGGGGATGCCAGGGCTCTGCAAAGGAGGCTTTGGAGACGAAGTCCATCCCGGAGAAGGTGCGGGGAGAGACGGTGACTTGAGGTGGACAGGAGAAGCAGCAGCAGACCCCAAGACCGGGGGGGACTTGATGGAAGCAGCGGCAGCTGCGGCAGTGGGGCCTGCAAGCATTCCTGCAAGCTGGGAGGGCGTCTGAGGAGACTTGAGGTTCCCCGAGGGAGACCCCATCATGGGAGACTGGACCTGGCGCATGGTGGGAGACTTCAGAGGATTGATTCCTGGAGAATGCACCTGACCGGCTGCGGAGATATCCAAGGGCTTGCGGCCCAGGCTGCGCTGCGCAGGGGGAGCAGTGTTGAGGCTATTAGGGTTACTGGTGGGATTGAGAGGTAGTGGCGGCATGTGGCTGAGCCGGTTGTTAGTCCTTTGGTCAGGCCCTATCTGTTCTCTGAGGTTTCGGAGACCAACTCCCGGGCCCTGAGACATGGGGAGGAAAGGCCTGGGACCCATGCCATACTCCTGTTGCGGGTGCTCCCCAAACGGCAGCGGCACCATCTTCTGCTGAGAGGAGAGCATCTCCGAGACACCCGGTCGCAGTTTCATCATCTCTTCCGGTCCGACTCCTGCCTCCCTCAACTTCTGAGGTACCAGGGGTGGGTTGGAGCCCATGCTGACATTCATGCCCATGTCCCCCTTCATGCCACCAGGGCCCATCCCAAACTCCAGCTCCCTGCCAGAGCCCATTTGGGGAGGCATTCCTTTTGGGAAGTCCCCCCTGGAGGGGCTCATCGGCCCTTCCACTGGCATGCGAGGGAAGATGGGGTTATTCCCAGGCTCCATGTGTCTCTGGGAGGCGATCATTCTGTTGATCTCCATGCCGGGCCTGATGCCTTCCATGTTGATGCCAGGAGGGAGGCCCATCTGCTTCTCAGCCAGCTGCTGCTGATAGATCTCTTCCGGCAGGCCCTGCGGGTTGGGGAACCGCTCCCCTCGGCCAGGGCCACTGAAGACACCCTGGCCAGGAGGGAAGTTTCGGCCATCTGGGACTTTTGGCACATCATCTGGCCAATTGACTCCTGAAAGCCCTGGCCGAGAGGCAGGATTTGGGACATTGGGGCCCTCCATGTCAGGGTTCATCATTCCCGCAAAACCAGGCAGGCGCATCTGGCTCCCAGGCATGTTAGGATGAGGGGCCATGCCCCTGGGGGGCAGAGAGTGTGACATGTTCATGCCTTCAGGGAAGGGCTCTGGACCCCCAGGTCCCCAGCCTTCCCCGGGGGTCATCTGGTAGGGAGGAGGGGGGCCTCGGACAACCCCACGAGGCCCATGCTGATGGACCATCATGTCCTGCAGGGAACACTGCTGCACAACAACCTGCTCTTGTTTTCTTCTCTTCTCCTCATAGAACTCCTGCTGTAGCTTGAGCCAGGCCACCTGCTCAGGAGTCATGTGGTCCAGGTGGTCTGGGCCTATAGGTCCCGACTGGGAGTTCATTGGTGGTGGCCCCATTTCATCTGGGGAAAAGGGCATGTCCCTGTGTCCTTGAGGGCCAAATGGAGCCCCTCCGTCTGTCCGAGACCCTAACCCTTTGCCTAAACTTTGGGATTGCGCCATCATGGCCTGTATTGGCCCTTCAGGTTTCTTTTGGGGCCCATCCATCACCCCAGAATTTGGAGGTGGCCCTCCACTTTGCCCTCCAGCAAACTCCTTCTCATCAGGGAAGAGCATGCGCTGTATGTCTCTCAGGGTCTGCAATGAGCGCTCACGATGTTCCAGCTGCTCCTGCGACAGTCCATCTGGATTCTCACCCAAACTGGATGGGTCCCCACCAGACACCTGCTGGGGAGGACCTTTGGGGTCTGCAGCAGAGCTATTGCTACCTTGGGAAACAGGGCTAACTGCTCGATTATTGGGGGTTGAACTCTGCCCAAATCCTTCTGTCTGCAGCGGGGTCGAGTTGGCAGGGCTGCCCACAGACATCACTTTGCTTTCCACACTGGGACTGTCTTGGTCTATGGGACACGGGGGACCAGTGGATTTGGATACTGGTGCTGACACAGGTGGAGTCGGCTGCATTTTGGCGTTCTGAGGAGGGTTCTGGTCCTGGGCAGTAGGGGGCTGTGGCTGCGGCAGGGGTTTGGGTTCAGTCCGAAGTGCGTTGATCTGGGGGTTCTGAAAGAGAAAGCCACATGCCATCACTCTCTTCTTACAGCTGTGCCACATAAGCAGAGGTGCCAATAACAACGTCCTGTCTTAACCTTACCAGCCCATGCTCTGCAAGGAAGGGTAGCGTCCTTGTAAAAGGCATTTACAGCAAGCATTACAGCAGGTACCCCTTCCTTCTGCATTAGCTCTGCACAATCAATGGGTTGGAAATACACTACCCAAACACTGCAAGACAAACTTTTCTTTGGATAATTCAAGACATTTATTTGCAGAAGGATAGAATAACCATCTCTCTCTTTTCCATCCTAAAACTTATTTCAGAGCATAAATAATCACCCATCTCTCCAAATCACACATGCACAAGCACACTTAACATTTCCCTTCCCACCCACTTGCAGGCAGCTCCCTACCAAGGGTACAGTGTTTCGTTCCACCTTGCTGTTTGAGATGTTCTGGATATGAAAGGACACAATGGTTTCCACCTGTCCCTTCAGCACGGCTTCTGCAGCCCTGCAAAGATAGACAGACACACACACATATCCAATTGAAGCTAAGAATCAAACTTTCCTAACCAGCATCCTTCACCTTTCAGCTGGCAGAAGGATAAAAGACTTAACCACACATATTTGATACCAGATAAGCAGCAAAAGAAAAACACATCTACAAACTCAACAACTGTTAGGGATCACATCTAGGTTTAAGTCAGTCCAGCTTATACTTTCTGTGTGGACTGCATATCAATATCTTACTGACATCTTCCAAAAATGCACCCCATAGGAATATATCATCACTTCTCAGAGAGCAAGAGGCCTCTTCCCCACGCCAACTGGTGAAGCACCGTCAAAACACTTAGCATTGCCTTTTTGCTACAAAAACATACATGACAGAAAGGGCACCTGAGAGTTTCATGAAGAGGGAATAAAAATACAAGCCCCTCTCCCTGAAGACATTCAAGCATCTACCTACTTGTTGGCCATCTCAGTAGAAAAGACATAAACCACTTTGGATGGAGTCTTCTGCCCACTTGCTGGCTCCAAAGCAGCAGTCAGGCCATGGGAAGGTGTGGAAGACCTTGGGGCTGAAGCATTTGAAGGTGTCATGGAGTGCGGTGTGTGCTGAGAATCCTGGGACTTCACATGATCAGCAGAATTGCAGTCTGGAAGGAGGAAAGAAGAGAAGAGGAGAAATCACATCTCGGCACCTCTCCGGAACCCATTTCTGGTTCACATTTGCAAACTGACAGAGTTTATCTTCCTCTGAAGTTTCCTGCTTATCCACCAAGCACTAATAAAGGCAATTCATTTATTACACCATGCCCCTTCCCTTTAATGCCATGCTGCCCTAGAGATACTGCTGGGGAAAGCTCATCTTGTCACATTCTAAGACAAGTGGCAGTTCCCAGAGCTGATCTCTTTGCATTCTCTAATGGCCACAGAGAACAGCAGGAAGACTACACACTAAAATGTGCAAATATAAAAATGTCTGCATTCAAGGAGAACACTGAGACAAACTCTGCTTTTCCCTCCTCCTCCAGTCACCTTAGCCAGGAGACCTAGCAAACAAATGAAATAAATGAAAGATGGACAAATGGCCACCCTGTCTATTTTCACACCACCTTACAAAAGCAACATTGAAGCCAGGAACAGAATGCAGAAATCCCAACTCTCTGATTTGTGTTACCAGTCAGGGTGCTACAGGTTATGTATCTGTATTGACAAAACAGGCTTACATATTGTTCAAAACCCCAGTTACAACAGAGCAGTTCCTGGAAGGCCAAAGGCCAGAAGGAAACCAACAGGTTGTATTTGTACTTTTAAATCCTCAGAGGAGTTTCAGAGTTACAAAGGAACTTTCTTACCAGAGTCGGGTCTGCACTTCAACTTAACATGAACAAGAGGACATGCTTACTGATGTCAGCGATGGCATCCCCTCTTTACTTGCTCTCAAGACCTTTTAGACATCTTTGGCTGGAACCACATGCATAGCAATTCTCCATCTCACAGACAATGCACACCAATTGTCTCTAGTTGTGCACATATCCTAGCAAACATACCTTTGATTTCAGGGTCGTCATTAGGAGTCCCAGCTTCCCTCTGTTCAAAGGAATCTGCTGAAATGCTTCTTTCTCTCTTTCCCTTCCCCTTGGCACCATTTCCAGCCCCATTCTTCAGCCCCATGCTCCCACCTGGGCCAGGGAGCACTTTGGGGGGATGACCTCCACTTTTGGGGTCACAGGGTGAGGGCTGGGATTGGCTGGTCGAGCCCCCTTGTTTGCCCTGGTTGGAAAACTTGGAATCCAGCTGGGGGTTGCCAGACGGGGACATCACTGTAGGGGGACGGACCATCACCTCCTGCTTTGATTTGGGGCTACTGGGGGCAGAAGGAAAAAAAGGAAAAAAATTAAAAAAATAAAAAGAAAGTGACAAATCATTCCATGGATTCATTCAACCCTGTGGGAACAGAAAGCAGAAACAACCACTGCCACCTTTGCAAGTTAAAGACAATTGCTGACAAATAAGAAATGCCTGCAAGCTTAGAGTCATCCAGGTGGTTTTCTGAACATGTCCTGAAAGGGTTATTATCCAAGATGGGATCTCGTTGCTCAAGAAGACACTAAAGCAAGCTACAGACCTGCCAGATCCCAGGAACTGCTGTCACATGAGGACCTACCTCTGGGGCTTCTGTCAATAAAGACAACGGTTTCTATGTGCACAGAGAAGCGCCTCACACCAAGACCAGCTCAGAGTAAACAAACACAGCACAATAAAGTTCACCTCACTGCTCTCCCGGACCCAAATTACACAGCGTAGCCTTGATCTGAGCAGATCCCCCCCCGCCACGCACCTCCCTATCCAGTTCTACAGGGAGCACAAGGAAAACCCAGCATTACTGCAGCATTCATCATACATCGGGGCGAGCTGCCAGGAAAAAACAAATCTCTGACCGTGAAAACAATTAAACCAGCTACAACCTGCTTCTGAATAAAGAAAGAGAAGGATACTATCTCCCTACACACTCCTTTGAAATAGGGCAGATGAAGCTTCTTTCATTTGCCAAAGGATATTCAGAGTCTTCTCTTCCCCTCCTCCACTCAGTCAATTGCATCCTAAAAATATTTTGATCCTCTGGGTTTTTTTTTTTACCCATGTATCAGTCATCCTTTCCTTCTCAGCCTCCAGTTACTCCATTTCTACTGCATTTGGTTTTCTTAACATCAGTGCCACTTCCAACTGGCAGATGCTCACTAGCATCCCCACCGAGGGACTCGCACATGCTATTTCTTCCTCTGGACAGACATCTGAATTAGAGGTATTCCCTCTGAGTTACTGTTAAGCTCCACGTGACCTCTAGGAGTAAATAATCAAACTTGAGAATGCTGTCAATCAGACCATTGCAAGTCCCTGGACGCTGCTTCACTTCCATATTTTTCCCTTCCAAATTAGCAGAGGAGAGATGCTGACCTGCTGCACCAGCAGGTGAACGATACAGAGAACCTCAGCGCACAGCTGATCAGTTCTCCAGGCCATTCAGTTCAGGCACATAATAAGAAGGAAGCATTTTGTGTGAAAATACAGGCAGAGAGACCTCCTGCTATCCAACCACCACCCCTAGGGGAACCGGATAATTAAAGGGGGTGGAGGGAAGAACACAGATACAAACAGCATGATCGCTCTCCTACAACCTATTCAGACACCTGATGGAAGGGAGGAGGCCATAAGGAGCACAGAATCCAAACTTCATGGGCTTAGAGCTCTTTCAGTTCACTCTGAGCCTGGCAAACGTGGAGGCACATTGGCACTGCACAGCCGCCCGACAAGAGCACAGAGGAAGATTGGTAAGTCACACACATCAGTCTGGCTAACACCACAGCAGAGCAGGGACAGCATCATGCACCAACCCAGCAGGCTGTTTTCCTTACCTCTGTGTGTTGCCTGACGGGGAGTTCCTCACTTTGGGGTTACTGGAATGCATTGACAGAAATCCTGAGCTCAGTCTCACACGCACGCAGATGGGTTCTCGTCAAGTTCCTCTGGGGACTGTGCCGCCAGAGGCAGCTCTGTAGCACTTTCTGCCACCCGCTTCTCTCAGTGCTGTCTGTCTGCTTGCCTTTTTTCTCTTTGCTCCTCTCTGGTTTTGCACGGGGTGCTTCCCTCCTGCAGCTCCAGCATTCTCTAGACGCGTGCCTCCTGCTGCCCAGGGGAAGTCTCGCATCTCCAGGGCACACTGTTAAAACCATCCCACAAGAAGAGAACAGAAATCCGGTGAGGAGCTTTCCAAGCAGATGTCTCTGATGCGAAGCAGTAAATGGCAGTCCTTCCCCGTTACTGAGAAGACGCAGGAGAAGAGCTTTCAGATGGCTCAGCACAGCTGTCTGTGTATTTCAAACAGAGGCAGCCCTGGTTGGCCGTTCAGTTTACAGGCAGTGAGGCCAGCTTCCCTTCATCCAAAGCAAATGGCTCTGGAGACAATAAAGCAGGGAAGCTTCTCATACCTGCATGCTTTGATTCCATCTCTGCGCTCAGCATGAAGACACCTCAGAGCAAGTCAGCAGGAAGCCAAAATTACAAATCCCCAACATGACTTAGCTATCTAGAAATCCCCCATGAATGGCCGTAATCTGATATTTCTTAAGAACATAAACTCTGCTCAAATCTTTTCTGTCTCCTTGGTCCAATATAACTAGACATATGTTCAATGATGTGTGCTAGGAGTTGCACAGAGGGAGGAAAATAAAATAAAATGCCTTCCTGTCCACCTGTAAGCAACCAGCTATGCTGTGATTACTCTGTAAATACCATAGAAGTTAGTCAGTCATTATTTCCTACTAGAAAGGCCAAAAGATCACTAGAGAGCAGTCCCTCTAAAATTTGCTCTGCAAAAAGGTACAAACCATTGAGACACTAATAAACAAACAACAAGAAGGAGCACACAGCACAATAAGCATTTTCTCAGCTTATTACCAATTAAACACTCACGATGCTAGCAACACAGAACACAAAACTGATGCTGAAGAAGGAAACTATTGAACATTATGGTTCGCATCCTTTGGGCTAAATTATTTTGGAACAAATTTCTGTCTTGTTTATGTTTCAACAGAATCTTTTCATCTCATCTACTCAGATGCAAATCCACTTAATTTAGAATCTAACCAAGATTTATTGTTAATGTATTAAGCATTGCTAGTTAAATATTATTCAAATGTAAATATTCCTGGTATTCCTTCCCAGCACCGAAGAAGCAGTTTCTTTCTGTATGTATCAGAGGAAACAAAATAAGTCTCATCAGAAAGGGAGTATGCTGAATATGTATTATGGAGAAACTACCACTTGAGTTGTATTTAAAAAGCAAAAATTGGTTTGCTTATATTTTGACATGAGAGGACTAAGAAATTCTGGTACTATATTATGACCACCTTTAGCCAACGAGTGTTATCAGTAACTTGTGTTATTGAGTTCTCCAGTTCCTCAAATGATCTTGCTTTGTGGTCGTGCCATTACAATTCTTAGTGACTTTGCATTGCTGTATTTTAACAGGGCAACTCTCTACTGCAATCCTTCCATGAGGAACATCACTTCCAAAAATTCTCCTCTCTGCCATGTACCTCCTTCACAAGGAGGAGGAATTAGCTTGCTCCATAGTCTTACCTCTGCTGTGCTGCACAATCCATTAACACAGGGCATGTTTCTGCAGTAACAGTCTCATTTGTCCTGCCTCTTACTAGGCACAATCAGATGAACTCCAGCCTGAGCTGCACACTCCACAAGATCCACATGCCTCTCTAGGGCTTTAAACTGGTTAGCCCATTGATTCTGAGAACAATGTTGTGTTACTCTATTACTGCTGTTACTACTATCATGCTGTAACTGGAGCTGTGGCAATACATACACACTGAAGTCAAAAGAAAACATCTTCCTAAGTAACTAAATGGTACCAGCTTTCCATACAGATTCTACTACAACTTTCTACAACAACTGTTTTGAAAACAAACCTGTAGCATTATCAACAGCACCTAATTCCGCTTTTCAGAAGAGATTTATGCATCAGTAAAAGTCAGTGATTCTAGAGAAGGTGTGACTGAAAATACAGTGAATTTCATGTCTAAAAAAAAAAAAAAGTGAATAGGAACAACAGCTTTAAAATGAGCTAAGCTCAATCTAAAAGCTACGGATGCCTGAGTGATGGACTTTAGGTATTCTAGTTGCTTCTTCTGCTTTTCTTCCACTTTTGATATTTATGCATTATGACGTTACCTTTTACTGCAAGATGACAATTATCTCAGATTCCCAGTGCAATAGAAAAACACTGAAGATCAGAATCATGACCACACTGCCTGTACAAGATTTCTGACATCACCAAACTTACAAGTACTTCACAGGGCAAATCAAAAACCTCCTTTTTTTTTTTTTAACCCTGCATTTTATACTATATGCATATCTTCCACCTACCAGAATGGTACACTGTACACTGGGAACATGCCATCTTTTAGAACATGAAATTGAATGCCTCGTGATTTTTCTAAATGCACTTCTAACATATGTCTGTCTGGAAAACTAGGGCCCAAAATGGAAAACCTCTACAGAAATTCATTTTTACAGCTGGATTCTGCCTGGGCTAGCACAGCCCTTATCACTGCTTTAAAATTAAAGGTAGGGTCATTGATGGTGAACAGTGAAGCAACTTTTCAAAGTACTTTGGCAAGCTGCATCCGAGGTTGTATTTTCAGGATTGCTTGAAGGCATGCCAGGGTGGTTCGACTATCTGCTCATTCTCACCACCTCTTTCCTGACCAGATCAGGGAAATATCTGAATGGGAATCAACCAAAGGCAAACAGGAGAAATCTCCTTTCAGCTGGATCAGTCTCCCCTGATCTGGTTGATGATGCAACCACATCAACGCCACTGCAAGCTCAGAGGAGGTGAGAACAGGTGAAAAGAGGCCTCACCCAACTTGGGAGGCAGCTCGCACTTTGGATGGCTTAAAACGACTTCAAACATCAATTTTGGAGACAAAAGGGACGTACCCATGTTTGTGGAAACATTAAAGGCCCTCCCCTTTCCCTCAAGTAGCTTACCAAGACCCCTGGCGTCACGACACAGCAGTATTCATTGTGGAGGCCATGAGGTGCAAACCACTCCTCTCACAAGCAATGATCACCTGAAAACAAGGAGAGAGGCAGAGTTTCAGCAACAAGAACCCACAGCCCAGCAGCTGCCACCCCTTCCTTCCCTGCACCTAGCCCCAGAGGCAGAGGAGTCAAAACTTGCTCTCAATCACTGATGGGGAGAGCCTTTGCCTAGGCTGGCAACATCCATCAGCAGCAAAAACGCCATCATCAGACTAGAACCATCAGAAGTCTGCGGCACAAGGATGTGCAGAGGGAGGTAGCTCAGACCTGCTTCAACACTCCCACATTAACTTGCTGGATTCTCATGAGTTCATCTGTGCTCTGAGAAGCTAGCACAAGGCTCATATGAGCAACCTCCCCTTTCTCTGCACCCATTCCTCTTCGAAGGCTTACTTTCCCTTCACTGTGAGTCCAGCCAAACCCCTATGCTCGATACAAAACCTCCTCCGCATCCAAAAAAGCCATAAATAAAAACATCAGGTAAAGCCAGCTAATGGCTCCATCACATCTAGGCAGGTTTTGGAAGGAAGACACACAACCTGCTGTTCTACCAGCCCCTATTTCATGTCACTGTGCTATGCCCCGGGGAAAAGGGAACTTGCGTGAAAACCATTCTGTGTAAGGCAGCCCAAAAGTTTGGTGTGAGAAGTGCAGAAAGGATGCTTTGCACTACGGCTGTAGGTCAAAGGAGTTCATAGGCTAAGAACAGATGAGCCACACTTTCAGTTCTGGAGACAACCCTGCAACAGTAATGCTCAGCCACATCTCAAAGAAAACACAAGTGCCTGAAAACATATTTACACAGGGAAACAGACTGTGAGGAGCAGCTCAATAGTAAATTTGAGGTCAGTAAAGAAAGAGCAGCAAGCTACCTGCCAGCTTCTTTTCCCTCACCCACTCGGAAAACCAGAGAGGCTGTAGGAGCAGCATGAATCCAGACAGCATACAAACTGTCAGAGCCAACGCAGTTTCTCTGAGCACCCCACGGTTACACCAAAGGACAGCCTTGCAGTTAGTGTAACTGCACACCAAAAGAGCTACCAGGGTTTTTTCTGTGCTACCTCAGTCCGTTCTGCTGACCAGATCCCTCCGACAGGAGCACAGGAGCTGCTGTGCTGCTCAGTTAGTTACGCACTGTGAATGTCCTTTACCCTCTGACATTCTCCAACTAACATCTACTGCAGCTTCACCTTAATAACGAGGCAATACCTTGCCATGTAATACACTTCAACAAAACCAAACTACAAAGCTGGGCTGAAACAATGGAGCTACATTCTCCACTCAATCCAGCCAAATCAAACAGTGAAATCATCAACGTGATAGACCATCCTTATCTAGCTAAGTCACACCTGCAGACAGAAACTGAAACAAATACCTATTGCAACAAGCTGCCTCATCCAGCAAAACAGCAGCACAGTGATCCCTGAGTCCAATTACCCACTCCTATTGCTTCTTCCCTTTCCCCACCCAAGACAACAATGCTGGCAGTGCCATGTCAGTGCCTATACTGACACACTGCTGTCACCACAGCAACAAATTCACCCTTTCCCTTAAAAGAGAAAGCACAAGCACCAGCACACATCACAATGGACAGAATCTATCAGAAGAAATGGCTGGAGCTCTATTGCTTGAAACATTCAAATTCAACTTGGCACAGCACCAGAGAAAGCCTTACAAAAGTAAGGTGAGCACCACAAGAGGAACAAACGTGAGCCACCTTTCAGGTGACCCAGGCCAGGTTACTGCAAGGTAACGCCACCCTCTTGCTTACTTCCCTTCACTTCCCTTTGGTGGTTTGCTCACCAGCACAGTCTTAGCCCACAGCCGGTATAAGACAGCTTGCTTCTCAGCAATAAGGTGAGAGCATGCACACAAGCAGCCACTACTGAGTAACTAACAAGACATAAATACTCAGCTTAGCTTACCTAACAGTAACTAACCCATGAAGCATCTTCTGTGAACTAACCACCATATTACTGTGATGCAAACAGAAGTTAAAAGGAGAAAAAACAAACCACACAAACTAGCTTACTCCCCCTTTGTGCCCTCAGACTGCAGAAGCAGCACTTGCATTGCTTGACAGCAACAAGTGGCCAGGTACTTGGAGGTATACAGCATTGTGGCTGCTTCAGCAGGAACAGCTGTAGCTATCGCTGATTCACTTCAGTCTTTTCTCCCTCTTTGAGGAGGAGAATGTGGAGATGAAATAAAGGCATACCAAGTAGATAAAAGTATCAAACTTATGGCCTTACTGTGACACGAAGCATTAAAGGCAAGAAACCTCTTAGCGTACAAGAAAGAGTGCAGCTCTTTTTTTTCCCCACACAGCCTTTCTGAGGCTGTCAATCTGTGCTGGACCAAGGGTGGCAAGAGCCCAAAACCAGCATGGAAAAAGAAAAAGGCTAGAAGCCTGCTGCTATTGAAAACAAGCGATGACTTTGAATGCAAGCTGAGCCAGCACCCTGAATTGTAACTGGGGTAGTGAAGTAGGAAAGAGATGAGAGAGCAGCTGGAGTTAAGAGACTGCACTGCAAAGAACTGTAGCCTCGGGAGGGACCGAGAGCAGTAGCATCAGCAGCAGTCTGAGCTGCTGCCACCAGGAAGAAACGTGTGCATCCACCACTGGGTTCCCCATGTGACTGGAGAGATGGGCTAAGGCAATGAATGAACCCACATGCTCCTTTCGCACAATCTGTCTGGGAAGGGCACATCCTATTTCCCCCACCCTCATTTAACCACTTAAGTGGGACAACACCTACACTGGCAAAAGGTGAGCCCAGATTTACAGCTGGTTTTCAAACACATGTACACCTTAACAGTTGGTTAACATCTGCTTTCCTGCACGCTCGCAACTGAACTGCACGTGTTACTTTTTTTTAATAAGCTGCTGTTTAACAGAATATCTGATTACACACCTCACTGATAAGAGTGCAACTAGGAAACAAGGAGGACGCAGGAAGTGTTATTCAATGCTTTTATTCAGCTGTCACACTCCTTAAAGATCATGTGTTAGCAAAAAGGCAAGTCGACATGAGTATTCCAACACCGCACACATCTCCCCATGACAACTGAG
This sequence comes from Phasianus colchicus, assembly GCF_987193195.1. Lineage (NCBI taxonomy): Eukaryota > Metazoa > Chordata > Aves > Galliformes > Phasianidae > Phasianus > Phasianus colchicus. Next base: position 94,448,314 of record NC_143436.1, on the reverse strand, counting down.
GAGGTGGGGACACAGAACACTCTCAATACCTCAAACCAGTCCATACTTCTAGACATAGCCCCTATCAAGGACTTTTAACTACACTTGAAATCGCTCTTATCTCTCAGCAAAAGCTGTTCTCACCCTTTCTCAGGACAAAGCACACACCTGTAATACAACCAGTACTGGACACAGATGCATTCTTGTCAAAGACAAGCTTGTCAAAACACTGCCCTACCTTCAGCACATGCTGCAGCCAAGGAAATAACTTCTATCAGTCTAAGAATATCCAAGTCTATCCCTTCCGGCCACCATTTGCACTTGTGATCCAGCTGAAAACTAACTCTAGAAAAGACAGGATTAATTTTCAGCAGACAACCTTCCTGCTTCAGCCAACCAGGTGGCCACACTCTCACTGGTGTTGGCACAAAGCAGGCAGGCACAGATAGGCTTCAGCTGGTTGTTCAAATGCTCCTACATTGTTCCCCTGCCTATTTCTTCTGCACTTTTTCTTAAGTGAGAGCAGCAAATATACTGGGTACCTAACAAAACACCAGGGCTAGAGACACATGATCAACACATGTCACCTGGACATATTACAATTCTGCTTGTCCAAGCAAGTAATCAGTAGATGGCAAGCCATTGTCTCACCCTCTCCATAGCAGTTTTTGCAAACTTCATCCTCTAAACAACCAGCATCGTAACTCAGTAGACTTTCAGATGACACACTTGTGCCTGAATCGTAGAGCCTATTTGCACCAGGGGCACCTCAGATGGCCCATGGATCATATTCTGCCCCAAACTAGCTGCTGATCTGGGAAAGCTAGCAAGTTCTGTCACTACCTGGGGTAAGCTACAAATCCCATTTACTCACAAATTATTTTATAAAGATGGCATAGCACAGAGCTATGTCAGGGGAGGGGGGTGGGCATGGCACAGGCTGCCCAGGGCAGTGGGCACAGCCACAAGTGCTGGAGTTCAGGGAGCGCTTTGACACAGCTCTCAGACATAGGGTTTGGATGGTGGTCAGTGGTCCTGTGCAGAGCTGGGAGTTGGATTCAGTGTTCCTTATGGGTCCTTTCCAACTCAGGATAGTCAGTGATTCTATGAAGATCAAGAGCCAACTTGTTAATACTGAGCTGACTGAACAGCAACTCACAGCCAGACACCAGTTTCTAGATGCATCCTAACCTACTCTAAAACAGTATGGACTTTGCCACCTTTATGTCTTGGCAATAAAAGTGATGACATGATGACACACCTAAGGTTCTCCCAAGAACTTCTTATGCACAAGTCAGAGAAACCTTCACAGAATTACCTCTTTGCTGACAGTCTTTCACTAAAACCAACTGTCAATCAAAAAAAGAATCCAAATCCTGTCATCTAAATTCATTTCACTACATGAATACAGGACAAGGCTCACTACAACTTCCAGAAGAGGCTGATGAAATAACTTTTGTTGTACACACATACTGTGAATCCACCACTCCATTAACCTCTAAATCACAGGCAGGTTACTGCTCAGAACTAACTCCATGCCTTGAAGCACAGAGAAAAGGTCTGAGCAAAGATAGGCACACATAAAATCAATACTTGATTATCTACAAGCACATTTACATGGGAAAAAAAAAAGAAAGAAAGAAAGAAAGAAGGAGACTACGCCACCACAAGAAAATAAGTCCCTTTGAGTAGCTCAGATTAATGCAAGATTTCATAAGCACGCTATAAACCTTCCTGAAACTGTAAGGAAAAAAACACACCACGCAAATGTGATGTGTGGTCGTAAGTGCCATTCCACTGGATCTAGCTCTGCCTACACATTCATACACCTTGGTTAAAATAGCACAGATACTTTCTTCCACACTTCCCCCCCCTTATTTCTACCACCAAATGAATGTTTCCCAAAGAACCAGTCTCCCCCAAAAGTCCACTCAAAATAAGTAGAGACAGCCACAGAAAGTTCTGCCTTCCATTCTCTGATCTTAAAAAAGCACAGTCAAAACCACCACTGACAAAGCACAATCACAACCGAAGTTTCGGAGAGCAGAGTTTTATGATATTCCTAATGCAACAACCCACTGACTGTTCTCTTCCTTCTGACAAGCACAAGGATAACAGCACCTCTGATGTAAAGGCTGTTTAAGTAGTTATTCACTCTGAGTATTTACAGAAACCATTCTAAAACAATCTTTTGCAGTAGGCAAGTGGTCCAGTAAACCATAAAAGCTGTTCATAATATGTCCATTAAACTTTTGGTGCCGTAAAAATACTTCATTGTGCTATTAAGACAAGGAGGATGATCACCTTTCATAGATAGTTTCTGATTTCATACAGCTCTTTCCACAACTCCTCCCACAAAGTAACAGGGGAGACAGATATTAATGGACACTGGTGAGCAGATTCACTGGAGTTCCCTGCAATTTCTGACGCAGTTCCACAACAAACCAACACATCAAAGCTACAACTACCTGCTTCTGTACAATTATGGTATAAACAATTCCCATTGTTAACACCATGGCTTTACCAACTTTGCAGCTACAGGTTGGCAGGGATGCCACCAGGGTGCTTGATGCACTGTGACCATGATGTGCTGCAGCATCCTGCTAGCACCAGCCTCGGCATCCCCAGCATAGCTGCCAGAGTGATACCGGCTCTACTTACATCAACAAAGCTGTTTCTGTACTCGTACATTACAGCTGGAGTTTTAAGCACTTTACGTGGAGTGTCACTTACCTGAGCAGCAGCCTGTCTGCTCTGGAGTTCCCACTATTGTTAACGCTGACAAAGATCAAAAGCTTTTAGCAATCAGAGATTTCTCAAGAAATGCTTTAACAATATTTCCCCAATATATGACAGGCTTCTGCAGCTTTCTACATCATGTTAGCAGTTAACAGACGTAGCGTCAGTCAACACTACGTGGTAGAGTCCAGTGGACAATGCCAGAGATGTCCACAGGATTCATAGCTTTGCCTCCTGTCAAAATCACATCTGTTTGGGGCAAAAAGATAACAGGATTGTAGCCAGAGGCAATCTCTCCTACTCCTCTGGGTTTATTTCTTCTAAAACATAAATAGTGACATCAGCATGAACAACAACTACAGGTAAAAAAAACCAAACCTGTACAAAGCTTTCCAGAAGCCCATTCTTCACAAACTAACCCATGGAAAGAGTAAGGATGAAAAGGAAAAAAAAGAAAACAATGGATAGGAATACAGGACTGAAGAGACATTGAGTTTGTTCCTCAATATGTAGTAACACCACACTGCTTAAGCAGAAGCCTTGGGAAAAATAAGTTACCTATCAGCTCAGAATGGAGAGGGAAAAAAAAAAAGCAAGTGCTTCTTCGTTTCATTTTAGCATCCTCTCACCAGGCTTCCAGAATGAAAGGTATGAAACAGTCCTCAGGCATAACACCTCAGGCTGCAATCTTGTCAGTTTTCATAAGCTAAACGGGACTGGGCTGGGTCAGCACAGGACAGATCTCCTCCAAGGAGGACCGGGTGCTACTGCAAGGTGTGCTGGATGGGGACACCATACCCCAGGTCTGGCAGGAGAGCTGGGGGAAACCCACATACCTTCCTTCATCTAATCTTGGCTATCCAGTGACCCGGCCTCCCACTCATCCCAGATGAGCAGTGTCTCAAGGCTCCCCTAAGCATCACTGCCCTCCAGCATCAGTTTTCTTTCACAACCACTACCACCAGCAGCTGCTCTCTCACCTGCACAAGCCCTCCTGCAGCCTTCTAACATCAGGCTCTCCCACCCCGGCAGGTTGGCAGGGTGAAGCACACACGACCACAGCCACAGCCCTCGCATGCGGGTTACTAAGGCTGTGCTGAACCTTTCCTTTCTCCGCTTTTAGACCCACCGTGGGCACATTACACACATCACTATCTCTAGTGACCCAGCATGGTGCTTCTGCGTGCTGCTTTCCTAGCTGTTAAACGTCAGCTCGTCAGCACAGCAATGATTCTTCTGAGGAGGAAGGCACTTCAAAGAAAGTCTACAAGCAAAGACAGCGTGCACACCATGCTCCAGGAGGCTACATGATCGTATCAAAGCTGCCGGGATGAAAAACTGACATTTGTTAAATAATGGGAGGTCACCTAGAAGATCTCAAAACACCGCATGTAAAAATTTTATTTTGACAAGAAATTAAGAAACTCTACAATCAGGCCTATTATCTAACCTACTGCCTTGACGTGATCTTATAAAAGCACAAAGTGCACGCAGTTCCAACAGCTGCAGAATCCTCCCTCATTCGACCAAACATGTACACATTTAATACTTTCCTAAATAGCCACACATTTACAGCAAAGCCTAAAGAACTTCAAAGTATTTACAGTGCTGTATAAACAGAATGCTATTCTCAAAGCCTTGCAACTGTCAAATCAAAGCTACCTTTCACAAGAACATTCAGAAGCATTTCTCCTGGATGGTGGCTATTTGCCTGACAGTTTCAACTTTCAATCCCCAACCACAAGAAGGTTAAGGGCTTCTTTTTTTTTTTTTTGAGGCAGAAGAGAGCATTTTCTTGCTAACAAGCTGTCAAGCCATTTCAGCCTGAAGTTCTTTACTCCCTTCTCATTCATACACATAAAAAGCTGCAGAAAATTTCAATTCTGCTTGCACGGGTTCTCAGAAGAGCTCCTCCACACCGAGGATGGCCTCAACTCTACTGCAAAAGCTCCAATTGCAGAAGCTGCGGCTGCCCTGCTTTGACAGGCTACAGCTTATATTACACTGCAAATACACCTCTAATCAATCCCCAAACAAAACCAGATCAGTACGTAGATAAACCACTGCAATTTCGTAGGCAAAGAAACAGCAGGTATCGAGATGCCTGAAGAAGTCACTTTCACAAAAGGCAGAGGGTAAAGCTCTGAGTAAGCTGAAGAAGGGTCCGCTGCTTGACCTTACCCATGGTTTTTAGCAGTGAGCTACAAAAAGAGAATCTTCCATCATATTCTGCACCAATCCATACACACCATGTGGGTGGCTAAAACTCTTTCGTGTACCGTACTCAAGTAGAAATGCAGATCTAAAGCATTTTGTGGAGTGGAAGTAACACAGTCTAGTCAATAAATCACAGGTATATTAAGAGCCTGGTTTTCTTCTCACTTTCACCACAAGATTCAACCTTACCTGGCTTTGAAAGGTATCAAAGGTAAAAACCTGCAACCTCTATTCCAGAAGTACAGAGGGCACTTGGAGACCACGCAGTGACAAGATAGACAAATGTTGCGGAGCTCTCCCACTCTGCTGATGCACACAGGCAGCCCTCTACCAAGGTAAGAAGCAGGAATACAGTGGCATTCCTTTCTTAAAAGGCCCAACAGTCAGACAGACTGGACAGCCAGCTCAGAGGAACTGTTCATGTGCTATCTGTGCCTGAATCACAACTACTCCGACCTGAATACAGAAGGAAGCAAACACTCCTTCAGTATGCAGTTAAATTCTCACATATATCACACGCTCTTTTGGCCATAGATTGCATCTCTAAGGAGCACTTAAAATCACTACTGTTTTCGAGACTGCGGCACCCGATTCTCAGTGAACTCTCGGAGGACATTGCTCCTGCACCTCTCGGCCTTGCTTTGTTGAGATAAATTGTGTCACATGTAAAGCATACTTGCCATTCCCTCTCCTTCAAAAGCATTTCATTGATTCCAGCTACGCTTCAGAAACAAGCAGAAAAACAAACCAGCCACCTTACAGTGACACTTCTCATCTCCATTCCCTATTCCACAAGCTCCTTCTCAAAGGCCAAGCAAAGAACAGCACACCTCTGCTGTTAAGTCTCTCTGAAAAACAAGGGATCTTGGAGCATGTTCAGCTACCTGAAAGAGATAAGACTCATTCTTAAAATACAGCAGACTGCAATTTCCTAACAGCCTTTAAAATAAATTCAGCAAGTGTCATCAAAGTAGAAGAAAAACAGAGCTCTGGGGAACAACTCACAGAAGCAGGAGTGAAGGAAACGTAACAACTCGGGGAGCAGCAGATCACTTTCTACCATGGCCATGGTTTAGAATCTCAGACCAGATTTCAGGGGGTCACCAAGATAAAACCAGAAGCCTATGCAGTTTAAAGGCACATCTCAAATTCTGGTACCAATCAAGTTTCCAGAGAAGCGTGCAAGACCGCCATGGTAAAGGCAGGCAAATCAACCCCTGCCCTCCCCCTCTTTTCCCAATATAGAAGCACATCTGTTAGAGCAGAATAAAATCAAGGTTTAGATCACAGGCTTAATATTTCTTCCAAAATTTTTACTGTCACTGATTATGATAATTGAATATTCTTCATATTCCTACAGACATCTGATCCTTTTAACTCTTGTTGAATTCTTGCTCCTGATGATTCTCACAGCGTGAGTTTCACTGCTTAATTGCAACCATGCTAAATATTCTATCAGCAATTTACACTACATGTTCTGTATCATCAGACGGTCGTGAAGCAGCAGAAACTTCTCCATAGCCCAACAGCCACGCTCCTCTTTTTGCCCCCACTAACACTTAACCATGGCTTCTCTTTTCACACGCAGCACACACATTTGGGCACGAGAAACGCTTTTGGCAGAAAGGATAAGATAAGCTGAAGGAATCATTCTCAGGCAAGGGAAGCTGTAACAAATAGGTGTAAATAACATTTAGCAAGTTTAGCACACTCTTAGGGGTACACTTAGGTGAGCGTTCCTTTTGGCAGCAATGCCAGCTGAAAAGACTGCAGCTACCAAGATTTACTTCCACCCCTGCACCACGCTGTCTGATGTGCCAGTACCACCGCATGCCTGGCCAAACACCAAACTACTTTGGCAAACTGATCCAGGCTAAATATAACCTTTTTTTTTTTTTTTGTCAGGCTACTTATAGCCCAGATTGGTCCCTTGATCCATTTCAGCATCCAGCTGCTCGCAGCACTGGCAGGAAGGAAGGACTGGTGCAGGGTCCAGCAGCCAGGCTCCTCAAAAGCCAGCTCTGCCAGAGAAAGAATCGCTCACAGGCACGTGAACAGCAGGTAGACAGACCTACAGGTAAGGATACAGTCAGAAAATGCAACCCCATTTCTGAAAAAAAATATGAACGATGCTCGTTTTAAAGACAATATTGAGACAGTTAATTTGCATTCAGCACACCTTTAAATATCATCTTATGTCTTGCTGTTGGTCAGAGTTAGCCAGTGTTTGTAAGATGTCCTGGTCTTAAAGGAAACTTCCAAATTCTCCCAACAGATGTGTTTGGGGTTTTTTTGCTCAAATTTGTCAAGATCATCTGCAATCCCAAATTCTGTGCAAGGTCTCCGTCCTGTGCTTGCACAGCCCTGCCACAATGAATATCCAGTCCCAAAAGAATTAAAACAGGAGAAGAAAAATATAACAAGACAAGTAAAGGTATGGGGAAAGGCATTTTAAACACGACAGGCACAGCAGTACTCAGACCAAAGGGAAAAAAATCAGCAAAAAAAAAAAAAAAAAAAAAAAAAAACAGCAAAAGAAATCTCCTTCCATTCACAAAATGCACTCAAAACCTGAGTTAACACCTTCATTTTGCCAGCAGGAAGACTAGAGGGACTCCAGCTGAGCTTGTAAGCAGGAAATCCTAGCCCACAGCAAATCTTGCTGGGTTAAAGGACTTGATATCTATGTAAACAGACCACAGACCTTACTGAGGCACCGAGATTTCTGTGAAGTCCAAGGCCATGCAAACTAGATAGCAGGATTTTATGAAAGCTGCCTGCCTTGCTCTGAAGAAATCCTGGTAAACTTCTAGAAAGTGGGAGAGATCAAATCCTGCTGGGTAACATAGCTGACATTTAGGATGTGAATGAGTTTGAATACTCATTTGATCGTCGGTTTCTCCCTAAGATAAAGATAAGGAATTTGTGTGGCTTTTTTTCCCCACTGAATTTATAAAAGACCAACTCTAAAGCCACACACACAGTTTGCAAGGCAACAGAACTGCTAAGTGTGTTAGGAACTCAAAAAGAAACAAAAATCTAGAAAAAAATCCGGTAGAAATAACAATGGAAATTCAACATATTACAGAGCAGCAAGTCTTTGAACAGCTAGAAATGGATCAAAGGTTACTCCATTCCTATCCACCTCGTACATACAAATCATTCACAAAAACCGTTGCACATGAATATTCTAGCTTTGTGGCTTATAGGTGCCTCAGTTTCTGTATTTGGATATTCAGTGACAAATGCAGTTCCTTCAGCTGTGGACTAACTGAAAAAAATCCAAGAACGTGAACTGCGAAGGTTCAATGCAAGATGGGGAGGGAGGGAAGCGCGAGGAAGAAAGAGTCCACGCTCTTTGTATTCATAATATACAGAACAGATCTACAAAGTTTCTGGTTGTATGAACAGAAACCTATTTATTTTCTTCCACATTAAAATTCAGGTCCTGCCTAGAAGACCGTGTTGACCGACAAACAAGCAAACCGATCGCAAGAGCCAAAAGAAAAGCATCTTCCCCAAACCTCACAAAAGCCCCAAAAGACACCGTGCACGCACCCTTCCCCCGCAAGAAAATGGTTACAACTGCATTGTCATTTTCCTGCTATTTCCCTCACACCACAGCAGAGCGCAGCTTCTCTCAAAACAACTCTATTGCATCTACGAAGCAAATAATTTGCCTTGGAAAGAAAAAGGTACATACTGGGAAGTCAGAAACATAACTTTTACCACACGCTGTCAAAACCAAGTGAATGTAAGCACACATAAAGTACACCCCCAAAAGAATTGCTAACACTAACCTGACCAAAGACTGAGCAACTGAATGGGAGGGGGGGGAACTTAGACAAAAACTTGTTTAGGGTTTTTTTTTTAGTTGGTTTTGTTCACACTTATTTAACGTCAATGATTGATTAACATTTTGGATAAAGGAGGTCTTTGTTAATGCTTCAGCATCTCCACCCCTTCAATTAAGGTGTTAAGAGTTCACAACAGTGCAGTGAGATCCAAGATCCCAAGACCCCTTTGCCACAAAAAAAAAAAAAAAAAAAGCCGACGAAAAATCAGAAGCCCCACCTCAGTGGGAAAATTCCCAGATCCCAAAACTGCCACCGTTGCTAACTCCAACTTAAAATAAGAATGCTGCCTTTCTTTTGTTGTTTGAGGAGGAGCCAGCAAGGGGAGAAAAATATGAGCCCTTGAGCCATTTTTATGCTCTGAGTTAGAAAAAAGGTCACATTCATTACAAATAATCTTTTTTGGAGATCGGTGCTAAGTGAAAATAAAAAAAAAAAAAAAAAACAACCAGAGCTATCAAATCAATGGTGCGATATCACAGCGGCTGGAATATCTCACCAGAGCAGCTCCTATGATTTCCAAGAGAAAGCTGATCAAGCTGCTGTAGTATTCAGACACGTGCACTTGTGCTGGATGAAGGCACAACAGCCGCCTGCCAGCCCTTACACAGCTCCACCAACCCCACACCTGTAGCACCACGTCACTGCAAACAGGCCTTACAGCCCTAATATAAAGCTGGAGAGAGGTGAACAGAAAGAAGACAGGACTAAAGCTCTTTAGGTATGTCGCTTCTTTCATTCCATACCCTGTGGGTTGTTTGTTTTTTCTTTTTATTTCATTTCACCTAGCACATTACTTAGCTTCCCAATACTTGTTTTTGTAACGTGTTGAGCAATCACTCACTGAATGTTAACTTCCAACAAAATAGAAGAAAATAAGCTTCACTTCTTTTCCTGGTTTTAAAGGTTGATGCGTTTAAGGATGCTTCACAACTCCTAAAGTGTATGTGTGGGCTTTTCATGGAGAAATCCAGGGCAAAATACTTACAAAGGAAAATAAAAACATTGCTGGAACCCCTCAAAACTGGAAGGGCTGTTTTCTCTGCTTCCTCCAACTCTATTTTGGCAGCAGAGCAGCCCATCATCCACAAGGCTTGGCGAGACAAACCTGACTTGGTACAGCCTCCTCTCCTCAGCCCCAGGTCGGTGAGGTTAAAACTGCCCCAACCAAGGAGAAGCTGCTGCTTTCCAAGGTGAGTCAAGACCTGCTGCTCCTCTTGCAGAAGGCAAGGGTCTTGTTCTGACTCCAAGCAAGGTCTGGCATCTAGAGAATAAAAGCATCTTCCCTTTCATGCTAGCAGGCTTAGAACTGTTCCACAACCAACTCCCTACTTCCACATATTAGTTGATACTTCTCCTCTTTGCTTCATGCCAATTTCCTGACCAATTGCTCATTCTATTTACAATTAAGCCACCATTAACCACATAACTGTACCACCTTCATGTTTTATACCCAAACAATAACCCATAGTTGACTGTCACATCTGATTCTCCTCATCTGTGTCCTGTGTCATGCTTTGTCTACTCTCTCAGAACAGCATCCATCTCCCACATCCCAAATGTTCAGTCATCATGCAGTACACGACGGCCTCAGGAACAGAAGGTTGGACCACACAGAAGAACAGGACACTCTCTTTCACCCCAGAAGTGGAGCCTCACTGCTTGCACGTTCCTATCTGTCCCATCATTTCCCTTACCATCTGGACTCTACAGCATCATTCTTTAACAGACTGCCCAGAGAAGCAGTGGATGCCCCATCCCTGGAGGCACTCAGTGCCAGGTTGGCCCTGGGCAGCCTGAGCTGGTGGGAGGCAACTCTGTCGATGGCAGGGGGTTGGAACTGGATGGGTTTTAAGGTCCCTTCCAACCCTGAAGGATCTCATGAACTTGCAGCATCTCTTCAGAAGCCTCCCTCACTGTGCTGACAGCCCTTGCTACTCCTTTGCAGTAGGTCAGGGCACAACTCTCCATCACGTACACGTGTGGTGTCTAGTAGAAACTCTTACAAACAGACCATTTCATCTGCCTTCAGACACTTCTCCTGCCCACGATCCTTACATACAAGACCTCTTCCCACACTTCTGATATCCCAGCCTCCCCTCGTGCAACTACTTCACAAAGAACCCCACACTGCACGCTCATCTTCCCTGTGCTCTTTCACCCCTGAACCGCACGCGCTGCTCCCCAGCTCCAGACCCCCTGGCAGACACAGGTACACCTCCCTCCTGCCGAAAGCCCTTTGCAACCCATTCCCTGACTCCCAGTGCTTCCCCACAACTTGGCCTCCTCCTTCCAGCCACTCCAGCCCCAGTTCCTCGCACCCTCCCCTGGCTACATCCCCTCGTCCCGTACCAACTCCAGCATACCTCGTGCTGCCGTACAGCTCTCCACATCCCTTCACGCGGACACCGATACCTCAGTTCCCCCCTGCAACAAAACCCCCACCCTTTCCTCACAGCCTATCCCAAACGATCACGTCCTCGCTGCACCCCTCTCCTCCCGCCCCATCATCCCGGCCCCGCACACCTTTGTGCCCCAGCGGTCAGACCCAGATCTCTTCCCCAGCGCCGCCGGCTCTCTGTGCCCGGACACCCCCCGCCGCAGCCCCGAAAGGTTCCCCCCTTCCCCTCTTGGGACTCGGCCCCGAAGCCCCCCGTGCCGCACCCAGCGCCTCTCTTCACGCAGCAGCCCCGGCACACACCTCAGAGCCCGTCGTTCGCTCATAGCACACGGCTTCCAGCTCACCCCTCCGCACGCAGCAGCCCCGCGGGCTCCGCTACAGCACAACCCCCTCCCCGCAGCCCCCGGGGCAGCCCGAGCTCAGCATCGCGCGCACCTCTCCGCAGCCCCACACACCGATTCCCCCCGCTCGCCCGCCCGCCGCGCATCCCCGCGCCGCCGCCGCCGCCGCACACCCCCAGCCCGCGGGCGGCGCTCTCCCCCCGGCCCCCAACTCTCAAACTTTGGGCGGGCGGCGGCCGTCGCCGGGGGGCGGCTGAAGAAGAGGGGGGAGAGGGGGGGGATGGTGATGGTGGCGGTGGGGGGGGCAGTGGCCGAGCGCCGCCTCCCCTCACTCACCGCCGGCCGCTGGGGGAGGGGCGGGGGCCGCGGCCGGGCTCAGCCCCGGGCGGGAGGGGGCGGCGCGGCGTCTCCCCCCGGCGGCGGCGGGTCCTTCCCCCTCCCGCAAACACACACAGGCTCCATTGTCCGCCGGCGCCTCCCCCCCCTCCTCGCCGCACGCGTGGTACCGCCCATCGCAGCCCCTCTCTCCCGCTCCCCCCCCCCTTCCCGCTCCCCTCATTTCCCCACGCACCGCTTCTTCCCCTCCCCCCCCATCTCTCCCCCCCCCCGGCCCGCGCCCCGCTCCCGCCCGCCTCCCCCCTCCCGCCGCGTCCCGCAACCCGCGGAGAGCGATGGTACCGCCCGTCGCGCGCGCCCCGCCCCGGGAATGGTACCGTCCCCGACTCACTCCGGCGGCGGGACCGCCTCTTACTCCCCGTTCCGGGCAGTGGTCTCGCCCGGCCTCCCGCCCCGCCCCTCCCCAGCGAGGGGGCGGGGACTGCGCCCCTTCCCCCCCTCCCTCCCTCCCCTGTCCCCCCGCACTCGCTCCCCTCCCGCCTTCGCCCGCACGGTGGTAGCAGCCGTGCTCTTAAAGGGACAGGCGCGGCGCACCCCGCGCCTGCAAGCAGCGCCGCCCCGACCTCCCGCTGGCCGCGCCCCCTCCCTTAGCATAGCCCCGCCCCCGCCCGCGGTGACCCCGCCCCTCCGCCCCTTTTAAAGAGACGGCGCGCCCACCGCGGGCTGCCCGCCCTCTAACGGCCCCCCAGCGGGCACGGCCGTCAGGGAACCGCACTCCCTCGGGTCGCTGAAGCCGGGCTTAAAAATTCCTTCCGGGCTTCTGAAGAGAGCCGAGAGCTTTTTCTGGTGAAGGCAGCATCAGGCCGGGCGGCAGCCGGCAGCCGAGCAGAGAAAGCGGGCAGCAAATGGCAAACGGACACAATGTATCGGCACGCAGGTGTGCCACGGGGTCCTGCCCCGAGCACGTGGCCCATGTTTGGGGATCGAACGCGGGTGCGGTTGGAGTCCGGCTAACACTGAGGAGTTGTGAAGGTTTGCAGTGGCCTCCCATCCTTCTCAGCCAGTGACTGATTCAATGAAAAAAGCGCCTTCAGCATCCACCAACCTTCACCCCCACAACACATCCTTAAAATGGGCGATCCCGTGGGCTACAAGCGAGATCTTTCCACCCCGCAGCTGACAGAGGTGCACAGAACCACCGCAGTCTCACTGGGGAAAGCAGGCTGCTGGTTTTTGCATATCCGCAATGCTTGAATAACCTGTTTCGCCAAAACACCAGAAGCGAACAGAAATGCAGTGGGCTCTCCCTCTATCCTCAGATGACCTGCAATGCCAGGTCCCTTTCCCACCTCTAGCACCATCCCTGAAGGCGGCCCTGACATCACAGGGTGCCGTTCTTGCAGATGAAACCACCTCTGTCCTTGTTCCCCATGTGCCTTTTCCTCCTCTCAGGTCCCTGCCCATTCCCTTCACAGATGAAAAGCAAGACCTCTTTACAACCTCCTGAACACTGCAACAGCAGCTAACTCAAACCTGCTAAACTATTACACATACTTCCTCGAGGTGGATACTTCTTAGCAGCAGCCTTCAACCCTTCCAATTTGCAGACCCTGGACAGCCCTTTGACTTCTGGGTTACGTTTTCCACACAAGTCTGGTCCCAGGATCCTTGACCCCAGGGTGGCACTCCCAGTCCCCAGCCAGCCTTTCCACCCACCATTGCTAGCCCTAGGGGAACCTTCCCGCTGACATCAGTAACATACTGGTGAAACCAAACTGCTCAGCTCCGCTAGAACTACCACCTCCGTTGCCACTGGCTCAGCCCTACTTTTACACTGATTCAGGCCTTCATTTTTGGTAACACCCACGTTTTCTCCTTTCCCTTGCACTTCCCACTCTAGAGGTGGCTCAGTAAACAGAGAGGCTTCACAGAATGCCAGGGTCAAGGCAGCAAAACACAATGTGCGGATCAGATATACCCATGGTGCTGCAGGCCTGAGAGCCAATCCTGCCCTCACTGATATCACGCACCCATTGTGGTTTGTTGAAGAGGAACCTTTGCTTACCCTGGGTGGTAAAGGCTGGGATTTTCCTAAGGAGACTAAAGAAGCCAGGCACCCAGCCTCATTTTTCTGAAGGCATCTTTGGAAATCCTATTCTGTGCTTCAGTCTTGACAAATACAACAGCAGCGATAAGCACGAGGTGTTAGCGGGCTGCTGTTCTTGTTCTCAGCCCTCCTCTGGCCAAGTACTTTGCTGTCTTCTCCCCGGAGGAGCTACAGGGGGAAAGGGAGCATAAAATGCTCCGAGCTCACATATGCTGTGGTTCCTCTGGCTCCCCTCCCATCCCCCTAACCCCATCCCCCCGCATTTCAAACAGTTATAAATGACTGTGCAACTCTGCAGGCAGCGGTCTCAAATAACCACACCAAGCCTCTCCCCTCCAACGGCTTTATGTCTCTTCCTTCCTCTCTTTGGGGCTCCGGATAGCAACTATCAAGGTGTTCTGCTTCACCCTCAAGAGTTAAGTTGATGCTGCACCCGTCGCCTTTAGGAAATTGCCACAGCAAACCGCCACAAGCGGTGAATTCCCAAGGCAGGGATTCTCAGCTGAGAGTTCCCTGGTGCTGTCCTCGAAGGGTTTTACCATGGGATCTAACAAGAGGCTCCCAAATGATGTTCACTGTGACAACAGGCTGTACGATAGGGAAGCCAAGCTCCAGACCATGGAACTGCCCTGGCCAATCTGGAGAGCATCACCTTATCACGAGGCTTGCCTTCCTTTCGCCACACTTATAACAGCAGAGAAGGCAGCTGCCCTGGCTCCGCAGAGTGCTCCAGCAAATCCAAGAACACCTTGGAAACGGTGCAGCTCACCACCCCAAGTGCACTCTCCTCACAGCTCCCTAGCAGCAGCAGTGTCAGAAGACCAGCTTTTCAACTCGGAAGCAGGTTCTTCTTCCATCAGTGCAAACCAAGACTAAGGAAAGTTGCTAGAGGAGCTCCAGTTCTGCAGAACAGATTAGACGAGATAGGCCAGCCAGCAAAAATGCATTTGCATTACACTTGCTATAGATGCCGGCACACCCCAATTCCAGCTTTTATGCTCATTAGGGGCCTGGCCCTGCAAATACTGAGTTTTACATGTGTAAGTAGAGTCCCACTGAAATACAATGGAGCTACTCATGCAAATAATATTAAGAGTGTGTAGGGCTGTGGCTCCATTTCACTACTCCATCTGCAGCAGACATAGAGGATCCTTCCACCCTCTCTCTCACGCAGTCACTGCCACTCACTGGTGCCAGTCAAACAGTTTATGTAGCCACACACACAGGTGAGCCATTCAAACAATCCAACTTCTCTAAAAGCCTTACTAACAAGAAAACCTCTTAATGCCAGACCAGCTCCAACGCAGATTTCATCCAGCAAGTGGCTGAACTGGCACAACTGGAGGAGGTGGAAACATCTGAAGAAGAGGAATTTTTGAAAATGAGATCGAGGGCAGGAGAAATGGCAACATGGAGCCTTAGCATGTGGAAGTTGGAGGCATGACTCTCGTCTGAAGTTACACCCTGCTGATCATCCACTCTCTGAAGCTAAACCAGCTCTAACCACACAACTGTTCCACGTGAAAGAAACATCACCTCAAGTGAAACAGCAGATTGTGCCTTTTCAGCCACTAATCTTAAAAATGTTCCCTCAAGAAAATCTGCCACCACTCAGAAGAATTTGCAGACAGTTATTACTTCCAGGATCAGGGACATATGCTCCTCCCTACAGGAATAGGAAGCAGTAACCACGTACCATGGTCAGTACACCACTGCTTCTGCAGCCAAAGGATTCCTCATCACTAGCTTTGACATGGCACACGTTGGCCATGCAAAGTGCTCCCTCCATTTTTTTTCAGTTTATGGGCTATTTTATCTCCAGCAACTCTGTGCTGAAATTGCATCACATATTTCCTGTCTGCTGAGGCAAGATTTCCCACTTGCAGTGTGATCATAACCTTCCAGCAGGAAAGCTCCACTAACTCCTTAAGAGCCTTGCTCTCCGTACTGCTTCCTGACTTCTTTATTCACACACACCTGTGCAAAGTCAGTGTAAGATGCCAGCATGGTTGGAAATGAAGAACACAAATCACCTGGAGGATGCTTTGCTTTGTTTGCTTTGGGTCTGGGGCTTTTTGCCCTCTTCTTGCTTTGGAGCTGTAGGACCACAGACAGATTGCACTCCACGAAATCTTCTTCTTATGAGCTTTGAGTTTTACATGGCTTTGCGTTCTAACGAGCCTTCTTCAAAAGAAAACACCCTGTTCTGTGAGGAACCCAGGTGATGATGGTTCTCACAGTGCCATGATCTTTCTGCTTCGGTACAGGGGAGATATCTTCATGGATTGTGCTGTGGGATGAAAGCTAAATCTGGATGGTGTAAAAGAGACAGCAAAGGACCATAGCAAAGGATAGTTTAACATCCACTGTTAACTTGGAAAAAACGACTCTTCCAAAAAAACATTTTATCTGTTATAAATCATTCCAGAAAGATGAGGAAATGGGGATTAGGGGGAGGGGGGCAGATGGTTGTGGCTTTGTTTGTAGTTCAGTTTCTTTTAGCATTAGACATTACTCTGAGCCCAGACAGTGTTGTCGATCCTCAAACCTGCAAACACCAAAGAACATTCCTTACTGGTTTCAGGTGAATGGTCCCTCTGCACCTTGATTGTGCGTGGAACCATACAAATTCACAGAGAAAAGCAAACATATCTCTAACAATATCTATCTATCTATATATATGCAGACACATACATACCTTCTTGCAAAAACACACTTAAACATCCCTACTTTTGTCCCCGCTTCTGGCATAAAGCCACCTGTAGCTCACCTATATGGACTGCCACTGCCTTGCTGGCTGCAGAGGGTGCAGATGTCTGCTAGGAAGGCTGGCAGTGCAGGCTGCACAACATCACCCTGTGGCAACAGCATACACAGACGATGGCAAACTCAGCTTGGGTAAGTAATGCCTCACTCTCACTACTCCTATCTGCACAGAGAAGCATTTAATCTGGTGTTTTCCTATTCACTCATCAATCTCCAAACAACCTGAGTCCTAATCAGGTTTGGGCTGGAGCACTGAGCCAGACCTGTGGTTAAAATACATGACAGAAATGCATCTCCAGGCAGCCTTCTAGTTGATCTGCCCTTTTTCAAGGGTTGACTAAACTCACCTCCCCAGGACAAACACTTCTTACACTTAATTTAAGTAAACTTCTATTTACACATCCAATGTTCAAATTATCCCACAACAAAACTGAAATGTGATGAACAAATCCCACACATTGTAACATTGTAGGCACAGGAAGCTCTTGCCTTATTTAAAGAGTCATCTCCAAAGTCAACAAGCAGGTACGAGGCAAATGCTATGCAGTAGTACAGATAAATGCTCAGTTTTATCCTCTGTGATTAAAAAAAAAAAAAAAAAAGGAAGAAAGAGAGAAGAGATATTGAATCAGAAGGGAAATCAGGTAAACAGAATCTGGGGAAACATATGCTCATGCACTGCATGAAAAATACGAATTGATACAAAACAGAGGTGGCGAAATTTGGCACACAGGAGGTTCCAAAACCAATGTTTGCCCAGGAACACTGTTCCCATTACACTGCTCCTATGCTTTACAGAGAACCGCCAACATACAGCAAGGGCTGTGGCCCTGCCAGGAGAATTTGGCTGCGCAACTGCCCGGCCCTTGAGCATTTTAAGATTCTCAGCCATCACTTTACACTCCCTTTGTATGTGTATGATTGTCTTTGACTGCAATGAGAATAGGCATGGCTGCAGCCCAGAAAATTGCCAAGCTCACCTCTGGCTTCCACTCAGCCACCTGATGAGCCTATTCCAAGATAGCAAGCACCCAGGCACAGCCACATAGCTCTGTAATGCCCGCCCCACTGCGCAGGGGCACACACACACGTGCAATTTCATGGCATCAAACCAACCAAACAGAATGTTAACCCCAAGGGAATACTTCTGCAAATGTCCCAAAGAGCTGAAGAAAGCACCTTTCATTAGGAGCATCCTTTTCACAGGGTAAACGGAAGAAGGCTAAGTCTGCTTTCAGACAGACAGACAGGCAGGCAGAAGTCATCTGTGGTCAACATGTACAACAGCCCTTTGGGGATAACAGGCTCCTTGTATCTCCAGCATCTGGCTGCTTGGGGTGCCCGCCCACTGCACAACGGGGCAGCAGCACCACAGACCACAGCTGCCCCTACAGTCAGCGCACAGATGTTTGAGGGTAAAACGCGGCTCACATCTCTCCCACGAGGCTACAATAAAATAAAAATAACTTCAGCATGACTTCCCCTCTAGATTGCACATGAAGAAGAAACCAAGCCCCCACGGTACTGCAGACTGGCCCATTAAAGCGAACGGTTAAATTTTTGCTATGAAAAAGTAGGCGTTGTTGTCTGTTTTGTGAGGCAGAAATCAATATTCCCGCCTCCTCTCCTTCTGTTATTTCACCTTGAGATACTCATACTCAGATAGATGGGATCTGAATCTTACTCCCTGCTACCGCAACTCTTCTCTCCCCAGCACTTCACAGGGTCACCGACGTTCTTGCAGCCCTAACCTGCCTGTAATTTACCACTCGGCTCCCTAAACTGAGCGCCACTGGAGGCTGACGCAGTGACTGATTTTCCTTCCAAATCACACCGTTGTGGCTATTTCTAACTACTTATCTACACCCTCTATCTCAGTCATTTGGCTCCCCGTGTGCTCCAATAACAACCCTCTCTCTACCGCAGCCTCTTTCCTCCCCGTGCCCCTGTAATTCACTCCCCGGCGTTAGCCTCTTCCATACCACGGCTGTCTCATACAAACGATGTTTTGCTGCGAGATGCTCCTTCTGCTCCCTCTTAAACTAACTGCGGGGGGCAGCTGGGTTAAGCCTGTGAATGGGGGGGAGCGAGGTGAGAAGGACCCGAGTGACTGACGTTCAGCTCAAGCACGCCTGAAGCAATGCTGGCTGGGGAGAGACAAACGGGGCAAGATAAGCTAGCAGCACGCAGGAACAGCTGCTCCTGCAACGAGGTTTCCCTTTGGCAGTTCGGACTCGGGGGCTGGGACCGATTCCCGCAGATCAGGTAGCGGTAATGCCAGGCTGCCTGGACTGATCTGATGAGTCCTCTTGGATGCGGCTCTGCCTACTATCATGCCTGCCTCTGTCACCTAGGATTAGACAACTGCAATATGCTCTGCTTGGCACAGTGCTTTAAATCCATTCATAAAGTGAAGGCAGTGCAGAATTCAGCACTCTGTGAGATAAGCCACGTCTCTCACCCACGATCATTCTCACATTTGCGCTCCATTTTCATGCCATCTGACCGCTGCTTTCCAGACAGATTTTAACGTGTTCCTACTGACCGCAAGTGCCTTGCATACTAGAAATCTTTTCACCTGAGAAATCACCCCTCCTTACACTTCTCAGAAGCAGCAGAAAAGGCACTGGCTGCTCTGACTCGATGCCCAGGAATCCCCTCCCCAGCTGGATGGCAACAGACAGCAGTCGGCCACATTCTGCATCACATCCTAGCACCCCAAAAGACGTGCAAATTTGCACAGGTGCTGAGGAGAGCGGTGCTGAGGGCTGCTCAGTCTCTAGTCTGCCATTGTTTGCTGGTGACAGCCTGATGAAATTGCTTGAGTTATAATGAAGACAGTTTTCATTATCTGTCATTTAAAAATGTCAGGGGAGCTCAGACTGAATGAATAGGTGCTACCTGTTGTTTCAAACAGCTTTTGATGAAGGCAATACATTCGAGAAGTGCTAGTCACTGATTTATAGGTGCTGCACAAAGATTACATAAAACAGTGAAAACTCTCCATAGAAAACAATCAGATTTCCCCCTTGCTCTTCAGACACTGCTTTACTATCAGCGCGTGCTGCTGACTTTCTCCTGCAATAATCATCAGAGGCTTTTCAGATCTGCAAGATCCCAGATGACAGAAGACCATACCGACAAAAACAGGCATCTTATACCCATCTCTATTAGAGGGCACTTGAGAGTTTTGGCATAGCTACATAAATGCTTCACTCTAGTCCTGCATTTTCACTTGTGCACTTGGACTACTTTAGCAACAGATGTCATGACTGGACATACTTCTGTCCAAACGTTTTGCTAGTCACTCTCTGTTGAAGGTGTTGGCCTCCCACAGCTGAACCGCAAGAACAGACTGTGTGAAAGTTCCTAGTCCATCTGAGCACAAAATCTGCCAGCTTCTTTTAAATTATGTCTGTTTATTCCCTTGTATGGATGCATCTGCTCACAATACCTGCCTTGCAGATCCTGAGAGACACCTAGAACAGCATGTTTCTTTTCTGTCTACATCTTTATATCTCAGAGCATCTATTTAACGAGTGAGATGGTGCTGCAGAGGGGACCTGCCTAGCTAATGTTACCTTCATGGGATACAGCTGCCTGCAACATGGGCTGTTCCTGCAGTCCTTGTGCCTGTCCTTTCTCATAGGCTGCAACAAAATGAATGCCAGAAGTCCAGCCAGCAAACGAGGACTGCAGGTAATACTCTGGCCACATTGTTTTCAAGAACCACTTGCATTTTTGGTAATTGCTTTTATATAAGTATCCAACATTAAAGGGCGTAGCACGAATCTCTTGTAAGCATTTGAACCTTGAAGCACAGATACCTTCAGCTTAAGAATGAGACTACAACAAAGACTGCTGCCACTTGGCCCAGTTGACACAACTGCTGCCTGCCCTGGTCCCATGCAAGTCAGCTCACTTCCTTCCCTGGTTCACTATCTCCCCACACACAGAGGCTGCTGCATCCCTCATGGCATCCCAGTTTTCAGTGGTGCATATATTGTACAGGACCTTCAGAAGGCAGACATAGTAAGTCACAAATGTAGGGGAGAAATAACAGTTGTTCTGAGACCCAATCGTTTTTGCATCTTGTTTCCATTAGGACAATGTTTCCCAGGCACTCACATGAGGCACTCACATCCTTACAAAGCATCTCCCAAAGAAAAGGGTTTATGTTCCTGGCAACATGCTCCAAAAAAACATGTCCCCAGTTGCCTGCTGCCATAAGCAAGCACAACTCCAATGATTTCAATAAAGCTGCACTTTCTGTGGCCCTAAGGCTACAGCACTACAGTAAACAGAGCCAAATACCATCAGCCAGATGCTTGAAGCTCTGAACCAGCCCTCCAATGTCTGACAAGCACGAGCCACCAGAAGATGGCTGAATCCCCCATCTCAGCTAGCCATCACAGAGCTCTTTCCCTGCCAGCAGAACAGTGGTCTGGGGCCTCATTGCAGGGCACGACGAGGGCTGGTGCACATCAGTTCAAACAAACACCTCCCACTTCAAGCTCTGGGCTACTGCCGAAACCGTCTGGGGACACATCAGCACAAGTCGAAGGCAAACCCACAGCTCTGTTAGATGCCAGAATACAACCTGGAGCAGGAAGGATGCAATGCCGGGTGACAGCTCAGGACACAGCAAATTGACTTTCTGGCTTCAAAAGCAGTCCCTCAAAGCTGTCAGCAAGGAACCTCGGCTTAATAGTGTAGTCTGGGGAAACCACTGCACACAGTGAGTAAAGCAAAAATCCATAGGCAAAGGAAATTTTTTAAAACAGAGGAGGAAATTCTACTTGAAATGAATACTGTGAAGGTCTCTAAAATGAAACGCTCTGCAAAAAAAAAAAAAAAGAAAAAAAAAAAAGGATGCATTTGCCACATATAAATCTTTAATGATATCCTGTAGTTCTAACAAAGTCTTTTTCTAGAAAACAAACAAACAAATAGAGACTGTAGTGCACCTGACAGAGCAACAACCCTCTCATGGTCAAATATGATTTTCACACCTTGTAGATGAAATGACTCCGCCGCATCCCAGTGACAGGGTTAGGGGCTAAGGTGATCTGCTAATGGAAGGTTAGAGACCACAGAATACATAATGGCTCTTCAGAGAGCACCTTTCAGATGCTCTTCTCATGTACAGTGATCAGAAGGTCCTGGCAGCACAAACTGAAGTCGTTGTCACTGACAGGGCTTCTCACTGTGCAGAAGCCAGCTGATAGCTTGGGTTAAGACAGCCAGCTCTCATGCCCATGCTCAGGCTCAGGATAAGGTCTGCTTTCTTGTAAGGGCAGTCCTGTTCTCTTTCATCTCCCTCTAGGCATGCCTCCTGCAGCACACCAGGCTTAACCAGCTGCTCTCCTCACAGGCAAGCAGCAAAACCATTGAACTGAGACAACAAACTTCTCCGCCACGTACAGATGGAACCTGTGCGAGTCTTTAAAAGTAAGGCACGCCGTGAAAATCAAGGGAAATATTGATCACAGGCCACGCTGGTAGGTACCCGATGGCATTCAGTCTGCCCCACACCAGCACACGGGAGTGCCGGATCAGGCTGCACAACTTGCTCAGGGACAAGACAGCTACAGCCCGCAGCCAGCCAGCCAGCAGCCCCCAGGGTACCGATACTCAAAACAAAACATCCGAGTGGAACCCGCTAGGGGAGGAGGCAAGGAGAAATGTACTACACGCCCTAGCACCACACAAAACATGTGGCTGAACAATGCGCTTGAAAAAATCTGGCTCCATAAATTAGGCTGCGATTTCCAGTTCTTTAACTCTCGGCTCCTGCTGACTTCTGTGGATAAAGGGGATGTTTGGCACTCCCGAGATCAGAAGCCAGATCGAATGCTTTTCAAGAAGTACACGGATGAGCATGTTCCTAGGGAAGAACGAGCTACAGCTAAGCCTTCAAATGATCACAAGGAGAACCTCCTGCCCACAGACAGGAAAGTGGTAACCTCCTTCACTTCCTTTGTGGCTTTAACCTAAACCACAACTCCTCCCTTTGGGTTAGGAGTCTCTTCCACTCATTCAGATGTTTGTCAGTTTGCCTCTGTCTATTACCCGGCATCTGTCACTGCCATATAGCAAAAACAAGCTGTCATCTTTTCTCCTCTATCCCACACCCCTTCTTGCTGTCTCTTCCCTAAACAAGAATGGCTTCAACGCAAGGTAAAGCAAGCCTGAACTCTTCAGGCACAAGCAAAAGCTTGGCAATTCCAACATCAGGGAGCAGACATCAGCATGCAGGCTACAAGACGAAAGGAGACATTGGCATGCAAGCTCCATGAGCATTTGGGAATGCTGACAGCGAGGGAACTCTGCAGCCAGCAGAAAGGATGATGCTGAACCAACTCACAGGGCTTTTCCAGGAGCGCTGGAGTGCTCCTTTCAATCCTGGGTGGAACATCCCTCCTTGTGCCCTCAAGAGTTTCAGAGGATGGATAAGATGCTGTGAGCGGTGCTGAGCACAGGGAAGATCTGTGCTGCACAGAGGAGCCCAATGCCTGCAGCGCACACAGAGCTGGGAAGGTGTGGGGCACCCAGCAGGGAGAGGCAGCAGCTCCCCTGCCTGGGATCTCCTCACCTGCTGAATGGAGTGAAGGGAAGGCTTTCTCTTCCTTTGAAACTTTCAGAGATTTCAAACCATTGTTCCATACCTAATTAAGGGGAAAAAATGCTTTCACAACGTATACCCAGAAACTGTGATCAAATGAATCAAAGGCAAGATTTCATTTTATCTTCTTGAAGCACTTTACTTCAAACTTAGACATATTTTGTAGCAATTTACTTAAAAAGAACTGATCATTCTGAAGGACAGAATTACAATATTGAGAACTTTCAAACTCCGGGGCATCTGAAGTTTCGAAACTTTTCTCCACTTTTCTTTTTTTCCAAGATGGGATACAAAACCAGAACCAACGTTTCCCGAAAATAGCAGCAGCTTTGGCAAATCAGCAGTTCTCTAAGAAAAATGTATCACCAGAGAAAAATCTTAACAAAACCTCATTCTGTTATTTCCTCCCAGCACTGCACAAGAATATGCCTCCGCGGTGTAATTCAGCCTTAAGTTTCATAGCAACTCTGATTCAGACATATTGCACGCACAGATATTAGACCATGCCTTTGATATCATGAGAGCAATGCAAAATAGTGTATATACAATATGGCCAAGCAATGCTGCTATGGAAACCCCTTGCTTTTGAATTCCCGTACATGGCTTGTTTCAGTTCTTATCCCTAACGCTGCTTTAACAGAATGCGGTGCATTTGATTGCCCTGCTCATCTCTCTCCTTTTGGACTCTCCCCTTTTGAAAAGTGAGTGTAGCAGAGGTGATGAGACCTGCTGCATGCTGTACACATCACAAACTCCAGCAAGACGAGTAACCGATTTGTGCCTCAGTTACTGCAACTGTAACATGGAAACAGCTGGTAAAGAGCTGTTTGCATGTCTGCCTTTGGCTACGAGTCTAATATGCCCGGACTTCTGTGGCAGCCAGAAGATGCACGCATCTCGATTCTTATTTGTTAGTTTCTGTAGGCGAGGAGTCGCTGTCCCCTGCAGACCTCTGCTGCTGATCTCTCTATATCGAAGAGCCGAATCAGGAAGTACAGTCGCCCACTCATGTAGCAAAGAGATAAGTAATAAAGCGCTGCACTTGCCAAGTTCTAAGGAGGTGGTTTCTTAAAAAGACATAGGAAGCTTTCATGCTTTGAAGCTGACTAATTTCAGAAGGCTCCCGTTTCGCTCTCTTCTTCTTTAACTTCTTCAAACTGTAGGATTACCTGCTCCCCCAAAGGGTTGCTGCTAGGAACCGGCCAGATTAGAGGCGCTAATGCTGAAGGATGGAGACCCTCTGCCGGCCAGCAAGGCGCTCTCAAGGACCCCCCAGGCACCTTTGGCTCCCTGCAGCACGGACACAGCACCCTGTGGCAGCCATCTGAACTGCTGCAGGCCCCAGGGTGAAGCGTTCCTATCCAGACGACTGCAGCACCTGAGCAGAGCAGGCCCTCTCGCAGCGACGGCTGTGAAATAAGCTCACCCGTGCAATACAGTGATTGCAAATGCAGATTAAGTTACTTGCATTTGTCTGATTGTGTAATTGCCAGACTGCACATTCAAATGAGTATTTGTTTAACTGTGTGATATACAGATAGAGCTTATGTTCTCGAGGCCAAATTCACCCCTGTTGCAATTTCCCCAACTCCAGCAGCAATTACTCTAAGGATTAATTTGGCCCACAGTGTTTTCTAGTGGATGTGATTCATCATCTCTTTCCTATAACAAAGAATAATACAGTGTTTCAATCAGCGGTGATGTCCTGGCCTCCTCGAGGCTGCCGGACTCCCTGTTTAATCAGACATAAAACAAATCACTTGTAGAGGCAGAGGCGTATAAGCATGCTTTAATTACAATATTGTAACACCAATTAGAGATCTATCTAATCGAGGACTCAGTACTTCCTACTCGGGTATTACTCCCATGTTGGGATAATTACTGCTAATTAAGCTTGGAACTAATTAGGCCAAATGATCTCATTTATACCAACATAGATGACTTCTAGGAGTTCACGCACGCAAAAAAAATCCAGGGGTGATTGTATCGCTCCTGGACTCACCAGCACTTGGCTTTTCATATAAACTGTCCCTCCCCAGCAGAGAAACCCTGTTGGAACCCAAGTCCCACACCTCAGGGCTCTTCCCAAGGTACAGCAATGCTCTCCGGTGGCATTCCCACTGGCTGGACCAAGTCACCACCTGCTCTAAAGGACACATTATAACAGAGCCATATACCATCACGGTCCAGTTCAGGAAAACCTATCAATCACCTCACCCAGTCCCAGTCACCTTTTTTTTTTTTTTTGCATCGATGCTGTGTGTGGTTAGAAATTACATCCCAAGCGTTTGGTAACAGAGGCTCAGTGCACCTCACAGCACGGCCGAGGGAAGCAGCTGACTGGCAAATGGAGCTCCTGTTCTCCCAGGCTCACTCCGCTTAGAGCCTGGCTGGTTTTAACAGAGCCGACTTCTCACTGCACTCAGAAAAAATAAAGGACAGCCTGTCAGGCCGTGTTTATGTTGCAGCTTCTCCTCCTCTGCCCTAGTCTCAGAATTTCTGCACCAACTCAGCACTGAGACTCTCAGGTAAAGAGACACCAAGTCAAAGCAGCTGTTAGCAAAACTACCACTTAGACCTGCCTTTGGTTGATGGAAACAGTAGCAGGCAGGCAGCGCGGTTTTCCCCGCCTAATGCCAATTGGGTTGAACCAGTGGTAAGACAAAGCTTAAAAACAAAACATTTGAGTACTGGATTTTTATCTGGTTAGCTTAGGGATTAAGTCAAACAGGAATTCAACTGTTGCTTTTCACCCAAAAGATGTTTTTTTGCAACAGTGGCATGATTTTCTCCTGCATTATTTGATGATTTCAGCTTCACACTGACTGAAAGAAGAAAGCCACTTACTGAAAAGCACCTTTTGAAGTAATTGGACATCCTGCAAATGCAAGGTAGGACTCAGATCTTCAGCCCCACTTGTCTGTGCTACTAACATCACAAACATACATGGCCTCCCATCCCCGCACTCCCAGAGCAACTCAGCATCTCTGCTCAGCCTGTCACAGCCACTGAGGCTGCAAACTGACATAGTACAGTATAGTACAGAACAGTCCACTGCATTCACCACACAGATCACTCCTTCCCTCGCACCCTTTCTTCCAGCTTCTTCAAGATTTCCAAGATCTGCTTCAAGGTGCAGAACAACTCTGCACGCAGTAAAACCTGCTTTCTCTTTCCTGTCGGCTTTCTTTCACCAGCTCCCTTTATTGCTCCTAAACACTTCTTTCTTTAATGTTTTCTTCCACTTCAAGCCCGAACCCCAAAGCCAAAGCCGCTGACACCAGGAATGTGCCATTGTCTTCAGGTCTTCTTCCAGCCTGCCCTTTTGTCCTCACATGATCATTGTTCCCTGGTGAGTCACAGCTCCCCCCCTTCCCTTCCACACGCCTCCCGAACAGGCTTCTCTTTCCCAAAGCCTGTCAGAGGGGAGGCCAGCAGGATTCCCTACACCAGCCTAACCCGGTAACAACACCTCCAGGAGCAGACCCTCCAGCTGCCTGAGGCATTTCCAGAGAAGTGCCATTTCTTTGTGTGGCACATCATGCATCACACACAGGAATCCTCTGCAAACAATATTCTACTTCTGCCATTTTCTTCAGTGAGCAACATGGCTCCTAAATCTGATCCCCCCCCTTCCACTTGTTGTTACCCACTCCCATCGCAGCCCCAGAGTTCACTCCTCCCTCCCCTGGCAGTCCTGTCATTCCTTTCTTCCCAGCTGCCCAGGCCTCCCGTGCTACCTCCTCTGGCCCAGATACACCAGCAGACTACAAATGCAATCATCCATACGCATATCAGATTGCATACTGGAAACGCACATGCTTCCACATGCTGCAACAGAGCAGCCAGCGGCCCATCGAATCACACATTTATTTGGGTTTCTTGAGGAAAGGAGTGGATTGGAGATCTTCTAACAGAAACACAACCGTTGAACCCAAAGTCTGAGCAAGGGAATGGTGGATACATCATCAGGCAGAAGCACACGCTGGGCCAAAGGGGTCTCTCTGAATGGTTAAAGGGGAGAAATTCAGGAGCTTGAGAACAGAAATGCATCCCACCTGAGCAGAAAACACCAATAAATAAGATGCTTTATGCTGACTGAGTGCCAGGAACCTCCTAACGTCCTCCCCAAGCTCTGCATACAGGACTCTCTTCAGCTGCCAGTGGTTTGGATGGCAGAAACCAAGCAAACAAGCTCCCTGAGTAACAGAGGAAGGAAGGGAAGCAACACCCTGGTGGAGGAACATCAAGTCACAACCACTACAGAAAGCACCAAGAATGCCCAAATTTTGGACTACAAGAAGTCCTTCAGGATACAGGCTGTCTCTTGTCAGTGCCTGAGCTGCACACTGCACCACAGGACCTCACAAACAAATACCTCCTGTCACCACTCTCCTGCAGAGAGACCATCTCCACGGCACTTCCTATGGGGCAGCTGCAGAAGATGACGGTCTCTGACAGTGCCAGTCCAGAAAAACACCCAGGGTCCCAGCAGCAGAACGGCAAGTGAGATGGGACACTGGCCCTGTCCCCTTCCATCTCAAATGTCTGGGTTGGGACCAGCTGCATTTTTAAAAGGAAAGTGAAGGGGCTGCTGCTTACTGCAGCAATTGCCTGTTTTGAATTCCCAGCCCTCATAAGAGCCCTGGCTCTGGCTCCTGCAGCATCCGGCAGGAACACATCCCTAAGTCTAGCTTAGAAACAAGATGTATTTATTTGTTATCATTTTCAGTTATCCGAGCGAGGTAAAGGTCAGAGCACTTATCTTCTGGGGTTGGTTCCTGCTCCCACTCATGTGATTCAAAACCAATTGAATGATTTTTTCCATCCTTCTCAGACAGAGAAAAATCCAGTGGGCCTGAAACCTGATACAGGGCATTTTCTAAAGAGGATCTGTGAGAAGAAAGGATCCACTGCAATGGGAGGCAGGGGAGGTTTGTGGATACTCCTAGGCACTCCTCCCCAGTCCCATGAGATGCAATGAAACATGCATTGAGATGAGTAAGAGGGCCATGGCTTTTTCCCCAGGTTTGACCCAAGCTGATGACAAGGAGAGGAGCGAGCAGGCCACCTACATGGCACTTCAAGGGGCTGCATTTTGGGTGTGAGACTCAAGGATAGGACCACATGTTTTGTGCCCTGTACACGGGCTGCTCCATCATCTACAGGATTAATTTATGCAAAACATGGGAAGATGTGCTTTTTCTCTTTGCATTGTAGGACTTCATTAACCTTTCAGGAGCTTGCTGATAGTGAAGTAGAAGCAATGGGAAAATCACTGTTCTGGGAGAAGTGACTTTTGCTGTGTCATTAATACCACACATCTGGGAGAGATGAAAGCCACTAGCAAGCAATGGACACTGACCCAGTAACACTCTGCATTCCACCTCTGCTCTCTGAACTGCTGTCTCAATGTCCCTTCTCCCTTCTCTCCGGTAGATAGCATGACCAGGGAGACAAGGAAGCTAGATGGGGAGGCAAACAAGGCTGAAGAACATGACGGTAAGAGTTTGGGGAGAGACCTATCCCAGAGTCAAAGCTGGAGGGAAGGACCAGGTAAAACTGGTGAAGCAAGTACAGAGGGGGAAGAAACAGCTGTGAGAAAAACTGAAAAGGATATATGGCACCTTGGATAGGGCATGAAGGATGGATGCAAGGTCAGTCTGCGGCAGAGACAGAAGAGGGAAATCAGGAACTGTTTGGGTAGTAGAGCCAAAGCCTGTGACTTCTATTAGCCTAGGACTGAGTCATGCCTGGCAGGGACAAATGTGGTGTTACTCAGAAATGGAGGAGAAAGTCACCGTGTCCTGTCCTGACAGACACTGGCTGAACTTGAACACATGGCCATCTGTGTGACCTCTTGATGCTTTGCTGCCAGGAGCCTTGACCCGGCCAGCACTCCCATCAGCCTGCTGCACCACTGCAGCCCACCCTGGAAAAGAGCTCCTCTGTGCAGGGGCTGTCGCTCTGCCTGTGACAAGCACAGATATATCCAGGTGATAGCCAGAGGAGGTGCTGTACCATAGCCAGGTAGATCACAAAAAGCCAGGGGATGGCAGGGAGTGTGGGAGTAGAACAAGCAGCCAGGTCCAGAGCAAGCCACGAGGCTGCGTCCAAGGAGGTACAGGGACACGAGGAGGCAAAATGTGAGACGACAGACTTCAGGCTGTCAGGCTGATCCCATGTGTTGTCGTTTTCCCTCAGCCCTTGCTAGCCTGGCCTGCAGGCACAGTCAGCAGCTCCCATGCAGCGAAGCTATGAGGACAGGCAGCAGAGGAAAGCAAAAAGAGGTCCAAGGTGGAGAGACTCACAAGGGAGGGATCCAGGAGAATCAACAGGAGAGAGTAGAAATGAAGAGTGTGGCACATGAATAATGGGGGAGGGTAGGAGATACAGGGTGAGAGAATAAAATGACATGAACAGAAGGAAGGGAGCTGCAAATAGAAGGGGATGTGGAAACAGCAGAGAGAAACAGATTGCCAGAGCGGTGGAAGTAGAGGAGACCTAGAGGGACAGAATATAATAAGAACTCTTAAAATGAGAGGAAAATAGGAGAGAGAAGGGAGGGAGAGGAAGAGTGAGAGAAGGATTTATGGTCTCCCTGAGAAGGAAGAAAGCCTTGAGCTTTTTTCTCCCTATCTCTCAAAGATTTTGTGACGGCAGAGAGAAGACTGTCATCCTCATTTTAAGAATGGAGGAGCTAAGGTGCAGAGGCTGAGGGATGCAGTGGATGAATGAGATGGCAGAAAAAGGCTTAGCTTCCTACTTAAACACTCCTGTCAGAGACACAGGTGAAGAACAACCCCGACTTTCTCCTCTGGAGCACAGCAGAGAGAAATCACTACCCAGAGATGGTAGGAAGATGGCTTGAGAGAAGAATGAGAGATCAACCAAAATAAAGTAGCTAAAGGAGTCACATCTGCTCTTCTTCACCAACACTCGATCTCCAGAGATCCAAATTTAGAGGTACTTGGAGTGAATTAGCCTAGAATGTACCAAAACAAGTGGCAGCTGTTTTGGATAATCATCAGCAGGGACAGGACACTACGGCACAGGTCCAGCTGCTCACCTACCCCAGCAGCTCACAAGGAAGAGTAACAGGGGCTCTGCTCCTACAGTGCACACCGCCACCTTTCATTTGCGGAGGTTGTTTGTTTGTTTGTTTGTTTCCTTCTAGAGGGTCTAATATTTATCCAGCTTTATTTGTACCACCTTAATGTTTCAGCTGCTACTGCAGAAAACTGGCTTTCTGTGCACGCAAATAAACATCAAACCCCTAAAGTCACATACACCTGAGTCAAACATGATATGCAAGAGCCCTGAATAAACCAGATACCCTGTGCCTGTTTGCTCTCCTGTATGCACACAGGCAAACAGAGCTTCCCAGTCACCCACTCTACACAAGAGCCCACAGGATCAGGTGCTCTCTTAACCCCAGGCAGTGCTCCTTCATGACTTGCATGCTCAGGAGCTGTCTAGAATTCCCCCCTCAGTGAGTGACCAAGGTCCCTCAGCTATAAACTGATGTTAATGGCGGGTTGTGCACCTTGTTTGTTTACCACTGAGGAGGAATGGTTGTCGTGGCTGTCAAGACTATAAAAATATTTCCATGACTTCAGACAGCCTGGCATTTTTACATGCAGCTGAGAGAGTGGGTGAATGTACAGATGAAAAATTGAAGAAACATTATTAAGGGAGTACAGAGACTACCTCCTAGCACCACCAAGATGGCTCAGAGAGGCCAGAGAGGTCAGAGACGTTTCTGAATAAAATGCATTTTTTCCCCCTCAGGTCTCTGAAGAGCTAGCAATAATTAAGCCTTACAACACCTTTCTGGAGTAGATAAGTCAGCCGAGGCCAGCCAAGGTTAAAGGACTCGCCGGTGATCACACTCAGCAAACCATAGAGGAGAATAAAACCCAACAGATCTCTGTCCTGTTAACCAAGCTCTGGAACACCTGCTGACACCCAGGCCCAGGGACGGGACTACATGGGGAGGCTGCCACACGCGGGTCCTCAAAGCCAGCATGACAATGGGACAAAGAGCCGAGCGGCAGCATCCGCTGCGACTTGAAGATGGTAATTGTGAAAGCAAGTGACAGAAGGCTGGGAAGCAGTGCCTAGTTACGAACTGTGGTGCCAAGTGTATTAAATATACATCGATAGATTCAATTACAACAAGCATCATGCAAAATGGAAGCGTCTGCAGTCAAGGACCCAGGATGGCAAGACAGCAAGATGGGCATAACCCTAAAACATCATCATGTTTTTCAGGAACAAACTCCTGCTTCCTGATTCCATAGCAAAGGCGCAGCCTTCTCACTCGGCACACTATCCAAACTCACCCCAGCCAGGGTCTGGATGGTGACACCCAAGCTCCAGTGCTAACGAGAAGTGCCGGTGACTCAGGTTTAGTGGGCTCCATTCAGCTGTAGAGATCCATATCACCTACCACTGAGCAGCCCTTTGTTATCGGTGTCACCAGAGAAGCTGCAGAGTGAAGTGGCAGAGAAAGTGAGCTACTCATCAGTGAGCCAACGCCACCTCGCCAGCGCCTGCTGAACCTGGACTAGGATGCGCCATGCTCACGTGTGTGCTGCCCTGTGCCGGTCCGATATGTAGCCCTGCATCCATCTGTGGCTGAAATACTGCTGTTCTAGGGAGCCTTGGGAGCATGGGATATGGCAGAAGGCAAAGCCAGATCCTGGCATCATTAACTGACTCGATGGTTAATACAACGAATGCATATTGTGAAGGGAAGGTCACCGCTTCGCTCTTCTCCCATTTTTACGCATTTCCTCAGGATTTCAGAGTTATGAAATTATCACTGTCACTCCCCAGAGCTCCATCCTGTGCTTGCCATGACACATGGACTATCCAGACCACCAGTAATGATTTAATTTCCTCCTCCTCAGAGCAAAAATAGCAAGGATAATCATCCAGCACTCCATATACACAGCTGCCACCTGAAAAGTGCAGGTGAGCGCAGTTAAATGGAAAGGCAAGTACGGTCTTAGGCCATTTTTTGTACCTGGAGAACTAGACCAGCCGTATTTTGCATGCAAGATTACAGGTCTGTGTGTAGCTGCATTTTCACATTCCATTACTGCAATTGCACACGGCCAGTTACGTGCTTTAGCAGCAGCTTACAAAAGCAACTGCTGCTAAACATACAAAATCCAGCTCACAGATGCAGACTAAAAACACGCTCCTTGTTTTTCTGCCATAGGAAAAACATGCATTTGCTGTCTGCCTGCCCGTTGTGCAAACAGCACCCAGCATACTGCCTCATGCTTTGCACATTGATCCACGTTCAGCCAAGCCTTCTAATAACCTGAAGTGCATACAGCATTTTGCAATTAGAAGCGTCTCAAAAATGCAAAAAAGGCCCAGGTTCTGCATAAAAATTTCCCAGCAAGCAGCCGTAACCACTTCTCTGCCTCCAGTGTACTATCTGTTCCAGGCTCCCAAGAAACACAGCACTCACAGTGTAAGACAGTAAGAGAAGAATACCTTTTTCATTTAAACTATAGGGGAGTTTTACCTAGATAGACTGCAATTTCCTGAGCTGGAACCTGGCAAAGCGCCCAGGGCTACGACCACCCCCCTCCTTCGCTTGCAAAAATTACTGTGGAGTCTTCAACAGCCAGAAGTAGTTTTCACAGTTTTGTTTTTACGTTTCTTCTGAAAGATGCTGAGGCAAGCTCAGTTGTAAGCAAACCCAGGCGCTGCACAACTTCCAAGAACTAAACTGATGCGCAATGTTCTAAGCACACTATCCCCAAATACCCTACTGAGGAATGGTTCAGCACTGAGTCAGAGGGAAGCGGGCTGAATCACAAATAGCGATTCCTGCAAGCTGCCTTCCCCCCGCCCCCAAGTCCGTGATCCAAGCAGTGACCAGGTTGTGGTTTGCTTGGGAAATCTGATGAGATCACAGTCTGGGGAGATACAGCTTCAGACACTTGAGTTTTTGTTAACCAACTCCTTGTTTTGCATGGAGACACGGACGGCAGTTGCTCTACCAGGTTCCCCATATGTTTGTAATACTGTTGTTATGGGAATACATGTACAGTCCATGTCACTGGCAAGTTGTGCTGCTTTGTGCTGGAAGGACAAAACAGAACTCATTGTCCAACAGAGCACCGAGTTTAGGCATAGCTCAAGCAAAATTTATTGCAGCGTGAGTCACGCTCAGTGCAAAACGCGTGCTTCGTTCACACGATGCTGTGGGACCCTGCCACGCTATCCACCATCAGGACCCACCTTCTGCAAGACCTCTGTGTTTGAGACCGCTCTTTCTCCAATGGGAGAAGTGAAGGATAAAGTGGGGACAACAGCAACTTGAGTACTAACATGAGTCCACATCACAGAGCAAAAAAACCTGCTTCCCAAGTAGCCCCAAAATGGGCATTGAGCTTGCTTACAGGAATAATGTGTGTGTTTATGTCTGCAAGGCTCTTATCAAAACCTCTGTGCCTGAGAAGCCTACATACACCCTTAGGTGCTGGCAGGGAGCATCCGTGGGGCTCACATCTCTGGAGGCACCAGCAGCAACTGAGGCTCTGCCACATCAGAGTGGCGCTGAAGAACCGACGAGGACAAACCTTCATGCCTGACAATCCCAAAATGTGCGAAATGCAAGCGGGAGGAGTGAAATGTGTTTTGTTTACTGCCAACCCCACTGACTCCTGAGCTACTGCTGAAGATCTCAGCCACAAGAGAGGAGCTGACTGGAGCAACATGCAACCAGCTCAAAGGAATACCAATTTGCGCATTTAGGCTCCTTTTAGCTGTCTGCAGGCAGTGACAGACATGGCCAACTCCTCTCCCTACCCCCCCAACCCCGAGACATTGCAATTTTCTGTTCCCATCTCAGGCAGCCAGGCACATCCCATGCTGTAGTTGAGGTTTAATTGCATATGCACTCTGTGGGGAAGGGCAGCATGGGACGGAGCCGTCCATCCACAAAGCAGAGGGACAGAAGGCTAAGAATCATTCCTGTCCTCCAGTAACCCTCACTGATCGACGCATCTAGGATTTTAAAGTGCATCGCTGATCAGATCTGCAGGTTGTCCTAGAAGGAGAAAAGTGACATAAAATATGCACAAGCCTTCCTTCTGTCCTGACAGCAGGTTGAGTTTTCAGATGATGTGGAAACAGCAGCCTGCTCTCCTCCCCCAACATGATGTCCTCACGCCTTCGCTTCAGTGCTGCCGCCTCACTGCCCTCTCCAGGGCCCTGCTCCTTCCCCAGCATCCCTGCTGTGGCTCTGCCCAAGGCTCCTTGCCACTGCCTTTGTGCCTGCTTAGCCCTTGGCCTCTCCTCTCAACACACCAAGTAGGGGCCCATTAGTGGTCTCTGTTTGGCACAAAGCAAGAACAGAAAGGGCATCAAATTGCCATCTGGGGGCAGAACTTGCCCACACTGCCAACCCAGCTGCACTCCAGGCAGGTGATCCCAGAGAGGATGGGAAGAGCGTGCACTTGTGCAATATGTCCATGTGCACAGCACGCCAGTCTCTCTGCCAGACGCAGGCATTGCCTTCCTTTTCTCCTCATCTTCAATAAGAGACACACAGAGAACATCTGACCCGAGATCAGCTCTCTGCATGTATATGTGCATGAAATTTTTATGGCATTGTTTGTGTGTGTGATGTCTGCGGTGTGTGTCTGCTCCGTTCTCAGGACTGCTGTAGTGAACAGAAATGCCAAAGTGTGGCACATCTTGGTTTTTGGTGTTGACTGCCCTGTACTTCACATCAGCTCTCGTGCAAAGCTGGATGTAAAATCCTACCAGTGCGTCACTGATAGAATGAGCACTGATCTACACCAAGGAAAACAAGAGAACCGAGCCATGCCTACCAAGAACCATGTTTATAACATGTACCTCTTGCCCCTCCGGAGGGACAGCATGCCACTCATGCAGGTACATCAGCAAAAACTTGCTGCTTCCGAGAACAGGGGTAGAGTGCATGTGAAAAGCTTGACTTCACCCCTGGGCCTATTTCACCAAGGCTCGGGAAGCATCAGATTTGTCATTGGTGTCACCAGATTCCAACATAATCAACAGAGATTCACCAAGTCACACTAACAGAAGGTCCCCTACTCCACTCACAGACAAGGCAAGCCACACACTCTCTGCCACCAGCCCTCGGGCTGCTTATGAGGAGCTTTTCCTTCCCTTGCTCAGCAGCAAAACACAGACCTCCGCTTCCTCCTGCACCCCAAAGCCCTGCTGCCCCACATCTGACTCACCCACACTCGCCTCACTGAGTTCAAAATTCCCCCTCATTTCCAAGTTGCTCCCAGGTCTCCATCAGCCACCCTAATCCCCCCCGCTCCCCACCTGCCTGCCAGCACCTCTCCCACTGGTTTTCCACCAACACCAAAAACATTGGAGCCGGCAGCGCAAGCTCCTCACTGGTCCGGCTGCATGAGGCCAGCATCTCCGTCTCCACCTCACTGCCCAACGAGGCCCATTCCAACCTTCCAACCCCAGCCCGAGAGCTCTCCCGTGCCGTGCCCGAAACCCCGGAGCGCGTCTCCCCGCACGCCTCCATCACCGGGCTTCCGCCTGCACAGCGCGGGATGGAGGAGGCATCGCGGAGAGCGCTACACCCAGCCATGCTTTTCTGCTTTGATTCTTTCGCTGCTTATTTATTTATTTTGCGGAGGGAGGCAGCGATGCCGAGAGAAGCAGGCTGAGATTTGTGCCGTGCACGTTTTTTGTTTTTTTTTTTTTTTGCAGCAGCAGCAGCGAGAGCCTCCATCTTCCCCGCCGGATTGAGCGGGGTCTCAGGACGACGGCGTCTCCCTCCCCACCTCCGCTCCCCGCGTCCCCCGGCGGCGAGGCTCCGCTCCCGGCGCCGGCTGCGGGGCACGGCCGCCCGCCCTCTCCCCGTTCGGCTCCCGCTCAGCTCGGGCTGCGTCGGGACGCGGGGACGACGGATTCGCGCAGCCCGTCGCTTATTTTCACCGAAACGACCACAGACCAGCGAAACCCGATGCCAAACTTACAGACCTCCCGAGAGGCGCGGAGAGGCTTTCCGAGAGCAGAACCCCTCCGGGATTCACGGCACCCGGGGCGCGAAACGCGACCGCGCGCGGACCGCCCCCTCCACCCTCCCGGGCCCCGCCGACAAAAGACCCCGCGGTGGCTCCTCGGGCCCGGCCGCCAACAGGTGTGACGCGCCCCGCGTCCCCCCGCCGCTGCGGGGGAAACTGAGGCACGGCGCCGCCCGCCCGCCGCAAAACTTTCCGCCCCCCGCCGCGCCGCGCCGCGCAGCGCCGGGCCGGACTGCGGCACGCACCGCCGGCGGCCGCCTCGGCGGAGGCGTCCCGGGGCCGGGCCGGGCGGCGGCCGCAGCTTACCTGCCTCAGGCGGAGGGCGCGCTGCGCGGCATGGCGGCGGGGCGGGCGGCGGGAGGCGGCCGGCGGCCCGGCCTGCGCTCGCGGGGCGCTAGGGCAGCATCAAGGCAACTTAGGGGGAAGGCTGGCGGGGCCTATTGTCTGCGCGGGGCGGCGGGGCGGCGGGGCGGCCTCCCCCCGCGGGCGCCGCGGCGCTTGGTACGGCCCAGGCATTCATGCCAAGCGGCTCTGGCGCACGGCGCTCGCCTCCCGCGGCTGCTGACAAGCCGCAAACGAGGCGCCCCCTCCCGCCGCCTCCCCCGCCCCAGCGGCGGGCGGGACGCGTCGCGGCCTCCCCCGCCTCGCGCGCACCGGCGGCGGCCCCCGGCCCCTGGGGAGCGCTCCGCCCGGGCCGCCCTCCTGCGCGGGGAGCCCGGCCGAGAGCCGCGGTGCCCAGCGAGCTCCGCCGCCGAGCTGCTGGGCGGTGGGCGCGACGTGCCCGAGGTGGCGGGAGCCATCTCACACGGCCGTCGTCCCCGTCCCAGCAACGGCTCCTCTCGATGGGTGCGGGCCCGCGCCCCGAGAACCGCCAGCCTCCGGCTCTCTGGGGCTTCCGTGGGAGCCCGGCGAGGAAATCGGAGTGGCTCCCAGGCCACGCAACGCCCCTGAGCTCGGGCTGGGGCTGAGCCCTTTGGTGGCACCATGGCCATCCGGGCCTACGCGCCCTCCGTCCGGCAGAAGATAAACCAGAAGGTGGCCGGTGTGAATCACGGAGCAGTGCGCCTGGTGCACGGGTTCACGAGGGTTCAGTCGGCGCAGCGAGGAGCCACATGACCCACTGTCATAGGTTTCATAACAAAACCACAAAACTCCATCTCAAAAAACACATCCCTGTCCAGGGACAACAAAAGGTTTTTCTGTGAGGCTCAGCGGAAAAGGACTGCGGAGCCCAGAAGTGTTGCACAAGCATCAGCTGGTTTCATTTAATAAAAATAATTATTATAATCACAATAATCGCAACCCAGATAGCTTTTTTGTCCAACGATCTCAAAGACACTTCACTAACTCGAGCAAGTGTTTTTATCTAAATTTAACGAGGGGTAAAACAAAGTCAGACAGACAAAGTGACCTACCAAGGTCATCTTGCAAATCTGCAACAGAAGGGAGAATGCATGGTTCTGAATTTAAGAGCCCAACAGAGAAGCCACCTCCCAAACACAAAGCTCCTACAGTCTCCCAAAACTCTAAAGTTTAATTGAGTCATAGAATAATAGAAGTTCTGTATCAGTCCATGTTGCTCTGTGAAGAATTTTAATCAGGTCCAATTTGAGTTTGGATACTAGGACAGATGCAAATGATGTGTTTCCTAGGAAAGAGAAATGGAGGTCAAGCAAGGAATAAAGACTGTGACCAAGAATGGCTGGAGATGGAGAGAGGAACGGACTGGAGGAAGCACAGCCAGGATGGAAAAACTGTGCACACAGGCACCATAGCTCTGTACACCAAAGCCACTTCATGGTGCCAGAGCTCTGCCCTGAGAGGAGCTGAACACAGTTTGTTTCTGAATGAGAGACCTGGGTCATGTCAGGGTGCCATAAAGGCTGGGGTCCACTTAAGCCATCCTAAAAAGTTCAGGATCTCTACATCTTCTCATATAGTCCTTTAAGGGAGAAGAAACCTCCCCAGGCTGCCACAGGTTGAAGCCTGATCATTTTCAGATCCACATTCTGCTAATGGGAAAAAACAACCCAGGGCTAAACTCACCTTGTCTAGGAAGGCTGCACCCAGAAGAAACAGCCTCTCTTGGCCGCTCCCAGTCTCGCTTTTTAGGCTGCTTTTGTACCTCAATGAAGATGACTTCGTCCTCTCTGCCAGCCCCTGGAGCTGCTAGAGTCTAACCAGCCCTGGATGAGAGCATGTCTTCTTGCAGCTGATGAGAGCTGCTGCTCCTGGCGGGGTGGATTTTCCCTCTTCCTTCATTTCCATAACGTTTCTCTTCTGTTTACTTTCCCATTGCTATCCTCATGGCCCCAATTCAGGACAGCGTGTAAGCACATGTTTAATCTCATTGATCTCATGGTACTCCACGTAGGAAGGAAAACACAGGTCCCTTCAGAGTGCTTGTCTCTGAATTTTACATTAAAGAGACGCGAGACAAAATTCAGAAGCAGTCACCTGAGGGTGGACTGGGACCTGGGCATCCCCGTCTTCTCAGGTGAAATGCAGAACAAGCAGAGTGCCGATCCCTGCAGATGCTTCACCCCCAGTGTGTGCCCAGGGAAGCCACAACTCCCTTGGCAGGAGAGGTAAGCATGCCCTCTCTCCTCAAACAGGCGCGGCTCAGAAGCTGGAGCTCTTCCACAGGAGACACAGACTGGAAATGCCAGGGGCAGAGCAAGCAGCACAGGCTGGGGCTTCTGAATCTTCCAGGAGTGCTTTAACCCTCCTGGATGCTGCACCTTACCAGGAAGCATCAGCCTCACAGTTTTGTACAGTGCCCATCCTGGAGGCATGCTTTTGGAGGCACAGAAGCATTTTGTTTCTGGATTCGCCTGCTGCTGTGCTAAGCTTTGTCAAGCAAGAGGACAGGTACAGAGCAGATCTGCTGAAGCCAGGGGTCTCACAGTCAAAGCTGATGGGCCTGAGGGCTCTGGGCATCCTCAGAACTAGCCATCAGCCGAGCGAGGGTTTGCAGCATCATACCTTGCTCACAGGTATCTGAAATTCATCTGAATCCTGCTTCAGGAGATCAAGAGCTTTACTTGACTCATATCTGGGATTAATTTCCCTGGTAGGAATTACAATATCCCTTATTGGCACTTCTATTAATTCAGACAGTATGATGTTTGGTGGGTTTGTTTGTTTGCTTTGGGGGGAGAGAGATAAAACATTTTCTCTATGTGCATGTACACTGTCTTATATGATAGGACCCCAAGTCTAGTTCAAGTGATGAGATGGCTCCTGTAAAGAGGCAGACAGTGGGATAGTCTAGCTTACATACATACCTGCTTCCTTGTTCTACTGCACTGAAGCATTCATCTCTCATCTCCTCTACAAATGTATCAAGTAAAAAAGCAATAGTACTGTGCTTGTCTTGTGTCCCAAGCAGGAGTACACACACTTGCACCATACAGACCTGTGCATGCCCAGTAGACCAGACACCTCTGCAAGGCACATAGGCAGATCACCTGTACAGCAGGTCTGACAATGTGGGGATTCGTTAGGCATTGTGTTTCCGTGCTTGTATGCTATACGGTTCACCTCGCCAGTGTGCAATTGACCTATCCTGAATTTCTGGATGTTCAGCAGCCCAGCTATCTGACAGACCCGATGGGCATGTGGGAACTCTGATATTCCAATTCCATCCCAACAAAGTTCCCAGGTGGAGAAAGATGAGAAATCCAGGGAAATATGCACATGTGGAAGCTCACCATGCTGAAAAAGACGGGTTGATTCACCTGTGCCTGTGCAGCAACTGTTCACACCTCTTCTGCTCTTTGCTGCTATGCCTCACCTCATGCTCGTTCTTAGCTGAGTGCACAAGTTGTTCAGAAAGATAGGGGTTCCCGAGTAAATGCCCCTCTGAACTGGCGTGGCTCTGCTTGTCCACACGTACACATTCCTCCTCACAGCGCATCAGCTGGTTGTGCATCTTGGCTGTCCCTCTGTCCCTTGTAGCACATGTTTTGAAATGTTGCGCTTGGTCACATTTTACGGCACTTTGGGGAGTCTTTTACTCAGCCCCATTAGTTTTCCCCACTGTCAATGCAGCCTAATGCCATTGCCACAGATGCTTCATTCCTGGTCAGACCTCAGATAAAATATTCTTAAGAAAACCTCAGAAATCCCATTATTGCCAATTTTCAAACCATCTGTTCCTTTTCTTAAAGTCCCTGATGTTGGATTCATGGGTTTATGCAAGAATCTCAGCTTTCACTAAAAAAGGAAAAGTCACTTTTCTAGTTCCCGAAAGCCTCCAACACTGGAATACCAGAGGACTCTGAAGTGATCGTGCACTCATTTCAAGCCAGATTTCTGAGATAATGCCCTGATTTGCAGGTCCTGGCTCTCAGTCTTGGTCTCTGGGGATGAGAGCGCACCGTTCAGCTGTATTTAGAGACCTTTCTGCTGGAAGCAGAGGGATGCACTGTGAAGTATAAGAAGAAGAGGGAAAGGACAGGTCTGAAGCAGTACATTATAAAGGTGTTCATAAGCCTTCACAGCCAGAGGGGGGGGGGGGAAGACGAGGGAGGGATTGTTCCTGTTGCAGTTGCATTGTTTTATGGTGGTGTCATGCAATGAGATGGTGCCGGTTGTGGTTGTAACCAGCAGGCGGAGCTGAGCTGAATAAACAAGAGAGAGCTATTCATAGCCATAAGGAGGGCAGAGCACTCCTCTCCTAGCAACACAACCAGAAGAAGAGCAGTAAGAGCTCTGCCCAACTGGGGAAGAAATGTGCGCGAAATGTGGATGTTCTTCTCCTTCCAAGCAGTTTCTCTTCCATTGCTGTGAGATGCCTAGAGACCTCTCACCTGTCCTGCCTGCTCTGCCCAATTGCCCTGTTTGAACTCAGCAGTGTACTTACACAGGGTTTAGTAAAGTCCATTCTCTGAGAGTTTGACTAGCAAACGCCCTTTTCTGCTTTAAAATGAGAAATACAGGAGAAGCAGAAGGCAGAACACAAATCTGTGCTGCAGACTGTTGCACCCAGGAACTTGGTGGGATGAGGGCTCTGTTCTGCTGTCTCAGGGTTAATGATGTACCACCCTTGTTCCACAAGCAATTGGAAGGCTGCTCCATCTTGCTATTTCTTCACCCATTTCTCCTTATCCAAAGTCCAGTGATGTCAGCATCTGCACACAGTGCCTGATGTTTTTTCTGGAGGGGGCATCCCAAGGCAGAGCTCTGGAAGTTTTGGGTGCATGCGATAAAGCCCATGGCAGTTAAATGCAGAAGGACATTTTGTAAAGGAAGCTAGAACACCTCACCATTTGAAAGATTAGACATGTAGTAGCAAGGTACTGACAAGTGTTCCAAACACCTGTAACATCACCAGTAAATCAAGCAAAAGCATTTGCCAGCTCATCATTAGGAGAATAATGAGGTAATCACTATAGAATTTAGGCCAGGCAAAGAGGCCTGCATCCATCTGTAGGAGATATCACCACAATGAATAGTCAGTATTTAAGAGGAAACTTATGGACTTCCATCAGAGGGAATCCAATCCATAATGAAAAGTGTCCCTTGTTCTGACTTCTGCACAGCACAGGCATACAGTCACACCTCTGGAAACCTGCAAATCTGCCTTCATCATGCTACCATCACGTAATTACCATAAGCAGACTTCTCAGTTTGTGAATCCACCAGTCCATAAGCTTCACAAATAACTCAAAATCAGAATACAGGTACTGTGTTCTCTGATACACCACAATAAGCAGATTTTGAATGACATTTTAGTTTTCCAACAAGGTTTCAGTGTGTGAATTTAATAAATTGCTGGGAACAAAAAAAAAAAAAAAAAAAAAAAGGAGGAGGGTAATCATAGGCACAATTACAGTGTCTATCTGGAAGGTTGCATACTAGGCTTCTAGATCTCTTGCAAAACATGCCACCACTTGAACTCCAGCAGTAATTATCTTTTACAGAGTTTGGCAAGAAGAGAGGGCCTCGACTCACAGTTTGCCATTCAGTTACAAACTTTCTGTTAAAGGAGAATGACAAAATCCAGGAATCCCAGGTTTCACCTCTAACTTTAGGACCTAGAGATTAATATAATAGATGGGGCAAGCAAGTCACATAGATTTGGCACATCCAACTGAAAGGCAGCGCAGCTGATGGGATAAAAGAACTGTATTTTGATCTCAACTAATGGGATATGGCACAGCTTTTTTCTTTGTTTATTTTTGCATTGCAGGAAGGTTAGGCAGGCAGGGGGTAACAGACTGAAGCCTTGCTCAGCAAAGGTTAGGAAGTGCCCTGAAATATAAATGAAACAGCAGCATAAGACAAACAGCAATGTAAGGTGTGCTCCCTCAGAGCAGCTTCCCTTCCCTTAGTCTGTAGGAAATCAAGGCTGGGATTCTTTCTTGGTGTACCTGATTCAGCTGAAAAAGCAGAAGCCTGATACAGTTAAGAGTACTTGATAGAAATGATAAGACAAGGGAGAGCAAAGAGAAAAGAACAATTGATTTAATGCCTTCTTCATCTGTATTTAAATAAATAAAGGTGCCAGTATAAGGCTCTAGGCACCTTAACACACAATTAAGACTACTAAAGAGAAACCAAGCTACGCACCACTCCCAAGCAGCATGAAATGATTATCCAGAACGTGCTCTGCCACCTCCCAGAGGAAAAGAAAAGACTGGTTCCAGCCCTTCCAGCTTCTCTCTTCAAGGGTCTCATTCTCAACACTCTCATCTTATGGACTTCTACTATTAAGGGAAACGACACATTCCTGAGTGCCACTGCTGCCCTGCTGGGACACCCATGCACTCTCTGCCTACCCATAGACCAGGGCAGCCAGCAGTACTCCCAGTGACCACCACTGCTGCCGTACTGCACAGGAAGGGAATGTATGCATTGCTTTTCTTCCTCTGCTAACTCTTAGCAGAAAAAGTGTTGGCTTACCCCAGACA
Organism: Phasianus colchicus; assembly: GCF_987193195.1. Lineage (NCBI taxonomy): Eukaryota > Metazoa > Chordata > Aves > Galliformes > Phasianidae > Phasianus > Phasianus colchicus. The sequence goes on along the minus strand of NC_143436.1, from coordinate 94,404,965 downwards.
CTGTTGATGTTGAAGAATATTGCTTACCTCAGCATAACAAGCTGGAGAATTTTTGTGTCCACGGTGGAGGGGTTAAGGGGGGGAGAGAGGGGGCAGGCAGGAAGGAAAAAGAAAAAGAAAAAGAAAAAAAAAAAGAGGACTAAAAAACTCCAAGTGATTTCACTAGCAGTTACTTCACTAACAAGATTGTTACAGGCTCCCAGCTTGTAACATTGTTAGCATTTCCCCCACCACCTTATACTGAATCGTTTCTGTTTGCCATTAACATCTCTTGCCCAACTTGCAGCTGCACTCTGCCTCTCTTCCCCAGGGCAGGGGCTGGAGCTGACAGGCCTCAGTGGAGACAGCAGCCACCTTCCCCAGGGAAGGACCAGCACTCTCAGAGGATGACCAGCACTGACATCACTGCCTGCACTGCACTCCACCAAAGCAGCTCTGGTAATTCCCAGCTCCAGTAATCTCCTGCCCAACTTGCACAAGAGTCCCTAAGATGGTATGGTGCTAATGGACAAGCTCAGAAGCATGCCAGCTGGGGAAATGATCAGCGACCAGTTTGCATGGATGAGGCAGAGAAAACTGTGGAATTAGTGGATATGGAATCAGTTGCAGCCAGAGGGCTGAGGTCAATGTCTCTGTTGAGGTGGAGCCAGGTGATGAGTAGTGTTCCCCAGGGGTCAATCTTGGGACCAATGCTCTTCAGCATTTTCATGAATGACATAGACAGTGGGATCAAGCGTACCCTCACCAAGCTTGTAGATAACACCAAGCTGAAAGTACTTGAAGGGAGCTTACAAACAGGTGAGAGACTGACTTTTTTACAGGATCTGACAGCAATAAGAAAATGGGGAATGATTTTAAACTTATGAAAGCTACACCTCACCCAGTTGGCAAGTCAGCCAATGTCCTGAAGAGCCAATCTGTATGGTCCTGCAGGGTTTGCCATTGCAGTGATGCAGACACCTATGCAGTATGACATGAGCCATCCTGGATCCAGCTTCCTCAGTTCGGCAGTGTTTCTTATGTACTAATGAGCCTAACCCTTATTTCTTTGTGCACAGCATCCAAAAGCAAGCAAGACTTTCATGGGATCAAGACCTGAGCTATGGAGTCTGCCATGCTTCACAGTGCCTACAAAGGTATAGTGGCTTGGGTCTTCATTGGCATGCCTATCCTTGTACCACCTTCTGTGTCATGGTATCATCAAGATGCCTGCAATATGCAGTGGGAGCAGGAGGAATGATCAACATCAACAATTTTGTTTCTGATGAGGGAATCCAAACCCTTCAATGACCTCAGGTACACTATGTCACCTGCCCCAGTGCAGGGTATGCCTCAGCACACACACTGACACAATCCCAGCCTGGCAGTCATCTCTGTGAGCCCATTCCATGAGCGCTCACTGACTCTAAGCCTTCTCCTCGAGTTTCCATCAACTGCTAGAAAAGCTCCCACTCTGTTGTCCCTGGTGGCTAGAACTCACATTCAGCAATCACAGCCTAGCACTCCTGCAGGAAGACAAGCTTAAACAAAGGAGCTGAATATATCTCCTCCTCATCCAGCAAGTATTCTGTTTCCTCTTCTCCTAGGTCTCCAGCCTGACTAACTCTGTCTCCATATACTGGATGCAGTCCCAGCAATGCTCAACTCTGCATGTCAGCTGGGGCCATGTGCAGTTGTGACATTAGGCACGATCCCTGATCCCAAACAGTACCAGCTGTCAACATGCTGACCCACTGGGACACAACAAAACCAGGCTTTTCTAGTTCTTATGTTCTGGCTGCCCCTTCCCCAAGGGAGTGCTTATAGCTAACCTCAAGCCTCAGAAAACACATCCAGGTCACACACTGCTCAGCAAGACCCAGTCCTAACTGACATCCCAGCAAGGACAAGCTGCAGATACCAAGCAGCCTGCTTGGCAGCATACGCTGGGCAGAAGGAAGCAGCAACTTTCCCATGGGTTGGGAGGCTCCTGGCAGCCTCTCCACAGCTCACTCCTTCCATGCTCTGCTAGCAGTTGTGACACCAGTGCTCAGCAGGGCTCTCAGGAAACCTCATCTGCAAATGTAGGAGGGGAAGAATAAGCCTGCACTAGCCAGAGTGGATGGCATGGACATATTGAGCCTCTGTGGACACATGCACTGTGGGAAACCTCCCCTACCAAACACCTGGCCTTGAAATAGAATGGGTGACTTTGCTGGGCTCCCAGTATACTCTAAATGATGTCAAAACTGAGCTTCTTGCCTTTGAAGAGCCTGGTCCATTTTCAATGTATTTTGGTGGGAATCTTTTCACTTGCTTCAAGGAGGACTTGGATGGGGAGAAAAGGAGAGATGTGGCAGTGCTACAGAGGAATCAACTTTCCCTGTGTCAAATCCATTTTTGTGGAGGAGGAGACAAAGGAATAAAAATCCAGAAAGGGACAAACCGCTATTTGTGTCTATCTGATTCCATAATTCTTTGTTCCTCTGGCATTTGTTTGTGTAATAGTAATGATTGGTGCCCCCAGTGAGGAGGTCAAGGCCTCCCCTTATAAAACATAATAGCATAATGAGAAATAGTTCCTGCCCTAAGCAACTCAAGTGAAGAAGAAAGTGAGGAGATGGGGAGCAGGGACATAACTTGCTCATGTTAACAGGGGCCAAAGGCAGAGCTGGGATCCCAGAACAGCTCTCCCTACTTTCCTTCTCCTCTCCCCTGGCCCAGGGTCCTCAGCCATAACACCACATTGACACTCCTCCATCGCTCTGTACGGCTGCAAAATGAATTCATAAGGTTCCAGAATTAGTTAATTTCCAGGAGTAGTTCCTTCATTACAAACACCACACAGCAGGCATTTTACATCTACAGCTACAAGAGCAGCCTAAGCCCGCAACCCTTTGTCAAGAGTAAAAATAGAAAACAGTCACAGTAAATGTGAAGAGAGTCAGGAATAAAGCAAGGGCAGAGAAAGATGGGAGCACTAGAAGTTCTACAAGAGAATGAATGCTTCAAAAAATATCTAATTATCTGCAGAGCCTGCATATGCTGCATGCTTGTTTTGGCATGGCAATATGATAAGGCGGCAGCTCAGGGCTACACAAAGGCAGCTCTAGCAGTTATTTAGATTGAATACTATTGACTCATTCCTAAATGAGAAGGAGCCCACCCTACCAAGTCACATCCTTCCATGTCGACTCGAGCTGAAGGAGGCCCTTGTCACTTCCATTCCCCCAGGGCCCACAGAGCGGCTCCTACCTCAGAATGAGGAGCAGGTGAGGGAGAGGAAGGCAGCTCTGAACAGGAGTGGTGGCAACAATTGCAACCCTAAAGGGAACAAAAGGGCTAATATTTCATTGGGGAAGGATCGCAGGTGCTACAGCTTCTGAACCTCAGCCACGGCTGGGCTTGAAGTGAATGTGCATATGGATGAAGTACTGAGAATAGGAGTATGGTAGCAAAATGAGTGAGAGCAGGCAGAGCGTACAGGCACAGAGTAACAGGTCCCTCCCTGTTCCTGTATTCTTGAGAAGATGTTAAAACTTGCTTCCCATCACAGTTTTCTTTATAACGCTGTCTTAGTTGGAAAACAACTTGGGAAGAATCCGTGAACATCTTGCTGAACAGAGATGAGAGCAGCAAACATCAGGGGACAGCAATAGCTTCCCTTGTCACACAGATGACACCAGGAAGACCAACTTACTGCTGTGCTGGGGGATGGCTTGGCCAGAGTGGCTTGTGTGCTCTGCCACATGCAAGTGGGTTCTTCTCTAAGGGGATCAAACGCATCATTACAGCCCTGATTAACAAAGCCAATCTTCTGTTTTCATTGGTCAGATGGGGAAATCTCCCAAGTGCTAGTACTGCTAAAATAAGATCTTGTTCACTGGAGATTAAGCAGAGCCTTCTCTTTCCAGGCATGTTTTGTTAGCAAGGGATTAACTAGGAACATTGACATTTAAGTTGTTGTCACTGCGCATTTGAGGCTAAGCACACATTAATTACAGGGCAGCACAGCTCTTGGTCACAAAGCTGCTTTTTACAAAGAGGACACAAGGTTGCACATGGGCAGCCTGGTCTAAGTATTAAATGGGGAGGTTGGTGGCCCTGCATGTGGCAGGGGGGTTGGAGATTCATGATTCTTAATGTCCCTTCCAACTCTGGCCATTCTGTGATTCTGTGCACATCCCTCCACATGTGAGAAGCGATGGACATGCAGGCCACTCCAGCAGGAATTTCAGGGGACAGGAGCAGTCCTCTCCTGCAGAGGCAACCTCAGTTAATACCATGTTTAAGCGAACAGGGTAGTTCACACTGATCACAGCTACTGCAGTTCCAGCTACTCTGCAGACACAGTCAGACATCAGCTTTTCATATGTAAGCAATGATTAGACCTTCCTTGATTGCAGAACCACATCCATCTCCAAGAGAAATTAAAAGAGGGGGAAAAAAAAAAAAAAAAAGGATGATGCCAGTTCAGTGACGGGGCTTGTAGTCCTGGTGCTCAGAGATGGGCAGCATTCAGCTGGGTGCCCTCCTTCCCCCCTGAAAGGTCCTCTCGTCAGCATCACGGCTGGGTATCTCAGATGACTGTGAATTAAATCAGCTCAAAACATCAGCACAGCCATCCATCAAGTCTCATTCACACTCGACTTCAAATCTCATTACAAGCCAAAAAGGCACAGTTCTGTTATTGTCCTAGAGCTTCCAGCACAAACGCATTCAAAACACTGCAAGAGAAATGGTGCCTCGGCACACCGGCATATAGCTGCAACAGAAAGCGCTTTCTCCGGTGCGATTGTTCAGCTCCATTTCATGGAGAGAGTTGCACGGAGGGAGGGCTGCGTGGCAGGGAGAGAAACAGAGAAACACTCCAGGCTACACAGAGCTGACAGGGAGAGCGGGAGGAGCGGGGAGGCGGGCGGGGAGGGCGGCGGGCAGGCAAGCAGGGAGGGAAACGGGGCAGCAGCAAGAGGGGGAGAGGATGCCGCAACGACACCTCAACCTCCTCCCCCAGACAAATAAGAGGGGGGACTTTAAGAAGCGTGCGTGTGGGAAGGTGGAGCAGGAAAAGGCCAGGGGCGAGCAGAAGCCCCGCATCGCAGCCACCCCGGCCTCCCCCCGGCCCGGGCCGCGCCTGCCCCCTGGCGGCTCACTCTGGGTGCGGTGGCGCTGAGCGGCGCCGCCCGCCCCGCCCGCTGCCAGGCCGTGCCGCGCTAATGGCGGCCTGCCCCGAGGGAGCGGGCGGCGAGAGCCCCCGCGCGGGGCCTGACGCCGGGCTGCCTCGCCGGCTGCTCTCGGCTCCTTCAGAGCAAGGACGGGATCCCTTCCCGCCCAACCTCCGCCGCTGGAACTTTTTCAAGAGACAGCAGATGAAAATAGCTGCCCAAATACATGAAGTATTCCGAGACTCTGAACGGCTCCTGGGATGGGGCATCCACAGCTTCTGCAGGGAGCCCATGCCAATGTCTTACGGCCCTCTGAATGTAGAGGACGTTCTTCACTCAATCTAAATCTCCCTCCTTTAGTTTAAAACCATTTCCCCTTGTCCTGTCGCTGTCTGATGGATGCCAGCTTGCAGCCCAACGGCGGCAGCAGATGTGAATCTACCCCAAACTTCCGCTCTCAGCATAGGCAGAACAAGGGCAATCCATAGGTTTGTCCCACGGATAAGGGACGTGGGCGCTGCCATGACAAAGGCCACAGCACTTGAACAGCTCTGACTCCTGCAGCAGTGGAGAGGAGCATCTTCACCTACAGGTATAACAAGGGGTGGCCTCGGTGAATCAACCAACCAGTGGAAACTTTGTGCTGTATTTTTTTTTTTTTTTTTAACCCTGAAAGCAGGGGAAACTGGATGGAGTGGAAGAAAAGCAAGAATATGTTATATTCTGCTATAACTCCCCACCCCCACCCACCCCTTTAGAGCCTTTATCATACATCAGCGTATTACACGTTGACCCTATGTTTAGGATGAGTAAAGGCAGTCCCCAAAGAATTGCCTCTCCATGAGAGACTTCCTCCAGACTACACAAGCAACATGAGAGGCCAGCTGATCCCCAGAGGGCAAGAACCACCCTGGGCTGGGTGCAGGAACGCTTGTGCCAAACACCAGGCTTGAAACTGACTACATGCCAGAGTGGGTACAGAGCGAAGCAGCCACCATGTGTTTACAGAAGGAGGGTGCAAATTGGCCTTCAGGGAGAGCTACTCTGCTATTGTCCCTGTAGCTCTGGGGTGGGGGAAAGACCTCCAACCGAGGGAACTACCAGGCAGGTGCGTATCTGCTATCTCCTAGGGGGAAAGGATTCAGAGCTGAACTGTCTGAGCCTATTAACAGCTGATAGTTTCTGTGGATACATACTGGCACAGGGGTTTACTGCAAGTAGCCTGCTTCCATCTCTAATGCTGCCTTCAGACCTTCGAGCCCAGCCCTGTGAAACACTGTTCCCACTACACTCTACAGTGTCTCTCACTGACAATTTTATTTTCATACTGGGAGACCTGAAAGGTGGTTTGCAGTAAATGGAAAGAACTGTACATTTGCATGGTTGCATAATCATGTTATACATGGATCTTTCGAACACAGGAGAGCAGAGCGAGAGAGAGGAAATTGGAACGTCACAAGCAGGAGCTAAAAGCCAGATTTCTCCATGAGATCAAGGAGTAGATGTAAAGTCAGTCAGATGGAGAAATGCCTGAATAGCTCTTCCAAATAGCAAGAGTTGCAGGCTTAGCTTGAAACATAAACAAAGCAAGATGTTTCTGGGGGCTGGGCAGGTTTTGTATAAACTCTATTTCCTCTTCCATCATTGAAACCGGATGAGAAGAACAGCCTGTAGTTTGCATCTTTTGCCTCTCTGAGGGCTTACACAGGGCTCATTTTCCAGGACTGTCAGACCAGGACCCATATTCACTGCACACAAAGAAAAATTACTCACAGCCATGTGGCCAAATGAAAAACTGAAGCTGAGAAGCAGTACTATGTATTCTGGAATTACATATATTCTCCTCTTACTAAATCCTCATTTACCAGCATTGGAAGCTTTCCCTTTTAGATTTGTCACAGCCCCCAGCCCAGGTCACCTGAAACACAGCCTGCAAGACAAAGCATCACCTGAAACATAAGTGCTATTAAAAGGAAGGGGCAAATTTTCATAGAAATGAAGCATTCTGTGATACAAGAGATCTGAAAACAGCAAGTCTTTAAGGATGAAAAATTTACTTTGGAAACGTGGCCCATCTCTCTCTCAGTTGCTTTAAAATTGCCACCTCACCTGCCTTACTGACATCAGAATGCATAGCAGGGTAACAGAAGGGTGAGAATGTTTCCACAAACATTTTGTGGTCCACTTTGTTACTCTAGTACTGCTGCTTTTTTTTTTTTTTTTTTTTTTAATCTAGGACACTTACATATCCAAACTGTTTGAAATGTTTAAACATCTGAAGAATTTCTCAGCTGCTTCCTCAAGTGTGAAGTCAAACACAGCTTATCCTGCAGAAAAAAGGGAGAGTGGGAGGACATGTTTTTTTTAAATGTTGTACCTCCTCACCTCCTTTGCACAGTCTGATTACTTGCTCGGAGTAGGTAATAAGTACTGTATTTGAAGGAGATCTATCCTCAGCAGAAAAGGATGAGGGAACAACAGGTGCCCAATCTGAATTAACTATCTTACCCCTAGGTGCAAAGCTGTCATCACAAACCCCGAACCTGTTACACAGAATAAAAGGCTAACAGGAGAGCTACGGGAGTGCATTTCCAAATAACCTGCAGCATATGGCAGCAAGACCCTGCAGGATTTCCAGTGGCACAAAGCAAGACTGCAAGGGGCTGGCTTCCCTTTTACACTTGGGCCTTTTTGCAGCATTCTGGAAGTGTGAAGAGGCAACAAGTAAAGTGCAAACTTGGCCCACTGTGCTCACATTAAATTCCTTGACATGGGGCATTTTGTGTGAGTGGGATAGCTGTCAGACATTGCCTCTGAGGACACATTCCTCAGTGGGCTCAGGCTGCTCAGGAAACTTTGGATGCCACTTCCAACCCAGGCAGCTCCCAACGTTCTAAATCTTACTGCAGTGTCAGATTCTGCCTGCTGCAACTGCACTACAAAGCATAGGCATTTATCCTTACCTCCATGCTCAGTGTAGACACAGTTTAGCTAACACATCTTTTTACAACCCCACACTCCCAAGACTGAAATGTCTTAGACTGTCAGTAGCCCCACAAGCAGGACTAAGAAGCAAGCAGAAATGGGTATGTCCACAATGCATGTTGTTATGAAAAGCAGAGATACCTGAGTTACCTGTAAATTACTTTTTTCAGGTTCTGGAAGCAGGCCAGGAGGCACATACAGATGCAGTTAGACAGCTGCAAGCCACTTTACATAAAACTTGATGCATTTGACACTAAAAAGGACAGGTCTGAGATTTTAGAGGAATACACTGCAAAACCATTGCTTGAGATGTGATGGGCCAAGTTGCTTGCAACACAAAGATGAACTGAACCTTAGCACTAAATTTCCTACTAATTTTCTGGTAGAGATGTTCAAGGGAGAGATATGACAGCATTTTTTCCAGCATGAAAAATCTTCCTTTATGGCCTGGACTGTGTCACACACACCTCATACACTGAAAGAAGGATCAGGTAATAAGCACAAGTAAGGTCAGAGCACGACTCAGTGAGAGACCTTTTGAGGACAAGCTGCTACAAAGCTAACATCCCAGCAAGCTCATACCATGCCTCAGGCAAAGGCTTCACCTGAAGTCACAAGAGGGAAGAAGTGAGGAAGGAAGGTGAATTGGTTTGCTCTGAATTGCGCAGAAGTTTCTCTTCCACTTGTGAGTGAACATATCTTCTGTATCACAGACAAAGCAGATATGGAAATCCATAAGGAACAGGCTCTGTCCACTTAAATCATGTTCTACATGAGCAGTTGCTTTTGCTGCAGTAGATCTCCAGTCAGTAGATCTCCAGCAGGACATCCCAGAAGTACTGAGTTGTTTGGAACTGCTGATGGCTAAGGCTTACATTAGGAGAATGTGTACCAAGGAATGCACCACACCAAACAGCCACAGAAATCCTCCCCACTGCAAACTAGCCATCCAGTTATTCATGGTACACAAGTAGTACAAACACCAACAGGGAGCTACAAAATCAGCATAAGCTTTGGCAGACAGTAAGACAGAATCCATGTCAGGATAATGGTGAAAGAGAGCTGCATGACGCACCCAGCATAGGAAATGGTTTTCCTTTTTAAAAAATGAGAACTAGTATAGATGGAACAGAGGCAGACAAATAGCAAACATCTTCGTGCCAAGGGAATAATGCTTGGGGTAACGGGATCCACTCTAAAATGAACACTTCCAGTCATCTTTGCAGTGATGACAAAGAGGAAAAAAACCAGGAAAAACCAGGAAGAGTAACATTGGAAGGACAGGTGGCATGAAAAGCCTAGGGAACTGAACACAATTAATTGTCAAGATTTGATTCCTCTTTCATACAATGGCTAATATTTTTTGTTGTTGTTCAATCTATTGGCAAAAAAGATGTGAAAGCATGAATTTGTAGACACTGGGAACACCCTGTAGGAAAAAAAACTCCTGAAATTTTCCAAACTATGGGCCAGAGCTCCTTTAAAGTGACATTTAATCAAAAGAAAGAAAATGAGCTAGTCGCATTTAATTTTGTAAAAAAAGGATCCTATTGTTCTAACATTATTTTGTTTCACTAATGTTTTGAGAAATTGGCTCCCTCTGGTTTGGATTTTTAAAGACTGACATGGGGCAGATATGACAAATGAAGAAAGCCTGTAGGACTATAAATGGAATAGAACTGTTGTTTCTACGCTCAGTTATGTGTGGATCTTACATTCTTACATATAAGAAAAAAAAAAGGGGGGGGATGGGGGTGAAACTGTTGACAAAGAGCTGAGAGTATGTTAGTAAATCTAAGGTAAGATGCATCCAAGAATGCTATAAACACTCAGAGCTTGGCATGAACTTAAAAAACTGCAATACAACAGCCCTGGAAATATGCAGCTAATGGCACGTAGAAGAATGTAATTTTTTTCTATGGTGTCACTTGTGGCCAAGCATATGATTATAGTAAATATCTGAAGCCAATGATTCTACTACCCTCTCCTGCCAGCGACTACCATAATTCCCCAAGGTAATGGGAATCCATCTCTTTCACTTGCCTCCAATGGAGCCTCTCCTCTTAGGTTTAACCTTGAACCCAAATTGCAAGATCTCAACTCTTAGCACATGAATTAGTTAATTCCATGCACATAAACTTTTCTATCAAGCTTACACTTCCATCTTTACCAATATATTTTCCAAATTTCTTCTCTTATTTCAATATTTAAATGTGAAAACGTACACTTCATAAGAGATGAGCTCTGCCATGTCAAAGATCTCACGCTCACCAACCTGTCTCAATAAATACTCTGATGGGTATTTATTTTACTTAACCTTAAGCCAAAGCAGCTCAGCTTTGTTGTGTAGACGGTCCTTATATTTTCTTGTTTTTGTGAATTTGTATACAGATAAACAGCATTCATGATCTGACATTTCACTTTGATTGCAAGTTGCTGTAATTAAGAACCACAGCTTTATGAATTTTAATCATCAGCTGTAAGTGGTACATTATCTCTAGTTCACAATGAAAGCAATCAAGTGGACAAGATATTTTTAGAGACATTACTGTGGTAATATTACATTAAGTAGCGGTTAGTACACTATTTTCACACCCAGTGATTTCACACATTAATGCAGCTATAGATCAGCGTTAATGACAACAGAAAGTTATTTTTCAAGTAGTATGAGAAGGGTGGTTGAAAGCACTACTGGGATTTACACTTCAGCAGCAGGAGGGGCACCTCAGCAGGGCTGCAGATGAAGACACTCCAGCAGCAGGGGCTGCTTCCACTTCTCCTAGAGACAGAGGCAAAAGCCCCAGTTGTCCTGAGTGGATGCGGGTTAACAACAGGGGCAACATTTTCTTCCTGCCTCTTGAGAGGAAAAGGAAGACAGGAGAGGAAAGGAAGGCAAAGTACCCTGATGCTGGCACTTAACCCCGGAGCTGGTGAGAAATCACATACCACATCTTGCCCAAGGCTGCCACTTAAGCAACACAATACTTCTCCTTTCTAGGAGGGCACAGTGCAGAACAAATCAGAAACACCCTAAGGCTTGAAGAAAAAAGGCAGGCAGTCTGCCACATTTTAAAGTTTCTGTGTATGCTACTGCACATGGATACAACGCTGTCTAGATAAACCCATAAATACACACTTCTTTCCTTCAAGGCAGGAGGGACTAGGGTGCAGGGCACCCTGCCTCAAGAGGTGCACATTTAAGATGTCTCACTGAAGGATAGTAGTTCATCTGAAGACTGTTTGCTTGAAAATAGGGCTAATGAGAAACTGTTCCAGGAAGGAGAAATTCTTCCTTCTTCCTGGAGTCTCAGATCTGGGATAACAGGAGAAGATCCAGAAACCTCACCCTGACCTGCAGGCCATTTTTTTTTTTTTTTCCCTACCACAGAGGTCCTATGAGGATTACAGAACTGAGTTAGAGAGCTTGGGAGCTAGCTCTGCCAAAGAGTACACCGTATTGTCTGTGTGGCATTGTGGCAGATAACTTGTCACAGATCTTGGATTCTGCTGACAAAGCCCTCATGACAAACCAGTTAAGTTCTGCAGACAGTGGCATTTCAGAGGCAGACTCCTCCCCAGCCAGAACTTGTTGATACCAGAATCATGGCAGAACACTGTGGCTCCAGGTCAAGTCATCTGGATTCACATGCCAGCTTTAGGTGGCAACGACTTTAGAACAGACCCAGATGCAGTAATAAAGTGTTATCTTTTGCCACGTTCCCCTCACATCTTTATATCCTAACAAGCCAGTCCCCACATTTAGTCAAGGATTACTGGACACTGGTCAAGACTGGACCACCACAGCTTTGTGACAGAGTAGCAGTATGGAAACACTGCTTAGATTTTACATAAAGAAAAAGAAAAAAAGAAAGATGCAGTAAGATGCTTCCTCATTGCCTAGCTTTTGAGACACTACTAGTATTTCTACATGGAGAATAAATTAGTACAAGTGTTTCTTGACATACAGATGTCTTTTAAGTTCTGTTTCCATAAACACTGTGGTAAGGCATAGGCAACTTTCCCAATACAGATATCTAAGTCCACTCTTGCAGCAAGTACTCCTTTCCCCCCTTAAGGCCACATTCCCAGCTTTTCCCATTGCCCTTCCCGGCAGCAGTACACCATCTCCTCTTCACTGTTTTTCCAAACACATAATTTGAAATTAATGGCTTACCTGTGCTCAGGCCTGCAGCTTGAGGCACCTACTTCATCTGTATCCTCTGTCAGTATAGGAAAAAAAAAAAAAAGCAATTGCTTCTTCATTAGGTCAGAGTAGGAATGATTTACATATCAATCTATGTCCATAATTAAAAAGAGATGATGGTGATAATAGGAAAACATTAACAGTACAGACAGGATAAAGTCCATATCTGAGTGAGAGCATTCTTAATTATATACCCAAGCCTATACATAAAGAAAGGCCTAAGTTTACAGTACGTGGGGCTTTCTTTCCCACATCCTTTGGCCCTCCCAGAGTCAGCTGTGTGTAAAATACTAATTTGCCACCAGTTAGCATATCAAGGTGTTTCTGTTAAGTAAGAGGGACAGAGGGAACTGGCACCTTTCTCTCATTCCCTTGCACCAAAAGGGATTCTTCCTTTATGCTTCTGTACAAACAGGAAATGAAGTCAGTGCCCTGTTTCTAATAGTGCACATGGATGCTTCTGAAGAACATGCAATAGCGTGCTTAAGGATGACTAAATCATGGGAGGTGGAAGAGAACCTCTGAAAACTGTGTAGTCCAACTCCAGCCAGAGCCTACAAGAGCAGGCTGCTCAGAACTGTATCCAGACAGATTTTTTAATCTCTGTAGATGTAGACTCCATCCCTCTTCCAACATTCAACACGGTATAAAAGTGTTTTCTTATGTTAAGAAGGAATTTCCTGCATTTCAGCTTGTGTCCATTGTCTTTTGCCCTTTCACTGCATACCACAAGCATTTGGCTTTGTCTTCTTTCCTTCTTCCTCATCAAGTATATATATTCATTCAAAAGATCCGTATGATTGCTGGCTCACATGTTTTAGCTTGGCGTTCACTGAGACCTCCAGACCCTTGTCTGCTTTCCAACCTCTTGGTCCTTGCCTATACTGGTAGCTTGGGGTTACTTATGTCCAAGGACAGAGCTTGGCATTTGCCTTTGTTGAACTTTGCAAGACTCCTGTTGGCCCATTTGTGCAGACCGTTGAGGTTCCTTTCAATGGCAGCACAACTATTTCAAATCTGTTTTCTGCAGGGAGCTCTTCCTGATACCAAAAACTTAAAGGTTGGCTTAAATCTTGATTGTACGATAGCATCATTACTTGAAAATTTCAAGTACTCCTCTTGCTCATTTGAAAGTCATAGCTACCATCAGTGTGAGATCACTATATGACTCAAGAGGAAAAAGTAGTAAATCATGAGAGTTGTTTTTTTCTCCCCCAAACAAACAAAACCTTCAAGGAACTGTTCCAGAAGACTTAAATTGACAGAGGGTTTTCAACAATCTACTAAGACTATTTTTGTAACACTCAAGCTTTAAAGCCAGAAGGATCTTGGCCTGGTAGCTGTTTGGCAAGGTGCAATAAAGAATTTTCTTGAGCAGATTGTCTCCCTCTAAATGGGGAAGGATTTTACAGCTAGAACATGGATCTTCTAGTATCTGAGTAGACTTTGCTCTTAGGAGTATCCCACAATTCCCCAGCCTTTGGATATTTTTCATAAAGACTCCAAAGCTGAAATATTTTCCTTTCTGAAAGCAAACTGTCCTTGACTAAGTCAGTAAGGGGAAAATTTCAGACCCAACGTAGCTACTGCTAGCTCTCCGTCAAGCTAGAGAGAAGTGTCGAGCTAGATTTTTGTAGAGATCACTCTCTGAACTTGTATTATTCAGTATTTCATTAAAGAAAATAATGAAGGAATAGAGGCTGAGCTTATTAAATTTTTAGATGGCACCTTGCTGGGAGGGGCAGCAAATATCCTGGAAAACAGAATTAGTATTCAAAACAGCTTTGATTATCTATGAAGGTCTAGAAAAAAAAAATGTTATTCAAAAAAGGACATGCAAAATACTACAGTTACTTATGAAAAATCAGCTATTCAAATGTAGATGGGGTAGGACTGTCTACACAGGAGCTACAGTGCCAGCACTGGAATAAAAGAATTTGAGCTTTCCATGGAAGCAAGCCCAAAAATGAGGCAGCTTCCTACTAGCCTGAGCAGCCTCTAAGAGACTCATTTACTCTTTAAGAGCAGGGCAAACGTTGGTCAAGAACAGCAAGTACCACAACTCTTGGATAGGGGGATGGACTAAAAGGCAACTTAGTGGATCCTTCAGTCCTAAGATTTCAGCAATACTGTATTGGACAAGAAGAGAAGTTTCACTGCCTGTTTTGGACCAATGGGCACCTGAGCCTCGCCTCATCATTGCTGACAAAATATTTCTGTATCCCTTTTAAGACAGATCTAACTCAGTGACGACAGGAAATAATTCAACCAATGACTATTGCTCCTGGAAGGTTCCTCTGGAATCTCTGATCAATAAAAGCCACTTTCAAGCTTTCCACCTTCTCAAGACCCATTTTTAACTTACCTGCTTTATGCCCTTTCCTTTAATTACTACTTCTACTCCCTCACTTCTAACTTCTCCAGCCCTAGTATATCAGTAACCAACAGCGTTATCAAGCTCAGGATTCATCACACAAGAGGACTGAATAAGCCAAGTGCTTCTTAGTCTTGTGGCTATTCTACACAACACAGCTGCTTGCAGCACATGGTTTTGGGGCCTGGATCCCAGACCAAGGAGATTCTGTCTAGTCCTGTTACAAGAAGTTATTCCAGGTTGCTGCAGAGGAATACAGGCCACCTGTTGAACTCTATGCCAACTGTTTCAAATCTCTTCTGGATGCACACATCTACTGTTCTTCAGATCATCAATAGCTGCTAATTATTTACCCCTTTATTAAATACAGGTTTCCTCAGACAGATCAAATCCGCCTATTATTTTTTGCAGCACAGGCAGTATAGTGGATAGTCCAAGGGCTTGTATCACCAGCTACAAATTGGTGATTAATCTACAGCAAAACAAAAACAGTGAATGTAGCTTACAGTCTGCAATGGCCTTGAAAGCTTCTGGAATCTCTGGTGCCTGATGACCTTTTAAGATTATCCTTTTCTAATCTCCTCCAGACACATCTCACCTTTTACTTTTCCATGAACAGATACAGTCTGATCAACTTTTTCTACAACTATCCCCATTCCTGCTGGCAATAGCTCATCCAAGGTGGCCAGGTCCCTGAGCTGCTCTCTAGCCATCTGTTCTATAAGAACATCAGAGTAAGATGTCATGCTCTGATTTTACAGCCTGAACACCAGCCATTTAAATAGCATAATGGGACATACAGCTGCAGTGGCAGACTTGATTTCCAGAAGTGAAGTTAGTTTCTGACCACCGTTGAACTCATTGGAACTATAGCAAGGACTGAGTTAGCCTAAAGAGCTTTCTCATGGCAAGTTTTTCTCAGAAAGCACGCTGCTCTCTCCCCTCAACTCCTGTAGACTTTTCCCTTCGACTCCTGTAACTATTGAAGAATCCAGCTGGTTCGTAGACAAAAAGGTGTGCCAGACCTCCAAAAAAACCCACCATAAGCAAGAGGCTTTAGTGAGACAACAGGGTTTTTTTTAACCCTGAAGAAATTTCAATTTCCTTCTCCTTGACTTTAATACAAGTTTTGGATGAACCAGAAAGAACATTATAGATGTTCAACTAAGAAGAGCATCAGTGAACCGGGAAGATCCTACTCCTACAAAGAAATGATCCAGTAACACTTTGGGCACCTTCCCGACCTGTTAGATACAAAATAAGAGGTTGTACATCTACTGTCATTTAAGACTTATCTCTTACAAAGTTTGAGGAAACAAAACTAACTACCGTTAAAAAAACAAGGGTCAGTTAGTGATAATTAAGTAGCACAGGGATCTATTAAAAAAAAACTTTGGAAATCAGTGTTTACACCATGTAGTTACAAATTAACTGCAATGGGCATTGTTAAGAGACCATTTTTATAAGACAAACACCAAACGCATGCACATTAGAAGAGTTCTGCCATGATTAGAAATCACAGCGCAACTCATTTTATCCCATCCCTAAATTAGAAACTTAATGCTTCAGTTTATTAACAGAAGGAAATCCTATTACACTCAATGTTAAGATACAGAAAAGCACTATTTCTATATTGCAGCTCTGCAAAAAAAAAAAAAAAAAAGTGGTTGGAACAGAGCTACTCAGTTACAGTTCAATGCTTCAACGATTTAATAACTTGAATGAATTAACACGTATGGAGTTAAACATTTAAGAATTCTCCAGTGACAGCGATTTTCGAGAAACAAAGCAGCCAAAGTAATGGTGCTGGTAGTGACAAGTGCTGAGACCTTTGGAAGAGCTAAGCCCTCTGAATGCAGCACCTCAAGCAAGAACCTGCCATTTGTTGTCCATTGAACTAGCATGCAAGAAGTTCCATATTCCATGCTGTTAAGGAGTCACTCCAAGCCAAGAACCCTAAAGAGCTTCCTATGAATTGTGATCTGATTTCTAGCTCATCAGCGCTGTTTAGCACAAACCCCTGCACCACAGTACTCCTGGGAGAACTTCAAAAGGCAAAGGTTCCCCAAGTTTCCCTGGGGAGCTGCATTCAGCCGTGCTTAGCTAATGGGCAAGGGTCAAGTACATGCAAGCAGTGTACTCCCTAATCGACAGCTTTGCCTCAGGTGTCCTGTGCTGTTGGCTGCATCCTCTGGACAACTTACAGTGTGGTTAGTTAGCAGAAAGCTTGCTTCTGGCAGCCACTCTGATACAGCTACCACCTACAACTATCACCACGTATTTGCAATTTACACCCTCCCACTGCCCTCTGAAATTTGGAAAACATGAATCTATTTTCTCTACAGCAGTGCCTGCAACAACTATCTAGAGTGATCATGAAGCCTTCCCAGTGCGTGCCTTTTCTGTTGTTTCTTGCTGTTACTATGCATATATACAATTTGTGAAACATTACCGGTCCCTGGCTGCAAAACCACATTAAGTTTTTGTTCAACCTTGTTTACTTATCTCACCAAACCCACACAGATTTTATCAGTCTCTGCTAACACAGGTGTGACAATTGACCTCAACTGAACAGTGCCAGACATGTAGTAGATGGACACTGCCCCCTTTCTGGTGTTTTTTTGATATTACTTCCCACTAGTGAGGCAGATGCAGGCACTGGGAACCAGCTGCAATAAACTTAAGCTTGTACTAAACTGTTCTTACCCACTAAACTGTTGTTCATCGAGACATACACACACATGTATATAAAACCTATAGTAAGAAGGTAATAGGGTACTGCTCCTTATAATGCTATAGTGCTTTCCAATAATGGCTGCCCAGTGATATGAAAATGGCTGCAGAGGATTCCCATATCAAGCTGATGCAAGCCAAAATTAACTTCCTTCCAGAGGGTGAGTGTTTTCCACTAGCATACATTCCTCCCTTTAACATCACCTGCATTTCTGACTGTGACAGTTTGAAATGGCTCACACCACCTTCAGGCTCTAAATAGCTTTCTGTATCTTTAAATTATTCTCCTGCATTGGGATTGGTTTTCTTCATGCCTCAAAGAAGTGGTATCTAAATCGTTTTAAACTGAAACAGAGACTGAATAGGCTGTGCAAATCATTTTCTACCAGAACCTTAATTATATCCTGCAGTGTCTCGTCTTCAGCAAACTGCTAGGGAAAAAAATAGCCTGCATTTCATTTGAAAACTAACAGGGCTGGGATTTTTTTGTTTTGTTTTGTTTTCCTCAATTGACATATACATAATCTAGCTTGGGACTTTGTTCCACAACATTTTTGTCAAAGGCTCTAGAGAGCGTGCCTGCAAATACTAAATCTCTCTGAGGTTCACATTCAATTTGCAAGTTACACAACTCCAGCTAAAGAAAGAGGCATTCTGTTTGCAGCAAGGTGTTTTCCAGATCCCCACTGGCAATGGCAAAAAGTGATTTACGATTAGCTTTAGTTAACGTGGCCTCTCAAACAGGTCTTAAAAAGCCTTTACAGCCATGGCCTAGTGCCAAAGCCTTTTCCACAGGAATACAATTTTAGTCAATTTTAGTTCATATCAGTGCCATAGGATGCAACTGCAAAGGCAAGTGGTACAATATTGAATGCATCCCCTCGATGAAGCAAGGGGCCCAGCACCTGCTGAATCTACCAGATTTACCATTACAGGTCTGTACATCTTCCTGTTGGTTGTTCACGCAGGGGTGACTTAATCCCTTGGCTAGCTGAGGGCTGAGTTAATGACTCACTTTTCTGGCAGATTCAGGATTTCATCAGGACTGAACTCCGAGTTCTCCTCCACTTGTTTTGCCCAATTCAATAGCTCCACATGCCCTGCAGAACTGCAAGAGCGTTCTTCAGTCTTAGGTTGAAATCTCCAGCCTTTACCAACTCTCATTCTGGTATGATGATGTTTCTCATGCAGTGCTCCAACTGCCGTAAT
This sequence comes from Phasianus colchicus, assembly GCF_987193195.1. NCBI lineage: Eukaryota > Metazoa > Chordata > Aves > Galliformes > Phasianidae > Phasianus > Phasianus colchicus. The sequence goes on along the minus strand of NC_143436.1, from coordinate 94,386,316 downwards.
TAGCATCCTTTGCATAAAGCAACAGAATATTCAATAGCAAACATCCCCAAGCCAGGTACTGAATGCAATCAGATTTCCTGATCCATACCAGTGAGAGTCCTGAACCTCCACAAGGTGCAGTGTTAGAAGAAACAGCTTAGAGCCAGAGCAGAAATAAGCTACACAAGTAGCTCCCTAAAAGCCATGTTCCTTACTAAGGGAAAGCCTGGGCCCAGACCCACAAGTCTCAGTAATACCAACCACAGGTGTTGAACCTCAGCCACCTGTAGAGCTTCCTTCCTCCCTCTGCTGAGACTAACACTCTTGTACTTGACTAGACCCACTGATGACCAGAAGTATAATCTACAGGAACAATCATATTAGCTACCTCACACTTATTGAAAACTTCATGCCTGGATATTTCTCCTTTTACTAGCACCCTTTTTTTCTTTTTTTAATCTGCATATAAATCCTCTCTAGTTCCTCTAGAGAACTTCAGTGTAGGTACGATCAGCCTTCACTCACAGTACTGTCCTAGTCTTTATTCTGCGTAGAGTTCTAGCACTAAGGAAAAAAAATCACTCTGTTCCACTGCTGCATGCTAACTGCTTGCAAGGCAGCATAAACTGGTATATAAGACAGCCAATTCCAGTCAGCTACTGAATGAATCTTGTAAAGGTACCAGGCCCAGATGCTGAGGCACAACGATCCTCTTACATCACACCATCTTAATAACATGGGAGAAGAGGAAGGTAGGGGAAAAAAAACAAAACCTCAAAGTTTTAAGGGGAGGCAGTGATGGAATTTGGCTAAACTAATGAGCTTTGGAAGGTCGTAGCACTGTGCCACCTTAAAAGCACAGAGACAGCAAGTGGAATAGGACCAATAAGAAAAATTCACCAATGTCCAAAGAATTCACAAAACCTAGTACTTTCATTTAGCATGAAAGAATGAACTAAGGGAGAAAAATCCTCCCTTACACAAGCAAACAGTAGCAAGTAGAAGAGCCAGATTATAACTTTGAGAGAAATTCAAGATCTAGAAAACATTTTCTTTAGATCAGGCTTATAACCAACTTAGAGAACTATTCCTTTCCCAAGCACCCTTCTTTTAACCTATGTTGAATATGTAAAGCAAGGACACCAGATTTACAGCCAAGTGGTTTTCAACTCCAGGCACATGGAACATGATGAAAGTAAATTTGTGGGTGTTTGCACTTGATTTGGCAGAGAAAAACTGAGGGAGGGAATGTGATTGAAGGAAGGTATCAAAGATCAGAGCCAGATGCTCTTTCACGGAGCTCTGGACTTGTAGGAAATTAAGACGGTAGAGAAGGTGAGGCAAAGGGTGTGTTTGAAGTGAGAGTCAAGGGGTTCTAAGGGCTACAACCATCCAAGGTGCTCGGGGGAAACTACAGCATATGCCAAAACCACACCACATTGGCCTGAGGTGCTTTCATTACACAAAACCTGGGAGAGCAGAGACTGTAAATGTAGCTTCAAAAGGAGCTTCATCTTGAAGTCTTAGCTCTCAGGGCCTATTAAACATTTATGTTGCCTACCACTCCTACTCTTTGCCTCAGAGAAAGCACCCAAAATAACCTTTGCTACAGAGCAAACTACAACAGTTCTACCAGCTGTGTAACAGACTAGTAGGGAGCTGTGAGAAACAGCCAGAAACAGTGTTGGAACAACAATGCTAATGACTCTATTCAGCAAGCTGGGAAAGAAGGAAGAAAATCTGATCTGGAACCTGAAAGAGATGGAAAGCAATGCTAGGAAAAAAATGGGCAAGTTAACTTTTGTAGAAAGGTCTAAAACTCAATGAAACCATTGGAAGTATATATATAATTATCAGTAGTTTTTCTTTAAGCTACCTTTTTGTTTACACTTTTTGGGGAATCTTCAAACTAGCCTCTAGCACAGATGTATGACAACCACAGCTGTGTAAGGGTGAGTGGAAGAAAATGGAAAGAGATCCTACACAAAAAGGAAGACAGAAGGTCTCTGGCAGAAGCTGGAAAGAAGTGATTAATTTCCTGATTTGCTCAAAAATTCTTTGCCTGCACAACATGAGCTTGGGATGAGGCAGAGCTACTCAGGTTTTTATCCTAGGAAGCTGTTACTACCAGTAGCAGATAATGCATCATTCACTCAATCCTTTGTAGTTCAGTTGGAGGACAACTCCAGCTGTACATTCAGAAGGTTGTGCTGACCCTAGCAGCTTCAAAGTCGGTGTTCAAAAAGCCCTTCAAAGTAATTTATTTCAAGGGTTGCACAAATAAACCTCTTGTCTTTGTACATAGAAACCCCTGCCCTCCAGTCACAAAATTCACTGCTGATATTAGCATTCACTTCTAGCCTTCCACAGATTCGATCTCCACATAGTGCCCGTTTATCAGCTCTATGACATTCAGAAGAACTACTAGTCTCCACAATTTATCAATCCTTAGGAAACCTTCACGCTCCTCCTCAGCATATGCTTTTCATCATTGGCCTGCTGTTAGGTAACTATTTCTTCAGTTTAACCTACAACCATTTCAGTCTCATGCAGGTGAGACCTTTATAAGTTTAGGTGTTGGCCCATGTGGCTAATCACTCAGCCTTTACGCTATAGATACCGGCAAATTAATCATACAATTTAACTGTATAATATTCATAATATTGAATGTATAATCATTCAATTATTGAGGCCCTGGAGCGGGTTCAAAGAAGGGTGACAAAGCTGGTGAGGGGTCTGGAGCACAGGCCTTACGAGGAGTGGCTGAAGGGGCTGGGATTTTTCAGTCTGGAGAAGAGGAGGCTCGGGGGAGACCTTATCACTCTCTATAACTACCTGAAGGGAGGTTGTAGTGAGCTGGGGGTCGGCCTTTTCTCTCATGTAAAGAGTAGAAGGTAGAACTAGAGGGAATGGCTTCAAGCTGTGCCAGGGGAGATTTAGGCTGGACGTTAGGAAATACTACATCTCTGAAAGAGTGGTCAGGCACTGGAATGGCTGCCCAGGGAGGTGGCGGAGTCACCAACCCTGGAGGTGTCAAGGAACAGTTGGATTTTGTGTTGAGGGACGCAGTTTAGTGAGTACTATTGGTGATCAGTGGATGGTTGGACTGGATGATCTTGAAGGTCTTTTCCAACCTTGGTGATTCTGTGATTCTCTAATTGAGTCAGAACAGACCTTAAAGGCCATCCAGTCCAACTCCCCTGCAATGAACAGGGACACCTACAACTCCATCAGGTGGCTCAGAGTCCTGTCCAGTCTGACCTCGGGTGTCTCCAGGGACAGGCCACCCACCACCTCTCTTGGCAACCTGTTCCAGTGCCTCACCATCACTATTGTAAAAAACTTCTTCCTTATATCCAGTCTAAATCTCTCGTTTCAGTTTGAAACCATTTCTCCTTGTCCTATCACCACAGACTCTGCTGAAGAGTTTGTCCCCTTCCTTCTTACAGTCTCCCTTTAAACACTGAAAGGCTGCTCTCAGGTCTCCCCAGAGCCTTCTCTTCTTGGGGCTGAACAGCCCCACCTCTCTCAGCCTGTCCTTGTAGGGGAAGGCTTCCATCCCCGGGATCTTTTTTGCGTCTCTCCTCTGGACGCAACCCAACATGTCCATGTCTCTAAATGTAACGGCTCCACCCAATGACCGTGAGGCCACAGCACCTCTCCCTGAGATTCAAGAGCAGCAAAAGCAGACCCGGACTGGGAAAGAAAGCTTAAAGATCACATTTTTATATACAGATCCCACGAAAAGCAGACAGGCTTTTCCATACTCTACCTTAAGAAGAAGCCGCAATCAAATGATCACGCAGGACAGCGTCTGCCTATCCAACCTTTTTAGAGGCGCGGCGGGAACTACAGCTCCCATCAAGCCGCGCCGCAGCACGCAGCCCTCGCCTCCCGCCGCCATGTTTACGGGGCCGGCGGCCGCCGCCATCTTTGCTTAGGGAGTCACCGCCCCCCGGCGGCGGGGAGCGCAGGGAGCGGCATGGGGCGGGCGGCGCTGTGGACGCTGGTGGCCGCCGCCGCTACCGTATGGCCTTCGGGAGCGGTGGCGGGCGGGCCGGCAGGTGAGCGAGGGAGGCGGGTCGTGGCCTGGCGGCCGGGCTGGAGGTAGAGCCGCCGGTGCGTACGGGCTGTAGGGAGCACCACGCGCCCTGAGGGCGGGGAAGGGGCCGGCTCTCCCCGGTTGCCTTTTATAGGGAGGGGCTGCCAAGCTCAGCGCCCCCTCAGCCCGCACCTGCGTGGCACGGCGGTGGGCACCGCTGGGTCCCTGGCCTTCCCTCCTCTCCCTTCCCCTTCCCTTCCCACTGTTTGCGGTGGGCAGGTTGTCATCTTCTGAATTGTGCTCACTGCCAGCACATCCCGTCGCAGGTACAAAGAGGTAGCGATGTGAATGGCTACCATCTGTCAGCTGCGGAAAACTGGAATTTGTTCTTTCTCTCTGCCTTCATCACTTAACTGTAGCAAGAAAGTCATTTCAGAGGTCAGGAGAAAGTCCAGCAGTTCCTTGTAGTTCCTTGTAGCGGGATGCAGCTAGCTCAAGTGCAACAGTTGTGGTTCTCCAGTGTGTGCTCAGGGAGCCCAGTTTGGTTTTGCAGCCTGCAGACAGCAAGCCTGTGCTAAAGGAACCGATGTCACTGCTCAGCAGGCAGTGTCAGTGGGCTGAAGGGTCAGGATTCCATCAGCAGGGGTACGGTCAGTGTCAGGTGGACTCTAGTTCAGCTGTGCAGGCTGAAGTGTGCCCCAGGATGGTGGTGCCTTGCTATTACCCTGCTGCCAGCTGAAGCAGAAATGCTGCTCAGCTTCTGCTGGTTGCTCTGGTTGTTTAATGAATTAACTCCTTCGCCTTTTCTGTGTATTTTAGATGCAAAATGGAAAACAATAACTGATCATATTGACAGAGCTGTACAAGTCTATAAGCCATGTATAAAGGAGAATTGTAGCTGCCACCAAAGGTAAGAGATTGGTTTCCTTTTTACTGGATAGGACTACGGCCATGATCGCAGCACTGATGGATAGGAGTTAGCTGTAGAATATTTGGGCTCTAACATAGCACATCTGCAGCCATACAAGAAGGAATTTATTAATGGCATTGTGTGAAACTTCCATAATTCCAGCACAAGTTGTGTCCACCTGCAGATTGACCACCATCCTTGTTGTCCTCTGTCACTGAACAACATAAACTGAGTCAGCATCTCATACATAATCACACAATAATTCCATACACAGCTGGTGATAATTCTGTATTAGAAATCCATTCTCTCTCTGTACAATGTTTGTTGCTAACAAGTTTTTCTGATGGACTTTTAAAATTGAGGGAAATAAGTATATGCAAAATATTTTAAAATAGTTTAAGGATCATTACAGAACATGGATTCATTTGGCATGATGCTGTGTGGTACTTGCTAGGGAACACTTGTATTCTACAGTGACAGGCATTACTAAAGAATCCAGAAAGATAATACAGTACCTACACTGTATGACACTAAGAAATTCTGTTCATCTTGATAGCTGATGTGGAGATATGCAAATGTGCAGCAGAACAGTGAAAGTCAATCCTTTTCCTTAGATAACAGAATTCTACTTGTGTCAGATTTACTCTGTCTGGTTGGCCAAGGACTGAAAGTCTAGCTTGTTAGTGATAATAGGAAGGCAGCAAACAGCAATGTGGATGTGCTATAAAACTCTTTCTTCCTGTTCTCCAGCTTGTTACATTTGCATCCCTGCTTATATACTTTGTTGTCCTGTAACAGTTCTTTATGTAGTTTACATTTTTCTGTCTGATACAGAATAACAGAATCATTGACATAGGAGGGGACCTTTTGAGATCAGGAAGTCCAACCTCCCTGTTCAAGCAGGGCCGCCTAGAGCAAACAGACAGAACAGGTCTGATCAGACCAGAGACCCCACAACCTCTCTGGGCGGTCTTTGCCAGTGTTTGATCACCCTCATGTTTGGTTCAACCCCTTCAGATGGGTCTGTGCAGTGTTGCATTAAACCAAACCATTGATGCAGTGTCTTACTAAAAAGTAGAGGGGAACTCTCCATGACTGTTACAGACTGAGAGCAATTGTTAACTGCTCCAAGCAGTTGGATGTGGGGGCCTTTAGACTATATATAAACTGCATTCTGTGTCTGTATTTTGACATATTGGTTAAGTTTATGTTTTCATAGTACATTCTAGGAGCTCACCAATGACGTGCACGTATCACAGAATACACTCTACATAGGCTTGTTCTGCTGGACTAGCTTTCACTGTATGCAGCATTACCCAGTAATCATTGTGACTAGACTATTACTTTCTCTTTTTTTATTAATGTTAAAATAGCATAACATTTAGTGAGGAATTTGGCCCTGGTGTAGCCTATCATTGTTGGAAATCCAGAACACAAGCTTCAGAACTCTAAAGTTTAAGTGAACTGAAAGCCTTTATCCGTAACCTGTCAGGGTGTTTAAGGCCTGTTTGGTTTTTGGAAGAATGACTACAGTGAAATACACTGATTTAGTTTGAGAGTCTGGTGCTGGGTTTTCTATTCAGGCAAACAGCCAATAGATCATCATAGAGCAAAGCTGGGACTTTGGAATCTCAGGGTAGTGGCTGTTTCATGCGACTTAAGTCAAATCCTGTTATGCCACGTGTAGCAGAGCTGGAAGCCACATAGAGCTTGTTTTAACTAGAAACCTTTCGCGTATGCTGCAGTAATTTAATGTGCAGCATCTCCCTGATGTACCTAATGATGCCTAATCGTTTTGTTTCAGTGTCTGGAAACAGGACCTGGCTCCTTTTCGAAGTGGCATTTCCAAAGAGACAATATCAGATGTGGTGAGCCGGAAGCTCGGGACTCACTACCAAATCATTAAGAACAAGTTGTACCGTGAACATGACTGTATGTTCCCTGCAAGGTAAGAGCCACGCAGAAGATCCTGTCTCCCTACCTGGGACGTGAGAATACTTTCAGCACTTCCAACCCTGCCAAGTTGGAAGTCACTGAACATAATGGTATGTCATTTCAAGGTCTGGATTCCTTATCAGGACAGGAGCCTAGGAAATTATATATGAGGATTGAATGTAGGCAAGAAGTAAGTATCATTGTTCTGTATAAGAGCGCTAGTTGATTGTGGGATCCCAGAGAAAGATGCAGATCAAGTCAGGTTTAACAGGATGTATTGCTGCACAGGTGTCTGTACTGTACTGGGGCTTAAAAGCTGCTATGGGCAGTTCCAGCCTGCACTGTGGTATGGCTCATGCTTTCTGTTTCTTCTGCTCCTGTGCATAGAGATACCTGCAAGACACTCAAGCTTCTTCCTTTTCCTTATGGCTCTTTGTGAGATGTGTCATTTCTCCACAGATGCAGTGGAGTTGAGCATTTCATTCATGAGATCATCAACCGCCTCCCTGACATGGAAATGGTGATTAATGTGAGAGACTACCCCCAGGTCCCCAAGTGGATGAAACCCATTATCCCAGTCTTCTCCTTCAGTAAGGTATGCACACCTTTAAAAGCTGAGCATTTCTGAAGCATGCATGTCCTCTTTTCTCTTGCTAACATATTTTTGAGGATGGTTCCCACAGATTTCCTGTGTATCAAAATTCTTTTTTGTTCTTTATGCTTCTTTCTGCTTTCAGTTTTCTAGTAGATAGACTTGCAGATTTATTTAATAGAACAGCTTTTCCCCTCATTAGCTCCTCTTTCAGGTCAAAAAAGTACATCTACCACAGTGGAATGATGCACAGCTGGACGGGATATGTGCCAAAATCACTGTGATTTACTACAATGCCTCTGTTAAAATTGTAGCCATAGCTTGTCAGCACTGTTAAGGATTTTTCATTATCAGCCAGCTAAGTCAATATGAATATTTCAGTTCTCTTTTTGGACCACAGATAAGTGTTTCTTATCTTTTCTTTCTGTATTAATGCTGTCACTTGTGAACCCCTTTCCTGTGGATTCTTCTTTCCATTTCCAAACATGCACACACACGGAGCCAGACAGACACACAGACATTTGCTTTCTGGTTTCCTCTTCCCACACTGGAAAGCCCTCCTGTATGTTTTCTTGCTTCTCCATTGTTAAATCTGATTGTAGGATAATGTCTCATCATTGCCAACAAAATATCCTTACAACTTTAACTTCAGGAAATCTTGCTGTGTTTTAGAGTATGCCCAAATTCTGCAGTCTGATCATGACCCCATACTTGGCTGAAGCCCAGCAGACCATAAGATGCAAAAAGAAGCAATAAATCATTTGCTCTTGCTTGGTCAGACCCTGTTCTGTTTCTGCTAAATTACCTTAAACCCAGGTCTTCAACTTACACAGTCTGAACTCTGATATGATCCATAACCTTTGCCTAGTCCCCAGGCATCCTAAAACTATCTCTAGAATTTCAGTGCAGCATTGCAAGCACTAACATTCAAGCACTTGGTTTGTTGTTGTGTCCTGTCCAGTTCCAAGCATTTTCAAGAACAGGATGTCAGCGGTCCCTCTGGGCACGTGCTCTGTATCAGAATGAAGAAATATTTCCCAGTATTAAATTGGAATGTCTTTATTTGTAATAGTAATCTGTTTCCAGTTAGTCTATCTAAGTGCACTTCTGAAGAGTCTGCCTCTGTCTTCTCTGGGTGCTGCTATTATGTCATAAAAGACAGCATTTAGATTCCCCCAAGCCTCCTTTTCCTGTGCATGAACAAACCTAGTCCTCAGTTTCTTTTCATATGTCATGTATGCCAGATTCCTAACTACCTTCGTGGACTTGAAGGCTCTCTAGAACCTCCAGGTGACAGGTGGAAAATTTGGATAGAAAGTTTATTATTAGTGCAAAGAAGCAGCCTGTGGTCTGGGTTCATGGAAGCATTTAGTCTTACTGAAGTGCTGGTTTTCCTTCTGATTGAATGAGGATTTAAGCCTTAAGATAGGAATGAAGAACTGGAATTCGTACATGACCTGGATGTTTGTTGTGGTGAATTGTCAAGTGGTCGGTGAGAAGGCTGGAATAAATTGAATTGCTGGAAACTTAAATGTCAAATAGTTTACAAGTGCTTATATCACAGGGGAGATAATACCTCTTAGCTTATGATCAGTAGAACTTATTTGTAGCTACGCATAGACAGAAGACTTTAGAAAGTTGAATAGAACTGTTATGTTATTTACTAATCATCTATATCATAGCTCTTTGTTGTTTTCTAACATGAAAGTTCTATGTTAGCATGCAGCAAGACATAGCCTTTTCAAAATCTTTTTGTGGAGAGGGTCTTCAGCTTGTCCAGAGCAAGCATGCATGTTGAAACACACTGGCTTTTCTCTGTTGAGTTGTATTCATATGACCCCAGCTATGCCATGGTGACCATGAAGTTCTCACAGGTGCTTATAGAATGAGGAAAGCATTGAGAATTCCCCAAAGGACCATTATTGCTGATGAGCTCAGTCAATAAATTGAAGTAAATATTATTCTTATAATACTCTCCTTTTTCTTCAGACAGCTGAATACAGTGATATAATGTATCCTGCCTGGACATTTTGGGAAGGAGGACCGGCTGTTTGGCCAATTTACCCAACAGGTTTAGGGCGCTGGGACCTTATGAGAGAAGACCTCAGAAGGTACGTTTTGGAAATGAAGCGGGGAAGGCTTAATGGAAAACAAAAACCACAGTAAAAGCCACGTAGCTCTGAGCAGTATTAGGGCAACAGTGAAGTCCAAAGCAATAGGTGTGTTGGCTGGTGATCTGTCCTGCTGTTTGTCGTTAGCTGGATGCATCCAGCCTAACTGCTGTATAAGAATTCTCCATGGAAACCTTGGATGATGTAAATAGAAGTTATAATTAACTGCTCTCTTTCCAGCACTTTTGTAAGAAATACAGAGGACAAAGTATTCACATTCTTTGTGCTATCAGGACCTGATTGCTATCATTTTTGGTGGGACAAGGTTTGTCAATAAAGCAGGAGTTATCTCTTGCCTGCAGAAATTTTCCTTGACACACGGAAATAATTTTGGTTTTTTTTCAGCTACTGTTATTTTGGGTTTTTGTTTTTGTATTTACTGCAAGGATGATCTAGAAGGTTTGTATAAACTCCTGGAAGAGTACAGGAAAGCCTTCTTTAGGTCTGCTTTCACACGAGTATTATGCAGTAGAGAAACGTGGAATCATTCCCAAAAAGCAAGAGTAATTACTTGGATGAGAGTAAGACAGCAAGACAGAAGATATTTCTGACTAGAAGTCTTTCTTCTGGCAAGATCTTTGACTGTTAGCAGAATAAGGGGCTGTTTCCTCTGGAGAGTGACAAACAAAGTATGTAACAGCAAATGAGCATGGAAACATACCTAGAAAAAAAAAACATGCTTGATGCCAATCAGTTAGCATGAGAATGTGAGGTTGAATGTTTCCTTCCTCAAAATCTGAAGATTTTGAGAGGAAGGGACTAGTCCATAGCTGATGCCTAATATAATGTAATACAACGCAATGAAGTATTATTCTTGCTTTCTGAGTGAACCCCACTTATGTCACTGGATTACAAGCAGATATAAAGCTTGACCTGTACAGGTCATGTCAGGGATCAGGATGCCCACGTATTGACTGAGGTGCAACAAAAATGTTCAACAAAGGGTTCTCTTGGGAGAGGCAGGCTATTGCTTTGGCAAAAATAAAGCATGTGAATAGTTATTTTGAAGAACAGAGTTTGTTTCCCTGAGTGAGTTTCATTTTAAATGTATAAGCCCCTGTGTTTTAAATCCAATATATTAGGCTTTTTTTTTTTAATGGGAAATGACAATGGCCAGAAATTATTCATTTTGCACTATCTTTAGTTGATAAAGGATAGAAAAATAAAGCAAGAATGTAAAAAGTGGATTAAAATTTTAGGCATAGGTTTGATAAGGGTGTTTATGTGTAATTTATTCTTTTCACTGGAAGGTTCTCTGAAAAGTAGCCTACATTCATGTGTCTTGACCACTGTATTCACTGGAAAACTTTTCATTGGACCTAGCAGAGAGGTTTTTCTGCTGTTATGAAGAAAGTTATTTCCATCAAAAATGAAGAATAATAAAATGAGATCATGCTGTGAAAATGATGAGAGCACTGTTTCATTGATTGATCAAATCATTTATTGCCATGTACAAATAATATTTCAGATCTGCAGAAAAATGGCCATGGAAGAAAAAAATCTCTAAAGGATATTTCCGAGGGTCCAGGTGAGTTTATCATGCCTCCAGTGTGTGGGCATCCACAGCCTTACTGGGCAACCTGTTCCAGTATCTCACCACCCTCACAGTAAGGAATTTCTTTCTAATACCTAGTCTAAATCTACCCTCTTCCAGTTTAAAACCATTTCCCCTTGTCCTGTCGCTATATATCCTTATAAAAAGTCCCTCCTCAGCTCTCAAGTTGTCATGGATTTGCTGCTTTCTTTCTTAATGAGCAAAAAGAAGAAAAGGATAATAGCTACAACTATTTATATGTGTATAAATGTATATAACAAGTGATGCACAAGCAGTTGCTCACCACCCACTGACAAATGCCCAGCTAGACCCCCAGTGAGTGGAAGAGAGCGAGATAAACTCCCACCCCCTTCAAAACTCTCCTTCTGCATGATGTCATATGGTATGGAATATTCCTTTGGCCAGTTTAGGTCAGCTGTCCTTGTTCTATCCTCTCCCAGCTCTTTGCTAAGAAACCAGAATGGCCATAGCTCTGTATAACAATGCTTAGCAACAACTATAAACATTAGTGTGTTATCAGCATCGTTTTTCTCCTTGAACTAAAGCACAGCATCATACCAGACACTCCGAACAATTCCGTCCCAACTGAAACTAAGACAGATGTCTTGACCTTGTTTATCAGCAAGGGTTTAAACTGGTGTGAGAGAGAGCAGGGCTGAGCATGTTCAGTGTCTCCTAGCTCTCCGACTTAGAAAGTAGTTAAAGTATTTGGCACTCATCAGTATAAAGTGCAAAGGAAACAACATCTCTACCAATTTGTCCTGGGAACTGCTTAAATAATACTATTTAATATTAACTATTTACTATAAATGAAAGAAAGAAATTAGGTCTCAGATCATCTTTTCTCCTAGTAGTATACACTTGGATAAATGTATACTAGATGGTTGGCACTTAATGATGCTTTCTGGGGACATACCGAGATCAATCTGAAAAAAAGGCTGTGTCTTGAGTCCTGTATTTGGGTAGCTGTGTTGGGTGAGCTGTTCTGGCAATAACTGGTGGCATTTCGTGTACAGGACGAGCTCCGAAAGAGATCCCCTCATTCTGCTGTCCCGAGAAAACCCAGAACTCGTTGATGCGGAGTACACCAAAAACCAGGCTTGGAAATCTGAGAAGGTGTGTGGGTGTTGTCTGTCTTCTGAGTGTGAGGACCAGAAAGGGTAGCCAAAGGTGGCTTTGAATGATTGAGATGCATTTTGTTGGGGAGTTACGAGTGATCCTGTAGCAGGAGGGAGGCTTGTAAATCTGCTGATAGCCACAGTGCTCTGATGGATGAAAAGCAGCAGTCTCTAGAGCCCACCAGGCCAACCTTTTTTTTTTTTATCCCCCATCTGTGCTTTCTGTTCAAGAAAGCCAGCAGAGATAAGAAAATGAATCAATGCCAGTTCTCTCCTCTTCCATTCCTGAAAAATTAGCCAACTTCTTCCCCTCTTAACCCCAAGCTGCCTGCATATTGCTGTCAGTCTTTCTAAACCTTTTTCTGTCATCTCCATCTCTTTGTCTTGCTGCTGATAACATTCTGATAACTGTTGCTGGTAACTTTTTAGTTCCATACTTTGTGTACAGTCCAGCTCTCTCCAGACTGTCTTGGCTAATCCAGTTACACTTGGCTTCACATAGTCCATTGTCCCAAGCTGTTTTCAGTTCTGTAGCTGCCAACTAAAAATTTATCATTTAATATGTTTGCTTTGGCATTTGTTTACAGGCAATGTGTAATTTACTGTAACTTTTTTCTTGTTTGAAAGGGGCTTGGTTCTTCATAATGCTTCTAAAAGCCCACTGGGGAAAGTTTCCTCAGCAGCACGGATGGGGGATTTTGTGACTTCAGCTTTATCTGTAACTGAGAAGGAAAATGAACTTGAAATCAATGTAAAAAAAACATACAGATTTCTTTATGTTCTCTTTAAGGATACCTTGGGGAAGCCTCCTGCAAAGGAAATTCCACTGGTTGATCACTGCAAATACAAGTAAGAGTTCTGAAGAGTAAAGTTGTTCAATGGCTGTGGGTTATTTCTTTCCTTGTTTGCACGGTGTATTATCTCTTTTTATTTTAAGATCTAATTCCAGCAACCAGCTCCACGCAGACAAGGAAGCTTGTGAACAGGCATATAGCAGCTGAAAATTAGGGAACGTAGCATGGCCTTTGTCAGTGCCAGCTTTCCTCTGTCACATCAGGAGAAATAAAGTGCTTTTAGGAAAGATCTTAAACTGCTAATAAGCACATGGTTAGAAAATACACTTATGTTTTTTGGTTATTTTTTGAGGGGAGAGGAGCATTTTTTCTTTTTTTTTTTTCAAGTCAATAGGGCTTACTAGATGCTTTTCCTTCTATTTCTGTTCCAATCTGTATATTCCATTGTTGTGTGCATGCATGTATGTGTGTGTACTACAGTATTAGCTTTACTATCTTTACTGATTCATACTTTCTATGTTGTCTTGGAGAACGTGGTTTTAATTTACAGAGGATTTTATGCTTTAACTACTTTAGGGAGGGTTTTTTGGTGTAATACTTATGTGGCTTTTTATGCAAAAATACAGACTTAGTTTGTGTTTACTTTTAGGTCTGATGTTTTGATTTTTCTTTTGGTTTAAAATCCTTTAGTTGCAACTCTACCAGCTGAAGTCTGCTCTTTTAAGAACTCGGTCATTTGGCTGAATGTGTGTTTTTGTGCAAACGTGACTGACTTGTCTCATTTGATTTTTCACTAAACTGTTGCCCAGATTTCTCCCTTCTGTTACACATGGACTTCCCCAAACTCCTGATGGCTTGTAAGCCCTTCATACAGTATGGGCTAAGACACTCTCTCACTGTTTTGTTTTAGCCCCATGTAGAAATAATTATCAATAGTCATCGTCAGCAGCAGCACATGGTCTCCATGGAGTCTGTTCTGGATGACTAGCCCCTACAGCAGTCCTATAATGCGTTACTGACTTCAGTTTGTCAGTGGAAAAACACAGCTACAGAAAGAGAGATTGTAGTCAGACTGCCTGACTCAGAAGCCACACTTCTAGCTGTAGGCTGTGAGAGGCAGGGACTAGTAGGGTCAACAGGAATGTCTCATCTGCTTCCTTCCATCTAGGTGCTATATACGTCTGCCTGAGGGCAGCCCTCAGTGAATTAGCTGATGTCACTGTAACGTGATGGAAAGTACAGAGTTGCACAGATTAATAATTGCAGAGTTGCATAGTTCTAGGCTGCAGCAAATGAGAACAAGTCCAAATGCAGCAACTATAGACACAGAAATAAAGAAACAAAAACTGCTTACCTTTAGAAGACCTCTAGTAGGGAGGGATCTCCACTGCCAGCCCTTAAATGAGGTCTGGAAAGAGCTGGATCCTGACTCCACCCCTTCCAGTCACTTTGCTTGCACCTGAGCTCCCCTGGGTTGGCCCTGCCTTCCCACCAGGTGCTCAGTCACTGTTTCAAGACATGATTTAGCATTTCTGCTACAGTCACAGATGGTGGAAGCTGTGGCTAAAGCTGGACAGTTATTTCCTTACTTCTAACCACTATTCTTGTTCTGTCTCTAACGTCATTGTTCAGTTCCTAGTACGGTATGCTCATTATCCCTGCCTTGAGCTCATAGATAATACAAATGAATTTCAGATTTAATTCCTTTAACTTACTGCTGAACCAAGTTTAATTATATCCCCATCTCACCCAAAACAGCTATGTTAAAGGAAGAATTCCCTTCCCCCAGCCCAAAATGTTTGACTTCAAAGATTAGTTCCATGTACTGAGGGGTTTTACCCACAGGAAAAACAGCTTTCCATATAATTGGAGAAATGTGGGTTTGCAAAAGCAAGGAAGCAAACAAACAAACATGTCTCTGAGATGCATTTTGCTAAGAGAAATCACCCCAGTCAGGCCCGTTTTACTAACTTGGCAGAAAATACTGAAAACAAGATTGTTGATTCTTTGTTATCTGCAAAGTCCATCTGTTTTGTGCTAGTCTGTTTAACCTCCTAGGGTTGCATTCCCAAGTTAATGCAAAACAATTAGCTTCAGATTAAAGCAGGATCTCAGAAGATAAAAAAAGGAAAAAAAAAAAAAAAGGCTGAATAGATATGGAAAAGCAGAACAATAGACAAAAAAGCTTATTTCAAGACAATAAAATTGGGGAAAAGCTCCTCATGGGAACAGAGTCTTTTTTCAGTAGTGTAGAGCCACAGAAATAGCTTCCAAGGTGTGACATTCCATGCCTTTTAGGCAGTGGTTGGTGAAGCCTCCTTTGGTTTGCCATAGGCAGGTCTTTCTCCTAGATTTCCCCCCTACATTTTGTTCGGCACCAGAAACTCACCTAGAGCATCTTTAACTTCAGTTTGCTTATGTTATGACCAGTGAGAAAACATTATCAGTACTCAGAGTCCAGTTTCTTTGAATATTTCCTCACAAAATGCCAGATGCAACCTCTTTCCTTCTCCCTTTAAAGGTATCTGTTTAATTTCCGGGGAGTGGCTGCCAGTTTCCGTTTGAAACACCTCTTCCTGTGTGGTTCACTCGTCTTTCACGTTGGAGAAGAGTGGTTGGAGTTCTTCTATCAGCAGCTGAAGCCCTGGGTCCACTACATCCCAGTCAAATCAGACCTCTCTGATGTCAGGTGTGTGACCCTAGATATGCTCAGTGGGACAACGCAACACTGCTCTGTTTGGGAAGGTGGCTTACACTAAGAGCCTCTGCTCATATGCATCAGACAAAGGCTCTTGGAGGTCATGTTCTTTTTGCTTTATTATCGTACCCAGAGAACCATTTGCTTGTATTTCTTACAGAATGTGGTTTCACTGGGGTACATAGGTCTCTCACCCTCACTGAAATCAGCAGGCATTAGGTACTTAAATATCTCTGCAGGTGAGCACAGAAACACAGATAAGAGAAAGAAGAACATATTACTGGGCTGCAAATGTGTTAGCTCCTGGATTTCAGCATGCTGTCCAGGACTGATACAGAACAAATATGAATGACAAGATTCTTCTGTGCTCTGAAATCCTTGCTCAGCTCTAAATCCTTAATCTCATCCTCTGCAATAGTTTAGCTAAGTTGAGTTGTAGTTCCCCACTAAGCTAGTTGTTTCATGGCATTTTTTGTCTGCATTTTAGGGAGCTGTTGCAGTTTGCAAAGGAAAATGACAACATAGCACAAGAAATTGCAGAGAGGTAAGTTGTGTGTCCTTCCTGTTTGTCAGGCACTCTTCTTCCAAAACATTTTCTTACACAGCTTTTGAAGAGGTTACCTATCAAAGCCAGCCTAGTATCAATAGGGTAAAGTATATTTTCCTTCCACAGTAACAGCGGGAGTTTTAGAGACCTTATAGCAAGCGGGGGAACCTGGAGATTATGTGTTTAGGTCTTCGGTTCAGATGTGACCTGTGGCAGGAACCCCACTGAAAGCTATCAGATGTTAGGAGCTTTTGTCTCAGTATGAAGTGAGTTGGCCCCTGGGAGCTGCGTCTGCATTAAAACCATTATATACCCAGGATAGCACAGGCTGCCTTCTGAAGCAGCATGTAGCATTGCTGCTTAAGCTGCATCTGATATGTAAAAGTTGATATTTATTATCCCTGATAACAAATACCATCTTGAGGATAACAAAAGCAGTGCAAGTGTCAGGGCCGTAAGAGTGAATGAAGATTTTGAAATCAAAATAGATGGTACGGAGCAACGCATGTTGTTTCTCATTTGGAAAAAAAAAACAAACAACAGAAGAGTGAAAGTTGATATGCATATGAAACAAAACCAAAGACTCTTGTAGGAACTGGAAATTGGTTCTGACTGTGCCTTGTGTGTCTCTAGGGGACGCCAATTCATCACTGAACACTTGCAGATGGAGGATGTCTCTTGCTACTGGGAGCATCTGTTGTCAGAATATTCCCAAACCTTGACTTACAAAGTGAAAAGGAGGAAGAACTACAGTGAGATCACTTCTGAATGGTTGAAAACGGAACTGTAGAGACTTTTCTGCTTTTCTCTTCAGCTCAAACTGATCTCTCTGGAAATCTGAAGATGGGTGTATCTTCTTTCTTGTTTTCTCAGATTTATTATTCTTTACACTAAAACTGCAGGGACCACCAATAGGCTAACTTTAAAATTATTCCCATGCACTGGGACCCAGTCTACTGTTGCCATAAGAACAGTAAGTTGAAGGTTGGAGTATGGCTGTTTGCTGGGCTGGTTATGCTCATGCCTGGAAGAGTGTTGTTGCAGAATTGCAGAATCACAGAATCACAGAATCATAGAATGGCCTGGGTTGAAACGGACCACAATGATCATCTAGTTTCAACCCTCCTGCTGTGTGCAAGGTCACCAACCACTAGACCAGGCTGCCCAGAGCCACAGTCATTTGGGATTTTGTTACTGCCTGTCTCAGAATGACCCTAAATCCCATTCAGTCAATGAGATGCCTTGCTGTTCATTTTACTGGACTTGTTGCCAAGTCCTCTGTACTCATGGCAAAGTAGTGTTTGCTATGCTCAGCTGGGAGATACATGTCCATTTTTGGCAGTGGTCAGTGTTTTCTCATCTGTGTGATAGCACTTGGGATATTAGGTATTCCCTGACAGGAGCAGGTACTGGGATTTGAGGTAACCTTTTTAGATAGCTTAGAGCTTAGGTTTGTGATGTTTAGGTCAAGTTTTTAAGGTTGATGGCCAGATTTTGATGGGCCATTGAAAGGACAGATTATCCTTGCACAGGTAAATTACCTACCTCACAAGAGAATGGCTGGTGATGATAGCACTGCCATAATGCTTGGCCTGAGTAGCGGACAGTCAAGCAGCTGAGATAAAGGCTGCCTCCACTGTGGGGCAATGAGCTGGGTCCATGCACAGCCATGCAAAACTGAGGCTGTGTTGTCAAGGTCTCAGCAGTCTGCTGGCCAGACATCCTGGGACCCTTAAGAACCCGGAGAAAATATACACAGAGGTAGATCAAGCTGTTCTTTTTTTTTTTTCTACACATTCATAGATTCTCTGCTCTGATCCTCTTCTGTAATCTTTCTAAGGCTTTTCATTTTAAGTCTGGTGACACCTCTGCTCAGTTCAGCATTCCCTTTTCTTACATGCAGCTGTTAGGCTCCTATTCTCTGTTTGGTTGAGGGAATGCCTTCAAGTCTCACAGAAACAGCTACTCCTCGCATTGTTCATCTTAAGTTCGGTCATAGGTTGCTTGTGCTAAGTGTATTTATGCCAACTGCAGGCTGCTCAGCTCATAAGGAATGCAGTTTCCAAAATGCTCTATCTTTTCTGAGCTGAGAGAGACCTGGGAGGAAGCAGCGTGTTCTCTGGCATCCAGACAGGCTTTGTTTCTCTTGCTTACTGTAATGTAAAGCCTTGCATGAAAACAAGGTTTTGAGAGGCTCAGAGCTACTCTGTGCTGCTTCCTAACCTGTCTGGTCCCCTGCAGTTGTGAGCCACTTGCTTTAGGATCAGTGTTCCTTCTGTGCTGCAGAATGTCTGCCTGAGCAGGGCGAGAGCAGCCGCTGTTCCAGACATATCCTTTGGGTGTGAGTGGCTGTCTGTCAGCAGAACACAGGTCTTGGCCTTCCTGGCATCTGGTTGCCCAAGCCTGCTGGAGTGCAGAGAAGCAGACTGCTCCCTCTGGCTGAAACAGCAGTGGTGGTAGCAGCATGGGATTCAGGGGTGGCCTCTGCATCTCTGGTGAGCTCCCTCGCTTACAGAGTGGCCTCAGTCATGTCTTAGGAAATAGCACATCAATGGAAGGGAACAATAACAATGGCTCATAGTTTTTTCTGTAGTCATTTTGGATCAGAGAAGAAAACACTGTCAAGAAGCTCCAAGTACACTCACAACACATACAGACTCAGAGATCTCAGCAGCACTGCCCAATCCAGGAGCAGGGATGTAACTGTCAGTGGTACCGGTGAAGCTGCTAGAGCAGTATGCAGCTATATGCCACTGTGGGCACAGAAAACAAATTAAGATGTTAAAATAGTTTGGTTTCAGAGGAAAAGGGTTGAGTACAAGTGGAAAGGGTTTTCTGGTTTTGTATTTTTAGCCAAGCTCAGCAACCTGAGAAATGGAAACAACTCTGTATAGTATTTTTAAACCATTTTTAGTGATATGCTTTTGGATTAAAACAAACAAAAAAATGAACTGTTGCTGGGTGCATTATTTCTCAGAATTGCAAGAAAAGATCTGGATAGTCCCCAGCTGTCTCAATGAGAAGGGGAAGTTTGTCTTTCTGTGTTGTTTTTTTTTTCTTCTTCTTTGACAGTGTCTTTAGGGCGTGTCAGTGGAATCTGAGAAATATACCCATCCAAGTTGCCAAGTGATGCGTGACAGTGACTGAAAACTTTTCCTGAATGATAGCTTGCGTTAACTGGTGACTCCTCTGCTTCCTTTGTCACTTTCCTAGAACAGCCACTTTCCTAGAACCTGCCCCCACTCCTCCCCAACAGGATGGAGCCCGAAGTGGCGGGGAGGTTGTTCCTAAAGGTGATGGGACCTCCCTCAGGACTGCAGCTCAGATAAAGGTTGGGATGTGAAGGATGTTCTGCACAGTGCTTGTAAGCACATGTAAGATGTACTGCCACAGTGCTGGAGGCCCACACAAAAACAGGAATCTGTAACCTCCCAACCAGATACAACCAGAAGGGTAAAACCAAAAGCTGGCAGAGGTCTCGGTGGCCTGTGATAGTGGCACTGCTGCTGGGCCACGTCTGCTCCTGGAAAGTACAAGTGAAGGCCCGGGTGGTGGGTCGTGTTCATGGCATTACTGGACAGTCTGGGTTGGAAGGGACCTGGCAGCCCACCCAGCCCCAACCCCCTGCCACGGGCAGGGCTGCCCCCCACCAACTCAGGCCGCCCAGGGCCCATCCAACACCGAGCGTCTCCAGAGATGGGGGCGGCCACGGGCACTGCGCCGTGCGATAGGAAATCGGAAGCCAACAAGGGAATAAAGGCCGAGGGGCCCTTCTCCTCCTTCCCACACACGCAGAAGCTCGGTCACCGCGCTAGAGGCTCCCGAGCCCTCGCACTGCCGGCCCGCCCCGCCGTGGAGCTGGGGGCGCTGCGGTGCTCGCTCGGCGCCGCCGCCGGGAGGGCCATGGCGGAGGGGCTGGGAGCAGGGCGGACCTTCAGCTGCCCCACGCCGCCGCCGCAGACGGGCTGGGAGCGGCTCAGCGAGCTGTGGCGGCGAGAGTGAGGGTCGAGCCGGGCCGGGGCGGCGGGGCCGGGGCGGCGGGCTGAGGGCTGCGAGCGTGCGTTCCGGGTGCGGAGCCCCGCGCCGCCGCTCCGCGGAGCAGAGAGCCGAGGCCCGTCCGGGCCGCGCGGCTCCGCGCTGAGGCACGGCGTTTCCTTGCAGCGAGCTGCAGCGGTACCCGGAGGAGACGGTGAACATCATCAAGTCGGCGTTCACCGGGGGCCTGGTCGGCTGGCTGTACGGCGGCCTGCCCGCCTTCCGCCAGGCGCGGAGGGCCTTCATCGAGGGCAGCCAGGGAGAGGTGTTCCAGAACCGCGCCGATGCGGTGGTACGGGGCCGGGGGGCGAACCGCGGGGAGAGCTGCCTTCGGAACCTCGGTGCTGAGCGGGTGGTGAAGGGGACGATTTCACACAGAGGGTGGTGACACACTGGAACAGGTTGCCCAAGGAGGTTGTGGATGCCCCATCCCTGGAGGCATTCAAGCCCAGGCTGGATGTGGCTCTGGGCAGCCTGGTCTGGTGGTTGGCAATCCTGCACACAGCAGGGGGTTGAACCTCAATGATCACTGTGGTCCTTTTTCAACCCAGGCCGTTCTATGATTCTGTGCGCATGCAGAAGCCCAAATCAGGTGGCGTGGTCCCAGCTAGTTTGCCTCTGCAAAACAGCACTACAAATGGGAGTTAATTCTTGGGGTGCCTGTTGTGGTGTAAACACTGGCTCTCATTCCTCAGGACAGGATCGGCTTTACCCTTAGGGGTGCCATTCCCAGCACCTTGAGTGGGATGGCGCTGAAGGGAGCGGCTCTGCGGTCTGTAACCCTTCTCCTCCTCCCCCCAGCAATCTGCACACCGTGCTGGACTCAGGAGCTTCATCCGCTACGGCTGGCGCTGGAGCTGGAGGGTGGCCACCTTTGTGGCCATATTCAAGTAAGTGTGCTCTTCGTGGTGGCAGTGGGAGAACAGAGGGTCGTGCTTGGACCCAGGCAGTCTGACCGATGAGGTGGAAACGTGAAGAGGATTTCACCTTCTTAAATTAGCCCAGTGCTCAACCTTCTCATGAGCCAACACAAAAATGAAAACCGGAAAAGCTCCACTCACAACATCTGGCCCATTCTGTTTTGGGCCTAAATTGTGTTCTTTCCACCACTTAACAGCTTATTTCTGTTTTTTCTTATTTTGACACATTGTGCATTTTTCTTTGGGAGAAGAAACAGCTTTTGGGAGCTGTTCTGGAACAGCTTTCTGTCCCACACTAATTTTTCTCCTTTTTGTTACGTCTTATCACCCCCACTTTCTGTACAGTGGCATTACTCACAATTCTCCGTCCTTGTCTTCAAGTTCTTGCAAGTGACTCCTTTGTGTGTCCCTGCAAAAGCAATGCACACACAGCATTCCACTTCTTCAGTTTTCTCCCCCAAAAGTGCCCGTGTGTCTCTCACATATGGTGTCAGACTAGGCACGCTATTCCAAATAATGCCTTTACAACTAGGAACATCACCATGCCTGATGTGAAGAGTGGTATGTAGTTCTAGACCTGCACTGACTACACCTGTGTTCCCCTTCTGCTTTTAAGATAGCAGCAGTATTGACTAACACTAACTCCCGGTCAGCTGCTTTTGTATTTCAGCCTTTCTCAATAATATTTTTATTCCTTTCTCTATTTCATCCATGTTTTCTCTCAAGTTTTGGCTCCTTCTGCCACAGTATTTTTTCTTGAGTTTAATTAGCATGCTGTTTGTTTTCTGTTTCAGAACTTTTAAGGCATTAGATTTTTCAGGACTAGTCGTGCAACATCATTGCCATCCACCAGATGTCTCCCATGCAAGCAAATGCATCATCCTTTTTCACTGTTCCTTTGTGAAAGATTTTGAAGGGAGATGCTGCTCAGTGTTACTTGTTTCTGTGTGGCATCATAAAATGTTCCATGCTGGAAGGGCTCCACAAGAATCACTGAGTCCAACTCCTGGTTCCACACGTGACCATCCGAAATCCAAACCCTATGTCTGAGAGCGGTGTCCAAACACTCCCTGAACTCCAGCACTTGGGGCTGGGGCTGTGCCCACTGCCCTAGGCAGCCTGTACCATGCCCACTGCCCTAAATTCTTACTTGAAGGTTTTGTCCTGCAGTTGCATACATGTCAGGTTTTGTGGTTTAAAAACAGGTTGTTAGTTCCGTGTTTTGGAATGTTTGACATTACATTGGTAGAGAGAGAGATGGAGGAGGTGGTGCTCCTAATCCAGCATGGGACCTTCTGCTTCAGGAGCTGGTGGCCCTGGTGACACCTTGAGTATGATTCAGCTCTAGTGGTAGCTGTACGACTGACAGGACCACTGCATTGCTCAATCCCTTTTATTCTTGAATGTAGGATAGATTTAAAAAAAAAAAAAGTCTTTGATTTACAAAAAGGAAAAAAGGCTATCCAAAAGTGGTACTCCCTGACCTCTGGCTGTCCAGCTGCATGCGGTAAAGTTGCAGAAATAAAGCACTTCTGGTTGGCATGTGTGTGCTACGGCCAGGCTGGTAGCAGGACACAGTGGCACCCTGCAGGTGGGCTTAATGAAATCCTACTTCTTTTCAAGCAGTGTCTTTTTCATGTGTAACTGCTGTCTTTATGCCTCACCCTTGCAGCGTGGTGAGCACCGGTCTGTCTGTGTACCGCGATAAAACCACCATCAGTAATTTTGCTTCAGCAGGAGGTAAGACTGGGTAATTTTTATCTGTGTACTTTTTTACTTTTTTCAGTGTCAGTAAGCAGAGGTCATAAATAGAAAATCATAAGCAAAAATCCATATCTTTTGAATATGAGCAGGCCCGTAGCATCATTGCGCCTGGCTTTTGCTGCCTGTTACACTGGCTGTCTTTGGAACTTTGCTCCATGGTGTAGTTGCTGTCTGCCTTTATCTGTAACACATAATCAATGCATTATCTGAAACCAATCGGGAATTCTGTGGTTATTAGTCCGTTCTCAAAATACTTGTTGGAGTTTTTGTGTGAAAATTGCTTGTGTGGCATAAATGCGACACTTAGTGCATGATCAGCCCTCATAACCACCTCCTCAGCAGGGGATCATCTCTTATTTCTGCTCATCACAACAGTTCAATGTTTATAAATGTTTATAAAGTACTGTTTTTGTGGCAAGTTTTGCATGTCCACTTTTGGCAGTAGAGCTCCTGGTAAATATGGTCATTAGGTTTTAGAGGCTTTGTTACCCATACAGCTGGGTATGTGCTTTACTGTTCTTTTCTGCCTTACATGGCAGCAGCTATAATTAGCTGCTGTTGAACAGAAGGGGAAAAAAAGGGGGGGGAGAAAGGGTGACAGAGCCCTGGAGTGCGCTGCCCAGGGACACTGTGGAGTGTCCTTCTCTGGAGATATTCAGGACTGTCTGGACACTTTCCTGTTGTAGGGAATTGCTATAGCAGGAGGTTGGACTGGATGATCTCCAGAGGTCCCTTCCAACCCCTATGGTTCTATGATTCTGTGATTGTGCTCCAATCTGGAAAGAACTGAGTTCCACTTTCATAGTTACTTTTGCATTTTAGCATTTCTTAGGGAGTTGTTCTCAAGAAGAATGAGCTTTGTGTTATGTTTTAGTGCAGAGAGCGCATGGATGAAAGCAGGGGAAAAGCATTGCTACAGTAAGTCAGGCTGCTGTGACTACGTGGTGGGACTGTGCCTGCTGGCCACAGTGCTTGGTTTCTGCTCTGTTAAAAACAAAAGTCAGCTAACAGAGAGGAGAAGTGTGGCAGAGCAGATCCCTTGGCAAGCCTGCGATGGCTGGTGAGGGGCCGATTTGTGGTTTCAGCCAGTTTGTGTTTTTCAGCCTTCACAGGAGCTCTCTTCAGAATGCACTTGGGCCTGCCTGGGCTGGCAGGCGGCTTCCTGTTCGGAACAGCCTTTGGGTAAGTTGTGACTGGTGGCAACCAGAGACTGAGTCACAGTTACTTTTTGATGGTCTGTGTTAGATGGTGGCCCCCCACACCAAGCCCTGAGTCACAGGTGGGACTGCAGATGTTTTCCTTTCTCTCTTGCCCTGAGGGGTTTTCTTTATTTTTCTTGGGACCTTGTGATGATAGGTTTTTCTTCCAGGCCTTTAACTGTTTTTTTCTTTTTCTTTTCTTGATTTATATTTTGCTCTTTCCTTTGTGATAAGAACTTAGAGCTCTCTCACTGTTTGCATAGCAGAGGAGGCACTAACTGCTGTTAAATAGGAAACCATGAGGTGGGTCACAGACATGTTTTCTTGGTATGGCCATTAATAAGCCCCATTGGTTGCGCACAGAACAGTTTAATGTCTCTTTAAGTAACTGTGGTGGTTGGGGTTAAAGACAGGAGTGTAGGAGATAAAGCTTTAGGGCTCCTCGTCCAGCAGCTCAGAACCCAGAGCTGAATGCACAAGGGCTGTTGGATGGCTCAAAATGAGACCTTTATAAAACAGGTTCCATCAAAGTCAAGATGTGGAGTGGCATCCATTAGGAAATGCTGAGGAAGAGGCTGTGTGGTAGGGCTGCACAATCCAAAACTATAAGATGTCACGTTGCTGTGGAGGGGACTCAAGCTCCCTGAGGGTGGAGGGGACCCATAGTTCTCTCGGATTCTGTCCATTTAGGCAGTGATCTCTTAACTCAGGCAAAAGTTAAGAGAAGGTGGGTTTTTCAGGCTGAGCTGGCACATTAATGGTTGTTGGTGCACAGTAAGTCCTGTCACCCCCTTGATTTATGTGTGCCTGCTCATGAATAACTTCCAAATACATTTTCAGGGGGCTACAGTGAGTCACAGCTGATGACTGACGTTAGCACGAGAGTGCCTTAGTCTGCTGTCATTTCAGTACTGGGCAATGTTGTGCTCCAGTGATCTGGTGGCTGGCCCCCGCATGCTCCTTTCACTGTTGCCAGTAAGTTATTACTACTGAATGTCCTCTGGGTAACTTGTGACTTCTCTTCTACTTTTTCTAGGATCCCTGCAGGGGGTCTCCTAATGATTGCACAGAAATTTGCTGGTGAGACTCTGCAGGAGAAGCGAAATCGTGAGCGCAGGGAGCAGTATGAACAGAAATTAGCAGAGTGGTAAGAGACAGAGCTGCCTATTCAAGTCTTTGACTAGAAGTGTGTCCAGGTCTCTGTGGCTCAAATGTTTAGAGAAGCCATGCCATACCATGTTTTTGGTGTGTTCCACATATCTATCTACGAACTGCAGATATAGTCGTCTGGGGATAGAGGGCTGTGAGGCTGGCTGCATGACTTACTGAAACTCGCAAGGAGTGCCTGTTCTAGAAGAAATTCTAGAAGAAATTCTTGCAGTGATATCTTTGTAAGAAATACACTGACACAAGGTTTCTTTGCACTCTCTTTTCCCTTGTCAGGCAATCCAGGCTTAGTGTGACTGAAGACTTGGGCAAAAAGGAAAGCGATGCCCGGAAACAATCACAGACAGAAAATAACAGGAGAATCTAGGAGCTCCTGAGTCTTCCTCAGATCTCTGTCGTAAGCAGCTATAATTTCTACTTATAAAAGTCTTTGTCCGAAGAGATAACAAAGTCTTCTGTGAATGCTGTTGTATCATTTGCACTTCTGAAAAACCAGTTTGCTGAAAATGTTTTTTTGTGGATGCATATCACTTCTCAAGAGCTTGGAAGGGCCAAACGTGTTCCACTACAGAAGGTGGATGCGTAGGCTCTCCAGGCTAGCAAGTGTCAGCTAGGTTTGGTTGAGGATGAGGGCAGCCACAGAGCCTCTGCTAGAACCCATTTGCTGCTGGAAATGTCCAAGCTGTTGGTGATGTAGAAATACCAAAAGTGGAGGAGCTTGCTATTGCTAAAGGGAGCCTGATTCTGAAAGCTAATTTTATTCTGGTGAAAGCTGCACTTCAGACAGTGCCTGAAGCCCCTGCTGTGAAGCACAATATAGGCTGCACCAGTGCGAGTGTTCCTCTTCTTGCCACCCCTCTCCCACACCTTGACTTTGCCTGGCTGGGACCAGTTTGGTTTTGCTGATAGTGGTTTATTCATGCTTTTTGCAGAAAAACACATATGTCTCTTACAGTGCTTAGAGTATTTCACAATCAGTTTTGAGGAAGGGTGGAGGATATTGGAGTGGCATGGAAATACCCTGTAGAAGACATGTTTTGGGTTCTTCAATAGAAGTGTGGCTGAGGGGTCCATGGAAAGGATGACCTTTTCTGATGGTAATGGTGGAAGCATTGGCACAGTGGACAAATTTAAAGGCAATAAAAAGTGCTCAGATTTCACATGAAGGTTGAAAATTAGAGGATTACCTCGGGGGGGGAAATGCAGTTCATGACATTCAATAAAGCCATCTGGCAGTGGTGATTGTGTCCATAATCTCTTTATGCTTAAGTGGTATGGTGCTTGCATTAGGGAAACATACTTGAGCAGTGTCCCGTGAGAAGAGTTCTATCCAAGATCCCCCCAGGAAGCATGAAGTCTGGTGGCAGTGTCAGACTTCTCCCCAGGCAGTAACAGGAACCTCTGATTATTATTTTCTAGCAGAGGTCAACCGTTAAGTTGTAGCTGCTACCTGTGAGTAGGGCTGAGGATAATTTAATAATGGCCTGTACCTGAGGGCAGGTGGTGACCTGTTGCCATTTCTCTCAGAGCAGAAGGTCAGACTAATGGTCCCTTTTCTTTGCTGGGGTTTTTGTCTTATTAAAAAGAATTGTATCCAGGCAGGGGGTTAAGGTCCCATAGGAAAAGAGTAGGCAGTCTATTCTGCGCGAGTGCTTTCCTCTGCTATGGCTAATTAGTGTTGAATGAAATATGAGCAGCTCATTGCACAGAGCATATTCCACCCACCCAAAGGAAATTTTTTGGCACAGTTTGCTTCCAAGAAGGTGTTGTTTTATAACTTCTGAAACGAACGTTTTATTTTTCAAACACCTCAGTGTAGTTCATCTATCCATGGAAGGAATGCCTGTATTTTAGAGTTTTCATCACTCAGCTTTGATTTTCCCCTGTGTGAAGTGAAGAACTATGGATAGGTCACTCCCTCTTCCATGTTTAAAGAGTGTACAGTGGTGGCACTGGTATGATTAACCTCTGCCCTCTCAGAAAACAGAAGGCCTTTCCACATCACATTTTTGCCACTACAGTTATACAGAAATGTTTTATATTTTTTGTGTGTGCTTGTGTGCATGACACTTAGCTGTGTCATTGCTCAGCTCTTCTCTCTGCCTCTTTCAGTGGGTATTTGATGTGGTGGCGGAAGAACACCAGTTTTCTTGTGTCTGTGACCACTGATGCAGGGATATTGCTCCTTGGGAAATTAGGCAGAGCTAAGATATAGCAGACCTGTATTCTTTTTCTTCTCCATCTAAGGAAGGAAGGAGCACTTGATGCCCTTATGTAGCACCTTAGCAAGGGGAAGCACAAACTTCCATCTACATTCAACTCAAGATTAACAGCCATTTTTCACTGTTTCTTGCTGAAGTTAGTTCCTCATTCCTGTACTTCCCAGCACGTACAAGACATCTTTTATTTCTGAGGAAACTAAACGGATTGTACAATATAACTTTTAATACAATTAAAGGAGAAACCCCAGCACATGTTATATACAAAATACCTGCGATAAACAGCAGCTCACCTGGTAGAAAGACCCAGATATTAAGCTGAAAAGGTCTCATGGAAACCATTTGTGTGCAATTCACCGAATACAGCATAAAGCAATTGAAAACATGATTCATAATATAAGTGCTTAAGAAAGAAAATAAACCAAGCAGCCTGCCTGTTGAGTATAAAAGCAAACTGATGCTAGGCATATTTGTCAGTGGAGGTTTTGGTTTCCTTTTTAAGGAGTTACTTAAAGTGTTGTGGGAGTCTGGTGTGACACAGAAAGGTTTGGCACTGTGCAAAAGACAAACCCTTCTGCAGAGTGCTGTGCAATCAGTCATCAGTTGGGAGCAGAAGTAGAACATGGGATATTCAGAGGGAAGCCTCTGTTCAGGTGCAGCTGCCAGAGCTTCAGTGTGGTCGGCAAAGTGAAAACATAGAAAATGATTCCAGTGAAAAAGAGGGCGTTCAGCCTGCAAGAAGCTACTAGTTCTAGAATAAGCACATGCAGACGGAAGGAAAAGGAAATATGAATGCTATGAGACCACATTTCATTGGCAGCCCTTCCTTGACCAGTGACAAGGTCAGGTTGCCTTTTAGTAGTACTGCTTCCTATGCCACCTCTGTCCCACTTGCAAACGGAATGCACATGTGCAGATAACTTTGGCTCCTTGTCACCCACTGAGGGCTTGGTGGCAAGTTTTGTCTCCTTTTCTCTGTTTTTGACCCCTCAGTAGGAATGTTCTAAAGTTTCCGTTTTGTCTTATAAAAAGGGATAGTGGTAAAAATGCTGATGGGGCAGCAGGTTTCTGCAGAAGTAGAAAGAGAGCAGTGTCTTATTTTTCACTAGTGACTTGCTCTTATCCCTTAGACTCTCACTGCTCAGTGCTCTGTAAACCGCTTTTAGCGCTTTTGTTCCCTCCAGCATTTTTTTCTTCCAATACATACCTACTAGAAAACATTTCTGTGTTGTGTCCTTGCAAGATAAACAGCTCAAGCAACAAAATACCCCGCAAAGATGGTGGCATGATACTTTCAGACTTTGGCATACCCTGCTAACTACGCACATGGATGAAGCAATAAGGTAATGGGTACAACTTGCAGTAGGACAGAACAAAAAGGAAAAACAAAACAAGCCCACTATATTCAGAGCAGGGTTAAGTCAGTATGCATAGATGCTTAGGAAACTTGGTGGTGCTTGGGATTTTTTTCCACTCTTTTCCCCTCAAAATGAGAAACCGCATTTTCCTACACAGTAGGCAAGAATATCACCCAAGTTAGATGAGTCTTATCCAGCGCTAGCATCCTGGCTGAGAAGAGAGAATGCTGACAGAAGGCAGCAGCATTCAAAGCAAAGTAAATCCCTGTGTCACCATGAGAGACTCCCCCCAAAAATGGAGAACCTACTCTAACAAGTATTCCTAGGCAAACGTACAAACAAAGGATTTAGGAAGCAAGGCCCTGACTTAAATTTCATTACTGTTGGTACACGCAAGTTAACCGCTCTTTGTTACAGAAATTTAAATGGGGCTTTATGACAAGCACGAGTAGGAAGAAATGCTTATATAGCTTGTGTATGTGCGTGCACATGCATGTGCACACACCCACTTGTTCACAAGCACCACCACAATTAGCAGGCTGGCCTGTGTGAGGTATGCCCCTGTGTCTGAGAGGTGCAATGGAGGAACTGTGTCTGGGTACCCAGGTTGGCAAGGCCATCCTTTCAAGAGAGAAAAGGTTATGAGAACTTCTGCCACTGCTGTACATAAGCAGTATTTGCTGTCAGTATATGTCGTTCCCTACAAAGTCTCAGTGAAAACAAGCAGGAGGCGTGTATTATTTCCACCTGGAGGCACTTTTTCCTGAGGTGTGTGCATTACTGCCTCTTTAGGGGAGAAGAGATATCACATCACCTATCTGTAACCATCAAGCCTAAGTCCAAACTTGGCTCACACTGAACAGCACTGGCAGATACCGATATGAGGCTGAATGTAAAAGTAGTTTTGGCTGCTTCAAGTTGCACCATGGAGGCATTGACTCCACATATGTTGGGGTCTGGGGGCAGTTGTGCATTGCTAGAGGGGTGGGTGGACACGGGCTACCTGCCAGGTCTCTGTAGGGCCCCTGATTCCCGTAGAGACAGCATCAGAGTATCCCGAGCACTTGAGCTGGCATGCTGGAGGAGCACAACGCTGAAGATGTTCTTCTAACCTGCTGTAGGAACACGGAGGGTCCTCCGAGTTGGAATTCCAGCAAATCCTTTGTATCAAGACCACCTCATAGCTTCTGTGGCATAGACGGGTATTCATATTCATTCACACAAGATTATGTTGTCAGTCTTCTTGAGAAGATTTTTCTACTGCTCTCATCCCCTTTCAGAGAGCCTAAGGGTCAACGCCAATAAGCATTGCTGTAGAGAACAGTGGGGACTGCAGTGCAGAATACACAGGATAGGAAACCTGAGGGAGACAGAAAAAGAGACTTTGCTGATTTTTTTCCCTTTCGTAATTCTAAATCTAAGTCAGAATGTGGCAGATCCGAGACAAGCACGGATCACCTGCAATAGTCCACAAGAGGGCTCCTATTATGGTAAAAATGGCTGTGCAGAGGTACTTCAAGGCATGCACTGCAGTGAGCTACTGGCTCAGCACTTGCTTAGTGTGAAAACCTTTGGACCATACAGAGGTGCCATCCCCCTGTGAAGAGAGGATGACTAATGAATGTACTGTCTTACTTAAGCAGCAATAGGACATGGCTCAGTGCATCATAAAGTTACAAGATCACAGACTGCCACTAAGCAAGCAGTACATTGTCCTACTGTACAGCTTTCAGCCCTATGCACAAACAGCAGCTGTTCCAGGCACTGGAGTTTGGAAATACCAACTGCTTACAAAAAAAAAAAAAAAAAGCCTGGAAAACTTTAACAAAAAAAGAGGAATGTGGCAGAATGGATTTATCCAGTAGGTGAACTCCCACCAGTGAACAGTACTCACAAAAGCCCCCGGAATTCATGCTAACCAAGGTTTTAGTATCTGTTCCAGATAGGGCCTTCCCCAGAGGAAAATATGAGTGGGTGGTCAAGTTTGGAAATGAGAAAAGTGGCTTGAATGATAGTTTCCCCTTCTTTCCGCCTCAAAAATTCTAAACCTTCAGATTTCTGCAACGCAGCTTGAAAAAATTTCATGACTTTTAGGACTATGTAACTTATTCTGTGCTATCACGCTAGCAGTTCAGCATGCTCTGGTAAGACCAGGAAAATACAGACACCTGGATGGATAATGAGACAAGAAATAACTGTTAGCTGTTAATCTTTCCTTAAGTCTCCTGACTTGGAAAGCCTCCTGTCTTTGGAGGACACAGCTCCGAACATTTCAGCTTTCAAGCTAAAATGCATATCATGCTTCAAAGTCATAAACTCTTGAGAAGCCAGACCCTTTCCCAGCCATTCCTACACCATCCTTTCCAACACCTCATATCAAGAGTAACTTTTTAAAATGCAGGTGTTTCCTGCACAGGACTTAAAGAAGAAATTTTTTCTTCTACCCATTCCTCCAGGTGCTGAAGGGAATGGAGACAGGTCAGAAGTGGGCTGGTATTGGTAATCTTGTTGGGAAAGGCAGAGTTGTTACCATTTGGTTCACTTCTTCACCAATTATTGGGTCAATCCTTCATTTATATGATTGCAGATGTTCCCATGTTTATGCATCAGATAAGGCACATGGCTTGCAGGCCTTCAGTCAGAAGCAGCCTCTAGGAGATGAGGCCACATGTGAGACTAGTTGGCGATGAGTTACTTGCAGATGAGTCCAGTAGGACAGAAACTAAAAGAAGGCCCAGTTCGTACTGGAAAGCCTATAAAATGAGGGGCTCTTTAAGTGGCAGGGGATGTCACTGCAGATCCCAGTAGATGGATATCCTTGCTCCAACTCACCCTTCAGATATTAGCCTGTGTCCTTATATAGTTTCAGAGGAGTCAAATCTGTTAAATGTTCATTTCCTTTCTTCTCACCCCCTTCACTCCCACCTGGTCACTAGAAATGACTTAATTACAGAAGTAAATGCCATAAAAACTTGTGTACAATCTGCACAGGGTCCATTCAATGGAGAAAAGGCCATAGAAGCCTGGGAAATTAGGTCCTGTAACATATTTCACTGGATTAATTTCTAGAAATTTAAAATAACCTTAAGAAAGCAATGCCCCACAAGCAATACAAACCTCATCCCATGCCTGGGAAATATCAAGGGCCTGAGTTGGTGTAATGCTATAATGTGATGGAAAGCACAACAATGATAGTGGAACAGCAAAATCCTAGGCTGCAGCAAGTAGTGAGGATATGCTCTGTGCAGCAGCAATGGATGCATAAGCAAAGGAAAAAAAAAAATCTGATTCCCCTTGGAAGGCCTCAGGCAGGCAGGGATCTCTTAATCCCTTAAATGAGGTCTGGGAGGGAATGGATCCTGGCTCCACCCCTTCCAGTCACTCAGGTGCATTGCTTGCACCTGAGCTCCCCTGGGTTGGCCCTGCCTTCCCACCAGGTACTCAACCACTGCTTCAGGCTGTGACTCAGCATTTCCACTACAGTTGGCAATAGAGCCCTACTGCTTCTATGCTAAGGGATGGTGCATACTCCTATCAAAAGCCATACATGATTTTGAGAGCTAGCATTGCACTAGAATCTGAGCTCAGAGGCTATTTTGCCAAGAGAGGTGTGGTGCAATAAAGTACCTGCAAAAGTGATCTGGTCATAGGGATGACATTTCACATGTCACTTTACAGCTGTGGGGTGAGTTCATAATTTCTTTTACATCTTCTGCTGAAGCTTGATTCTTAGAACAGTGGGAACAGGCTGAAAGAGAAGATCCCTCGTTAGTACTTGGAGCTCCAGAATATCTGAAAGTGCTTGATTCAAATGCCTTCTTCAACAAAATAAATCATAACTGAGAGTGAGAAGAGTAGAGAGAAGAAAATCTCAGACAGGAAAGAAAAAAGTCTTTTAGATCTAGTTACTTCTATTTTTCCTTGGTGAGACTCATCCCTGTAGTATATCTGAACATGACTAGCCCGTAGCCATAGTCTGACCTGGTCCATCTTACACAGACGTTATCTGTGTAGTGTCATATGGATAAAACTGTACTCATTAGCAGGGAGTTAGAACTTCAACCTGACACAAAGACAAGCGACCAACCACATGCTGAGATAAAGTCAGCAGGGAAATAATGGTAGAAGTTACCTGTCACTACATGCAGCTTACCAACTGAGTGCCAACAGTGCTGTTAGCATAAGGAACCAACAAACCAACCCTCTGAGGTCTCTGAGAAACATCTGCATCTCAGCATCTAAGATTGGCTTTTGTTTTTATAATTCAAGCTGGATCCCTGTCCTACTTC
Source organism: Phasianus colchicus (assembly GCF_987193195.1). Taxonomy (NCBI): domain Eukaryota; kingdom Metazoa; phylum Chordata; class Aves; order Galliformes; family Phasianidae; genus Phasianus; species Phasianus colchicus. Next base: position 94,353,024 of record NC_143436.1, on the reverse strand, counting down.
AGTAAATTGTAATTGCACAGACTATTAAACACTGTGATTTTGGTTAAATTAATTGGAAGGATGAAAAAAATGCCCAGAGAGTTTTCATTCTTAAATTACTATGAAGACAAGCTGGTTAGGCTGTGAGCTCCTCAAATTTGGGAATGTGAACCTCAACAAAGCACCTACTTGTTTTGGTCACCACAACAATCACACATCTGAGAACCCTTATTTCCGTTTTGCTCTATCTTTTCTATTTCCTCCCACACTTCAGCTACTTGAAGCATGGCTTTTTGAGCTCAGAAATGACTGAGCTTGGTCCAGCTTTCCCTATGCAAGAGCAACAGAAATACTTTCAGACGTATTCTGAGTTCCCGCAGTATCTCTTGAGTGGTGATCTGCAGCAACACCAGCAGGCAGCACGTGAAAGACAGGCATTTCCCTTCCCAGGCAGGTGGTAACACACAGCAGCACCAAAGCGTACAAACTGGGAAGTTGGTTTGAAATGCCAGCTTCGGTTCCTTACAGCTTACATCCAGTCTGCAAAGTGACTGTACAAAGCAGCACCACCTGACTCAGCAGATCCACTCCATGTGCATATTAGGAAAATGGGACTCAAAGGGAAATTCCCTTTTATGCAGCTAAGCCCATTGCTGGTGCAGGTGATCCCATTCTACCACACTGGCATGCTTTTTACATCTTAAGAGCAATCTGGTATCAATAGAAAAGGTATCTGAGAATGCTCCAGAATCTTACTCCTCTAATGCTAGGGAACCTTTTAGTTTCCAAGCCTGCATTCATTTAGAGAAAGATCTTTGAGTTACACTTGTCTTTTTCCCATAAATTAGAAGCTCATTACCCATGCAGCTAACAGCACAGGCTGCTTGGTCATGACATTCATATTTTCAAACAGGTTACTATTCTCCCATCAGCACAGCTCTAAGGTACAACAGGGAATAGCCAGCACTAGTGTCACAGAGGAACGTGAGTGGAAAATGAAGAAATGCACAGGTGTTGCTAAGGGTCTCTGCCTTCCCCAGGTGCTTCCTTTCTTGGTGATAAAGCACAGAGGGGTAATCAGCCCAGCCTAATGCAGTGGTCACATAGTTTTTTCAAAAGGCTGTGGTTGGTTAGGAGGGGAAGAAACACACTAATGCTACCTCCTTATTCTGACTTGCAAGTGACCTTGCTCAGAATTGAAATACAGGTAACAGGAGATATGAGGATGATGAGCTCACAAGTGTTCTTGAGTGAGCCAAGTCCCTACTGCCTAACAAATGAACCTGCTTCCAACGGGGGATACCACTGTGACCATGATGAGCTAATATGCTCAGCCTGGTGGCTTTTGGTCTAAGTGTGCTGAACACAGAGAACTCTCAGTTTGTCTTCAGCCTTCACTTCTCCAGCAACCTGACAGACCTTGATTGGGTGATATTTATAACATGTTGCAAGGCCTGTTGTCTTTCTGTAGCGCTGCTTTACCACGCTACCAACAGGGTGCAGAGAGGACATAAATTGCTGTTGACTTTCAGTACAGGCTGAAGCCTTTGTAAATCCATTAGATTTAGATGCCCACATCTTCGGGGGCTTTCTTGTTGGCCAGCTTAGACACGAGTAGAAGCAGCAGCTACCTGATGAGATCTAGTGAGTTGCCACCTAACCTGAGGTCCTCTTTACAATCACAAAACTTGTTGACATGTCTGAATTACTAAGACTTCATAGCACTGGACACTTTTGCTCATTTGGGACCAAAGACAAATACATGTATCCTGATGACTGAGATTTTTCTAAAAGTTCTCAAATTGCAGTGCTCAAGTCTATTCTGTAGCCCTAACACTATACATTCTTGTAATATTGGCTCTGTGACTTTTCTGAGAGGTTGTCCAAGTAGGGTGTATAGACAGATCTCATTTTGAAGCTGTTAGTGCTCAGCTGTGTTGATGATGTTCACAAAGATTCTTGACATCTTCAAGCATCCTAATGCATAAAAATGGACCTCTCAACCTTTCTGAATACAACTCCGTTCTTTGGAAATAGTCTGACCTTCTTTCAAAACTCCTAAGACAATTAGAGTCTCAACCTGGAACCCTAGTGCTGTGTGCACACAAAATAGAGGAAAGTCCTGAGCCAGACTTAGATTTTGTGACAGTAGATGCTGCATGAAAAAAAAAAAAGGAAATGAGAAGAAGGTACAAAAATACTTAGTGTATCAGTATAGTTTCTATAAATTTTATATAGTTTTATATATAAATATATGTAAAATATATATTTTACATAGTTAATCCATTAAGCAGTAAGGAACTGTTTCTGGAAAAAGGAGCTTTACTTACCATGTCTTGGAAAGTATTTTGCTGCTAGGCTGACAGCCAAAAGGAAGGTGATAATGATGATAGTTGAAGCAGTAATGACATTGTAGGATGGAAGTGCAGCAGAGACAATGCAGTCATTTGCTTTTGCTGAGACAGAAGAAATAAAGCGTAAGTATAGGGCCCAACAATATTTTGTCATTTTCATGCAATAGCAGGTATGTCAATTATGGTGGTTCAGGCCAAATTCTAACTGGGATATTCAGCCTGAAAATACACCTGTTCAGTAAGCAAACAGACAATGCTGGCACCTAATCAATAGAAGCTCTTTATTCCCCCTTCCTGTGCCATGTACTGAAATTTTTGTCACATCCACAGAATCCAAAATGCTGGATCTCTGTCCAGAATGGGAGCAAGACAGACTTATAAGTACTTCTTAAAGCAACTGGTTAGTCTTAGTGGAAAAGGCTGAGCATTTCCAGAAAACTTCCATTCTCAAATACATTCCACAGTTTTCCTTACTGTTTTCTTACTGTTCTATCTAGATTTATTTATTTAGTTGATTTTCACTACTGGGTATGACTATTCTGCCACTTGGAAATATGAGTAGATAAGAGACCATGTATATGGTACAGGACAACCCTAATTTAAGAGAAAGGACACACTGGGTATCTGTTCATACGTCTTCAGATTTTCATCATCTACATTTAGCACAATTAAGCACCATCCAGCTTCTAAGATGCTATTTTGACCTGCTGTACAATCTGGCCTCACATGTCCCCCAGTGCAGAGTTTGTCTCCTGTGTTTATCAGAAGCTGTGTTCTGTCCAGAAGTACACATGCATGAAAGACTTTTTTAGAGGACTATTTTCACTTTGCCAAAGCGGGAGTGATTGCACTTCTTAAAAGTCAAAAGGCAAGGGCTTTGTGACTGCGTCCTCGTTGTTGATGGCACCCTTCTCTGAAAATGTGTGACAACAGTGTATTGCTATTACTTCTATTTTGTCACTCTCCTTTTCTCTGTATGATTTTCATAACCTTCTTTTTCTATCATGATCTCTAGGGAGATTACACACTATGCCCAGCAATAACCAATATTCATGAAGCACTGGCTTCCAGCATTTGTCCTGAAACTGAATGGCACTTCTCCTCACAACCCCCTTTGATTTTAGAAAGGCTGATAAATAAAGTACCTTGATGAATGAGGTACAATTCCTGGGAAACATAGCACTTTTCTAGCTTCCCTTGAAGATGTCTGCATCTCTACAGTGAAAACTTCAGACCTAGAGACATATTTTAAAATACTTCTTCTTTGGCAATAAGAGAGCCAAAAGGATTTTTTTTTTTTAATAATTTTTTTTTGCAAATCCCTTTCTGCTGCAAAACATGTAAACTGTAGTCTGCTGCCTTGCCTCATGCTGCTTCCACCTGTCCCTCACACTTTTCAAGGGGCAGACTTAGCTATTACATTATCACTTCTAGGCCAAACACAGCGATGGAATTTTATCTGTTTGAGTTAACTCTGTATTAAATGTGTACGAAAGCAGTATTTTGTCTAGCCCCCCAGCTAACATCTTCTGTCACTGAAGCAGGAACAAACATGCTTATGAAGTGAAGAAGTTCTTTGCAATCGCAACCTTTGAGGCACACACATTTCTCAAGTCCCTCCATTCAAATATCAGGTCTGTGTCACACTACTGGCAGTGAGACCATACTGGTACAGAAGAACACTGAGTGGTGGCAGCCCCAACCTGTGAGAGCCAGTGGGGCTGACACCGCCTGATCACAGCAGGATCCAATTGCCCTGTCAACCCAGCTGTGATTCACTACGGAGCAATGGGAAGCCTAAGCCATCTGCTCATTCATCAGTCAGTGATGTAACCCACCTCTCCACCTTCCCCCTGCCCTCCCCCCTTCAACTTAAGAGCCATTGAACTATCTTGGTGGACTGCTGATGGAATCACTGGGTCATCCTCATATGACCAGATATGCAGAGACCTATAACTTCCTCATAGAGGCAAGGTTCAACACAATACTTCTGTAATACAAACTACAAGGGCTGTTCCAAAAATAATACCTCCTACTTTTGGATGTTGGCCCACAACATCATGCAACAGATGGCAGCAGAGAGGCAGTCTGAGACAATAGCATCTGACATGGAGGAGCATTTGAAGCAAAGGTGTGTCATGTAATTCCTCCATGTAGAAAAAGTTGCAGCCATTGATGAATGTCAATGCTTGCTGAACATTTATGGAGACCAAACCATACGCAAACACAAAGGAGGTGGTGGGTGGTTCATTTCAGCAATTCTGCTGGTCATAGCAGCTGCGAAACAGAAGGCCATCTCTACTGGTGCAGATTTTTATGGACATGGCATGCCAGTTCTTGGTCTCCACTGGCAACAATGCATAACTAATAGCGATGACTATGCTGAAAAAATAGTGTTTTGTAGAGCAAATCCTCAGCTATTGATTAGTGTTATTGTGCTCTTTGTATTTGTTGTAGCTTCCACAGAAAGAAATAGGAGGTATTATTTTTGGAGCAACCTACATAGTATGAAAACCTACCTAGAAGCAAGCTGGTGGACCTGAGTAAGCCATCATATTCAACGAAGCAAGTGAAGTTGATATTTTTGGACACGTTGAGCCATAGTGTGCCAGTGACATTGTATGGGCTGAGGCTGGACTCGGACTCCCAGGTGGTATTCAGCACCACAGACATGTTGTTGAGGACTCCATAGATTTTGGGTTTGGGGAAACCTCCATGAGAAGAACATCTTACCACCATTTCTGTTGATTCACATGAACTAGCAGTTACTTCTTTTTCTACATTCGGCTTGCTGAAGTCAGCTGAAGAAAGAAAGATTTAGAAAACATTTAGAAACCCATGGTCAAAGCAAAGAGCCTCTCAAGATGTCCCTTGACTATCATAATCTGTTAGGCTTTTCTTATGCCTTGCATTTTCCCTCCAGCCGTGGCATCTTTTTCTGTAGACTATAGAAAATCATTTATCATTTATTTCTGATAAAACAGAAAGGAGGTTTTCTGGAAGGCATGAACTTAGAGTATGTGGTGAGGAAGAGATTCATCACTGCGGATTTTTCATGCGGCTAACTTCTCAGCCCTCAGCAATACTCCTCTCCATGGCTAGAGAGGGTTCTGACAGTCCAGTTCCCTATTTTCTTTTTGGTTCCCATAAAGACAACAGAATGTGACTCCTTGCACAGATGTCCATCATTCATTCACTCGGGTCAGCAAGCAGTGGCCAGATCTCAGGAGCTTGGGAATATTTTTGTGAGGAATTTCATTCAAGGGGGAGGGGGGGAAGAATGTTCCTTCACCACTTGTTTGGAGGATTTCTGGAACTCTCTGCTGCTAAAGGTATTCAAATGTATATATAAATATATATGTGTATCTTACCAGTATCTCTGCTTTTGGCAGAAACCAACCACCACAAAAACAGTGGTGCAAATGGAAAATCATGTCAATGGAACTTTTTGTAGCCTCCAAGAACAGATTCAGATTCATTTTGAGCAACTTGGATGAGGAACTTGAGTGGTTTCTTTGAGGTAAAAAGCCTCAAATCTTCAGCTAAGCTCAGCCTTGGGTTGTGGAGCTGCTGTGCAGCCCATGTGCAGGCCAGCCCCCAGGAAGTGCTGCTGTGGCACAGAGGACCCTTATAGGGGGCTTAATGCACACTCCAGCTCTCTTTCAGGCATCATGGTGAAAGTCTCTCTGCTACACTACGCTGAAAGCTTCAGGGAATATCCCTCCTCCCTAGAGGTTGGCACTAGAAAGCCTCACATGTGGGGAGGCAACCCACCTACCAGTAACAAAGAGGGTCACGGGCTCTCCACACAAAAGATGAGATCCAGGTTTGTCCGGTGAAGACTGAAGACTCTGAACAATACATTGGTAAGGGCCACTGTCCAGGATTTCCACACTGGAGATCCACAGGGTGAGGTTCTCCAAGTCCAACTTTGTCCGGTTGACATAGCGTGAATGCTCAAAGATCTTTTGCCCCCCTGAGTAGGCCAGCACCACATCCGTAACGTTCATCTGCCAATACACCCGGTAGTTTTGCAGGCTCTCTGAGCTGGGAATTTTGTAACAACAAGGCAGGCCGACTTTTTCCCCTGCTTTGCTTTTGACCACTTTCTTCTCCTGCGCACAGCCTGTTGAGGGGCAAACAAAAGGCACTGAGACAGTGGTACAGCCTTAAGCCAAGGCTTGCTGCACAGAGCTCACCTATTTCAGCTCTGTCTGCACCCATTAACATATTTCAGCCCTCCATCTGCTGAGTAGTCTAGGTCTTCAGCTCTGCACTGAGGGGAGGACTGTCTTGCAAATGTTTTTCATGTGATGCTCCAGTCCTTCTTAAGACTTAGAGCATACAATTGTTTCAATGTTAATTACTGAAGGCAAAAGCAGGAGACTTGCCTCCTTGGACAGAAATTGTTGTGGCACCTTGAAAACCACACTCTGGAGTAAAGAACTGCCATGACAGCCATAGGAAGGGATAAAAAAAAAGCAAACAAACAACACATTGCCCATCTGCTATCTCCTCTGCTCAGTGTTTGGGAAGTCCGTGTCCTAACTCTCTTGCATTCCCAGCTTCCAGACAGGGCCACAGTAGATAAATAGATTGTGGGTTTTGATTTGTGTTTTTGTTTTTTTATTTTAAAACAAACAAAAAAACCAACCATCTTAAGATCCCAGAAACAGCCCTGCAGTAATAAATAGCAGAAAAAGCCACATTTTCATCACTGTATTAGCACAGCATTCACAAATGACCAGTTTCACATAACGTAGCTAAAACAAATTTGTATTTTTGAAGACCTGTGGGCCCCCCCCCTTAAGCCCCCTTTTGAATTACATGCAAACCAGGACAGACATTCCTAAACTGCCCATGCCTGTGTGTCATATCTCAGCACACAGGTGTGTGCTTACGATAGCAATCTAGGACCCTTGCAAGGGGAAAGTTATAACAACTTTGACCTGCTGAGCACTGCTTTACAGCTTTCCTACTTCTGTTCCTCTTTCCAGAGGGCGGGTACTCACCAGTGCCAGGAGCACAAGTACAAGGGTGCAGCCCAGCCAGAAGCTTCTGCCAACACAGCACTGATACGCAACCCTGTGCTGCAGCAAAGCCAGGGCAGACATATCTGCTTTTTCCTGGTTCTGTATAGCTTCTGGGATGATGCTCATCCTCTACACACCCCTGTTCAGAAGATCGGGTTGTTTCATATTTGTCCTGCTTGCCTTAGCCTCATGCTGTTGGCACTTACCTCCAGGATTCAGAGATAACTCTCAGATACCAGGGATACCCACCTGGGTATCCCACCATAGCAACCAGCAGCTATATGACATGCTGACTCATGCCTGGTGGGCCTGAGGATGTGCTCTGAAAGCCTCCAGGTGTTGGGGAGAGACAGGCAGTACCCCAACACATTCTAATTTTGGGTAGTGTAACACTACAATGGAACAGAAAGCACAACAATAACAGCAGGGTGGCTGCAGCAAGTGAGGAGAAGCCCAAATGCAGCAGCAGGGGACACAAAAACAAAGGAAAAAAGTTGCTCACTCACAGAAGGCCTCAGGTAGACAAGGTTCTCCAGGTGAGACTCTTACCTCCACTGCCAACCCTTAAATGAGGTCTGAGAAGGGGTGGATCCTGGGTCCACCCTTTCCAGTCACTCAGCTGCATTGCTTGGCCCTGCCTTCCCACCAGGTGCTCAGTCACTGTTTCAAACCATGACTTAGCATTTCTGCAACAGGTAGCATTGTGGGTTGCATGCTGATGTTTAGCAGTCTCAAGGCCAGAAACTAAAATGACCTTTCACCCTGTCCTGCCTGCATGCTTTACATCAGACCTGTTGGAAATGGAATAGGATGTTTTAATACCCATTACAAAAAGTTGAACACGAAGCTAAATAAATAAATTCTCATTGAGCTGTTTCCCTCCCCCACTCAACCACCTCATCGATCTTCCAAAGGGAAAGGTCTGACACGCAGACACAATTTTCCCCACTACCTGTACTTCCTCTTATGAAGAGTGCAGACCAGAGCCACCAGGCAGGGGCAGACCAGGAACCCACTCATCCCACTGACCTGTTTCAGCCCACTGATCTGTGTCTGCTCACTGACCTGTGTCGTCCCACTCAGCCCACTGGCCTGTGGCAGCCAGTCAGTGGCAGAAAATGGTAGAAAAAGCCATTCTTGCTCAGGCCAAGGGGTGACACACCCAGCTAAGATTTGGCAGTCACAAGTTGACAGACTTCTTGACATCAGCAGCTTAGTCACTACTGATGTAGCTATCTTTTGTGAGCAGTCCCTGCCCTTTGGGAATGCACACATATCTTTGGCTTCCATAGCATCCCATGGCAGTGAGTTGCATGGTTTGATTTCATACTGTGTGAAAAAGCACTTGTTTCCATTTGCCTTCCAAGTGACCTATTCTGGGCTGTGATTCTTGAAGTTCCTCCCACTGCTTTCTGCATGCATTGCGTGTGGGTCTGCTTGTCTTTTTCCTCAACCACATCGTTGCTTTTTTGTACAGGTCAGCTCTTATGCTGACAAGACCTCCAAGAGCAGCCAGCAAAACTTTGGGATCGTGGATCCTGAAAATGACAATGCAGTTGAGTATGGATTTATTTTCTATTTCCTTTTGCAGCAACAGGGGAAGAGTAGGCGTACAGAAAATGTCAGTGTGACGGCACATCATGGGTTGCATGAGGTTCTCTGTGCCTTGCCCCTAAGAGTCTCCTTTGCCGCCAAAAGGAGAACAAAAACCTCCGTGACAGTACATATACTAGGGCTGGAAACTCCTGCTGATGTCACATCTACCCTTACAAGGCGCTGCAGCCTTGAAACTGCAACCTGAATGCTGAGGGCCTGCAGGAATCAAAGTCCATGAAGAGTCATTCAGCCCCACAAAAGTCCCCTTTCACTTTAAAGGTGAACTGCAAAGCAAAAATGAAAACTCAGTTCTGTCCCATTTCTGTGTTGAATGCTCTCCGTAGCCAGGCTGTGAGGGAGGCATCCGCCACGGAAATAATTTTTAATTACTTTTCTAGAAAAAGAAATAAGCCACCCTCCTGCCTTTGGTGAAGCCCACCCTCTCCCTCACTGTGTGCTTGTGTTGCTCCCTTGCTGGCAGCCTGCAGTGTGCGGCCGATGCTGACCCTTTTCCCCAGGCAGAGAAGATGCTCCATTCAAACTGCTGCTGTGCTGCAGCTGCCTCCAAAGCAAGGCTAATTGGAACAGAAAAGTGAGCTTAGAGGAAAGGCATTGGTTTTGTATGCTCTGAGAATCAGAAAGCAAGAAGGCCATTGGGTCTTTAACCAACATCTTTAGTCTTTCACAAAATCTTCAGCAAACCCACATAGAGGGAAAGACCCTGCCTGGTGAGCCTGGAAACCTTTGCCCCTCTGGAGGCAGCACATCAGACAGCGCATCTGCACACTTCTTCAGCTGGCACTTCTGCAGAAAGCTCTCAGGCAAACTGTCAGGCATTTATATTAGCTTGAACATCCAGAAATTTCAAAAAACTGAATATCTAAGGGGCTAAACACTCCCCATTGGTCTTTACCCCAGTTGATTTTACAGGTGATGGATCTGAATCTTTCAAAGATTTCCATAGCAAATGTCCTGTGCAACGCATGAATACTTTAAGCTAGGGAGGAATACTTTAAGCTAAACCAGCCGCTCTGCAGTGCTCCGGCAAAGCAAAGCAGCTGCTGTCTGTGTTTGGTTAGCTCCTGGCACAGTGACCTCCTAACAGGTCACGTTCAGTCACTCACCCCAGATGTGGTGGGAGAGCAGAGAACTCCTTTGTATTCTGAAGAAAACCTGCCTCCAGCTTCATTTGGCTGCGGCTCCATTCAGTCTCATTTCCTCCTACACGCTCACACTTGTCAGTGTGCCACAGCAACAAGAGGAGACGATTATTCCTAGTTCACACTGATGTCATGGCAGGCACAAGAAAGGGAGAGTGTTGGAAGAGGTTTCCTAAATGTTTGGCTCTGCTTGCTTTTGCAGTGTAACAGCAGTGTGAGCTGTGCTCCCCATCTCTGTGTGCCTCCATCTTCACAGCCCTTAGAGAATAAATCCTTGAAATCATGTGGTTCAGGCTGTGAAAACCAGAGATGTTCCTGCATCTACAGGCATTTCAGTCTCTCCTTCCATGCCATGAAAGCATCCAGAACGGCACAGGAGGTCATGCTGTAACTGAGTCACTGCTCTGTCATAAACCTGACTTAAATGAGAAGGAAACTCTGTGGATCACAAAAACTTCCATGATCTGTGATTAGTGACTGAGAAGGAGAAGGAGAATCTGAAATGCTTTGTTGAAGGCGCTCAGAGCAGCACAAGGGCCACGACAGCCAACCAGTCCTTCTCCCTTTGTTCCTGCTCTCTCCGGCCCTGTCTGGGAACTTCTTGAGATAAAAATCTGCCACTCTCTGAGTCACGCCAGCCCTGAGCTGGGACAAGCCCACCGCCTGGGTATGTCCAGTCTGCTTTGCTTATGAGATGAGTAAGACCGCAACTCCTCTCACTGCAACTTAGTTGGCACATGTCTAACCTCGGCACTAGCCAGGCCACCTCTGGGCGAGGGGCTGCAAAAGTACTTGGGAGATGATGGCGTTGACTGAATAGTTTCTAGACATCTCCCCCTTTCTTTCAGAGTCCTCCACATGAGTGTTTCATGGAAGGAGGGGAAGGGTGGAGGGCATGGTCATGTGTTGTTGGTGTGCATCGGAAAGGACACTGGCGGTGGGGACAGAAGGACATTTCTGACTTGGGGAAAGAAGCAGAGGGAAGTCTGTCTGAGCCTTCCCCTTCTCCATTCCCAGCACTGGGAGTGGGTGACCCAGCCAGAGGAAAAGGCAGGGGAAACACTGAATCTGGATGCCCGCAGAAGATTTGCATGTTTTAGTTCCTTTTGAGATGAAATTCCTGCAACTGGCTGAGCACTCTTATGATTCCCAAGTTCCAGCAGAAACTAGATGTGGCAGTTGTGTAAGACAGGCCTTTGGGGGGGATTTGTAGCACACGAAGACAAAAATAAACTTGCTAATTTTTTTCCCCAGAGACCGTGTCCCTCGCTGACTGTACCACTCTGTATTCCTCTGTATTTATCCCCCAGCTGGAGATGCCCTCAGATCATTCTATAGACTCTTCCCATACTGCCACTATAAATACTGCTGTCTTCACAGCAAAGCTTTGCGGTCGAGGTCTCCCTACTGCCGAAGGCCCTGGTTCCTTCAGTGTTCACTAAACCTCACTGCCTCACACGCTCCCCATGTAGCCAGCCCTTCTTGAGGCTAACAGGAGGTGAAAGTGCCCAGCAACCACAAAAAACAAGCAGTATACCTTTCACGTAAGCCTGCTCAGAATTAGAAATAATTTTTTATTTTTTCTGAACTACCTGTCCACAGCCACAGCACCATTTACCTGTGCAGGTAAGCCCTGTCTATTGGGCACATACAGCTACACTGCAGGGTCCCTGCCACAGACAGAGCAGCAGTGTGCAGGTGCCCCTTATACCATACGGTAGCATTTGGGGCTAACCAAGGCACGGGCATCTTTAGAGCACAGCGTAGCTGGAGGTGCCACCCAGCACTCAGCACTTTTATTTTTAGCCAGGCAGTCCCCTGGGACTAATGATGTTTTAAAAGCATAACAGTGAAAAAGCAGAAGCAAAGCTCGTGGCATTTCTGTGTTGGGAAAGATTTACATACTCTCAGACGACCTGAGAGCGGTGCCTGTCCAAGGGGACAGAATGGCCACAATCAAACATACAGTTCATATCCACAAAAAGAAAGCTGACTTCTTTTCACCAAGCTTAAGTGAGTCTAATGTGTTTGCCTTGCCACATCATCATGAAGAACAATATGTTTAAGGCATGAAGGTAAGAAACACAATTAGAAAGGAAGGAGGAGTTCCCCGAGCATGGGAGTTCTACTCCAGCCTGGCCTCCAGCTGCAACTGGATGACAAACTTGCCCTAATCTCACAGCCTTCTCACACAGAAAAAGGAAACCTTGCTCCCCCTTCCCTTCTAGCCCCATGTATTTGCACAGCTTTCTCTTAAGGGATCCCTAGAGGCTGGGTCAGTGTGACTTCTTGGCATGAAACAAGTGGGAAAAAGAAGACTTTCTGGCTGACTGGGAGCTGGATGAGTTCACCCCATGGTCAGAGAAGGGCCAGAGACAGCATCAGCGAGGGGACAGGAGCAGGATTTGTGTCAGGACACCTATGCCACCCTGACCACGCTGCAGCTCAAGGCAGCAGTGAGCTGGAGCGGTGTGAGGGCGTGCAGGGCAGCTTCAGGGTGTAAAAAATTCAGCCCCAAATTTTGCATGTTTAAATGTGGGAATGTCTGACATTCACATCACAAAGAGACTACAAATGCTTCGGTGCTCCAAGAAAAGGAAAAAGTTATTGGCCTCAGAGTGATAACCAGAGTTAATTGGGTTCACTCTGATCTAATTGGACACAACGTGGTTAAAATGTTGGACCTGTGCAAACTCCATGCATGTGTGTTACTATGATTTGACTGTGTAAGAATTTTGCTCGTCTGTTCAATATTTTTTCCTCCCCCAAATAACTGTTTCATTCAGAAAATCCAGAAATAGCACAACGGGATCTATAAAGAAGAACAGGAGCCCTTAGCTGGGTTTCTGTTTCTTCAGGCAGGCTTTACAAGAGGTTTCGTTCTGGATAGATAGGCAGACAGAAAACAGGAGTTCCTCAGTTCTGCTGCTGTAGCTTTTAAACCAAAGACTTTTCTGCATATCTGGAGCCGGAGGAGACAGACACTCATCCAAAAAAAGAAAGACAAAAAAAGCCGAGGACAGCAAGAGCAATAAGACAGAAACTCCATTTGCATCCACTGGTGAAATGGGCAAATCTCGTACACAAAGAAAAATTTCTGGCATCTCCGCCATGTAATTTGCCCTCAGCACAGCCCATGCTGGAGCTGGCACTGCAATTAGGCAGAAAGCACTTGGTGCTCATTACCAGCCCTCCAATATTCAGAGGAGGCCACAAAATAGATAATCTTCCTTACTCTTGGTACTCCTTTCTGAAACCCAGGTCCTCTCTGAGCTCCTTACTTGTGGTAAGATGTGAAGGGGATTTCCTGAGTGAGTTACTTGTGATCAAATATTCCTTTGCCATGCTGAGGAACGTGAATATTCCCCGTTCCCTTCCCCAGCTCTACAATAACTCTGAAAAGCTGTAGGGATTTCCCTCAAAACTTCCCAAAGATTTCATAATTGGGAAGAATCAAAAACTGGACAGTGTCTGGTAGCTGAAAAGATTCCAGGGAAGCCAAAAAGAAATACTCCATGGACCAGACATGGGGTGGCTGGTCCCTGCCATCAGCACCATTTCCAGCTTGGCACAATGGGCAGGGACAGGTCATTCTGGGCTACTTTGAGTGATGTTTTCCCAGTATAACAATCACATACTGAGAAAGAGGACATAGCCATCCTGCAGGCAGTAGGTAGGTGTGAAGGTGCAATGGCAGGCAAAAAACAAGCCCACAGGGATACCAGCAATAGACCATAAATAAATAACTTTGCGCTGTAATCAAGGCTGTAATTGAGGCTGTTCTGCTGCTTTTCCACCGCTCTGAGACAGCAGGGCATTCGTGTGCATCAGCATCTCCAGCAGCAGATGACATTTCAGGAGCAGCTCTAAATTACAGTGGTATTTCAGCAGGTCACCTCAGGTGAACCTCAGAGCAGGAAAATTCAGTTTATATAAATATAGATAGATAGATAGGTATACATAGTTATATGTATATCTCTCTATCTATATCTTTATATACATATATAGATATAGATAGATAGATAAATAGATAGATATATACATATACCATCAGGTGGGATTAGTTCTGAAGTTGCTGGCCCTCGTGCCCTGCTTAGTGCTGCAGGGAGTCATTGGAAGGGCCATGGCAGCTCCTAGGGCTGCACTGCTGTGCCATGAGAAGGTCAGAAGCTGGTCTTTGCAATCCCTGTGGATTGCCTAGGGGAGGCAGCACTTCCAAGTCCCGGAAAAGATCACATGTGACAGCATACCATGGAGTTCTAAGGATCACCAGTGAAGGAATACTCCTTTTGGGAGAGAAGGGTGGCGGGCTTTGTATGTATGCATACAAAGGGAGAAAGAAAGCACATCAGCTGTGCTGTCCTATCAGCCAGCAACAGGAATTCCACAAACTCACTGTGTGGGAAGGATCTAACAATTGCATCCCAAAAGCTGATTTAATGCTTCCAAAACAGCTTTTTGTCCACTGCCAAATCAAACCCTGCAATTTTATAATCAATCAGGTTTAGGAAAGTAACTATTCTCAGCAACAGGGTGACCAAAGTCAATGCAGTTTTGCTTTGTGTCTCCCAGCCCTCTCCCCACACCTTCCAGCTGATTCCCATCCCCTCAGTGCTGCTGTGCTGGTACAACCCCTTCCAGATGCTGTTGGCTGGGCATGAGGGGCCTACAGCATCCATGCTATTGCCCTGCCAGCTCTGCCTTCCTGTCAGCAGAGGTGGAAGCCGTGCAGGGAGTTCAAAAGTTACAAGCAGGGGTCGAAGAAACGGTTGGAGAGATGGCCAGCAGGATGAACGAGCATTCTTTTAGTGAAGCATATTGAAAAAGTACACTAACCACTAGTACTGCTAGTTTGCTGATAATACCAAACTCGTATTTCTAGCACTGATGATTAGCCTTAGGCTGTATATCTAAGTATTGCTCATCTTTGGACTTGGAATCGGCATCCTTTTTAGTAAACTTACAGGACTGATGAATTGATGTGCTCATTACTACATTAATAGCGTAACACAAACCCAGAAACTCCTAAATTACAGATGGAGAAACAGTTCTGCCCAGGATGAATTATTTGCTGACTGCAGGATGAGCAAAATATGCCCATGCCTGATGTGTGCTTTGCAAGCACAGAAGCCAGGGAAGGAGTGTGGGGAAGACGTGAGAACAGAGCTCACAGCGGGGTCCAGAGGCTGCTTTTTCACCAGCTGGCTCCGTGATTTCATCCCTGCTAAATTCTCTGAGTTTTGTTTTAAGATTCTGAGACTGAAAGTCAAAATGAAACCCAATGGAGAGTATCAAATATCTTGCAGTTTCACAACACCACCATGAAAACCTCCTTATTTTGCAGCAGTTGATTTTTAATCGAAGCCCCAATTCAGCCCCGGTTTGCTCCAGAGTTTCATTATGTGCAGTGAAACACCAGGACTGCTGGTAAGCACAGGCTGTGAGCACAAATCCCAGCTCAGGAGTGAGTTTTGCGTGCTTACAAGGTTAGCATTTCACGCATCTCAGAAGAATCAACCCAAACCCCTTGAGGTCTGGGTGATCTGTGGGCTTTCATGACTACTGTGGCCCGTACTGGGGACAGCCATCACGGTCCTCTGACACAGAGCTGTGCTGCCTGAGGGACCCCTTGTTGTGCCCTGTCTCACCACCACAAACTACCAAAGCTACCCAAAAAATGCCAGAAACTGCTCGATCACAGGAGCCCAGGAGCCAGCAGCTTGCTTCTCCCCCCAGACCCAGCATATTGTTTCTTTCCCATGGAGCAAGCTTGTGCCACAAACATCCTTCATCCTCCCACCTCAACAGCAGAAGTTCAGCAGCCAGGAACATTTGTGTCAGCCAGGGAGAGGCTGTAGGAATGCCTCAGCCATCTCTGTCATGACAGAGGAACTCAAGAAGCACAAGCTGGCCCTGACCAAGCCAGCACGCTTCCCTCACAGGGGGACACCATGATGCGGATGCTTCACTTACCCAAAGTAATGCAATAGAGCACGATGAGCCCGAGCCCGAGCCATCTCTTCAGACACCAGCTGGCTGGCACCGGCAGACACCCCATCTTCGTGCAGTGCTGGGCCAGAGCCGGAGCACCCGCAACCTCCTGCCACCTGCTTCCTCCTCAAGAACCCCCGGCACAGGCCTCGCCGAGTCTGCTTCCCTCTCTGTCCCTTTGGGCTTCACCAAGCGAGCGATGCCACCACCTCTGTGCTGGGAAGGAGGCAGGGGCTCAGCACTCGGCGACGGATCACCGCCGAACTCTCCTGGCTGCCTCTGCTGAGCCGTGGGACTTTCACTCCTCACCAGGCGCTGGGGGAAGGCTGGGGAGGGAGCGGGTGCTGATGCTGATAAGCTGACTCACGCCCACCCGCAACTTCCTCGTGGGGCATGCGCGAGGGCGGGCGCCCATGGCCACAGCCCCGCAGGGCTGCCCGGGGTGTGGGAGCCACCCGGTCCTCAAAACATAGGGGCTGGAGGGTGTAGGGCTTGGAGGGAAGGAAGGGCTCCTGCAGGTGTTGGGCGTAGCGGTCAGGCGGCATGGGCTTTGAAGGTTAGGTTGAAGTTAGACATCTGATTCTATACAGGGAATAATCCCATAAAATTAAAACTGGAATAAATAAGAATAAGAAATAATTTCAAGTTGAGCTGTGTGTAATCAGGCAAGCAGTCATCCAGCTTGCTTTCATTGAGAGCGTCACAGGAAAGCACCTCTCCTGCCATGGCTGAGTGCCAGCAGGAAGCACACCCAAGGCCATGGCCTTGACTCTCTCCCTCTTGCTGCGGGCCCAGGCTGGCTTGTGGCCCCAGCTCCTCACCTGTAGCATTCGGCATGGGGCCGTGCCCCATTGGGGAGGAAGGCTGGCTGCACGGCCTGGCAGTGCAGGGCCATCCCTAGCAGAGCAGAGTGGTCAGACATTTTGTGACAGCGCTGTTTCTCACATTCAGATGCAAAGCAGGTTTTCGATACATTTTTCCTCCTGCCCGACCTATCTGTGAGGGATGCAGGGGTGATTTGATGGCTTTAACGAAGTTCTTGACATACGTCATGGCTCAACTCCAGTTTCTGAACACTCCTATATATACATAACCAAGCAGGTGGCACTTCTACAGAGAAATCAAAATCAAATACTAGAGCAAGAACAGGTTGCACCTTTTTTTTTTTTTTTGCAGAGAAATAAATATTATACATGAAAGAGCATGCTGCTGAGTCAGAGTGGGGCTCTGTGCCTATCCACCACGTGGTCTCCTGTGTTTTGTGATCCCGGGTCTGACTTCAATCCTGTATATTTGTCCTCGACCCATGCATCAGCACAGTTTGAGAATAGCATCAACAATAGGACCATACAAACACTTACAGATGAGTGTTTTAATGATACTCGGGGAACAAAAAAACCCCAAAACCAACCATGAACATGCCATGCTGTTCCTTTCTGTTTCTTTCAGCGACAGCCCCAGCTCTCCTCCCCACACCTCCCATGCAGCTGTGCAGCATTTTAGGCAAATAGGGAGCAAACCTCTATCCTGCTTCATTATACAGTTACAGGCAAGCCTGTTAGAGCTGTGCAGTTTACCATCTCGCTTTCATTTTAAATTCAAGTTTCAAATCTAATTTATTTATTTATTTATTTATTTATTTATTTATTTATTTATTTATTTTGCTATTAGTATATTACAGCTAGAAGGAAAACCCAGTTTTTTACATCCACATCTAAATTTCTTGCTCAAGGTTTAACTCAGCTCTTAGGCAAGCAGGGAAAGCAGCAGAGCTCCCCATCTCTGAGAGGCCCTGCTCCTGGCTTCCCTGCCTTTGTGCTGGCTTCCCATCTGCCACCAATGTGAAGCACCGTGTCCCTCCTTATCTGCAGAGCAACCTGGAGCAGTTCATCGCCTCATTACGGCTCTCTAGATTTGCTACAGAAAGCTGAACTCATGGATGTCATTCTTGGCCAGAGCTCCTTCTCTTTTCTTAAGTATCATGGCTGCCGGTATCTTGTAGTACATACAAAGAGCTCCCCGATTGCAAGATTACAATAACAGAAAGCACACAGCAGTCAAGTGCTTTGTTCTGCTTTGATCGGAGGCAGAAGTCATAATCTGCCCATCACTTAAAGCTTCCCTGAGCACACGTCCTTGATTCTTGGAAGCCAGCTCTTCAAGGGAAGATTATGAATCCTTAGTCAGGAGTGCTAAAAAAGTTGAAGGACTCGCATTGAAGCCCCTGTTCAAAAGAGGCTCCTTGATAAAAGCACGATAGCGGGTACTATAAACTCAATAATTCACAGGGAAATCCCCATAGGAATAAGCTTTCTTGTGCTCTTTAATAAGCCTCCAGTATTTTAACTATACGTGCTCCAGGGTCAATTTTGTCCAGGTGGAAGAAGCACTGTAGCTTGAAAAGGGAAGCTCCTGTTTAATAAGAAAGGGCCTTAAAATACTGCTAAAAATAATTACTGTGGAAAAGAGGAAGATGTGAGAGCATCACATGTACCACATTTTTCCTTTGCTTTCACACAAAACAGTTAGGAAAAAAAAAGCAGAAAAGGCAAGTGAAATTTTGCAGCGTATGTGCTATGTAGAGGAAATTAACTTTGCTAATCAGCACTTGTCGTAGAAAGCTTTGGCAATGGAAAGCTGTCCAGATACATCAGAGCTAGATTTCTTCCGCTGACCCACTGCCGTCACCCGCTTTTCTCAAATAGCAGAGCTACTGCTGCAGGAATGTGCCTACATACAAGCAAACTTTTGCTATTTTCAACATGTAGCGATTAGCGAAAACATCCAAGCCACCACCTCCTCCTATTTCTGCCACCACCTCACAGCAGAAATATGTTAGAAAGCGCCGGAGTAAATACTGGAAAACAGCACATAGCACCCACTCTCCAAGGAGAATTCATAACCACATGCCCTCTTGCAGTATGGGATCCATTCAGTTGGTGTCAACGTGAACAGACACCCCCACCTGTATTCATCCAGATTATAAGCACATCTGAGTGCTTTTCATACAGACACGTCCGGGACGAATGGAAAGTATCCAAACTGTTCATTGGGAAGTATGTTGACAAAATATCGTTGTGCAAGTGACCTGAAAATATCTTCTTCCGAGAAATAACCCTCTTTGCAAAGCAGATTAACATTTTTAGGAAGTTTGTTGTTCCCCCCCTCTACACCCCTCAGTATTTGTTGGCTCCAATATTCGCACATGGAATAAGAGGTATATAGAGTAATGAACTGAACTCAGCTGGTAACATTTTTCTGCCTATTAGTGGAAGTAAATGACACTTTTTTATCCCACAAGAGAAAGGCAGAAAGAAGGCAGCTTTATTAAAGAAGTCCGAATGCCTTGAGATATTAAGCTGCTCAGACAACTGTCGGCTGTCCCCTCACAATGACAATAACAAAGGAAAACACTTTGTGAGGAAAGAGGAAAATCCAGCAGTTTCAGGTTACAGAAAATCACTTTCATCTTACAAAAGAAAACAACAATAACAAAAACCCCACACACAGCTCAAGAGATTTCTTGTCCTGTTCTTCCCCCTAGCCGTCCCCAACCTTCAGACTACAAAGCTGGCAAGAGTTGAAGAAGCTTCAGCTCAGCAGAGATTAGAGTCTAAGTATGGTCTTGTTTACAGAAAATACAGTTGTGTTTAAATTTAAAATTAAAGCAGAATTTTATGACTCAGAAACAGGGAAATTAATTAAAACTAGGCAAATGCAAAATGCGCCCACACTATTCAGCAATGTGTAACTTGGGTCCTGATAATGGGTTGATAATATGACACTTATTGCTCAGAAAGCCCCAGGGCTTCTAGCCAAAAACTAAGGTGTTTTAATAATCTGGGATTAACCTTCTTTGGTTACCTTCACAGTGAACTCGGTCTCTGTGCTCTCCTGCTTCGATGCACCACTATCCATGCAGCCACTGCGCAGGAGAGCCCAGTGTACACGTTCATGCAGGAAAAAGAGAGCAGGTCTCTGCCCCTCGGAATGCACCCACAGCCATCCTCACCACCCCCTATCTAGCTCCTGCTGGCTTTTCCCTTGTAAAGGAGATCTCAGTCTCCTGTGGTTTCCATGCCAGTGAGTGAAGGCAGAGCAGCAAACACCCTGGTTCTCCATAGAGCAGGCTGCACTGCCTGCAATGACCACACCAGCACTCTCTGCCAGGAGCTGCTGCCCTTGGCAGCAGGCTGAGGACAACACGGGCTGAATTTTTGTTTAATGTTTACAGGCATGAAGAAGGGACCACCTGACCTCAGGGGGCTGCTGGACCCCTGCGCTCCCTGCTATGGGAGCAGTGCCAGAGTGCAGCTGAGGACAACCAGGTCCCTGTAGATCCTGCCTAATCAGGCATTCTGCTATTTGGCACAAATGATTGTGTCACAGGGAAGGTCATTTTCCATCTGGTTCTTATCCCAACAGGACAGTATTGCTCTGTGCTACCTGGGGAACTGAGAAAGTCCTTACGCTCGCTTGACAAAAAAGTGTAAGGCTCTGATTCAGCCAGGACTGAGGACTTCATTTTGCAGAGTTCCACAGAAGTTCAAGCTGTTCTAATCACAAAACCACAGTGACAGTGAGAAACTACAACAGTGTAAACGTAAGCAAGTTAGCCTTTAAGGATGTGTGTCAACTTGGTGATGCTCAGGTATGAAAATGGATGTGTAAAATGAAGGAATTAAGGTATAAGATAGCATGTTTAAGAAGTAGCTCTTTGGGTCTGCCTTCTGCCTGAGATCTGCTGCGTGTTTGTCCTGACAACTTGGGGAATTGCTCAATATTACTAAGGGCTGACAGCCTGCAAGTTGGTTTTGTTCTTGAGAATCCTGCTTTGATTTTAGTAATCCACAGTTAATTCGCATTGTGCTTGATTTCTATGCTGCAGGCTTGCAAAAAATCCTGAGGATTATTTTCATGCGGTCAATCAGAGAGGGGAACAAACTTCTTTCTGGTTTGAACTCTAGCACTTCAGTACTCCCTTGCAATCCAGTTCAACATGCTAACACGGCGAAGAACAAAATAAACAAGACTTGCTTTTTTTTTGCCATCTTTGTGAGATGCATCAACTTGATGGAATATCAGATGAGCCCTAGAACCAGTATTGGCAGCAGGATTTGGTGACTTGAGGCTACAGACAAAGGATGGCTACCAATTGGCAAAAGCAGGGCATCAAATCAGCTCTAACTGTCCTATACAACAGTGCGAATACTGTTCTAACAGGGATTTGTATACATCGTGCAACATTGATTTCAATGGGAGTGAGGCCCAAAGAGCAGAATTGTATGTGCTCAGTAGAGGGACTATTACTAAAAGCCTCCAAAACGTCCACCTGCAGCAAGGTCATGTTGGCCTCCTGCAGAATGGCTACTAGTCACATCGGAGTAGTTTTCTTGCCAAATGCAGCATTTTTGGCAGATTTACTTGTTCAGAGACAGCTATGTATCCATCCTTGCTGGTGCATCCGCAGACACAGATTGTGCTAATGTGCACACAAATCAGACATCAACACAGAAAGTGCAAACTCAAGGTTTTCAGGAAGCAAAGTTCAAAAGGACTCAATTCCAGAAACCTGCCAGGTTGACATTTGAAGGTGGAAGGGGGAGTTCAGGAGAAAACAAATAAATCCAAAAGCCCCCACAACCTAAAACAAGAACCAAACCTGAAAATATTTGAACCTCAAACCTAAACGTGGTGTCCACATTGGTTTGTTTCTTTTCCCTTCAAACCTAAAAAAGAGCAATTTTCTGTAAGTGCTAGCCATGAGACTTCCCCCTTTTACAGCTCCTTCGCCAATATATCTTGTCTTCTATGTATGGCACTGGGACAGGTCTCAGGCTGAGGGGAGGAAGGACACCTAACTATGCTCATGAAAATCTGTGAGAGGAGAGAAGGCAATCTCATGGCACAGGTGCTGTGCTTGGCCCATTCAGTAGGCATGCTAATGCATAGACAGAGCTGTAAATTCTCTCTCTGTCACTGCACAGCTGAGTCCTTGTTTATAGAAGTACTAGCAGCTACCACTGACAACCCTGGGATAACCTTTGGAAATAAGCAGATAGGCCTGGAAAAACCCAGCTAAAACCCTGTTCCTGGCTGCTATGGGAAAGATCTATCCCACGGTATGGTGAGCATCACACTAGGCAGTTTGTCTCACTCAACACTGCACTTCTCCAGCCCAGTGTCCACATCCCTGGGCACTGGGCTGAGCTAGCCATGCTGTTTTGCTCTCCTTCCAGTCTGGTCCTTTCTTTCCTGTCCACTGCCATGCCTTCTGAGGGGTACCTGCATTTCCATAACCATCCAAAAGTGTCTTGAATCAGCTGGGAAGGTCTCATTTCTGGTTACACTCTTTTTCTTGGTGGCACCATGATGAGGTCTCCTCATTTTATGATCAATTACAATTCCCCTTCCCTTCTAATTTCCAAATGGCAGGGACTAGCTGGGAGCAGGGCATCCTGAAGCTAGTCTCTGCATGCACAAGCTGTGGCCTTTTGCTGCTGACTTTCATCCTGTTGTCCTTATTCCAGTCCTTGGTGACATTAGCTCTCCTTGTGCTGCAGCCTGAACGATCTTTGCAGTGACCAGCCCTTCAGATCAGCCTAAATCTGATTAAAGCCTGTTTTCCTTCTGGGTAAACAAGTTCAGCTTTCTGAGGAGCCTCATTAATAACCTCTTTCCACCCTGCTTGCTTCCCTTGAGACACAACCTCCTGACATCCTTTTTCTAAGTAAATACAATGCTCACATTAATCCTCTGTATCTCCAGCTTAGTGGGTTTGCCTCTAGCACTGCAAGAACTGCCTTTCTGAAGTCTTCTATCTACGTAGTCAACAACTATTGCTAGAATAGCCTTGCATGAGATAGCCATGGTAAATTCATTTTGCACTTTTATCTTGTTTTCTATTTACTGAGGTCAAGCTAGTTGACTGTTTGGAGGTCTCAGCTCACATACTTCTCCCGTCTTGACTGGTTAATGATAGGAATGACTATCCTAAGCCCCTCTCAGTATCAGAAATTCTTACTACAGGACTACATATGTTTTCACATGCCAGCTCCTGAAGTTGGGGATTATATTGCCCCTTCTTTCTCCCTACCATCAGCTACAAATACAACCATTCTCTTTCAGAGCGGTGTGCTATCACCTCTTTTGTTGGCTGCCTCCTTGCCAATGCACCTACAAGTTCCTCATACCAGCCTCATTTATGGCTGAATGCATTTGTGTCAGCCCAAGAGCAGCTTCCATGGTTTCACTACTGCAGCCAAGACAACTTAAGGCATGCATGGCTAGGTTACATCAAAGCAGCTGGCATGTCAGGGATATTCAGTGGAAAAACTGAGAAGGCTCTGGAGACTGAGGACGGGATAAGCAACACTTCATTTCCAGCGCACCGGTCCCAGTGCAGACAGATGACTGAACAGCATACAAAAAGATCTCACCCGCCTCTGTCTATGGCAGCCCCCAAGCTCCTCCAGAACTGTGGCTGCTTTGACAGAGCAGAGACAACGTGTTTCCTACATTCAGCAAATGCCTGCTCTGACACAAAGCCTGATCCCTGAGCTCATGCTCTTGTCACATCCATGTCAAATGAGAAGTTGCTTGCTGCTCCCACTGCTGAGGCCTTGGGCTGGATTACGAGGAAAAGGACTTCCATATGGAATATTTTCTCTTCTCTATTCCGTGCTAAAGTAGTTTTTCAGCAGAGCCACTGTAGTTTTGATGTATGAACCCCAGGAATACTGGGCCTACAAAGCATCCTTATTCCCACCCCTCCCTGTATCTGTTGGGGTTGCAATATTCTTAACTTTCAACTGACTTCTGACAATCTCTAGTCTGACATGCATCATCAATCAAATGTTTGTTTTTCTCCCCACGTCGGATCCTCTTGCATTATCTTGCAGCTTTGTGCACCCATCTACTTGTCGTATCAGTGACAGGTCATCTCCTCCCTGATCCCACATGCTATCTCCGTTTTAAAAAGAAGAGTTTCATAGTTAGCAGCTTCCTCTGCCTGGTGATTGCTGTCAGGAGCTCACCCATCCTTTCTGCCAGACCAGGGCCATGGTGGGGACAGCACAGCCATGCTTTTTATGGCTTCCTCCAAAGGCTCTGTTCTCCTGTGAGTGTGGGTGCACGCACGGGGGGAGGGTGAAGCCAAAGAGGGATGGCCAGCAGTCAGCACTGTCAGCCGGTTTATACCACCTCCCTGCTCCTCCTTCCAGCAGAACTTCATGCACCAAGGTGGTATCACCCCTGAATTGCATCACACAAAGTGCGTAAGTACGGAAAGGAAGCAGATATTTTTAAGGCCTTGTCACACTAATGGATAAAACAGAGCATTCAGTGGTCTTGTTCACGCGTTCCTCTTCTGTCACACATCAGCACTTCCCGATTCTCTGAAATCTAATTCATGAAGAATCAAATGCAGAAGTAAACTTTAAAATGTTGCGCATTGGTGGCCATTTTGCTAAGCATTTTCCCACTAATTCTATGCACCTTGGTATACGGTTAAAATAGGAGTCATTCCCAGGAACAGCAGTGTTTTGGAGGGAGCTGGTGAAGAAACAGCCAGAAGAAAAAGACAAGAGAAGGGGCTCAGGTCACAACTCGGCGTAAGAGAAATCCCTGTGGTGGAAAACAATCATCCAATCAAATAACTCAAAGCCACCACAGGGCTTTTCCTAACCTATCATATCTAGGATTTTGCCTAGTCTCTATTTAAGTCATTCAAGCTGAGGAAAGTCATCCTTTAGAACAGAGAGGGACAACCCCTCCCCCACCTAGTGGCAGTGCAGTGATGCTCCCCAGGGTACAGTTGGCCCTTTGGACTCAGGTAAAACTTGCTGTCAGCCAGAGTCCCTGGAACCCCCTCTACAGGGCTGCTCTCCAACCCCTCATCCCCCAGTCTGTACATAGAGCCAGGAATTGCCCTGTCTCAGGTGCCAAATTCAGAGTTTGCTCTTGTTGAGCTCCATGCGGTTGGTGATTGTCCAATCGTCCAGTCCTCATCTCTCTGTAAGTCCTCTCTGCCTTGGAGGGAATTAATGATTCACTTTAGTGCAGGTGGGTGACCTCAGCTAGGACCTTAAAATTAACCTGCCAGTGACTGGGAGTTGAGATGGTCATAAGACAAGCTAATGCTCACAGGCATCAACCCTCCAAGTGTGCTACCCGGCCAGCACATGTACAGAGAGGATACAGACACAGCTGCCAGCAGACTGGAAAGAAAGCAGACTGCAAGCACTGTCACACTGCAGGTGGGGAGCACAGTGCCAACACTGGCACACAGCTGAATGTGAAAATGTCATTTTATTTACATCAAGGAGCAACAAGCCTGCCAGCTAGTCGCTCCTCATATCCACTGCTTGAGCCAAACCCCATGTCCACAGCAGCTGACCACAATTGCTTTGTTGACTGCTCCAGGCAGGGCATACATGCTGGTGGGGACATATCTGTCCCCACACATTCCAGTTTACCAATAAGTCACCTACAAACCTAGTGGAGGGGTAGTAAAAATGAATTTGCAGTTTCTTTTACCAGATGTGACTGCTGCCCACAGCTCATACAGAGAACATTACTGACTGTTCCAGATGTACATTGCAATGCCTCACCCTCATGAAGCCACTGAACTTATTCCCTGCTTGTCCTATGTTCTTCCCCGCAGAATTGCAGTTGCTTGAAACAGACTTTTTTTTTTTTTTTTTTTTTTAATTGTTTTAATTTCTTAAAAGCATGTTAAGGTGGGATTTTAGAAACACACTGAGGAGAATGGCAGGTGCCATAATGCACAGATCACACTAGTCATTCAGTTTCCTTTTTGCCTTAGCCAGATGCTCATTTAGACAGTTTGTGTAAGTATCTTGGAAAAAAGGATCTTGAAAAGAAGGAGGCAGATGCTGCTGGTCTGCTGTCCGGGTCTCCTGAGTAAGAGGCTGAAACTAAGGCTGAAACCTGAAACCAAGTTGGTCATCTGCTGCTTTCTGGATCAACCTACTGTAGGGAACCTGCTTTTAGCAAGGGGGGTGGACCTGATGATCTCCAGAGGTCCCTTTCAACTTCTATGATTCTATAATGCAAACCTCTGCTACCATCTCCAAAAGCTGCTTCAGCCAAATCTTTCCTGCCACTTTACAAAAACGCCCATGCATCATCCCACTTCTGGGAAAAGAGCCTTTCTGCTGGCTTCCCTTCACACACAGGCTGTATTTGGAGTTGAGGCACTCACCTTCTTTCTCAGCCATGCTCCCTTGGACAGCACAGGAAGGTGAGAGCCACTTGCTGACGTAACCACAGACAGCAGCAAACAAGGGTCATTGCCTCACCAGATGGAGAAACCAAGGCAGGAAGTGCATTGCCATGCTTTGGGTGAAGGAAGTTCAGGGCCAGAAACACCTGCTGACACTAGCTACCCACTGAGCACACAGTGAGCTTGGGGTGATGCACTGCTGCCTCATCATTTATTCCTGTGGCTGCAGCAAGCTCTCCTGGTTTCCAGCAGTCATGTGGTGTTGCCAGCTGCTGTTTTGACTGCTGGTCACCGTTTGTTACTGTGTGTTGTTATTTACTGGTCAGTGACAAAAGCACACACCTGAGAATTAGGTGACTGAGAATTAGGGTAAACCCAGGAGTATTCCCCACTTAGGAAAATTACTGAGAAAATAGAGCTGTTAAAAGAATGATGAGCTGTTAGAGATTGGCCCCACTTCAAAATGAACATGTATTAGAGCTCAAAAGACACCGTGGAAAGTTACCTATGAATCCTATGGGGGAAAGAAAAGATTCTGAAAATTTCAGCAAATTGGAGCTGCCACCACATGCTTTTAATTTGCACCTTCTTCCAGCTCTTGTCCTGAAGGTCTTGTGCAGAAATGTCCCACATTTCTCAGCTGGTATGCAGCCTGCAGCATGCCCTTCACAGACCCCTGCAGTGGGCTCTTGATCCTGGGCTCATCTAGAAAGGCACATTTTTTCTTAGTCAGATAGAATTACCCTTTTTTCTTCCAGATGAACATGAAGGAAAATTCTGAGTCTAAGCGAGTACTAATCACAGTGTCCAACACGTGGCACGGTCAACTGCTCCAAGGTGGTACTTTCCAGAAGGCATATCCTGGCCATTGGTTCACCACAGCCTAAATTTTCATTAAAAAAAAAAAAAATACAGCAACGGCAAAAAAAAAACAAAAAACCACCCAACAACCCAGAAGGGTGCAATATGATGACTCTTTAACTCTTTGCATGGCCCCAAACCAGAAGGTTGCCTTTGCCAAATGGGTGCACTGGTGCCCATCTCCCCATGCTGTTGGGTGAGTTAGGGCAATGCTGCCCCGCACTGCCCCAGACTTGTGTGTGCTGATGGAGAGTTCTCCTCATGGTGTCCCATGAGACTCCTCTGGGATCAACGCAAGCATTCAAGCTTGAGAATTGCCCCTCTCCCCACCGCACACTCTCAGGCTCCTGATGATGGCTTCGGTTGGCAGCTGCTCAGGAAATAGCACTCACTGCATTTTGGTGACATATCTTAAACATCCTTAATTCCAAGGCATATTTTGGTTTCAGTTTCTAGGACTCTGAAGGAACTGAAGTACCAGGAAACAATGGCAAAACCCAATGATTTTGATATCATGGGCATTTTGTGCTAATGCAGAGGAGTTCTCCCATTTCCCTGTCCATGTGGGGAACCCTGTGACTCTGCTGTTACTGCTGCAGCAGTCCTTCCTCACGGAGAGCCTGCCAAAAGCAAGAGGACTTTTCCCTCTCACAGGCCTAAACCATAAGAGACAAACCTCTGCTCTTAAGTGTCACAGCAATACGAATAAATTCTAAGCTGCTCTGTATACTACAGCCTGAATCAGAAAAGGTCAGAAGGCACCGTTGGCTCTGCTGAGATACTGGCAAATCCTTTTCCCACTTCCTTTTCTGTTACTATTTTCTGTACCAGAGGCTTCTAGATCTCCATGTTTGCAGCAGGGTGCAGAGGAGCAGCAGAGGTCTGAATGGGCACTAAGTATGAAGCCGCCGGGTTGGATGCTCAGTGCAGCTCAGTGCTCTCAGCCACCTGAAATCCCCCAGGCCCAGCTCCAGCCAGCACTCTTACTTGCCCCCAAATTCCCCAGGGACTCTGCTCTCGCCCAGCGCTGCACTCTTAATTGCACTGAAATCCCCCAAGTCTGCAGCTCAAAAACTACCAATGCTTTCTCTCATAGGCATTGGGGATTTTTTTTTTCCACGTCTATGAGCCGCTGGTACCTCCTTGCATGAATCAGGGCTCTGAAGTTGTGGTACACAGCACATGTGAGGGATCAACTACTGGTGAGAAAGTTCAGGCTCTGCACGTGGGGCCTAAGCCATGCTCATTCCCATTTCTTGCTCCTGCTGCTTGCTTCTTTTCCTTCCTTGCATTCAGTAATGCGTGCACATTTGGCCACATAGCTGCCACCAAGACAAAAAATGAAGTGTAGAACTTGCAGGAGGCAGTGATATCCAGATGCTTCAAGGCAGCAGGCCTGCTGCCAGAAGCCAAGGCAGGGATGAGCCCAGAGGAGGTGTGGCTCAGCAAGGGGCCAAGCTGCGGGCTGCAGCTCTAGGCAGATGCTGGAGGCTCACAGGGCCTGAAGGCTGAAGTGTGCTCACAGCCAGGAGAAGGCTCCTGGTCAGGCTAAAAGGCTGAAGTGTGTGTGTGTATGTGTGTGCACTCAGGAAACCAGTGCACAGCTTCAGTAGAAGCGTAGGGAGGACGCTGAAAATGTTTTTGCAAAACAATTCATTTCCATATGGTGACTTCATTTCCCAATCAACTGTTTGGCTCCGGAAGGTGCTGAGATAGGAAAGAATTGCAAAAATGAAATGAGAAAGAGGCCCAGAAGAGGAAGCAGCTGCCAACACAGGAGCAGCCAGGCTGTGGGGTGTAAGCAGTGGAGCAGAGGGGCCGGGGGGGCCATGGGTGTGAAGCATGGTGGAGTCGGTGGGGTCAGCAAGGATCGGTGCTCCCTTCGGCTACCACCTTGCTGCTGGGGCGGCCTCTGCCTTCCTCTGTGCTTTGGGGCCATGGCCACTGTGATTTCTTCCTCTCAAGGGCAGCTGTGGGAGCTGAGAGCGTCCAGCTCCGTGCTGCCAGCGCAGGCCTCCCGCCCTCCTCCCCCTTTTTTTGGGCTGGGCTGTCGCAGTGCAGTGACGCAGGCGCTTGCTTCCGCCGCCTTCCTTTCAGGCCTTGTTAGCTGCCGAGAGATCGGCACTGGCCTGGGGAAGGGGCAGGTAACATCAGCTGGTACCCTGTCAGATGGTTGGGCGAGGCGGTGTAAAGTGCCGGCATCCCGTGGTCACCATCCTGGTCCTGTAAGTAGCGGTGATGGGTAGCAGCAAAGCTGGTCGGCAGGAAGCAGCCAGCTGTCCCCCAGCAAGTCTCATGAAAATGATTAACAATTCAGATGTTTGCTGCGTCAGTGGTTTTTCTTTCGGCGTTTTTCCTGAGTCAAATGATGAAGGCAGACTGATGGGTTCTTTAGCCATATTGAGAGGAGAAGTAAAAAGCAGCAGGCTTAAAGTGTTTTGGCTGGAAGGGAAATGTTGTTTACAATACCCACTCAGGTGCCTGACTGCCTGTATCAACGCACACTTCCATAGCCAGTGTCTGGGTACGGGCTTAGTGTTTGTCAGAGCCCCTCTCTGCCCATTTTGCCCTGCCCCATGTTGCTGAAGGGCTGACAGACTCACTCTGCTTATGTAAATGTGGGGCTCACTCTCAAGTTATCTTTGTGATATGAAAGTCACTGGGAGTCTGTTCTGATCTTCTGACTCCTGCGAGCTACCTTTGGCAAAAACGTTGAAAGGAGGTGCATTTATTATCTGCATGTTCATAGAATCATAGAATGCCTTAGGTTGGAGGGGACATTAAAGATTACCCAGCCCCAACCCTTGCCATGGGCAGGGCTGCCCCCCACCAGCTCAGGCTGCCCAGGGCCCATCCAACCTGGCCTTAAGCACCTCGAGGTATGGGGCATCCACAGCTTCTCTGTGCAGCTGTGCCAGTGCCTCTGAGTAAAGAACTTCTTCCTAACATCTAACCTTTTAGTTTGAAGCCAGTCCCCCTTGTCCCGTCACTATCAAATGATGTAAAAAGTCAGCATCCTTCCTGCTTGTAAGCTCCCTTGAAGTACTGGAAGGCTGCAGTGAAGTCTCTGAGGAGCCTCCTCCAAGTTAAACAAGGCCAGCTCCCTTAGCCTTCATAGGAGAGGTGCTCCAGCCCTCTGATCATCCTTGTGGCCTCCTCTGGATCCACTTCAACAGCTCCACATCCTTCCTGTACTGGGGGCTCCAGTTTTGGACTCGGTACTCCAAATGGGACCTTACAAGAGCAGAATAGAGGGAGACGATCCCCACCTTCTTCCTGCTGGTCCCACACAGACTTACCAACACATTCCTGCACATTGCACGTGCCTGCCAATATCCACAGAGAAGGGTGTGCTTTGAAGGCATATACTCCTTTAGGTGCTGGGCCAGGTGTCCAGGCTGCTGAATGTTAGATGTTTAGTAGTTGTACTAAACTGAGAAAGAATTTTTTTTTAATTATCTTCCTCTTTTTTTTTTCCTTTTCTTCGTAGTGCCTTCTACATTGAAGCAGTCCTGGGGCAAAAATTGTGTCCTAAATCGATGGAAAACTATGTGGCGTCAATGGTGCTGAGCGCACTGGGGGACACTCTGGGCTATTACAATGCAAAATGGGAGTTCATGAAAAGTGGCCCAGCCATCCACAGAGAGCTGGCAGCCATGGGGGGACTTGGCAACTTCAGCATCAAAGGCTGGAGGGTCAGCGATGACACAGTGATGCACCTGGCCACGGCCGAAGCCCTGGTAGCTGCTGGGAAGAATCCAGATTTAACACATCTCTATTCCCTGATTGCACAGAATTACAAGGAGTGCATGAATGACATGGACAACAGAGCTCCAGGTAACCTCTCCACTGTGTTGCCTTGGCAGGACTGCCCTCTGCCTCCTCTGTCCGTGGCCAACATCTCTCACTTTCCCGCAGCTTGGAGTCAAGGCTGGCCATGCTTCCCTTAAGGTTCTGCTTTTGTCCATTGATTGCGTTGGTTGTATTTCATGCACAGCCAAAAGTTTTCTACGCTCATTACCAGTTTCAGGATGAACTGAGAGAATAGAAAAAAAGGCAGGCTGAAATGGTTTGGGCTTCTCAGAACTAGATGAGAGAAGACAACATTTTGCCCACATTTATAAGACATTCTTACAGGTGTTTGAAGCCTTGTCTTGAGCTCAGGGGAGGAATGCTAGGTTTTGCACTAGGAATATGTCTTTTCCTACATTCTTGAAAGAAAAGCATGATTTCAGCCATGTAGAACGAGCCATCTTAAGGCAGCAAATGTAAACAGAGAGCTAATATAGAATTTCTGGTAATAAATGCTATAAATTGCACATAAAATATATTTAAAGTGTAGAAATCCTTGCTTGGAATAATTAAGTTTATTAAGCCCAAAGCCCACTTTTGGCTAGTTCCACATGTCCACTTTCTGCAGCTGAACAGTCAAGTCACAATTATCTTTTCTGAGCCATGTAGCTCCAGGTTCTGTTTCTGCAGAAACAGAACGTAAACGCAGTGTTCCAAGTTCAGCCCACAAGCAGCAGGGATGGGCAGGGTGCGGCAGCTTGGGGAAAGATAAGTGGACAGGTTGCAGTGGCCAAGCAGCATGCAATATATTCCTGTCATTCCTCATTCACCCAGGCCTGCTGACCAACCCTGTTTTTGTCTGTGAAGTTGGCCCAGCTTAATCCAGATCCTTGAATTAAATATGAGCAATTGAAGCTGAGCTAGTTTTGGCTACTTCAGGCAGCACAAACTGCTTTGCAAACACTCAAATGTTGTGACGTAGTGTAGAGTTTATACAGTGGAAAGAAATAGGTTTCAGACTTGCCTATTTGGAAAGACCAAAATATATCATGAATGTTCTAGCTTGACATTAAAGATGTTTTCCTGGGAAAATACCCTGCATTATTCTTTTAGGGTCACTGAGCATACAGTGACAGAGCTGTGCATTTCTACGGTAAGCCAGATAAGAATTTCAAGCGGGAATTTACTCTGCATACCTTTCCATGGCCACCTCCAACCCTCCCGTAAAGGATGCAAATATCAGCATTCTGTAAAATGGATAATCTCTGTTGTCAGAGTAGCGAAACAAATAAAATATTTAAGAGGGGGTAACGATGCTTGCCAGGATAGCAGCCATCAGCAGGTTAAAATTTCAACAGATCGACTGCTGTTTTGGCAAAGGAACGTCTTGTAGGTCTCCTAGCTGACAGGGTCTGCCAAGATGGAGCAACCACAGCTGGCAGTGAGACAACAAATAGAAGCTAATTGTGTCTCTGCTATCTAAGCTTGGTGACAAAAACCTGAGCTGAAAAGAGTCTAAAACTGAAATGTTAGTAATTAATGGCTAAGGTTTATAGCATGCCTGCTTCAGTCCTTAGGTAGGTAACTGTGCCCATGAGCTGTTCTCATATGGAAATGAAAGATTTCAAAATAAATTAGCTATGGCAACTAATTGGAGTAACAAGGAAAGGCCAGGTTAGCTGACTAAATAAAGATGTGCAGCTTAGTTAGTGGGAACTGTGTCCATGGACACTGACATCAAAACATTTTGGAGTGGAAGGAAACTAATGTGGGAAAAATGGAAGTCTATTGAAAATGCTCTTGCAACAGCATTCAAGGAGTGCCCCTGATGCAACTGCAGGGAAGGAGTTGGGCTGGTCTTGGCCTCTGAAAGCTGAAATCTAACACCAAGCTGTTTAATGCTCACTAACATACTACTACTAAAGGGAATGCCTAATTCATATCCTGAAAAGCTGTCTGCAGTCAGGGTCTCCATGACATAATGATAAGTCCTAACAATAGAAGTTGCCTGTCAGTAACTTCTTACGGCAATTCAGAATAGATTGTAACTGAGAGTATAACCTGAGATGATGCTTTTCTGGACAAATTGAATACTCACCGGGGAATTGCAGCTTTTAAGGTTGAGAATGGAAATTTGCTGTTGCAATTTTCACCCAATAGAGAGGAGATTCCCCCAGAATGGTGGGGGAAAGTCACATTGCTCACCTACGCAAGGGAATCCAGATCTGAAAACCAAAACCTATGATAATAAAGGGATTCCCATAACTTTATTAGTCATCAGCCAGTCACAGCAGAGACAAAGGTCGTCTATCTCATTGTCTTAATTCAATGCCAAGTTAATTCCTACATCCATTATGGCTTTTTGTGACGTGCCACAGCCCCGATCATATTTCTTTTTTCATGATATAACTACACGGCCTGCACAGCTCTCCAGTAAACCTTCTTCTTCAAAACTGTTGCCTTTCATTCTGTTTCTAAGTCTTCTACCTATGGCTACATGGTTGTTTTAACCCACCTTTGTTATATGTACTGACAATTCCTAAACAACTGTTACCATCTGCGCTCATGTAAGAGTCTAGATAAATGGAATGAAAGCCTATTGTGGCTCTGGGCAGCCTGGTCTACTGGTTGGGCGACCCTAGATCATTATGGTCCTTTTCAACCTACAGCATTCTATGATTCTGTGATTCTATGATATTATTCTATTCCAGAAATACTATCTAGTTGTAAATGCAACTTTCTCAGTCCAGCTTTCTTCACACACTTTTTGCTTCTATTTCTTCTTTCCTTGGAACACTCAGGTCAATTTTCAATTCTCATTGTTAGTGAAAGGAATTCCTAACCAAGATTTAGTAGGTTTCCAGAGTTTCTGGTTTCAGAGACTCCTACAGCAGTTTCTCCAAAATCTGGTTTTCAAAAGGCCCAAGAGCATGATTTCAGTTCAGTCTCCCATCATCAGTTTTCCAATGATGTAACATGTTAACTGTTTAAAAGCACAGTAACTTACAGTACGGCTTACATCTTGGGAGCCCTAGCTGTTGTATGCTGATTTGTTCTACTTTTTTCTTTTCGTTTGCAGGGTGATGTCCTAAAGTAATATGTATATTGTGCAAGTAACTGTTGGCTTGTTATTGCAAAACAGCTTAAGCCTTGTCATCTTCCTCATTTGCCTTTCATTGCAGCTAATGAAAGAACAGTCTCGCTTCTTCTCTGCACTGTTTTGTTGTCTGCTCTCACCCTGCCCAAACATGCCCTGACAAAATGTTTTCCTTGCAGTTTCAACAGGATTGCGAAGTTCTTTTTCCTTTTGTTGGGCAGATTTTGATTTTAAGTGGCCCTGGTTCCTTTGCTCTCTCTCCTCACCAAGAGGTCCATCTAACTAAGGACACACAGATAGGATGACTGGCACAGCATTTTTAAAAATCACTGTTTTGTCCAGTACAATCTTTTGGGGATCTACTTATAGGTGTATAAACATAGTATATATAGATTTGAAAAATGCTTCAATTTTCAGTTAATCCTAGCAAAGTTGGCAATTATACTGCTATCACTCTTAACAGTTTTGATGTAGAGCAGCCAGCACTGAACTAATCCGTTCCATAGAAAGCTTATTTAGAGGCTTGAACGCATGCCTACTTTGAGACATCATAGAGGGAACCTCGTTGCTGTTCAATTAGATCAGCTTTGCCAGAGCCCAGCCCTTATCAAACACCATGCCCACTTCTTCCTCCAGCTGAGAAGTGTGGCCCTGCAGTTTTCCCTCTGTAAATCTCCTGCAGGCCGAGTCACAGAACCACAGGATGGTTTGGGTTGGAAGAGACCTTAAAGCTCACTCAGCTCCAACCCCCTGCCATGGGCAGGGTTATCACCTAGTGGATCAGATGCCCAAGGCCACATCCAACCCAGCCTTGAAGGATGCATCACGAACATGTGGGCAGAGCCAGGTTTCGGATGGCTGAGAAAAGCAGCAGGGCTCATCTACTGGGCAGTGTGTGACATAAGCATCACACCAGAGGCTGGCACGTAGGCACACTATGGCTGAGGCTGGTGAAATTGCAGCATCGGTTTGTGCCTGGGTCATGCTGTGGGGAATTCATGAGAATGAAAGTAGCCTGACAGCGTGGGCTGCGCTGATCGGCAACCTGTTTTTTTTCTATGGGGAATCCTTGCATAGGCTGTTCCCATTCTCAAAGTTCATTTCAGCTGACAGGCTGGCTGGGTGAACAGTCTGAAAGCAACGGGGTGAAGCTACATTTTCAGTTTGAGACAACCATTCAGAGCGAGCAAGCACAGAGAGCTGCACCCCACACCGATCTAATATGCCTATTTTGTAGCAACTCTGTCAGAAAAAGAAGGATGCTACAGACACTCAGATCAGGACCGTGAAATCATCCATGTGACCTTATTCCTGACAGCAGCCAACCATGATTTATTGCTAGCACATGGCTGGGAGGCAATCTTCGAACTGTGCTTGGATTTGGACGCATTTTGATTACAAGGGAGCTGTAAAATAGACTGCCATATACCAAGTCCTACTGCCAAGCTTATGTGTGCAAGTAAAGAAGCAAACTGTTCTGCAGAGTATGTAGTGCAGTGTCTCGCTGTGACTAGCAAGGTCCCAGGCCATGGAGGTCAAACAGCACCAGAAAAAGCAGAAATGCCCAGTAACGTGAAGTTTCTTGAGCAAGCTTCTTCCTTTGTACTCTCTCCCACTTAGCTTGTCTTTCTAAGTGAGCATGAGGAACAAAATGGTGGGAGAACCCCAGCCTTCCAAATCCAGCTTTGTTGTTGTCTAACATACTAAAAAAGTTAAATGAAGGTACCTGAAATCCGCTTATGACTTTATTCTCTGCTGGAGGAGAAATATTTTAGAACTGTCCAGAAGAGAAAACTAGGTAAAAAGGGCAAGGCAAAAGAGAATCAAAAATAATGTGATATTTGAAACCTGTTTTCCCTTCCTCACACACAAGCCGAATCCTTAGCACTCCCAACTTGTTTCACAGCTGAAGCCAAAGAAAGTAGCTGCATACTGAAATTTGGATGTGTTTGCACAGGTGACTTTACCTATAGATGTGTTGGGATAACTAATGTGCTACCAAAACTGCAGCACAGGAAGAAGCAGAGTGATTGCTTTGAAAAGTGAATAACTGAAATAAGAAAGGAATGAGGGTGGGCAGAGAGAAGTCGGCGTGTGCCATCCCACCTGAGGAGACAGAGAGCTGGGCTGTGGTTGGGCCAGAGGGTCTGCCTGGAGCAGGAGAGAGCTGAGGAGCAGGGACGAAGGGTTCACAGGCTTGAATAGAGTGGAGAATGGACAGTCACCACTTCTATAATTTAAAAATTAAAAGGGAATTTAAGAAAACTATTAAATGGTGGCTGGCCTAGATGATCTCCAGAGATCACTTCCAACACCTACAATTCTGTGAAATACTTTGCATAACAAAACTGTAGCTCTGATTACGTAGGATGTTAAAGAAGCCGGAAAGCACTCATGGACTCTAGCTGGGGAGAACAGTTCAGGGTGGGTAGGTCTATGGGGATATGGATGGTACGTGTGGCTCTTTGGGTCTGAGCTCTGACCCACGCAGACTCCTCTGCCTGCTGGGCAGTGCTGCTGGGCTGCGCCCACTGCACCTTTTGCAGTCTCCTCACAGTTAGCTGCTAGTGACTCTGCTCAGAGAGCAACTGCAGTTGTTCTTCAGCTGATTTAGGAGAAGCAAGGCAAAGCCAGATACACACAACCTTGTTGCCACGAGGCAAGTACTTAATTTATCACTTTCCGACAAAGCAAAACTACAGTGAGGGAGATCTGGGTTTCTTGCAGAGAACATTTCCTAGTGGCCGAGGCACTGGGAAGGATTTCTGGGCAGCCTGGTGGCTCTCTGTCATTAACGGCTCCTGTGGAAGAGTTGAACAGCTATCAGGAAAAAAGGAGAGGTACTCATTCTTGCAATGAGTTGGGATCGATGTGATCTGATGGCCCTCCAAATTTCCCTTCTGTTTATGTCCATCTAGGTGTCTAGATCCGTGTGTGCGTAACATACCTAGCATATACAGTATGTGTGCTTTATAGATGCTATCAAGAAACATGCAATGCAAATATTAACAGTAACAGTTACACACATAAATCAGCAGGGGATTGTTTTTTACCCCCCTGGGCTTTTTAATTATTTTCACAAATCAGAACGACTGGCTCTCCCTGGGAATGAATACCCAGGATGCGCTGGCAATTTCAGGCAGGAGACAGCAGCTGTTTTCTCAGGGAAGCCCGAATCCCTTGCACCAAATAATGGTCCCTGAGAGACCCCCCTGCATGCAGCACCGGCAAGTACTGTGCTCCAGTGCGGAGGGGCACGTTACCAGCACTGGCTCTCTTTCCCTGCCCAGGTGAAACATGTATGGACAACGCACTGAAACTGGACCCGAGGAGACCAGAGACCTGGAAGGCTCCCTTCAGCCCCAAGGGGGGTGGCTGCGGGGCCGCCATGCGCTCCATGTGCATCGGGCTGCGTTTCCACCGTGCTGCTGAGCTGGACACGCTGGTGAAAGTCAGTATTGAGAGCGGCCGGATGACTCACCACAATCCCACCGGCTACCTGGGCTCTCTGGCCTCTGCTCTCTTCACTGCACTTGCGGTGAATGGCGTGCCGCCCCTGGCCTGGGGGAAGCAGCTGCTGGATGTGCTGCCGAGTGCAAAGGCCTACGTGCGCAGTGCTGGTTCCTTTGTGGAGGAGAACATGAAGCACTGGTGAGCTGCTGGGATAGGTTCTGTGGGAGCAAAGTGAACCTAGAGCACAGGAGGGCGAGCTCCGTTCGTTCCTAAGCTTGAGGAGTCACGTTATGGTGGACTCTGAGGAGGAGGAGCTGAGGGCTGAGATCGCTAAGGTTGAAGAAGGTTGCCATGGGATCCAATGGGCTTGGGAAAAATATATCTAACATACAAATGGCAGGTTTAGTGTCACATAGCGTTTTTTGGACCTGATATAAGGCAGCCAGGCTTTTCATCTCAGCCATGATCTGATGAAAGATGAGAAGCAGGGCTGGGGAACAGAACCAGGCATGGGGCTGAGCTCAGTCTGAAAGTGGTAACCAAATGGGGACGTGCACCCAGTGTGGCTCTGCACAGAGGCACTCTGAATCTTATGGGTGACTCAGTTCTCGGTCTGAGCCTTTAAATCCTTTGAGGTGACAGCGGCAGGTGCTAGGCTGCCTTCACCCATGTGGCTGAAGAGAGGGGAAATCTCAGTGCCTCTTACTGTAAATCCTGTCCCTTCCAACAACAGGGGATGCCTGCCATGATGCTGAGCTGCTGCTCCGGGCTCTTTTGGAGGCATGTTTTCAGGCAGTCAGGCTGTATAATTTGGCAGCAGGACTCCTCTTATTGTAGGTTCAGGTTGGAAATTAGGAAACATCTCTTCTCAGAAAGAGGCAGTGGGACAGGCTGCCCAGGGAGGTGGGAGAGTCACAGTCCCTGGAGGTGTTCAAGAACCGTGTGGATGTGACCCTGAGGGACATGGCTAGTGGGCATGGTGGGGATGGGCTGGTGGTTGGACTGGGTGATTTTAGTGATCTTTTCCAACTGCAATGATTCTGTGCTTCTAGGTCTTACTTTGAAGAGCAATGGAAAGCGTACCTGAAAGAGAGAGGCATCTTGGACGGGGTCTCGCCACCCACTTTCCCCTCCAAGTACGGTGTGGAAGAGAGGGATTCTTTTTACACCTCCCTCAGCTACAGTGGCTGGGGGGGCAGCAGTGGACATGATGCCCCCATGATTGCCTACGATGCACTGCTGGGTGCAGGGGACTCCTGGACAGAGCTGGCTCACCGTGCTTTCTTCCATGGGGGAGACAGTGACTCCACTGCTGCCATTGCAGCTTGCTGGTGGGGGGCCATGCACGGCTTCCGTGGCATTGCCTCCTCCCTCTACTCTGACCTGGAGTACAGGGAGCGCCTGGAGCAGGTGGCCAAGGAGTTGTACCGTATTTCCCAGGTTTAATATATTTGAGGGTAGGTCAGGATGAGGCTTGCATTTTCTGTCACTGTTTTCGCTTCAGCAGGAAGACCATTTGAGGGCTTGGTGGGGGTTTGGTGGGAGCATGCAGCAGCATACCCAACCTGCAAGCAGCTGAGCTGAAAATTCCCTCCTCCTCTGCTCCTCAAGCAGAGGAGCACCCACTGCAGCGCTGCCAGCAATGCTCCAGCAGCTGGACAGGCAGCAAAATGCACACAAGCTGCCCCAAAACAGGGTCCTCCCACTCTAAGCATGCCAAAGAGGGTCAGGGATTCTCATGCCTGACTACAGGGCTGGCAGAGATGCTTTGCAGTAAACCAGCGATGGCTAATACAAGCTCATTACCTTGTACTGTACTGTCAGCAAGAACTGTCACCAGCTCTAAAAGCTCTCCTCTTCTGCACAGTGATTACAACAGATATTGCCCCAGACAGCCCACTAGGGAAGGGAGCAAACAGCCAGTTGCCTCAGGAACAAAAAAGCCTTCTTACCTGATTATTTTAGCAGATTGCATTTTTTTGTTTGTTTTGTATGAGTGTAGAAAGAAACAGAAACTCTGCTGCTACATCTCGAGTGCATTGTGCAGCTTCATGGCACTATTGCTCTATGTGTAGGAATGTATCATGCTCAGTTCAGTTAACAGGGGATGTAGGCCCTAGTGACCACACCTGTATGTGTGGTATGGAAGATAAGGTATGGAAGATAAGGTATGGAAGATAAGGGTGGGTATAAAGAGAACATTAGGAGGTTGCATTTTACATCAACTTCAGTAGCTTCTGTAGTCAATTATACTTATCTGCTTACAGCAACGATTATTTGTGTTAATGGTTATTTGCTTACCACTTACCATGTATTACTCCATTAAAAAATGTTTCTTTAAATCCAGACTATTGCACAGTAAAATACTTATTATTCCAAGAACAATTTCAAAAACAGCGTGTCCCATTCAATACATCACCTTGGAATGTCTCTGTTAAACACTATTTTCCACTGAAGAAGGGGATGGGAAGGGGGAGTATGCTGGGAGAGCCAGAGGGGACACGGTGCCCATAGGCTCCACCTGGATGAGTGGTGAAGCACTGCTGGGGAGGATGGAGTTATTGCAGTGGAGAACAGGGCTGGAGGGAAAGGCTGCCCAACATGGGGAGTTGGCTCTGGAATTCAGCACACCGTTATGCAGAGACTGTGCATAAAGGCGCAATGAAACCCCAGATCAGACAAACAGCAGCAGCAGTACGAATCACAATTTCAACACAGTTTACTACAGTTCTCGGGTGTGTTGTATAAAACATGTTTTAGTGCAACATAGTACAAAGTTTTTTTTTGTTCTTTAAAAAAAAATCCCAAACATTTTTCCGACATCATGCATGGATAAGCTATCTCTCTTTCATCTTGGGTTCATAACAGAAAGTTACAGCAGAGAGAGTGGTCTGAAAAGCTTAATGTTGAAACTCATTAGAGTCCGCCTATAAAAACAGAGACGTCTGAGACTGGGCAACACACTGCCAAAACAATGAAGAAACGTCACTGGCAAGGTACTTTCTGGACCATCACAGGTGCCGCTTCCTGGCAAAACCTGGGCTCGGTGCAAGAGCTGCTGGGCTGGGGAGGGATGATTTTTGGCCATGGGGAGGGGGCCAGAGGAAAGCCCTCCACCGGAGCCCTGGTCTGGGCAGTGCTGTTGGGGCAGCAGGCTGGGAGAAGGAGCTCGGTTCAGATGCAGCGCATGCGCTGGAAGAAGAGCTCCTGCTGACTTTCTCTTTTTCCTTTAAAGCTGAAATGAATTGCAGTTCCTGCCCTGGAGCAGTATGTACAAGAGACACTACATTTATGAAACAATACCCACTGGCTGCAGCTGCTGTTGTTCGTGTCATGGTTCTTCAGTTCCATTCACTTTTCATCCCACTCCTCTCTTTGCAGTTTTATCCAGAAAGGGAAGACAAGTGCGTGGGTGCGTGGTATGTATATATATATATATATATATATATATATGTATATATATATAGAACTGTGATATTATGCATAATTATGCATATGGGGCCAGTAAGCAATTATGTCTCAAGGAGAGAGACTCTGCAGAGGGATGAGTTAAATTTGGGCTTCTCAGCAGAAGAACCAAATACCATTCTTGTGAAGGAGTAGAGGTGGTCGACATCAAAGGTCTGGTGGGCTCCCCCATCGCTGGAATGGGACTGTCTGCATCCATGTGGGAAGATGCAAGCTCCTCTTGTAGCTCATCTTCTAGAGAATGTGCTGTGCAGATCTCCCACCTGAGGCTTCACCACCTCCAGAATATCAAGGCATTGGGGATCAACCCATGAGTGCTACAGAGCATCTGCTGAAGTTCCCTTCTCTTCTCAAAGAGCTGTCTGACCCTCCTGAAGAGGACAGCAGCTGTAGGCATGGCACCTCTCTCAGACGAGGCAGGGGGTCTTGTAGTTGCACCCATCTGCCCCAGTTGGCTTCAGCCATGCTGCAAAAAAGAAATGGCTGGATTTGCCAGGAAGACATCAAGGAAGACAACAAAAGGCCGTTTTTGGCAAACATTTTCTTCCGCCAGACAAAATGCTTAGGGTGTATCGGGGAGGAGGCGGTTTCCTCCACAGGACACAGCAAGGGTACTTGGCAGTATGGGGTACTCGAACACAGGTGCCCCATTTGGAGAGAGCCCTGGTTTGCTTTGTGAGAGCCATATCTTTCACAGAAAGAACAGCATTTACTGTCACAGAGGTGGTGCACAACAAGAGCAGATGACTTTGCCAGGAGAGAGGTCATATGATGAAATGGTTTCTCCTCCTGAAGTCCTGGAGATGGCATACGCAGACACACACATAGGAGATTTCTCTCAACCCAGAGGGACATGGGAGCCCCCAGGGAGTAAATGTGCCGCAGGCCCCTTATCCAGTCCAAGCTCGCACTGGGAAGCAGTGCAAGGTGTGGGAAACCCTGGTGACACGAGGTTACCTGCATATCCTCACTGTGTGGCTGCGAATGGGCTCCTTGGTTGAGCCACCCAGGGAGTGGAAATCCAACCTCTGGTACTTTCCCCCTTTCTTTAGTCACTACTTTGGTCAAGTTGAAGCCTTCAGAGACTGGATCCAGCCACCCATCCCAGGCAAGCAGGGCACAGAGGGGAGCTGCCTTGTCAGAGGTGGCAGCATAGAGACACGGAGAAGCCAATCTCTGGTATGCTGGACCGTAAGAGGACTCTCTTGGCAACCAACAAAGTCAGAGCTTTCAGGTATCTTCCTTCCATCCCCTCATTCAGTTCCTGGAGATAAACAAAATTGCTTCTGTCCTCATTGTGATGCACTGAGCATTCAGCTTCTCCAATACCAGGAAATGCTCCCAAAAGGTGAAATGCCTCCTCCTTAGAGAACAGTAATGCGGAGGCACAAAGATGATGAGGACAAAGCCAGTTTTGAGATGGACTTCCTAATACCCCAACCTGCCCGTTAGGACGTGGTCCTGGCTTTATCTGACATCAAAGAGGGAGTGGCTGGCTCAGCACACCTTGGGAAAAAGACCTTCTTCACCATGGCACAGAGTAATGGGAGGAAAAACAAGGTCTGTTTTGGTAAACAGACACATTAACCTCCATAGAGATGGTCCCAGGACCAAAAGCACCCTGGGAACTTCTTGCTCTGTGGAGAGAGGGGGAAGCCTACAGCTCTTCAGGAGACTAAACAGAAACGACGACAAAAAAGTAATGTCCCAAAGGACAACAACTGATGGGATCAAAAATTAACAAGAGGAACATCTGCTATGTACAGCAAACGCACAGGCCTCCGGTCTGTCTCAGTGG
The DNA here is from genome assembly GCF_987193195.1 of Phasianus colchicus. Lineage (NCBI taxonomy): Eukaryota > Metazoa > Chordata > Aves > Galliformes > Phasianidae > Phasianus > Phasianus colchicus. The sequence goes on along the minus strand of NC_143436.1, from coordinate 94,310,196 downwards.
CTGGGTGCGTTCTCACAGGTGCTGGAAGAAGCCTCAGACCTTCCCATCCACGCTGGCTGTGCGCTCCACAGAGCTCAGCTGCTGCATTGGAGCACAGACGCTGAAACAACTGAAACATGAACAACAAGAACCACTCTTCCTCAGGGCTCCTGGCGTGCCTCTGCCTCTCTCTCTCTGCATGTCCTCCTGAGAGCCTCTGCCCCTTTAGTCTATGGTTCCTGGGTGGATGCTGAGCACCGGTGGCTCTAGGCAAGTGGGTGAGTAGTTGAGGTGCGGCTCTTTGATCCACAGCAAGGGAACCCCATTCTTGCCCTCCGAATTCTTGCTGGAGTTCCGGCTCTTGAACCGCACCAGGAGGATGGTGATGATCAAGATGCCGAAGATGGGGAATGGGTAGAAGAAGACAAAGTAGAAAAGGGCATCATTGGAGCAGATGACAGACTGCAGGGTGGAACCTGAAAAGATGAAGGATGTCACATTTTACACCTTCTCTGCAATGCAACAGCCTACAAGCTTTCAGAAACATAAAACCAAATGCTTATTAATCTATATCAATTCAGGTGATTGCACTATGAGAAAGACATCAATACTGGAAAACGAAGTACCAGAAGAAAGGCATTACAGGCCATGTTTCAGGTTTATCTCCCGCTAAGAGTTTCATGAGTGCTAGAGAATTCCCTAGAGAAAGGGTGGGATGCGTGGGGACATCGCCTCTTCTCACCTGCATCCTGCACATGAACAGCAACTGTGCCTGACTCCTCCTCAGCCAGCCGGTACCACACGCCGCTGGGGTCTGCCAGCCACTCCTCCACACGGCACGAGTAGTTGCCTGTGTCAGTCCCACTGGCCTGCAGCACTGTCAGGCGGAAGAGCACTGCTGAGAGCCGCTGGAAGCACAGGCGGTCCTGCCAGCGACCTGTCCCGGAACTGAAGATGGTGTCACGGCCCACGCTCAGCACCTCCTCCTTTCCCTCCTCTTCTTCCTTCTCTTCCTCTTCAGCACGGCCACCCACCTCTTTGGCTCGGAGGTTGTACCACGTCACTGCAAAGTGAGACTCAGGGCTGGAACGGGACAGAATAGTGCAGTCCAGCTGGAAGGACTCCCTCTCCTGCACTGTGAGGTTGGCAGTGGCCGTGTCCACCTGCAAGGTGGGCTCTGAGATAATGAAAGAGGAGAGGTGAGTGTGGAGCAAAATGCTGTCTGCAAAGCCACCTTTTCCCAGCACAAACACATAATCACAGAATCATTAAGGTCAGAAAAGACCACTAAGATCACCCAGGCCAACCATCAGTCCATTCCCCCCATGCCCACAAACCACATACCTCAGTGCCACATCTACCCTTCTCTTGAAAACCACCAGTTGCAATGCCGGTGCAACTCAGGCAAAATCCAAAAGCTTGACACAACCTGCCGAGTCCCACAGGCACCCGTACTGCCAACCCCACAGAAGCAGCATCCTCAGCTCGCTGTGCTCTGCCTGGCCCAGAGCCAAAGTGGAGCTTGCTAACTGACAGCTCTGTGTTGCTGCAGCTCACACAGATACACTAAAGGATGTGCCGGGAGGTATCAGCAGGCACTGAGGAGTAATCACAACTGCTCAGCTGCCAGAGCACAGTGTATTTCACTCCACTCTTAGCATGCCCAAAACTGCCCAAAGGACTTGAAAAATCACTATGTCTAATGCGTGTGAGGACAGATTTTTTTTTTTTCCAGTGAGTAGGGAAGTTAATTAGTTAATAGGCATCTCTGCAGAAATGACCGCAGAACAAAAACAGCAAGGACGCTTCCTAACGTTTCTCTGTTTTTTTTTTCTTGCTGCAAGGCTAAAGGGATGTTTTTAGCTAACTGAGATACAGTAGCCAGAACCTAAGATGAGTTGATTAAAGGCTGACTTCAGGAGCAATTAACATCTGATTTAGTCATCCTGCCAGGGAACGCATACTCTGGGGATCACAATCAGCCCAGATCTAAGCTTTCATTTAAAGATTAAAAGCCCCTTCTAATGCACGAGTTCAGCACGAAGGGCAAGGCAGCAGCTCACTGAGAGGCTCCTTTCTTCTCTAACACTGACAGCAGGGCAAGCCCTACCTCTTGCAGGTAGCTGGGTGGGAGAGGGCCCTGTGGGAGAGGACACCAGGTACTGCTGTGCCCCAGAGTGAGGTCTACAGGCTGTGGGTGCCCTCCCCAAGGAGAAGGAGAATGGGCTTTGCACTATGGCACCAGTCCTATATGTTTTCCCTGTGGAAAATTTTCATTAAGGCCAGAGCTGTTAAGGCTGTAGGCAACAGCATTTTCAGCTCCCATCTTCCTCAGGAGATTCCTACAGGAATGAGGTAAGCCTTGAGATTTCAGGGACTTCTGAGGTAAAAAGGAGGAAGGGAAGGAAATGGCTTGTCAAAACAAACAGCCTCCCCCATCTCAGCAAGTTAAACAGAAAGAGAACTGCACTCTGAAGATGCCGAGAGGCTTTTTTTTTTTTCCCTCTTTGCTCACAACTATGGTACTGGAAAATGAGTATGGAGATCCTCACTAATGAGATGTGAGTCACAAGCTATCTATTTTTAAATTCAGTCATTTTTTAGGTACCGCCTGCCATGAAGGAAAAACAAACAACAACAAAACACTTCATACATATCTATATATCTTGAATTAGTGCACCCCCAACTCATCCTCTTCTTCCCACTCCACATCTTCCCACAATTCAGAAAGGGTCTAAAGGATTTCCCCTCATACTCAGCCCCTCATCCACTAAGTCTGGCAATGTTTAGCCTGAATGAGGAGCTGCACTCACACTGTGCAGGCACACAAGGTACAGGGACTGCCCAGGGGCTCTGGGGACCCTCTGCTGAAGCCATCTCACACAGAGAAGCTTTGAGAGCAAGGACTTTGAGAACAAAAGCTGGGCTGTCCCCTGAGACAACTCTTGCTCTGCAGCATAAATCTTCTCTGCAAGGAATTATAGCAAAAACCTTCCCAGAACTGTACTGTTTTGCCAGCTCTGTGGCAGAGCTACATGGTTGACACCGTGCTGAAATGTGCAAGCATATAGCACCAAAAGATACTTGAAGAGTGCATTTTTTTTTAAAAGCTGGAAGGTACCCAGCGAGTCAGGACTACAACTTTTGTTGGACATACAGCCTTCTTTTCCAACAGGCATTTAATATGGAGTCACTTGCCTCAAAGCTAGAGAATCTGTATTTCCCAAGGCAAATTGTCCTTGCCTCTTGTTATTTATTATTAAAACTGACAGAACTGGAATTTTCTCCCTGCTTTGAAGTTCTTCAGCACTTTTTCCCCCAAAGTCAAAGGAAAGTATGAAAAACATCCTGATCCCTGCCACTCTGAGTCTGGACATGGCCAAAACAGTGTTATGGAACAGAGGCTACCTGAACCACTATTATGGCTGAGAGGGGGGCCTCTCATGCTGCCTGGCCAACAAGTATCCACTTGTTCATACTGGCTGGCTCTTCCTAGCCAGTAACCAGTTGCCTGGTCTCAACCCACAAAGCCATGGAGCTGCATGCCCTACATGTGCTTCTTTACCTGTGGGACAGGGAGCAGCATCATGCCAAACTGCCTGCACATCAGCAAATGCCTTGATTCCACTGCTGCTTTCCTCCTATGCAAGGACCCTGCGCCTTGGGCACATGTCTGAGAAGCACAGAGTGCTTCTGTTGTCTCACTTTCAATCCAAATGTGAATAACATCTAAAGTTTATTCTACTGAATTTGACAAATGTGCTGTTAAAAAAAACAATAATAATACAGGTGTAGTGGTGACAAAAGCTTAGATAGATCTGGGATATGTCTACAGCATGCTTCTTTCCGAAAAATAAGGGGGTAATGAAGACAGCCAAGAAAGTGTTGTCATGGCCCAGAGCACAGTGCTCCCACCCTCTGCCCAGACCCACCACCAGTGACACACAGATGGTGCCCTGTTGCACTGATCCAAGAGGGCACAGAACTTCTCAAAGCCAGTGGCATGAGACCCTCCTCACCTGGCTGCTTCACGATGAGGGTGGTGAGTCCAGAGAGGTCCTCTGCCCGCTTATACCAGCGGTCGCTGGGGTCAAGCAGCCACTCCTCCACACGGCAGTCATAGGCCCCGCTATCCCGCACAGTGGCGTTCTGGATGGAGAGGAGGTAGAGGCCCGGTGATGGGCTCTCCAGGTGGAGCCGGCCCCGTAGATTCCCCAGTGTTGCCAGGTCCCCGTAGCGCAGAGTGCTCTGACGGCTCAGTCGGGCCACGGCTTCCTTCTCTGGATGGCCTGGCCGCCAGACGTACCATTCCACCTGGAGCTGTGAGGAAGGGCTGGTCCGGCTGCTGACCTGGCACTCTAACATCACCCACTGGTTCTCCAGCACTGTTATGTTTCTGTGGGTTTGGTTCACGTGCAGGCGGTTATCTGCAGGAAAGGACCACACACACACACACAAAAAAAAAAAAATAAAAAAAAATTAAGATTATGATCATTTAGTCAACTGTCAACTCATCACCACCATGCCCGCTAACCACTTCCCTCAAATGCAAAGTGACCAAAGGCTGCAAGGGTCCTTTGTCTCCCCACACGCCTTTCCCTCAGGTCTACAATCCTATAGTGTGATGAAGAAAAAGAGGAAAAGGAGGAAAAAAAAAAGAAAGAGAGAAGGAAAAGAAAATAGACTGGAGTTCTTCAGGGCCTTCTGACCATTTGGCATGGAAAAGTGGGAAACCCCACTTTTTTCTTCTCCTACTAGGTCCTGGGGGGTCCCGAAAGCATGAAACTTCGTGAAGAGAGGTCACACCTCAATCTTCTCACATTTTCCTGTTGTGGAAGGCACGAGCCTGGTCACACCCCAACCAGTAAGCTCTCCTGCTTTGGGAAAAGGGAAAAAAAAGCAGAGGAGGGACAGCTGATTATAGGGAAACACCACTGCAAAACAAGAAGTGGCACAAGGGCAAAGTCACACAGTGTTTCGCTGCACTGGGAATGCCCCTGGTTTCTGCTCCATAACTTCATTGATACAGCAGGAGTGATTGCAATCAGCTCTTTTATGCAAAATGACGTGTGGTACACTCCTAATTCCTTCACGGCCTCGATGAAGGGGCACAGCTTGGACTTTCCTGGTACAGTTGCCGCAGTAAGCAATTGGCACTGCACAGTGAGAGGTGGGTGATGAAGAGGAGGGGGCAGATAACAGTTTTCCCCTCCTGGACTGCCCCACAGCCATCTTGGGAACTTGCAGATGGAAACAAGCAGCTGGGACCAGCAATGAACAGTGTGCTCTGGCACTCTGTGTTCCCTGCACAACCAGGAGAACAAACACTTTGGGCATTGGCTGTGGACCATACCCGATACCCTTCCCACACCCTTTCAGATATAGTCTACACAGAGCTAGCCAAATCCAGACAAGAGAAAATTCACTTAGCATCTCACTCTGGTCCTGCTATCCAACTGTTTCCTCCCTTCCTGAAGGATTTTCTTTTTCTGAAATAGGGGCAAGCAGGAGCACGGCAGGCTTCTTTGTGAAGTAATGACGCTCTGCCTCAGTATGCATGGGGTGCAGACTGCTCTCAGAGATGGTCCTTGCCTCTCTGCCTCCCCTCTTTGCATGAAATCAGGGCTCTGTCCCCAGCTTATGCTGGCCTGTCATTACCAGAGATGTCCTTTACCACAGAAACCACCACCAGAGCAGATTTCTCCCCTCCTGGCAGCCAGCTCCCCCACCTCATTAAGCTCATTACTCACATCTCATGCATACAGTGCAGAGGGAAAAGAGATAAGACTCTCTATGCCTGCCAAGATACAGACTGTGCAGCAAAACATGACAATGCTTTCCTAGGCAGGCACACAGCAGTTCTTTCTCATTAGGTCGCTAGCTGACACTCTTGCTACATGATGCTCTTGCGGATAAAGAAACCAGGTTGGTTACCGCAGCTTTTCTGATAGAGGGAGGCTGACATCCTTCATGTGGGACGCTGGAATGTACATCAACCCAGCCTAAGTGAAGGAGGGTCACAATGCTGGGGGAATGTCCCTTTGTGCAAGGATGAGGCATGAGGATACAAAGAGTGGGTGACAAAGCTGAGAGGCAAGTAGAGTGGGGGACCTCAGCTGCTCAGCATGAGATGTGCACGAGAGCAAGCGCTCAATCAACCAGGGAGGAAGCCACCAGCGCGCTGTGCAGTACCTGGCTGCTTGACGGTGACCTCGGTCCGTCCCGACACCTCCTCCGCCAGCTTGTACCAGGCGTGGTTGGGGCTGAGCAGCCACTCCTCCACATGGCAGTAGTAGCTGCCGCTGTCGCGGACCTCAGCCCGCTGGACCGTCAGGCTGAAGAGCCCTCCCGACGCCGAGCGCTCGAACTGCAGCCTGCCCCGCAGCCCCTCCTCCTCGGCGTAGGTGCCGTACTCGAAGGCTGAGCTGTGGGTGGTCTTCAGGATGAGCTTGCCATCGGCGTCGGAGGGCTTGTGCACGTACCACAGCACGGCAAAGTGCGAGTCGGGGCTGGTTTGGGATTTCACCGAGCAGTTGAGCGGGATGGGGCGGTTCTCCACCAGGGTGATGCTCCGCTTTGACTTGCTCACCTGCAGCTTGGTCACTGCCAGGGGGAGACGAAGGAAGGTGAGAAAAGGTGAGGCACGAACACAGAAGAGAAACTCACCTGTTTGGGGAGGACTCTAGAGCTCTCCCCTAGCTGCATGTGTGGCTGCACTTGCCTGGGTCCCACTTGCACTGGACTTTCAGAACAAAAGCATTTAGATGTCCTCTCACCAAAGCTCTTTTTTTTGCTTTCCTTCTACTTCTGCATCCTCCCATCAGGTCCTTTCAGCAAGAGAGTTGCTTTTTTCATAGTTTCTCCTCTAAAATCCTTCCTTTCAACTCACTGTGGTCTAAGGCACCAAAAGTAGCAAGAAGGCTACACCCAAGCTCAACTTCCCTGTCTCTACAACGGTTCTCTAGACACAAGGGCGAGCTTTTTGACGATGAAATCACACAACTTACAGCTTATACCAATGAGCTGTTGAGTAGTTTCACAGAAAACCATTTCCGGGAAGAGTGAATTAAACAAGCCTCTACTGCTGTCACACTGGCGGGACAAGTAACCCACAGACACACTACAGCCAAGGAAGTGGTCAGGACTGCCAGCCCCAGGTCCACCATGCATTGTGTAACCTGAGAGAAGCCGCAGACACACCACTGTTCTTGCTTCCCAAGCATGACGACAGTCCCCATCCTGCTCGCTGAGTGGTCACAGCATCAAGGACAACATTAGGTCTTGTCCATGTAGGGAAGAGAGTGACACTGGTTTCCAATTTCCCCCTCCCTGTAGGAGCAGACAGAGCCTTCCCCTGCACGTGTTCAAGCAGCTGCAGTGAGTGTGGACCAAAGGCACTGCTGCTTGCAGAGGATACAAGGCGCCCTCATGTGACACTTGCACTGGGTATGCCCTGGAGGAAAGCTCACCAGCTAAAGGGCAGAAGAGACATGCAGTTTCTGCCCCCACTTTCGCCTGAGTGTCGACATTCAGGCATAACTGATGAAGGGTGTCCCAATAACAACCTATAATGGTTTGCGATAGCTGAGACGCAGAAGGCCCATAGCACTGTGCTGTTCCAGCCAGCCCATCTGGACCCCTCCCAGCTCCACCACCACCTCGCATGGCTGCACCCCTTGAACAGGGGGCTGCTGAGTGAACAGTCCCCGTGCACAACTTGCCAATCTCTTAATGAAACCCAGTGGGTACCAGAGGCACGACATGAAGCGCAGCACTACAGGCACAGAATACTGAAATCTGCCAGGGGAGCTGTGCAGATCCATGCCCTGGAAACCTGGCCCACGCATCCCGTGTTTGTAAGGAAGACACGCTGCCTCCTCTCTCACTTCAAATTCTGCCTTCCTTCCAGCTTCCCCTGGACCCCAGGGTCTCAGATGCCTGCTGGCACAAGTGATGAGTGACGAGTCCAGGGGGACAGAGGGTACACACAAACAACATCAAACAGAAAGGAGAAACTCCTGCTATAGTGACACTCTGTGCTTCAATACAGTATCAGAGATAGGCATCCTGGTAACTCATTCCCCTGGAGCCCACCCTGCCCACGGCATTAATAAGTATGCTAATAAAGCCTGGATGGCTGTGTTGCGGGCATGGCACGCAGACAGTGGAGGGAGAGAAGGAGGGAAAGCAGCCCCTTGTTCTTCCTCTTTAAAGACTTCAACTTAATGGAGAAATTTAGCATCACATCACTGTATTTCTGTGGCACCCCCCCCACCCGATGCACACCATGCATCCATCCCCTTTGTTTCAGCCCAGGACAGCAGCCTCAGCCACCCGCCCATTCCACCTTCTGGGCTCTTAAGGAAGGTTATTTCAGGCATTAATCAATCTTCTGAGTCCCCGAGAGAGGAGCCAATAACGTGGAAGGTGATGCTCGGCAGCTTCCTTTCTCCCCCAGCCCCCTTTCCAAACAGTTTATTTTTAATTGGTGCTGGATTATTTTCTGCAACCGTTACTAAGGAAACCTCTGTTACTATAGCAACTGTGTATGTTAAGTCAGTAGCCCTATATCTATTAAAATGCAGCATATACACACATGCTGTATGTGGTAGGGTTGCTCAGCACCAAGATATGTGTTGGAATTGGTGCTACCCCAGTGCCCAGGCCTGCAGCGATGGGACGATGACTTCTGCAGTGCTTCCCATGGGACAGAAGGGCCCGCAGGGAGCCACAGCTCTGCCATACTGCTAGTTAAGATTGCTTCAGTGCAAAGAGAATCTCATCATGCCCCGTGCGATTTGCCAGGTCATGTTTAAGTTACCACATGACATGGAAATTGCTGTAGTTGCTGAATGTGACATCCCAGGCACTCAGCCAGCCAAACCTTGCACTCTGACACTGGGAAACTCCCTTTCCTGGCCTGGGGATGTATCTGGGCATAGAGCCAGGAAGGGGCTCAGCCTCTACCTGCTGAACTGATACAGGCTGCCCCAGGGCACAGCATGCTCCACTGAGCACCCAGTGAGTTTGTGGGTGCCCCCTCTCAGGAGCCATTCGAGGCCAAGCTGGATGGGGCTTTGAGCTATCCCTACCTATAGCAGAGGGCTTGGCACTAGATGAACTCTAAGGTCCCTTCCAACCCAAATCATCCTGTGATTCTATGCCCAGAGCACCAAGGTGGTGGGTGCAGCTGTGTCAGCTGGCAGGGTTACGGGAGGCTGCTGCTGTGCTGTCAGGAGGCTGATGTTCTCTTAGCAGCCTCCTGAACATCTGCTTAGGGAGGGAAACAGGTGCACGTGTCTAGGTGAAACTACTCTGCATATTATCGACAAGCCATAATCCTGTTGCCACAACATCTCTCAGCTCCCTAGAGGGTGCCAGTAAAGAGGATATCATACTTTGACATGCTGTAATTGGCCCTGCATACGCTTTTGAGGCTCTCAATTTACACTGGCAACAAGTCACGGATGCAACCCTCATATTTTTCATAAATCAGCCACACAAAACTGAGTGAGTTCTTCAACTGTGCCGGGGTCCTTAAGCCGGGACCAAGACTGCAGATATCGGCTGCCCACTGACACAGAGAAATGCTGTCCTGCACCAGTGTGGGCATCCCATCACTTCTGCTGGAGGACAGTGGGAGGCTAAATGGATGATGATTGGAGCTGGAGCCTGGCCAGAACGTGAGGATGCTGCATCCCAGCTCGGGTGGCAAGGATTCTATGTGTCCACAGAAGGTCTATACGCTCTCTGGCCATCTCACCTCACACAGTGCTCTCCGGCATTACAGGCCCTTTACATTACTTCCCCGGCTAAGGGTCGGGCCCTGGAACAGGCTGTGGTCACAGCCCCAAGCTGCCAGAGTTCAAGGAGCATTTAGACATCACTCTCAGATATAAGGCTTGAATTTTGGGTGTTCCTGCACCGAGCCAGGAGCTGGACTCGATGGTCCTTGTGGGTCCCTTCTAACTTGGGATTCTATGAGGTCCTGGAAGCTTGCACCTGTGGGCTGAGGTCCAAGCCTGGCCCACCCTACAGTCACAGCAGGTGACAGTGTGGTTAGGTACTCTGCAATCTAATACATATTTTGTGGGTTTTCTGAACACCACAAGGCAAGCAGTCTCCTCAGGCCAAGCATTAGGCAAGCACAGTTATGCAGATATTTGGGGAAGGGAAACCAGTCATCAGAGAAGGAAGACATGATGTACAGTTCTGCTGCTGCTCCTCACAGTTGTTAAGGTGGGTGCCTTTCTTGCCTCTATTTCCTAATCATCAGGCAGAGGTTACAACACTTACCTTTATTAAAGCACTTTGCAATCTGTAACTAAAAATGCTCTGATACAAAGATGCTCTCTCTCAAGACTCTTCACATCACCTTCCCTCATAGCTGACAAGAAAATACAACAGCAGCCCTCTGCTAAAAGTTTACCTTCCATGTAGGGACCACTATCACTGTTGTGGCAATGACATAACTGTGTAGCTGTGTAGCTGAAAGTGCACTCCCCCCATCAGAGAAAATACCATACAAAACCCAACGTGTCCCCATTGCAAAGGAGAAGAGGTCTGCCAGCTGAGGGGCAACTGAGCTCTCCATGGCCCTGGGCAGCTACCACTGGGTAGAAGGAGCGGGTATGGAGAAAGCCATCAGCAACCCACAGAGTCCCCAGGGAGCCTGTTCTGGGCACAGGAAGGCAGCAAGGACTGCTGTGTCCCACTTTGGAGACCGTGACCCTCTGGGGAGTGCTCCTCCAGATGATGTGCTTTTCTGGAGAGAACTGGTGAAGTACTGCACAGTTTTCCTGGGTACTGCCCTACTTCTAAAAGCCTCCACTGGGATCTCACTGCTTGGAGGTGAGGGCTATAGGGAGAGAAGAAATGGGGACAAGCCAGCCTGAGCTCACACAGGGTTTGACAACAGGGATGGTGTCTATAAGGTCAGCCAGGAGAGACCTATTTCCAGAAGCCCCAAGATGATGTTCACGCATAGGACCTGAGGGGCACCAGTCACACTTCAGCACAGCTGACAGTGGCCACACACCCAGAAGTGTCTCATCATTTCCCCAAGAGCACTCTGTGCCCTAAATCCTACTTGCCTGGCTCCAAGAGACTTGTATGCAGGTGACCGCTCTGCCACAGGCTGAGACATGTTTTAACACTTGGCACCTCTGCCACTTCTTCCATAAAACACAGATGAAGAGCTTCCTCTGCCTTCTCATGTGTGTGTTGCAAGGGCACACACTGATGACCGTGGGGAACAGTGGCAATGGAAGCAAGCAAGCACAAGTCAGCACAGTGACCACATGACAAGGGATGGGTGCCTTGTGCTCACTAGGCTAGCTGAAAGCAAGTTAATGCACAAAGGAGAAGATGTAAGAGCTGCAAGAAGTGGCCCTTTCACAGAAGAGAGGAGCCTGAGGGATGGTGTTCACATTAAGGAGAAAGAGGAATGGGTCCTATGAGGAACTTGCTCGATAGGCTTAAGTGTTGCACAGAAATCACCGCAAAGACAAAGACTTCCAGTGCCAGCACAGTCTCCCAGAGGGGCCAGGAACATGGCAGCACAGCTACCGACTGCTGTTATTCTCTTTTAATAGAACACAATCCCTACTGAAACTGGATTAGTGAGTTTGCAAATTGCATTAGCCAACATGGGCCTCTGCTGGTGCAACAGGAGTAGGAGAATGGGAAATAGCATTAGACTTTGCCTGCCATTATTACTGCCGCTATTAACTTGTCACTTTACTGTAGTGTTCCTATAACAATGAATTATTGCCTGCAAACAGGCTGACATGATTGAATTACTGCGAGAGCAGCTCCACGGAAAGGAGAGGAAACGTTAACCCTTTCTGGAGGAGCTGTTGCCCCTTCTCAGGTGGGCCAGGCCTTGGTGAAGCGTGCATTTGTGACCTAGAAAGTCTCCTTAAAACCCAGGAGCATCTTCAGGCATAGCTGGAGAACGCTGTGTGGGATGGAGGAAGCTGGGAAGCCACTGGCTCTGGGGTCGAGGACCTGCAGCTAAGCCTTGGGACAGGCCTCACAGCCCCCCTGAGAAACCATGTCTCCCTGTAGAACAGCAAGGACTCAAGGACAATTTACCTTAGAGGAATAAAAACAAACACAGATATAACCCAAATCAAAATGCCCCACAGCTCTAAAATTAGAAACCTTGCTGTCAAACCCTGAAATAAATGTGTAAGTTGTGCAGGAGAGGGGAGGGGAGGGAATAAACGGCTCTCAGCATGAGTTGTGCCTGCTGTCAGAGAACAACGTACGGCTCACTGATCACTTGTAAATTAAAGTATGGAGATAGGATCACCAGAAGATAAATTCAGTACCAAGCTACAGCCGCCAAGGATAAAGAAAGGAAAAAAAAAAACCAAAACCACACAGATATTTTATCAGCCCTTCATCAGAAAGAATTCGAACAAAAGAGTACTACGTCAATTAGGAGCAAAAAAAAAAAAAGTAATTAAACATAGCCAAAGGGCAAGTTACAACACATATGGCAGCACCACGCACAAACCCCCATGTCATTCTGGAGTCTGGCTATTAATGGCCACAATTCCTCACCGAGTGTCAGAAAGACACCTGAAAAGTTCGAGGTGCATCCTAGCATAGAGCTGCTCCCCCTAACTGTGACTGCAATTTGTCCTCTTCCTGCTCACTATGTTTGACTAGTGCTGTTTCAGAGGCACCCACTGAACAGCAGGCTGCTACACATAGTGAGATGAGACGCTAAGAGTGACATGAAATGCCATTTTCTTGCCATCCAGGGAGATAGACCTCACATAGGATTATGAGGCTTTTTGTACTACCTGCACCAGCTCTGCCAGCTCCAGCTATCAGTGCACAGATACTGAGGAAGAGACAACCAAATCCATACAAGAGCTCAGTCACTCTGCTCATTGTTAATTATTTCTTTTCACCAGGTTAATTTGCTGCAGTGGGATCAATAGTGACATAAGGAATGGAACAGGACCATGTAACCAGCTTAAGTGCCAGAGCTAAGGATCATTTCCCTCTGCACAATCAAGTGCTAGATCAGCTCCACTTGCCTTGTGAAACCTAAACTCATGATTCATGAGTTCATGATACTGCTGCCTCCATAAACTAATTGATGAATCCATCTACTGTGTGGAAGAACAACTAAAAGAAATGAGCCATCTGACATTTCTCAACACATTGTCATCTTAAACTTCTTAAGGACAGAGGAAGTATTACAGCGGGATAGACTACAAATCCATCATTCTCTCCCTATTATACAGGACAGGGAAAACTGTAGGAATTTTCTTTGACAGCATCCCAAATTCCTATTTAAGCAAGTACAATGGCCCTGGGAGACAACTGTTACATATACACATTAAGATGAAAGACTCTAAGCCATAGATTTAGCATGTTCATACTCTCCCATTTTGACGTAAGCAGGCTGCAGCTTCAATGAACCTAGCATTTAAGTCTTCAACCAATGACAGAACAGGCAGAAAACCAAAAATAATCAGTCCCTTAAGAACCAAAGTTCTTGAAAAACACTGCTATAGAAATCGCCCTTATATGTTCTGCTGACATAGAGCCATTAGCTTCACAGGTAAAATTGCTGCTGGAAAAAATGGCTAGGCTTGTTTTACTGAAGTTATTTCCTTTACATGGGCATTGCTAAACCACCTGACTACGCAGGTGACTGTTGTGCTGAAGAGCAAAGTTGCTGAGAAGCCATCACCTGCAGTAGAAGACACCCCAGCCCATCAGTCGAACCAACACCCATGGAGGCCAAGAGCAGGGGATTCACAGTAATAGGGACTGGGCTACTCATCTCATGGAGCCCATCAGAAGGCCTTAGGCTCCATGGACTGGGGAAAAGAGAAGAGAGAAACCAGTGCTCTCTGCCCAAAGCGCTGGCCACCCTGATGGCTGCTTTTGAGAGCTTCAAAGACACGAGGGATGCACAAAGCTTTAGAGTGAGGAAATGCTGAAGGACTGCTCACTGCAGAATATTCTAGTTCAAGGAGAGCAAGCAGGAAATCAGTGAGAAGCTGAGGAGAGTGGGGAGAAGACATTCAAGACAACATCGAAGAAGTTTTATGGGCGCAGTCTGCCAATAGGCTGATATTCTGCTTCTGTATAAGCGTTCTCCAAGCAGCAGTGGAAGGCCACTCATGAGGTATCAGAGAGCAACACGGAATGCTCTAAAATGGAAGTGAAAAATGTGAAGTGCAAAAAGTAACTGGGAAGAACACTAATTTGAAAGAGCAGCGTATTCTGCACACAGCTCACATCTGATGTCATCAGTGTTGTTTGAGGGCTGAGAAACGAGACGTCCTGCAGTAAGATCAATGGGGACACATGAAGCAGGTTGAGCAGAGCTAAGGTCCTGCTAGGTGCAAGGATGCATTCCAGCTCCTCAGCTTCGTCAAATTAATCAGAGGTGCTTCACGCATTTAAAATCCAGCTTGTCGTGCTATGCTCTTGGGTGCATTTTGCAGGCTGAAGCCCCAGGGGAAGCCCTGATTTTTAACTGACTGCAGTCAGCAATGTGATCATCAGGCTTACAGCAACAGTTCAAAAGCAAACTTGCAGAGGAACCAAGTACATTCCCACTTCAGCGATGAGAAACCAATGGCAAGGGCAGGTGAAACCCAGCTCTGATCCCACAGAGCCAACATCAGCACCCCTGCCACAGGACCGGGAATGTCGCAGCACATTCAGCACGAACTCCTTCCCCCCACTCACAAGTGGGCTCATGTGGACATGGCAGTCTTTTTGTGGGAGCTTCCTCATGCAGATGTGTCCATGGGCAAAACTGCACCTCGAATCTGTATTTACAAAGCAATGCCCTGGAGACATTCAACGTGAGGCTTGATAGGGCTCTAAGCACCTGACCTAGCTGTTCATCACAGCAGAGTTAAGCCAGATGACCTTTAAAGGTCCCTTCCAACTCAAACAATTCCATGATTCTATGATATCAGAGGGTATGCTACACACCATAAGAGCAGTGAGAAGACTGGGCCCTCAGTATATGACAATAACAATACAGAGAGATGAGGGTGTTGGGAGCAGGTGTGGAGAAAAAGCACACCAGGGTACCAGTCCGAGATGAATAACTGTGCCAAACAGGCAGCAGCAAGTCCAGCTGCCCCAGGACACCCAACCCGGGCAAATGTGCAAGGCTGAGAGGCTGCCATGAATACGAGCCCAAGGGAAAAGAGGTGGAGGAAGCAAACCCACCTGTGCCAACTGGAGGAGAAAAAGGGCTCCAGCTGGGCTGTTAATGCAGGTCTGCACAAAGGCACAGCCCTGAATCATGCACAACCGAGCCCCCTCCTCCCACTTGCTCAGTGTGCTGAAAGCTGGCAAGGGAGGAGCAGCAGCGCTGAAGCAGGACAGCAGGTCTCACCTGTGGGCAGCAAGGTGGAAGGAGTGAAGTTCTGAGCACATGGAGGACAGGAGGCTGCTCTGCACCACAGTCACGACTGCAGACGAGCAGCCTCCTGTCCCTGCTGAGTGCCTCTTGAACTCCTCCATCACTCATGCAAGAGCACAGCT
Source organism: Phasianus colchicus (assembly GCF_987193195.1). Classification (NCBI taxonomy): domain Eukaryota; kingdom Metazoa; phylum Chordata; class Aves; order Galliformes; family Phasianidae; genus Phasianus; species Phasianus colchicus. The sequence goes on along the minus strand of NC_143436.1, from coordinate 94,294,677 downwards.
ATTTGCCAGATGGAGCAGAAGGCTTTAAAGCAGGGAAGCAGTGCTGCTCTACAGAGCAAAACCACTCTGAGATCAAGCAAGCAGCAAACTTGAGATAAGTTTCCAGACTCCACTTGTGCACGGAAGTTTCCACCTCATTAACTTTTGTTGTTGAACTTTATTGTTGGATTCTGCCAGCAGCCAAAAGCACTGGGTTTTAAAGCATGCATCTTGTGGTCCACGCTCATTAGAGTCTCCACTGAAGAGTCTGGGAGTGGTCAGTACACCACTGGCCATCAATGTAGAAAAGGCCTTTTCCACATCCAAACACAGGAGGAGTCCTTGCACATAGACATTATTAAGAAACCAGAAGGAAGAAAGATAGTAGTACCCAATTTTTATCAATTAGAGAAAGTTTCACAGACCTCTGCAAGTGTCTTGGCAACTGTTTGAAAAATCCCGAATACCTCTCTCAATGTTAAGAATGCCATAAGGCAGTTTATTTTTCTTGTCCTTCCAGCATCGCCAGCATCACCACCTGCTTGGCTGCTGACCATGTCTTTAGAGAAAAGGATGAGTAGGATGCTGATCTGCCTCTCTGCAACCACCAGGGACATCTTGGACCACAAGGTAAGGGTCCTCTTCCCTCTCCTCAGGTTTCTCCAGCCACCCAAACTCAGCGAGGCTGCTGCCAGGGGTCACCTTTAGAGCAACAGCTCTGCACCCCTCCAGGCACAGCCTTGTCTCGTGCTCCCAAAGGCACAACTGTTCCCCTCCGCTCCAAGGCCAGCTGAGGAGCCTTCTCCTCTCCCTACATGTTAAGTTTCAAAGACAGCTTCTCATAAACCAAACTTTATGGAGCAGCCCCTGGAGAGACCCTGGAAGCTAATTAACGCTCTAATGAAGAGCCTGACGTCTTGTTTGCTCAATGGCTCCCAGGTCAATCAATCTGTCGTAGCCCAGCTTGCGAAAAAGCAGCAAGGAGCCCAGCACCCTGGAGTCTACTCAGTTCTCATCTCCCTTCACCCCTCCCCATCCTTCCTCCCACGTTCATTACTGTCAAAAAAACCCAGTAGCAAGAGGACAGATTTATAGAGGTGATTGCAGCTTCTCCCTTTGTGCCAGCCTCAGGATTAGTCACGAAAGGGCCAGCAGAGAGATGACGCCAGGAGGGAAGAATGGGAAGGGCAGAAGATGGGAAAAAGAAATCAACTTGTGGGCACAAGGTGGCCATGCATTTATCAGAGGCTAACTTTCTGCATGCAGCTTGCAGTGTGGGGCCAAGAAAGGCTGTGTCGAGCTGTACATGGGGATGGGGAAAGAGTGATCCCTGCAGTGAAGCCAGCCCACCTCCCCAGAGCCAGTTCCTGTGAAGGAGCTGTGATCAGACCCCCAGAGATCTGCCAAATCACCCCACACTCACTGCAGGGGAAAGATAAGTCAGGGAATGCACACAAGGACAACAGCAATTTAATACACCAGTACAAATCTGCTAGAGCCTTCGTGCCAAAAGAATCATACCCAGACATCCAAGCCTGCTCAGATCACAGCACAGCCCCCACCACCTACTGTGCTGCCAGGGACTGTCTGCTGCCCTTGTCTGTGTCCCACAGACTGCACAGACTCACACTGCTTGCAAGTAGCCTGCCCAGTCTCAGCTGCTCCACCTCTGTAAACTGGCCAGGGAGAACCATGATCTGCGAAAGAGCCCCAAACTAAGCAAGCCTGCCAAGCTCTCAGGTCCTCCCTGTCCCCCGTACACCTCCCGCATCCCTCTTGGGCTCCATAAGGCATCACAGGGCATGCGTTCTCCCAGCAGTGTGTGAGGAACTGATAAATGCACTTACACCTGGATTCAAAAGGAACCACTTGCACCGCATCTTCCTCTAACACCACAGCATCAGGGAGTGCTCTCATGTCCAACCCCTCCAAGGAAAGGGGTGCCAGGAACCCTCAGAGGAAGCCCCAACTTCAGGGGCTGAAAGACCCAGGGTCTGCAGAGCAGGAAAATGGAAGCCTCTCAAAAGGCTGCAGGTGGGAAGAGATCTTCACCCCAGCACTTGGGGCTTGCTCCAAGCTCAGCCCACGCTCCTCTGCGTGATCTCCTGCCAGCTTTGGCTTTGGGGAAGCAGCTGGCATGAACTGAATCGACTTATATTGTTCCTCCCCATTTGCTGCAAAATGAGCTCACCAAGAAAGAAACAACAGGCAGCTCACAAGCTGGAAGGAGAACACTGCCTTGGAAGGACATGAAACAGCTACAGGCAATCTAGCTAGTCACTCCTCTGGCCCAAAATCCTTCCCAGACCCCCAGAACCACCCCATAGAAGTTGCAACCCAGCACTCATTCTACGGCAGTGCAACTTGCTCTCCATTGAAAACACACAGCCTGTGGAAGTGTGCCTCTTAGCCTGACACTATGGAAGTCAGCCATGAAAGAAAAATACTGGAGCTTCAGGTATTACTGTTGCTGCTGGTGGGCATCCATCCACCAGTGTGTCCACCACCAAGCAACAAACGCCATGCCCTCTCAATACTTTGTTTTTCTACAATCTCTGACACATACAGATCACAACCTCTACAGGGCTTTTCTCCATGCTGCTAGTCCATGTAATAGCTTCATTCCCCAAGGGAACACCACACTTGAAGGTCAACTCTAGCTCCAGATGTCACGCAGGACACTTCTGCCATTCCACCTACAGACCTTCAGTTCAAAGCTGGGCTCTCACAGCCATTACCTGCCTTATTCCCTTGCAAACACCACTGCAAGACTGCCAAGAAGAGATGGCCAAAGTGCTGAAACAGCAAACCAGCACACCAAGAGAAGCTCTGGCACCTAAACCCTTGAGGATGTGGGACTTCACAAAGCGGAGAGATTAATGAAGGAATCGTGCAGACACTGTTATGCCTTCCTCACCATAACACACTTCAAAAGCAGACATATATCGACTGCCACTTCTGCACCTGGAACCTGTCAAACAGAAAGGTCACTCTGACAAATAGGGAGCTGAAGTTTTAAGGGAAAACCAAAATCCCAACATTAACTTGCAGTCTGGAAAGACATGCTAGCTCAATTTGCCAAAAGACCTCCAGACATGCCTTCTTCATTGCATATCCCCTAAGAGATCTGTAGTGGAGATAGCTCACCCCAAACTCACTGGTCTATGGGTCAAGGCGGGGGCTTAGGGCTAGTGGCAAAGGAAAGGAGACTGGGACAAAAGTCGTATCAGATTAAGGGGATGGGATTTCTGCGGCCACAGGCTTGGACTGTGACAGCATTCTCAGATGCTCAACTCTGTTCAGGGACCCAAACGACCTCTTCTGAAGAAGAGAGAGCAAGAGGAGCTAAGAACTATAGAGACCTAAGTCACTTGTTCTGTTATCCACTTGATGGTTACTACACCAGTAAAGGGGAACCAGCTGTCAGAGCATAGTTTAAATGTCCTCCTGGCCACACTGAGCTGTAATACAGAGGCTCTCTTCCTCCCTGTCTCACACACATACGCATGCACAGAGACATGCCATAAAGAAGCATATTACTCCAGGGACCATCTCCAGTCACTGCTGTTTCATAGGGAAATATGCTAAAATGATGAACATCAGAAACATGACCTTGAGAGCAGCAAAACGTCTCACAAGGCAGGATAATCAAGACAAATAGAGAAGATTAAACTGGAGATGAGGGCAAGGGAAGAGGAAGGGAGGGAGGGAGGCGGGAATGGAGGGAGGGAAGAAAGAAGGTAGAGAACTCATGAGGGAGCATGCAGCATCTCCTGACTTTTGCAAAGACATGCAGAGGGTTGGTGAAGGTGGAAAAGTACAAAAAAAGCTACTGAGGGAAGAAAAACAACCCTCAAGCCAGAAGACAAACCCTAGGGAGGCATTCCTCCGCACAGGAACAGGAGGGCAGGACTGACATTATTACAGAGACCTAATCCAAGAGTCTCGAAGGTGCAAAAAGCCTCATCTCAAACAGGAACTCCAGCCCTAAGGCCAAGGCAGCAGTAAATCATTCTGCTCAGCAGGGTTCCACAGCTACCCTGACCTCACGTCTTGGCAGCCTTCAAGGAGAACAAGGGGCACCACCCACCAAGAAGTCAGCAACAAAGCCTGCAGAAGGTGCCTACCACTATTGGCTGCACAGGTTTTCTCATAGGTTTTTTGACTGCCTCTGCCAAGCCAGATCCTGGTTGCCTAGATGGTGCACACTCCCCATTGCTGCACACCAAGGACTTGGTGACTTCCAGCTGGACAGGGCTCAGTTTCTAGCAGAGATGAAAGTCAGGCTCTTTAAATGCTAGCTGCTTTTGAAAATGTCACCAACAGTGCAAGAGATACAGCCAGTTACTAAGAGCTGCAGCACACCCTCTGTGATAGGTGTGCACATACAGGCTCTGGTGCAAGCATCACTCTTCTTTGCTCCTGTCCCTCTTGAGAGTCCGCTCTGATGAATGGATGAGGCATTCTGAAAGCCATCTTTGTTTCACAGGAATAGCCCACAGACTTGATTAAGCCTCACCCACCTTACCTCCCAGAAGCAAACCTTGAGAACAGCACACGAGGAGCAAAGAAAGTACACAGTTCCCAAAGGTGGAGAAAGAGACTCCGCCATATCCACCAGCAAAAAGTGCCACCCAAGTCTTTCCCAATGGTCTGACATCAGCTGCAGCCACAAGAGGGGTCCATCCTTTGGACAGACATCCACAGCACTGGCATGTCCCCATCCCATGATGCATCTCCCTGCTGCCACCCTGTGTATTCTCAGCACTTACCTGGCCGTAGGACCCTGATCTCCAGCAGGTTGGAGGTCCTGTCTGCCAGCCGAGTCCAGCTGCTGTTGTAATTCTTCCTCCAGAGCTCAGCCACACACTGGTACTTGCCAGCCTCCGTGTCGCTTGCCCGGCTGATGCTGAGGCGCACGTTGTTGCTAGACTCAGCCTTCTCAATGGCCGTACGTGTCCGGAAGCCCAAGTACCTGTCACCCCACTGGACCCCACCATCACGTGTGAAGGTGACCAGGTCATGAAACTCGCTGCTGCCTGCTGGCTGGAAGCGCCACGTCACTGACACCGGCACCCAGGATGGATAGTGTGGTTTGATGATGCACTGAAGGTCAAAGGACTCGTTGTAGGTTACCCCGGGGGTGCGGGAAATAGCTGTGACAGCAAAACCAGCCTCTGCAAAAAGAGAGAGAAAAGGGCCTTGAAGCACAAGGCTCGATGTTGCATGAGGAACAAGGATGTGCACTTGTAGGCGCCATGATTCACAGCATCTCTTCCAAGGGACCCTCCCCCCTTCTTCCCTGCTCCAGGTCTGCAGCTGCTCACTGCAGGTGAGAGAAAGGTGGGAGAAAGTGAGAAGAAACAGCTTTCTTCCACACTTTGGAGAGGTTATAACCTGGCAGAGGTTACGGAATCCCAGGATGGCAGCAATTTGAGTGAGAGAAGCTGGTTACTTCTCCACATAGCATGTTTTCCATTCTCTTCCAGATCACAGCCTTACAGTTCTATGATATATACAGTTATCCTCACACATGTACATCTCCACAAGCCAGTCAACATATTTTTACTTGTCTACCCCCAGTACTTTGTTGGTTAAGGGGAGTTTCAAACCAGCAGCCTATTAACAATTTGAAAATAGCAAAGATAACATATTCCCAGTTGACTGGCTCACATTTTGGGTCAGGGAATTTCCATTGCTCATTTGTTCCGAGCTGGAGAGAGAAAATACTTTCTGTTCTGATACTTCAGCACAGCCTGTAGACATAGCAGGGACCTTGTTCCCTGCCAGCAGCTTCTCCAAGAAGCGTTCATTTCCTGGAGGGCTCTGCTGGGTGTCCAGGCAGGCTTTGGTATTCCCTCCCTCTCTCACCTTGCTCGCCCTCTCCTTCCCATCAGTTGAGGACTGAAATCCCTTCTAGGCACTTGAGAGCCTCTGAAGTCCAAGCACAAGTAGTCTCACCTGAAAGCACATCTCTCTTCTGGCTGCTGCTTCAGAACCACAGAGTATCTAGATTTATGGATTTAAATATCATCTGTGCTGGTTCAGCTAAAGAGTCTTATACCCTGGCAGACTAGCAAGCGATTAGATCTTAACTTGAAATGTGAGTGTCAGTAAACCTACTGCATTTTTTTTTACTAGCATTTTTTGGTAGCAATAAAACTCTCTTATTCTTTCTTAGCACCTTCCATTTGAGTTTCTGAAGACATTTCGAAAGCATTAATCTGAACAAAAGATATCAAATTTGGCGGTAGCAAAACAGTATTTGGTATTTTCGTCACTGAACCTTACTGAGCTACTTCAGCTTTGTAAGTTATAGAATGAAGACCTTCTCAGCACTTGGCAGGACGTGCTCAACAGTCAGAAATTTCTCTGGAACAAAGGATGGAGGTAAAGGGACAACCTCCTTCCAATCCCACCTTTTGGAACTGCTGGGCAATTTCCAGCATCTTAAATTTTAGCATGACTAAAAATGATATGTTTTAAAATTTCAACTTCATCTACTCATTGTTTCACCTCCATAAACCTTCCGAAGTTGCAGAATAAAGAGAACGTCCAACACATGGACATACAGAAGGCCAAATGCCACTGATCCCAAGACAAAGTTACTGTCAAAGCCAGGTGAGAAGCTTCCTTGAGTTCTTCACAAAGTAATGTCCTTAACTGCCTTTGGATGCTTTACTGCAATGCTTTCTAGCTCTAAACAGAACAGCCTCTGAAAGAAGGTCAAAAGCAAAGGGGAGGAAAGGAGAAAAAAAGCAAGATTTTAATCAGAGTATTATATGACTTTAAAGTCTGGTCTCTCACACATCGTGCCAAAACTTAAGATTAATACTGTAGAGAATAAAAAAAAAAATAAAATTATATCTTGACTTTTCAACAGCATGCACCAATTGTTTATAGCTCTGGCATTCTGTAAATCAGTGGCCTTGCAGGAACAGTCATCAGTTCTTCAGTCTCCTGCAGAACAATTTGGGAACCAATCCAGGACTTGATATAACAAGGCCTGAGCAGGACCCAAGTAATACAGTCTGTGCAAAACCCCTAACATTCTACCTACCCCTCCCCTTACACTGATGTCGTTCATGTTTGAAACAGATGAGCTTTTTGGCAGAGCAGAGTTCCAGACTCAACGACTACGGCTTCTACTCTGGCTTGGCTTCAAGCAATGGTGCAGTTCTGGACCAGCTGCTCAGGGCCTCCCAGCAGAGGCAATGAGGACCGGTCCCATTACGTGGCTCCTGTGGGCTTCTGATGTCGCTGGAGGTGCTCATGATTTCTGGTGGGTGGGCCAACAGATACCTGGTGTTTCCTTCTCCTGATCTAGGGAGCTGAGCTGAGGTTTGCCCAGGGCACGCAAGGAGGTTTTGATGCACATGGGTCACAGATGGAGAACCACCACCTCACTTCCCACAGCCCAGCTCCCTTGCTGGTGGAACGTAGGGCACCGCGTCAGTGCAAATCACAGTATGGCCAGTTTGTTTCGTTGGAAGGACAACAGCCACTTTGCCTTCCTCAGCCACCCCCTACTTTGCCCCTGCCACAGCTACCCCTCAGATTTTGCCTTCAAACACCATAGGACACGCAGAAGTTTTGCACCAATATATCCAGAAGCTGCGGGTGGACAGCCAGTGCCTCCGTTTCACTGGCAATGGGGGTGAGCCAGGCTCCAAGGGGGCACAGCCCCTCTGCCCCCACACCTTGAGTACTCACCAAGAGCAGTGATGGTCACCGGGGTGCCAGCGTGTCGCTCCCCAGCTATTTGCCAGTCCCCATCCAGTGTCCGCATCCACTCGGCCACCCGGCACTCGTAGTGGCCCTCGTCTGCCCTGACACTGTTGAAGATCTCCAGGGTGAAGGAGCCAGGCCGGACCTGCTCCATCTGGATGCCGCCATAGCTACTGCGCTCAGCGTATAACGGCCCGGGCTGCAGGGTGCCGTCTCGATCCAGGCGCACAATTTCACTTCGCCGGTTCTGCTTGTCCACCAGCTGCCAGGCGATGGAGAGGCGGCTTTGGGGTCCCACATTTGAACGCACATTGCAGCCAAAGCGCAGGCTTTCCCCTTCCAAGACACTGCTGGCGTTGTTGATAATCTCCAAGGAGATGCTGGTCTCTAAGGAGAGAAACGCATACACACACAGGGGAGATGATACACACTTGCCACTTCTCAGTCTGCAAGAAGGACGCTGACGGCCAGAGAGGTATTCTACCAGGTGCAGGAAACTGCCCACGCATTTGGGTCCAGGCACGTCTTAAGCTCAAGAGTGACCACATCCAAAACCAGCCTGTGGGCAGCGAGCTGCTCCTGGTGACTTGCACATTCAAAGCACGTGTTTGCCAAAGCTGGGGAAAATCTCTGCCTATGGCTCAGGAGACACAGCCACGTTTTCTGGTCGCAGGTCCAGGCTGGGGTCTCAGCAAAGCTTGAGGGAATTTGTGTTGCTATAACATGCAGGGCATGCAACTGGTTTTGCAAAAAAGAAAAGCTTCCAACTCTCTGGGCTTTTCAGTTGGTGTCAATCTGATCAGCATCTTGCCACGTCCATTTCTGCAACACCTTTTGGGCGAAGCTGTTGCAAGCTCGCATTGCTACCAATACTAGAGGTAGCTATCAATGTTTAGCAACATCAAAAACTGGCATTCTGAGCTTCCCAGAGATGTGAGGCTCTATGGCTAGTTTTTCAGAGATACTGAGTGCTGGTTACTCCTATTGTCTTCCATTGGAGTTATGGACACTTAGCACCCTTGAAAAATCACATTTGTTCCTAGAGCTGGTGTTGTAAGAAATTTCAGCAATCATACGTGCCTAGCTTTGCTGTAAGTACTGTATTTTAGACAACTGTCCAGTGTGAGATTTCTAATTAGAGTAATTTTCAATGCCAAACAAATGAGACCAAATATTGGTAAGAGAGAAAATAATGAGAATTTATTTTGGAGAAGTGAGGAGAAAAAAAGCTAGAGGAAAGGGCTGCACTTCCCTACAAGCCTAAGTGAAAAGAGACAAACACTGCAGTAAACTTACTCCCAGACTCCTTCAGTCTGTTTGGTCAACCCCCTGGCCAGGGTAACTGGGGCAGCACTCTTGCCTAGTTTGCCATGCCAAGGCTACCTGCGTTATAGAGACCCCTCAAGTCAGTTGACCCTCTTTTCTCACTCTGCTATAAACCTTATTCATCACATCTGCCTGATAAAGACAAAAGGCACACAGGTGAGCCTCTAGCAGGGCTGTTAACCAAGGTTAACAGACACACAGCGACCACGACAGGGTTCCACGCTAAAGAGCAAAGCGGAGCTTGAGGAAGAGGTGAATCCTGTTTTTTTTTGCATTGCAGGGCAAAACCCCAGCACCCCGTACAACAACCAAACAACAGCCACTGAACGGTCTGCAGGAGCTCAGCAGCAATTTGGATAAAGTAGGGACAAGCCTGCTGTTACACCTGCTGAATGTTTCAGAACAGCTGGCTCTCTGCAGGGCAACGTGAGGGGAGAGATGCAAGGAGCAAGTCACACACACTTTCAGCTCATGGTCGAAACTGCCAGGCTGGGGTGATTACAGAGGTGGGGAGCATTTTCCTCCCCTATGAACCTGAGCAGCACACATCCTTCTTGCTTTACCCTTCCTTAGAAAAATGCCTTACCAATTGGGATTTCAAGCCTCCACAACATGCAAACTCTTACTCTCCCACTCTTTCCCCACTAAAGTCTAATTTGGGCTGGACACACCACGGCCTCACTAGCTGGCTGCCCAGCAGAGCAGGGTTCTTGGCAGTGTCCTGGGAGAGGGTGGTGAGGTCCCTACTTACTGAGAGGCAGGACGGTGATGGGGATGTTCTTTGGCCGTTTGCTCTCCTTGTCAATGAAGTCCCCTGTCACAGTCTTCTCCCGCTCAGTCACCCGGCAGTTGTACTTGCCACTGTCCTCAAGGCGGAGGCGGTAGATCTTCAGTACAAAAACATTGTCGCTTTCTTTGGCTACCTTGAGCTGGCCCAGAGCCTCACGCTGGGCAAATTCGTTGTTAAGCACCGGCACAGCGTTTGGCCCCAGACTGGCGATGAGAGAGCTGTTGAAGGCCCAGGAGATGGAAAAGTAGCGGTCAGGGATGTTCTGTGCCTCCAGGATGCACCGAAACTCCACCGGCTCGCCCACAATGTACATCCGCTTATCCGTCTCCAGCCTGACGCTGAACTCCTTATCTGGGGAGAGACAGAGCAGCTCAAGTCAGCTTGGCAAAGCCAACCTGGGGAACCAGCACACCTCACATTAGGTGGCTGTAACTTACTGCACTCCTGTGACACATGCATGCACCCACAATATGGAAGGCCAAGTGGTTTGCTTCAGCTGTGAGAGGCAGCTTGCTGCTCAGCAGCCAAAAATTTGCAAGGCCTCCTCAGCCAAACCGCCTTTTTCCCAGACCTTCCTCCTGGGAGCAGCTCTGCTGCCAGGCCAGGATCCAGTGGCACGGAGGGATGTGTTCTGGAGCCTGTTTCTACTTGTACCCTGCTCACCAGCTCAGCTAGGGGCAAAAGGCAGGGCCTTTGGGGGATATCAGAGGGGAAAAAACACTCATCCAGGTTTTTAGATCCTCAGCAGGAACCTGTGCTGCTGGCTGTGGAAGGATTTTGACTTGCAAATGGACCTCAGGGAATACAGAAACATTTTATTTTCTGCTCTGTCACTCCTATCTCCTCACTTCCCAAAATTCTCATTGCCTGTGCTAGCACCAAGAGCCCAAGGTATATGCTTCAGCTCCTGTTTCAATCCAGATCACTGGCTGCATAAGGCAGTAGGGTCTGCCATCAAGCTTCCTTGCTGCCTCGTTCTTCCCTGGTTGCTATTTGCTAGCATCCCCCCTGCCCTTCACCCTGCCAGCTCCTCTCAAGCAAGGTCATGTAGCAGAGGAGGGAGCATGGGCTGAGGCAGCCACAGGCACCTTCAAAGGCCATGCAGAAGACTTGTCAGGATGGCCAGGCAGAGGGAGACCCCTCACCTCACTCCAAAACATGGCTTTGTGTTGCCCTGCTCCAGGAGTGGCAGGAAAAAAAGCAGAGAATCTGTGGTGGAAGATGCTACTGGTCCAGGTCTCAGTGGTGCTGAGAGAAGTGGGTCTACCCTGGTCCATCTTTGGTTACCAGCAGTGAGGGACCTCAGCAACCCTTCCAAAAGCAGCTGCCACCCATGAGTGCAACCAAGTAGCGGCTGGGCTTATTTTAGGAGACCATAAAACCCCCATACACTCAACAGAGAACCACAGTCTGAGGCAGTGAAATCCCAGACCATGCATGGATTTGCGAGGCTTGCTCCACTCCACTGTTAAGTGTAATTCAGACCAAGGGAAGCTCTGCTGCTGGCCCTGCAGACTCATTTGTTTTGCCAGTAACAGCAAGCTGAAAGGGAATCTAACAACACACAGCGCTGTTTTCCACCTCCTCTGCTCTCTCCCACCACCCAGCCAAGCGAGAAAAGAGAAAGGAGACACTGACCAGTTGCTTGCACGTTGACGATGGTGCCCTGAGAACGTTTGCGGGTCATTGCATACCAAGACTTGTCCGGGTCCTGGATCCACTCAGCTGCTTCACAGTAAAACTCGCCTTGGTCTGAAGGGTGGAGGTTGTAGATTGTGAGCTTCGAAGTGGTTTCCCCCACCTTGTCCAAGCGCACGTCCCCTGTGGCGTGCCGTTGGGCGTAGGTGCCCCCTGCCCGCAGGACGAAGTCGCGGCTGAGGGAGATGATCTCCACGGGTGCCTCGCCGCCCCGCTGCCGGTACCAGGAGATGGAGACGTGGCTGTGCTGGGCCGTGCTCTTGGACACCTCACACTTCAGCTCCAGGGAGTCGCGCTCCACTCTGTGCAGCGTCTGCGGGACCGCGGTCACTCGTAGCGAGTCTGGGATCACTGCAGCGAAGGAGCAGAGCATTAGCGTGAGGGATGCTGAAACGCTGACCCAGGGAAAGGACTACAACCTGGATGCATTAAAGGAAAGGTTTCTTTTTATGCTTGTAATTAATCATGAGCAAAGCCTGTCCTTCCCAACCCCTTCTTGCCCACATCTTTCAGCCACTCCAATGCCCCCATTTGCCCTTCTCCCCTTAGTCACTGTTTGGCCAAACTAAATGTATTTAGCTCCTTTAATCTTCCCTCATAAAGAAGTCAGAAGATGCAATTCCCCTCTCCTTTGTTTATATCCTTTCACATCTTAATGACCCCCTCAGGCCAAGCAGAAGAGTTTCTGCATTCGGAGGGAACTGAATCCTGCATTCAGAGAAAACTGGCTCCAGTGAGGGCAGCAACTCAATTGCTGGGACAAAGTCACAGCCAGACACTGACTAACAAAACTGCCAGCCAAGCTTCATTTCGATTAACAGAAGAAAAGGGAGAAAATGCCAGGAGCCCAGCCCATGAGGAGCCTGGGCACAAGGGGAACTGCTGCTGCTGCTGCAAAGTCAATGGGTCACAGAACCAGTAGGCCAGGGCATGAAGCACTAACAGGGACATGGTATGGGACAGAAAGCTCTGTCATGTCTTCTCCATGGCAGTTTCAGAGGTGGGCACATCAGTGCAAGCTGAGGCCAGGAGGTATCCCATCCCAGCTGTGTCATCTCACTGTGCCTGCAGTGACTGGATGCAGGCAGTGACATCTGGAGAGAAGGGGACACATTCCCAGCAGACAGGCTTTCTTAGAAGGAAGTATTTCCTCGCTGGCTCGGGAAACATCGTACAGAAGGAGCAATGTAAGCCTTCCCCTAAAGTCTGCAGACAAGGCAGCACTAGTGAACCTGTCAGTGCCCACAGTTCCACCACGCACCAAGGGAATATCATTAACACATCTCAGCTCAGTTTCATTGACAACACTGGAAGATCTGACAAAACTGGTTACGTTGCCAAAAGCTGCATCTGCTTCATTCAGGCACTGCTAGAGAAAGCAATCAGTTGCCATGAAGACAACCGCTGGTGTTATTTATGGCAGCAAAATCAAAGAGAGGGAAGAAAAAAGCCACAAGATGGAGTAAACAAGAGGGAAATCTTTACTTGCCCAGCCCAGCCCAGCGCATTTGCTTTGACCAAGTGTGCATTTCCCAAGGAATTTACTGCCCCAGCAGTGCAGGGTTGGCAGCTGGCAGCCAAACTCACCAGCTCGCTGTGCCTGCACGGAAGACTTCAATTTCTCATTTTGAACCTTTCTGAATAATTTCCAGAGCAGCGCAGCTCCTTTCTCTTTGCCCTCCAGCTATGGACTCTCATAACTTTTCTTAGATTGTTTAAATAAATTAAATCCCATCACCGTCATCTCTCTGGAGTCACTTTCCCACTGGACTGCTTCATAGACAAAGCTCCCTCCTACACCTGCCTCCCTACAACGATGGGTGAAGGGAGTGCTCTGCCCACCCTCCTTCCTTTGATTTGAAAGCCCTGCAAATGCAACAAGAGGAAGCCTTTTCCCCATGCAAAGCCCATGGCAGCGGCTGCCCACGGCTCCCATGGTGGGAAAAGTGGAGGACTACAGACACGTCTTGCTCACCATCCCACTCCCCAAGCTGTTTACAGGCTGACACACCACCGTTGTGCCAACTGGATTCCATATTTCCAGGTCATAACCTGGTGGGAGGATGAGCATCTTACATACCGTGATTATTGCAAAATGCATTCCTGGTGGAAAACGCGGTGTGTAGCTCTGTCTCTCTGCTCCCCTCTCTCCTGCCCCATGCTTCTCCCAGCGCACAGCCTGGTCCTTAGCCCACCCCTCACTGCTGTCATGAGTCAGCAGGGTAAGAAATACAGCATCTCCTATTAGCCCTGAGCCACCAGCTGCTGCAGAGGGGGTGACCACAACCCCCAAGTTTGAGGAGCTGCTGAAATATTAGATGTCAATATTGCCACTAGAGGGTGTCAGGGACCCAGCCAGGGACAGGCCCAGAGCACTGCTGCCAAGAGGAAGAGGAGGAAGGAGCCCAGCTGTGCTCCCCAGTCCCCTCTTCCCAGGGATACCCGTGAGCAGCCCTCTGCTGAACACACAAGCTGCAGACAAACCCAACTCAAACACACACATCTCAATAAGGCACAGGTGAGGAGCACCTGTGAAGAAAGCAGGAGTATAGGCAGACTGGGAATGAAGATGTTTGCTTCAGGATAAAGAACTGGCTTACAGTCTCCAGGAGCACAGACCAGAGTCTGGACTCCCTACACACCTCAAGCTCTCCAACACACTTTCCTCCAAACCCCAAAACCAGCCCCAGTTCCTGAACTTTACCTCAAAAGGACAAAGAAAACCCAGGTGTCTCCCTTTCCCCATATTTGTTCTGGTTTGTTCTTGGCTATCCAAACCTCAATCACCCACAAGGAGTAGGCTGCAAAGCTGTTCTGTGCCAGCCACAAATCAGAGAGCTACTAACATCTCATGTGCTCCCAGGAAAGGCAGTGAACCTGGGTGGGATGCCATTTCCTTGTTAAGTGATGAACGAAGAGCAACAGGCTGGGAGCCAGAGGCTCGGGCTGGTAACAATCACTCATTTCTATGGCAGCGTTATACTGCAGGCTCCTCAGGGGTAAAGCTACTTAGAGAGGGCAGCCAGCACAGCAGGGCTATCTTGAAGGCCAAGCAAAGACCTACCAGCCTCTTCTTCCCTTGGGTTTCATTCTTGCTTTTACCCTCCAAGACACTTTGGAGGCACTGCATGGTGCTACTTTGTGTCCCCAACTGCCCAGTTCCAACCTTCTGGATAGAGCTATGCTTGCCAAGTGTCAAGTGTGAACTACTTAGGAAGAACAAATATGTGCACTCCCTACTCCTAGGGAGCTGCTTTTGGCTGAGAAATACTGCTCTGGATTTTAACAGGAATTAGTGCAAGAGTTATGTCTCCATCTGCCCTGTGACATCTTGCTGCCCCACAGGGATCCCAGCTCAGTGCCACCAACCCCCTTCCCATCCCTCCGGTTGTGTTTGCAAGACAAGCTGCTCAAGACAAAGCATGGTGCCAGCACCATCGGCTTGAGGCTGTTCAGCCTGGAGAAGAGAAGGCTCTGGGGAGACCCGAGAGTGGCCTTTCAGTACCTAAGGGGGGGCTGTAAGAAGGAATGAGACAGACTCTTTAGCAGGGTCTGTGGTAACAGGACAAGGGGAAATGGTTTCTAATTGACATGGGGGAGACTTAGACTGGATATAAGAAAGACGTTTTTTACAATAAGGGCGGTGAGACACAGAAAAAGGCTGCCCAGAGAGGTGGCAGATGCCCCAGAGACATCCAAGGTCAGGCTAGACAGGGCTCTGAGTACCTGATGGAGCTGTAGGTGCCCGTGTTCACTTCAGGGCAGTTGGACTGGATGGCCTTTAAGGGTTCCTTCCACCTCAAATGACTCTATGTGTGATTCTACGGTAATACAATTCAGAAAGGACAGGAGCCCACCACTCAAGCTGCCCTGAGGCAGCAGAAGGCGCCCTGATTTCCATTCCTTATGGAAACCAAATACCTGCATGTGTGTGCGGCACAGGGAGGGGTGGCAATGAGGCTGAACAGATACCTAGATTAGTGGTATAATCCTCTCCAGCCCTCATTCCTGGCAATTAGCTGCACATGCTGCTAATCCATACCTGCTGCAGCACACCAGGCACTTCCTACCTGGAATGCCTTCAGAGGAAGAAAATGTGCTGCTATATGCTGCAAAAGGAATGAAGACCCCCAAATGTCACCTCTGCAGGTGGACAAAACCAAGCAGATAGTGCACTGACAATACCTTCCGCTCACCTTATTCTCAAATTCCTCCTAGAAATCCCTGGCACCTTCAGCAGAGAGCAAGGGGAGCAAGAGAAATGGTCTCCACACAAAACTTGTCCTTTACCTCACCTAGCAGCACGTAGTGATGGGTTCCTGGTGCCACGAGGGAAATTCACAAGGGTCAACAGCCTGCTCGGGGTGGAGATTATTTTTCTCCAGCAAAGCCCAACCTGCACTGTCTTGTCTGAGAAGTGGGGATAGGTAAAGGCAGCTTTGAAATAAAAGGCAGCTGAAAAAATACTGATTTTTAAAACCCCTTTTAAAAAGAAGTCATGTACTTATTAAAATTGGTGAATTCCCTTCAGGATCCTGACAGGGAAGGCAGCATTTGTGCTGGGATACAAAGAAAAGCGGTCAGAACATGTTTGTAATTCCAGTGTGAACGTTTAAGACTTGCTTCGAATGAGAAGCCCAACCAGAGTCACTTTTACTTGCTCCACAACCAAGAAATCCACGGTGAAACACTGCAACTGTCTGCAATTATACCACTGCAGTATTCAGCAAAGAAAGCAGGAAAGCAACAAACCAGCACAGCCACAGCTCCCTAAAAGGGGCAGCTTGCTACCAACCCAGCCGCAAGCAGAGGCGAATGGGGAAATGAAGAGTTAAGTAAGCGAGATGGCACAGCAGTTGTTTCACAGCAGCGGCAATAAATCCCCAGATTACAATAGTAGCCTTGTTTGTACATTAATGACTGGCTGGAGTGATTACAGCGACAGAAACGCTTTTCTCAAAACAGCCAGACAAGTTCAGACAGACAGCGGGAAAGGGCACAGAAGACAAGAAAGTAGAAGAAAGGGGAGAAAAGAATCAGATGGAGGATGTGTGAACTGCAAATGAGCTCAGCTTTCTGACTCAGGGCCTGAACTTCTCCCTTGGTGCTGTGGGGCTTGTTAGTCACACCCACCCTGCCCCATGCTACCCATTACTCGCGCTCCTCCTGGTCCTGCTGTACCCATGCCCCAGCAGCAGCACGTTCCCTGCCAGCACACCCTATGTGCCACACATTAGGATGCACCAACTTATCCTGTGGAAGCATTCAGCTGCAGCATGCTGAGCCCCAAGTGAATTGGTGGGGATCAGTGCTCCTTCAAGTTGCTGCTGCCCTTTCCCTTGGCTACTCCTGATACAGGGGTAGTGCCCCTGTTCTGCCATGACCTGCAGCTCCTCTGCTCTCAGCCAAAGTAGCAAGGGGCAGGCTCCTGCCAGCCAGCTGCTTCAGCTCTCCCCACACACCCAGTCCCAAAACATCCTGAGGAGCATCTGGTTATTAGGACAGATAACTGAGGTGAAGAAGCTCAAGTGACTTCATTAAAAGAAAACAGAATGGGGAAGCCAGAAAGGAGTGGTGTGTGAAAGGGGGAGGTGGCACCCAGCAGGGAAAGTCATCATTTCTACATTAAGCAAAAATGAACCAGAGCAACGTTGGAGCCAGCCTTGAGGACTGGGATGCTCAGGACGCAAAAGTTTCCAAAGAGCCCAAGCATGTGGCAGAGACAGAGAGTAGGGAGGGAAACCTCCAAACGTGCATGCTTTTTTTGCAGTCCTGCTCCATGGTTGCAGCACTGCAGGAGCAGAGGAAACGACCTCCTGCAGCAAGTCGAGGTGACTCAGCTCCCAAATCCTTCTTCCAGAACTCACCTCGCTGAGGGTTTAGCGCTCCCTCTGATCCTGAGCTGGGCAGCCACCAGCAAGCCACTGCAGCTTATGCAAGCCTAAGCCACTGCAAATACAAGGGCAGAGCACACACCTCTTTCACACAGGGTTAAGCCGATGTGTTTTACTTAACAACACTTGAGAGCTAAGAGCAGAGATGTGGGAACTGACTGTGCCAGAGACCAGTGCCTGCCCGTCAGGGCTCAGCAGGCACATGTCAGCAACAGAGGTGGGCAAGCAGCGCATGCCTCCAAAAAGCTGGCCCTGGATCTCCTGTCCTGATTTGTCCATCCCCTCCAAAACCCTCCTTCCTAATGATCACCCAATAGAGCATTTTAGTCCCCACAGGCAAAGCACCAAAGGAAGGACAGAATTAGGTTTAATTTACATTACAGGCCTCATTCCTATTCAGCCTTTGTCTACATCTTAAGTTCCCAAGGGAAGATAAAATAAAAGTGCTGGCTTTCTGCTGCACAGAGAGGGAAGGAGAGACCAGAATCAAATACTCATGTTTGTCTCTAAGCAGACTGTTGACAGCCACAGGGTAGCAGATAAAGCCCAATCCCTCGAGACATCCAAGGTCAGGCTGGACAGGGCTCTGAGCACCTGATGGAACTGTAGGTGTCCCTGTCCACTGCAGAGTTGGGCTTTACGGGTCCGTTCCAACGCAAACGATTCTATAAGCAGAACGCAGAAGGCTCTGAAATCAAAGGACAAGAAGATCCCATAAAGACTACAATTGGATTTTTTTTTCTCTAACAGTCCCATTCAAAGCACGGAAATTGTTTATAATATAATATATAAATATACATCTTCACCAGACAGTAAGCTGTCTACCAAGCCGCAAAGTCAGCATGAGTTGGAGTTATTTCTGGAGCTGGAACGAAGGACATTGGCCCTTCTGGACATTTCCAAGTCACCTTCTTCCAACAAGGCCTTGGCAGCCTGGAGCTGTTACTTTGAAGCTAGCACCCTGGTGATGAATGAAAGGCACAGTCCATCTCTTGCAGGATGGAGGCCAAGTTCTCCAACCACGAACAACACCTGCTCTCTTCCTGCACTGAAGACAGCACAAAGCAGAATTAAGACAGGCAAATTCAGCTAAATAACTGACAGACTTCTGCAATCACAGAAAGGTTCCACAGATAAGTCCAAATAATATCCACTATTGCAAATCCATTTTCCCAATGAGTTTTTTTCTACTGTACTTCTATCATCTTGCCTCTTACACACACAGCAACAGCCACCTCTTCTCTTTAAGCTCTTCATGCTCCAAGCTTTTTCTAGCTCAGGTGGCAGTGATTTAGGACACAGGGGATAAGAACAAGAAGAGAGGAGCCAAAGTGCTGTGCTTGGTAGTGCTCTGGAGACTCTGTTAACAGCTGTTCTCCTGCTTCAGCTTAGCAATCAACCCCTCCACAAAAGCTAGGCTGGCTCACACATTTTCTGTTGGGCATCTTCATACTGAAAGCTTTTAATAAATATATTTTTCTTTATAACCCAGTGGTCTGGGCATCTCGAAATACCCAGTGCCATTCCCTTCCCTCAGACTCCAGCTGACCTCTCCGGTTGTCACCCCACCAACAGACAGCCACCATAAAATTGCTCTTCCTGCAGAGCACTGCCTACAGGATTTGAACAGCACCCTTCCAACAGCTACAGAATGGGACACCGCTTTGTCTACCAACTGTGCTACGTTTGAAGGAAGTGAAGAAGGGAACAGGGCTTCTTGAGGTGGTGGTAAGTTGCAAATGAGGACCATTTGATGGAAATGATGACACCTCTGCCACGAAGTTCTACACTGCTCTGGTAAGGTATGCAAAGAAATCCTTTTGCCTCCAGGACAGCTGCTCCGATGCCAGGCAGGCAGGCAGAAATGATTCACTCAGTAGTTCCTGCTGCACAAATGACATATCCTAACTATTTTTATGGCTTGTCACTAATACATCTCACAAAGACCAAAGGTCCTGAATTCTGCCCTTAGTGAATTCTGCCTCCCAACTTGAGGCACGGGCTGGTAGGTCTGAGTCTTGCAATATACTTGTAGGTCTTCTAGAGGTCAGGGCTCCAGGTTTTCCAGGCTATCCCACACACTTTGTAGTGCTGAACAAGGAGACGCTTTTAAATTTTAAGTATTCAGGAAATAAATTGTCCATTAAATAAAGATGTTTTTGGTGCTGCCATCATTAATCCAAAGGAACACACTGTATCAAAGTAGTGCATTAAAGCAAACAAACAAACAAACAAAAAAAGCAAAGAAAATAAGTCAAGAATAAACTAGTAAATAGGAAGTTTCTACGATGTCTCCAGTGCAGGATCAATATCACCGACTCCTGCAAAATCCAGGATTTTATTTATAGTGCTTCCAGCCTTCTACTGGTGAAACCTCTGAGCGAGAGCCAAGCACAGCTGACACACTGCTGTCCCCAGGTCTCCAGACAGCTCATTTTTTACCAGTCAGTGCCTGTTTTGCTACTGCATCAGAGTGCAAAAGGCGCTGAAAGCTGTCAGCTTCCCAGCTGCCGTTCACCGCCCTGTAGGTAAATGGCAAAATGACCAGCACAAAGCTTTCCGCTTGCTTTGCTGCTCAAGTGCTTGCCCTCAGTGGAGGCAGGCTGAGAAACTAGCCCAGGCAAAGCACAGATGCTCTGCTGGCTGTCACATGCTCAGGGGCTGGGAAAGGCAAAGCACAATGGAAACATCCAGTGTTTCCCATCCAGAAATGCCACCAGCTCTGCCTGCTCCTCACCTGAAGCTCAGCTTGCTCAGTATCTGTTCTCTCCAGCACCAACCAAGATAACAGCTTGTCTCACAAGCACCTATAAAGACTGAAGGCTCAAGATTCCTCATGCAGAGGAGCTATGGTATGCAAATAAAGAACATACTGTGAGCCTGATAAGACACATGATCTTGTATCGCCTATGTCCTGGGGAGACAACTTCTCTTAACTACCTGATCCAAATGGCTTTTTTTTTTTCCTTACACAAGCAAGCAGAACTGGATATGAACACAGAGAGATGAATAGTAGTCTCAGAACAAACTCTCACTGGTTTCATGAAACAGCTGAAAAGCAGAGGAGATACCCACTGCACAGAACTATTTCTCAGGAAAAGAGTGTAATGTTTGTTCAAACCTCAAACACCGAAGAAGTAACCCTAAAGACAACCATGGGAATATCCCAATCAAGGAAAAGCAATGATTACACTTTATTAGATACCCAGGAATTCAACCACGAAGCAAAAACCACGGAAAATCAAGCTTTACTAGTCCCTCTACTCACATCTTCCCCTCTTTCTTTCGTAAAAGAACTCTTACCAAAACTCAGCCCTGGTACCAGCACCAGTGGGGACCCATTCATCCACTCAAACAAAATAAAACCACCAAAGGTAGATTCAGGAGCACTGTTTGTGGCACAGCTAGGACACATACTCCCACCTTGCCTATCAAAGTCTTGTTCCCCAAAACCTAGACCTATAAAGTGGGCCAGTTATAAAGGCTATCATATTTCAAATTGTATCTAAGTTCCAGTAAACATAACCTTCAGAAAGGAGGAAGAAAAGAGCTTTTGGCTGTTCCCTTTTCTGCTACATTAAAATGACAAGAAAGATTTATTTTTCTTAATTATTCTGTACTTTTTCCAAAAGCCTTGCCTGAACACATTAGGTATTCTGGTCTCCTGTGCCTGGCAGACTCAAGGGTGACTGAAGAGCTCACGGCAGCGCAGAAGGAAGAGTGGGGAAATCAATGAGGGAAGAGAGTTTCTGTCAGACTCTGAGAGCTCTTAAGTCCTGGCTTATTTCTATTAACAAAACACCTGGGAGAAAACTTTGAGGAAGACATGATGTCTGTGACCATTTGCAAAGATGGGAAAAGGGCTGACACCTGAGGTTCTAGACAGTTCCACCAGGCTGCTGCTTCCAGATCATCACTCTACAGCGAAATGAATTGCACAGCATTGCTGCACCCTGCTTCCCCTAACATAAACAAGCATGGAAGTGATCAAAAAGGGCAAAAACAGCCCTTGTTTAAGAAAAATGTTCATTCTTCTAACTGTCACTGAGGAAAAAAAACAACGTAAAAGAGACAGAAAGCCATTTTCCCTTAAAATTCACTGCAAGTTTATTTGACTACTCGATCATCCCCAGACATCCTGGATCTATTAATGACTGGTTTATGCCAGAAAAATCCATGCAAAGTGATTTCAGTTAAACTAATGCAGCCTCTTATACTTGCATGTTAAAATAGTTTTACTGCATACTTCAATCCATGCAGTTTATTTTGATAATCGAAGGATGTCCACATGGAGGAGGGGGTCTTGAAGAGACTGAAAAGGATATACAAGTCAAATCCAAAATGAACTGCCTCCTACAGCGCAAGAAAAAGGTAAACCTCCAAGTTGCCAACGCCAACTCAACCTCCAAGAGTGACACAAAACAGTGTGAAAAGAATTTGAAGAACTTAAGAGGCTGACAACCATAGAAACGCAGACCTGTTTGGGTTGGAAGGGACCTCAAAGCCCACCCAGCCCCAGCTTCCAGCCACAGGCACGGCTGTCCCCACCAGCTCAGGCTGCCCAGGGCCCATCCAACCTAGCCTGGAGCACCTCCAAGGATGGGGCAAATAATTGCAAAATTTGAGCTTTGTTTGTTTTCACAAAGCCTCCAGTACCTGTCAAATATTAGAGGTGATTATGGAGCTTCTCTGCTGACATGCTCAACAGCACACACCTGCAAAAACCTCTCATTTCCCTTTTAAGTGTTTCTCTCCTTCCTGCCTTCCTCTTTTATTTATTTGTTGCTTCTTTGCAGGTTCCTCATTTACCTTCAGACTCAACCATTTAATTTTTAATAAAAGGCTTCACTGTCTATCCCCTTTCTCTTCAAAGGCCCAGTTTTATTCTTCTGCCTCCTCTCAGTCCCCCCCCCGTCTAATTGTTATTATTATTTTCACCTTCAGTAGTTTCATTTGCTTTTTTCTCCGCTCTGTTCCTGTTTTCCCCTTCTGTACTAAGTCCCTTTCATCCCTCATCTCCCTCTTGCCCCCGGCCAAGCATCCAGATACACACGGAGCAAGCGTAACCAAGCAGAAATATGAAAGGGATCATCAAATGCTTGCCCCTACCTATTCAAATATTTGACTTGTAATGATTAAGTTCAAGAAGATCATAAATATTTTTTTATAGAGCTCTGCATGTCTTTAATAAACCCCAGCTTCTGCCTCAATGGCAGGCAGGACTGCAGTTGCTGAGCTGTTTCCTATGCATTACGGGAGATTTGCTCCAAGGTAAAAGAGAGGGATGCCCGAGCTGGGAGCTTGAATTATAAGCAAGGAGATTTCATTCCCCACTGCTGCTTGATTGAAATTCAATGCCTTCCTCTCACCTGCTGCTTTGCAATGCTAACCTCTCCCAAATGGCCCACAGTTCCCCTCCACGCATGGCAGAGCAGCCATGCTCTCGCCCAACCCAGGGACCCTCACCACCCAAGATGCACAGGAGGCAGCTCAGCACAGCCTCTTTCAGGGCACGTCCTTGCTATGGAAGCAATGACTTCACTTCTTGCCAACCAAGGTGCTCAAAGCTGGCTGGAAAAGGAAACCAAAGATGATACACTTTGGTTTTTTTTCAGTGTTTGGTAACTTCTCTGTTTATTTATTTTAGGGGAAGCAGGGAAGCCCCTCCATCCCCAGACACACAGGACAGGCTCCTGCCAGGAGATGCAGCTCCTGTTCTCCCTCTGCAGGGGAGCACATGCTGCTGTTTAGCATCCCACAGGAAAAGCAGGTCCTGCCAGCACAACAAGCCCCACAGCAGCAGGCCATGAACACTGCACAAGACAAATCCTGGAAAGCACCCTCAAGCCCCTTATCCTGCTCCCAGTGCTCCCCAGATGTTTTCCCATAGGACAGAGCTGCTTGCTGGGACCTCAAAACGGCCTTCTGCCAGGAGGAAACAAATAAATGAAATAAAACATGCCCGCGTACGGGCTCATGCAATTTTAATCAAACTAATGCCTGCAAAAAGGGGGGTGGAAGGGCGGGGGCAGGGAGGGATTACGGTGCCACTTGTTCAAAGCTCTCCTGTTTATTCCACATCTGCGATCCCTCCTGAGCTCCCACCAGCAGCAAGGAGCACGAGACGCACAAAGCGAACACGCTGTGCGCACCGAGCTGTCTCTTTGTTTTAGTCACTGTCTGCCACTAATGTCAGCCAGAGAGCACTCCTGGGAGCGATGCTCCGCTGCAGCTAATGACACACCGACAGAAGCACGGGAATGAGGAAGGCAGGAAACTCAGCACCCCAAAGGCAGATGGAGGAGCAGCAAGTGGGAGTGTGGAGCCTAGGCTTGCTTCCATGGAGCTGGGAGAAGGGGTGCCAGGAGCACACCCTACATCCTGCTTACAAGAGGGGGGATGAGGGACATCCACAGCGATGTGATGGGGATGGAAGCAAAGCAGCAACGCTGATGCTTACCTGTCCTGTGGGAATCATTAGGAACCATTTGGGGAAGCTGGCCTCCACTCAGTGCATCACTTCCCTGTGATACCCAAGAGCTGCCCACCTGGGCACAGACACCAGGAGCAGGACCCCACAGGGCTCAGGCCTGGGCCTCAGGCACCAGCCATCATTCCCAGATGGGGATTAAAGCCAGGGAGATGGGAATTCCAAACATGCAATAGGCAAAGCCGTGTGCATTCCCCAGAGAAGCAAATAATCAGGTGCCAAGGAGGAGATTAACCCAAAGGAAACAAAGGCAAAATCTGCTGAAGAAGCTGCTGCTGTTCCCCCCAGAGGAGCACCAACATGATGAGTAGAGATAAGGGCAGCACCCGCATGAGCAGCACTGACTGCTGCCAAACACAGACTCCTGATTTTACATGGCTGCACAACAAGCAGCATGAACAACTTTGTTGGCCCAGCAATGCAATAGTACCTCACCAAGAGCAACACGAGAGGCTGCCCTGGCAAAGAGACTCTCTTTGCACGCTGCCAGCAGGCTGGTGACCAGGAGACACATTTATACGCTGCCTCTTCAACGGCCAGATGTGTGTCATGACAGGCTTCAAGTGACATGTCCCCAATGCCAGTGCTGCTGCCGCAGAGTACAGCTGCCTGCAGCAATACCACCTTGGGCTGTGATGCTGTCATGTCTCATAAGCCTAACCAGGTTGGGTTCTTGGTAGCACAGAGAGGCTGTCCCACTACTCCACGCACACACCCCAACAGCAGTCCTGCATCCTGCCTGTCAGCAG
This sequence comes from Phasianus colchicus, assembly GCF_987193195.1. Classification (NCBI taxonomy): domain Eukaryota; kingdom Metazoa; phylum Chordata; class Aves; order Galliformes; family Phasianidae; genus Phasianus; species Phasianus colchicus. Next base: position 94,270,023 of record NC_143436.1, on the reverse strand, counting down.
GAGGACTGGCATTTCTGTCCCGACGACGTTACCTCACAGATGACAAGGGATAGGACAAGGCTCTGGCCATGCCGGACCCCACAGATGTGAGCCCAAGCCACGGTGCTGCTACCTATCCCACCACACCGATAGCCTCCCGATTCTTCCTCTCCCCTCCACTGACATCAGACCCTTGGCAGGAGCCTCTTGAAGCTGATGAGATCTGACGAGCCCCAGGTCTCTGAGGATAGGCAGACAGCAGACGCTGCTCCGGCCGCAGACATAAGGGAGTGGAAATGATCTGAGAGCAAAGAGTGCCAGCATCTCATTTCCTACAGCTCGCCAGCCCGTTACTCATAAAGCCACTTCAAAAGGAGCTCCTCAAAGCGTGCCGTGCTGCCTCCTACTTCCCAGTCGCAAGGGGAGAGGAAGAAAGGGTGGGAGGCAGTGCAACAGTAATTACTGCATCCCGATAGCCCTGGTGGAAGGCAGTACTAAAATTCTACTCTCCTATTCCAGGGTCAGGAGCATAAAACAGTACCTAGGGTATTGCTGAAGGACACGTGAAAAGGGTGGCAAAAAGCCCCTACAAGGCCCACAGCAGGAGACCAGCCAGAGGTGGTAGTGCCATATTTCTGGCGGGCCTCCTCCCACTGCAGGAGAGAGTGAGCATGTTCCCTCCACCCTACCTTTCATCGTCCATCCCTATACACAGCCCTCCCTTTCTCCAGCACCTCCTGGATGCCACTCTCCTACACATCCCACTGTTCTTCACCACCTACACAAGGTCTTCCTCCCACCTGCCACTTCCACATTCCCTCCTCCTCCTCTTGCCTTCCCATCCCTTTTTCTCCCTGCCTTTTACTAGATTCCAACTGCCAGCACAGCACTCTGATAATCACCAACTTCCCCATCCCATCACGGACAGAAGCTCCTCCATTCACCCTGGCCAAGAGTTCCAGCTCTGCCTTGGCTCACTGTGCACCCCAGAAAGAAAAGGTAGAAGCCCTTCATACACAGGGGCACTGGTTACACAGGACCACCTGTACCAGTGCAACATCCTCTGGATGCATTCACACACTTGTGTGAGTTCAGCTGTCAAATGAGGCTTTTTGGATGACTGGCAACCTTACCTCCTCTCCAGCCTTTTCCCTGCATGCAAGTGCATCACTGCCAGGTGGGTCATCCCAGCACACAGCCATCACCTGTCATTTTGCAGGGAGGTGTACAAGTGCACAAGTGGCCTCTGTACACCTGGGAGCTCAGAAGGTGACAATGCAGTGCCAGACAGCTGGTGGTCATCTGCGGTACACTGACACAACACTGGATAACAAGGCTCCAGTGTCTCATGTTAACCCTCTAATTTAATGACAGCCTTACATTAACCCCCCTTAATTAAACCTCTAAATCATGGTTACCTGCTACTTTGGGACCTGCTTTCAGTTTCCACCCTGCAGCACAAATCAGGTGGACTTTGCACCTTCTCACCCTCAGCAAGAAGAAATCCAGTATTACAAGTTACAATCACAACACCCATTTGGTAAGGGATGGTTCCTTAAATACCTCGCTCTCAAAGAAGAGGCTGGAAAATCTGAAGAACAAGGTCTGAGAAGATCTGAGCACACACCACACCTGGGACAGAAGGATGTCCCCAAGGCAGTCATCCCTACACCACCACCTCTTTGCAGAGCCCTGCGCTGACATTTTAAGCAGCGTGAATAAAGCCCTACAAGACACAGGGAGCCAGAGTGCGGCCATCCCATCAGGGCTAGAGATGCTGGTTCTGGTGCTCTTCCCATTTGAAGGTGGCACAGAAATCCAGAACTGGGTGAAGGCATTAGCGTAACCATGCTGTGAGGTCAGCTAGCTGGTTCAGGGGCTGGGTAGGAGGGGGGAGATGCAAGCCCCTCCCCAGGGGACAGAGCAGCACTCTCACGGTTCTTGCTGCTCTGCTCCCCGTTACATCCACTTGCAAACAGCTGTCTGGCAGCATTACCAATCAGTGCCGCATGGAATAATGTTACATTTTCCCCAGCTCTGCTGTGCTATCTTCTTTTCTCCCCACCTCCAGCTGCTGCCTTCCTTCCACCGCCCCCAAGTTGGAAAGCAGTAGTGCATTCCTTCGTTTTATCCAGGATCTACTTTTCTAATAATGTAAACAATTTACTTGTAACCCATGCAAAAAAAAAAAAAAATTAAATACAGTTAAACCCACTTAAAATAAATACTTGCTGAAGGAATATCAGCTGGAGACTGCTCTCTGACTTATAATAATCCCACTGCGCCCAGGGAAATCCTCTTAAACCTATATCAGATAAAGATTGTAAAACTGTTATAGGGCTAAACTGACAGGGCAGCCACAGAGTCAAGATGTAAAAATTTCTCCCCCACCAGCTTTCTTTGCCCCCATCTCAGCTTTGGCTCCCAGCACATCTGAGGTCCTCCTGCACTGGGCCTGTGCCACAGGGCAGGAGGCAGTGGGGAAACTGTCAGAGTTTGGGACAGGACTGCAAGCTGTTCAGCAGTGGGCACTGCCCTTCCCCTCTGCTGTATGGGGGCTTTGTCATTCACCACCAGACCTGCTTTCCCCACAACACCCAAGCAAAGCATTGGCATCCTAGGAAGATCATGGAGCGGATCCTCCTGGAAGAGATGTTAAGGCACATGAGAGATGTGGAGGTGATCTGACTCAGCCAGCATGGCTTCACCATGGGCAGATTGTGCCTGACCAATGTGGCAGCCTTCTATGATGGAGTGACGCTATGGGTAGATGAAGGAAGGACAACTGATGTTATCTCCCTGGACTTGTGCAAGGCCTCTGACATGGTCCCACACCACATCCTTACCTCTAAATTGGAAAGATATGGATTTGAAGGGTGAACTGTTCAGTGGGTAAAGAGTTCATCTGATGGTCACAGCCTAAGGGTTGCAGTCAGTGGCAGGAGGGTCGGACCCAGATGATCTTCAAGGTCTCTCCAACCCAAGCCATTCTATGATCAGCTGTAGGAGCAGCTGCCCTCACCATTCTGGGCAGCAGATCAACAGGAATGCAGGGCAATCCAACCCAGATTGGCACCAGAGAAGAGACAGAGCAATTCTCAAGGGAAAGTGAAGATAAAAGGAGAAGAAAAAAGGAGCAAGCAGAGCAAGATGTCCCCAAAGAGGTAGCAGGGAAAAACCGGGCAGCGCAGAACGCAAAATTTTGCTGTTAACAGAAAAACGGCCAGCTCCATCGTGGGATTTCTCAAGCACCACAGCTGGCAGGAGCTGCAGGGATCGTCCTTCGCTTTCAGAGTTCACCGAGCAATTGCTGAGAGCAGGGATGGCTGCCATATGCTGCCAGCTGCACTCCACGTTAATGCTGAGAGGCTGTCAGGAGGTGGGGGAGAAGAGCACCCCACTCCCCATCAGCCTGGAAGAGCTGCCAGAAATGCCAGTGGGGTATATCAGCAGGCATGGCGTGGTCCCTGGGGCAGAGCCACCAGACTGACTGCTACTTGTCACATGCAGGAATGCACGACAAAGAGATTGTGCCCCACGGCCGCCCTCATCCAGTCAGCTGGTTCAGCTAGGAAAGGGTGAGAGCATCCAGAACCTCCATTTGGGGAAAAGAGTCCGGGACAACCCAGATGCCCTGGCTAAAGATTTTTCTATCTCACCTTAAAAACCTTTGCATCCTTTACCTCTTATTGACACTGAGCACCCAGACATGATGGCATCTATGTGAACAGCCTGTACACCACCCATTGCTCTTCTCAAAGCAACAGACTGAAAGACATCCTATTTATAAATAGGACATTTAGGACTACCAAATGCCTCATTTCATTGGGAACTGGCAAAGCACACGGGGGAAATGCTGGCAGGATAAGTGATACGGGCACACAGGCTGTTGTGCACGGCTCTAGCAGCAGAGGATGGCAAGCCTTGCACTGGCACCAGGTGAGCATCCTGGCCCCATTGGTTGATGCTGAGCAGAGCCAAGTGTGCCCCAAACCACTGAGAGACCAGGCTGGAGGTTGCAGCCCTGAGCCTCCTGGAACCAGGCTGCTGCAGGCTCTTCTCCTTTCCAAGATCATTTTGGCTGGCTGGTCCCACTTTACTATTCAGGTTCAACACTGCACGGAAACCTACTCAAGCCAAATGCTGTGATTCTTCACCAGTTGAAGGCACATTTCCATTTGGGCTTTTGCACTTCCCTTTATGACAGGTAAAAGGCATCATAAGTCTAGGAGGGAGAGGGTGCATTTTAAAGGCCTAAAGGCTAGAGCTGAGAGCAGAGTGCTGTGCAATCGCCCGAGTCTGTATTCATTTCCATTTTTAGAAATGCATTTTAAAATACATTTCTTTCCTACACAGTGCCTATGCATAAGTATACAGACACACAGAGAAAACAGCACACATTCCCACCTCAAACCTGTTCCACGTGCCAACTCAATTTTAAGAAGTACCCCAACTGAAAAGGGCCAGTGTAGGCAAAACATATGGAACACAGTGATGTGACCCCAACGTGTCTCATGCCAGGTTTCCCACGAAGGGGTAGGTGGGTGGGAAACGAGAAAGGGTTCATTCCACAGTTGAAAGCCCAAAGGTGCCATGCAACTGGGCTGCCTGCAGCTGAGAGTAATGGGGCAGGATGATGAGGAAGGGGAAAAATGCCATGACATGAAGAAGGGAGAGAGCAAACACAATGGGTTATGCATTTGTTCAGGTACAATCTAGCTAAAATTTATTCTATTTTGCCTGCAGATATAGAAGCAGAGATACGTAATACGATAACAAAAAAATAAAACTCAGGCAAGCAATCCCAATGTGAAAAGAGACTGCATGTTGCAACAAAACAGGAGTAATTGGAAGCATTTAGCAGGAAAAAATAACAGCAGAGAACAAGATAAAGATGCACACAATAACAAGTGAACCTTCTCCAGCAACGCAAGGATGCTTGGAGAGATTTCTGTTACAAGCTTTCAGTTACAACCAGAATGGCACCCACAAAAAGGTATTGTAAAAAGCACACAGAAGAACTGGCCCGTGCAATTCATTGCCAGATTGTCTACAGCTAAAGCCAAGATTAAAAATAAAAAAAAGAGAGGGAGGGAGGGAGGGAGACTGGCTCTGTGAGCAGGTCTTAGTGCCTTCCTCCTGCAGCAGGGTCACAGCTGGCAGGGCCCGGTGCCCCAGCCCTGCAGCTCCTGCTATCTGCACCACTTCCCCAGGGCACAGCCAGCGCAGAGCTGGAGCAGCACTGCTTCCAGGATGCAGAGCTGGAAACGAATCCCATTCAGGATCATTACCAGGCAGAGCAGAAATATAAGCCTTTGTTCCTAACTCCCGTTATCTGAGGAGCTCAAAGCACTTTACAATTATTTAGCTTAGACTTTGTGAAAGGCTTGTACGGCTTGTACGCTATTATCCCTAATTTCACCAGCTGGAAAGCAGGGAGGGAGATGGGGGGGGGCTGCACCCCGGGAGAGGCAGCAAGCTGGCGACTTGGTGCAGGGAGGACCTGATGCCCCAAATCTCCCAGCCCCACACTGCTCCAGAAAATGGGTGCTGTGCTTTGCTGCTGCCACTGCCCAGGCTGCGTCCATAGGAATGGCTGGAGGTAAATATGCTTAACCGTGCTCCCTGCTCCCTTGTAATCAAGCACTCCTTCTCCATACATAGGAATAGAGAGAAAAAGCAGAGCAGTGTAAGTCAAATGTTTTTTCTTTTTTTTTCTTTTTTCCAAGACTACTACAGGGAAATGTAGTCACGTGAAGGAGGATGGTAAGAACAAAATACCCTGTGTCTGGCTGCAGAGGACCACCTAGGAGAAGGTATTTGAATTTTTATTTTATTTTTTATGCCAGCTAAAGGGGAATTTGAAAGTGAAGGACATTTTACTCCTCTGGGGAACTAATTAGTGCAACAAGCACAGCCCGAACAAGCAAAGATGAATATAACTCACAGAGCAGGAATTTCAACAATAACCAACCCTAGAACTTACGTTGGTTAATTGACTGCTTGGCCAAATAAAACATACACATGCTTCACAGAGGTAGCAAAGCCACTGAGATGGCCTCAGATTTCCCAGCCTCTCTGAGATTAGGATCTCCAGATTTCACCTTCATACAAAGTAAGCAAGAGATAAACTCCTGCAAACTCTCAAAAGAAATATGAACATATGAAATACAAGAAATAGGCCAGAAAAAAAAAAACACCCTTCCATACCACCTAGTGCCTAATACTGCTTTCTACTGCCCCACAGCCTTTCTACTGCCACCATAGCACAATGCAGGGTGGAAGAGGTGGAAGGGACCTTCGAGGTCTGCAGTCCAAACTGCCCAAGCAGGGTCAGCTCCAGTTGCTCACTTGATCCTTGTGCTGAAAACTCCTAGAGAGGTGGTGGTGTGCCACCTCACTGGGCAGTCCGAACATCTTATTTTGATTTTCGTCTCCTGGCTCATTCTTCTACTATGTAGAGCTGGTAAGGATCTGGTTTCTGTCTTCCCCAGGATGAAGCCTGCTGGCATGTATGACACTTTCCCCTGTCCCTCAGAGAGAGAAATAAGCAAAGGCAGCATAGAAAAAAGCACATACTCAAATCAGTAGATCCTTGTCTGCATGACTGTCGTCTTACTCTTTGACACCTCCCTTCGGGGAAGCCACCTTCAGCCCAGTTAACAACTGGAATCATGCACAGCCAGTGAAGTCCATGAGACCCATGTGAGCAGAAGTGACTACTTTCATAGTGAGTGACCCCAGGCCCCCAGGGCAGCTGCTGCTCTCCCCAGCACAGCAAAGCTGGGTGAAGGCATATTCCCTCAGTCCTGTGTGCAGACAGATCACGTATGGCAGCAGTTGACAAAGAGGAGAAGCTGCTGGCAACAAGCAGCAGCAGCTGTTACAGGCAATAAAAGTTCACTTCATTCTTTTTGCCTCTTACGTCCCCTTCAGCTCTCCAAGACAAGTTCTTGAGATTTCTGGTTGCAAGTTTAACCAAAGAGAACAACCCTCTTCTCTCAAAAGCCTGTCTGAGACACACTTGGCTCCTTCCCTTCCAACACTGAGTGTTTGGCCTATATAAATCTTTACCTACAGCACCTCCAAAGTTTGTGATGCTGAATACCAGGACAAGAGGCAACAGGCCCAAACTTGGACACAGGAGGTGCCAACCAACATCAGGAAGTGCTGCACTGTGCAGGGACAGAGCTCTGGTTGCCTACATAGGGGGTGGGGTCTCCCTCCTTGTGACCTTCCAAAGCTGACTGGATGTGGTCCTGGACAGCCTGCTCTGGGCTGGAGGCAGGTGGCCTCCAGAGGTGCCTTTACATCCCAACCATGCTGGAATTCTGTGAAAGCCTCTCAGGTGCCCAGCTCATGCTAATGCTCTCTGCCCTCCTTTCATCAAACCCTGGGAAGACAGGAAGGACGGCGACCATCCCTGCAGGCACCAGCCTGTTCCTGCTCGCTGCCGAGGCCAAGTGCTGCTTGGCTCTCAAGTCTGCACCAATCGCTCCTCCTCGTTCTAAAGTACCTTGGAGGTTGCTATGCATTTCCCTGTCCTGAACCCTTTCATTTTTTTTATTTTTTTTTTTGCTTTAACTTGTTAAGGATTGATGCCGCACAGCTGCTTCCCCAAAAATACAGAGTTCAAGAGCTGCCACCTCCTCAAGTGCTTTGAAAGGCTTTCTCCCACTCTGTCGCTACCTATTAAAGAAAAACCTCAAAGCTTAATTTCCTCCCTCAAATCAGTTACTTTCTGAAGAAGAGCTCAATGTTTTTTGGAGCACAGATAAAAAACCCACTGAGATAAAAGTCTGAAACTTCTGAAGAGGTTAGACCTGGGCCTCTTGGCTGTAATCTAAGTAAGCATACAGGCACACAAACAACCCACTGCAGATACAGAGTGGAGTACAAATTTGCAGTGACTCACGCACTCTGAAGTAACTGCCATGTGCTCACTTCCACTCCTCAGCAACACACAAGTTTATTTACCCATCAACATAAGATGAGAAGCACAGGCCAGAATCTCAGACTGCACGGCACTGCTGCTGCTTCATCCAAATTACTGCACAGAAACACCTCACCAGCCACTACAGGAAGAACTTGACACTAAATGCCACATTAAGGCTCTCTTTTCAGTCAACCTAGAGAAAGATACCATAACCTAAACAAAGATGGGGTGCTCTCCAGGTTTGCCTCTCTGTCCTCTGACTGCAGACACTGCCTCAGCACCTAGCTTAGACAACATACATGGCATTAGATGAGTGGGACAACACTTCTGTAAAAAAGAAAACCTTCCCCACCCCCGACAAATAGCTTCAGCAATTTCATATTGGCCTTGGAGAACTGTACTCTATCAGCTCTACTCAGAAGGCAAACAATGGAGCTGCAGCTACATGGGCTTAATCCTTTCTCATAAATCAGTCACAAGGCCATGGTTCCATAACATCCAGCAGAGTTGCACCTGTTTGGTTTTTTGGTTTTTTTTTTGCTGCCTCACTCAGCACTTGCAATTCATCTAAGATGTGCTGGGAGGAAGAACGCAGGACATCTCCCAGCCTTCTTCCCAATGATATTGTTTGGGAGTAGAAGAGAGGCAACAAGATACAGGGAGAGACTTGTTTTTGAAGCAATTGAAGTGAACTTAAGGCTGATTAAAAACATTAAGCCTTGATATACATTCCCCTATAGCAGAAGGCCCTTGAACCACTTTACTGGCCTAATTCCTAGCATAGGCAAGATCAGTGCTTGTGATATATGCCTAAATTCAGATCAGTGGAGATTACAGTCACAAGAAGTGCCTGGGGAGCACTGTTTACTCCAGGCCATCACAGAATCATTAAGGCTGAACAAGGCCGCTAAGATCCTCTAGTCCAACCATCAACCCACCAAGGCCATGCCTGCTACACCATGTCCCTCAGTGCCACACCTACCCTCTTCTGACATCACATTAGAAAAGCAGTGCTAGATTCTAGCCAAGATCCCCAGTGAATAAAGGAACCTCATGATGAGACACCAAAAATGGTAGGGGGACAACCAGACATGTTTGATGACCATAAGGTGCACTGAGTTGTATTTTGAAGCCCAACTAGCTACCAACTCTCTTTTTTAGCAACCTCAGAAGCCCTTGATACTGCTCAGAAGGCAAGAGCAAACACACATCCTAGCCACTGCTGCAAGCCGAGATGTGCTGGTACTGAAAGCAGCCCACGTGTGAGCCTGTACTGCTGTCTCATCCAGCCCCAGCAAGCTACCCCATCACAGGGCTGTGTGCCTTGGTGAAAAGGGGAAAGTCTCTTCCCTCAGCTCTTTCTTCAAGCCACAGGGCAAAGGAACTTAAAGATCCCAGTGCAGTGAGCCTAAAACCATCCATTTCACACATAAACAGAGAGAATAGAGATGCTAACAAACCTATCTCCCTCCAGGCTTTTTTGCTGCCAAAAAAGAGCCACTCAATCTAATGAGTCAATTAAAAATTCATAACTGGATGAAAGAAAAAAAAAGTTTGGTTCTGTTTCTGAGAAAATGAGAACAATAACTCTCATATGTAGCATTCATGTAGCTCTTCTTGACTAGGGTCTGTAGCAATGAAGCCAGCTTGAAAACCCACCACCTGCTGACCCTTGTGTGCAGGTCCTCTCACATAGACTCACTGCCAGAAAACAGGACTTTGCAGGGACACCTCACAATGGCTCCCATCATTGCTTTCAGGCACGTTGCATCAGCAAACAAACTATTTATAAGAGACAGGGTGGCACACATGGTCCTGGAGCACAGTGGAGACACAGCTGTACCTACACAGCTGCAAAAGGTGCCAGTGGGAGAAAGGCTGAGGGTAGGAGCACAGGCTGGAGGTGCTGCTACTGCCCCACCCTCTATGAGGGCTTGTCCTTCATGAGGCATCACATGAGGGCACAAAAGAATTCAGTTTCTGTCAGAGTTTTGTTAAACCTCAGCAAACACGTACATAGATACACACTCAAAATGCGTGACCCGAAGTTAATTCTGAAGTGGATTTTTGGAAATGAATTAAGCTAAAGCAAATTAGGGCCACACATTCTGAGCGTGAGCATTCACGAAGGGGCGTAAGGCGATTTAACTAATCCACTAGAAGTCACTTTAGATCAATTTCCTTGACTATCCCTGACACACGTAAGCCCTGAAGCTGATGTCCTCAAAGCACTAACCATGGATGTCTTCAGTGCTGAGACCCAAGTTCCATGTGCCCTGTGTACCAAGCAGTAAGGGCGGGACAGAGCACAACCATCTCACCCAGAAAGCCCAGGGCTGGCCACCAAGGAAGCTGCTGAGCAACAATTAAAATTTGGAAGGCACCAGTTCCTGAGCCTTAGGGACTAAGGTAGCATCAGACATTGGCTATGCTCACTCATATCCCCTCCACACTGCACTCTATGTCCATGGCTAACACCAGTCCTCTCCCTTGCTCTCTGCTTTCCTCCAAGGACTGAGGCTCAGATGCTGACTCCTTGAGGTATAGTTTCCTGAGAGATTAGCCCAGTACAAATCCCATGGCCACTACCTCTCTCTGTCCCCAGGCACTTTCTGTTCTCTAATGGGTTTCACTACCCCAAGTGCTGTGCTGTGCCAGCCCTCATGTAGATTTGTTTGTATGAGGAACCACAAATCCAGTTACCTGAAGTAAGCCACCTAATTACAATAAAGGAGTGTTTAGGTGTGCACCTCTCCACTCATAGAAGCCATACACTGATAGTAAAAAGGAAGGCAGCCACCAAAATAACCATCTGAACTGCAGCCCTTGTGGCTTCTTTACAGCAGGTAGGAAAGTGGTTTTGCCACTGGCATGATACCAGGTTAAAGGGCTTACAGTTGGATCATTTTCTTTACTTCTCCACCCTGCTGATTCTTCTACCCTGTGGGTTCAAGTCCCATCCCTTGACCTAAGAAAACACCAAAAGGTAACACTCAGAGCCTGAGAATTCATTCTCTCATAAGTGCTGGGATGTGAAATAGTGGCTGTTGGGCTATGAGACAGTAGACGACGTGCCACAGACCTGCAGGTGAGCACATCTCCCCATGTGCAGTGGGAAACCTGTCTGCATTGAGACCCATACACACCCTCATGTCACTGTATACAGAACAGCACATCCCCCCTGGTAGCTTTACCATCACCTTGACACTACCAGTAAGAAAATGGACAATCAGCCAGGCCCCACAGAGCAAGCCGTCCTTTGAGACCCACCTGTCAGGTTTGTCTTGGCACTGTAGCTCCCAAAGTACCTCTCGTCGGTGTTGGGCGTGTGGCACTCGTACTCCCCAGCATCTCGGTCCTGCAGCTCCGTGATGTGCAGCAGCACCGCGTCCCCCTGCACCCGCTCCACGTAGATCTCCTGGGCGCGCACCCGTTGTGTGTAGATGGCGTAGGGGAAGGAGGGGTCGGCGGTGCTGACGATCTGCACCTCCCGCTCCGAGGCTGAGGGCAGGTAGATGGACCACTGGAAGGTCTGCTCTGCTGGGCCCTGGTAGCCGCTCACCTTGCACCAAAGCGTCACGTGTGAGCCCTCTGTGCGGTAGAGGGGCCCCTCCTGCACCGCCACATGCCGCTGAGCAAAGGCCATGCCTGTGGGAAGAGAGCAGAGCAGAGCAGCATTACTACCTAGCAGGCTGTCTGCGTGTCCCTCCCCCAAACGTATCATGGCCACAGTCAGTGGAAGCTCCACCAGCAGACTTCCAAACCCCACACAGGGCCACTGTGGCTGGCGAGGCACTAGCTTGGCACCCCAGAGGCGACACCGGCCAACTGGTGGGACACAGCAGAGATGTGTGTAAAGGCTCAGCTAATAGTGAGAAGCTCAGCAAGAAGATGGCAGCTCCATCACATGCCTGCAGCATGGGGCTTTGTGGGGGACTGCTCTGAGCAAGGCTGCATGTTCTCAGCAATGCTCCGCCCTCTCCACCACACAGCCACCGTTCTGTTATACCGTGCTCTGACCCTTCTTGGGTTTCAGGCCACAAGCCCCCTCCTCCATCAGTAAGCCTTGCAGTTGCTCCAGCTGGTGCAAAATCCCAATTTTTTTTCCCTCATATCCAGCACACCTTCATTCACCAGCCTCTCAGTCACACTTGTGAAGGCGTACCAGGATACACCACATTCCTAGCACTGCCATTCCAAGTCTATTCAAAAGGAGTATATTTGGTACATAACAAAAACAATTAAAGTTAATGGAGGAAGCGGGCACATTACACTCTAAGGCTCACCACCCCTGGCTGCTGGAAATCAAGACCTGGTATTGCACGCTGTACACATGCAAAGTCATAGAGCTCTGAACAAAGACAGGGCAGCAATTTGCTGTATTTTTACACAGATTATGGATGGCTGGCCCTTGGGCTCATGGCACATTACCAGCAGAGCCCTCCAGGGGCCAGATAAATTACAGCAATCTATCTTGTTTGTTGCTACATCAAAGGCTGGAGGTCTGGAGACCACGGTGGGTGTTCATCGGTTATTGAGTTACCAGCAGCATGTGCACATGGTGAGGCCAATCACCCTGGCTTCTGTGACTGCTTGCTTGCCATCATAAAACAGCAATAAGCTGATTTAAAGCAGGTCCTGCATAATCACGTTTGCAAATTTCATCCTCCCTGTGTTTTTGCACACACATGGTGATATTTTTGTTTTCTCTCTCATTTTTGACAACAATGTTCAAGACCAGAAAAGAATTTCATCCTTCAAAAACTTGCAACTTGCAAGCAAAAGCATCAGAGGATTAATGGCTCCATCTCCCCCTCTGGCCATCAGTGTCCAGACAAGTTTTTTTTGACAGACACCTTGGATGGGAGCCAGGAGAGACGGTTCTTACCAGCTTAAAGCAAATGGTGAAAAATGGGTTCAGTATGTCCATCAAGCCATGCAGCTGAACAGATGGAGTGCAATACAAACTATTAACTTGGGCTCGGCTAACTGCTGCTCAAAATTACGTTTCTTTTTACTCTCTATGAAATAATGTGATTTCAAGAAATGGCTGGATGGATGGGGAAATCTAGCACATTTGAAAAAATAGCGAGAGGAACTGCAGAGGCAAGCACCCTCCCCACTTTGCTCTCCATCCAATCTCTTCATCCTGAAGACAGATGCCACCAGAGACAACTAACATCTATGGTGCAACCAGACCCTCCTCTCTCCCTGCAAAGGCCAAAAGACAAAGCAAAGACTACTGCCTTTGAAGTGAAGAACTGTTTTTAAAGCAGGAAGGGCAAGATCTTTATTGCATACAAAGGTGGAATACACATTAGGGAGGCACATCTTAGCCTTATTGTAGCATTCAGACACCCTGCTTGCAAGAACAATTAAAATTGCACCACCGCGCAAACATGCAGTGGCAGGAACTAACAGTTGCAAAACCAACACTCATTTAGTTATTTCTGAGTTTCTAAGTAGATGACTGTTTTACAGTTGGTTTTGTCTAGGAACGCTTTGAGGAGCTCTCCAACCAACCACTGCAAAACGACGTTCCATCAGAGACTGACCCTTACTCAAAGGCAAAATAACAACCTCAGGCACACAAACTGTGGATCTCCATGTCCCAGTGTGTGCAGATAGGATCCCCTGAGCTGCACAGCAAGCACTACGGTGGGCTTCTTCCTTCCTTTGCCAGTGGCTTTTGGGAACTAGCAGAAAACACTTCTCAAATGAATAATGTAACTGAGAAAGGGGAGGAGAAAAACAATCAGCTTGAGACAAGCATCCACCACTATAAGGGCTCTCCCCAAATGGTTAACTTCTTGTGCGGTGAAGTACGCTTGGCAGTTTTCAAGCTCTGGGAATTGCTGAATTCAGGCACGCTCAGTATCAAATAGCATTTCTTAGTGAGCAAGCGTTTTGATTAGCAAAAATAATATGCCGAAGATCCCATTTTAAACTCTTATCTCGTCCTCTTGAAGCGAGAGAAGAGCTCACTGAAGGAAGAGTTCTGTGCTCCACACCTCTCCTTGGAAGCCTGGGAGACGATTAAGGTTGGCATTTGGCTGGTACTTCACTGGCACAGCTGGCTTTTAATTGCAAATCCAATATAATTTACTGACAATGCAAGGGCTGATACGGAGGAGGTAGAGAGCCAAGAGCAACTTTAAAATTAATAAGAAGTGATATGTTCATGCATCTGCTTCCCCACCCCTCCTCCCCCCAAAAGAAGTCAGCAAATACTGCATGCTTTAGAGGAAGCACTCCCTGATCCTTATCCCTTCCAGATAAGGGCTGAGTCATGGGCCTTTTGAGCTAAGAGCAAGCAAAGCAACAGCTGAGCAAGCCCCTTACACTTCTGCTGGCATTTCTCTCTCCCAGACCCCCCTTTGGAGGACAGAAGGTGCACAGGGAGAGGAGGTCTCATGCAACACAACAATAAAGCTCTGGGTCACACTGCAAGGGGATGGGCAGATGCTCATTCCCAGCACCTCCCATACGCTCAGCAGTCTCCACGGGCTGCAGTTTCATGCTGAGCAGCTTGGAAAGGCAAGCAAAGAGGGATAGCTTCAGCAGCACAGCAGGGGAGAAATGCAGTGTCTCAAAGCCAAGACTTCAATGCCTTTCTGTTCAATCAACAGGCCAGAAAGGAGCGTTGAATATCCCTGTTAGTTAGACATTTCATCTAGAAGAACTGCAATTCAGTCTTTTCAGAATCAACACCCTCCCAATAGTGTCAACTGACTACAGCCAGAGTAGCCTTTCCACACACAGACACGCAGAGCTCAGGTGTTCAAGCACAAGTGGTCCCATCATATGTGTGATCTGAAACACTACAATGATGCCACCTTTCAGAAAGGGCCAAACACTTATTCTCTGGGAAGGAGGCGGACCTTCAGTTTTGTCTTAGACAAACAGGCGTACAAACTGGGAACACTGACACAAGGCTTATCACGAGAAGTAAGTTTCTACGATGTAAGAAATAAACTACCACAGCATCCACTCACCCATAAAAATTATGGAAGAATCACAGATTCATGAAGGTTGGAAAAGACCACTAAGGTCATCTAGTTCAACCACCAATCCACCACCACCATGTTCACTAAGCCATATCCCTCAGTGCCACATCTACAATGAGTTATCAGAAGCTTCCTGCACAAACAATCCCCCCACTGCTGAAAGCGTGGGTCACATCCGCACCGCACCCAAAGGCACCATAGCAAACTGCATCAAGGTATATTAGAAAGCAATAGTCATTGCCAGCATAACTTTAATCTAAAAGAGAAACTCAGGAGTATTATCCTGGGCCTCTAGTCACTAGAGAGCAATTAAAAAAGTCTTCATATTTTCTATATCTTCCAGAAATGTAGGGCTGACAGCTCTGAACACCAAATGGATTACACAGCTTAAGGGGCTTTTTCTAGTCCTGCAGCTTTACAGCAGTTCTCCTTCTCTTGGAGGCTCTGAAGCAGTATTTGTCAATAACTGAACTGCATGCTAATAATCCTAAATTCTCCTTAAAAAATTACTTTGTGCTATTGACTACAGTTAGCAGACAGTAAACATTTCCAAAGAGATCCCTCTTCCTCCTCTCACGGCTGCCTGCACAAATACACAGAGCACATTTGTGGTTTCTTTTGTTGTTCCTATTGTTTGTTCAATTTATGGGTTTTACAGGAAGAGCTTCAGAAGAAAGCAAGAAGGACAATAAATGGTAGAGAACGGTCTCTACGTAAGAAACTATGGGGCAGGCAAGGCCTTGGAAAATGATAATCTCTGAGGAGATCTGACAGAGGTCTGTACAACTGTATGTGTCATGGAAAGGACGGTCAAGAAGTGACCATTTATCATCTCTTCCTGTTTAAAAACCTAGGGCTGCCAACCAAAATCAATCAGGTCCAGTTTCACAACATGGATCACTCTTGCAAACTGTACACAGCTGAGCTGGGGACTTCTGTGTCGAGGAATACTGTGAATAGGAAAAGATGCCCAGGTTCATACTGGGATGGGAATTACTTAAAAAAGGACTATAGGTAGGTAGTAGATCCCATCAGGTTTGGGAGGCTCCCAAGATGAGCTACAATTCCATATTAAAGCTGTCCTCGTGCCCCTTTCATCTTTGTAATTACAGGCAATATCCTTCAGTCATACAGCCACATCTGATCTACAGGCTGTGCTACAACAGGAGCAAAAAAAAAAAAAAAAAAGACACCATTACAGCTTTTTTCCTAACAGCACAGCCACCTCAGTTCCAAACATGGCAAACTGAACTGGTTCCCCCCCAGATATCCTCCGTACTAAAGCAGGAAGCATCACCTGTGTGCAAGGCAGGGAAGGGGAGCATGCATAAACCCCATATGGCTATGACAAGGGAATGTCTGAATGAGACCACAGGAACTGGCAGGATATTTCCAATAATGAAGACAATTCATGCACAAATGCTAAAGAGCAGCTGTGCTAAAAACATCTACTCCCTAACCTGAGTGAGGCTCCAGGCAAACAGCACCCATGAGCAGGCGCCAAGCACACCATGCATAGCGCTGACCACAGCACCATGGGAGATGCCATGCCATCATGGGCAGAGCACCATGGAGAGCAGTAGGGCAGGTGGAAGCATCCTTGAGCTGCAGCAGCCCGTGTGTTGGCCACCCTCATACCACACTGTTGGCTGCAGCCAAGCAAACTTGGCATCCCTGCAACCAATTCCTCCTCCCTGTTGCTATTCCCCCCACCCCAGAACAGGAACACCGTGCTCTGCAGTAACCTGGCTTAGTTCTGCTGCAGAGCCAATGGAATAATCAGACATCCACAAAACCCTGTTTCCTTTCACAAAGGCTCTTCCAAGCTCACAGTTGTCTGGCCACTGACAGCACTTCCCCAAGTGGCCGTCTTAATTTTCATCGACTGAGGACTAATGTAATCTCTACGGGTGACCCCACTACAACAGGCAACACCAAAACAGGGCCAATCTTCTAGCAATGCACACCTGCTATTCTGTGAAGTCTCCTGTTAACATGCACAAATAAAAATTAGGTTCGAGCTTAATTTTTGCATAAATGAGTCACAGCAGGGAGAATCTCTGTACGCTGCAACCTGCTGCCAGATGGAAAAAACAATGCTATCAGAAGAAAACATGCAGCATACCCCTTTGTTCCCTCCCCCCAACACCATTATTACTGTGAAGCCTCATTCTGGGAAAACAGTATTCTGCTCGATGCATTTCTTCTCATGCCAGGACGGTTCACTGTACCAATGGACTGGATGGAACCAGCTACAGTACAACCCCATCCCTACCCTCTTGTTTTGATGTTTAAATCATGGTATCAAGGGGGCCTGATCCTGTCTCCTCCTCCTTCGCTCTTGCCACCATCCCACCACTCGGACTGTCCCTCCTGAACTGACCCCAGAAGCTAATCATTCCTCGTTCAAATTCCTCCCACTGCTGAGCCAACTAAGGATGGCTAAGTGGCGAGGTCAGCCAGGAACAATTTATACAATAATTGGTATGGAAATATCACAATCAGTAGGGAAATATCAAAGCGCAGGGAAACGAGACAGGAGCAGCCAGCGAAGCCCTTTGTTCTTCCAACACAACTGCTTTCACTCATGTCTGCATGCTGCTCCCTTTCACATCCACTCAGTTCCACAGCAGATGTTTACTGTCTTTAAAGAAAAATGTTTTCAATAAATATGAAAGAGGTGACATTTCTTTTAATCACCACAGATTGTTCTGGCCTGTGACTAGCTTTCCAAGTTCTGACTGCAAAAGAGGTCTTGTACCTCTCTTATAATTATGCAGCCAGTCAAACATCCAAGCCCCTCACCAAGATCAGAGTCATTTTTCATCCTTTGGTTCCTCTCAGATCTGGTCCTTATATTGACAGACGACTCCCTTCCTTTCCACAGTACAGAATTGGTATTCTGCAGCTGCAGTGTTAAATGTGATCTGCCCTTGGGATTTTTTAAGCAAACCTCATATTATATGAATGTCACACTCCTCTAACTGCTCCTTCTCTGCTCCTACAATTAGAGATGTTAAGATGCACTAGTTTTAAACACCGTCTTAGAATGGCATAATCTCGAGCCACAAATCATCTCTATTGCTACAACTTGTACATTTCTGCAAGTGCTGGAAGGAAGAAGGAAATCATTCACAGTACTGGATGTGGAAAAGACAAGAAGCAACAGACTTAGGTGTGAACAAGAGCGATTCAGGTTGGACATGGGGGCTAGGTATATTTCTGACTTCTCAGCAGCCAGAAAAGCGCGGCACCAGAGACTGCTCTGTGAGATTATGAAGTCTCTCACACTTTAGCTTCCTCTAAAAGACATTCCACTTCATCAGAAATATCCTTGGTGGAGATCAGCCTGCTATGGGAGATGTACAGGACAAGAACTCCTGCTCTTCCACTTCCATTGTTCTTAATCAGCCCATCAGAAAACACATCTAAAACCTACTTGACTGCACTAATTCTGAAACTGTTCTTTAATCTAATATAGCTTCACTTGAAATGTCAAGGAACCAAGCACACAGAAGCCAGCCAACTACACACACGGTCAGAAAAAAAGGTGAAACCCCACTTGAGCAAAAACAAAGGAGGATGACAGGGCACCCACTCTGCACATAGATTCCTGAGCTCAATGGGCCTGTGATGATCAGCCTCCTAACTTGACATGGCCTTTAAGGAAGTTGGTGAATCAAGCTGTACCTGATATCAAAGATGGATAACATTACTTGATGAAGTATGAGGGAAAGACTGAATTGACTGTTCTATTGGTTAGGATTCATAACGGTCAACACAATTGCTGAGGTCTCCAGTATCTCTGCAGCACACCCACTACTTACTATAGTTTAACTGTTTTCCTGCAAAGTTGCTGAGAAGATTTCCTTGTATTCTGAAATCCTTGTATTCCCCAAAGAACACGTCAGTTTTGACTAATCCTAGAAGATGGCCGAGCACTCAAGTAGCACTATAGGCATGTTTTGCAGCATGGGTTCCACCCTAAACGTTGGGCCTACTTAATCAAGCATTTCTCTTCTTCCAAGGTCAGAACAGGACTTTACCAGCTCTTGGATCAGCATGTTCTCCATATACCGTTCCATCATTACCCTGATCATGATGGGAAAAATACACAAGCAGAAGCTCTCTAGCAGATTATATTTATATTGGGAATATGAAGGCAGGAAGTGTTGATTTGCCCACGCATTACTTAAGACACAAGGAGCTGTGCAAATTTTATCCTTAGAAGTGTTTTTTCCTCCAGCACACTGAATACATGCCCTGGTGACTTTTATCGCTGCTACTTGTTCAAGGTCTGGTTTAGCACTACTGTACTGACAGCAGCACTTGCAGAGGCCTGGCCAGAACATCCAAGGTATCGCCTACTTTCATATTTTGCAAAGAAAGGCAGCTGCGGTTCCATTACTGCCTTCCCAGCCTGAGCTTTGAAGCCATAACCACAGGTGCTCACATTAAGATTAAGAGTAGACCCACACAAAAAAGAGAAATCTCTCAAGATTGATAGGTGTGTTTTTTCTTCTGTTCTTTCAGGCTCTCAAAACATGTGTAAGGGCACACCATTTATTCTAGCGCCTCTTGCAGCGCTCTCAGACTTCTAATAGATTCAGTATTGTCGTGTCAGTACCAAAGATGCACAGCATCAACACACACTTCAGGCCGCTGGGCTCTTAGATGGTCTGAGCTCCCAACCTATCCAGAGGGGGACAAAAAATGATATGTTAGAGCAACAAAGCTAGCAACAAAGCCAGGCAGGAAATTTCTGACATAGTTCCTTATGCCCTGCAGCCTCTGAATTTCTTTTTATTATCCTTCTTTAGTCTTCAGGTCCTGCATGTTCAACAGCCAGGGTCAGTTCTGTGATTGCCAAACACTACTCCCTGAGCAATCACTCCGACAATAAGAAACTTCGTTTAGTTTCACAGTCAATAACATTTTAGTGTCGCTTCTTTTTGCATTTTCCTGCATGCTCTGCAGTCCCTTCCAACAACAGAATGCCCTTATTATTGCTGTAATTCACTTCATAACATCCCACGTGCTTTAAACATTCTCCTAGGAGAGAAAAGAGTAGAGTCCCAAGTCTCACCTTCACAACATCCTTGCCAGAAGGAAATGCTTTTTACTACCTAGCCTTTCTTTAAAGGAATCCCCTCTCTTTCATGAGGAAGTCTTCAAAACGCTTCTGATCCATGAAGAGCTTGGTTCCTTATCTTTTCTTGAACTTCCTTTTTCCCCAAAGGAAAGAAAACTTTTTGCTGTCTTCATGTGAAGCAAGCACATGCTCCATCCCTCACCCCAAATCCTCCTTTTACCTTCCAAGACAAACTTCATTGTTTTGGTCCATCTTTACATGCTCATGGAATTTGCTTACTTGGCTCCACCCCCTTCTAGTTCTGATCCTGGGTTTTCACTCATTTCGCTAAGGATGACATTTAGGAGTTTAGCACTCTAAGACCTTTACTTGCATGTTTCTTCTGGGATGGGGCAAGAGCATCTCCTTTTCACACTGTGATCCAGTTCCTTCAGCTGTACATCCCCAAATCATTTCCTTACTAAGAAGAGAGATTTAATAATATCTTAGACACAAAAAAATTGAAAACCCTGATGACAGATTCCACTGATGCACACTCTTCTCCATCTGTCCCACTGTCCCCAGTAGCACACTGCTCCTCCAGCACTTTGACAGGGTCCTTTGGCACAGGCTCTGTGCTTGGTCCTCCCTCCCTTTTTAGGGCATAGTTCTGTAGAAGCAGCACAGCAAGAAGTTATGAAGTGTGATATCTAGAAACAAACGCAGCCAAGAGCAATCTCTCCTGCTTCCTCCTAGTGTGCAGAAGAAACATTTGTGCCCCTCAGCCACAGCCATTAGCATGAGAGAATATCCAATTTGCAAGGCAATGCTGACACCTTGTACCTCTTCTTCAGCAGAAACAGCTTTCAGGTAAACAGTAAATTAAGTTATCCCCAAAGTCAAGTGTACTGCCTAAAAGCATTCAATTCTTTAAATAGATTTTCCCGTCCCACCACAAAGGATCACAAGAATGCAAAATGTGGCTGTACAACAGCAGACAGTTTCCATTTTTTTCCCCTAAATTCTCCTGGGTTCCACTTTGTGCTCTATTTGTCAGCAGGGTGCCAGGATGCTGCCTCTTGAAATTTCTGTGATTTGGTTACAGACCCTCCCTGAAAGACAGATACAGATCAGGGGAGATTCTTCAGCTACTCACTGCCTCATACTGCTAATTAAGATGTCAGAACTCTTCAGCTCCTTACACTATAATTTATTAGTTTGACATGCTACAGAGACTTCCAGCAGTTGTCACCAAATTACCAAGGTTCCCATTTCAAAAGGGAGGACAGGTGCTTTCTGTTATTTGGGAATTAAAAAAAAAAAAAGGGGGGGGAGGACGGGTATGCAGAAGTATTTACATTACTATTGCTTTCAGTCTAAGAAAAAGGCACAGTCCTTTCCCCTACACCCCTTCATAATATGATGCTATCATCGAGGAATAGGAAGGAGAACCAGATGCAATTCCCCACTCTTGGAAGGAACCACTCCCTGCACCATGACACACTGGGGCCACCCATCTGGAAAGCAGCTTTGCAGAAACAGCCTTGGGGGACTTGCAGACACCAGGTTGAACGCGACCCAGCAACGTGTCCTTGCTGCAAAGGTATCCTGGTATTCTGGGCGGCATTAGACAGCAGGCAGAAGGAGGTAATGCTTCCTCTCTGGTCAGCACTGGTGAGGCTCTCTGCAGTGCTGGATGTATTTCTGAGTCTCCCACTACACAGAAACAAACTGGAGCGCATCCAAAGAAGGGTCACAAAGATCACAAAGGGACTGCGGCACCTCTCCTACAAGGAGGCTGAGAGAGTTGGGGTGGCTCAGTTTGAAGAAGAGGTGACTCAAGAGGGATTTTACCAATGTGCATAAATACCTGCAAAGAGGATGAAGCCAGGCTCTTTTCATTGGTGCCCAGTGCCAGGACAAGAAGCACTGGGCACAAATCAGAGCACAAGAGATTCACTCTGAACATCAGGAAGCACTTCTGTGCTAAGTGAGTGATGGAGCACTAGCACAGGCTGCTCAGAGAGACTTTGGGGTCTCCTCCTTGAAGATCCTCCAAGGCTGTCTCCAGGGTGCTGGGCAGCCTGCTCTGGGTGTCCCCAGGACAGGAGTTGGACCGGATGGACACAGAGGTCCCTTCCAGTCTCAGCCATGCTCTGATGGACACTAAGATGGGATTGCATTCACTGCCGGTTGCATTTCATCAGCAGCTGCAGAATCTCACGAGCCCTGCCATGGAGCACCTTCAGGCAGGCTGGGAGGCCGGGGCAGGCCATGCTGGCAACCTGCATACGCCCTGTGGCACTGCACCAGGTGAAGCAGCACACTGGAGCTGCTTGCTGCAGGCCGCTCCCAGGCACACTGGAGAAAATAAAAGGGCTCTGAGCCATCGCTTTCAGCAAACAGCCCTAAGAGCAAGGGACTTAATGAAGCCTAGTTTCCTCTGCCAACAGGAGGGAGGCTGTCTCTAAGACTAATGATGCAACTGGAAGTTTCAGCTGAGGCTTTTGTCGCACTGGCACAGTAATTTGAAGGCACAGCTAGAGCTCGTGAAGAAAAGGGTCTCCTTCAGTCCCATCATCCCCTTACACTCAGCTACCTCCTCTTCACAAAACCTGTAGGAACTCGTTTATCTCCAAGCTCTCAACTACTGTCATATTTGCCTGAAATTGGCCAAAGGGCTCCCAGGTTATCCAGGAAAGGGAGGCAACACGATCAGATAAGCCACGATTCTCTGAGAAACAACCCTGAGGAAACCAAACTAGAAGGTGGGAATCACACAACAGGGAGAGCTAAGGCTTCAGCACTGCTAAAGGCAAGGCAGAACGAGAAGAAGGGCTTTGAAAGACAAGCATCTTTCAATTGGCAGGGCAGAGGGGGAGGAACTAATTTAAGAGTTCACAGGAATGAGCAGAAAGCACAAAAAGGTGAACAAATTTCAGAGGCAGAAACAGATAGGAAGTGCTGCAGTGCGAACAGAAAGACAGGCGGGCACATGCACATACATAGGTGCTAGAGACAGAGGTCAAGATTTTGGCTCAAAGGGAAGTGTGAAGCCAGTTGTAAAGCCAGCAGAGGCTGGTCGAACTTTAATAGTGGATAACATTACCCTGAGACAGAGACTCCAGGAAGAGGTGGGCAGGATCACGTAGAGAGCCCCTTAAAGCCTGAAAAAAAAACACCCACAAACAGTTCTGAGGCTCAGTAAAGAATACTCATGAGGACGTCAGAAAGGCTCTCCTGGAGAGGCTGAAGAAAGCACATAAAACAGGACATGGAGAATACTGCTCCAGAAAGAACAGATGTGGTTATTGCATGGACTATTGCTGAGCTAAGGAAAATAGTGTTGGAGCACCACTGAGATACACAGCAGCAGGATCCATCAAGAAAATCCTTGCAGTGTAAATCATGGAGACGGAGTAAACTGGCAGAGATCTGGGCTGGGAGGTAGAGCTCCAGACAGAGCACCCCATGGGGCTTGCAGAAACAGAACAGCTGCTGAAGGAGGAGGGGATAAAGCAGATTTGCACTGAGAGAGGGAGGCTCTGAGTAGCAAAGCAATGGCAGACACGGGGAAAATGAGCAGGAAGCCTTAAGGAAAACAAAAGGGTTAGAAAAGTCTACATTTGGCAAAGGCATGGAGGAGAGGAGCAGAGGATGAACAACCAGGTCAAGGCAGGCTTTGATCTGCATACCAGACCTCTTGGTACCGGTTGGTACCATTTGAGGAACAAAGCTGAAGGTGGAAAAGGGGCTGCCCAGGGCAACCATCATCAGTGTCACCCAGCAAAGCAGGAGAAGCAAAAGCATCTATGAAGAACACTGCAGAGAGCAGGAGCCGAATACTCTCTGTGATGGTGAGGTCAGCGTGCCCAGGAGACATACGCCAGCGCCATGTCACTGTGTGACAGCAGGAGCAGAGGCAGCAGATGGTGAGGACAGGAGAGAGGGTGGGAAGTGTTCTGGGGTGGGGGCAGGTGCCACTGCCTCAGTGGTGTGAACAGCTAAGGGATACATACTGATGGAAGGTAAGGGGGAAAAAACAACAAAAAAGTTAAACTGGCATTCATGAATGATGGTCGTGACAGGGAAGGGAAAAGCAGAATGACCCAAAGGTACCCAAAGGGTAGAGTAATGTTGGCTGAAAACCAAGACAAGCTTAAGCCCAGCTGAGCACTAACAAGCCAGGCACCTGGCTGCTGCAAGTGGGAGCTGGGTTCAGGGGGGAAGGACCCCAGATTAACCAATAGCCTCTGATGCACCAGAAGGACCCCAGCCTCCAGCACCACCCCAAGAGCTGGTGTTGGAAATGAGATGAAGAAAGGGGCATGCCCTCCATAACCACAGCCACCAGGGGCTTTTGATGGATAGAGGGAGTCCAGAGAAAGCTGCAGGCTGGATTTTTTCAGGGTGACAACATCAGCTCAGCCACACCACAGCTTGGGAGGCACAAGTCCAGAGGTCCTCCTGCTGCAGCACTTCTCAGCATCCATGTGGCATGAGGTCTGCATGGCTGAGATATGCTCCGAACACAACATTTGCCATTGCAATGAGAGCAGGCTCGCTCCTTCCTACAGCTGCAGGCTTATCTGAAGGCTTGGACGAAAGCACAGCCCCAGCTTCTGAGTATAGACCACACATCTCAGAGTGGCTGAGCAGCATGTCACTTTAAGCACAAAATCTTTTCCAATCAACTGCAGTAAGGGTGGTGAGCAGGAGACAAACTCCCCTTCTGCCGATACGCAGCACTGATCGTCCTGCTGGCTTAGTTCCCTGACAAGCAGATGCAGGCACAAGTTTTGATCTCCAGCTACGTATTTAGCAGAGCCTGGTGGCTTCTGATCAGGGAGTTAAGGGAAAGCTTACACAGCTACCAGCGAGAGAGGCTTTTCATTTATCTGATTTCAATGTGCTCATGTTATCAGAGTCTAGAAGAATTCAATTAATGGGAATAAAACTCTTATTTGATGCAAGTCAGGAATGGTTCCCCCTGCCTGCCTGTAAATAGCTATACCCTTGAGATTCTGCCCTGATTAGGAGCCTTAGCAGCAACTGACTGGTACCAGCTGAACAGACACAGGGACCACACCAAAAGGAGTATAAACATCACCCAAACCACCTCCAAGCCACAAAGGCAACGCAGGGCTGACAGTCTCCATCAGGCCACGAGGACAACCCTAGCACAGTAGCACAACAGTGGGTCAGATAAACCCATCCAGATCAGCCATCAGCACCATGGAAGAGGGAGAAAGAACCAACACTGATAGCAATACACGCACACAAGATTTTTACCCAGCTACCTTCTCCTAAGGTTGGTCATTTTTAGAAGAAACATAAAAAGTAACATTACAAATCACTGAACCAGTGTAAACTAAATACACAGTGCAGAGTTCTTCTTAGGTGAAGATTTTTCTTAAAATCCTGCCATGGAGACAATCATGGTTCCAGGCACCAGCAGCGCTTGTCCTAGGAGATTTACCCAATGTTTATTCAATGCACATTTCACTAAAACATGCATTATTACATCCAGCCAGGAGACCAAACAAACATCCATAATTTCATTTGACACCTCCTAGCTACGCTGCTCTGACAAAAGCAACCAGAGGCATCCAGTGCTACTACGTGCCAAAGAGAAAAGAAACTTCAACTATTTCGCTAAGCCACTTCTACACAGCAAGAGGAATCACAGGCTGAGCCAGTCAGAATCCATTCGTTGGTTAACGCAGCACCAATAATACCTCCCTCCCGGCTGCGTACTTGGGAAACACATGTAGGTGTTCCTGCAACCTTCTTATCCAGAAACCTCAGGAACTCTTCTTCCTCTTCCCTAAGGGAAATTCAAGACATTTGAGGTTTAACAGCTGCAACAAACAGTCTCCTCTCACAAGAGAAAATATTCAGGAACAAGATAACAAGAGACACGGTTACAGAAACAGGATGAAAACACAGAAAAAGCCTCTAGGGTCTAAGCACTGCCCTAATGACTGCCGACTGCTTTTCAGAAAATCAGAATTCAAGTATACAGCTCTCATCACTGCTCACAGATCAAATAGGAATGGCAAGATGCAAATACTGATGCCTGCAAGAGAGGTAATCTAACCCACCATTTGTGAGCAACCTGCTAGCAATACCACAGCCCCTTCCAACACAGAAATATCTGCAAATGCCCTTGATCTTGCATTCATTCCCCAGTAGATTACTGTGCTTAACCCAAACATCCCTACTTCTTGGTCTGTGGGAGTTGAGAGCACAGTCTTTATTACACTTAATATGGCACAGGAATATATTCTCTATTTAAATTTGGTTGCAGATATATGAGAGAGGTTAAAAAAAAAAGGTTAGAAGGGAGATAGTGCCAGCTATGCTCCTTTATAATAGCTTTAAGAAAATTATTTCATTTAACTTACAGCCAAGAGGCACAGCAATTGTATAAAGCCAACTCAAAATTAGCAAATACATTTTGCCTCTACACAAGAAAAGAATGCAGATGCTAAATACATTATATAGACATTGAAGTGTCATCAAAGCAAAGAAAGTAAAAATAGCAAAGTTATCTGTAAGATGACTACTAAGCAAATGGATTTTCAAAAATATGCTTTCAAATACGACACCCTTTTCTAGGAGCTGCAGACATCCATTTAGCTTTATTAATTTCTAAATTCTTTCTTTTGATAATTTATTTTTGGCCTCATACAGTTGAACACACTATTGTACTTCCCAAGAAGCCTCTCTGCACTCTACACATACTCAACACTCAGGCATGTAATGAGAACGATGCAAAAACTGGTGCTCATCACCACAGAGCATCCTTAACATGGCATTTCTAGCATCACCTACACGCGTTCCCTCTATGTGAGACCATCCATTGGAAAACTGGAGTCTCGCTGTCTTCCAGCTTCACTCCTACCCCCTCCTCATCAACTCTACGGATCTCACTGGCCTTCGTGGCTCTGTTGGTGGCTTCCAGGACCTCCTCTGACAGGCAAGTCTCACTTTCAGCACTCCTAACATCAAGAAGTGGTACAGCTTTTTTCCTTTTCAAGCCAGTGCCTGGAGGAGATCAGATGTTACCACCTGAGGAAAAGCCTTAGTTGAAGGAAGCATGAGCAGTAGAGCCAGGCACTGTTCCTACTGTGTCTCCCAGTGGGTATGTACCTCCTGGTGTGCTGAAAAGCAGACAGTAGCCCAGCCCTCCTCCTCCAGGAGCTGCGTGTCAAATCTGGGCTGCCCTTCCTAGGGAGCACATTTCCAAGGCTCCAAGCCATTACGTTCAGATCATTAGGATGCTTTTAGCAGTGTATTCCAGTGGGTCTGCTAGCGCAGCTATTAGGTGTTGGATACACAGTAAAACTCCTCGTGCTCACCCCCTCTATATCCTCTGTTCTATATCCTCGTGCTCTTTTCTATATCCTCCTCCAAAATGGGCCATCCAGAAGATGAGGACAGCCTGATACTTGAAGCACACAGATTTCCATGCAGATGGGAGACAGGAGAGCCTCTCCAAAGCACAGCTACCTCAGCTCAAGTCAGTCTCAGGTGACACAGCTACACATCAACTTTGCCCAGGGGGAAAGAAACCTCCCTCCCAACACCTCCACTTTCAGTCAAGCACAAATCTGAGTAATTCCTCCACTAAGTGCTGCCCTTCCTGCTGTGGGTACAGCAGCTCTCAGGCAGAACGCAGCAGCTCAGCTCACCCAGGTCTGCTTTCCTTACGGAGTACAGAGCAAGGGCTTGGCGACTTAGAGCATTTGGCAGTTACGTGATCTGGATTAGATTTAACTGCTGACTAGCTCGTGGCATGGGACTGATTAGACAGAACAGCTCTCCATGTGCTGGTGACCCACAGATCAACCACGCATGGGTAAAGCATGCCACACAGCTCCAAGCAAAAATTCATCTTCCTCTGCTCCTAACACCAACTGTGAAATCAATCAGGGCACAGCAATCTTTTCCACGCTACACTCCCAAGGTGTGTAAGAGTGGCCTGCTTGGTTAATACCAGCAGGCAAACCCGTGGCCTCAGCACCATGTTTTTCCCCCCACACACTGGAATTTGCACACTGCAGTCCCACTGGGCAGCAGGAGGGTGACACCTTGCAGCAGAAGCTGCCAGGACACTCTGCAGGCCAGGGGCAACCAGCAGAAAGCCAGGTGGCAGCACAAAGCCAGCCAGCACCTCACAGTGTCCGTGCCCTCCATTGCAAAGCGCCTTAGCACCCGGCCAGGCAGCTCAGCAGCAACCCAGCAGGATTAGGCAGCAGAAGGCCAGCTGGCAGGAGCCAAGGCAAAGAACACAGGGGAGATGGAGCAGCCAAGGAGCAAGGGCTCTGTATGGAGGAGGAAGGGAGCAACACGTGCTGAGCCAGAGAGATGAAACGATAGGGTAAGAGGAGGCAGAGCAGTCTGAAAGCACACCGGAGATAAACGCGTTCAGATAATCACTTAGAAGGGAATAAATATTAGTAAGTACTATAATTACCACGAACACTTTACAAAGCCGTATGAAGAAACATGACTAGAAGAAGGGCTGGCACACATGCTTGTTGGGAGCTCCTATTTCAAGCTTGCAAGAAAGAACCAATGAGGCTTGACACCTGGGCTAGTAATTTGGGGCTGGCAGCCAGCCACAGCCCGTCGGCTAGATCCAAGTACTGGTAACCAGAGTTAATAAGTGCCAGACTCCAGCAGCAGGGCTTTCTGGAGCACAGGGCTCCCGGACTACTTCCGACAACAGCCTCCAGCCTTCTCCCTTGGCTCTCACCCCAGCCCAGCTCCACCTGCAGAGATGCAGAGAGACCTGGGCAGGTTCCTGTGGATGTGTCTGAATATAGGCAGCAGTTGTCCATGGAGTAAAACCTCAATTTACCCAAGCAGTCAAGTCCCCATACCCACGCCCTCTTGAGCTCTTCTTTCCTTATGAGGCAAACAAAAAACTTTTTGTTTTATGGAAACTCAGCGCCTCACTCTCAGGTCTCCTTTACTCTGAAGACCTCAGAAAACTCCCGTTTAGCTCAGCAGCCTGGCTCAGTGCCAAGTTCCTCTCACATTTAGCTCTGCAGAGTCCACAGAGCAATGCATCTACCTCACCCTGCTCCCAGCTGCCTCTAACAAGTTTATCAGCCTCCATACAAAGGCCAAAAGCCATAAAAGTGACAGTGTGCCGCAGGCAGGGACATCAGGGACACAGCTGGGGGTGAACCGATTGCCAAGGAAACAAACAAACAAAATCCCCAGAAAAGCCAGACATGCCTCCCATTTCCACTCTTCCCCTGTAATCACAATGGCTCCAGAAGGGAATTTATTTGCTGGAAAGCAAAGCAATCCGCATACGGTCAATTCTGAACTAGAAGTAAAACCAAACCACGAAAGACACCACTTGGCAGCACCACAACAGCTATGCACCAAAACCATCTCCAGTCACGTCAGCCCCTGATGAGCTGTTTGCAAGGGCTGCAAGAACAAAACCCAGAAGGCCAAACTGACCAAGCTTTACAGTAGCACTAGCGTTGCTCATGGCTACATCTCACTCCTCCCCTTAGTGCTCTAGCTCAGAGTATCTCCCATCTCTGCTTACTCCTCCACGTCACAGTGGCTTGCCTCTTCCTCCCCTCTGGGCCTGGAGGAGACATGCCTGCGAACAACAAGGAACAATAATGATGGAGTGATATTTGAAAGGAGCAGCCATAGAAGCAGTGCTGCTCTTAAGCACTTGTGCAAGTGAGGCAGAGACATATAGAGTGGCAAAGCCTTTCCCTTTTTGAGAAAACCTTCCCATCCTTCTACTGAGATGGTTTGGTTTTGTGATATCATTCAATTACTCTCAGGCTACTGAAATGCAACTTTAGCAGCAGCTAGAAAGGCAAGATGTTCTTTTGTCTCCTTGCCATTTCCTACTTAAGCTTTTTGTCATTAGGTGGTTTACTAACACACCTCACTGGAACACACTCTCAGCACACTGATGGAGGCAGGGTGAGCAACAGGTTCGAGCTGGCAATGACACACATGCAGCCACCCAGGACTCACAGCAGACAGCTGCAGACTCTTTGCTTTGTGATTTGCTCAAGCCTCACTTTATCTAGAGAGGAATCAGCCTGAGTCTCTGCAGAGCTGATAGGAAACAGATGCTGAATGTCACCAGACATTTAGTTAGAGAACTACTCCTTAAGAGTATGCTATATGAAAAGAGATGGCAATATAAAAATGGTGTTGAAACAAATTTAGCAGGTTATCATTATGGGGTATTTAGTAACCCAAAAGCCAGAGGCAAGTCATAATACTGTAGTTTTCCAGACACTGGCTGGAGGGCTGAACATCCATGGTATGAGCAGACAAGTCATACTGCGAGCTGAAGAGCCCTAGCAACAAGAACACCACCCAGTTGTGCTTGAAAAGCATTCCTCTTTCTTTTAGGCAGTTTTCCCAGTGCAGTAAGTTTGTGGGCAGGGTCTGCAGATAGCTATCCATCACACAGTGAGGAACACACTTCCAGGCTACAGCACTCTCCAGTTCATCTGAGTTCAACTAGCCAAGACACCTCTGGCTTCATACCAGCCTGTATAACCTTCAGGATAATGGCTGGACCAGGATTGATTGTGTAGGGGTACCAAAGAAGGCCAGGACAGGGGAAAGGAAGGAAGGAAGGAAGGAAGAAAACAACAAACCACAAGAAACAAAACACATATCTGGTCCTATAAATTCCTCAAGTCCCCCAGCGCTGAAGAACTCTCCTTCCCAAACTCCCTGTGATCCTCTCCCCCGCAATGACCACGGGTCTCTTTATTCTGTCTTTCACTTTAGTTAATGGGTCTGGTACAAACGTTCCAAGTATGCATTTGATTTACAATAAAAACTGCTTTAATAAAGAAATCTAACATGACGGAAGGTCAACTAGAAGACAACAATTTGTTTTAAAGCAAAACCTCCTGTGTAAATAAACAGGATTTGCTGGAGCCTCAGGAGATCATGCAGCCTGGCCAAGGCAGAAGGGAGGGAGCCTTCCCATGAGGAGCCCCATTTGGGGATGGCAGGAATGACACAAGAGTGGAGCCTGCCAGCTCAGCGTTGGTGGCTGAGGTAGGCATACAGCCTCTGCTAGGTACACAGCTTTGGCCAGACTGGGTTTGGAGTCTCAGGAAACTGTGTAAAGGCAGCACAGCCACATCCTGCCTTGAGTCCTGCAGTACATACCCAAAGGCAAGAGAACACAATGCAATGGCAGTATAGTCTGCTTGCAAAAGGAAGCTTCGAGTGGAGCACTTAGAGCACACCCAGATGGAGCAAGCATGATCTTGGCCACGGAAGCTAATAATGCATCTGGAAGCAGATGAGGTGCCACTGATGCTCCGAAGCTGCCAGCTTTAGTACACACAAACAGCCCCAAAGCTCACGTGGGCAAACACCCACCCTGCTGCCTTCTTTGCCAGCAGCAGCAAAGCAGGGGGAGCAGCAGCAGTGTGCTCCGGCAGCGCTCTGCTGCTCCCCAGGCAGCAAGCTCCGGTAGCAGACAGCCCTTCAGCTCATCCCTTGTCTCTTCCGGAGTCACCCCTGCATCATTATTCCCTCCAACATGCCATTTACAAGTGATCTGCAGTTTCAAGACCTTCCGCAGGCTGTACTCCCCTCCAGGAATCACAAATAAATCACCAATTACTATGCATGAATAGAGAGAGGAAGAGGGTAATGAGTCTATGTACATATATACATATGCAATGTTTGAACACAAAGAGCCGTAAATTGCATTCACAGGTGGCATTCTGGATACTGCCGGAGCCTCACAGACAGAACTATTCATAAACCAGTCACCAACATGAATGGATTCAGCATTCCCCAGAAGCCTATTGTGTTTCCTATATATTACACCATAAATATGAGTAGCATCAGACTTTACATCCCTGCAACAAAAAAAGAAGGTAAATCTTGTGGCTACATGCAGGATTAGCACTGGCTGGCACAAGTATTAATGGTCTCCTCGCTGCATGAGGGTTATTTACAGCACTTGCTCTATGTTCCCATTT
The DNA here is from genome assembly GCF_987193195.1 of Phasianus colchicus. NCBI lineage: Eukaryota > Metazoa > Chordata > Aves > Galliformes > Phasianidae > Phasianus > Phasianus colchicus. The sequence continues at coordinate 94,238,013 of NC_143436.1, read as the reverse complement.
TGTGCTCGCTGTGATGAAGTGCCACTTGTTTAGAGAACCCTGTAACAAACATCGCAGCCAGAGGGAAAGAAGCACAGCAACCCACCCACTCTATGCCCACACACCAGATGTGGGTTGCCAAGCCCTGGGTTGGCAGCTACACAGGTCCCGTTAGCTCGTTAACGCTCGATGCATTCCATTAAACCGTCCGCTGACTCCTTCCATAACCACCACTCCTCTCTCAGTGATTTTGATGAGTTTGCAAAAGGGGGCAGAAAAATCGAGTTGCGTTTCTTGTACGCTCAGCCCACGGCACCTTATCCAGGCAGGCAGCCTAGCGGTAACATTACTTGGTTGGAAAGCTGCAACCCCTTTACATCCAGCTGGAGCTTTACGTTATGAAACGAAGCTTTTCCCTCTCCCCCAGCCAATCCGTTACGCCTCAGTCGTACACACAGCACCCAAAGCACTGCGTGCAGCGTGAGGCTCTGAGTCGCATGGCCCCGCTCTTGGTGAGACCGTCAACTTGGTGAATGCACACTGGCTGCCTATGGTAACCCAGGTGAAAGCACCTAAATACAACTCGACATGGCCACGGGGTGCCCCTCGCTCCCACCCTGAGGAAGCCTCGGGCCGAGCAATGCCCTCTGCTGCTACATCACCGCATCAGCCGGGTGCGCTGGGACACCCAACCGCTCGCTCCATATTAGGAGCGCTTAATCCAGCACACTGTTATTGTTCTTCAGCCAGAGAGAGCTCTGGCGTGCAGAGGCAAAGCAGTGAGCATCTGCTGCCCAACTACACCCGTTCCGTGGGCTGGGTGGGCACCCGGCTAAACTTAGTTGTGAGACGGTTGGTTTCTGGGGGAGCTGCTGTTAGGGAAGTTTGAGCCCTCTCCAAAACCATCTCAAAGAGCCTTCACTCTCTCTCTCTCACACTTTCCTGAGGAAAGACAGCAGCATGAGAAACCACACGCAGGCATGCACAAGCACAAATTACAGATGTGGAAGCACGGCTGCAATTCAAGCGAAGCTGTCGTTTTCAAATTGGCAGGGCAGGTACGTGACAGCTCCCTGGGCAGGGGAAGCTGCCAGCCTTGCTCCTGCTCCAGCAGCATCGATGCGAGGAGGAAATCCCCCCGACAAAAAGGCAAATCAGAACAGCTCCGAGGTGACTCCACGCTCGCGGGCTGCCCCAGCACGAGGGTGCTTTCCGCAAACGCTCCCACTGACTCATGGGCACGGAGCCAGGCTGACAGCAAAGAAAGGCGTTCTGATCGCCTCGCGCTCTGCCGTTCCCAAACCCGTTGGGAGGGAACCTCCGACAGCGGGACCGAAAGGGACGCGTAACACGCGGGCGCCGTGGGACGGGACAAGGCACAAACGGCGGCGGGACGGGGAAAGGGAACTGCTGGAGGAGTTCGCGGAGACGGCACACAGCACGCCAACCGCGTTCCGCCGGAGCGGGGGCCGCCCTCCCTCCGCGCTCACCCCGCTCCGCCAGAACGCAGCGGAGGGCCCTCGTCCGCCCGCACAGACCTGCCAGTCCCTCCCGGGGCATCTCCCCTCGAGCGCCCGCCCGCCCGCTCCCACGCGGGACCCCCTCCCGCGGCGGCGATGCCGGCGGTGGAGGCGCAGCCCGGGTTCTACCCGCATGCACACGGAGGTGCTCCCCTCCTTCCCCCGCCCGCAGGACCGCGGCACACCGCGAGCCAGCCGCTCCCGGGGGGTCCCGTCCCTCCCGCCCCGCCGCCGCTGCTACTTACCGAAGAGGAGGACGAGGAGGAGGAGAAGCAGCAGCGAGACCAGCAGCGGCCGCGGGGTCCGCATGGCTGCGGGGCGCGGGGGCGGCCGCCCTTACCTCCCGCCGCGGGGCGCCGCGGGCCGCCGGCAGCCGGGGCGGGAGTCGCGCCGGGCCCGGCGGCACAAAGGGAAGGCGGCGGGGCCGGCACGGGGAGGCGCCAAGGCGGGCGGGGGCATCGCCCCCGCAGCGGGGCGGCCGCCGCGCCTCCCCTCCTTCCCTCCCTGCCCGCCGCCCCGCTCGGCTCTCCGGGGAAGAGGCAGAAGGAGAGCGAAAATCCTCCGGGCGGCTCGGGAGGAGGCGGAACGGCGGCCGGAAGCCCCCACGCCGAAAAGTTGCAGAAATCAACGGAGAGCGAGCGCCCAGCCGGCCCGCCGCCCTCACCTGCCCGCCCGGCTCTGTCGTCGCCGCCGCGGGGTGCCCGGCGCTTCCTCCGCGCCGCCAAACTCCGCCCCCGGCCCGCCCCGGCCCGCCCCGCCCAGCGGAGAGCGAGGGCTGCGGCGCGGGGTCCCGGCGGCAGGGCGGGGGGAACTGAGGCGGGGATAGAGCGCGGGGGTAACTCGGCTCTCTTTGTGTTCACGAGCAAAAAGCAGTCTTCGGGGCTTCGTCGGAAGCCGGCTTGCTGGAGAACGTCCTAAACGCTCCCTTTGTTCTGCGCGAAGCCAGCGGGGAGGGCCGAGTTTGGGCCGAGCCCGTCCCGCTGTCCCGGGCCCGCCGCGGTGCCTAAGGGGTGCTGCCCCGTGCCTGCGCCTGGGCCGCGTCGAAAGCGCATCCAGGAGGCTGCGAAATGCTCGAGTACGGTGCTGGGCACTGGGGGTTGTGTGGTTTGTAAATTAAAGATGAACGAGAAAGCCCTTCTCAAGAGTGCTGGTGTTCGACCGTTCCTGCAAACGAATTCCCCAGCTGCTCGCTGACTCAAGGAAGTTGAATTAGTGACAGGGAGAGGTAGCGAGAGTGAAGCTGGGGTCCCGCACAAACCATCCCTGCCTGCGCGCACAGCGCTGGATGAGGCCCTGGTGCCGTGCATGCAAGGAGCCAGCCTGTGTGTGTCACACGAAGACAGGGCACAGCCCCGACTTCCTGCTGCCCTGAGGAGCTGTGCAGCAGGAGGCAGGAGCTGCCTGGGTTGCCATATGGGTGCACTGCTATCCCCAGCGTGGCGGTGGTAGCAGATCCAGCGGCAGCCAGCACTCAGTGACCCAGCAGATTCTGTTCCTGCGGGCTAATAGCGTTAAGCTGTGACATTTTCCGAGTGGGAGGTTTAATTTGCAGCTCTGTCATGCGCTCGGAGCGGAGGAGCAGAACGATGGGAGAGGTGTGGAAGAGAAAGGGTTAGCAGTGTCTTTGCACTGGAAATGAAGCTCACGCTTTGGCCCTTGAGCTTTAATTACATCTACATTGCCTTCGAGTGAGAGTTGGAAAAGGAACAGGGGTGTTGATAAGAGCGGGTGGAAAGTGCTGCTGTGTTTGCCTTCTCTCTTAGGAGATTGTAGGGCTGAAACGTCACACAGGGGATCCAGCACATTCTTGTGTGGACAGATTATTTCCATCTCGGGATGGAAACAGAGGTACGATTCAGGCAAGCTGCCCAAGCAGGCAGGGCAAGGCCAGGAGCAGTGTGCAGGTTTCCTAGTGCTGAATGCACATCCCTCACCAGCAGAGCCTGTTGCAAGGGAATTCAAGAGGAATTTAGGTGCGTTCTTGCTATTTACAGCACATGTGTGAGCACAAAAATGCCCCGCGAAAATGTTATCACAGACACACTGAACATCCGCATCCCCTTCTCAGAGCTCTGGCAGGGTATTGCATTAATGCACAGGAACAATAAAAATGTAAAAAGAGCATGGAAATGACATTATAGCATTATAAGATTAATCCAATTCCAGTCGAATTAGATTACAATAATAACTGCATTTGCTAAAGTCGATTAATGGGAACCTGTGTTTCCAAATTTTCATCACCTTTGCACTTGTTCTTCCGCTTGACCCCAATAACAAAAAAGGTGTTAGTGTACACCCGAGCACTTCAGAAGGCTCTGCGATCTCTCCCTGATCTTTGGAGGAAAGCCCCATCCCCTATCCTGTATCTGTGGGCAACTGAGCCACCACTGGGGCTCACTGGCTGTTTCTAGCTGCTGGTGGGGCTCCCATGTCCTGCGGATGCTCATCCACTTTGGGCTCCATTCCCATGCCTGGAGGAGGAGGAACAGGATGGCCGCCTCTCAGACAGGCATGTGCAGCACGTGGTGACCATGAGGAAGCTTCCCAGGACAATCGTGCCATTGAGAAGCATCTTCCCCATGGCAGCCAGACTGTTTAGGTCAGGCCATGTGCGTGCTCTTTGGCAGGAGGATGCTGCAGTAGTATTTGCAGCGGGGAGCTGCATCCTTTGCCCTGGGAAGCAAAGTGACATCGTTGCCCCAATTCCGTGTGCTCTGCTCACCCAGGTAATGGCAGCAGAGCACGGCAAAATGCAGTCTTGGCCCATGCCAGGCCTGTGACTATGTGATTTGTCCCAAGATCCATGAAAGAAGATCCACAGCATTGGGGTTTTCAGGCTTGAGGACGTGCATGGGAGAGGTCATGATCAGGTCCAACCTCCCCTGCCATATTGCTGAAGGGGAGACAGGAGGCATACCTGGAGCTCAGGGCTACGGTGGGGAGGGATGGCCACAGCAGGGAAGTGGTGAAATCAGTACTTCTGGAGGTGTTCAATAATTTTGTGGGTATGGCACTGAGGGACGTGCTTAGTGGGCATGGTGGGTGTGGGGTGGTGGTGGGACTGGGAGACCTTAGTGGTCTTTCCAACCTTGTTGATTCTGTGATTCTATGATTTAGCTGGACTGAAATGTTGCTGAAAACATTTTCTCCAGATCTTATTTACGCTGCAAAGTTTTCAACATCGGTTTCACCCAGAGGAAAAAGAAGATATTTATATTTAATGGCCAGCATTTAAACTGCTTTAAAACGATCTGAGAGGCTGCAGTTGGAACAGAGATAAAACGCTAACTGCACTGGCACGTGGCACAGCGCTGCCATTGCAGGAAGGCTGGCATCAGTATTTGGGTGCAGCACAGCTCGGGCTGCACCCCTGCACCAGCACATGTTGTGTGCTTGGCACCAAGGCAGCTCCCTGGCTACTGATGAAGAGAGTTCCCATTTCTACTCTGGACAGAGGGATGAGAAGAGACAGAAGGAGGGAAAAGCACAAAACCCTATGTATAGATAGATCAACATGCTTCCAGATTTCCAGGACATCTGTCAGCAAGCACCAGAGTGTATGGCAGCTAATCCCTTTGCACATTTTCTTTAACTGTTGCTTGACGGAAGAGTATGCCAATTATTTCATAAACGTCCCCACGTCTGAAGTGGCTCTCTGCCTGGGGTCATGATCTGTCTGTGAGGCAAGCGTGACGCTATCAGCTTGGGAATGCTGCTAGGGAAACATCTCGCTGAGTGATGTGCAGCGACCCCCAGCATGTGCTGAGCTCAGAGTGTTTGCTGGAAACGAAAAAGTCTGGAAGTGAGGCGGCCGCTCAGCTGCTTTCTAATTCTACCTGCCAAAAGCAAGCTCGGGTCCCAGGTTTGTGACGTTCTGTATGTTGATAAAGATTTCCTGGTGATTTGTGTGTGTGCCAGCGTGAGGCAGGTGAGTAAAGGACTGGATTCCAGCCTCGTGGTTATTGGCAGAGCATCAGTTTGTTTTCTTATTTTCACTGGGAAGAAAAGTGTCATAGAGAAATGGGCAAATAAACATTCCCATCATCAGCGTTTCTCAGGGGCAACCAGAAAAATGGTGAATGTTTCATTAGCAAAAAGAAGAAAAGAATTCCTTTGCCAAAGTGACTTTTAGCCTCCCGTTCCACAGGACTTTGAGCTCCTGGTCATACTTCACATTTGTCCACACAATCATCTTGAAGAAAGAAAATTGATTGCCTGGCGAGATCTAATACTGTGGGACTCTCTGGGTGTGGCTGAATTCTTTCTGAACAGTCCTGGGCAACTGTACAAAAAAAAAAAAAAAAAGCAGTTTCTCTGCTGCTGTCATCTATCGTGAAACATTTCTTTCATCCAGTTAGCTATGATAAGCACTTTGATTGTTACTCTGAAAGAAGTATGTAATCATTAGGCTTCAGAGTCCACGCCTTCATTTCCGTGATTGAAGCCAATTCATAATTCATACTTGTTTCAATATTGGCCTGACAGCAGATTTTGGAAGATAGCAGCAACCTGCTTGCATTTTGTTGTGGGCGTGGGTCATCTTTAAGCAATAACCAGGTGATTTGGGAATCATCTAGGAGGGAGAAGTCCAGGATGCCCTTCCCGTACTTCCAGGACTGTTTTGCATTTTACATTTGGGAATCACCACATACAACTTGAAGTACTTATGAAAGCAGGAATGAAAGGCCAGGACTCTCACCTTCTGCCTGGATGCCTGAATGTGAAATTTGAAGACTTGATCCTCTTGTTTGTCCTCTCCACCAAATTGTTCTTTTTTAAAAGGAAAAGTCCTGGGGGACCTGGCAGGCAGCAAGATGAACAAGAACCAGCAACTCACCCTTGCTGCAAAGAAAGCTCAAATGGTACCATGGCTCAAATGGCTGTATTAGGGGAAGTGCTGCCAGCAGGTGGAAGGAGGAGATCCTTGTCCTCTGTTCAGCACTGTGGGTCCAGTCCTGGCCCCCCAGTACAAGAGAGATCTGGACATACTGGAGAGACTCTGGTGAAAGACCATGAAGATGACAAAGGAACTGGAGCATCTCTCCTATGAGGAGAGACTGAGAGCTGGGGTGGCTCAGCAGCTCAGCCTGAAGAGGACTCAAGATGGATCTTAGCAATGTTTATGAATACCTGCAGGGATGGTACAAAGAGGACAGATCTAGGCTCTTTCCAGCATTGCCCAGTGGCAGGGTGAGAGGCAATGGGTGCAAACTAGAGCACAGGAGGTTCACTCTGAACCTCAGGAAGCACTTCTGTGCTGTGCAGGTGACAGAGCACTGGCACAGGTTGACCAGAGTGGATGTGGGATCTCCTCCTTGGAGGTCATGGTGCTGGGCAGCCTACTCTGATTGTAGTGGTTGTGGAGAGCAAACAGAAACAATGAAGGCTCAGTGATTGGTTTAGGACTCCAGTAGTTGGGAACCCTGCTTTAGCTTTGGTCTCAGCTCACCTCAGGGTTACAAAGCTTTGTGGTTCAGTCCTTCCCATTCAGCATTTCATCCCCCATCCGAGGAGCACAGCCCCGCAAGGCAGCCCTCTCCAAACACGAAAAGCTTTGTTCACTCAATTCCAACCCCAACTGCAAGCTCAGAACATGGGCAGCTGGGCACCTGCCTGCAGCACACAGCTTCTGCACCACTCTGCCTGTGACTCATCACCTCCGACTCCTCAGCTCCTGGAGTCTCCCAAGGGAGGCAACAGGTTCTGTGCATTAGTGCTGTAGCCAGCTATTTTAAATTAGTGCACTGGCAGAGCAAACGTTGTCCTGCTCCTTTCATTCAGATGTTGGCAGCAGCTTCCCCAACCCGGACCCACTCTGCCCTTATAACAACCAAGCGGGTAAGCCTGCAGGTGAAAAAGCAAACCTACATCTCCAGAACCAAATGAAGCCAGGGACACCTCTCTCACTTCTCTTTACTGTCATCTCCCACCCTTTTGAATTGGGAGAGGAGGCAACAGGTCTGTGGGATGCTCACTGCCAGGCAGATTTGCTGTCCTCAGCAAACGTCTTTCCTGCAGACTTGTTTTAGGATAATAAGGTCACTAACGCATCCTTCTCTGCTTTGGTTTCCACCCCAGGATGAAAAAGTAGCACTCACTGCAGCATCTCATGCACTTTCTGGCAAGTGCCCCCCCTGCAGCAGAGGAAGAGCTGCCAGTCAACATGGTAGCACTTGGACTGATCTGTGTGGGTGCGGAGACAGAGGTCAGGTCTGATCCTAACCTTCTTCCAACGCAGAAAGCAATTAGGAAAACATACCCAAAGCATTCTGGCAGAAATACACCAAAATGAGATGTTTGCAAATATATCACAGATTGGACTAGATGATCTTAGAGGTCTTTTCCAACCTTGGTGATACTATGTATGTGCTGAACAGACCAGCAACAGAGCCCAAGAAGGAGCAAGGCAGAAGTGTTGCAATGTGATAAGAAGCTAAGTTCCACTTCCACCTCAGCAGTCAAATACAGCAGCATTATAATGCAAACACAGCATCATCATGCTATTTCACAACTCACACAGATGGGGTGGTCCTTCACACTCGTCACAGGATCTTCCCCATACCAGCAGGACGAGTCATCCTCTTGCTGGGCAATGGGGTGATCTTGGAAACTGTCATAGTTGTTAGGATCAACAGGCATGGAGTGGGGCTCCTGTGCACGTTGGGAGAAAAGGGAAAAGAAAATGCCCTGATTCACAGCTGTTGATCAGTAAGCAAAGCTGCAGCAGATGCATGGAGATAGAGGAGCATAAAGAAGCCATGAGACAACATTAATCATTGTGATTAAGTTACTGATGTGTCTATGTCTGCAGTAACTTTGTTTACTTTTTAATGGCCACGTATGACAAGAACTCAGGAGGGATGTGAAAAGGGTTGAGAACAGAGTGCTATGGATGTCCACAAATGTCTCCTCACTTGTTGCACAGGTACAACCCAGAGCTGTTTGTTGTGCAGTGGCTCTAGTGCAGGCCATGTGCTGTGGGGCAGGGATGCCATGCAAGGTATTGGTGGGGAGGACTGGGAGCAAGAATGGGCTGGGCTTAACATTGCTGAGCTTGAGCTTTTGACGGCCATCCCTAAAGAAACAATAGACAGAATTACGTTTTAGCTCGGACTGGAGAATATGGATGCAAAGAAGAGCAGCAGGATGATTTGTAGTCAGCTCTAAGACAGTGGTTGGAATTCTGTTGGTAGGTGAGGCTGGGGAGTAGAGACAGGACCAGTTCTGCCCTCTCAGAGCCAGGAAGCTGGCAACCTAAAACAAGGAGGATTTAATCTGTATGGAAGCATTTCCACTTCAGGTGCTTGTCAGTGCCTGAAATGAAAGTGCCTTTGTTGAGAGAGAGAAGGAAAAATAAGAAGAGCAGGATCCCCCTCTGTGTCTTGTGCATCTTCCCCTCCCTCGCAGGTCAGCCATCAGCAGCCCTGCAGGAGGCATTGCATTAAGTGAACAGCAGCAATGCTGCACCGTCAGCACAAAGGGGTCCTACAGCTGCTCAGGGAAGCCATCAGCCCCCTCTGAGGGCAGCACATGAAGTTTAGCAGAGTGGGGCTTAGAGCAGGATATAGGGGGATCAGTATTAAGAAGGACTCACTGTGCCCAGCTATCCCATTTGCAGTACAGCCCAGCAGTCCTGCCAAACAGCAAGCAGCATAACTAGGTAGAGCTTCCCAGAAGGGAAATTACAGTCCAAGTGCATTTTCTCTATAGGAAATCCAAAAGAAGGGAAAAAAGAAGCCCTTATCTATATTTATAAGATGAAGCTTTTCCTACACGAATAAACCTCTTAACACATTTTTCTGGGCGCTGAGGTTATATATTTAATAGGTTTTTCTGGTATCACTTAAAAGTAGATCACCACCATGCAATGACGCCTGCTGCACTCTTTTTCTGGCATCCTCACTAGCTCCCTTCACCCGTGCCCCCAGTAACTGGAGCACCGAGTGTTATTCTCACCAGACTGCAAGAGAGGTTTTTCCTTTACTTAGGAACTTCTCCTGCAGAGCTGCTTGATCACCTCCTTTTTTGACCCTTCTTCTAACAAAGAAAGGATAAGACACTTCTTGGCAGGGGAGGGAAAGCTCGAACCCTAATATGACCCTAATATAACTTGGCATTTGGACTTCTGTCTGACCTCTTTCCCCTTTCTGCTATGCTGTGGACAGAAGTTTCATTTTGCTGCTTTATCATCTCTTCCCTCTTTATTAAATGCAATAAGTTAAAACTGCTGCTGTTTCTGCTGTCTCTCAGGAGGGCAGAACTGAGTTACTCTGGTGTCATTCCTGTGCTCCTGACCTAAGAGAAAAACAGTGGTGGCACTGCACTCCTTTGACTCTCCAAGGAATAAATATCATGCACTGATTCTTGAGCTGTAGCTCACTGCAGAGTCCTTCTCTGTTTCCTCCATCCACTTCCCACTCAGGACAAAATAAATGCCTCTTCATCTCGAGAGATTTATCTATTCACTTTCTTGCATGGACAGAAAAAACATTTCTTCCCCCGCAACAATGCAGCTAACTCTGGGGTAGAGCATGACAGCTATTTCACAGCACAGAAGGGGTGGCAGGGAAAATGCAGTTGTTTTTGTCTGTAGAGATGGAACGGCAGATTGGAATGGCAAAAACTGCAATTTAACTGGAACCTTGAGAAATCCTTCACGGTTTTCATAATTTAGTCCAAACGAGAAAAAACGCTGCCTGTAAAGACTGGGTCACCAAAGCGCAGGCTGACTCAAAGGGAAGGGCTCTGTTTAGTGAAGCACAGCACTATCTACTATAGCACCCACGTACTTCTTAGAAGTCTTTCCATCTCCCAAGTGAGTAAGCTCGTTTCTGCTTACTTGTGAAACCGGGCAAGCTCAAAGGCAGGAGCATGTAGCTTGCAGGTGAGTGAGAAAAGGTGTGGGTCGCTGCTCCTTCTCCTGCCCCAGATGCCGCTCACAAGACGTATTCTTATCTTACCAGATTAGAGGGCATTTTACCCTTGTGAGAGCTGGTATTATTTCTAACAGGTAGGTATTAGCCAACACTACCCCTTCTCCCCGCTCTTACCCCAGTTTCCCAGCCCAGATCTGCTCCAGAAAAAAAGGCAGAACTGCATCCCCGCTGAGGCTGGATCTGAGTTTGCACCTGACGGAGAGCACAGGAAGGTGAAAGCTCCCAGGTATCATGGTAATTAGCTCAATGTAATTATCTGCTCAAGACACTGCGGATAATTTGGGTGTTTGATAATTGGAGCTTCTGCAAAAGCAAACCCTCTCTGCACGGTTAAGAATGGAAGGCCCTGCGTGGCAGATGCAAGCAGAATCCGAGCATTCACAAAGGCAGACACCTCTCCCACTGCCTGAAATCAGCTCTACAGAAGATGCAGGATGTGACTTCCAGTCACTCCTAAGACACGTGTGCCCTCTCTCCAGCCCTGGCCATTTTTTTATTCATTTGCCTGGAAGTATTTTGCAGCAGAGATCTCTGAGCAAAAGAGGCTATATGAGAAGCGAAAGAGTGACTGATGCATTATGCAGCATCCAGTGACAACAAGGGAATTAGATTTTGATATGCTTGCTGAAGTCTGCTATTTCTACTCTGGTACCTGGTGGTCAATTCCTTGCCAACATCTGTATAACATCAAACATTTGCATCCATATGGAGAATGTATAATTAAGGCTTGCTGCATACAACTGTGAAAACTTTCTCATATCTTCCCTAAATTGCATTGCAACCCCCAGATGAGGGCTGAGAGCCAAAATGGAAAAAGTCTGGCATAAATATTTAACTAACTTGAAATACGTATTTCTTAACTATTAGCTAATTATTTTGTGCCATCCATAAACGGCATCTGGTTCTTTAGCACAGGCTAGGTACACAAGGATGATGAGGCTTGGACACGTAAGTGGGAAATGAAACGTGACTTTATGCTAATTAATATTAATGAATGGATCAAGAACCAACATCTCTTTGAAAATATGAGCTCAATAGGAGCTCGAGTGTGATTCATTATGATTAGTGCTAGGGTGACAACCACTACCAATCTCAGAAAAGCCTCTGTTTCTCTGATGTAGCATCTCTTCGGGAAAGACTTAATTGGCTTCTAGAAGATGCGAAGATGAACAAGTGAGGTGGCTTCAGACCTTACTGTGGGTATGTGTGTGATTATACCCTGGAATAAAAGGAATAACAGATCTCTTTATGTGGATGTGCTGAGGGTCCCCTGCTTCGGTTTGGTTTGCCCCAGCAATAGCAGCAGCAATGCTGTCAAATCCCTGCCATACTCAGTCCCTTCTTTCAGCCCTCAGTCTCTCTTCCTTCAGACTCAGTCTCCTCCTCTCCATACACCACCTGCTCTGCTGCTGTTGCAGACCACCTTGGCAGCCAATAGCTCAGCTCTGAGAGTACCTGAACTGAACGTGTTTCACCAGGGAAGGAGAAAGTTTCCCCTCTCTTTTACACAGCACCTCTCTGGAACATGCTCACCACAGTGGAATGTTTGGAATATTACCGGAACAATTTTCTTCCTTATCTACTTCACAGCCATGTGATGGGAACTGTTTCTGCTCTCTTCTTTCAAGTCACTCTGGACTACTCTCCATTCCTGAAACAAGCTAAGCAGTAACAGAAATGCTTTTCCTCATCTGAAGAACTTGAACAATCATTATTTGGTGGACAGTCGCTTTGCTTTGCTGAGATGTCTGCACATCACTTAATTTCGGCAATGAGCTCCTCTGCGGATAGATCTGTAGCTTTAGTAGGGCTCAAAAAGAAATCCTAGACCATTTTTCTTCAGTTAATCTTGTTCGTTTAAGGAAAAGGCCTCCAAGTCGGCTCTTGCCCTCAAAGCAGCTCCTGAACTTGCATTATTATACACAGTTAGAAAGTATATTAGTGTTTGGGACTGCATCCATCTTTTTGCTATGAGTACCTAGAAATTACCATTCATCTCATCATTCACCAACTATTTCTGAACTGCATTCTCCATTTCTCAGTCAGTGTTCTCCTAAGAGCCAGTCTATCAGCTAATTTCCCTCCGGTCTTGAACAAACAGCAGCAAAAATCAGCTGAAGGCCTGATGCAGTTTTACACCATCATTTTCCTGAATCAAGCAAGTCCTAAAGATCCACCAGGACCAATCGTATATCCCCAGAAAGTGAAAAAGTCCACTGTCTCTGAACTGTCATTACAGCTCCCATTTTAGCATTGCCACTCCTGCATTATCTTCACCACTCTCTCAAGTCTTTGTAAAATCAGTCCTGTCATTAAGACTAACAGAGAGAGAGAGCAATCAATGCACAACTTGTGTTGCTGGCTTATAACGGGAATTGGAAACTAGATCTAGGAATCCTTCCCCAGGGTAGTAGTCTATCATGTCTTGTGACTTGGTCTAAAACTCTTATCTTTCCTCCCATCTTGCTCAAGACTGGATGGAAAACTGAGTTAACAAAAATGTAAAGAATCTTTCAATGCAGCAGAGACTGCTTCAGATTTGAGCTTCCCAGGGGAAATAAATGATGAACAAAAACAAACAACAGCACAGCTCAAATGATTCCTCCCCTCACCACAGTCCTGAGATTTCATAATTGCTCCCTTCATGGCCATTTTGGTTTGTAATATGCAGAGAAAAGATTTCCATTATAGCTGTGTTTACTTAATCACTATAATTTTTTTTAAGTGAAGTTCAGGCTGTTCAAAACACCAGGCTGCCAGCCCCAAGAAAATTAGCCATCAGCTAGTTGCAATGGAAGCTGCTCTACTATGATCTGTTTCAAAGGGTTGCTGCCTAGCCATCTCTTGGTGCTCAGATGAATCATCCATCTCTAGGAGTGAGAAGGCTATTTACCACAGTCTGTTACACTCTTGGCCTTATTGGGCAAGATGAGGAAAAATTTCTGTGTTCTTATATGTAAAAATGAAAATAAAAATCAGTCTCTGGAATGGGATGATCACATGGGATGATCTGAGACTAGAGTGAAGTCCACCTTGGGGAAGCTGGAGGACTGACAAATGAAGAATTCATTTCAGAAAGCAGCAGCACATTGACTACACCTGCAACACAGTCCTTCTCAGCGAGGTTATATTGCATATTCTCATCATGCATGGCAGAATATACTGGCATGAATATTTAATCACGCAGGGTAAATATAAGTAGATTGAAATTCTAAGTGATGACAACTTTCAGATGACCTGGGGCCAGACTAGAATTTGTGATTTAGAATGGGAAGGCTCTACATCCCCTTCCCATCCTCCAGCACCATTTATCCCCTGCAATGTGAATTGGGAAACACCTCAGCCTTTATAAAAGCAGCAACAGCTAACACACAGGAGGCTTAAGAGAAAAGGAGCTAAGACATGGAAATAGTGAAAACCTGCAGCTGCTGGAATGAAGACACTTGGACAGAGTGTATAAGGTTTCTTGTCACTCCAGGCAATTGGCAACATTAGCATTTTGTTGGCACTCTAATAGTTTCCAGCACCGTAAATCAGTATGGTCAAAACCCAAAACAGATTTCCACTGCTATTTTCAAGCCAGATTGACCTCAGTTCAAAACTCCCTCATTCTGCTTGTAAACAAAACCCAGTAGTGCAGAAGATGAACTTTGTTGGTCCTACTGTACTTAGGACCCCAGAAGAGATTTCACAGAGCATACTAGTGGTCCTCCATCACATAGTCCTTTCTGGAGGTGCTCCACCCTCATCCACCACACTTTCCAAAATCTTTACAGGTAAGAGAGAAGAGAAGAAAATGGAGCGCACATGCATTGGTTCTGGGAGATGCAATAGACCAGCTCTATCATAATGTCAGGTGCCCAAGTCCCATAGAAACAAAAGAAAGCAGACACCTCAATTCTTTTGGTCTGAGGGCTTGGTGCCTGATTAGACAAAAAAAGATGTAAATTGTCAAGAAGATGGGGCATTAACAATCTCATTTCTTCCCGTAGGAAATTGTGCAAAATCCTCCCTTTCCTTTTATAAAAAAAACTGTAACTCATTTCATACTCTCTGCTGATAGGAATGTAATTAAGACATTTCAGCAAGATTGTCAGGCGCCATGAAAGGTCCCTGCATTGACAGCACCAAGTATTATCCTCATTTCCTAGTGGGAGAGATTGAGAACGCAGAAAGTTCAATATCACGCCTGCGTGCAGAAACAAATCCATGTAAAGTGGAGCTATCATAGCAAATTTTAGCAAACGTGTTTGCATTGCAGAGGTAGAGGGAGGATGCAAGAGGAATCTCGCTGCACAGGCGAGATTCGGAGATTAGAAGAGCACCAAGTGGCCAGGTGGTGAGGGAACCTACTTCCGAGTTACAATCGCAGTGATTGCAATGAATAGGGAGAGTCTATGATTAAAGACACGCCTGAAAATAACAGTAATGATTTCCTCTTGTATGCCTTTGATCAGACAATCTTACCGTACTGTATAAATGAAACCTCCCAGCATCTCTGTGAGGTTGGAAAGCCTTCTACTGACATGAACATGTCAGAAATAAATAGCAGCTGAATGGTGCTAGACAGGTGATGGCTTAGGTAATTCACCCTCTCTTGGAAGAAGAGCATCTGGATATGGAATTTGCCCCAATTATAGAGAAGGAATAGATCCTCAATATGAGCTATATTGGACTAGATGCATAAATTACTGTGCAGAATGATCCTCCAGCCCATTCAGTTCTTATTTCCACAGGTGAAAGTGCCAGTAAGGAAAATAATCACCTGTCTGTAAGGATGATTTTAAAAGATGAAGACATTGCCCATCAGGAACACCACTGGGACTCATCAACACTTTTCAAACAGACTGCTATTGGTAACCACCAGGAGGTAAAGACTGCGGTTTTAGTCACTAGCTCCATAGGATTAATTTAAATTAGCCAGCTGGAGAGTAAAAATGTATACTTATTACCCTTGTGCACTGTATTGCCCAGAACAGAATTGTACAGGACCATCGTATTTGGCTGTGATCCAGACCTGAAGTGTGCAGCACTTCACCTTCCTCAGTAGGAATCAGGAGCTGTATGGGCAGCTTTTGAACTCAGCTCACTGGGCCTTACTGCTAAATCCCATCAAAGGTCAGGAAACATCACTGAATATTTCTCTTGCAAAAAGAGACGTGGACCTGAAACTGAACAGTACGTATTGCTTACTTTGGCAAGACTATGTCTTATTTTTGTAATTATTTGTGTTTAAACCAGTTATGTTTGGTCTCGATGAAGTGCTGAGAGGGTTAAATGTGGCCTGGCACTTATTCCTCTTGTGATTATGTTCATCCTCCTCTCACCAAGAAAGAACCCAAAATACATTCTGATATTCAGATCTAGCTATTTTGGTTTGTGCTTTTCTCTATTAGTCAGTGAATATGAAATGACGCTTTACTGATTCAGAAGCTATTTGTATAGTATTTTTCAAAGATAAGTTGTAGGGGTCAGACACCCCAACTTCACTGTTATGACTGATTACCATAATTCCCGGTCCTTCTCAAGAGCCAATAATAAGCTGCCTACTTTAATCCTATTTAGATGTTTGATTTGGGTGTATTTTTCAGCAGAAAGATTATATAAATACAAAGTGTTGATGGAAAGCCTTCATGCAGAAATGTAACCAAATGCAGTTTTACCCCTAATTAAGGCAAGCAATCATTACCTGGCTAGTCAAATGCCAGAGGTGCTCTCCAGTTGTCCGGAGGGTCTTGATAGTCCTTAATTTATCTAGGGCCATGTCAAAACAACATCCTTAAGAATTTATATTTTGAATGTGTTTTGGGAAGAAAGACTTGATCTGCATGCCTTGAAAGCCTTCAGAAAGGAGAGGAGGTCCCAGAATAGTGTATTGTTCATCCCTCACTGCAGGAGCAGGGTGTGCAGGCAGGGGTCTTCCCTCACCGTTTTGGGGGCCATGAGAGCTGGCCAGGCTCAGCACTCCTCTGCAGGCAGAAGAGATGGAGCCAGAGGCGAGCTGCTCTGTTCTCCCCTGGAGCAGACTGAAGGCTTTCCACAAACAGCATAGAAGGCATTAGCTTTGAGAGCCCTCCAGCCACCAGCCCAGAGCTATGGCTGCAGAAGAGTCTGATGTATTTGTTTGGGAAGCAGTCATTAGCAACACCAGCCTCAGCACACATCAGCTCCCTCTGCTCCTCTCTCAGCCCTCATCCCCACTCATCTTGAGTCTAGCTGGGACTCGCTAGAGGGAGGAGAGCTGCTCTGTCCTTCTTCTCTGTACTACTCTCCCACCACTTTCTGCCCTTGTAACAGGTACTCAGCTAAGTACTGTTGTGTTTAATGGTCTTCCTCCACCCCCATGTAACCTACTTACACATTTTCTGTGAGCCCTCTGGCCTGGCGTGCGTATTCCGGTCGTATGACAGCTGCTTCAGGAAGAGTCATGTGGCTGCTGTAATTAAAACAGGGTGAAAATGGGATTCCTCTGCTTTCCAAGAGGAAAAAAAATGGAAGAAGGGAAAGAGACTGTTTGCTGTGAGAGTGAGGGTTAAGAGACAAGGCTGGAAGATCTTGAATGTAGTTGTTTTCACTGAGTTGCCCTGAAGTGATCAGGCTCTGAGATATCAACAAATCACTCAAGTGACACTAATGATAATACTCATATAAGGAAAGAATATGGTCATGTTTGATTTTTTCTGGCTTCCTTCCCTTTCCCTAGCTTCCCTGAAATAACTCGTGAGGACTGAGCACACCAAGCAGAGATTTCTACTTCTGTTCCATCTCTCTTCAGCATCCCCAGTTTTGCAAAGAGCAGAAGCAGAGCACCCTAGAAGAGTTGCTGAGCACAAATCTCATTTGAGTTGGTGCTGCTAGTTCATTACCTGGGGTTTATACACAGTTCTGTACATTCTGCATTTGTCATGGTGTACATCTTGGTGTATTTCAGGTGGAAAATCCTTGAGGCAAGGAAGGAGTCTCCTGAGTAGCACATGCACACCATGTCCCTGAACTGTGAGACAGGGAGCAATTTCCCAATTGCAAGGCATTCAGCTCCTGAAAGATCCAGGTCAGTGCTGTGCCAACATGGTCTCCTTCCTCTGAATTGACACATGTTGTTCTCTAATTGAAGGTGAGTGTTACATGGTCCTATTTGGCATTGTGGTGGCATTGCACATTGTTAGGGGCCACCCTTATATACGATAGATGGATAGATATACACAGGAGGCAATGTAGGGTACCTGAGAGCTGTGGTGCGTGGGCTGTGAATAGTGAAAAAACTGGAAGGTAGATGGGATGAGGGGAAAGAAAAGTGGGACAATGCAAGTGAGAGCTTCTGTGGAGGCAGTTACAAAGATAGGCCATGAGTTTAAAGCCCACTCTAGGATGATGTTGGTCCATCAAAGCAAGGTGAGGGAAACCTCAATTTCTCATTACCTGACAAAAGACAGAGGTGGTCCTATGCCACAGACTGAGTCAGCAGGAGGCATCATTAGTATGTCCTGTGTGGGAGCACCATAGGGTAACTCAAGTTACAGATGTCAGAATACAGTGCATAAATTATAGGGGAGGGGGCTGTAATGATAAAGAAGTATGGGCTCTTTATGCATGAAATCAGGTGAGAGAGCACATTTTAAGTCATTTGGAAGAGGAAGAGGGGATCCAACAGAGAAATGGCTGTAGCATGCTGAAGAACTCACATACTGAGTAATGTGGAATATGCTGCAATGGAAGCTTTGAGTGCCATTCACATGACTGATTCTGAAGAGGCATGGAAGCAAAGGTTGCACTGCTTCCCTTCAAGTTAGCTTGAAAGTACTCCACGAGTAGTCTTGCAAATGCTGTGTGGCTGAAAGCAAATCCACTCTATAAAGAGAGCCCCAAATTAGCATAAAATAAACGAGTACTTGTAAAATCCCCAGCAATATCCTTCACTCTACAACTCTCCTGAAAAGTTAGGAACATAAATAATGAACTGGAAGGAAAGGAGAGGCAGCTACTTGAAACCTCACTCTGTCAAGGAGAGCATTTGCTAGAATAAACCCTTGGTTTGTGGGTTGATTAGAAGAAAGCTGGATCTAGCAGGCAGAATGGAATTAAGCTTTAAGGCTGTTGTTGAAGCTTTCTGCCACTTTCTCTTTCCTTAACCTTGTTTCCAAATATTGCAGTCAGATGCTTAACTTTTGGGGGGAAGGTGTTATAGTAAACTAACCTTGCCGTTAATTCTGTCTGGTAATAAGATGTAAAGCTGATTTGTAAGTCACTTTTTTTTTCCTTTTTTTTCTTGTTACAAGGATCAGAGATGTTTCTTCAGGGAGAGCAAGATTCTTTCCAAGTCTCTCCCAGCCGGAGCTAACTGTAGTATTGCTGTTAGCCAGGACACAAGTTTTGTATCTCTTTGCTAGGGCTGATGCCCAGGAGAAGGGAATTATCTTTGGGGTGCAGCAAGAGAGGTGAGAGGACAGCTTGTGATGCTGAGAACGACTTGCTCATAAAAAGTGACTGCAAGAATTCATCCATGCGGGGGGAGCTGAAGGTACCGTCTGTGCCAAACAGTCTCCTGCACATTAGCCCAATGGGCCATGAGGCTCAGAAGGAAATTTGGTCATTATTTCTTCTGACAGGGATGGAGGTAGCATAGGGCCCTAGACACCGAGTTACCCATCCTGCCACAATAATTCTTTCAGAAATGCCATCACTCCTAAGGCCATTTAGCATTTGGGCAGTTGTTCTGATATACTCTGTGTGAACTGCTGCTCAATAAACTATAATAAACCTATTAGATAGCTTTGCTGAAGTGGACTGCCAGGTTGGGCCGGGGAATCTCAGAACCATTTTTCATGGCATTCAGTTACATCCTAAGCAACGGACTAATATGAATTAATGTTGATGTGATGGAGCGGTGTGGTCTGAAGATGACCTTTTCCTTTTATCCTCATGTTATCTATTTTCTGAAAGCTCTCCCTCCTCTTGCTGCAGGGCAGGGCTGGTCTCTGTGCAACTGCAGAGGGGTATCATGCCCACATTTGACATAGGGCTGCCATCGTTTGGGGCTGGGGAACCACGCTCCAGCAGCTCCTAAATTATAAGAGAAAAAGATTTTTCTCCTCGCTATCTGAGGGCTTTTAGTAACACAGTACACTTTTCTTTATTAATTAATGTTATATTTAAAATATAAGTAGCTTCTTATTTCTGCTCGCTACTTATTGTAATGCCTCGTCAGCACTTCAGGCCTTGTCTTTCTCATCAGCCCTTGAGTTCAGTTCTACCCACAACGTGTTGGCCCCGGCCAAAATTACAGCTGGCCTGAGATCACCTGCAGCAGGAGGATAGGACAGGAGCACATTTTTATGATGTGAATGCCTGTATGTTCCCTACTGTCTGTCTGTCCTCCTGCCTCATGCAGGACAGACCCCTGCCTGGCCAGCTGGAACCGCAGGCCAACAGCCGGGTGGGTGCTCACTCGTATCCTCAAACCGTGCTGTATTTAGAGGCAAGGCAAACGAAGTGACAACGGTGAGCTGCTGCCCATCAATTATCCAGCAGTATGCAATGCTGAGGGGCGAGCGGGCGCCATGCTGCTGTAGGTGGAGGGGGACGAGGATGGAGAAGAAGCCATTTTCCCAGTTCTTGCGCGGCTCTCCCCGCATCGCCCCCGTCTCGCCTGCACTCCACCTCCCTGATAAGCCCAGGCAGTGTGAATCGCAGTTTAGCAGATGGTTGCCATGGGTTACCTCCCTGTGCAGCAGATATTCCCTTCAGAAATAGTAACGTTAATTGAAAACAGGAGCTCAACCCTTTCACTCGGCCCTGCTGCAGTGGGCCGGCCAGCTCTGGCTGCAGGCACAGCTGGGGCTCTCTCACTCACACACCACTCCTGGGCATCCAAAACAAGAGGAGAGGCAGAAGGACAGGGACCCTCGGCAGGCAGTGGCCTTGGGTGAAAGCTCAGGTTTCCTCGGTGGTCAGCAGCCGAGCTGGGAACAGATCCCGCATCTCCTGTCCCCATGATGAAAGTCTCCTTTTAAGAAAAATTTAGTGGGGCTTTCCACAGAAAACTAGTAGGTTGGCCACAGCACGTGGGGAAGAGTGATTATAGAACAAGAGTACCAGAGGTGTCTGGTGGGATGCTACAGGGTTCAGCAGTAGGTCTCATCCTGCTTTAACCTATTTATTTTTCAGGATGATTAATGCATAATCAGTAGGCTTTGCAAAATTTAGGTAGTGCAACCTGTTGCCACCAGTTAGCGAGGCTATTTCTGTTCTGCAGAGGATTCTTAGCTGGAAGTGCAGGCTGATGTTGCAGGCATGACATCTGCAAGCAAGAAGGTCTGCTCTTGGCTCTGGGGGCAGCACTCTCCCACCCTCCCTGCCCATACCCAGATACTTCCTATCTCCTCCGCACATCATACATGAGTTGCTGTGCCCACAGTGCACAGGACCTCATTTCTGCCCAACCTGGGGTGCTCTGGCACAGGACCTCATTTCTGCCCAACCTGGGGTGCTCTGGAGGCGTACACAGGCAGGAGGTGCTCAGCATGGTGGGATCGAGAGTTCCTGCACTCTCAGCACTAATAACTCAATCTCTGTGTTAAGTTATTACACTTCTGATCTATTCGAGTCCTACACTAGGAACATTTTACCTGAGGCTGCACCACTTCACATGCAGATAAGACTTTTGCCTGTAAGGTGGAAGATATCCTGCTCAGCTATTACTTTTCTTGTGTAATCCTTTCTGAAGATTCATCTCTGCCTTCCTTGATGCCAAAGCAAAACCTCTCATCTCCCACTGTTTCAGTCCTAAGCACCACAGGGTTTGATCCCCAGTGCTGCAGGCATCTCCAGGATCTGCTCCAATAGCTTGTCAGGGCTTCTTGGTCTTTTATGTGAGCTCAGAGGGACATCTGCAAAATTCAGCCTTTGGGCTCTGATTGCATCAGCAGTCTTACCATCCTAAATTTCTCTTGTCACATAGCTAAAAATGGAAAGTACAGGAGAGGTAACTTCAGCCTTTTCATTTTGTCAGTCATTTTTTCAAGGGATAAGTTATCAGGAATTTTTGTGCCCTCTCACTTCACTGTCCTGACTGTATGCTTACTATGCAGATTACTCGTAAGATATGCAAGAAGTCCTGCTTTAAAAAGAGCTACTCCAATTATTCCTGAATAGTGGTAACCTGCCCTCTCAGCTCCCGCAGGGTTTGCTTTGTCCTCTGCTTGCACAGAAGAACCTGGGAGGTCAGTGCTGTTCATACCAGGGAAACCCCATGACATTCAGAAAGCTGAAGCATGAGCAAATCTGAGGTTAACAGAATCGTTCTGCATACAGCAACGGCATCAGAAGGCTGACATCATCTATGACATCTGCAAAGCATCAGTGTCTGCAACACAGAGCAAATTAGCTTCGTAGAACAACTGGGAAAATTATGCTTCTTAAAAATGCATTAGCACAATGGGCGATGATGTGTTGGACCACAGAGAGATGATATGATGCACTGGAAGAAGAGCAGTCTTTCTGCATCCACAGAGGCTGCTAAGTCCCATTCTATGCACTGTGTTGTCAGAAAAGCATTATCCTGCTAGGAAAGCTCAGAGGAGATTTGACTTAGCAAAAACTGAAAGAGTTTAAGATGTCTTTCCCAGCCAAATGTCAGCTAAGAGTGCATAAGATCCTATTCTACAAGTATTCCAGGAGGTATAATGGCCACAGTGGGAAAGTAATTGCATCCAGAAACCAAAAGCAGAATTGATAAATGGAGCGAGATGAAATTGAGTTAAAGAAATTGGACAAAGATTTTCCTAACAGTGAAATCTGTCGAGCCATTAAGAAGCAGACTAGAGGGTGCAGCCCATATTGCTCTCTGGAGCAGAGCAGAGTACGCGCCAAGGAACAGGTCTTTTCTTTCGTCACAAGTCTGTATCATTGGGAAGGCAGTCCTTTATTTCCCTTTTCACAGCCAGCAGAGAACAAAAGCGGGATTTCCATGCCTACCTAGCTCAAGCCTGGCAGGACGTTATCAAATGTTAGGGAAAGCAGCCAAATCGTACAGCAGAGCATTGCCAATTGCTCCCCAGAGCAGTCGTCTCCTGCTCTCAAACACAACTCTGCAACGTGGGCTGTGAGCAGTGGGGCCACGGCCACTTTGCTGTCTGGCTGAGAGAGCACGTCTCATTAGCGGGGATTCATCAGCACCGTTGTTAATAATGCAGGAGCTGCTTGTCTCTGGGGGAGTTCCTCAGCAAAAACGGCACCGCTTCTGTAATTCAAACACAACCTCCGCTGACATGATGGGCTTCCATGCTGACAAAGCATTTTGGTTATTTGTTATTCTCAAAAGGTATCTCAGCGCTAAGAAGTGACTGAGCTAGGAGAGGTTCATCCCGAGCAGAAGAGAGCAAAGCCAGCCCTGTGCCAGCCCTGGAGCTACCTTTGTCTTGGCATCAGCAGGGAGCAGTGTGTTGGCTGATGAGAGCACTCTGGTCCTGAGGAATTCAGCCTGCCTTGGCTTTGTTCTTTGTGCCAGTCTCTCCACTTGTTGTGGTTTAACCCAGCAGGTGGCCGAGCACCACACAGTCCTTTGCTGCATGCACTTCCCAGTGGAATGGAGGAGACAATCAGGAAAAAAGGGTAGAACTCATGGGTTGAGATAAAACTATTTACTAAGATTAAAAAAAGGAAAAGGATAATAATTATAAACTATATCTATCTATCTGCATATATCAATGTAAATAATAAGCAATGCACAAGCAGTTGCCCACTACCCCACCAACTGATGCCCAGCTAGCCCCCCTGAGCAACAGAGGAGAGTGAGGTGAACTCCCACTCCCTTGTAAAACTCCTTCCGCATGATATCATATGGTATGGAATATCCCTTTGGCCAGTTTAAGCCAGCTGTCCTAATTCTGTTCTCTCCCAGCTCCTTGAGCTCTTCACTGCAAATGGCCTTGGCTCTGTACAACGCTGCTTAGTAGCAGCTATAAACACTGGTGTGTTATCAACATTGTTTTTCTCCTAGAACCATAACATAGCATCATAGCAGACACTGAGGAAAACAGTTCTGTCCCTGCTGAAACTAAGACACCATTGGAAAGAAAGCAGTGGTCCTGCTTTCTCTGACCTAATCCTTCTG
The DNA here is from genome assembly GCF_987193195.1 of Phasianus colchicus. Classification (NCBI taxonomy): domain Eukaryota; kingdom Metazoa; phylum Chordata; class Aves; order Galliformes; family Phasianidae; genus Phasianus; species Phasianus colchicus. The sequence goes on along the minus strand of NC_143436.1, from coordinate 94,214,467 downwards.
AGCATGTCCTCCCTGGAGCCTTCATGGTGGCTTTGATGGCTCCACCAGCACATGAGAAACTGCAGCTGGGGCCAGCAATTCACATGGAATTGCTCAGTCCTCCCCATATTGCAGCCTGCATGAAGGATGGAACAGATGTTGCAATTCCCTGATAGAATCACTTGAAAGCCTTATTTTGTCATTACCCACTTGTGCATTGCAGCACACAGGATAAGGGATAATTCCCCATATTACAGCAGGGACGCTGTACCACGTGCTCTCTAACACTAGTCTGCCTGATGCCACCTGCAAGCCTTGCAGCTGGTCAGACTGGGCAGCCTCCTGGTGAAGACTGCCCTTCAACATTTTCCCAGAAAGGAAACCTGCAAGGAAGGAGAGACTTTAGAGCAAGCAATGTAGCAAAGCAACCTATTAAAACAAACAAACAAAACACACTTAATTACCATGGACCCCCACAGAGCAGCTGGCTCATGCTGTGGGATGCGTGCATGCTCAGTCCAAGTTACGCAGTACATGCCATGGAACCAGCACAGAAGTGGCATCCTTCTGCCCTAAGCTATCACTGCTCCCTGCAGACGGCAGCATGGCAGATGGCTGCACAGATCAGCTACCATCTGGGGCTGTGTCCTACCTGCTGCCCTGCCTGCCACAGACAGGTCCCAGCTCATGGGACCAGTGCAAGAACAGGAACGTTGTGAGACAAAGCCAAGAAATGCATAGTTTCAAGGGTGGTTCGGCTTCTTCACGTAGTATGAGGTCCTGCATCCAGCCATGTTTCAAAGCAAATTTGGTGGCTCAGCCTCAGAGAGGTGAGACATGACCTTTCTTGCAGGCTTGTGGTGTGCAAGGAATGGGCAGCCATAATGGCACGTGGTATGACACCCCTCACACTGGGAATTAAGGCAACACCGTCTGTGTAAGCATCTCTCTCATGTAGACGCTATTGCTTGTGTGGGAGCACACGGGAGCAGTCAGACCAGCAGAAGAAGGGAGGAGCACGGTTGACAGCACTCTCTGTGACCACTAGGGAAACCAAATATGTGCTTGTAAAGCCACACAAAAATTCCAAATATTGTAATGACTTTAGCTGGGTGTAGGTATAGGTCTGGTTAACGCCCGTTCTGCTGCTGAGAGGGGACAGGGTTGTGACGCACATGGGAATTTCAGAGGATGCAGGGAGGGTGTTATAAAATAGCTGTGAGGCCACACCAGCCCAGCTGCCTGGAAAGAGATCATCATCTGGTTTCTGCAAGGAGCTGAGAGCAGTGCAGTCCCAGGCCACGCACTCAGTTTGTCTGGGGAGCTGGGAAGTTGAGCTTCTTCTAGCCTAGGGTTAGAGTTGCTCCAGCAAGCGTGGTTGGTCCAAGACTCCAAAATCTCAGTGCATGGGAGGAAGCTTATTTTAGAACCTTATTTCCTTAGGTGTGTCTGTGCTAAGAGGTACAGTCAGGCAGGTGGTTGAGGACATCTCCCATTCCCAAGCATTCTAAAGTGTGGACAATGCAGCCCTGCTCTGTGTTGCTGTGCTTCAGTCCCTCTCCCACTGCTGTGCGTCTCCACTCCACTATCCAGATATCCACCACTTCTCTCTCTGGTGTTCATGTGCCCATCCTGATATCTTTATGTTTCTGCAGCTTCTGCTGCTGTATCCAGAATATGATATGCTTGTTGTGCTCCGCCACTGCCTGAAAACCCTCTGCCATCCTCTGAACTCTGCCAATGCTGCCAAGTAAACCATATCTAAACTTAGAAAACTGGCTAACAGAGGTTGGGAAAGCACCCAAGAACCCAGATCATTTCTATTCCCTCCTAACACCCACAAAAATTTCATGAGCTGTCCAGCCCTATACACCAGGCACTTTAGATGCCAGGCTTTGAAAAATTACCATGATTTCTCTTTTTGGCTCAGTATTCACACAGCACTAGCCATTCACTATAGGAAGATGAAATATAAGGAAACCACTAAAAAGAGTGACATGAAAAAATGACAGAAACTCCTTGAAAAGGTCCAAATATAGTCACAATTCTGGGAAGAAGGTCTTATTTTCTAACTTCTCTCCACCAGTCTAGTAGCTCAGACTCTTTGAACTTCATATCCGTGCCTGGCAGCCCACAAAAGTAAAGCTTTGATCCCACAGGGACTTTCCAGCTCAGTGCTTGGAAAAGCATCCATCAAGACCCTAAATTTCTGCAGAGCCTTTGAATCGACATGCTTGCCCACATTGCCCAAGGGAAAGGAAGGCCTGTGGGTCAGTGGTGGCTGCAGACCTTGGCTGCTCTATGCAGGCACCCAGAGCCCTGCTTTCCCAGGCTGGGACGGCACAAGGAAACAACAAGCTGTTGTTCCTTCCCCTCAGGGGCTCAGCAACAAGGCTGCAAAAGCCAGGAATGAATATTGTAACAGTGCAGTAAGAGATTTTCCTGAGCACCATTGGACCACCTGAGGTGCCCACCTTTGGTTGAAGCTGGGACAAAACCCTACTGGCTTCTTGGGGCAGACAGAAAGAGCAAGGTTCATCTCCAAGTAGGTTAAATGGAAAGGAAGGATGCGGAGCAGGAGCCCTCACCACCAGCCATGCATGCCTGCTTTCAGAGGCCAGATGCCGCCAAACACAGATCTCCTTACGTTTGTTTTAAAGCTTGAAGAATCTCTTGAGATAAACATCCTAAATTAAAGATAAAAGCATTGTGGGCTTGCTGGCAGCCTCCGCCCCCCTCCTGGGCAGATAAGCTTGAGTCTCACACCCCTTTGCCCAGGCTGTCACCTAGGGGTGCCCTTCCCAGTGCCCAGAAAACCCTACCCGTGCTGCTGCAGCTCCCCGAGATGGCAGGGTACCCGCACAGCACTCGCCCCACTTTCCGCTTTTAGGATCCCTCAGGAGAATGCTAAACCCCGGTTGGCCCTGGCTGTATTTAAAGTGATTGTAATTCACATGGATTGGGCCGCGGTTATAAGCTGAATTACATTCTGATTTAGCGGCGGGGATTAAGGCTCTGTATTTTAACTTATTAACCCAAGCTGCATTTGAAGACTCCTCTTACTGCCCCTCTAAGCTCCCGCACAAGGAGACACGGGGCTGGGTGTTGGGGGGCAGCAGTGTGGCAGGAGGGGATCAGGAGCACACTGCTGTGCAGCCTGGCACTGCTGACGGAGGGAGCAGCTCCTGCCCTCACCTTGCTGTCCTGCAGCCCCTGCTCTGGGTAGGGTATGCAGCACAGTATGAAATGATCCCCATGGCTACAGCTCCTGAGCAGGCAGCCCTGGACCTCCAGGCCTGGGTTCACCCACTTGACTTCTCCTTGTTGCCGTCAGATAGACAATCGAAAGCAGCCCAGGCACGCTCTGGAAAAACTTCACTCCATTTAATATTTAATGAAAACCCACTGTAACTGTCATGTCCTTTTCTGTTTTCTCTTGCTAACGCTGCTGGCTGCACAGGTATCTGTGTGTAAACAGAGCCATTTTCCTTTCCACTCGGTTGCATCCTCAGCTTGGGGCACAGCTTGTGATATCCTTACTCACCTTCAGAGGAGGCCCTGGGGCAGGCCTGCCAAAAACTGTGGGGATCCCTGGATGGTGTCAAGGCCATCACCACTGTGGGTACCTGAGAACATCTCAGCCCAGCCCAGAGGTGCGGCAGCTCTAGAGATCATGGCCACTTCCCAGTGTGATGTTGCAGTATCAGAGCTGCCACATGGCATCCATCTCACATCTGTACCAAGTGCCCAACACTGCACACCACACTGTTTCCATACTGGAACCCAGCCATTGTTGGCAAGGTAGGAGACAAGGCATTGCACTTTCATGCTGCTGCCACTACTGAACTATTGGCTTGTAATGCATCCTACTTGATCCTGCTGAGCAACGTGCAGCCAGACCTGCTGGCAGAGCGAGGAAAGGAAAAGGGGAATACGTTGTCACGAAACAGTTTGTCCCTTACAAACTAAGGAGCAAATCCCTCTCATTTTTTGCCTTCTAGAATGAAGTGCAACATAGAGGGAGGTATCTCCTGGTATATGGGAGACAGGAGAAAACCTTAAGGGCTTCTTCTTCTGCTCCAGAAGAACTGATTGTGCATGAATCCTATCAGGGGATGCTCCTGCCCTCCTCCTGCTCTGCAGCATGGACAGCAGCTGTGGAAGGAGCCTCGGTCGTACAGAGTATAACCCTCTCAAAAGGAGCAGACCCAAGAAGCATGCCTACTGGGAAGAATAGAAGAGAAATAGTGCCTAAGGACTTTTAGGCCCTGTTTTAAGGACAGGACTGCACCCCATGGCCTCCATCTTCTTGAACTCCATGACAGGGATGTTTTGCTGACAAGCTTAGTTTCAGCTGAGCTGTGGCATCCTGTTATGGGAAGGGAAAGTTGGCACAGAAATTCTTCACTTTTACAAGTAACTGGAAAGCAGAAACTCAGCTTCTCCTACTCCCAGAAAAACGATAGCAACTCCTTTCTCCCAGAGTGATTTCATGAAGGGCACTAAATGCCTCAAGCTGGGGGAGGCAGAAGTCATAGGGATGACTATGTTAGACATAGAGAAGTCTAACAAGATGCAGACTGTCCATCTCTTGGCCACCCTTCCCAACCCTGCTTGTACCATTGGCAAAGTCATCGCAGAGCAGTGGTCCCAGTCATGCCCAAACCAAACCCTTAAGGCTAGGGGTTGCAAATGGATTGGACAGGGATCCTTCCCTACAGAGGGACCTGTCACTGACTGGAAGCCAAGGCCATCCCTCAGATCTGCTAGCTGGCAAACTCTCTGCTGTGGTCAGGCAGAGAAATGCCATCTCCCAGGCAAGTCTGGCATGCCTCAGTGACAGTAAATTTACTTAAAGGAGAAGAAAATGGCTTAACTAATCTTTGGTCACTCAGCTTAACTTCTGTCGCTGACACAGCAGGAGGTACTCACAAGCCCAGTGGTTTTATTTATTTAAGTGTATTGATTTTAGCCTAGATTGGAAGAAAACAGGCGGATAAAGGGCAGGAAATTCCTCAGCTGTGAGAAATACACAGAGTACTAGTAGTCAGATTTAAACTAACAGATGAAAATACATTTGCCAGAGCAAGGTAATGAATCATCCTGCAGGAGCACAGAGATCTGGCCAAAAGCCAAACCCTGCCCACTTACAAGCAGCAATTTGGGATATTAAGTGGTCACTGCATTCCTATCGCTGACCATCATTTAATATAACAGTAATGCTCAATTGCTCCCAACCAGAACTCGAAGTCTGCTGCGAAAAAACAGTGCAAGCCTGTCAGACCTGCCCCCAAGATCTTATTTATAATCAATGGCCTCAGAGTCAATGAGATTCCATAAGGGAGGGCTAAACGAGAAGAACAGAGGAGGACAAAACACACCAGAAGTGTACTCAGCCACAGAGGCTGCTGCGCACAGGCAGTGCTGCACTGAGATGTGCAGGGAGATGACAAGGGAAGGATTTTTGGAGGGTAATATTTTGTTCGTGTGTCAGCTCTGATTATCTGATTAACTTTTGCGATAGCCCAGTGTTTGGGACTCTGTGGGAGAGGTCAGCAGCTCTGCTGCCTGTTGCCACAGATCTTGCCATGTCTGCTGGCGCAATGCAACTTTATCCCTGTCCAGGGAAAGCAATGCACATGAAAGGAATGCTATAATTAAATCTTGGGTTCTAGTGGAAAATGAACACTCAGAGCCTGTGAAACCATCACTACCATTTCTGCTGCAGGAGACCTTGAGTAGCTCAGAACAAGAAACTCAGCTTCAGGCACTATTCCCTCTCCATCCAGAGAGCCTCTGAAGACATGGAGGTTCTTTGAAGGAACCCTGCTGTGAACACAAAAACATCATTCAGTGCAGAAAATGGTAGATGCAAAGAGATAGCAAAAGGAACGGTTTGGCAGCTCTACTTGAGAGATTAACAGGAGATGAACAGTAGATTCCTCTCTTCCCAGGAAGCACTATGCTCTTTCTCATGCCAATCAGCTATGGCTTTGCCTGTTCCTCCTGCAAAATAAGCCCTAGACGTAGATATAGAGGTAGAAGCTTGGCTCTCCACAGTCCTTCAGACCCAAGGACGAAGGCCTGTGCCCAGAAGCCTTGAGAAGAGGGTCTTTGTTGGGTAACAGTCAGTGAGGCAGTGTGATCTAGTGCCTGGCAACCCTGCCCATGGCAGAATGATACGAACTGGGTGGGCTGTAGGTCCCTTCTAACCCAGGTCGTTCTATGATTCTATGGCAGAAGCCAGCAGATAGGCAGCATTAAAGTGAGCAATACATGGAGCAACAAGACAGGCAGCAGCTAGGAGCACATCTGTAAGCAGGCAGCTTGGCTAGCAGCACAGTTACAGTGGCATAGAGCCCAACATCTTTGCAACTGTGTGGGGAAACTTACCTGGTTTAAGGTAGTTTTGCGTGGCTGATGATCTGTAGGCTGCCAAACCTATTCTCCTAACACCATGTGAACAGCTAGCAAGCCTTCCAGAGCTGTGTCTCCCTACCTTGGTGCAGGAAGCAGGGAAGAGTTTCACCTCTGCACCACCTCTGCTGCAGAAGGCTTTGAAGGCAGGTGACTTGCAGCCACAGAGATGGAGACTCACTTCTGTCAGGCAAGGGCAGAAGGGATTCTCTCCAGCAAGGTCAGGCAGGTTGCTATCAGAGCAAACCAATATTGCCATAAACATTCATTACTTGCTGCCCTGCAGGCACAGCAAAGGGCAAAGTTTGTCTCTGTTATTGAAAACAAAGATAGGAGCATCCGATCTGATTTTTGCAATTCAAAGCCCTGGTGACCCATCTAAGCCTGAGGCAAATACACAGCAAGAAGAAGCTTTGGGAAACCAGTTTGTGTTTGTAGAGCCAGAATCCAAGCTGAGATATGGGAAATCCTGATACCTGCTATCCTGCAGTGGACCTGACATCTTTTACTTAAACATTTGATAAGTGATGTGCTGAATGGCAATGATATTTTCTTGAGCAAGTTGTTGAGTTGCCTCGACACCCATCCCACCAGGGAAAAGAAAAACATAGCTTTCTGAGAGCCTCCACTGAACAAGAAGCTGCAGGACTGAGCATCTTCACAGAAGCAGCACCTTCCCATCACATCCAAATATCACTGGGGAGAAAAGTTCAGTTCTTAGAGCCAGGGGGAGCTGCCTTATCACTTGGCAGGGCTCACACAAGCCTATTCACAGTCCATACAGGTTTTCAGTCTCTCAGGCTTTGTTCTGAATCCTGTATTCAGGACAAGTCAAAAACTTCAGAGCAAACACAAACTAAAGGGGCAGATCGATCTAGTTTTTCATCAGAGTTACACCCAATGAGTTCTTTCTTCCAAGGAAAGACATTGTGACACTGTTCATCTAGCACACTGGGATCATGGTAAAAATGCCAATACGCAGGCAGAGCCAAGGCTGAACTATATTTTATTCTGCAATTTTTCAGATGACATTAAATGTGATAAAAATCCCCCAAACTGTGCAACTAACCCGTCAAAACCACAGCTTGCTCACAAAGGAGTCAGTGAGAATTGTACATGTTCAGCACTTCTGGAAAAAGAAAAGCAGACAGCGCAAGGCAGGCAGTCGGTCAGCTCATATCAAAATGACAAGCTATTTTCTTTCCACACAAGGGCTACTGCTTCCCCAGGAGCTCCAGAAAGCAGTGCAGGGAATTTCAGTCCTACCCCCTAGTAAAGCCTCAGAACAGACCATGGGTAAATCCAACCTGGTACTAAAACCTAATGCTGGCAGGGCTTTGCTTCCTCATAAGTGCTGTTTTCATCTTTCAAATCCTTTTGTCCAAATGGAAGAAATTGAGATAGGGCATAATTTAGTGCTGCACACAACCGTGTTCAGGGAGAACGCTCCACAATGACATTGTGTGAAGAAAAGCACTTAAATTATTGAAATAAGCCTTCTTACATGGTGTTTTCACTTAAGAGAAGACAGAAGATGCAGGTTTAAACAAAGGTTCTGTGAAAAGGGGCTATTTTGAGTGTGGGGTGAAGATCCCAAGCAACAACACTGTCTTACTAGCTTACTCACAAGGGCTGCAGGGCTCCCAGGAGTAAGGCTTCAGAAGTAGAACTCTCCTTCTAGCTGGTCCTGATGGCTTGGCAGGCACCAGGTCTGCTGTAGGGTTTGGGACAGACACAAGCTCTGTGCTGTTCAGGCACTGCATCACCTCAGATCCCTCTTGGACTTCCCACTGAAACCTAAGATGCTTCCCCTGCTGAGACAGCATTTTGCCATTTTAGCTGGCCACAAAGGACTTTCCCGTGCTTGTTCTCTGCACGCAGCTCCCAGGAGTAGAAACACAGACCTGTGTCTGTGCAACACACAGCTGCCTCACCCTGCCCTGCCAAAACCCATCGTGGCTACAGCTCTGAGCATCTGGCTGGCCACAACTGAGGACTTACACCACTGGTAAGCTGGTGAGATCTGAGCCCAGCTATTTTGGTTCTTAGCTTGCCTGGTGACACTGCCCCTAGAGAGGACTGTAGGGACCTGCTTCCCTGGATGAGCCCCTGCAGGAATGAGGAACCAAAAGGTATGGCCAGGGCTGTGGGATAGAGCACCCTTGGACAGACACCACCAAGGGGCCATAAGGAGACAGAAGCTAATTGCCACTCTGTGAGAAGCACATATGCCTGGCCTCCTTCTGTGCTGCAGCCTGTCTGCAGTGATGTTCAGGCAGCTCCCTTCCCTCCTGAATGTGGCCCCCTGGTTCAGCATCCATACCTTTTCCTAACAGAGAACACAGTGAGAGGATAGGGAATGATTACACCAGCTCACAGAAAAAGTCAAAACTCAGAGAGGGTGGTCTGAACCTGCCTCTGCAGGAAGCATCCTGAAAGTTCACAGAGGAAGGATGGGGCTGTGCTAATTGCTGAGGTGTCTGGCAGCAGAGAAACAAATTCTGGCAGGGGAGAATTTATCCTCTAAGCTTGTTATTCTGTCAAAAGAAGTAAATGAGGTTAGTTGAGGCTCATTTATTTGTGCCGAACTCCTGTCTCTCACTATTTATCATTGGGTGTGATTACCAGCTGACTTACAGCGAGTGAATCGTTGTGGCGAGGCCAACGGTGCTGCAGAGAGGAAGGGACAGCCCCCAGAACAACGCCTGCCATCTTCTACACACACCAAATGAGGCTGCAGTGGGCTCAGCAAGACAGAAATGAAGTTCCTGAGAGTTCCATGGTGGGTCTCAAATGGTAGCACATCATAGGACAGGAGTATATTTAACAACTGGCTCTGTTAGTTTTGTTGGCTCTCTGCAGTAGGATGAGACATCTCCATGGCAGGTGTCACACCTACCTCCTGACTCTAAGGTTGACTCTAAGCCAGCTTCAGGGAGGACTGCTGTAAGGCACTTGACATCAGACCGTACAACACTGATTAAAAAATTAGCACTACATAATATCAATAAACTGCACGTTAACCAGGTTAAGCACTGGCTGACAGTTCTCAACAAGTAATTGCCAGTGGTGAATCATCTTCAAATGGCAGTATTTCTAGCAGGGCTCTTCAGGGAGCTGCTTGAGGCCTGCAACTTCCCAGCGTTTTCATCACAGAGAAGCAAATGCAAATCTCAGGCCTGGTGCAGTGCATAAATGACAAAAAGATTCAAAGTGATGAATAACAAGGAGCATAGGACAACCACGCAAAGCATTCTACTGCTTAGTGAGAAAGCCTGTTTAAACAAACATCATTTTACTGCAGAAAGTTATTCCTGGAATAAGGAATGCCAGGCAGACCTCCTAGGGCGCCATGTCTGGAAAGCAGAGCCTCTGGGAGGAATTTTGGAGATTGTGACAAACTGGCTATTCAATATGAGCTAACAGCAGAAAGCTGTGGCGAGGGAGCAATAATGCAATTCTGGGACATACGCTCTGGGAATAATGAGTAAGAGTGTCATATACACCTTTGATGGAAGTGAGCAAGACAAATCCCTCCCAGCTCACTGCCTCTACAGCTGTGGCAACACCCTGCAAAGCCTGCTGAAAGATCAGGGCGTAAAGGGGAGCCAGATGATCTCAGAGCTCAAGAGGGAAAAACCCCACACTGCTCTGGCAGACCACAAAGCACTCAGTGTTTTTGTTTATCAAGAAGAACTCAGAGATGACTTCTCTACTTTAAGGAAGGAAATGCTGTCTTGAGTTCACAGTGAGGATGATGCACACGAGAAGAAAGGGTGATAGGAACAAGGATTTGTAAGGGACTTTTCAGCTCCCAGATGAGACTGAAAGGCTACTGAGCTCAGCCTTGAAGCTGAAGGGCCTTGAAGGCAAGCTGCACGCCCAATACCCGGAGAGCTGTCAGAAGGAGACAGGGGCTGGCAGCAGGGCATCCTCAGGGACCAGGCAAGAAGGAGAGGAGGAGGAGGTGTAGTACTAGATGGCTAGAAAAGTCTGTAATAAGCACCCAGGCAGCATGGAAGCACTAAAACATTGCATACCTCATGTTAAGGCAAAGCCTGTAAAGAAGAGAAATATAAGTAAAATTCAGACACGAGTTGTGCTTTCCAGCAGGGAGTCATGCTGTGTGCCCATGTAATTACCTGGTGAAGTGCTTTTTTAGACAGAGGCAAGACAGTACATCTCATCAATCTGGACTTCACAGAAGGCGTTTTCTTGTGGAAAATTAACAGTTAGGCCAACAAAGCTGAGAATTAGTGCACATGGGGGAAGCTGGATAGAAAGGATTTGGTAAACAGCCCTAGCACAGACATACAGGGGTGTGCAGATGCAATTTTTTTGGAGACAGTGGGGAGAGCATTGCCTATACAGTAGAATACCAAAACACACAAGAGAGAATAGGTCACTTTTAGGAGCCTGGCAACAAAAAACAAACAACAGACGACAGCCCAGAAGTGAGGGTCTGACAGCCAGGAACAAATAGTTAGAATTCTTAGTACTAAGTAGAGGAGTACTGATATTGGAGAGGAAAGAAAGACTCGAGTTTGCTAAGCAGACCTTTTCCCTGCTGGTTTTCCACACAGTATAGTGCCTGGACTGGATGGGTCTCACTGATAAGCCCACATATAGCATCATTTTAACCTTACTATCCAGAAACCAAGTATTTCTTGTCTTTTGCACTCTGGCCAGCAGTCTCCCTGAAGAAAGGGTCAATAATCTCTTAAGGGACTGTTCTCTCAAGTTCATGCTTACAGCATGGGGGTTTACATCAGATACTAGTGATCTGATTTTCATTGCAGCCCTGTAAAATAAAGCAGAGAGGAAATGGAGCTGAGACTGAAACAGATAGTGAGGTTTGTTATTTAGAACTTGATACGCTCAAACAACTCCATCATCCTCCTAAGGAGACTGCAGCATCCAAAACAAAAGAAGAGCAGCAGAGGTGGCTGGCTGGGCATCGCCACATCGTTCCGTGTTGGAGATAGATGCAGGGCGGGCAGCGGGTCCCCTCTGGGGATGGAGATGCCTGTGGTTCTCAAACATAGCAATAGTTTCTATTAACATGTTTTCCCTTAGTCTTGCTCCGAAGAACAAATCAGCATTGCAGTTGATACATTGGAGGGAAGGGAAGCCATCTAGAGAGACCTGGACAGGCTGGAGAAGTGGGCCCATGAGAGCATAATGAGGTTCAACAAGGGCAAGTGCAAGGTGTTGTACTTGGGCCGGGGCAATCCAGATGTTTATACAGACTGGGCAAAGAACCCCTTCAGAGCAGCCCTGTGGAGAAGGACTTGGGTGTCCCAGTAAACAAGAAGCTGGACATGAGCCAGCAGTGTGCGCTTGCAGGCTGGAAGGCCAACTGTGTTCTGGGCTGCATTAAAAGAGCAGTGGCCAGCAGGGAGAGGGAGGTGATTGTGCCCCTCTACTCAGCTCTTGTGAGGCTCCATCTAGAGTACTGTGGCCCCCGGTACAGGAAAGATGTAGAGCTCTTAGAGCGGGTCCAGAGGAGGGCACTAAGATGATCAGTGGGCTGGAGCACCTCTCCTGTGAGGAAAGATTGAGGGAACTGAGCTTGTTTAGCTTGGAAAAGAGAAGGCTCCGGGAAGACCTTATTGTGGCCTTCTAATATTTGAATGGAGCTTATAAACAGGAGGGGGAATGGCTGTTTACGAGGGTGGATAGTGATAGGACAAGGGGGAATGGTTTTAAACTGAGAGAGGGGAGGTTTAGGTTAGATATTAGAAGGAAGTTTTTCACACAGAGGGCGCTGACACACTGGAACAGGTTGCCCAAGGAGGTTGTGGATGCCCCATCCCTGGAGGCATTCAAGGCCAGGCTGGATGTGGCTCCTACAAACAGGAGGGAAATCAACTCTTTGAAGGGGTAAATAATGGCAGGATAAGGGGAAATAGTTTTAAGTTGAGGGAGGGAAGATTTAGGTTGGATGTCAGGGGGAAGTTCTTTACAGAGAGAGTGGTGAGGTACTGGCCAGGCTGCCCAGAGAGGTTGTGGATGCCCCATCCCTATAGGTGTTCAAGGCCAGATTGGATGGGGCCCTGGGCAACCTGGTCTAGTATTAAATAGGGAGGTTGTTGGCCCTGCCTGTGGCAGGGGGGTTGGAGATTCATGATCCTTGAGGTCCCTTCCAATCCTGGCCATTCTGTGATTCTATGGCTCTGCGCCGCCTGGTCTAGTGGTTGGCGACCCTGCACATAGTAGGGGGGGGTTGAAACTAGATGATCACTGTGGTCCTTTTCAACCCAGGCCATTCTGTGATTCCATGACTCTATGATTTTATGAACAAATGAACCATTTTAGCTGAAGCTTCTGTTTAAAGGAACAAAAAAACCTCCTAGCCTTGGGCAGACATTTGGCATGAAAATTCTCAGCTGCAGATTCTTGCTGAATCTGGCAATGCTACAAGTAAACCAAAGAAGGCTCTGGTTATCAGTGTCTGGCTCCCACCTTAACAGGGGCACTTCAAGGCCTGCCCAGAAGAGAGGCTTGGTGCCATTAGGACCAGACAGCCACCAGAAGCCAGAAGCTTATGCACATCTTCATGACCCCTGGCTGAAACCATAGCTGTCATCTCTTTGCTGCTGCCTTCTCTTTCTGTAGACATTTCCAGCAGCCTGGCTGGGTCCAGGGCAGCAAGCAACAGAGGTCCAGCATTCACTGTGATGTAAGAGCCACTTGTTGGGTCATCACTGTTCTCTCTGTAACGGACCTGTCAGGCAGGGAGCAGCCTTACAGATGGAAGCTCTGTGCTCCAGACACAGGTATTAGGAGCTGTTCTAGATAGCCTTTCCTTTAAACTCCAGTTTCACAGCAGTGCAGAGCAGCAGGTGAGAGCACTCTGCCCTAGCATACCATGGGCAAAGATACCGGGTGGAGCTCCAGGGAGCAGTGTTCATATCCAGCATCTCCTGTGCATGGCACGTAGGAGGGGCAGTGGTGGGGGAAAGCCAGGAGGGTGCAGTACATACCTGTGGGCAGCTATTTGCTCAGCAGCCTGGGTCACCGGTGGGGAGCAAAGGCAGACTCCTTTAGGAGTTGTTTTAAAGGCAGAATGCTGTTTTTCTTCTTTTTGTACTCTGATGGCTGTGATTCATGATTATGTATCGTCTCTCTTTTACGAGTACTTGCCCAGGCTCCCAGTAGGATTGCTGCTGCCCAAACCAAAGCCTCCACAACAAATGTCTCTACCCAGAGTTGCCCACAGCTAGGTGAGCAAACAGACAGGAAAACCTGGTCCACATCTCTGTGTCAAACAGACCGAAATTTTTACCCTAGTCACTGACAGTGCCTCCAGCATCCATCCTCTGGCTCAGGGTCACACACCTGCCTGGAGCCAGTTCAGTCCTGTTGCACTCTGCAGCAAAGGCAACTTCATCTGACTTTATCACTCTGATGAGCCATTTTGCTGGCTCCTCTTTCAATTCCTCCCAAAAATCCAGCCACCAACATTCAACATTCCCTCTCACCTCCTTTTGTTTTGGGAAAAACCAAAATTATTTGCCAGTTGAAGTTGCACTTTTCAGTGCAACCCAGCAGAGATTCACTAGGGTCTGCTCAGGACTTCAGCTGCTGGTGGTTTGTAGACTTGTTTCCCTGCAGGAAAGAAATGCTCACAGGGTTCAACTACAGAGTTTCTTCCTCTTATAAGTGGTGCTCACCTCAGGACTCCATGTTTTGAAAAGTTTACAGCAAAACCTCAAAAATCCTAAAACAGCAAGACTGTTCAGAATATGAGAGTAGAAAGAGACTGGAGCCTCTAGGGAGAAAGAGAGTGAGAGCTTCCCAGCTCCTGTTACTGGGCCCAGGCAAGCAGAGTAAAATCACAAGCAGCAGGAAGGATGCTGCTCAGGACATCACCCCTACTGCATATCCATAGCCTCTTCCCATTTCCTTCGCTACCGTGTCCTCCCTGAACCAGCACCCTCCAGGGGATACAGGAGTGGGCACAAGACAAGAACAGGCAGGAGCTGTAAGTTGAGAACTGCTGCCTTGCATAATGGAGCAGGTCTGAGGCTGGAGGACCTGGGCTCCAGCAGCAGCTTCCCTGTGCCTATGTGCCAGCTACTTGTGCCGTGCCTCCCTTCTTCCATGCAGGGGTAATATTTATATCCCTCTGTGAGATATCCAGGCCCTCCAGAAGAAGTAGCACTGCTCAGGACTGAAACATTAAAAAATAACCACTGCTAAGGTTAACAGTAAGCTAGCCTGGAGAAATGTTAGCATTCCCAGGTGCTCATGCAGACAAAGAAGCACTGCCTGCCAACTCGCACAGACCTCTTGGCAGGTAAGGGATGTGCCAGCCATTCAGTTGGCTGCACAGACAGCAGCCTAGGCTTTGCAGCCTGTAGATGCCCTAACTGTAAGCTTCAAGGGGTTGAAGGGATGTTTCTTGCTCTCTGCTGGGCCACCCAAGTGCCATGTGAGTCAGGGACCAGCAGGTTCCCACTGCACACAGCTCTGAGTACCAGTGCTAGGACCTTCATCTTTCCTCCCTGACAAAGGCAGTGCAGTTCTTGGCAGGCCCTTGTTATTTCAGCTAAGGCTCATCAACCATCCTTCTGTCACTAAATGCCTTATTATGTGCAATTAATGGACTGACTGAGAGCAGCTACAAAGTCATTCTCCCTGTGAACTGACGGAGGCAGCTGAGCTACTTCTGGTGACTTTCTGATGCTGCCAGCCTCATTACTAAGTGCAGCTGTGTAAGGGCAAAGAGGGAGGCAGGCAGAGAGCACAAAGTGGAAGAACAAGCTGGGATCCAGCAGCCCTGCTTTTCACATGGCTGCAGGCAGTGTGGCAGAGCCCCATGCTGTCCCCAGAGCTGGCCATGCCCCTGTGAGGGACACCTGTGCACCATCATCAATGACTTGTAGGCAGACGTTGGCTCCAGCCCTGCCCCATGCAGATCTGTCTTTACCAATGTCTTCAGCTTTTTATTATTATTATTAATAATACAACAAGAGGAAAGAGAGATGAGAGCAAACTGACAGTGCGGGCTGAAACAGCTAATTTGACTGTAGCCAAACTGCACTCAGATGTGCAAAGCAAGAGAATAATTTCCTCTCTCTGATCTCTCAAAGATCATCCTCTTAGGTGTCACGATTACATCTGAAAACAGTCTGACTGTGCTTGAAGGCTGTGTCCCTTGACAATTAACCTACATGTGCACACCTTTTGTGACTTTGTGCTGCATTCTGAACTATTGCTGTGCTCCCGATATATGCTGAACACAAAACCTAGGTGGAAGAAGATTCCTCAGCCAGTCCCTGGCAAAAGGACACTGGTTTCATTGGAGCGTGGCTCTGAATTAATCTGCCTTTAGTAATGCCTTGTTACCAAAAATAAGAGAGTTACAGCTGGCATTTATGCAATCAATTCTTCCACTGTGCGAGGCAATTCCTGAGGACTGAAAGATAGCATATTTTCTGTGCCTATTTCAAAAAACAAAATGAAGCATTTCATGTATTTTAAGTCACCTTGCCTTTGCTTCCTGTGTGCAGAAAGCCAGGTGCCCTTCTACCATAGGACATCAAATCTTTTCTTGGGGTCCAAAAAAAACCTCAAAACAAAATAAAGCCACACAGACCTGTAGACAGAGAAATTCAGGGGCAAAATTCATCTCTGAATGAAATGGATCTTAGCCCTTTGAAGGAGTAGGCAAGGGAAGTGCTTAGATTAATCCTAATGACCCACACCAGAACTCGTGGGCAAAACCCTTGCAGGATTTCCAGCTCTTGAGTAAACTTAGCCTGAGCAGCTGTTACATTTTGGAAAGTAAAACAAAATCCTGAAGATTTGCCTTAAAGCAATTTGTGTCCATCCTAATAGCAAGATGCTCTGCTTTGCATTTTAACCAAGGGCTAGCCAGCCTGTCATGACTACAGAACTGGGAGATGTTAATAGTTCCTCCCCTGCCCTGCTAGGAGTGATCACTTTCTACACCTGTATGCACCTTTGGGAGAACCACAGTGTCCCCTCTGTGAATGGAGGGACCCTCTTCAACAGCACTGGCCAGGTCTGCTAAACCAGAGCCATAGACTGCTCCAGGCAGCCCAACAGCCGTCATCGGCACACTTGCCTGACTTTGTTTTTCCACACACAGAATTGTCCAATCCCATTGGAGAAAGGATGACCTCTTTTTAATCTGGCAAAATTTCAGATTGTCCTAGACTGTCCAAACTGGGGGTCTCTGGATAAAACCTGCTTTGCAGACCAGTAAGGAACTGCCTTCAGACTCCTCTCAGGCTCTCCCTGAGAAGTGGTTTAGCTTAGCCCTTTTTTCACGCTGGATTTGTGGAGTGCAACCACCATACCACTGCCAACACTAGGCCGACGGGTCAGCAGACAGTGCTTGGGGACAGCAGAGCAGTTCCCCATCTGCTACAGGATGCACGAGGCCAGAAGAAGGTAGGATAGGATTTACTTCCAAACACGTGATTGAGTGCTCTGGGATTACGAACAATGCAAGGGCACAGGCATTACCAAGGTTCAGGAAAGGGAGAAATTAATATTAAAGACAATAACTATAAAATAGATTTGTTCCTGTGCAGAGTCAGATTAAAGACTGAGGGGAAATCCCCCTCTAAAAACTCTTATTGGGATGCTTGTTGAAGTCTGGCAGTAGTTAGGATGGCAAACATGAATGCTAGAGGAAAAGCAGAGGGGGTATAATAATACTGGCCCTCTTCTCCCTCCTCCTTCCTGTCCTCCACCTACAGCTCACCTCTCCTCAGCAGAAAGGACTTCTTACAGCCCCACATAAAAGAGCAGCAAAGTGGTTTTCTTCACATGTAACCCAAAGGAAAACATGAGACGCTGTTTTCCACTTCAGCCAAGATGTCTTTTTAATACTATGCAAGCTGGGAGCATCTTCAAGGCTTTGTTGTTTCTTAAGCAGAGAGGAAAGGAGTAAAGGTTGAATGAGAATGCTAAAAACATTTCTTTGAACTGGTGAGATTTACTGGTATGCACATGGCTCCCAATACGGAGGCATATTTGGAAGAAAGGGGAAAAAAAAAAAAGCAAAAACATATCTATTCCCCCTTGGTTTCTGTCTCTATTTGATTCCACTGCACTGCAGTTTTACCAGGGAAATTATCGGGGAAAGGGAGTTAGGCAGCATTTCCCTGACAGCAGCTTGTCAGCTTGTTGTTTTAGCATCAGGGGAAAGAACAGCAGCTCACATCCTTAAAGCACCATCCTGCCACACCAGAGATGGGAAAACACACACGCATCTGGCTTCCTGGGGGCCATGTGCAACACACTCCTTCTTCCCCATCCAGACAACCACCGCTGCACACAAGCCAACAGCCCATGGCCTGTGTCCCATGACCTTCCCAGCTCTGTGTGCTCTGACCCTCACTGGAATCACTACTGGTCATGTTCAGGGGCTGGAGAAACAAGCAGGGGTTTTTTGGTACTCTTAATAAAATGGCTTGGGTTGGAAGGAATCTTAAAGATCATCTAGTTCCAACCCTCTGCTGTGGGCAGGTTTGCTGACTGCTAAATCAAGCATTAGATCAGCCTGCCCAGGGCCCCAACTAGCCTGGCCTTGAACATCTCCAGGGATGGGGCATCCACACTTCTCTGAGCAGCCTGTGCCAACACCTTACTATCCTCTTGGGTAACTACCCTCCTGTTTGTAATTTCCCTTTAAATACTGGAAGGTCACAATGAGTTTCTTCCTGGAGCCTTCTCTTCTCTAGACTGAAGAAGTCCAGCTCCCTCAGCTTGTCTTTATAGGGAGGGTACTCCAGACCTCATAATCTTTGAAGTCTCCTCTGGACCCACTCTAATAGCTTACATCCTTACTGTACGGAGTACCCCAGGCCTGGACGTGGTACACCAGATGAGGCCTCACAAGGGCAGAGCAGAGGGGGACAATCCCCTCCCCCTCCCTGCTGGTCACCCCTCTTTCGGCACAGCCCAGGGTACAATTGAACTTCTGGGCTGCAAGCACAAACTGCTGGCTCACGTCCAGCTTCTCATCCATCAGGACTTCCAAAGTCCTTCTCAGCAGGGCTGCTCTCAATCAGTTCTTCTCCTAGTCTGTACACAAACCTGGGATTGTCCTGACCCAAGAGCAACACCTTGTATTTGGCTTTGTTTAACTTTTGGGCTCACTTTTTAAGCCCGTCCAGGTCCATCTGGATGGCATTCTTTCCTTCTGCTATATCAACTGTATCACTCAACTCAACGCAAGACCTCAGAAAGCCTAATACCCAAACCCTTCTGTGTAGTGAAGTATTTACTGGGCCAGGTAATACTGAAAAACAAAAAGGAAGAGGTGGAAAACCCATACGATACTAAGATCAATTTAGGGCCAAAGCTGAACCGGAGTAGCTGACAGAGTGCATGGTACAGCAGGAGGAGGCAGATAAAACATGAACATCTCCTGCAGAGCTCCAGTCCAGCCCTGCAGACTGGGCAGCTTAGGGCTCCAGGAGTCCTTTGCCTTCCCCACTGTGGAAAGTGCAGAGCCAAGAACTGGCCACCTGACCTGGGGCTGAGCATAAGGAGAGTGTGTGCTCAGGCCTCATGATACTGATATACCCTACAGCAGCAGCATCAACTCTGCTCTTTGTCCTTGACCAGCAAGATAGCATACTGGCGATTGCTGGACACAGCCAAGACCAGGCAGATCTCCAGCTGCTTGCTTGTCATCTCCATGGGGCTCCAGACATCATCCTCTTCCCTCCTCCCCCGTGCCGTGCTGGTAGTTAGTGTCCACACACCAGGCAAATGCTCATCCCTCACTGCTGATGGCATAGCTGACCAATGAGCTGCACACAACAAAAGAGATGTTGGGGAGGTCCAGGGTAACAGTGGACATGCTCTTTTCTTCTGCTTCAAAGAGAAATACCTTCCAAATATTCTTGCTTCAGAAGGAAACATCTTTTGGTCTGCAAATAGCCTTATCATCCAAGGCCCCCCTTTCCTGAGATGAGATACTTACAACCAAGCATTGGCGTTTGTGGAGGTGCCAGCTGGGTTTCTGAAGAGAAGGGGACCCAGATTGCAGCTGTGCTCAGGTTATCTCCTGCAAGGTTTCCCTGGCAACCAAAAAGCTCAAGGTCTGGGTGACAGTTGTGAAGCATAATAGTTTCTGAAAGCAAAAATACACATTTTGTCAGTTGGTGTTGTGCTTCCCTTGAGATAGGGCAAAAAAACAAAACAGAAATTCCACTGAGAGCTGATTAGCCTCTATGTAAATAGAAAAGTTATCTGCCATCATTTCCCAACACGTGAGGTGTAGCACTGTGCTTCTATACTGCTTGTGCACTTAGTCACCATTCACCTAGCACCTCAAGATAACATTTAGAAAGTGTATGGGAACTGTTGAGCCATGGCCTGAACCACTGATTGATCACATGGGGAAAGGACCAGCTCAGCCCTGGTAGCACAGATGAAGGCACCTCTTTTTTTTGACCCCCTTTAAGGGCTGACTGTCACTGGGGAAGGATGTCTGGTGGGAGATTTCTCCCTTATGGAGTTTTTCCCTGTGAGCTCAGACCCTTGGAGACAGGCGAGCATTCTTTTCCTGTTTGTCCTTTTGCCGTTCCACTCCTGTATTGCCTTTTCACTGCACTAGTCTTTCTGACTGTAACAGAAAGCATAATTAAAGAAAACAAAATAGACTCGGGACATACCAGGACTATTCCTGCAAATTCAGACTAGAAAAGATACAAGGTGTTGTAGGGTAGATAGGAGGGGTTGGAGAAGACTTGCCTGTAGCAACAGGGCAGCAGTTCCTCGGTCAGGACCATAGCTTTTTTCATCTCCACCCCTCCTATAATCAGCTAGCACCATGCTTTCATCAGAAAAGGCTGATCCTCAAATGCTCCCATGCAACTAACTCTATCTCTGTACCAAAAACCAGCATAGCTACCAAGGCATACATACCCTCCCCTCTGCCCTTGTTTGTTTTCTTTAGTAACTAGCTACAGCTGCCTGAGGAGGGATACAAAGCCAGTCGAGTAGAAATCACACTCCTTTCCAATTCCTGGTACAAGGGATGCAGTAAGGAAAATACAAGAAATAGCTTATTGTTATTATTTTCCTTTCTACTTGGAAAATCTGTAAGGAAGCAGCTCTAAGTAATTTCTGGCTCTTTGTACCAGCACCAAGAGCAACTTTGAGCTGGGCTCTCAGCATAAAGGGTAGTTCAGCTTTTTTTTTTTCCACAGGATCACTTCTCTGTATTTTTATGCTCCATTTTTCATTGGAGCCACTGCTCTTTGAAAATTATTTTGTAATATGAAGTTTTCAATCTATTTCTGAATAGCAGCAGGTGTGTGAAGAATCACCCTCCAGGTGATGCTGCCCACAGGTTAATAACAGGGTTAGGCATTTCTTCTCAGATGAGTTTCTGATGTGTGAGTTGTAGCTTTCAAGACAAGAAGGGTTTGTGAAAGCAAACTTCTGATGGTGGTTACATCAAGGGCAGGACAAACAAAACTCTCCTGCGTGGGCAGAAGTTGGCTGCCACAGCCTAAACATCTGAATGTGTTGTTTTTCCCCTTCCTGTGAGCACCCAAGTACGTAACAACCAGATCAGGTGCTGTTCTGCTCCACAAACATTAATCTTCTGGGAGGATAAACAAGCATACATTGGGCTCCCTGTGAGCCACATCTCCAAGCTGCTCTGCAATGGCTGTGGTGTGTAAAGGGTGTGTGGTGCTCAGAATGTGCTGCCAAAGGATACAGCGTTCACCTGGCTCCGTGGCTTTCAGAGACTCCTGAATAGCCAAGTGCAGACTACCATTGTGCCCAGCAACGTGTTTGGGTCAAATTGCAAAACCATGGGAATAATGCCAGGGCAGCACTGCTCTCATTGCTTGTGGTAGGGAAAAGAAAAACAGATGGTGCTGACTTCCTCCCAGTGATTGGGGCTCAGGTGTCAGCCAGAGGACCTGGGCAGGGTGAGAAACACTTCCATGCAGTGCTCTGTTTAGGTGCACATCAGCTGTTGTGTGGTTCCTTTAAGGCAGTTTTGCTGCTGTGGAAATATTTATAGGATGCTCATCACCATGGTATCTGAACACTACCGACTAATGGGGCGTATGAGATGCGCCTGGTGTATTTGTTATTAATTTCTTTAATGGTGGATTTTTTGACATTTTGTTTTCATTGCTGGCTTCAATTTGGACATGCTGCTTGTGTTGGTGTTCCTTGAAAGCAATGTGGAAGAGATGAGTATTCAGAGGGAGGATAATTAAAGGAATCCTGTCAGCCAGATCCGTACCTAAGGTTTAGAGGTCGTTTAAAAAAGGAAAGAGGAGGGGTAGAAAGGATGGTGTTAAAGATATTGGGAGTTAAAATGTCTTTTCCTTTAAAAAAAAAATAAATCAAAACACTCAATGAAATGGCTAAATCACCATTTCTCTTCACTTCTGGGACAAAAGCAGGAAAGCAATGCTGAGAAGACAGTGACTGCATGGACCAAAAAGAATGAAGGGAGGGGAGCAAACAGCAGTACCAGCCAGGACAAGTGATGCTTTTCAAGTGTATGACTTGAGCATGATAGGATTTTTATTTCCTTTTTAGCTAGAAAAATTATATTGGCAATGATCCTAGAATAATAATCCCTGATGAAAAACTGAAGTCAGAACTGTGACTTTTCTTTGAATAGACAATTCTACTGTGTAGAGCTGAACACTTTCGTTAGCCCCTTGGCCAGATATGGCCAGCTGGCAGCTGCCTCTTGCCAAGGAATCCTTTTGTGAAGACAAAAAAAAAAAAAAAAAGCACATTGCAAAAGGGAAGTGGTGTAGAGCAAATCCTTGTTGCAAGATCACAGTTGCAGGGAAGTATTTTGTGGTTTTAGCCTTTCCAGAAGGAGATTGCTGGCAAAGACTCTCGATGTGCATCCGTGCCCTGTGCTGTTTTGTATGATGGCCCTTGAGGCTGTTCCACTGATCACCTGGATCAAAGTATCCCAGATTTGTCCACAGTTCTCGCCTGTCCAGTCCTTTCCAAATTCTTTACTGTGCCCTGTCTCACCTACATTACCCGCATTTCTGGAGTGGTAGCACTGTTATTAGGGAAAAAAAAAAAATGACTTGTAGCAAAGGGAGACAGTGAAAAATAAAGCTAGACCCAGGCCTGTGGGGTATTTATTTGCCCCATGGTATTGATATATTCTGTCTGCAGCATTATTTAGGAGCCTGCACGTGGGCAAAAGCCAGATACCTTCTGTTAGTGTGAAAGCTGCAGAAATTGGAGCACCTCTGTGACAAAGTAAGGCTGAGGGAACTGAGCTGCTTCAGTCTGGAGAAGGCTTCAGGGAGACCTTTATTGAAGCCTTCCAGTACTTGAGGGCAGCTTATAAACAAGATGGAGATTAACTTTTTACACTGTCTGATCATTATAGGACAAGGCAGAATGGCTTTAAACAAAAAGGTAGGAGATCTAGGTTAGACATTAGGATGAAATTCTTCACTCAGGGCAGACAGGTGCTGGCACAGCTGCCCAGAGAAGCTGTGCCTTTCCCATCCCTGAGAGTGTTCAAGGCTGGGCTGGATGTGGCCCTGGGCAGCTTGAGCTGGTGGGTGGCAGCCCTGCCCATGGCGGAGGGGTTGGAACCAAAGTCACAAATACGTCACATCCTGGGGAAATAGAAAGAGATTGTACCTTCCTACATCTGTGCAGAACAGCCAGACTGCCAGGTTAGACCTGCAGGTTTGCCTCTGCTTGGAGCTGTTTTCTGAGTTTTTCCCAATGGAGATTTTTTATTTAAAACTGTGTCTGCAAGGTGTGGGAAGGTCAATGCAGACCCTGAGAAAAGCCTGGGCTCTGACAGGTGGATGTCCATGTAACATCTCAGCTTTCAACAGCATAAATCAGATCCTGAAATAGACTGGATAAATGCGGTCAGTCATTTTGCAGCCCTATTAAAGCCACAGGGCTCCTCACACAAATCCTTACAATAAGATCAAGCTGTCTACAGCCTCAAAAAGTGCCTTCCAGAAGGTGAGGGTAGAGTCCAGCTCAAGGACTGAAAAATGAGTTGAGAAGGCTGCGGCAGCACTTCTGC
Source organism: Phasianus colchicus (assembly GCF_987193195.1). Classification (NCBI taxonomy): domain Eukaryota; kingdom Metazoa; phylum Chordata; class Aves; order Galliformes; family Phasianidae; genus Phasianus; species Phasianus colchicus. The sequence continues at coordinate 94,191,018 of NC_143436.1, read as the reverse complement.
AACACTGGTGTTTTTGGAAGAACCCAGCATGACCACCAAGGTTGCTTTGCCCTGGAATAATAGTGTTTAGGACTTCATTGGCTAAAAGCATCTTGCAGGGCAGGGAACATTGAGCTGTGCTACCCTGGAGATGGAGACAGAACTGGAGCATCCCTGAGAAGGACAAGAGAGGAGATGAAGTGGGAGAATGCTCCACAGAAGGGGTATGTGGCAAGTGCCCTCAGCTCTTCACTGTCCATTTGTAAGCCCTACTGTACAACATGACCTCAGGATATCCCCAAACTTGGGTTACCCTGATATCTTCCACCTCGTCAGGGCACCTGGCAGGCAGTGATGCAGCCAAATGAAAGGAGGCAGCTCTGTCTGGGAGCAGTGGAAGAGCTCATATGCCTGAGCAAGGCTACTAAGCTGCTGCAGCCTTGAAGAGCCTGCAGCAAGCAAGGCAGGTGGATTGCCTGGCCAGGTGTAGCCCACATGTGCCCACCTGGGATTCCCCCCAGGGAACACAGTGTTCATGGTGATAAAATGGGCAGCAGACAGGATGCAGGGATGGGGAGGGGAAATTAGTGGAAACATGGGATTTTTTTCTGGTAGCAGCACAGCCCCTTTCCTTCTGCTTTCCTGGGGTCCTGACTTCTCAGTCTGCAGTAGCAGCCACAACCCCTGTCCGTGGAGCATTCTCCCACTCCATCTCCTCTCTTGTCTTTCTAAGGGATGCCCCAGTGCTGTCTCCATCTCTAGGGCCGCACAACTCACTTTTGCCTTCCTTATGAGATGCTTTGAGCCAGCTCTGGCTTCTCAGTCCCTAATCGAATCAGTATTGTTTTCAGTAGAACAATCCCTTAAGCAGCTCATAACACAGGCCAAGCTACATTTCTTAGGTAGGCCATCTACTCTGCTTGTGAATGGGGGGGTGGGGGAAGAAGTACTTTTGCAGCAATTATTCCAGTTCAGCAAGCCACTGGTAAAACATCTTCTGATTTGTTTAGTTGTTTCCCAAACATCTTGAAGTGTTGTTGCTTCATGATGAAGATCTGTTCTGAGGGAGAGAATGAGACATCCGAAGAATGCAAATAAAACATTCTTTTAAATCTCAAATCAAGTCCACTTTTCTTCATCCCAAACCAAACCAAAGAAAAAAAGTTGTTTTTTCTCACAGATAAGGCATTAATATTAATGGGAGCAAGACAGATCTGTGGAACTCATGCACTCACCTGCATGTAACTTGTCCTACATGCAACCAGGGCTGATTGCATATCTGAATACACACAGCAGTTCAGACTGGGAATGCAGTTAGCAACTGGTTGATGTACTCTGGTTGCAGGGCAAAGGCAACTATGTTGCTAGCAGATTCTATTTGCTAGCTTTGTTATCTGCTATCCTGCATACACACTAGCAAAGTCTAATAGCAGGGAATTTTAAGAATCTTGTAAGGAATACAATAATAACTTTTTTTTTTTTTTTTTTTTTTTAACATGTAATTTCACAATCCTCTTCATTCTGTCACACAGAGAGGGCACACAACTGATGCTCCTTTGTACTGAGGATGACATTTTGTTTGGCTTTGCTTCCTGTTCTCTTATCTTGTTTGGGGAGAGAAGTCTCTCTGGAAATTTGTCTCTCAAATCACTTTCATTCTCAGGTATGGGCTTCTTTCTTGTTTCTCTCAAGATCCAAGCTCTGGAGTAACATCCAGCTTATTACTCTCAGTGTTCATGAGAAATGTGTGTGAGTATGTACCAATCAGACAATGTTTTGTATTGCTGAACATAATAAATGTTTCCCGTATTCCTTTGTAGCCTATTCCTAGAACACCTGGCATCCTGCATATATTTTGCCAGCACGAGCATACCCACGTGGATAGGAGAGACTTAGTTACACTAGGACAATTGCTGTGCGGATGTGATTTGAATTTTTTTGCTATCATTCATCCCAGGCAAAACAATGGGAATAGCATTTTCTGTATTGACATCAGGGACTTTGCAGCATAATGCATAATTCAGTCAGGTAGGTGTGTGATATTTCTCTCCTGACACTGCTAATTCTTGTGAGCAAGTCTCACCCTCTCACCCTGCGATTTGCTTTTAGCTGCTGCTTCCATCAAACAATCCATGAGGATGCAAAGAACATACTAACGGGCTTACAGCTGAATCAGATCCCACAGAAGCAGGCGTGCTGTGCAATTTCCTCCCACCTCAAATGTGTATTTCATAACAGGGAATGGTATTTTTAACCATTTTTACATTTATCTCTCCCCATTAGATTCTTTTGAAGTTGCTCAGCTTTTTTTCTGTTGGCTTTTTTCTGGATGTTTCAAATCCAAGCACACTGGCAGCATTACGTGCTTGGCCAATTCAGTGCTCCCTTACCAGCTTTCCAAGAGCATTTGCTTGCTTAACGCAGGAGTGTGTTTGTTCAGATGCCCTGGGAGCCCACTCCTGTGTGAACTCACCTGGAAGGAGAGTTTATCTCCTCTGCTGTGTTTGCATAGCTCCCAAGATAAGCCATCAAAAGCTGTTTCTTTGCTGGGGGGAGGGAGAGGAGGAGAAGGAGAGGGGAATCCATATAGGTATTGTTTGTCAAAACATTAGGCCAGGTGATGTGCTGTGAAGCATTTGGAAGCACAGGTAGGCTATTTTGGAGAACCTGATGATTTCAAGTCAAAGCGAACACGACCGTGAAATGTGGCAAAGAATTTCCACCCCCAATATTGTCTTAAAATCACATGTTACTACATGACTGCACAATCCTTCTTGCTTCCTCAAGGCACCCAGAGCAGCCAGAAGACCAAAGGGACATTTCCCTGAGAAACACAGACCAGGCTTTGCCCAAACGCCCAGTCTACAAAGATGACAGCTTCTGCTGTGTCACTTTCACCCCGGGGGACTTGGTCAGGCTGTTGCAGCCCATGAGGAGAAGGAGTCCCTTCTTCTTCCCCAGTGGATGGTGAGCCCCCAGTCCTGCCTTCAGCCTTAGCAGCTCGGGGGCCTCTAATTTAGGGGAAATCCACGTGCTCCACTGTCTTGTCTCGCCACTGTGGCTGACACAGGCAATAAGGGAGCGACCTGCATGCTGCTGTATTACAAATGATTTATTGGTCTAATAAAGAGCCTCAAATTACCCACTGCCTCCTTCCTCTCCCCCTTCGCCCCAAGGACCAATACAGCTACTGTACAAACATTTCCTACCTCACATTATGTAATGTAACTGAGAAGAAAAGCAAGTATACATCCCCACATGGCCCCCTGGCCAGCGTGTTTGGCCATGGCAGAAGCACATTGTTCCTCACCTGGGCATAGAAGCTGCTTTGCTGCTGCTGTTTGCTAACCCTAACCCGCATCACATCTTTCCTCCCATGTCTAGGAGGAAATATGAATCTCCAGCCTTCTGCCCTCAGCTTCTGCTGTGTGCTGTCCGAGGGAGGGAGTCCCGAGCCCATGGGGGTGCCTCCCCATCCAGCTTGCTCCAGCAGTTGCTGCTTCTTGCTATACACAGAGCGGGAGGAATAAATTAACCTACTTTGGGTGGCTTGCAGGCCTTAACAAGCAGCTGCTGCCGAAGGGCTCGTGGAGCTTCAGACAGCAAAGCTGAAAAACAGCAGAATATTATCATCCTCCTCATCATCTGGTGCCATTCTGAAGAGCAGGAGGTCAGATGGGGTGAACCGGAGACAACACAACAGTCTTAAATATTCAGCATCAAATTATTTGAAGTGTGGTGAAGGAAAAGAAAGAAAAACATTAAAAAGGATAAAGAGTAGCTACAGCTAAGTTGTCCTTCCAGGCATTTTAAGTTCAGCAAGTGACAGGAGCTCCTCTCCTCTCCTCTCCTCTCCTCTCCTCTCCTCTCCTCTCCTCTCCTCTCCTCTCCTCTCCTCTCCTCTCCTCTCCTCTCCTCTCCTCTCCTCTCCTCTCCTCTCCTCTCCTCTCCTCTCCTCTCCTCTCCTCTCCTCTCCTCTCCTCTCCTCTCCTCTCCTCTCCTCTCCTCTCCTCTCCTCTCCTCTCCCAGATGCCATAGAGCTATTCCTGAACCCATGAGGTCTCCTCCAGTCTCACTGAGCCAGTGGGACCAGTAATGCTTGGATAGAACTGGAGACGGTGCATAGATCTGAGAGACTCTTTGTTGGAGTGAGTTGTTTGGCCATGGCAAATGAGAGAACAGAGCCCCTAAGGACTGATGTTACAAAGGGTGTATTTTGAGTAGTTACATTCCTTGTAAGGCTGACCTATTTATAAGTGCAGGGACTTGAGCCTCTGGGAAAAATGGGATAGCAGTGTTAGGAAAGAAGAACCAAAGCAGTCCAAGGTCTCTGCTGCACACACCCAGGCAGACCAAAGCGACCACACTTACCCATCTGAATGGCTGATATTCATCTCTAACCTTTACCAAAAGGCGCCCAGCCATGCCTTGATCTGTGCTAGATGGAACTGCCCACAGGGAGGAAACTGTCAAAGAGGAGACTTAAAAGCGTTTGCTCTGTTGCCTCTAATATACTTAGCTCTCCCCACGACCACCACCACACTTGATAACTAGGTGCACATAGAGGGGGCTTTGTTTCCATACAGCTTATCTATATATGTCTGCTATATATAGCAGCGCTATATATATAGTTTGTTTTTAATTTGTCTCTTTTCTTCATTTACACAGTTGCTGATGGTAATCAGGGGCAGGTCCCAGGGCTGAACCGCTGGTCTGTAAGCAAAAGAGGGCCACTAAAGAGGGGCCACAGCCAAGCAGTTCCACATGACCTAGAGAAGCCACTTTGATGGCTTTGACATCCAGGTGATGGATGTCAGCCAGAGCCCAGCAAGGCCATTGCAGCTCCCATTCATTACCTGCCTTCCCGGCCACTCAGGCTTAACCCAACCCAGCTCTACCACCATGTTCAGGTCTATGTGTGTGATGCCTCCTGTGCCACTTATTTAAATGAGTTTCACACATCATTCTGATTTCAGATCAAGATTTATGGAGCCCTGTTTAATTATGCACAATGAAGTACAGCAGGAGCCTGCTTCTCCTTTCTGGGAGACTTCAGTGAGGTTTTTTGGCTATTGGTAGATGGCTGGAGGGATGTGCATCTTGATTTTCTAATACTCTCCTACCCACTCCCCAAAACACTCAGTTCTTTTCCAGGGTGGAATGATGAATACATGAAGTCTGCAAAAACTTCTCCCTCCAGGAATCTAAGATAAGAGGGAGTCCACATCTCCTGTGCTCCCACTCCTCATCTCTTTCATCTGCCAAATCCCGCCTCCACTGGCTCTTGTGTTTTGTTTTTAGACACTTTCATTGGCATTGTATGCCTTGTTGTCCTTCACACTGGAGAAGACTTCCTGTAAACATCGGAAAAACCACCTCCTTCTCTAAATCCCTGCTATAGCACACCTGAGGACCACAGAATCACAGAATCACAGAATGGCCCAGGTTGGAAGGGACCTCAAGGATCATGAATCTCCAACCCCCCTGCCACAGGCAGGGCCAACAACCTCCACATTTAATACTAAACCAGGTTGCCCAGGGCCCCATCCAATCTGGCCTTGAACACCTATAGGGACGGGGCATCCACAACCTCTCTGAGCAGCCTGTTCCAGTACCTCACCACTCTCTCTGTAAAGAACTTCCCCTGACATCCAACCTAAATCTTCCCTCCCTCAACTTAAAACCATTTCCCCTTGTCCTGCTGTTATCTACCCTTTCAAAGAGTTGATTCCCCTCCTGTTTTTAGACTCCCTTTAGGTACTGAAAGGCTGCAATGAGGTCACCCCGCAGCCTTCTTTTCTCCAGGCTGAACAAGCCCAGCTCCCTCAGCCTGTCTTTGTAGGGGAGGTGCTCCAGTCCCCTGATCATCTTTGTGGCCCTCCTCTGGACCCTCTCCAACAGCTCCCTGTCTTTCTTGTACTGGGGGCTCCAGACCTGGATGCAGACTCTAGATGGGGCTTCACAAGAGCAGAGTAGAGGGGGACAATCACCTCCCTGTCCCTACTGATCACCCCTCTTCTGATGGACCACAGAGTACTCCATAAACCATAGGCTTGTGCTATGCTGAGGCTGCCACCCATCATACTTACCAGTACAGCCTGAGGATGCATCAGTCTGCTGTTGCCCTCTTCACGTACGCCTTTCTGAGCACTGACTATTAGTCACTGGCAGTACAGTGCAGCTAGCACAAGATACTGGGTTAGTGGGTCCCAATATGCCCATTTGCATGTTCTTTTAAGTGGGGCTGTAATAAACGGCAAGCAACACTGAGAAGCCTAGTTATTAATAATTGCCTACACCCATCTGCTCCCTTCTGCGGTGCTCTGCTGCTTGGCTGAACAGGCAGAAGAGGGCTGAGCTCGCCTCAAGCTCCAACAGCAGGCTGCAGCCGTGGGTCACTGCACCCAGGGCTCCTGTGCCAGGCTGCCTACTGGCGCCAGCCTTCACTGCAGCACCACGGGGCTCTCCTAGCACAGAAACTACAATGGCTGGCGAGGGAACACTAGGGAGCTGGCAATAGCTGGTGGTGCTTTAATATTACTGTTATTTATTCTTATTTGCACTGCCATTGTGCTCTGCAGACTGTTTGAATTAGGATGCTGTGGTCTCAGGCCCAGGAATATTCAACTGGAGAAGTGCGGCCAGGTACAAGATGTATGCTTAGCCTCTCTCAGAAGGGTACTGCTGTGCATACAAAGGAGTCTCTAGCCCATGAGTCTCAGTCTCTCCTGCTGCCTTTGCATTCCACCTTCCGAATGTGGCACCTCCTTGGATTTACCAGCCTTCAGAAAGAATTTGCGGCTGAGCAGGAATGCTTTTGTTTCTGATCAACAGAGGGTCCTGGCAATCCTTCAGAACCCCTAGGATCAAAAAGCAGTCCAGAAACCTAGGAGACACCATGTGAAATCTGCCAGGACCCGCAGCTCCAAAGAAGGGTTGTGCTCACCTGATGTGGCAGAGGGGCAGTGGGCACAGTGTTGGGATGCTGCTCCTCTGCAGCCCAGCCCATGGGCTATCGCCAGCCCTCCTTGCTCTCAGCATGGCCACTGGGAAGCAGAAGAGCCTGCAGAAAGCACAGTTTGCTTTGGCTGCTGCCGGGAAATTGTTCAGACAAAACCCAAGCCAGGAGGTCTGCAATTGTTCTCATTTCCACAAAGCAAACATGGCAAAACCCAGGAGTTCCTAAGGCATAATGTGGCAGATATCTAATGGCATTTAGTAGTGCCAGGCAACAGCGTAAGAAAGGCAGTAATGATAGTCCTGTTACATCAAGACTACTTTTTGCTATTTATTCAGCCCCACTAGTGCTTCAGAGCAAATGGAAACCTGTCACTGTCCCAAGGAATTCAGTCTCTTTCAATCAGGCATGGCCATAAAAATTCAAGGTGTGGGATGTGGAGATGAGTTGAAATTCCTATTGAAGGGGTGAGGGGATCTGGTGTAAGTTAATGTCATTGCATACATTAAATTTGACCAGGCATCAGGATAAACACTATTGTGCTTCAAATATCAACAAGAGTCTCTGCTGGCCAGTTATTATTCAGGGTGTCATTACTTCACCTGTACACCACTACAGCCCTTGTTTAGTCAGCAGCACCACTACTCCTCATAGTGGACCAGACCTCAGCTGAGCATAAAGCAGAGGAAAGGAGTCTGTAGCCTCTGTGGAACAACTGTGGAGTGCATGGGACAATGTCTGCCTCACCCCAAATGCTCCTGGCCAACCCTCATGAAGCACTAAAAATCTACAGAAGTTATAGCTATGGGAGATACAGGGCGAAGACTTTCCAGACTGTTCCAGGTCACAGGGTTCCAGGCCACAGTCAGGCCAACATCCAGCAGGTCCCCCATGCAGAGCAAAGAGATCGGGGTTCAGCTCGTGGGGTCAGACACCTTGTTACAAGTCCCGTGATCTCCATCCACTGGCTCTGAGAGCAGCTAATTTCCTCCATGGACGGTGTTCTCAGACTCTTTCCTTTCTTCTTCTACCTGTAGCTCTGCCCTCTGCCTATGGGCTACACCCCAACACACGACACCCAGCATGATGCCCTTGGATAAAGAATCTTTATAATGTTTAGCGCTGATGTCTTGCCAAGAAAAAGCTAAGACTCATTCTGCATTCTAAGACTCATTCTGCACTAAATTTATTAGCAATAGGACCTCCTTGGCAACATGGGTGGAAGAGGGTAGCTTGTTGGCATTGGGGAGAGATGGGTTTCCACTGCTTGATGGGCTGGCAAATCTCAGCGGAGTGCGTGCCTCCAGCATTCAGCAAGCCTGGCTCAGCAAGGAATAAGTGAATCTTGCTGTATTTAAAGAGATGGTCTCATGGGTTCCCCTTTAATCTCATCTCTGTTTGCAATTCCCCCTTCTGAGCCTATGAGCAACATTTCTTTCCCCTTCAAGTGCTACTCTGCTCTGTTCAATTTTCTCTTCATCCCTCCCTGCCCTCTCCTTCCCTCTGCTGTCCCCATCCCCATGTTTCTTTAATGGAGCTTGAAATTATAATACAGTGATTCAGCTCCCTTTCATGTCTGCCAAGAGTCAGCGGCGCAGCCCTGCAAATAGGGCTCACCAGTTCTCTCAGCCTGCTTTGCAGCACTCTCTCAGCTCACTGCTGTGGTGAGGCTGGGGGCATTCCTCCTGGCACAGGACACACTAAGGGCAGCTTCCCAGCACTGCTGGAGTTGGGCTGAATGTCCTTGCCTTGGCCACAGGGCACAGAGCAGTGAGTTCTGATGGTGTTGTTCTCTGCTGTGCGCACATATGTGGATTTGCTGGGGGGTGTCGGAGCTGAAGAGCATGGGATGTGTATGGGATGTGCCTGCTGAGATCCCAGTCCCCCCTCCCCTTTGAAGCTCAAACACTGGCTGTGCCGGGACTCTACCAAGGTCGATGCCTACACCTCCCTTCCAGAAAGCCCCCTGCGCCCCACCAGGGGCAGGCTTGTAGCTCAGAGGTGAGCCTCCTGCACACGTATCCTTCTGGAGGTTACACACTGGTTACAGCCCACCCTTCTTTCTTCATGGCAGAAGCAGAGCTGCCAAGTTATGAGGAAGTGCCTTTCTTGTCCTCCTGATGCCTGTGGCTGCCCTCTGACAATTCTCACTCTTCACCCTCACCTGGTCCTCATTCTTTTTTCCTTTCATGCCACAAGACTCAAAGCCCTGTATTTCCTATTCTCACTTCTTCCTGCTGTACAGACCTTCCATGTTTCTTTCTCTGCTCCATGTACACTGCCATCCCCAGCTTGCCTGCATATCCAGCTCACCACTGTCCCTCCTCATGAGCATGGCATGCTATATGGAACAAATACCTGCCAGTACCCCTCCACCACAGTTTCAAACTTGCTCTGTTCTTTTTTTTCTCTTTCTTTCCAATCAATGTTTCTCCTCCTTAATGGAGAATTTCCAGTGCCACCAACACTTTGCTGCCTCTTTTCACCCGTCTCTGGGTTTTCCAGCCATAAAGGCAGTGTTGACGCTCTCCTGGAAGAAAGCACACTGTCCAGCCCATCAGAAATCCCTGCTTGCCTCTTCCCTTCTGAATGAGCACATTACTGTCATGGTTTCATTCTGCCACTTCCAGTGGCATTGTGCTGTACTCATCTTGGATTCCCTCATGGCATGCTAACTATGCTCCCCTGCAGTCCAGCACCTCTGTCCCATCCCGGTATGGGTGTCAGTGGCTGAGTAGGAAATGTTACCCAGCTGCCATCTACATGGCTGGGACCACGCTAGTAGCAATGAGTGTGTCTGTGGGCACTGAGCTTTTACCTATGGATAAGAGCGTCCCATATGTGAATGGGCACGTATGGGAGCAGCTGGGACATGTCTCCTAGCCTTTTGGGTTAATTGATTTAGGAAGTAGTTAGAGTTTTCCTCCATTAGTGAGGCAAGCAGTCCTCCTGAGAACTCACTCAGGGACATTTTCCAGTAACTGTTCAGATCGCTCATGCATCATTTATTGTTAAAGATACTGCATCAATAAGGAGAGGTTGTATAATAAACAGGAATTACGTGAAGGGAAGGCAAAATAAAATCCCTAATTCAATTCATAAAAGTGAAATGCTATCTGTAAAAGGCAGACAGCTGAACCTGTATGTAAAACTGGCCATTTTTAAGAAGCACCAGCAATCCATCCCATCTATCATTCCTTAAAAAGTCCTGTATGACAGTAGCTCAGCCAAGGCAAGGGTTTGCTGTCAGCAACATACAGGAACATGAGCAGTATCACTTTGGATGTACTTCAAGCTCAGTAGCATCCCTTGACATCTCCTGTGTGCCAGAAGGTGCTGGAGCTGTACCAGATAGGTGCACCTACCAGAAAAAGCAGAGAGAACAAGAGCTAGTTGTGCCCCAGTACGGGGAGAAGCCATTACTGCCTGAGGATGACCATGTAGAATATATTTACAGCACCTATGATTCTGTCATTCTATAGCCAGCTCCAGGCTCTTGTTCCTTCCTTCAGACTCATTCAGAACTCTTCTCTGGAGGAGAGACACAGAAGAAAGCAGGAGGGGAGAAACATGCGTATCTTGCGTTTACTGGTCCCTCTGGAGCTATAATCCTAAGGCCCAGCAGTTCAAAGTCTCGCTTTGGATGATTTTAATTGCAGGTAGAGTTGTTTAATGGAGAATGTCAAATGGCTGCTGGGCACAGAGGTCACGTTTGTATGAGGTAGGTGCACTGCTTTGGCTTAATTTCCTTGTTGCAATGTGCAAATTTCTGCACACGAAGTATCAGGTTCAGTAATCCTGGTGTAATCTGGAGGTGAGTCACCATGGGGAAAAGGGAGCCCTTTCCCCTCCCAAAGCCTGCCAGGCCAGGGTCTGGAGAGCCTCTTTTGCTTCTTTCTCATGCAGTTCATCTTGCCTGCAGAACAGAAGGAAACTCCCTTGCCACTTATTTCTTACCCCGCTTCCCTGCAGCTGCTAAGAAGACAGCCCTGCTCCTGTAGGCCATGAGGACATCTGCCAGGAAGGAATTAATTATGGTGACAGTAATTGTCAGCACCATATGGAGGTCAGACTTGCTCTGGAAGAGACAACACCTCTGCTTTCTCACCTGTCTTTTGCCCCAGGAGAAGCTTCACTTCTGGATAGTTCATGACAGGGTGACAATGCGCAGAGCCTGTCTTGCACTCAATTTCAAGCTGCTGCTTTTGGGCCCACTGGGTGCCCAGATTTCTCAGCAGGAGAATTCCCAGATTGCTCAGGAGGAGAGCAAGATCCCAGGAGGCTGATGCCTTGTTCCCCCTTACTGTCCTCACCTGGGAAGTTTGCCTTGGCCAGCCTAGCTGCAGCTGATCCCCTTACTGTTGTAGGGCAGGAGTTAGGGAAGAGATGCTCCCTGCTTGCCCCCTCTCTGCACTTCTGATTGCACAGCCCTCTATCAAAAGCCATTCATTGAATTCCCAGCTGAGGAACACAGCGCTCCGCAGGCAGGCTGCATTGATTTCTGCCAGTGGGGTCCTGGCCCTCTGTCCTTCCCGAATGCATAGGATGACCTCTGAAGGCTTGGTGAGCTTTGTGAAAACACTCAGTATAGTGAAGGTCAGTGTGTGTATCAGGCATTTTCTATTCCTGAGACACATACACCGCTGCAGTGTTCAGCTCACAAAAATGCTTTTCAGGAAAAAAAATGGCAAGACAAAGCAGGCATGAGCCCACTGACTAACAGCTTGTAGCAAAGAAATTTGTTTTGTGGCACTTGAGGGATGCTTTGAACAAGATGATCTGGGCAGCTCAGGCTTAATACAGCTTTACATCATTAACAGTTAACAGCAGAGTAGGGTGTGCTTACTGCTGGTCACATAGCCTGCATTGGCTGAGGAGAAAATAATCAAGTGAAGATTAAAGGGAGGTGACAACGTCCAACTGCTCCTTTTCCTAAAGATTGTAGATTCGCTTGGCAGTGCTCATAGCCTGTTTTTTCATTCATTCTCACAAGAGAAAGGATGATCTTTTTCTGCCACCAACATGGTTACAGAGAGCCATCTTGCATCCCTCACCTCCGCTCAGGTGCCTGTGGGCACACACAGCATTGGGCACACGACAGGAGGGGGCTCTCAGCTTCCCCTGAAGCACTGATGCTAACATAACCATGCACCCAGGTGATGTGGTAGGGCCCAGGGGCGCCATGGTACGAATGTAAGCTGCTGCATTAACCATGCTGCAGCTTGCCTTTGTTCTCCCGGGTGAAATCTCGAGGCCAGATTCTGTCCTCATCATTCCCCTTACCTGCAGCAGAGAAAATCAAGCCTCCAGGGCTACCAGCTTGTGTGAGATAAAACGGGTCACTTGCCCTGCTCCTGGCTGCTCTGCCATGTGGATACCTGTACAGCTGGAGGGCAGGTACCCCTGGGTACCAGGCTAGAGTTAATTTACAGTGCTGGCAACAGATAGAGGGTCCCTAACCTGAAATCTGACACATTTTTTGATTAAAGCAGCCTCTGAGCACAACAGGTTTGTGTGCCAGTGATGACAGCCATGCATTCCAACGACAGCCAGCCCTCTTCTTGCAGCAGCCCTTAGTGAGAATATGAAAAGGTAACTCAAAGAGCTCAAAGCCTGCTGATGAGTAGCACTGTTTTCCTGCCTGACCTCCCCAGACCATGGTGGGACCTGAGAAGTAGCTAAGTCTCTATGCTGAGTATTTGGGATGGTTCAGCACTGTCCTCCAGCTCTCCCGGAAACCCAGTGCCCAGAATCCCTTGGTTTGGGCTCACCCAAGCAGAGACATTTAGGCATGGGAACAGCAGTTCTTGCTCGGCCCTGGCAGTGGAGCCAGCTGGTTCACATCTCTTGGCCCAAATTCAAGTGCAGTCTCACATGCCCTGTGGACTTCAGTCGGAAGGAGTAAACAGAACCAGGACTTCTGCAGGTAAACTGAAATAAATTTAAATTCAAAAGCATAGCACCTATCCAAAGTATTTTGCAAGTGAGATATCCAGCAGCAAGACATTGGTCTGTGTGATGGCTGTTTGCTCTCCAGGTCTCCCTGAAACGTAATGAAGTAACACACCACTGGAATACAACGTGCTGTTATGCCGTTTGCATGCAACACATCTCTTGCCTCTGTGAGAAGATTTGAACTGAGGCACCTTACCTCCTCACCAATATAAGTGCTTGGTGAAACCAAAGAGCTACTATCACCTCTTTCCACTTTTATCCTTTAAACACCTTCACACCAGATTGTGAAGGGATTTTTCAAGAAACTTCAAAATCCCAGCTCCTCCTCAGGTGCCAGCCCAGTGATGGAGAGCAGCCTGGTGCTGTGGACATGGTGTTTCACACCACTCTCTGTGACGGAGCAGTAGATCTTGTGCTGAGCAAATGTCCCAGTGCTGCCAGCGGCCTCTTTCCCTCACGGCAGCCCCTCCAGTGCTGATGTCAGGGTATCAGCTGCCGCACACTCCGATCCCTTCCTGCTGAGACACGGGCGTACCAGCACAGCAGCAGTGATGCACAGGCAGGAAGACATAGAAAGGCATTCAGAGAGCTGGAGCGGCACCAAGGGAGCGAGGAATAGCGAGCGAGGAGAGTTCTTCAAAGAGGAACATCAAAGCGTCAGAGACAGGGAGAGAGCTGGGAATGACAGATCTGGTTTAAAAAGCTATCTGTCTCCCAGCTCCTGCTATGTAAATTACTACTGCTCGCTGGCTGCCACTGCTGCGAAGCTAATTGCTGATATTTTTGGGGCCAGGCCAATGTGCCAGGCCCTTCTGCCCACCTCCCGAAGTGGCAGAGACATCCCAGGGTGTGAGAGCTGTCTGTGCTTCTCCTTAGGATGGGGCAACCACACTGGTAAGAGTGCAGGAGGAGACCTGCTCTGGCAGAACTCAGCCTCTTTGGTTGTCCCTACTCCATCTGTCCTCCCCTCCTCACCATGCTTTATCCTCAGTTCTCCCATCCCATCTGCCCATCTTATTTCATCCTCTCCTTCCCGGTCTCTGCCATGCCACTCCTTCCCTTTTCCTCTCTTCATCCTCTTCTTCTCTGGGTTCCTTTTTCCACCTGCTGGCCAGGGCTGAAATAATAGAATCACAGAATGGTTTGCGTTGGAAGGAACCTTAAAGCCCAACTAGTTCCATCTGCTGCTGCCAAGGGCCCCATCCAGCCTGGCCTTGAATGCCTCCAAGGATGGGGGATGCCTCCAAGGACAAGGGAAAACAGTTAAAGAACACAGCACCCAACCCAGGACCGAGGAGGTGGTCCTGTCCTCCAGAAACAGAACTGCTTTCTTTCAGAAGAGAACTGGGCATTTTGCTAATGTCACTGCTCTTGCTAAGCCAAATCAGCATTATTCACCACAGATCTCCCCTTTTCCTCTCAAAAAGGCTCAACTCAATGAGTCCCTCCTTTCACTCCATCCACCCTCCTCTTAGCTCCATTTCCTTTACAAAAAAACTGGGTACCTGGATATCTTCTGTCCTCACAATGTGACATGTTCCAATGGTCCCGTTACCCCCTTCCACATCTCAAGTGCCCCCAAGCTCATCATGAGCCCTCCCGATCCTTCCTCTCCATTTCCCCTTCGCTATTTCCCATGCAGGGCAGAGATAAGCAAGTATGAGTTAGAGGAATAAAGCACATGTATTTCTGGGGAGGGCTGGAGGAAACGTGGGGAACATAAGGTTGTTTGTCTATGGAAGCCTTCACCCCAAAGAAGGGGATATGGCTCACCTCAGTCCCCATGGAAAGCAAGAGTGCCTGTGCACCCCATCCTCCAAGGGTTAAGAAACAACACATTTTCTTTCCTAGCCTCATCTAACTCAGTGGAGAAAACGAGGTCCTGAAATTCACCTTATGGGCTGGAAACGAGCATGAGAAATTGCAGCCCAAAGGGTCAATTTTCCAGAAATATCTAAGTACCCAGGAACGGGGGCTCGAAATGAAAGTGTCTCTTGAGCCATCTCTTTCCTTTACTGCTCTGGTGTGATAATAAGGTGCTTTTTATGTAAGTGACCTATTTTCCAGGGAAGCCAGTTTTCTGAGCGGGGAATTGGAAAATGACTGGTGCAGCGGTTTCTGACTTTAATATGTTTTCATTCTCCGTGAGCAACAAGCAGCCACTATACCCAGAGGACTGAGGAACTGTCTGCTCTCATCAGGGATGCTCCCTGGTGCCCAGCCCCACCAGGACATCGGAGGAGAGCCTATGCTGTGTGCTGGGCACCTGTGGCTGGGAAGACAGCACCTACTGGTTCATGTGTTGGTGTGCTTCAGATGTAGTGTTGCCCCAGAGCATGGCTTTAAGGGATTGCATTCTCAGCACCATTCAGCCCCAGGATCCAGCAACCAAGTGGAAAAGTAACAGGAGCCCAAGTCTCCATTCCGTCCAGCAGTGGAACAGTCACAAGACAGCACTGCATGGCAGAGTTCCCTCCAGATGGGGGAGAAGTGGGTGTCTGTCCCAGAGGAGCTCCCTCAGCACCCAGCATGCAGTGGCACAGTGCTTACCCCCTACTCGCGTGCGAAGGGATCTCCTTGCGCTAAAAACTCACATTTTTAAAAATTAAAAGCCCTGACTGTGGCAAGAGAGATGCATTCACTGGGGACCAGTTTCAGCTCACCAAGCTGCTGTGAATCAGTAGACCCCTTTGCCCCAAGGCATCAAGAGAGATTAAAAACCATTAGTACACTAGAAAGACAACAGCAGTTTAATCAAAACATCTTGGGAGCAGCTTATGAATACTGTTAGCAGGCAATATTTTCTAGTGTACTTGTCTCTCATTAAGAAGAGCCTCTCTTAAGCAGCTTCCTCTTGAGTTTTTGCCCTCTCAGCCCTGCATCTGGCCTGGCTCACCCCTCCACTCCTCCTGACCAAGCTTAGCTCCACATTCCTGACTCCTAGCCAGGAGCTGATTGCAGCCCCTTTGGTTTACTGCTCTCCCTTCCCTGGTATTTGCAGTTCTAAACAAGCTATATATTTATTACCAGCTCCTCATTTTACACCCTTCTTCCTTTTGCCAGGGTCCCAGAGACAGCCCTGCTCCCCTTCCACTCCTCACCCTCCAGAGCAAATGAAACAGCGCTCAGGGTGAAGTTGCTGAAAATGGAGCAGCACGCTTCCTCTGTCATCATTTTTCTGACAAAATTGCCACTATTTTCACACCACTAGGCTAATATACACCATCTAACATTCGTCAAATCTTTTTTTTTAAATAACCCAATCGCGGAGAAGCTTCCATCCGTTCCCCAAGATGCTGTTTTACAGCCTGGATCTCACCGTGAGGAAATTCTCCTGTTCTTCAGCCTACATTTTATTGCACTTTATTTCATTGCTCTGTTAGCCCATTCGACCTGCCGCACGCTGTCCAAGGGCTGCACGCTTACAGTGCCTTGACATGCCACCATCTGACTCTGCTGAAATATAGGGCTGAAATTTAATCTACACACCTATAGCCTACAGCTATTAAGGCAGGGCTGTCGATTTATAACAACACACTTCTTCTCCTTGTTTCTGGCCCAAGGACTCGTGGCTGCAGCGCTGTGCTGTGACCTGCACTGCCTGCTGCCAGTGGTGACAGTGATGGGACAGCCTGGAGTCCTTCCTTTGGTGGACACCAGGCACAAAGGAATTTTTGGTGAGGCTGCTCCAAATGAGGACAGTGCAGTGGTCAATGGCTGCATGTCATGTGAGGCTGGTGCTCTTCAGCTTCTTTAACAGTGACATAGACAGTGGGATCAAGTGCACTCAACAAGTTTGCTGACGACACCAAGCTGACTTGTGCAGCTGACACCATAGAAGGAAGGGATGTCAACCAGAGAGACCTTGACAGGCTTGAAAATTGGGCCCATATGAAAGTAATGATGTTCAACAAGGCCAAGAGAAAGATGTTACACCTGGGCTATGGCAATTTCAGATAATGTACAGACTGGGAGAAGAACTCACCGAGAGCAGCTTTGCTGAGAAGGACTGGAGGGTCCTGATAACCAAAAAGCTGACATGAGCCAGCTGTGTGTGCTTGCAGCCCAGAAGGCCAACTGTACCCTGGGCCACACCAGAAGAGAGGTGGCCAGCAGGGAGAGGGAGGTGATTGTCCCCCTCTGCTCTGCTCTTGTGAGGCCTCATCTGGAGTTCTGTGTCCAGGTCTGGGGTCCCCAGCACAAGAAAGAGATAGAGCTATTGGAGTGAATTGAGAGGAGGGCAACAAAGATGATCAGAGGGTAGGAGCACCTCTTCTATGACAAGTTGAGGGAAGCTCTTAACCAGGACCTTCCAGCCTGGAATGCTGTGAAATGAGAGATATCAATCACCACATAGAAAACCTGAGTTATACTCTTGGTGAAGTTAAACACATTCTGACTCCTTCATGAGTTCCCATTCCAACAGCAGATGGGACAAACTCTTCTTTCAAGGTACAAAGGAACCCTTTGCACCAGGTTGTGTGCTGCTCTATCCCAAGGATCCATGAAACAGGCAAGCATTCAGGCATCCCAAATTCCAGTATCCTGCAACTGGAGCACCCTGTACATTTTAAGCCCATTGTGCAGGATAGCACTGGCTTTGCTGAGGAACTCCAGCTCTTTGCAAACCACCAGTGCCTTTGGAAGCCTGGGTTAGCCACCCCTGCCCCGCAGCACAAAGCATCCTGCCTATGAGACACTGAAGGTCAAGCTGAACAGGGGTCTGAGCAACCTGATCAAGCTGTAGGCATCCCTGTTCATTGCAAGGGAGTTGGACTGGATGGCCATTAAGGGTTTCTTTCAGTTCAATGATTCTATGATTCTATGATGATGAGTACTTTGAGCAGGGTGGGGAATTTCCAGAAGCCCAGCTCTTTGGAGGCACGGCTTGCAGCACTGGTGCCAGTGGGGCTGGCACCACCCTGTATCCCTCTTCTTCTAATGAGCAAAGCCCTCTGCTCATTTAATGGCTTCACCACATGAAAACAAGTAGGTCATTCCAGTAATCTCTTCTGGAGGGTATTAAAAAGCTTGTCCAAATTTAAGCTAGGGGTGTGTCAGCCTTATTGCTCTCAATGCCTTCTACTGCTCTTCGCAGAACCCAACAGTGGGACTGTGGGAGAAGAGGGGAGCATTTCCATAGCTGCATGCTTTCCATGGCTCCCTGGGCATGTGCATGGTTCCTTGGAACGTGCATGCAAGAATCCAGTGGTCCAGTTGCAAACCAGGGAGCAGGGAGCAGTTCCCTCTCTTAGCATCCTTTTTCCTGAGCCTGGAGTATCCTGGTTCCACAGTGGGAACTGCCAGGCTGCTAACAGGCAGAATTTTCCTGACATTTAGCAGCAAAGATTTTTGGGGGGAATACAGATGTGTGTGAGCGTGCAGTGAGCAATGGCGTGCAAGAGCAGAGCAGTTAGCAGCCGTCTGCAGGAGAGCACCGCCGGGAGGGAGCTGGCTGCAGGCTCAGCAGTGCACAGCAAATGCAGGGTGCTTGTTGCACACAGCGCAATAATTGTATCTTGCTCTAAATGAACTCCAAGATTACTCCGGGATATAGTTGTTATTACAGCTAACAGGAAGCGAACACAAGCTGCTGCTCTGAAATGTGCTCTTCCCTTGTTTGCTGATTGGAAGCCATAACTCTCTTGCTCCTAACAGTGATTGCTTTCCACAGTCTCCATCCATTTTCCCTGCAAGAAATACAGCTGCCTTGGTGTTTGACTCCTTCCTCATGGTGCTGCTCTCGCTCACATTTCCCTCCTTCAATTCCGTAGGCAACTTGAACCTCCTAAGCACAAAGCCTAGGCCAGAAACAGGAGCAGTGAGTTTTCAGCAGGGAAACACACATCTAGGTGCTTCCCCTCAAAGAGAGGGGCTGTCACATCACCATGGACATGTGCCCATTGACATGGGTCAAAATGCATCTACAAACCAGTTACAAACTAAAAGAGGGGATGTTTAGGTTAGACATTACCTGATGTAGGGAACCTGCTTTGGCAGGGGGGTTGGACTCAATGATCTCTGGAGGTCCCTTCTAACCCCTACGATTCTGTGATTCTGTGATTACAGGGAAATACTTCACTTGGAGGCATTGACACAACCACCCAGAGAAGCTGTGGCGCCCCATCCCTGGAGGCACCCAAGGCCGGATTGGATGGGCCTTGGGCAGCCTGAGCTGATGGGAAACAGCCCTGCCCATTGCAGGGGGCTGGGTCTGGGTAGGCTTTAAGATGCCCTCCTAAGCAAGGCATTCTGTGATTCTATGGTTCTATGGACAAGCCCAGTGCAATTTTCCCACCATGGTGTCCTTTCCCTGGCACTTGCAACAGCACTGCTGTAAGTCTGCCTGCTTCACCCTTTGTTTCCAGCACCCAGCTCAGTGGTGGAATCACTATCACCTCTTACCAAAGGGGAATCACCACAGTTCCCTGGGAGACACAGGACAAAGCAGTGCTGGAACCCTAGCCCTTATCTTCCCCAGCTGCAAAGCCTCACACCATGTTTTTGCATGCTCACTTTAAAACCCAACCTCTCTCTCGGAGAAAAGACAAAGATTCCATAAATCAACACGAAGCGCATTTCATGCTTCGGCTGAAATTCTCCTCCAAGACACGTACTGACCCCGGCTTCACCTTCAATAGTATATACATCTCCACAAACGCTGCCATCCATCCCAGGGGGCGGAGAGCCGCACGGGGCCGTACTGGGGAGCGCACTGACCGAGCCCGGGAGCTGACGGGCGCCCGGCCCGGCGGGAGGCAGCGGGGCAGCGCGGCGGGACCCGGAGCGGCCGGCGGCTATCGGAGCGCCCGGCCACGCCGGTGCCTCACCGCCCTCTCCCGGTGGCCGCGCTCGCCGCAGCGGCTCCGGGCCCGGGGAGCAGCGGGCGGGGAAGGAACCCCGAGGGCAGCGGCTTTAAGATCTGCTCAACCCTTTTTTCTAAATCTGATTTCAAAATGAAAGAGGGAAAGGTTTTGTTTAGCAACTAGGGGGAATAAAACATGTAGACTGGAGGAAAAAAATTAAAAAAACTAACAAAGAAACAAAAAAGCCACCCTCCGTTATTTGTGCTAAAACCATTTGTCAAACCTGACGTGCATTCGCAAGCGAGTGCAGTTTCCATGAAAAATCAAGGTGTGATTGGTTTGTTTTTCCCCCTCCTGGCTGATCAGGAGGTATCCACCTCTTTGCATCCAGTGTTTTTGCTGTTTATCCTACTTTTGCTCTCCCAATTAAGCTCCTTATTAAAGCAATTAATTCTCCAAACACAAAGCTGCGGCGAGTGAAAACGATCACCAACCAAAGGCTGTTTGTTGGGGTGTGGTAATAGGTCCCAAAGCACTGCTCTCAATCCCAGTCCCAATGGCAAGCATCACTGCAGGACAGCCTTCCCCTACCCTGGCAGGGCTCAGCACAGCACAGGGGTTGTCACAGCTCCCTGGGAGCACAGTGCAGAGGTAGCCCAGTTGGATAAGGCAATGCTGGGACTAAGGGAGGGGGATGGTGCACCCCAGGTAGCACCTCACCCCAGGGGAGAGGTGGGGGCTGGTAGGAGGCCTTCATGCAGCTCCTGAGCACACGCCTGGCTGTAACACAGAAATGAGGGAATCGCTGCCTCAGGGGGAAAGGCAACAGCAAGGCACTCATCTTTCATCAGCCTCTGCTCTCCTACAGCTGTAATTGACCTCAGCAGACAACACAGATGTGCAGCACCTCCAGGAAAAAGAAAAACAGTGCCTCGATGTTAGCTTGGGTACTCCCAAGAGAGTTAATAGCCAGAGAAATGGGGTTGCTCGCATCCATCCACAGGAGATTGGTGTCTGCAAAGATGTATCTATTGGATTGCTGGCTGATAGCAAACACTCTTTCTTTCATCTGTATTTTTGGGTCAATGCACACCAACGCGCTCCAGGTCCCCTTTTATCCTGTAATGAGCCCAAGACCCTTGCTGATAGAACTCATTGAGAAGCAACTCCAGAGAGCACATCTCCTTGCTCAGCCCCCTCCCAGACAAATAGGCCCAGACACCCCAGGAGGTTTCCTGCTACCCCACGAGCAGGGGGCCAGGAGCTGGGAATGCTCACTCTCTGCACTTTGGGGCTGCGCGGGCTGCTTGCAGATCCACTTGTGAAGACACTGCAGCAGTGCTTCTTGGCTCCTACTCCTCTCTCACTATCTCTTCCCCTTGCCCACAATTCTTCTTCCCTATTATGGAGGGAGGTTTGTGAGCCTTCCAGCTCTGAGCAATGCTAGCTGCACACTGAGGCTGGTTGTCTTTATATAGAGGCTGTTTTTCTCTCTCAATTAGCAGTCTCTGGAAGCACTCAGGCTAGTTGTGCAAGAGCATATTTCATAGCTGTATATGACAGCATACAGAGGAAACACTTGAATACTCTCCCAGCACAGAAAGAGAAGTACCAGATGCCCTAAGGCAGTAGCCCAGCAGAGAGCAGCTGCTCACATGCAAGGAAAGCAAGCCATAAGCCATGGTATGCCAGGCTGGCAAGGGGCAGGCATGCAAAGCATGTCCAGAAGAGCATAGCATAGAATCATTAATGTTGGAAAAAAACCTATAAGATCACCCAATCCAGCCACCAGCTCATCCCCACTATACCCACTAACCACATCCCTCAGTGCCACATCCGCATGGTTCTTGAACACTTCCAGGAACAGTGACTCCACCACCCCCCTGGGCAGCCTGTGCCACTGCGTCACCACTCTTCTGAGAAGTGTTCCCTAATATCCAACCTGAACCTCCCTGACACAATTTGAGGCCTTTCTCTCTCGTTCTATTGTTAGTTTCACAGGAGAAGAGACTGACCCCCACCTCACCACAAACTCCTTTCAGACAGTTGTAGAGAGCAATAAAGTCTCCCCCGAGCTTCCCCTTCTCCAGATCATGCAATCTCAAATCCCACAGCCCCTCATAAGACTTGTGTTCCAGACCCCTCACAACTTTGCTGCCCTTCTCTGAACATGCTCCAGGGCTCTTGGGTCACTGCATCCAATGGACGAGGGAAGAACCACTGATGTCAGCTATCTAGACTTCAGTAAGGCCTTTGACACGGTACCCCCCAACATTCTTTTCTTCAGTTTGGAAAGATATGGATTTGATGGCTGGACTATTCGATGGACAAAGAACTGGCTGTAGGATTGAGTCCAGAGAGTGGTGGTCAATGGTTCCATGTCTGGATGGAGATTGGTGATGAGTGCCCCCAGGGGCTGGTGCTAGGGCTGATACTCTTTAATACCTTCATCAGTGACATCGACAGTGGGGTTGAGTGCACCCTTAGCAAGTTCAGTGATGACACCAAGCTGTGGGGTGTGGTTGGCACACCAGAGGGATGGGATGGCATCCAGAGGGACCTAGACAGGCTTGAGCGGTTGACCCAGGTGAACCTCATGAGCTTCAACAAATTCAAGTGCAAGATCTTGCACATGGGTTGAGACATTACCAATGCCTCCCATTACCAATTACCAATAGAGGCTGGGGGATGAAAGGATTGTGTACAGCCCTGCCAAAAAAGACCTGGGGGTAATGGTGGATGGGAAGCTAGACATGAGCCAGGAATGTGCCCCCACAGCCCACAAAGCCAACGATATCCTGGGCTACAACAAAAGATGCATGACCAGCAAGCAGGTCAAGGGAGCTGATTCTTTCAAGGTGAGGCTAGATAAGGCCCGGGGCAACCTGATCTAGCTGTGATTTCCCTGTTCATTGCAGGGAACTTGGACTAGATGGCCTCCAGAGGTCCCTTCCAACACTAAGGATTCTATGATTCTATGACATCTTTCTTGCAGTGAGGGACCCAAAACTGAACACAGTACTTGAGGTGTGGCCTCTTCAGAGCTGGGTACAGGGAGACAATCACCTCCCTGCCCCTGCTGGCTACACTATTTCTGATACCCAGGATGCTATTGGCCTTCTTGGCCATCTGGACACACTGCTGGCTCACGTTCAGCTGAGAATTAGCCAACACCCTCAGATCTTTTTCCTCCACACAGCTTTCCAGCCACTGTGCCCCAAGCCCGTAGTCTTGCATGGGGTTGTTGTGACCAAAGCACAGGACCCTGCACTTGCTTTTGTTGAAGGTCATACAGTTGGCCTCAGTCCAACGACCCGGTCTGTTCAGTCCCTCTGCAAGGTCTTTGATCAACACAACTTGGTGTCATTTGCAGACTTACTGAACATACACTCAATATCCTCATCCAGATCATCATCCTGGCTAGGCCAGATCCCCTCTTTGTCCAATGTGTGCTGTGTGATTACACTCAAGACAAACTGCTCCATGACTTTCCCTGATGGAGAAGCAGGGCTTTCCCACAGAGGCAGGGCAGATTTGTTGTGGAATGGGGCAGCAAAGGAACACCAGAGCAACACAGACCTCCTGGGGGAGCCTGATTGTGCTCCATCCCTCACCCCAGGGGTGGGCACCTCTAAGGCGTGGGCAGAGGTGAAATCAGCGGCACGTGTGCTTTTCCAGACAGCTATTCATAGGCTACATCCTTTGTTTCCAGGAACTGAAAGGGTGAAATCAGTTCTGTGTGTCTGGAGCACTGAGAGGAACACACTATATTCCAGTCACCGCTTACGTCTTGTTTACAGTTCCAGCCTTGGGAAGCAAGCGGCCTCCTCCTTGAAAAGCTCTCTTCCCTCACATCCCCACTCATTAAGCAAGCTGTCGACAGAAGCCTGTAATGCAGAGCCCAAACACAGCAGTGGGCTTGGGAGACTGCTTTATTTTTAGCAAGAAAAACCTCAAAACTACCCTATATTTCTCCAGAGAATGAACTCCAGAACCGTTACTAGCAAAAGCTGCCTTGAAATAAAACTCTTTTTAATGATGGCGTTTAGTGGCACTTTCAAGAGCCCACTGCTGTGGCAGTTTTAGCAGAGGAGGGGAGTGCTGTTGGAGGCAGGAGCTCACAGCCCACAAAGGACAGAGGGGTGTGCAGCACAGCAGGGCTGAGCACAGCTGGAGCACAACACAGATGCCTCCACTTGTGGGACACAGCATTTCCCCTCCGGCTTTGCGTCATGCACTGAGCTCTCAGATTCCTAAGTGGGTTGCAGTGTGCAGTCCTTTTTGCTCAGTAACTCGCTCATTATAGGCCAATTTCCACTTATAAATTCATTTATAAGCCAGTCCATTTGTGCAGACTGCTTTGCTGGAGGCAGAGCTTTGCCGTTCTCCATCTCTCTCTCTCCCTTCTCTACTGGAGCCCTGAGCAAGGCCAGGATGCTCTCCATTGCTTGCTGAAAGGCTTCGGGCAGGACTGACCATGACCCCCGAGGAAGGGAATATTGGGGAAGCAGGGCTGCTCCCCGCAGCTGTATCCCCGCAGCCCCAGCAGATGGTGCCAGAAGGCTGGAAACCCTCCGGGAGCCGCAGCCAGCACAGCCACCCTTTTTGTAGTCATAGAATTATTTAAGGAAGGAAAAGACCTCTAAGACCACCCAGTCCAATCACCGACCCATCTCCACCATGCCCACTAACCATGCCCTCAGTGCCATATCCACACAGTTCTTGAACACCTCCAGGGACAGTGACTGCACCACCTCCCTGGGCAGCCTGTGCCACTGCCTCATCGCTCTTCTGGGAAGACATTTGTTCCTGATATTCAACCTGAACCTCCCTAGTGTAACACAGGCCATTCTCTCTCATCCTATCCCATTTAGCAGCACATCATTCCCAGCACCAAACTTTCCAGCGTGATGTCTGTTCCCACAGCGAGCAGAGCAATGGAGGTCCTTCTCTTTTTTCTCTCCTGACTGACTGTTCTGGGTGATTTATCTCATACCTCACTCTGAAAGTTTCCTTTGCACCATTTCATCCTATTATTCCAGAATAAATCAGTATCATTTCCATGTCGAATTTCAGCAGAAGAGCACCACAGGAGGGAAAGTTTCAAAGCTGATGGCAGCTCAGCTAGCAAGAAGACCTCCTCTGCACCAACGGACAGGGTCAGTGGTCCCTTTGCTCTACCAACTATAGGGCAGCAGCCCCTCTCACCCCTGGGACAGTGAGGGCAGGGTGCTGAGGACAAGCTGCATGAAGATGTGCTTCCTCTGACAGCTTTTCTCAAGCACACGTAGGAGTTGCGGTGAGCATCGCACAGCTGCTGCACTGCAGGGCTGGGCAAACAACTCCACGTTTGAGCAAACCTTGTTTATATTCTGTGTCAGCCTCCTCCTCTCCAAGAGCTGAAGGCTTCTCACATCCCTCAGACATCAAAGGACACCGTTTGGGCTGTGGGAGCATAGCCCATATCCCTCAAAGAGCCAGCGTAATCACATCTAACTGCATACTGCCTTGACATTCAGGTTGTTGTCCCAGGCAGAAGCCAAGGGCATGTACGAGGAGAGTAGTGAGACACATTCTGGAACCGAACCCAAAGGCCAGCATATAAAGTGGTGTTGAACTGGGATACACCCATCGGCTTTAACTGGGGGACATAAGCCATAGGTTGTCCCATAAGAAGCGTGCGACTGTAGGGAAATGGGAAGATGAACAAGGCTCTAAGAGAAAGCAAGCCATTCTGAAAGTGGCTGGAGGAGGGAGCATCACACGAACAGCCTGTGTTGGTATAGTGTGGTTTCTGTTGCTTGCAGCTTGTGTAGATACCAGACCACGGGACTGTCACTGTGTGTAGCCTGACATTTCTAGAGCAAGTGAAGGCAGTGCTGAGCACCAGCGCATATATAACAAGTGCTGGAGATACTATCTGGATCTCCAGATGTGTTGCAGTTTCAGTTATGAGTCTCCAGAGTGGTCAGACTTCTACAATGGTGGCAAGCAAGAAAAAAAATTCAGTAGCTCACTGGCTTTTATACACTTCTCAGGCCTTCAAAGGGACAAAGGTTGCTTCAAGTTGACCCTTTCCTGTACGCTATTCAAAAGCTTCTGGGTTGAGACACGAGCACACAGCATGACTGTGTCATCCTCCTGGCCAGGTGCAATGGGGTCCTCCCACCAACAACCCCACAGACTTCTAGGACAAAATGTCAGCCACCCAGGAGTAACCTCAGTGAGAACTGATGAGAGTCATGAGACATTTCTCTCATTCTGGCAGTGAAAGATACCACCCCCACCCAAACAATGCCAGCAAACCTTCCAGTGGATTTGCTGGGGAGGTCTGCAAAAGGATCCATGATAAATCCAAAAGTTCTGACTCAAATGTTTGATGCCTCCCTTGTCCCGGTCCTGTCCACCTGTTTTTTCTCTCCCCAGCCAGAGAGATGCAGAGAAGGTTTCAGGAGGTTGCAGATAACACTACTGCATCCACTTAGGCTCACTGTATACTTGGAGTGCTGGTAGAAAGATTTGACATAGGAAGCAAACTGACAGAGCACCAGACAGCAAAAATAGCCTCTGAAGTGTCTCTATAAACCCACCATAGATGTGCTTGCCCCCAACATCGAAAAGCATCCCCTTCTACAGGGACGACAGCCAGCCATACATCAGACGGGCAGAGGAAGGAAAGGAGTCTTCTCTGGGTGTTCAAAGTGCTCACAATGGTATGTACTCATGCCCTGCATAATGTGGGCTGCCTCAACAAGAAGCCCACAGTCAGCCAGAATTGGGGAACCTGAAGCAACAGGAACTTGAGAAACTCAGGGCCAGAAAGCCTGTGGCCAGAACAGAGATTAAATATAGATCAGCCTGCCCATGTACAGAACAAGCCGTAAGTCAAGCATCCCTACTGAAGCCTGGGAGTCCTGACAAACACCTCGAGGGAGGGAGGACTGCACGTTTATGTGAAGATGCAGTGCCAGAAGAGACAATGATGTTGCAGAGGAGGTGGCGCGAATCAGGTGGAAAAAGCATTTTTCAGGGCCTTGATGATGACAGAAAGCACTCCCACCGCAAGAGGAATTTCTTTGAAAAGCACTCTCGCTGGGGATTTATGGGAGAACATGACTGTATATTTTACAGTACCTTCTTATGGCCTCACCGGTCAATAATCTGCATTTAACTCAGTCCCTTCAGAGTGTGATGGACCATAACGCTTGTGAAGCAGCTGCTACATACTGAAATAATAATCAAGGAAGCAGAGAGCAGAGCTGATAATTGACTCTGCTAATGTGCAAGTTGGGACGCTGAGTTATTGATCAGATGTGCTTTGGTGGCTCAGCAAGAGCTCAGTCCTCCTGGAAGTTATTGGCTGAACAGCTGTCACCAAGGGGTCCTCTCTCCTCTGTCCTCACCCATGAGGACTCCTCATGGGTGCTCATCCCCCATGCCACCACCACCCAGCAGCTCATCCAACCTCCCAGCAGGCACAAGACAGAGCAATAAGCTGCTTCCTGCACTGCCAGCTGTAGAAGCAGTCCTCTTCTGAACATGCCCTTGCAAAAAGCCTTCCAAAAGCTAAATAAATGGTGTCAGACAGGTCTTCTCCTTCAGCTAATTCACTGGTTTGTTCAAAGACTTGTAAGAGTTCAGCAAACGCAGTTTCCTTTTGCAGCATCTCTGCAGGTTGCACCTTTGAGCAGCCTTAGCAGCGGTGTCACAGCTGATTCTCCTACTTTGCTAGGTATGGCATTCATTTACATGTGTGTCAAATAGGGCTGTAATTCTCCAGATCATCCCAAGAGCCTTCAAAGATGTGAGCACAACACACACCATCTTTAACAAATACTACTTTTTCTTCTCTCTCTTCTTCTTCTTTTTTTTTTTTAAAAGAGAGAGGACTGTTTCTTTTGGAGAGGCAGCACTTCCATCCCTGTGACCCCTTGGCTGAATGCCATGTAGACTGGCAGCTTACTGACACTTACATGAACCGCTTCTTCCAGCTCCTCAATCTCTGATGCTATCTTGTCTTTGTCAAGACAGGAGGAAGATCTGAGCAGGCACCTCCAGAGCTACTTTGTAGTGAAAATGAATGTGAAGGAAATATTCAAAAACATCTTTAGTTTCCTTAATCGTTCCTTGTTATGTACAGGTGATTCAAACCATTCTCAAATATTTAAGCAGACCTCTCAGCATGGGTTACTTGAGGAATTAATGTTTTTACACCTCTAGGCTTTTGCCTGTTTAAGCTGATTTTGGTCTTTCAGGATTGTAAAAAATGATGTTCAGAGAAGGGCATGGAGAACTGAGCCTATATTGCCCCAACAAACCTCACTGAATATCTCAAGCTGGAAGAGACTCACAGGGATCATCAATTCCAACTTCTGGCTCCTCAACGGAACACTCAAAAAACAGGCCCTGTGTCTGAGAACATTGTCCAGACACTTCTTAAAGGGACTGTCAGAGATGCTTCAAGCAAGTGCCTTCAGAAGACTCCTCAACATATCAGTGGACAAAGGTAAAAGAAGAGTCAGTGGCTGAAAGCTAGAGCCAGATGAGGTCTGCTGGGAAATAAGGTGTGCTGTTAGCTGCAGAGGGTTGGCTGCTATAATGCACGCCAAGTGAAGGACTGGAGGCCCTCCTTCTTGGTGTCCTCTTCATGACACCATTATTCAGACCCAACACAAGACAATGGGGTGAAAATCCCTGGCCTGACTGAGTTCAGCCAGGATCTGCTAGGAAATAAGACATGCTCTGGCAGCCTTTTTGGCCCCAAGTCCCACTCCCAGTGCAAGGAGTCCTCAAGGTCCCTCATGGTAGTGGTGCATATGGCACAGCAAGCCTCAGGCCGCCAGAACCCCAAAATGCTTCCAAGACGTGACTAAGAGTGCAGTGATGTGTTGCTGCAGCACCTGGCAACAGGCTGGGGAAACAACAACAGCACTGAGCAGTGTCAGGAAGTCACGTCACCAGCAAGAGCAGCCGGGTGGCTGCGGCTGCCCCACATGGAAGTGGTTAGCTGTGCCGTGCTTTGCCTTGCAGCATATGAGGCTGCCAATGCTCAGCCCTGGGAGCAGCAGCCCCCAGCAGCACATGTCTATGGGTGAGAGGTTGGAGGTTATATAGGAAAGCTTAGGATCCAGCAGCTCCACAAGTGCCCTTGCTGCCTTGGGTGGTTCCTTACTGCTAAGCAGGCCACAAGCGGCACTGGGGCCATAGGGGCTCAAAGCTTTTGCCAAGAGGAGCAAAAAGCTGGCGAGATGCTTGCAGCTTTTCTGTGGCTGAAGGAGTGCTGAGCTGCAGCAAGAAAGGGAAGGCTCTTGTTCGACTCCCTGCTGTGATGCATGGGGAGCTAAGAAATAGGCAGGCAGGGGAGCGATGGCTTCATACAAAGACTCAGGATGCTGAGGTTCAGTTCTGCAACTCAAACAGGTAGAGGATGGGGATTTTGAAAAGTGGCGTTCTACAGAAATAGGTGTAATCAATATTTACGTGAGCATCAGGAAAACACTCCAAACCCTCAGCTAGACAGAGCCTCATGTGGAGCATGCATAACATGCAGCTTTCACAGCTGGCAAAACACTCACAGGGCAGGAGAATCAGTTCACGTGGTCTCCCCTGGCCCTAGCACTTCCCATGAGAAAGGAGAAGCTGGTGCACGAAAGGGGTGAGGGAAGTTGTGTATCTTGAGGTTCCTCTTGCACAAAACACTTCCTGCCCAGTGTCACAATGGCTTTGTCCACCCTTAGCATACAAACATCCTCCTGTTCCTGGATTCCCAGGGTAGATGGCTCTGCACCCTTTGACTATACACCAGTCCTGCAGACACACTATCCTTTCACCCTGCGGCTCACCTGGCTTTGGCTGCATGGGGATACTCAAGGAGACCTGACCCAACTCCAGACTCCAGCCTTCCTCCAGGTCTTTGCAGTTCATGCTTGGTCTTTGCTGCATTTCCCTGCAGTAGCAGGAGACACAGCAGATATCCCTCCTAGGATCCCTTCTGGGACAGTCCCTGTGTCACCCAGGTGTGCTGGCTCCAGCTGTCCCTTGAGTCCCCTTCCTCTTACCAGAATAATCATGACAGCGCCATCCCACGCTGGGTCAGAGGTTGGACTAGATGATCTTGGTGGTCTTTTCCAACCTTGGTGATTCTGTGATGCCCAAGCAGCCCTTGCCCTTGGTGGCAGAAGTGCTGCCTCTGCTGGCCAGTTCCTTGGTGCTGCCTTTCTTCTGCAACAGGATTGGTTCCTTTGTTTGTCCTCCCATCTCCTCCTGAAAAAAAGATAAAAACAGAATAAAAATAGAGACGTGTCTGCCACAGTGCTGCCCTTAATCATGAGGGTACTGGGAGAGGCTATGTTTAGAAGTGCAGATCATCCCACCTACACCCCCCATCAACGGGCAGGCCTGCAGCCCGCTGGTGGACCCAGACTCCTCCGTGTCATTTATCCTAACCTGTCCCCTCGTGCTGCACAGTAATCACCTTTCATTATAAGATCACACAGCTCCTACACCCACAGCAGCACACAAATCACCAGCTGCAGTCCTATCTCAAATAAATCGTGGCTAATCTAGTTATTGTAGAGCAGCAGGCAAAAAGAAAACACAAAACCAAACCCACAGAAAAACACCTGCTGGCCAAACAGAGCCCAGGAAATGCTTTAGGAATAGTGCTGTAGAACACTCCCAATAGGGGAAAATAGATTGAAGCCTTTGAGAGCTAGTGGTAGTTAGCCAAACCTTTAGGTACATCTGCATTTCTGCTGCCCTGTATGCATAGAGGAAATCTCTGCCCTCCTGCTCAGCAAAGAGCATGTCTGCTCTAACCTCCATCGCAGCAACAGGGATCAGGATGCTGTTCTAGATCTGTCTGTCCTTCATCCTGCTCCATGTCTGTCGATGGGACGGAGATCAAAACATCTGACTTAAATCAGAACTGACGGACTGGAAGGGCTAGAATCATCATCTTTTGGTCTTCACTTATTACTAAATGCTGGGATGTTCAGAGCAGCCTGTGAGCCTGCTCACGGAGCAAATGCAGTTTGGAGAGAGATGAGTCCCCACTGGGCAACTAACATGAATTTGATTTCTTAGAGAAACAACACGTTTGGCACCGTGCACCTTGTGATCACTTCGTTCCAGTGCACTGTTCTCCTTTCCTAATAGGATTTTCCCAGCACTACTTACCTCATCACCATTTCATTGCTGCTAAGCCGGGCAATCTGTCCCACTGCCTCAAAACAACTTTGTCACTAGCAGGTCTGCATTACCCATATGTCCTGCAGCCTCCACTGCTAACAACAGCCTTAATCTCCTTCTCAAATACCAGCTATCAAAGTAACACTCCCAGGCAGGAATAGATGCTAAATTCCAAATCGTTTGTAAAAACAGAACCAATTATGAGGGAAAAAAAAAAAAAAAAAAGCTAAGAATGAGAGATCTCACACTGGGTTAAAAATAAATTTCTATTTATTTCCATGACTTCAGTTTGGCACACCAACAGCAGGCTTTGCAGGCTCAGAAGGGAAATATGCCCAACTGAGGAGTCAGCAGCGGTGGGCCATGTGCATGGCCCGATGGAGCCCTACGTGGGGATGAGGATGTGCCTGGCACCATGGCTGGATTCATGGACACAAGGCACCTCTGGGGGGACCTAGGCAAGCCCAACAGAGGCCAAACGGAGTTGACTTCTGCACTGGTTAGCCATTGCCAGTGGCATGTGGAAGCACAACTCTCCTCTCTGTTTCAACCTCCAGAGAGTCAGCCCGACCCTTGTGGGGCCTGGGGGAGAAGGACCTGCCCTCATAGGCTCTAACCAGAGAGGACTAGGCCCTCACTGAACACCCTGTATTCAGGCAGCACTTCTTTGATCATCTGTCAATGCAACATGGAAATGGAGATCCTTGGGATCTGAGAAGGCAGCAAAAGGGCAACTAACATTGCTCTTTTTGTGCAAATCTATCCATCACTTTGTACTCTGCACAGGTCATGGGCCTCCTCAAGATCTGAAAGCATCTGAGAGGAAAGAATGTCCATGAGGCACCTGCATTTCCCCTGGCCGGGCTTGTGGAGGGACATGACTTCCTTTGACAGCATCTTTTTCACAGCCCACGAAAGGCTTGGAGTTGAGAACCACTGCAAAATGATCTATAACTGCTGCCATCTCTGGCGTGCAGTTCAGATGAAGACAGAATAGCAGGCATGGGCAAATAAAAAATATCTGTCCCACAGCATGGAGGGGGAGAGGAAGACTGCAAAATGAGAGTAGATTACAGGAAGTACCAAGAAACAGCTGAACCTCTGGGAGAAAACTCAAGTCCAAGAGGGCCAAGGGACAGTTTCAGCTGGAGATGATGCCCCTGCTGAAAACTTGGGCTCAGGCAGGAGCCTCGATAGAGCGACCACTTCCAGCTTGGTGCATGTAAAACTCAGTGCAGGGACAGCTTTGAAAGACTGAAGGGTCACATAGGAAGGAGACCATTCATGCTGGCTCAACAGTAGGTCTGTTTTGTTAATTATGTATTAACATAATGTTCAGCACATTTGCTGTGCTGAACATTATGTTAAGATGGATTGTTGAAATGTCTTGAGAGCTTGTTTTGGCTGGGACTGGCAGAGATTATCAGAGGAAGGGACACAATGTAGGCATATTTCCATGATTACTTGTTCTTCTGAAGACAGCCCCAAAGCCCCGTCATCAGTGACCTTAAATTCACTATTCAGGGCTCTATAGTGACACTGGGAAATGCTTAGATGGGGTGTCTACAAATGGATACCTCCCCAAATAAATAAGTCAGAAGTTGGTGAGAAATAAAAAGCGGTAAGAAGATAGAAAGTTTTCTGTGTAGAAGAGCAGCCACAGCTTAGCTATGCAAAAACTTCACCTATACCAAGTATAGTAAACAGGAATAAAGCTCTGAGTCAGACCTTATTTGTCCTATTAATTTGGCTGAATATAAAGTCACAACAGAAGGAAAAAAAAGATGCACAAAGCAGTCTCAAATAGCTAAAACTAAAAACAATTGTTTGCTAGCACACATTCACAATAAAAGTAAATTAGCATGCAAGATATTAAGAACCTATCCTGTCTTAAAAATGTCCTTAGACCATAAATAGAGGTGCACAAAAGATAGATTAGGAATAAATCTCAACCTCTCATGCCATTGACTCTCAAGTTAATTATCAGATAATCACCATGTTGTTAATTTACAGAATAAATATCCCATATAAATTTAAATCTGCATGCAAATGCAACAAGAGTTAATTAACAGAACAGTAAAGTACCCAGCAATGTAAACACTCTGTTGACTCCACTCCCTGTTAATGAGAAGAATCTACTGGAACCTTGTGCTGAACTCCAAAAATGAAGTACTGTGTTCTCTGTGCTGCTGTCTGTAATTTTAGCAGCTAAGCAACTTGTGTTGGCATTAAAAAATAAGTTGTAAGTTGGTCAGTCACGAGGAAGCACAAGAAAGTCCAGATCTCCATTCAGCAGTGCTTGTTCATATTCCTACCTCAATCAAATAAAGCACATAAGCACCCATGGAAATCACATGCTTGCATTCTGAGCTGAATAGGGATAAGCAAAGAACATGCTTAAATATTTTGCAGAACTAGATCCACAATCTTCATTTCATACTGCAGTAATTCATTTTCAGAAAAAGCTGTTTCTATGGAGACTTATTTTGGGTCCAGCAGAGATCTTTCCCTTTAATTCTCAGTATTGGAGTCAGCTTTTCTTCCTGTCTCCTTCTCTAGAGGAGATTTCTGATTTATTGTTTCTCTCCTCTCTGTTTCATAGCAAACTGCTGCATCGAAGTTCCCTCGTTTGTCAAGCAGAGAAAATTCTTAACTATGCATTGTGATGGCGTAATATGAAATATGATGTCTGTAAATGAAAATTCCATAGAAAAATAAAGCATAATCTAAAAACTTCATCTTGCCTAGCATTCTTCTTCACTTTACCAAGGGGGAAGTCATCTGAAAGCATTTTCAGAAACAAAATCCTTGTGGGGTAGTAGGAGAGGAAGAGAGGGTGTGAGGAGGCACGTGCTTCTTATTGCATCTTCTGCAGTAATATGCAAAGCTACAATGTAAATGTAGAAAATGTAGAATAAGAATATAAAAATGCCTGGGTGATGAGACTATTAACCTCCAGTTAGCTTCTGAATCCCATTGCTCTTGTGCAGGGAGGTACTCCAGGTACACAACAAACTCTGGCTTGACAGTAAGATCCAAGAGCCTTTCCTTAATGCAGAGTGTAATAAATATCTAACCAGTGATAGGATGAGAGGGAATGGATGAGAGGGAATGGCCTCATGTTGCACCAGGGGAGATTCAGGTTGGATATCAGGAAACATTTCTTCTTTCGAGTGGCAATGCAGTGGCACAGGCTGCCCAGGGAGGTGGTGGAGTCATTGTCCCTGGAGGTGTTTAAGAACTGTGTAGATGTGGCACTGAGGGACATGGATAGTGGGCATGGTAGGATGGGTTGATGGTTGGACCGAGTGATCTGAGCAGCCTTTTCTAAGTTTTTAGGAATTTTGTGATTCTATCCCTTTCAACATTAATTCTTCAGAACAGGTAGATCTTTGCATGAGACTCGAGACGGGGTTGTCCAGTGTGAGCTACCATGCTCCCAGATCACTGCTGGCATGGTGAACTTGTTCCCCAGGGCCTCTGGGTCTGCTCCAGAGCAGCCTTATCAGCAGAGTCTCAACATTGTCTTTCTAAAGTCCAATAAAATGCCCAAACAATGGCATAAAATGAGCTGGTTACTCTTTCATACATTTGGTGCTTACCTGGTGAGCACCAAATTGATGTCAAATCTGAGACCAAAGAGCACCATAACCTGGGTGGCCTGTTCAAGATGCCTTTAAACATAGGACACATAACAGCAGGGCAGCACACTCTTTATCTTTACTGTTGGCACAGAGGATGATGGGCTCAGCCACAGCTTGCCAAGAACACCAAGCAGGAGGCTTTGTGCCCCTGGTGGTGATTTCCCCCATGACATTCCCAGCCTTCCTCCCGTCCCCTCAGACCCTCGGTAATTCCTCTCTGAGTCGCCTGCCTCTCGGAGCATTATCAGGCCAAGGCGTACGTCCCACTTCATTAAGCCTGTAAGCCAGTGGCTGGATGATATCTGACTTGCATCCGTTTGCAATTTAAAACGGGCATTTGCTTCAGATCAAAGCGGCAGCGGCAGCAGGAGCAGAAATTAGCATCTCGCGGCCTCTCTCTCTCTGGTTCCATTGCCACAGTGTGTCTCCCTCATTACCAGGGAAATGAAACATCTTTACAGTTCAGGCTGTCCCTGCCTTTTATCCCACGGCCACTGCGCAAGGCATTATTGCCACATTTCACAGCGATTGGTCATGGCCCTATTCTCTTTCAAATCGGGCAGCGATCCTCTCCTCGGCATCACCGCCCCATGAAGGGGCTGCGAGGAGGCACTGCCCCTCTTGCTTTTCCATATTGCTCCCAGCATTCACCAATTCATTCCCTCGTGCTTAAAATAACACTAATAGCAGCCTTTTTTCCACCCCCTGACCTGTGAATTTTCACACTTGGTTGGAAGTCCAAGCAATGAATGCTCGCCCAGCCCTACAATAAGGAGGGACAGCAGGCATGAGGCTGAACACCAGCTCACCTCCTGC
The DNA here is from genome assembly GCF_987193195.1 of Phasianus colchicus. Classification (NCBI taxonomy): domain Eukaryota; kingdom Metazoa; phylum Chordata; class Aves; order Galliformes; family Phasianidae; genus Phasianus; species Phasianus colchicus. The sequence continues at coordinate 94,155,670 of NC_143436.1, read as the reverse complement.
TTCACAGCCACCCCACAGTGCTTCATCGTTACAGTGTTCTCCAAGGAAGGGTCTGGGGCAGCCACGTGAGGACTGGCTCCAGGGATGGTGAGGAGCAGCTTCTCCTCTCCCTTTACCAACAATCCAGGCTCAGCATCATTTATAAGCACGTAGCTACATTTAGAAACCTACAGGAAAAGATGTAATGAATGAAAAGCAAAAAACCTCCGAAGAACATGCTCAGAATTGCTGTTTGCAGTATTCTGTTTCCCATTTGGGTTGCAGAAGTAACCTGGACTCTGCTTTCCTGTTTGCATTTCTCAATACAACCTGTTGGGAAAACAGGCTTGCGTTTGTTCTAAACTATGTACATATTCTTAAAAAACAGGTAGGGGACATCAACATTGCTTACCCCACAGCACCACAAGCAGCTCCTTTTTGCCTGAAGAGACATAGGGCCAGTCCCTCCTGCCCGCAGCATCGCCTCACCCACATCCTCCTTGAGCCCCACTCTTTGCACTGCTTCTGCCTTAGAAAGCATTGCTGGAGATCAATGATTGCCATTTCCTGCCCTGGGCAACAGGACTGTCATCCCACTATCTGCTGGAAGAAGAGAAGGAGGAGGCGGGGAAGCAGAGGCAAAGGGCTGAATGCTGGCAGCAGGCAGATGCGACACAGTGATTTCTCAGCAGTTAAGGAAGGTTTAGAGCCCCAGGAGTGATTCTGCTCTGCGTTAGATGCCAAAGGCCAGGGCCGAAGGATGTGTGAAACAGGCAGGGGCTGCAAAGAGCAGTTTGAATGCAGAATGGCATAAAGTGAGACTAAAGCATCTTTTATTTCCAGTTTTAAAATACTTTATCACAGGAAGAAAACAATGTCAAATTTCTAAAGCAACTCAGAGTTAACAGGAAGGAATGAAGGCACATTGCTTCAGAGCAGGCATTCCAGGAGTAGTAGAAGTTGTTTGCCTGGAAGAACTTCTGCAAGGTTGGGAAAACTTCGTTGGAAAAACTTCCTCAACAGCCTTGCCTTGGAAGCTCTAGGGTGGCACACTGCTTCACTGTTCTCTCCTAACAAAGAGTGGAGCACTATAGGAAATTCTGAGCCATAACCTAGAAGAGGATGCAAAGCATCTCCTTGCCTGCAAGCCATTTGCCACCTGCACAGCACCCACCTCACCACCCAGCCTCCCTCCTCACAGTCTTGCAGCAAAAGGCCCTCAGGGAACCAATCTTCAGGAGAGTGTCACTCAGGCAACCCTTTGTGCCACAGCATATTGCACAAACTCCCTGTGTGGTCATCAAGCACTGGTCTCGCTCCTCCCCAAAGGCAGAGCCAGAAAAGCATTCTAGGAAGGCAACGCACTGCATGTGTTCCCACCTGACCCCTCACACCATCCATCTTCTGCAGAGGAAGGTCTGTCAAGCAGCAGAGCTGCACGAGACCTTCCTAACCCTGTTAGAGAACAGCACTGAAGCAGCCTAGGATTGATTTCTGATGGCACAGGGAGAACAACTTCAGTCCCCTCAAAGCTTCCAGCACAGTGCAGCTCTGTGTTTCTGTAACCCCTCACAAGTGCTTCACAGCTAATTCATTCCTCTTGGGCCCAAATCTTTGTTGCCTTGTCGCCCTGTCAAGATACATATAAGACCTGAAGGACCGCAGACTTTTCTACCACCCACTACCATACTCCTGACCCACCCCGTGCTCCTTTCTCTCCCTCTCCTCCATTTGCCTCAGCCAAGTGAAATGTTCTCTCTGAAAACAGGATTGTTCTGCAGCTTTAACTGGGATAAGTTACAACTCTAAGGCCACTTGTGGAAAAAAATACGTCTTAAAAAATATAGCCAAAAGGTTTGGCAGCAACCCAGCAAAACCAGAAGAAAAAAAAAAAAAAGAAGAAAAAAGAAAAGAAAAACCCACCACTGCAAACACACACATACATTCTTCTTGCAGACCCTTTCATCGGGGCTCCAGGCACATTTCTCAAAACTACATTAAAACTTCTCAACCTGCGTGAATGGAAAACTGCTACTTTGGCCCCTGGCTGAGAAAAAAAAAAAAGGGGGGGGGGGACAAAAAAAGAAAGGAGAGAGTGTCCTATAGCTGGAGAAATCTCCCCCTCCCTGCCCACCTTCTTCCCTCACTCCACCAGATGCACAATCTCATGTTACACCTGAGCCTGCAGCTCCTTACACAGCGGTTAGATGCCAGCAGTCACTTCCATAGAACAATGTGGTGACCAAGCCAGGGGCAGCACGGACCCAGCAGACACCAAGTCCAGCACAGCCACCCCAAGGACTCACACAGCTTACAGAGACCAACCCACACTCAGCCACAGCAGCAACATGGGGATTCCTTTATGACACCACTCCAGTGATAACGATCCCAACAAGATAGATTTTTCAGCAGAAGGCTCATCTTGATCAGGTTCACACTAAGACATGTAAAGAACAGGCTGTCAAGCCGCACGGTTGTGGCTTGCTGCAGTAAAGCCTGCGGTGGAGTGAGAGACACTGAGCAACAAGAAAATACAAAGCAGGAAATGAAACCCACATCTTCCTAACTGCAGTCCTTAGAGGCATGCGAAGGCAAAAAAAAAAAAAAAAAAAGGACTCAGGGTCACCTAAAAGAATTCAAAAGACAGAAATGTTTTTGTTGTTGTTTAAACAAGGATGGATCATTTGGTTCTGGGCCCCTCACTACAAGAAAGACGTGGAGGCCCTGGAGCGTGTGCAGAGAAAGGCAACGGAGTTGTGAGGGGCCTGAAGCACAAGTCTTATGAGGAGTGGCTGAGGGAACTCAATTGTTCAGTACAAAGGAGAAGAGGAGGCTCAGGGGAGACCTTATTGCTCTCTATAGGGGTAAGCAGCAGGCAGCACATGTTCCTGACTTTAGCAAGGCCTCTGAAATACATTCCCAAGATACTCTTACGAGCAAGCTATGGAAACATTATCAAGATACAACTCAGACAAACAGCAGAGAAGTTGTAAGAGGTTGAGAAAAAAATACCACCTGCATGAAAAGGCTGAAGTGGTCGAACAGAAAAGCAAGAGTTTCCCAAGTAGTCTGTGAACTTTCTCCAGCCCTGACCCCTCAGGCCTGGCTGGAGCTCTGAGCAACCTGATCTAGTTATAGGTGTCCCTGTTCATTGAGAGCTGGACTAGACTGTCTTTAAGGGTCCCTTCCAGCTCAAATTCTGTGATTCTATGGCCAGCCTTGCTCAGTTCTCAACCTCCTGCAGTGGGTTTTGTGATGAAGACCCACTTCCTTTTGGAGATGCTGCTCTCTGGACACAGGGTCTCCCAGAACCAGAGGATAACAGTGTCTGAATTCTCCTCCAGCAAGGGATGAGAAAGGCAAGTGTAGTGCCTTAAATGAGATGCCAGTACTCCATATCCAGTGCTGCCAAGGATTTTTAGCTGTGCACTGCACAGATTTTGTCAAATTGCCTAAAAATGAGCAGCAGTTTGATACTTTTGCGTTCCAGGGCAAAACCAGATGATTTTTCCCCTTACACCTGAAGAGAATAACACTTCTACACAGCACTGGTGGACATGCATACCGCAAGCACCTCAAACACCACAAGCAGCCACAACAGTGAACGTGAGGGTGGATTCCAAATCTAAGAGAAAGGAACAGCCTTCGTGAAAACCTTATTTGCTCAGTAATTCAGAGCTGCTTTGTTTCACTAAAAGTAAACACACATTTTCAAGTATTCATTGCAAAAGCTACAGCAAAACAACAAGCCACCCCTCTTCAAGTACTTAGTCCTCTCATATACATCCAGTTCGTCTCCTTCAAGTTACACCTCCCATTATAGGCCAGCTAAGTTTGCTTGATCCCCTCAGCCCCTTGCAGTTCCATCAGCTGGTTTCCTCTTATGGTGCCCTCTTTTCTTTTCCTGGAGATGAAGCACCAGCAGAAGCCAGCAAGGGCCAGGAGAAGGATCAGAACCAGAGGTAAGTATAGGATGAAGTTCAGCAATGGTGGAGATGAACAGATCCTAGACACAACTGTTGTCTCTGGAGGGAGAAAAAAAGAAGGAAAAACAAATGAGATCCCAAGCTAGTTTGAGTTGCCCTCTTTTACTGTTTCTATAGGTTATCTTCTTATTGCTCTTCCCTCAATCTACCAATTTTTGAGAATTCATACCACATTTTCTTGTTTAGCTGAGAAAAAGGGAAAGAGAAACAAGGTAATATGCCTGAATTTCTTGTTTTTGGAGGTCAGATAGGGACCTATCTCACTCTCAGCTGAAGCAACCCACCAGAAACAGCACAGCTCTTCAGCTAGCCTGTTCCACACAGGGCTCAGCAAGGAAAAGCCACAAAGTCATCACCCCCTGCTCCCTGCCTGACACCACTGATAGCTAGAGATCTGTCTCAGGCTGTTCCAGAACAAGGAAGTGCGAGAGGAAAGCAAACGAAACAAGAGGTTTCAAGGAGGTTCCAGGTGAATGCACCACACTCTGGTAGACCCTCTGTCTCCTCTGAAAGGCTGGGGTAGGTCAGTCCCATGCTAGCCTGTTCCTTCTGTTCTAAGCTCCTCATGTTCACCAAGTAGTCATGACCATTATAATCTCCTTTCTTGGTGCTGAGGGACGAGCTTTAGTGGGCATGGTAGTCATGGGCTCATGGTTGGACCTGATGATATTGGAGGTCTTTTTGAACCTTTATGATTCTATGACACACAGCTTTAACTTCACAAACTGATCTCAGATGCAAATGGCCTACCGTGAAGAGCCACACCAACTTGCTTGGGTCTGTTCTGTCCATCTCAGTTCTCTCTTTGACCAATACCCATGCAGAGATGCTTCATGCTTGCTCTGCAGAACCGTGATGGGTGTGGTAGCTCTTTGGATCCCAGGCTGCCTCTGGGAGACCCACGAAGCCTGGTGGGCTCAGTTGTGAACCTAGGGATGAAGCAACCTGGAAGCTGCTCCCAGCCATTAAACTGGCTTTTCTCTCTCTCCCTCTCAAGTTCTGCATCCCACCCATACAGGGTGAAGCAGCATTGACTCTCTCCCACAGGAAAAACAGGGAGAAGCTCCCACAGTGCTAGAGAGGTATCCTAAAAGGGCATCAGGGCTCAGAGCTGGAGTGACCCCTGGTTGCAGGCGCATTGTGCATGACTGTGGAATTACCCTCAGACAACTTTTCAATATACCTACATCAATGGAGAAACAAAACGAAAAAGAGAGAGAGAAGAAAAAATGGCCAGCTAATATCTCAGATTTTGTAAAAGCCATGAAAACCACATAGCAACCATGTGGATCAAACCACATGGATCAAATTGGAGGAGAATTTTCTAGCAGTTATCGAGCAATTCCAGCAATGGCTATTCACCAGTAACAGTTAACAGGAGATGGAGGGGGGCGAGGAAGGAGAAACCTAAGTTCCAGAGGGAGCTGCAGTGGACAACAGCAGAAAGAGATCTGCAGAGGGCTGGAGTGCTGTCAGTTCCTCGCGGAGCAGTTAAACTCAGATTAGCTCTGCCAGAGGTGCAGTTTTGTGACCGTGCCAGAAGCAGGCACAGGGGGGAACCATGACTCCCTTTGTGCCCTTTTATCTCAGTTGGTGCTGGTAAATGCAGGAATAATGACCGCTGCAGACACCAGACAGGGTTGGATTGGGGCAGCTCCAGAGCTGCATGTACCTCAGTCTAGCTGCATATAACATGGCTGATTTCACAGGTCATATTTCTTCCTCTGTGTGGGTCATCCGAGCCTCCTTTTTCCCCAACGAAGCATCAAGAGAGTACTTTTTTCCTGTCAGTTACCTCCCTAACAACATTTTGTATGCCTGACTGAAACCTCTCCTTTTATTTATTTAAGCTCCTATATGCTGAATCCAGTCCTACTTCATACATCCTAAGAGGACAGGGATTGTTTTTTAAGGCCTCAACCAAAGACTGAGATGCCAAAAAAAATTGCAACAAGATTTTTTCCCTAAAAAGTGGTTAGCATTCTAGCCCAAATGGTTGGTCTGAGAGCAGGGCTGGGGGCATGTGGTCCTGCAGAGAGCCTGCAATCCATCAGTGACAGTCAGCAGTACCCTGCTCAGGACTACATCTCACTCAGGGCTGGAACTCTTGGCATCCTATCAGACCTCCACCTCCAGCACTTACTGAACAAGGAACTCGGGTTTCAGCCCTGGCAGACGGATAGGGCTGGGATCTTACTCCGGCATGTGCCATTTTGCATTGCTCTTCTCCTCCCTGCCCTGCTTCTCAGTACAGCTCAGTCTTCCCAGGACAACCCCACTGAGGTCCCTTAGCGAGTCCCAAGTCCTGCCATCACTGCTATCATCCCTAGTTGCACTGCAGCAAGATAAGGAGGATGCATGATGCACCCCAGCAAGCTAAGGGTGGTGGTGTGGGGGGGAGCAGTGCAAGGCAAATGGCTGTGTGCCATTACCTGGTGGGGTGGTGGTGAGCTGGGTGTACCCTGAGAGCGCCCAGGTTTGCAGCTCCCACTTATCCTTGTTGCCTCTCTGCCGCCATTCCTTCACCTGACAGTGATACGTCCCGGCATCGTCCTCTTGCACGCTGCCCAGTGTCAGGCTGAGGTCACCAGCCGTGGGCCGCCGGAGCTGCAGCCTCCCCACCAGGCCCTCCTGCAGGAATTCAATGGCACCATCGTGGTTCAGCATGAGCAGGGGCCTCTCATGGCCATCCTCCTTCCCATGAAACCAGGTGGCCGAGAGGCGAGCAGCAGGCAGGAGCGTGCTCTTCAGCAGGCAGCCCAGTGTCACCTCCTGGCCGTGTCTGGCCAAGATGCTGCTGTTGGCCTTCTCCAGGTGCAGCTCATTCTCTGGAGGGAAGGGAAGCAGAAAGAGATGTCACGGCATTGTGCACTGCTGTGGAGATGCTCCTGCTTGTGCCTGCCAACTGATGGAAGTCTGGGAACTTGGATGGTCTCATGCATGTGCCTCTGCAGGACACCATGGGTTCCCTTGTCTCTGTGACTCATTCTGTCTGGGGTGTTTTTTCCCCTCCACCATCTCTGTACCCCACCCCCTGTCCTCTTTCCAATAAGGATCCTCTGCACCAAAGACCATTTAGAAAACGAGAGTCCTTTGATCTAGGTCATCTGAGGCTGAAAACAAGACATCAAGTGGGCCTGAATGGAGGAGGAACTCCCCACCCTGCACATCCCAGAGGTGCAGTACCCAAGGAGGGAGCCCAGCTGAGCCCTCAGCCTTGCTCTCTGTGGCTGCATGACCCAGGAGAAGCTTTACATCTTGCTCAGAACACACAGAAGCACTGGGAAAGAGCTGCTGCTCTGTATCCAGCACTGCACTGCTGCCCAAGGACACCGCATGTCACATGGGAAAGCAAGGGCTGTGGTTCTCTTTGTTGTGAGGCATCAGACATCTGCTGCTGGAGGCACAAATACCAGCTCAATTGGTTTGGGAGGATGTGGCAAATCCTCCTAATTCCCCATTTCCCTTTGAGAGGCATGCTCCACGCAAAGAATCCCAACGTCTCCGCTCTGCGCAGGAACCTTTGTTTCTCCCATACCCTGCTTGAGGCCCCCTCAAGGCAGAACTGCCCCCCCAGCAGCTCACCTGGCAGCCGGAGCAGCAGCCTGGTTCTCCCCGACCACCGCTTTCCAAGGCCGTACCAGCCACCCTCCAGCCAGCGCCATTCCTCCACTGCACAGCAGTACTGGCCCTGGTCCCCAGGGCTGGCCGAGAGAATCCGCAGCTGGAACACATGGCTGGACACTCTTTGGCTCAGGAACCGGGACTTCTGTGTGGGGGAGCTGAACTCAGCCCCATACTCCAGCAGGCCAGTGTGGCTGGACCGCACGATCTGCATGGGGGTGGCATCCGCTGGAGGAGGAGCAGGTAGGTAATACCAGCTGATAGCCAGCTGAGAGTTGTTCAGGGGGAACTCCATTCTGCACTCGATGCTTGCATCAGCACCGCCAGCCACCTCCACGGAGCTCTCCCTCGTAACGACCTGCAGCATGCTTTCTGAAATGAAGAATGAAAAAAACCATGGTGGTTTTGCCGACAGCCGCCATCTTGAATGCTTGCAGCGGTTATTAACCTGAAGCCACACACAACGTGGCATGTCTGTAAGTTCCAACATCTGCTTACCACCCAACACTTCAGCAGCGCAGATTTTGCAGTAACAATCACTGAGGTCTGGGAGGTGAGCATCCCAGGGGATTGGCAAGTGCTGCCATGCATCTCACAGCACACTGCACTGCTCTGGAGGAACAGGGGAGGGCAAGAAGTAAAGGAGGGGGAAGATCTATCTATCCTTCTTTCCCCCTCCTACTGTGACCTTCTGCACATGTCCTTCCTGCCCGGAGCCACAAGGTCAGGCCCACAGCAGCATTTAAACCCCTAAGGTACACAGCAACACAGAATGGTAGATAAAACACTGAAACACAGATCATGAACTTGAGTATTTTAAAGGGCTCCATGGAGGAGATTCCACAGGCAGAGGTACGGGCTGGTAAGTTTTGTGATTAGGAGGACTACTTTCTGCAGCACAGCCTCAACCTGCTGCTGCTACAGTAGCTCCCTCTTCAGCTTATTCTGAACCTCCTAAACATACTGCACGGCTTATGCTACCACCTTTCGTAGAGAAGCAGCACTAGAGTCAGCAGCCATCTGGTCACCCACGTGGGTCACCCATTCCCAGAACAGAATCACTGAATCATTAGAGTTGGAAAAGACCACTAAGATCACCCAGTCTGACCACTGACCCATCCTCCCCACCATGCCCACTAACCACATCCTTCAGTGCCACATCCACATGGTTCTTGAACACCTCCAGGGTTGGTGACTGCAACACCTCCCTGGGCAGCCTGTGCCACTGCCTCACCACTCTTGTGAGAAGAAATGTTTCCTGATATCCAACTGGAACCTCCCCTGGCACAACTTGAGGGTGAAAGGGAATGGCTTATCTCATTATATCTCCACAATATCCAGCAATGGCTGCAGTAAGTCTGGAGTCAAATGTCATCATGTCTTGCTGTCTGCTCTGTACAGACTATGATCACACCTGCTTATCTTAATATCATTTACATCACTGCTACATGCCCACACCCACATTTTTCAATCCCCTCAGCTGCATCACTGCCCTCTGACCTTCTCCGAGTGTAAAACACTCAGAGCATCCAACATCCAACTCCACAGAGAGCACCAAGGGTGTAGGGGAAAGAGTACTATGAAACTGAGGAGGGAAGGAAATGCGTTAGCTTAGGCTATAGCAAACCCATCAGTTAAGAAAGCAAGGAAAAGCATGATCTCAGTTCACTGGGTTGCAACCCCTAAAATCCAAAGGAAGAAGCAGGATGAGCAGCATTGCCTTGTGCAGTCCCAGAGTCCACCCTACTGAAGACACCCAGCCATCAGCTGTTGTAGTTGTGACCAAGAGGTCTGAAAGAACTGCCTGCAGAAGAAGCACCAGCAGCACCACTCACCTGGTGGGATGACCTTTATCCCCACAGCATTGGAGGTGAAGGAGGCAGTGCGCTGCCCCTGAAATGTCCTCCAGACTCCCACTTTGCACTGGTACGTCCCTGCATGGCCAGCCATTGCACTATGGATGTGCAGCCGGGAGAAGGCACCTGCCTTCATCAGCTGGGCTCTGCCCTGGAAGTGAGGCTGTGCTGGTCCCCAGGACACGGTGCCATCAGGAAGGACGCGCACCAGCTCTTGGTAGCCATCGGTGGGTGGGTTGGGCTGGAAGAGCCACCCCACAGACAGCAGCAGCTCCTCAATTGGGCGGCTGGCGCTCATATGGCAGATAAGCTCAAAGCTCTGTGTGTAACTGACGGTGGCTGTTCGGCTTCTCAGCGTGGCATGCAGTCCAAGATCTGCTTGAGAGGGAGAAACCCCATGGTGATGGGACAGAATTCCTGCCCTCTGCCACCCTGCATCACCCCACACCTTCACCAGCATCTATGGCACCTCCCCACATACCTCGCACCAGCTCCCAGATTCATTTTACACTCTGTGAATGTTGTCAGCATGACAAAACCTCCATCCCACTCCTCTCCTGAGCTACATTCTGCTCTTCTAGCCCTAGCCACAGTTCCTGTCCTGCTCTGTCCCCTGGTTCACCACCAGGGTTCCCAAGCACCCAGCCTCCCACAGTTCTACCTCTTTCTCTTAAACTGATTGCAAAGAACCAGGCTAAAGATAGATGCTTCATTTTGGCTGCTGCTGTCCCCATCACACTGACATTTGTCAGAGCAAATACTTTTCCCATTATCATCTACTGAGAAACATGGCACACTGGTGCTCTTGCTGTGCCTGCCAAGGCAAGGCCAGACTCAGTGCATTCCTCAGCCAGGCATTGCTGTAGGTTTCATCCAGAAGAACCATACTCACCAATAGGCTTCACACTGATTCTGAGAACTGATGACAGATTGGTTTGGATGCTCTGGAAGTTCCCAGGAGCCTTCACCTCCAAAACAGAGCAGTGGTAGGCCCCGCTGTCCTCCAGCCCCACTTCATGGATGGTGAGAATGTAAATTGCGTTGCTTTGCTTGAATGCATGGAGCTGCCCCAGGCTGGCTCTCTCCTCATATTCCTTCTTCCAAACCAGCAACCCACGGGGGTCAATCCTGGCTACTTCTGTGCTGTTGAGGAGCCAAGCCACCTGGAATTGCCTGCTATCACTCCGCTGGGCTTCCAGCGTGCAACTGAGCCGCAGGGTGTCCCCTTCAGAAAGGTTGTTCTTGGTGGCAGCAATGTTCACGCAGAGATCTTGGTCTGTGGGCAAACAAAAGCCAAGAGGGGCTTTTACGGTGGCTGTGCAGTGAGAAATGAGAGAGGCTCACTACTGAAATGTTTTCTTTCATAGAAAAGCACTGAGAATGGAAAACGTTCACCATGGAGAAACGGACTCCAGCCCCCGAAAGCCAGAAAGAGGACAAAGAAGCTCTGTAGCTTTGTGGTTCCCCCATCTCATCAGAAGCTGTAGATTGGAAGTAAAGCAGAGTAGCTCCATGACTGCCACTGGAGAGGCCGGAATAATTTACAGACGGCACATTACCCTCTGAATTTAAACACCAGCTCATAAACAGTGTATGAACAGGAATCCCAGCCGCTGGAGATATGTTCGGCATTCCCAAATATTTGCTGGATAGTTTATAGAAACCGTTGGCGTGCTCGGCCACAGCAGGGCTGGCAGTCCCACAGAGGGGATGAAGGGGCTCTGCCCCACTCACCACTGCCCCAGCTGCCCTGGTGTGACCATCACAGTGCCTTTTTAGCACTGCCGCCTTTCTTCCATCCTAAGCAGCCACCACAGAGCAAATCACAGAATCACAGAAAGGCTTGGGTTGGAAGAGACCTTAAAACCCACCCAGCCCCAACCCCCTGACGTGGGTAGGGCTGCCCCAGGCCCACGCAACTCGGCCTTAAGCACCTCCAGGAATGGGGCATCCACAGCTTCTCTGGACAGCCTGTTCCTCTCCACCCTCTGCGTAAAAAATACTGCCTTCCACAGGGTTCCCTTATTTCTATATGGCAGTGTGGAACCAGTACCTGCAGCCATACACAGTCATGCCACAGCCGACCAGGGACACGAGCTCTCTGCTGGTCTCCACTTAGCACAGGGCCCAGCAAGAGTGCTGTAGAGTGGGACAGATACCCAGGAGGCAGGCATTTTGCCCTGGGCCTCACACACTTCCATGTCTAACACAGGCCCCAGTAGCACTCTGCCCTTCTTGATGCCTGGCTCGTACACCCAAAGAAAGCCAGTGGGATGTCCCAAGCTGTGGTGGAGGTCAGATAGGAGGAAACAAAGCATCAGAGATAGTAGCATAGGTAGAGAGATTTTCATGACGCACCACTGCAAAGACCACCCACAATAGGTCCTTTGCTGCACAAAGCAGCTGGAGCCAAGGGCCTTACCCTGGGGAGTGACCACCAGCGATGTCCTCTCTGACTGTTTGCGGGAAATGTCCTTCCACGTCCCATCAGGATCCTCAATCCACTCGGCTGCCTCACAGTACAGCTGTCCCTGGTCAGAGGGCTCCACCGCCACAATGGAGAGTTTGTACGACGTGCTCCCAACCTTGTCCAACCGCACATTCCCTGCCAGAAACCTCTGTGCATAATCACGTCCTGGCATCACGACAAAGTCCTTGGAGAGGGTGAGGATCTCAGCCCGGTGCTCTCCCTGGAGGCAGTACCAGCCAACAGAGAGGTGTGTGTGCTGGGCAGTGGACCTGGACACTTTGCAGGTGAGCTCGATGGCATCTCCCTCAGCACGGGTGAGGTCCTGGGGCTCCATGGAAACTGAGAGGGTATCTGCAATCACTGAGCACAAGGGAAGAAGCACAGAGCAGCTGGTCAGGAGAAAAAGCATTTCTTGGCCTCAGTGGGCAGTATGTTTGTCAGCACAAGAAGCACAGCCAGGCTCTGAGGAATCTGACGGTGCAGTGGAAGTAGGTGCTGTATGTGATGGGAGAGGCCCCAGTCAGCCCATACCAATGTATGAAGTGCTTAAAACCTCAGTAGAAAAGAAAGCTTGGTATATTTCTCAGCAGTACACTCCTCAGTGAAAGTGTGGGCCGCACTGGGCAACCCCAAGGAGGCTAACATCCAGCCTTTCATGAGCCCAAGTGGCCACTGTACCAGGTTAAAGGAGGACACAAAGTTGAATATGAAGTGGATGGGCCATGCAGACTTGGTGAGCTTACAGTTGGATATTTTTCTTTAGTCCTCCACCCTGCTGTATCCCTGTCATCATTAGTATGCGGATATATGTGGGTTCAAGTCCCATCCCTGACTTGAGAAGACACCAACAGGTAGTGCTCAGAGTCTGAGAACTCCTTCTCTTGTGAGTGCTGGGATGTGAAATAGTGGCTGTTGGGCTATGGGACAGCAGACTACGTGCCACAGACCTGCAGGTGAGCACATCTCCCCATCTGCAGTGGGAAACCTGTCTGCATTGAGACCCATACACACCCTCATGTCACTGTATACAGAACAGCACATCCCCCCTGGTAGCTTTACCATCACCTTGACACTACCAGTAAGAAAATGGAAAATCAGCCAGGCCCCACAGAACAAGCCGTCCTTTAAGACCCACCTGTCAGGTTTGTCTTGGCACTGTAGCTCCCAAAGTACCTCTCGTCGGTGTTGGGCGTGTGGCACTCGTACTCCCCAGCATCTCGGTCCTGCAGCTCCGTGATGTGCAGCAGCACCGCGTCCCCCTGCACCCGCTCCACGTAGATCTCCTGGGCGCGCACCCGTTGTGTGTAGATGGCGTAGGGGAAGGAGGGGTCGGCGGTGCTGACGATCTGCACCTCCCGCTCCGAGGCTGAGGGCAGGTAGATGGACCACTGGAAGGTCTGCTCTGCTGGGCCCTGGTAGCCGCTCACTTTGCACCACAATGTCACATGGGAGCCCAGTACTCGGTAAAGTGGTCCCTTTTGGATAGTCACCACTCGTTGGCCAGCACCCACACCTGCCAGCAGACAAACACCATGCATGAAGTTTGCAGGAGAACACTGCAAATGAAAATTATTGCAATTCAAAATGGCAATGGGCCTGGGCATGCAAGGGCCTGTAGCATAACATTGCAATGACCTAGGGTGTGGTCTCATTCTATGAGACCCTGGGACTAAGAAGCATAAAATCATTAAGGCTGGAAAGGACTTCTAAGATCACCTAGTCCAACCTCCACCTACCACCAAGTATTGCTTACTAACCACTTCCCTCAGAGCCACATCCACATATTCTCGAACACCTCCAGTGATGGTAACTCTACCATCTTCCCGGGCAGCCTGCTTCAATGCCTCATCACATTTTTGAAGTTTTTCCTGATACCCAATCTGAACCTCCCTGGTGCAAAAATTGCAAGGAACTTCAGCATCCCCTGCAATTGTTAAGAACAAGTCCAATGCCAACAAACTTGAAAACTTGTCTTCCAGCAAGCAAGGTCAGACAACAGAGGCCAGAGCACCATGCCCATGTGGCCATCAAGTTTCTGCTTGGAAAGCATTTCCCAGACAGTGCTTGGATGGAGCAGCAACCAGGCTGAGACCATTGGAAGAAGCCTGTGGTGTGCTGAAGATGACCAAACTCTCAGGTTTGGTGCAGGCTGGAGGGAAAGAAGCAGGAACCAGAGCTAACTGCTGCTGGAGAAAGGGACATGACCTCAAAAGTGCCTCACAGAGGTACAGGAGAAGGAGCCAGCAAGAGCACCTCCAGAGGAAGGAAACACCTCAAGAGGCACCAGGAGGCTGCAGAGGGCTTATAGAGGAGAGCTGGGGAGCAGATGGTCATCTGCACACCCTCCCCTCCCTTGCAGCTCCCATGGCTCTGAGCCCATCAGCACTGGGGCTGCCCTCACCCAGTAGCCCAAGCAAGGCGCTCTCCTGGGCCAGCCACCCAGGAGCGTCCTGTCCCCCTGATTTAGGAAGGTAAAGCAGCCAAGGAGAGGCAGCCTGCACATGTAACCCACACAGGGCTCCTGATAGTTTTACTTCCCACTTGTCTGCCCCAAAAGTCCCTGTCACAGTGCACTCACCCGTGAGGAGGAAAAGGAGGAAGGCAGCCACCTGATGCTTTACCAGCCCCATGCGAACAAGATCTGCTAGGGTCCTTCCCTAGGAAGGCAGTGAAAGGCCCTTAGGATGACGGTGACAGCCACCCTGTAATTTTGAAAGCAGTTGGGAGGAAGCTGCCAGACTTCGGTAGCGGTTTCCTCTGCTTAGAGAAAAAGGCGGGGAGAAGTGGGGAACAGAGCACGTCACCAAGCTCCTGCGTGTTATCAAGGTGGCAGTCAGCCACGGACTTCTCCATGCCCACTAACCACGTCCCTCAGTGCTACATCCACATGGTTCTTGAACATCTCCAGGAACGGTGACTCCACCGCCTCCCTGGGCAGCCTGTGCCACTGCCTCACTACTCTTCCTGAGAAGAAAGTTCTCCTAATATCCAACTTGAACCTCCACTGGCACAACTTGAGGCCATTCCCATCTTGCAGCAGCTCACACGCAGCACACTGTGTGGCAGAGCAAGATGGTGGCCCCCTTTCTTGACCAATCCTCTGCCTCCTGCTCTGTTATATTAAGCAGCTTACTCCCTCCTGTGCACTAAAGGCAGATGCCATGGGTGCATCCCAGCACCCATGCACAGGTGGCATCCCACTGCCAGCACCACATGGCCCACTGCACAGTGCATGTTCTGGGACGGGAGGAGACTGGCGGGGCATGACTCAGGTAGGGAGCAGCCAAAGATGAAGAACTGGAGATGGAGGCTCTCTATGAAAAGATCTATTTGGTTTCCACAGGAAGGAAAGCGGTGTGAAGGTGGCTCCTGAGCTGTGCTCCTCCTGCAGCCTGCTGAGCTATCGAATGAACTGCTAAATTGGCTCAGGGATTCACAAGCAAAAAGCAGCTGTAAAACAAACAAGCCCTTCTGCTTAATCCCACTGGGCTCCCAGAGGCAATGAGATTCGTGTAACGAACCAAAACAAGCATGAGGTCCCTCCTTGCCCCATTTCAGAAACTGATTCACATGACAGCTCATGGGGCCAGGAGACAGAAGCACAGACTGCTGACTGCACATCAGCACCACACAGCTCTGCAGAGATGCAAGCTCAGCCCGCAGGGACGGGCTGTTGGAGAGGTCCCATCGGATCTCACCTGTCCCCTGCCACCAAGCACTGCAATGCAGCAGAGCAGAGGGGCATGGTGCTGAAACCAGCACTGCCTCAGAGACAGGGAGGAGGTTGGCTCTGAGAGCAGCCCACTGAGAGGTGCACAGGGTGTCCCTATTGACAGCAAGCCAGCCCACGCGTCTCCTCAGTAGAGAGAAAAGCTTCTCTGCCACAGTGACAGAGGAAAATCAGATCTGAAGCCCAACCTCGGCAAGCTTCCTGCAGTCTGCGTGCAAATAAACGCACACACGGGGACAGTTTCAGTCCAAGCTTGCAACTCTAATGACGCATGAACCTCTGTTTACATTTGCAATAGAGAAACCAGGGAGAACAGGATTGTCTTGCTCAGCCCCGTCACGAGCAATGACAATGCTCTGCAGACAAAAACAGCAGCTCCTTCTTCCCAGGACTGAGTGTCTGAAGCTTCCTCACTCCCTCCCTGGGAAATCAACACAACCAAGTGTGTGGCAGCATCAACAGGCTTGTTGGGTTGGCTAAAGGAGGATCAGCAGAGCATGGCTTTGGCTCTAGCATGGTGATGACTACCTCGAATTACACATCCTTGTGTGCATGGTGGTGATGGGCTGACAGTTGGACTACATGATCTTAGAGGTCTTTTCCAACCTTAGTGATTCTCCGTGACTTTCCCTCCTCCCGCACCCCAGTTCCCTTTGCACATTCTTTTGGATGCATTCCACATTGTTCAGCCATGGCAAAGACAGGCTACCCAGAAAAGCCCAGCAGCAGTTGAGAAATGTCTTTGGGATCACATCTGTTGGACCCAGCAAGTCCCTGCCCTCTGTACTCTGCAGGCAAGCTTTCCAAAAACATCTCTGCCAAGAAATCCCATTGTCACATCCCCAGAGAGATTCAGGAGGGACAGCCTTGAACACAAGGGTTGGAGCCAGGCAGAGATAGGGGATGCAGTGTGGAATTAGCCAGGATAATCCAGCAGTCCTGGGGGACGTGGCAGAAGTCTTCAGATAATGGAGGAGCTGGCACAACAGACTTTGAAGTCTGCTGTCAGGTTTTCTCAGCCTGGCTCAGACATCAAAGGCAGCTGGTTACATCCCTCAGTATGGAGCAGGAGGCAGACAGCTTCCCCGTGGCTGCCAGCTCAGTCCCCATCCCCTGGGCACAAGCCTCCTAATGGAGTACAAATGCCCAAATATGCTGGCTCTGACTGGAGCCAGACTCAATATTGCTGGGAGCTACATGGGATTGCACCCACAGCTTGTAGAGGTGAGTGTGATGCCGGTTGATGAGGATCTCTACTCTGATGCACCAGTGAGCCACACGGCCAGCCTTAGGCAGCCCCAAAAGCAGAGGGAGTCTGGCAAAGGCACAGAAGGTTGCAACCACTTCTCTAGGACACCAGCTTCTCTAAGCAGCAAGCAACAGGGGCTGCCTTGGGAGGAGGGCACCCACAACTCTGTTTTGGTGAGCTGAGGTTTGCTCTCATTCACACAGTTTCTACTATAGATAAGGTGACAAAGGGCTGCAGCAGCACTTCACCCGGCCCTTCATTCCAGTGCTCTGTCTCCATATCCAGCCTTTCCCCTCAATCAGGGCTGGAGGTTCCTTTGCACCAAGGTGCTACCGCTCTGCTGCCACGACACCACCACTTCTGCAGCTCCCCAGCTGCTTGGGCAGCCCTCAGCAAGCAGCACAAAGCTACGTGCTGCCCCAGACCTCCCTGTGCATCAGCATCTTCTAAGCAAGCAGCAATGCAAAAGATTGTTCGAAGCACAGTGGCAGAGGCTTATACTTGGTCCTTAGAAAAGATTTCTTCTCAGAAGGGGTGGTGAGGCATTGGCAAAAGCTATCCAGGGAGGTGGTGGAGTCACCATCCCTGCGGGTGTTCAAGAACCGTGTGGATGTGGCACTGAGGGACATGGTCAGTGGGCACGGGTTGGTGGTTGGACTGGGTGGTCTTTTCTGACCTTAATGAGAACAGGGGGAGCAGTCACAATGACTGTTGTTTGGTAGGAACTTCTCCTGGGGAATATAAGACAGCATAATACAGGGAGAGAAGCTAGGTTTTAATACTAAGCTGCTTATTTAGGTCTCCAAGTTATGGAGATGCTGCACTTCAAAACTAATTAGATTGACAGAGCTTGGATTTGATTACAGGATTTCCAGAAGCAAGTGGGTTTTAAAAAAAAAATTAAATGGCTGCCCTGGAAACATTAGCAAGGGAATTAAACAGCCATTGCTGCAGCCAATTGTTAAATACACGTAAGCTGGGAAAAATGATAAACTCCAACTGCCAAAACTCGCTTCATCAGTGGCTGCAGCAGGGAGCTGCTCTCTTAGCAGACCCGACTACAAGATGCACAAAGCATGCATTTCACCAGTGCAGCCGTCCCTACACTAAGAACAATGTGGAAGTGGCACACAGATATGACCCTGGAGCAATGCAGCAAGGTAGCAATGACTGAATAACATTTTCAGCTCATCCAGCATCAAAGCCTTTGCTTTATCCACACAACTCATCCACCAGAAAAAATTCTCTCTTTCACTCCTATAAGGTCATGGGGAAAGCAGCAATTTCATATGGTTCAATAACAGAGACAGAGCTGCTCTTTTCAAAAGCCCAAAATTTCAGTTCCTGAAGTTCCTAAAGGAACTGTCAACCAACAATACAAGGCTTCTGTCCAAATTCGCACACTCAGGTGTCCAAAGGAATTCAGTTTGGAGCCTGTGGGACTTGGACTTAGAAGGTCGTGTTAACATGTTAACAGTCTGCATAGGCTTAGCTAGCAGATAGCTCCTCCTGCCAAAGCAATAGATGCTCTGCTCATAGCTGCCACCTTCTCACCTTCACAGAATCACAGCATCACCAAAGTTGGAAAAGACCTCCAAGATCATCCAGTCCAACCATCCATCTATCACCAATATTTCCCCACTAAATCGCATCCCTTAGTACATCATCTAGCATTTCTTGAACACCTCCAGGGATGGTGACTTCACCACCCCTCAAGGCAGCCTGTTCCAGTGCCTCACCACTCTGAGAAGAAATGTTTCCTAATAACCAACCTGAACGTCCCCTGGCACAACTTGGGACCTCATCCTATTGCTCATCCTATTCATTTTCATCCTATCACTGTTACCTGGGGGAAGAGGCCAACCCCTAACTCACCACAGCCTCCTTTCAGGCCCCTGAACCTCCTCTTCTCCAGGCTGAACAATCCCAGTTCCCTCAGCCGCTCCTCATAAGACTTGTGCTCCAGATCTTTCACAGCTTCATTGCCCTTCTCTGGGCACACTCCAGGGCCTCGACGTCTTTCTTGCAATGAGGGGCATAAGTTTGGGTAGAGTGTTCTGGACTGTGAACACACTGTTCGCTCAATGCTGCTCTCGCTGCTGCACCAAGATCCCAAGAAAAAAGCAGAACATGGAGTAGTGCCAGACACCCTTCACCTGAGGATCAAGTAGTAGCTCCACACTGCTCTCACAGCCTTGGAGAATGTCTCTTAATATATGCCTCATCAAGTGGGAAGTTGTGGCACTCAGCTGGTATGGGGAAGGACAGGGCAGGCTTAAAGACAGCAGTGCCCTGTGCATGAGTCCTGAGAGCCATCTTGTTAACACTGTATGCAGTCAGGTCAAGGAAGGAGAAATAAATGAATAATGATTAACAAAATATATTTCTGGATGATTACAGGGAATTGTAAAGACAGGAGGAAAAGATAACGGTACCAGGTAAGGACACCTCAGCACACACCTGGAAGGCTGCAGACAAAGCCATCAGCTTCAAAAGGACCTTAAACATTGTATTTCTAAAGAAAACATACATTTCTGCTGGGCTGGGAATTCAGAGCTTGGCTTCTGAAACATCAGAGACACATTTCAGAGTGAGGAGAAGGGCCTGTGGGGGCTGGGGAGAGAAGAAAATAATGTGGACAGTAATAGAAAGCAGAGCTGGGAAGGGCTGCTCCCGCGAAAGGAGAAACAACCGAAGTAGAAAGACACATTATCCTTTTCATCCCTGAAAGACTCACCTTATGTCAGTGATTTTGCACCAAGTAAATACTTTGCGAAGACTTGTCACTCACTATTAGTATAGCTGCTAGAAGATACAGCTTTTGAGGGAGCAGATACTTCATACAGGGCACACCAAGGAGCTCAGTATGGGACCTGAGGAGCTGCATGGCTGGAAAACTGCATGGCTGAAGACTAAGAGCCTGGATAAGAATATAAAGAAAGATATAAATAGAGCAAATTAGATACATCTGTAATCCAATGACTATTCTTATGCAAATACAGAGGTGCTGTACACTCAAGAACAAAAACAACAAGAAGAAAAAACAAGTCTAAAATCCATCCTGGAACTATTTTTACAAACAGAAGAATGTTACAAAGAGCATGAGGACTCACTGACCTCACCTTGGTTGAATTAATGACTACAGCTATCTGCTTCGGCTTCCTCCCTCTTTTCCTGTCCCATCACTAGAGGGAGCTGCTATTACCTCATTCCTCTTACTTGCCTGGTCAATTATTATACACTTATCTCACCTAATTCTTATATCTAAGGTGATCTGTACTATCCTTTACAACTCATGGTGAGAAATGGGTACTTTCAGATTCTTGTTCCTTTAAAATGCGTGTTGCAAGTAAGTCACAAATTGCATTCTTGAAATACCTATTTTTCAAGTTCAGGGTGGCTGGGCAGAACGCTGAAAGATGAATCCCATCACAGTTACCTTTGGAAAAGACTTTACTTCACATGAGGTACGACATCCAGCACAAAGGTTGCTTGACTGGAATTCACAGATGATTGGCAGCATTTGTGTTATCACAGCAAGCAGCTACATGGGAGAAACCAGGCCAAACCCATCATATTTCAGATGCCTCATCCCTTCTGCAAAAATGTTGACTTATGACAAGGTAGAAACAGAATGGATTCAGAAAACTATTGCATTTCCCAATTCATCATACAAATGTAAGCAAATATTTTAAGCTTACCGTAAAATAGGGCTGACACTTACCTAGCAGTGTGACCAATGCTGGAAATGGGACTGGTAAGGTTTACATTTGATACCCTTTCAGTAACAATAGAATCTGTGTACACGCAATGCACAAGGTGAGAACTGCCCATAGTATAAACATTCAGGCCAAGCCCACAGCACAGGCTTAATCAAAAAGGTTCTTTATTTTAAACATAAAAAGAAACATTTTACACAGCATTGTTAGAACTATTGGGTACCTGCATTCCAGAACTGTGCCAAACACTTTGTTTTGTAACTTTGAAATCAAAACAAAAGAAAGCAAACATCTTGCCCTTCTGCTATATGCTCAAGCTTGTTCTGGATTGAATTCCAAGTGCCTGGAGGAATTTACTGGCTTACCCAGGAGATGTGGCAATGTGAACAGAGGAATATCAACACGAGCCCTTAGGATACTTAGACAATAGCACAGGTTGCAGCTGAGAGGATATGGATGCTTGCAATGCATCTCAGGCAGCTTACTCTCCTGGTACTCTGCAGGTTTAATACACAATCAGGTGCACACACACCATCACTCACACAGGAAACAATAATAAAAAACATGAAAGTGACCAAAAGTCTTTTTTTTTTTTTTTTTCCTTTTTCATTGGAGACAAGATTCCCACTCTATTTTAAAAAAGGGGATAATACAAAATTGGCACAAGTAGAAGGAAACCTGTGGGGTAAGCCTAGCCCCTCAGCTTCTAGCCTTCCAACTACAGCAAATACAGGGTGTAAGGGGATGCAGCATTGCCTTCCAAGGGGCTGGCAGCAGCACGAGCTAGCAGGGAACTTGTTTCACTTGGAATGACAAAAATTGTTTGTTACCGGCCATGAAGGAAGGTCAGCATTGGCTAAGGACATAAAGACCTTCCATGATAGAAACAGGGAGCCCTGACCAAAATAACCCTGAGTTTTTTCCAGCAGGGATAAAAGTGTGCTACGTTGTGTGCTTGGGAAGAACTGTCAGGTCCCTGCTCACTCATTCCCTAATTATTGCATTGCAGTCATGACCCTCTTTCCCTAAAACTTCAGCAAGAGCACATAAATAAGGAGTCAGCTCGCTAGGACAGCAAGTCTGCTAGGACAGCAAGTGACTGATGCTGTGCTTTGAACTTCACCACCACTACCAGCCCCCACAACCAAGACACCCTGATTCCACAAGCCTTCTGTGAAAAAAGCAGATGTTAATGCAGGAAAGAAGCTACTTAGATGAGTGTGTGAAGGACAGCCAGCATCCCAGACGTCCGTATGGTGTTCCATAATGGCCAAGGAAAAGAAAGATTTCACTACAGTAGCCAGGAAGGAGAAGAAGAAAAATGCTGCTGTC
The DNA here is from genome assembly GCF_987193195.1 of Phasianus colchicus. Taxonomy (NCBI): domain Eukaryota; kingdom Metazoa; phylum Chordata; class Aves; order Galliformes; family Phasianidae; genus Phasianus; species Phasianus colchicus. The sequence continues at coordinate 94,133,725 of NC_143436.1, read as the reverse complement.
AAAGTGATATGAGTAAATTATTTCTTCAACTCCCTTTCTTTGGAAAGCATCACTAAAGATTTTTGGGCTTTCACAGTGGAGGGTAGACTGCTTCTGCCTCATTCCTCAGCAGAGGCAGCAACATCTGTCCGCAACATAGGCCCTTTCAGAGCTCTTCAAGAGAAAAACAAACAAAAAACCACTGGGCCAGAAAAAGAAACTGCCATGAATGTTTTGGTCAAAGTCCTCTAGAGGTTCACAGGTGTCACAGCTTTGGAACTCTACATGAAATGTCAAGCAGTTAAATAATGAGTTGCAAGCCTCATCTCTGCAAATCAAGTTCATGTTAAAGATGTCTCACATTCAGCTCCCAAAAAATCATTAGACACCTGTGTGTGTATGTATATAAAGCCAAAGTTAACCCACCTACAATGCGACTGCATGCATGTTCACATGCTGGAGGCAGAAGACAGCCTTCTAGAAAAAAACCTTCACACCAACCTCAGAAAAAGGTCATCACACAAGACACGTAAAAAACACAACATCAATCTTACTGCAATAGTTTTGGAATAGCAGCAGTGTTGAGTGGTTCAGTGAAAGGTTTCACAAACTAATGTGAACTGAGGTCATTGTAGCACAGATATTAGACCTGCAACTCCCCAAGTATATATACTGGGATGAGCTATTAGTGACGATGATTGTCTAGTACATAACTAGTGTCTAGATTGGCATACCACAACCACTGCTTTCTGTGGATGCCATCCTTGAACATCTTTCATTTTATCAAAAAAAAAAAAAAAAAAAAAATTAAATCAATCAGTAAAGGATTGATCTCTGGCCTTATTTCTACATTTTCCACTCTTCCTGATGCAAGCCAGACCCTCACTGTGATGTTCGGTTGTGGTACAGTCCTACCTCCTTGTACACAGTATCTTTATTCTGACTTTTATTGCTTAGAATACCAGCTGTGCTGGAAAGACAGAACTGCCTGGAAAAGAAGTTGCTCCCCACCAGGAGCCAGGTCAGTAAAAGTGGAAGACCAAAGCAGGACTCACGATACTACAGCACCTAGGAATAAGTCTCAACCTCTTGGAGAAATCCTCACTGCAGGCTACGCAACAAGACTAGGATCATGGGAACCTGAAGGATTTTTGCTGCCCTCTTGGGCTTGCTCATATTCCTACCCTGAGCAACTGGCAGAAGTAGCGCTGGAATCTGATCTGTGTACTTGGTGACAGTTCACAGGTCTCCAAACGTGATCAGTTGATCCACTGCACAAAAAGATCCATCTCATTTTTTTCACGAATCACTCTGCATTAGTAGTGCAAGGTCTCCTACCTCCCTGACAAGGCCAGCAAAGCCTGGGCCTTGCCTCTTCACACCACGTTGCCCCCCCAGCAGCGTCTGAGGCACGTCGTGAGCAGCTGTAGTGGGGAGAAAAGAAGGTAGAAGGGTTGGGGAGAAGGTGGCTGCAAGCAGTCAGCCAACAAATGCTTGTCTGAGGATTGACTCCTCAGGGTTGCTAAGTTAGCCCCTGTTCACCATGGATAAGCACTGAAAATTAGGGGAAAAAAAATGATAAAACCTTAAGAAGAGCATCTCAAAGACCTCCAGGCAAATTTTGTTTTCAGATTAATTGTAAATTCTTTGAAAGCTGGGGAAGAGAAAGTATGCTGACAGCCAAAAATCAATTATTTTCTGGAACAGCCTCTTGAGACTCCAGTGGAAAACCCTTCTCCAGCCTTCAAGCAATACAAAGAAGTCTGAGATATCAAGGCAAAGAGAAAAAGTGGACAGAATGCTGCAGTGGGGGTAGAGGGGAAGAGTAGATTGGTTAATACAATGAAAATCTAACAATTTCACCAGTCCCTTCCTGCACACCACGCTCCTCAACATATTTTCATAGTGAAAGATCTTTTCAAAACCAAGAGGGGCAAAAAGAAAATATTAAAATAAAAACAAAAAACACATTGTGAATTTTTATCACAGGGCCCTGCTGAAAGCAGGCTCAACAGTTTGTACATTAGAAGGACATGACCTCTACGCAGAAAGTGCTGCTGGACAAAGGAGAACTCTGAGTCACTAGATATGGCCTGAAAGCTCTCAGGACACAAAGTGTAACAAGGAGAAGCTTGAGGTCCAGGCTGAAACCAGAGAGGAAAAGCACTGTCTCGTCTGGGCCTGTGAATGAGTGTCTCAGCACAGTCCAAGAGCCCTGTGAGTCTCTCCCGAAACGCAAGTGTGCCTGGCTCTGCCATACTCAGTCCATCTCCATCGACATCAGCCGGCGACGTTCTCGTCTTGTTTCCTGCACTTCCTTCTTGCAGCACCAACGGGAGCTGCAGTAGCCAATGAGGCAGGATAAGAGTCCAATGACAGTGGCCAGACCAATGCCAATCAATAGGGGATACTTGAAAGCATTCAGAACTGAAAAAAAGGAAGGAAGACAAAGTCATTACATATTATTGAGAAATTTGAAGATTTGCATTATTTTTCTTGCCTAAAAAAAGGGGGGAAAAATCACACATCTTTCTTTCACAGACAGATTACTTATTTCAGAAGTAAGTTAAATTACTTTTCCTCCTTGATTTCTGTTTTTTTGAGGTTTGGGATACTGGTGTCTTACCAGACTCCCTTACCACTTCACCTCATTTCTTCCTCCACCATTTCAGAGCTTCAGGGAGGCTGGAAACACAAGAAATCTTGGAGCAAGAAAGCAAAAGGAAGGTAGTTCCAAGAGATATCCCAATACCCGTTTCTCCAAACAAATGCCTTCTAAAGGTTCTTATTCAGAGGCAGACTGTGCCTGCAATCTTCTTTATATGACTGTTTCCGAACAGCAAGTAGTAGGCTCCTTTACACTTTGCTTGATTAGTACAGTATACTCCCTGTCACTCAGCAGCCCTATCTAATAAACCACCAAGGCTGGCTTAGTTGGTAGTCACCTACTGCACAGTTAAAAAGCAGGGTCAAGGAACGGAAGGAGCTTGGAAAGTACAGTTATAATAGTACAGTGGGAATAATAAAATCTTCTGATTCTCAAGTTCATGGAATTTCTCCATGTGACTTTTCATGGAAATACTGAGAAGAAAGCAACCAGTTCAAAATCCCTCCTGCGTTCATTTCCCTTCTCAGCTATGTACTGAATGCAATATCTAGCACACATCTAGCTTCTCATGAAATACAGCAATGCTTGCAACTCAGGTTGCAAAGCAGATAAGGCACTAAGCGCGGTGAGTAGCATGTCTTGTGGTTAGGAGAGGGAGGAAGGAGACAGAGCTCTGATGTTTCATGCCCCGCTTTGATATTAACCACAGCATGACCCTACGTCAGCACACTGAAGTTGCAAGTCAAGGCTTCCTCCTGTAGGAAGAAAACGTGTTAACACTTGGAGAGAACGGACTTGATTAAAAGATGCCCTAGCTATGCAAAACGTTACCAAGACATGAGGGAAAAGAACATTTCAGAGTATAACCTGTTCAGATCTAACTAGTCCACAGAATCTGGAATTAGGAATTGCAAACAAAAGAAAAAGGATAGCAACGTCTAATTAAATTATCAATGTTTTTAGAGGTATGTGTGATAGAGAGTAGTTGCTACAAAAAACATAACAATTTTTTTAAAAAATCCCACAAAAGAAACTGCCATACTGCTCTTACCATCCATTTTCACAGATAGAAAGATGGGTTTGGCTTTGATGTCAGGTTCCCGTTGCCATACACCAGTGGCAGAGCGTACCCACGGGGTGACTACGCAATAGTGGTTCCCAAAGTCGTGATCCTCACAGCCGTGAATGCGGAGACGGAATTCCAGTGGGCTGATTCTCTCCAGGCTCAGATCACTACTCCCATTTCTTCTGCTCTGTGTCACGATCCCTCTCCGGTCCACCGAGGCCAACAAGACAGGCTCTCTGTCCAACGCAAAGGAGCGCACAGCAAACCAGGAGACATCAAAGGACATGTCATCTGCATTTGCAGGAAAAAAAAGAATTTGGACAACGTCACTGAGCTCTATAGGGCATTCATGTGCCATTTCTCAGCAGAAAGGTTGATCTGCAAGCATTATAACCAACACTACACTGTAACCAACTCTTGCTTTCCTGCCTTCTATCCTAAATAATTAGCAGGCAGGTCTGGTGTCATGAGAAGTGTTGTAACTATGCTGAACCTACACAGAAAAGGGAGTGGCAGTAGAAGGTATTTGCTAGCGGAGAGTGATTTCCATCACTAGCTTCACGCAGCACCTATACAACTACAAAGTCAGAGTGCTCATTCCTAAAGCTCCTGCTTCATATTTACTCTGCCTAAATAAAGAGATCCTAGAAAAAGCAGAAAAAAAAATTACCTGCAAAAATATGCCAGAGCAAAGCCTGATCACAATGCTTTTACACGCTTTTTCCACAATTGTCAGTTATTGTCATGGATGATCACACATCATGCCTTATACAAGATACATTATCCAAGGAGACAATCTACACAAACAATTTGCAGCACCTTCCATATCAGTACATTTAGCTCCTTCTACCTTTGTGCAAGATCTTACTGATCACATCAGGGGATCACAACCTTAACCCTATTAGGCTGTTTGTAGCTGAGCATCTATTTGAAAAATCACCATTACGTTTTGCTAACGTGAACTCAGCAATACCTGTTAGAGCCTGAATCCTGAGATGACCTACAGCATAGGCAGGAAAGAGCTTTAGATGCCCACTCACTTGGTTCATCAACAGTTCCCCCTTCCTGGCGCATTAACAAGCTGACAGGAGCTTGCTGGAAACAGAGGTTACTATTTTTACCCTGAGTTTTGTGACGTCTTCTCACACCTAAGACAGTTCCTTTGATTTTGAGCACATATATCAAACCTCCACTTGCTGGCACTGAGATTTCTGAAAAATAACAGTATTAACAATCTGAAATGTAGAACTGATCTTTTGTCTAAGCCCCAAACCTGCAGCTTTACTGAAATTCTTTGTAGATATGAGTAAAGACCATTTTTAAGCCTTTATCAGGCAAGCTGGCACTCCTAGAAGATAGAGAACATTAGAATAATCTTATAAAGACAGGTACATCCTCAGCTCTGCTATCTGATGTACAGCATCAGCTGGCCAGGTGTTTCATTCTTCCTTAATGTAGAAAAAAAAACATCTGCTGTCTGGGGTATCATTAACGCCCCAGTAAGGTGTGCTATTTTTACACACATCTTGGAAAACAAAACAAACACACGAGAAAGCAGATGTAAGCACTCTGTTACTAGCAGGGACACTGGCTGACCAAACAGTTTTGGGACAGCAGCTAGTTTACAACCCTGCCCGTCATGGCCAGCTGCTATGAGTGACAGCACAGCGGACCCTACACTTGCAGCCCTACAATAAGGTGAGGTTTTCTGGTCCTACGCAAGGTGTGCATAGGTCATACAGACCAGCAGTCTGCACAACAATCAAACTTTCCTATCACACTCTTTGTTACTTGGCATACCATTCTAATCCCCTCTCTTTAAAGCACAGCGAATACAAATCACTGCACAAACACGTCCAATTAAAAGCACCAAGCTTTGACCTCTGCCTTGTATACTCATCCAACTATCTATGGGAAGCAGGGCCTCTACTTGAGAGAGCTGTGTTTCTATAAACTACCCTCCTCCTCTGCTGCCTGTTTATGCCAAATAAGGCAGTAACACTGGCCCACAGGCAGTCCTATTGGGAATGACCAATTCCTTGGGAAGTTTATCAAAACTGCCATTTGCTCTGTGTTTTCAGGTATGGAACACATGGACACCTTCCAGGCTGAGTCCAACTGCACTGAATACACAATTGCATTTGCTAAAATGAATTTCAACAGTAAGTTAGGTGGAAAAAAACAATAGCTTTCAGATGCCCACGATACTTCTTTCAGTCAGTAATTTGAGGTTCTCTTCCCTCAACATGCAAAGAGGAATGCAAGCATTTGCTGTCGTTTTGAAATAGCTGAATCTATCTTCTGTAATTACAACATGGGACAACTATTATGCCAACATATTTTATTAGTCAGTATACACAGCGTGCAATTAGTGACTCACTGCAAACAGTCAGAGGGAGGATTTGGCTCGAAGAACTCTTTGTCACTATCCTCCCTGAACTAGCTTCATACAGCTAAGTCATCTGATTCCTTTCTGCATCTCTCACATTTTTCAAATTTAGCAAAATAAGAACATGAATCAAGCGCTCTCTACAGCTCAGTGATGAACATTCCAAGCAGCTCCCAAGTGCTAACAAATATGTGATTTTACTGACGTAAAACGGTCCACATGCAAGGCTTCCCAAAAGCATCATTAGAACCCCACACACCCCTTGTATGGTGACAAGCCACTCAGTTTTTGTCCTCAGGCTACAAAAATCAAAACACACCCACTGGAATCACACACATGGTTAACACTGCAAAGGCTTCTTCCACCAGTAAGGACAGTAAGTGCCCACACACTAGAGAGAGTTTAGCACTGGGAAGTCATCATTCAGAAGGCAACTGAGGCCCTCAGTGTCAGCAGCAGCTCTTGCAACTCAGCTCTTTCCATAATGGAAGGCAGAGTCTGGGAATCGGGTGCTTCAGAGGCCCTGCAAGCAGAGTAATAGTGGTGCTATGCTTCTTCTCCTCCTCGGCTAGTGAGGATCATCAACATGTAAGGCACATCTTTATGCATATTTCGATTTGACACACAGGGCTAAGCTGTCTGGGTCTTAGCTGCTCCCCTGGCCAATCACTCCCTGAAACGGGGAATCCTATTTCTAGACCAGCTCTTAGGAACCATACAGTTCCACTACTTAGAATGGAGCCCTCTCAGCATCTTGTTACAGTGCTGAATCACAATTTTGAGACCCTTTTTGTTTACTACATTTAAATGAGATTGAATAGAGCTTCCTAGAGAGCTGAGCGAACCACTTCAAACCATACAAGAGGTAAACAAGCTGGTTTTGTTAAATTCTCCAATGCCCACTGCGTCTGTCTGGAGCAGACTGAAAAAAACCCACCTCTTTCAGACAGAGTAAGTAACACTTTAAAATCCCTATGCACATAGCCCAAGAAGGGGTGATCTGGGAAGTCTAGAGAGATCGTTTGCGAAAATGTGTATTCAACAGAAACATCAGAAGCAGCTTTTATATCTTCAGGGCACAGAAGTACTACTACTATTCCCCTCTGACACACACATGCTCTCCTTGTATCAATTCAAAACACCAGCTACAGCTGCCAAACCAAAGAAGCACTTCTTTAGATGGAATGGTTGCTGCCATGCACTGAGCTCAGTAATGCACACTCCACTTCAGCAGGGTCTCAAAGAAGCAGAGGAAATTAAACCACGTAGCATTCAAGCCAAAAACCTTTTCAACCCTTTTGAAAGTTTCCCACAGGGTGGGCGTGCATACTCACAGACACACAATGCTGAATCGCCTCTACTAGATGAGGAACCAACCCGTAAGTAACCCTTCTAGAAACAAATGGAGCTGAGAAGGGGAGCGATAAAGATCATCGTCCATTTAGCTTGTCCTCAGCTCCTTGAAAGTACTTTATTTTTCTGATTGTACACATGAAGGGAGGAAAGAGATGGCACCCAACACTCCATATTCCTATACAAAGCATACATACTAATCTCCTCGCATGCTTGCAAAGTTGAGCGCCTTGTGTACAAAAGGCAGAGCCAGCTGGCATACCAAGTGCATTCAAACTGTCCAGGAAGTGCATTTAACAAAAGATCTTATGAAATTCTCTGATCCTTTTCTGCTCAAAATACACTGCTGTGGCAGATCTAACACCAGAAGAGCAGACCTCTTGAAAGCCATCACAACCCAGACCCACAGAACATAGTCAGGATAGCAATGTGCAAAGAGCATTGCTCTACATTCCTAAGTTCCCAACCTAAAGGCCATGGCTGCTATCTGTTTTCTTCTAGGAGATGCTAGCAACTCTTGCTCTTCTTGTCTCATTATCTGGTGTAGGCTTTTCCCAACAACACACCTCATTTCCCTGCTGGGATGAAACAGTGCTGTTATTTTCAGTCTGTCTAACATTTTGGGACTTATTTAAAAAAGAAAGTCTCCTTCTGAATGATGAACTACATTGTGATACCTACTCAGTGCAGATTCAGATCAGAGATGAGATACGGGTGGAAAAAAAGTCAAGTGGTTACGTCAGGCTGTTGTTAGATGAGCCCTTAAGGACCTTCTCTACCTAACCTGCTCGGTTATCCCATTTATCTGTTCCCCTCCAACCCTGAAGTCAAGAATGCAGAATGACAAGGGAAATCTGCACGCCCTACAGCTGCTGCATAGATTCCAGATGTTTCCTGCAGTTCTGCTGCCAGTCTCACCCAGAAGACCAGTAAGGCCTGGAGAGGCATCAGCTTTTTAAGACCACCTGAAACACTCAGTTGGAACTTCTCCACACAGACACGCAGAGTATGGCTGGCTAGACCCCAAATCTTGCTCATTCAGCAACTGAAGGCTCAGAGCAGAGACCAACACGTTTCCCCAACACTTGCCACAAGACTATGCTTCTTTTACTCCTTTTTGTAGGTATCCATTGCACGTGTCTCATCTGCCCCATTACAGACCAAAAAAAAAAGTCACAAAAACAAGCACAAAAAAAACCCAAAACATTAACAACAACCAAAAAAATACCGTGGAACAAAATTGCCTTTTCCAGATAATATTAACCAGCCAGGAAACAGATTGCAGTGCTGACATTTACAACTCTGCACTGGCTGCTCATGATCTGTGAAAAGGGCAACATTTCCAAACACAGGTATCATCTATTGATTCAACAGACATTTATACTCCCTTATGGAACTTCCCTGTTTAAACCTAACTCTGCTGATCAGCAGCTCCTTGAAGAGGCCATCTTTTAATTTCAGTCCATTTGATCATCTTTCTCTTGTCAGAGTTTCTCCTTGTCTCAAGCTACCAAACACACACAAAAGCATCACAAACTCAAATGCACTGATAGGAGAGCCTCACTGTTAGTAAGTGGTCTCTTTTCAAGTTCTAAATTGATTGGAGATGCTGAGGTCTCTTTCACAAGGCAACTCCAGGCTTATTTTAGCTGCAGAACACCAGCAGAAGCAGCAGCTGCTCCCTGCTAGCAGTTATTACCCTCTCTGCAAAGGAAGCCAGCTGCTTGGGGTCCTGCCTTGCAACAATACCTGTAAGAGCTTGGGAACACCTCAACTGAGATGAGGCATTCTGCTGAGCAGAAACTGAGGCATACATACAGACATACATTGCTGCAGACTGTCCAATACCCCACACTATTAATCTTTTGACAGCAATAAAGTTTAGTCAGCATTTGCTCCTTACCAAGCATTTCAGTAATACAATCCACAGACTTCCATCATTTTTTCAGAGGCAGCAGAGAACAGTAATCTAGCAAATTGCCTCCCTGTTACGCCCAGATTTAACATAGAACAGACATTCTGCAATTTCAAAGTGATGGACCTTTACTAAACTTTGCACTTCATCTCATCAATTACTACACTAAGTAACATTTGCCACACAGCACCTTTTTTGCAGTGGCTTGTACACAGATTTCCAGGTTTCCCAAGAATCATGGCATCTTTACATTTATAGATATACATACATATTTTTATATATTTATATTTGTTTACATTTCTTCTAAAAATCTTTCATATATCTGCATACACAAAATTACTTAAAAAAAAAAAAAAAAAAGAACTAAACTCACTCCAAACTCAAACTTTGAGTCCAGTAACCAGAGCTGCTCTCACAGCATTTTGATGAAAAGCAGCTCAGACAATGTTGGGCAAGCAGCTAAGTTTTGAGCAATTCTCTGAACTTTTTAGCTTTTCACAAATGTTTGCCTTTCAAGTACCTGTTGTCCTTTTCACAGTGATTAGGTACTGTGTGTTTCTTCCCAGGCAAAAAAGAAGGCTTGCCTCTGAAGGCAATAGGAATTAACATCCATTTCAGGATTGAGGCTGCAGTAATCAGTTTTTTATGATTTTTAGATTTACATTAAGCTTTAAATTCACTGTGAAGTGTTGAGTTGACTGATCAGGTGATTTTAAGACTGCTTCCAGATGACTGTAAAGGTTTTGCAAACATATCTCCTTTTTAATTAAAGGAGTCAGGAACAGTTCCCATGCTCATCTAGTGGCTGTAGGCTGAGACTGCCAGCACTGGTGTCAGTTGTACAGACAGCACAAGGGCAAAGTTAGCAATAGGAACACTTTTTTCCTTCTACCAAGAGTGTGAAATGCAGAACTTGTTTTAAACTTGGCTGTGCAAAGCTTACACTCTCTCCTGTTATTTATCTAGTTCTGTAGGACTTCCAATGCTAGCTCTCAGTTCTCCAGCTTCACTCAAATGACACAGTGTTGTAGCTGCTAGTATTCAATCTCAAAGCAATTGAGTTACAAGGGAAATATTTTTGTCAAAATACCTGGCTCTAGTGTCATTCCATCTGTTGTGATGATACAGAGCAAATCTGCCAGTTCACCTTGGTAAATCGTCAGGTTGTCAGAATGCACCGAGACATTAAACACAGGACCTAGAAAAGAGTAACCACGATTATTCATGACATGCTTTTTCTTCAGAGTCCATAACCTTCCTTGTACATTATTGAATTCTTCTCTACTTGTTTGCTGAGACTGAGCTTTGAAGTAAGGATAAGCAATCATGCAAGTTTGGGCAAAACAGTCATCCATTTTTAGCCACTAATTGCTGCACTACCACCCAAACTGCCGGGCCTGTCACACAGCACAAAGTCACCGCCCAAGTCTGCCTTCCACCATCTTGTGCAAAATGAGCCCTTCTGCAACTGGTGACTTCACACAGAAGAATAAAGTTCAGGTCCTCAGGCTAATCCAGCACAGATCATTTTGGCTGACACTGTCTGTAGAATTCAAGTTAGAGCAAAACCATTAATTTAACAATACAAGCGGTTCTTGTGCAGAACTGAAACACAGACAATAGAAGAAGTGCATCTGATAACACTTTTCTGTGGGTTTTCCTTCAGGCTCTGCTACAGATAGCTCCTTTCATACAAGATGTCTCAATGCCCAAGGGTATGGTAACTTCTTCAGCTGTAATGTGATGATGGTAATGACAAAAACCATTGGGCTGTTATGAAATGCTCAGACACCGTAACAACACATGTGCTTGACTTCTAAGATGCAGAAGATAACAAAACTTTCCCTCATTTTGACAACTACATCTCCAGTGCAAAATTCACAAAACCACAGTTTTTCAGATACACCTACATTGCTAGTACTCTCTGTTTCACAGGGCAGAAAACAAAGAACGTGTCAAAATACCCTTAGTGATTTTTCTGCTAAACAAGGTGGAAGAGATGAGCATATGAGGGAAGCTGATGACAATGGTGGTCTCTGAGATGGCTTTGGGGGAAGGTGCCAGGGAGTTCACAAAGGAACTGGGGATTCAGATCAAGAGGTAACTCACCCTAGATGCTGTCATTAACTGGCTCAGCTACTTCTGGGACAGGAGCAGAAGCAACAAGATGAACAAAAAGGTAATTTGGGCAGGAAGAGTAAACTGTTGGAAGATCTTCCCTCCTCTCACATGTTACTGTTGAGTATAGAAACTGTAAATTTCAAATCCACTAAAGATCTGTGGCAAACACTACTTTTGATAGAGAACAATTAAGAAATTCAGCTAAGAAACCCACTCGTCCCCTGCTCTCTCAACAGGTTTATGTGGAAAGCTGCACTAAGAACTCACCAAGGTTCTGGAAAGAAACTTGCCATAAAGCTAGAGCTTTCATCTTTGGTGAAGCTGTTCTAGGCTACAGGAGCCTGACTTGTTTTCATCAGAGATTATACAGCACACTAAGAAATGAATTACAATTACACTGCAGTAATCACCCTGTGGCTTCCAGGATTCTTCTCCAACAATTTCGACTGCACACAATCTGCTGTGCTGTGTTAAACCATAAGCCCCTTACAGCCTTCTCTGCCCCAGAAGCAGATGCAGTTTGTACATGAGGACAGTATGTGGACAAACATCCCAGAGGTTTATACCCATTCTCCAACCAGAATTCTTTTCTATTAAAAAAAAAATAAGATTGTAAGGTGCCCACATGAAGCAAGAGAAAAAGGGAAGTAGCATGACGGGATCCTTTCCTGAGGAAATGGCAGGATATCAGACTGACTGCTTCCTCAGCCTTTGTCCAGACTCTATGGGAATTCCATGTATCCTGACATGCCCCTGCCTGGAACACACACAAGCTACAGCCATATTGCCTTCGCAGCCTACTTGATTATACTTCTTCAGATAAAACAGGGTATTTCATATCACTTTTTTTTTTTTTTTTTTTTTTTGTCTTTGGTGGGGTTTGAGGTAGCCATGCAGACAGATGTTCAAAGGCCCTAGGGAGTAGTCACAGGCAGGACAGACCAGGGCTCGCCAGCCAACTGTAACCAGGGGAATCCTCAACTGTGACTCTGCTGCCACAGCAGCAAAGCGACTGTCAAGACTGCCAGGAACACCCCCACATTCCCAGCACATACCTCTGCTCCACTGAACGCAAAAGAGCAACGTAATAATCCTGGTTGCTGCCTGTAGCTCAGGGTCCTGCACTACACCCTGGCAGGAGGTGAGGGAACGCATCAGGGATGTGAGATGTGCCCTGCTTTACCACATAGGCCCAGCTCTGTTGGGTGATGGCAGGGATCATGGGAGAAGAACTGTGCAGCCCCAACATGGTCAGGCTAAGGCTGGGCTGACTTATCCCTGCCCCAGCAGGGTGAAAAAAAGGCAGGCAGAAAGGTACATGTACAGAGGACTTCTTGAGTTTTATTTCTAGATCAAACATCCAGGCATCTACTGCTGAACAGATACTGGATCCTAACCCCAGCATGCCAAAAACAACATTAATGTAGAGTGGAGTTCGAGCACTCTTGGCATCCAAACGTTGTTAAGGTAAGTGCTGAGTCTGTTTGGTCTCTCTGCCAGGAAAGGCAGTATCATGGCAATGCAGCATCCCTGCATACTCCTCAGTTCTGGGACAGCAAGTTCATCTCTCATCTGCCTTCCACGTGAAGAATCAAAGCTTACTGGGCAATAAGGAGGCTGCTAAGCAGCACCTTCACTTCATGACTGTATTTCTGTTTAGTAAGCCACAGTTATTTTCCTTTGGTTATTTTCCTACCAGGGTACATCTCCTGCAAATTACCTTCTGTAACTCCAGAGAAGAAATCACTGTCCTGTGTTACAAGGACTTGATTTTGACAGAGCCCAGAGGTATGTCAGGGGCTGAGCTCTTCCTTCTCTCTAGCTAAAGAGGGAATTTAATTTTTTCTTAATTAACTTATTTTTTTTTTAAATGCAAGTAATCCTCATTACATTGAGTTCTCAATGGCTTAGCCTTGAAAACTGGAGTTGCAGCTTCTCAAGAGTACCACCTTAATTCTTTAGCAATATCTTCTGCCTACGTGCCCCATGTTCTGGGCCTCAGGCTGTCCTCAGGCACAAAAGGGCAGAATAAAGCCTTTACATTTATGGCTTTTACTCCACCACAGGACCTGAGAAGACAAGAGCCTCTTTGCAAGGGACACCATTTAGCCCTAAGCTGGATCAAGATGACCGTGTAATCCCTTACCCCTCAACATAAGGTACATTTGCCAGAGCTGTAGTCACTGCACAGCCTACAAAAGAAGCTGAGAAGATCCCTCTGCCCCTCATGAGAAGTCACTGACCTGCCAACTTTCCCTATAGAATGGTTCTAGGCTTTTTTTGTTTCTATTCTAAAGAAAGAAACTGACCATCAGTGCTTTTAACCTGATTACGACTTGCCTTATTTATGCCCCAAGTTTAAACAATTTTATCTGGCTTCAGCTGAACTTGCCTGGCATCAGGATGAGAAAAGCAGTTTCAAACAAAAGCAGCAGCCACCTGTCAGTAGGTTACAAGCAAATCCATTGCCTTATCTAACTGAGCACCTTCTTTACTGTTAGATCAAGAAAAGCACTGTAGAAAAACTGGCACTAGAGCAGACAATGCTTCCAAGCATGCTTTCGATGATCTTGAGAACTTCACAAGACATATGTGATACAAGATCATCTGCAAGCTGTGGGCTGGGAACGTAACAGATTCTTCTTTGGCGAGAACTGAGTTGATGCTATATTAACTCTGAGAAAAACAGAACTCTGCAGACAACAGACGATGTGGCTTTGCTCACCTTGCCACCTATAATTAACAGTTTGAAATACTGTTATTGCCAACTACTGGTCACTCAAGAGAATAAACAAGCTGGAGTTTAGTTTCAAGTGCAGGGTCGACAGATCAAGCATGACTTGCAAGGCTCATCAAGAACAAATCAAAGTTAAGTGTAGAGAAACTATTCAGTAGGTTGAAAGCTGAAAAATAATTGGATTTAAATAACTTCAGGTTTGAAGATAAATGTCATGCCCTCAGCTAATTCAGAAACTAAAAAGCAGACTTACAAAATGAACTAGCAATCCCAATTCTGAGAGCTAAGCAGCCATTTTCAACCCCAGATTACCATCCTCTGCTGATAACTTTGATGTAAACTATGCTGAACACACTGCTCCTCACTACAGAATGACCACATGTAAACTTAGAAGCGGCTCTTCAAAAAGTTTTCTTCTTTAATAAAGTAATAGCAATTTTATAGTAAAAGGTACCTGCTGTAAAGATAGGAATAAAAGTAGATTCCTTAACATTTGTGTGTTTGAAAAACACCACCATTCTAAACAAAGTAAAGAAATTGAGGTTAAAGTTTACTAGCACAGGTCTAGAAGTTCTTACAAGAAAATCAAGTTCCAGGATCAGGATGTGTTTCGTTTAATTTCTTCTGAATGTGCCCTTTTGCAGCAGATCTCATTGCTCAAGTCACTGATTTCAGATAACCAAAGCAGAAAATTCCAGCACCCAAAATCTAAGGACACAGTTTTCAGCTAAAAAGCGTACTTCTTCCACACGTAAACAAAAGAAAAAAATATATAAAATGCACCAAGTTCAGTTTACTATTTAGCATTCAACTAGATTCATCCTGAATATGCTGTGATGTTGAAAGGGAGAGTTCAGGTTTATTCAATTAACTAACTCTGCTTAAGGATTTACATATTGGAGAAAAATAAAAACCCTGAGCCCTGTTTACCTGATGTCACCCCATTCTCCCTGCTTTCCTTCACAGCTCAGTAATCCAAACACCTTAAATCTGTAAGAAAAAGAAGGGAGAAAGGAGGGAAAATACCAAAAGCCAGTCAACATCTGGATTTACAATAGATGAGCTCCTAATTACCTAGGTTCTACATGACGTTTTGGACTTTTCTATTTCATCTCAGCCAGTATTTCTCTGCAAGGTCTAATCTGTCCACAGAAATGAGTTACCTTTATTTTCCAGACAAAGTAGAACACAGAAAGGTCAAGCAAACTGACTGGCAACAGAGATCCAGACTCAGGGGGCTTCCCCACCCAATTACCCCACATCCAGTCTGTTACCCAGCACGGAGAGAGCAATCGCTGCATGCAACTTCATTGCCTGCAGATAGCCAGCACCATGGACCACAAGGTGGAAAATACAGATGAAATCCACAAGTTCTCCATCTTCCAAGATTACTCATATCTGCCCTGGCACCAGATCATCCATTCAAACTGAGGATTCCACAATCTGCCCCTCTCTCCAGATAACGAGCTCTTTCACCCATACAGTTTCCTTTCAGTGCTCTCCCAGCTTCTTTTACAGAGCTGTTCCCCAACAAGTTTCATCCCAAAGCCTCAAAATAGCCATTACTGGGAGAAGACCCCAGTAGTTTAAGTCTGTGGTTTCTACTTCCAGAATTAATGCACACAGACACAAAAACACACAATGACAAAGCACGCTCTTGCCCATTAGCTGTGGCTGGAAAATACCAGTCTCTCTCGCCAAATAGTTTCTGCTGTACTCCTGTTCATTCTTTTCCACGATTAAGATTTCTTTCCTTTAAGAACCTTTCTAATCTACTTTCTTGCATCTGCGTATCTCCCCGGGTCATTGCAGGGCATCATTTTAATTGCAAGTTCAACATCAATACTTAGCTCATATTTCCGCAGCTTAGTTTATCTCAGCTTCTTCCAAAGAGATTGATAATGCATTGCTGAGCAATGAGCTCACATGAAGATGTAATCCACAGCTGAAGATTTCATTGAGATGCTTCCCTTAGAGCTCTCTTTCATTTTTGCCTCTCCAGAGCTGTCTGCCCTCTGCTGAATGGCACAGAGGAAGCCAGTTCAGAGCACAGCCAAGCTCCAAATGGTTCTCCCTCATAACATATTTCTGTATACAAAATTAAAAGCTTCCTTCTTCCTGCTTCCCTCAAGGCAAAGGAAAATAAGTCACTTCTGTGGAAATCCCTACGAGCATATAGCGGGCAAAGGCAACCTAAACACTAACTTGGGTTGCTGGATACAGTCTGAAAGGGATAGAAAATTAAAGACTGGATGCCAAAGAAGAACATATGACTCCAGGATAAACTAAGTGGATTTCACAGAGACCAGGTGCTTGAGCATTAAAAAAAAAAAAAAAAAAAAAAAAAAGCCAAAACAACAAGAGAAAGACAGCTGCAGCAAGCTGGAACATTTATACCAAATACTTGTACACAGACTCAGCAATGAAATTAAGAGAAAATCTCAACACAAGAACTCTTAGCTGCTCTTGTCCCTCACATTGCTGGGCAACCCTTGAAAAGAGATGGTAGAACTTCTGTTTGAAACTGAGCTGGCCAAAGAGCAGCGCAGAAGGATATTTCTTAAAGCTTTCATACAGGATGGCTTCCTCCTGCCTCTCCCCGGAACCAGCTTAGTTTGCTTATAGTTCTTAGATGTACAGCAGGCATTCATTTTATAAAGCTGGTCTAGTGATCCTCGTTATTCATAAGGCTGAACCAAAAGGGAAAGGGAGCAAGGAGGACCCTGGGAACTACAGGCCGGTGAGTCTCACCTCTGTGCCTGGGAAGATCATGGAACAGATCATCCTGGATGACATGCTTGATCACATGAGGAAAGGGCGTGTGATCCATGACAGCCAGCACGGCTTCACCAGAGGAAGGTCATGCTTGACCAATCTGGTGGCCTTTTATGATGGAGTGACGGCATCGGTGGACAAGGGAAAGGCGACCGATGTCATTTACCTGGACTTGAGCAAGGCCTTTGACATGGTCCCCCACCACATCCTTATCTCCAAACTGGAGGGATGTGGATTTGATGGGTGGACCACTCGATGGATAAGAAACTGGTTGAAAGGCCGCAGACAGAGGGTGATCATCAATGGCTCTATGTCCAGGTGGAGGCTGGTAACGAGCGGCGTCCCCCAGGGGTCTGTCTTGGGACCGGTGCTCTTTAACATCTTTATCAATGACATTGATGACGGAATTGAGTGCACCCTCAGCAAGTTTGCTGACGACACCAAGCTGAGTGGTGTGGTTGACACAGTTGAAGGACGGGATGCCATTCAGAGGGACCTCGAGAGGCTAGAAAGGTGGGCCCGGGTGAACCTGATGAGGTTCAACACTGCAAAGTGCAGAGTTTTGCACTTGGGCCGGAGGAATCCCAGGCATCCCTACAGACTGGAAGGAGAGGTCCTTGAGAGCAGCCCTGTGGAGAAGGACCTGGGGGTCTTGGTAGACGAAAAACTTAACATGAGCCAGCAGTGTGCCCTTGCAGCTCGTAAGGCAAATGGGATCCTGGGCTCCATCAGAAGAGGGGTGGCCAGCAGGGACAGAGAGGTGATTGTTCCCCTCTACTCTGCTCTTGTGAGGCCCCATCTGGAATACTGCGTCCAGGTCTGGAGCCCCCAGTACAAGAAAGACAGGGAGCTGTTGGAGAGGGTCCAGAGGAGGGCCACAAAGATGATCAGGGGACTGGAGCACCTCCCCTATGAGGACAGGCTGAGGGAGCTGGGCTTGTTCAGCCTGGAGAAAAGAAGGCTGCGGGGTGACCTCATTGCAGCCTTTCAGTACATAAAGGGAGCCTACAAAGAGGAGGGGAATCAACTCTTTGAAAGGGTGAGTGACAGCAGGACAAGGGGAAATGGTTTTAAGCTGAGGGAAGGGAGATTTAGGTTGGATGTCAGGGGGAAATTCTTTACGGAGAGAGTGGTGAGGTACTGGAACAGGCTGCCCAGGGAGGTTGTGGATGCCCCGTCCCTGGAGGTGTTCAAAGCCAGATTGGATGGGGCCCTGGGCAGTCTGGTCTAGCATTAGGTGGAATGGTGGTGGCCCTGCATGTGGCAGGGGGGTTGGAGATTCATGATCCTTGAGGTCCCTTCCAACCCTGGCAATTCTGTGATTCTGTGATTCTGTGATTACCTCCTTAAGCAACCAGAGGATTCTCAAGATCCCGTCTGGTCTTAAAATACATCCAGCAGAGAACAATCTGCCATTGATTGAAAATATGAAAACTAATGGCTTACGAGGCAGCTCTTTCTCCTCCCCCCAAGTCCCAGTTTATATAATTCAGCAGACAAAATCGACTTCTAATTTTTTAAGTTC
This sequence comes from Phasianus colchicus, assembly GCF_987193195.1. Taxonomy (NCBI): domain Eukaryota; kingdom Metazoa; phylum Chordata; class Aves; order Galliformes; family Phasianidae; genus Phasianus; species Phasianus colchicus. The sequence goes on along the minus strand of NC_143436.1, from coordinate 94,115,257 downwards.
AGGACGTTTCAAGCAAATGTCTCTACATTAACATTTCAGATCATAAACTAAAATGGAATAAATATGTCCCTTTGCAACAGCAAGTGGAGAAAGAAGAGAGGAGGTGTCTGCTTGCAGCCAGCAAGCTCTGCCTTGAATGGAAAGAATCTGAGCAAGACATTTTCCACAGATGTTCATGGAAAAACATTTCAGTGTGCTGCCGCATTTCAAGCCTATTGTGGCAGGAAACCCTGAAGTTTCATGTGCACAGTCCCCAGCTCACATATATATATGTGTATATAAAGCTTACAGCATCTTGCCTTTCGGATAGGTCACATTGGACAACATGCGCACACACTAAAAACCCTTCATTGACGCATCACAACTCGGAGATCTAGGAGGGAGTGAGACTAGAAGGAAGGATTTCCAGCCCAAGCCTCCACACCCCCTGCCAAAGAGGGATCAATAAAAACATCAGAGAAAGAAATTCCTCCCACCACTAAAACATTCATGTAAAACCCTTTAAGTACTTCCTTCTGCTGAAAATGCTACTTCCATATTGATCCGTTCTGCCCCTCATTCCCCCCTATGGTGCAAACTGAAGACCAAGCCCTCAAAGTAGAGGGTAGACAGGAATGCTTTTTTAATTTTGATGTTATACTGCATTATGATGTCTTCTCAACAGTCACACCTACCGTTCTGCTACACTTTGGGAACCTTAAAGTCAGGAGAACTGTAAACAAGACAATCACACTATAAGGGACAAACACTTTCATAAACTGCTCATCACAAATCCCCACTGAACTCAGGATCTAATAGAGAGGTGCTTCTCACCTTTTATTTACTCAAAGCTGCATGGCCCTCTCTGCTTTCTCTGACCCTTTTCCTATTAAAATCTTCTCTCCAGTTCTGGAGAACTTCCCTTTATCCCCAGAACACCCTAGCAACCTCAGCAGTTCTGTTCTTACACCATTCCTATTAGAAAAAAAATCTGGCACCAGGTTCTTCTTTTGGAGAACAAATCTGACAGTTGCCTGTACTATGAAATGCAAGACAAGAGTATGATATTTGAGCTGTACTATAATAGCTGCTCCACAGCTGTGCCACTTACCTCTGGCTTCCTGACCTAATCACAGTTTGGTCACAGCTTACATCAAAAAGAGTACACCTCAGCAAACAGTGACGTAAGATAACACACATACAAAACAAATTCTGCCTCGCACATCTAGTTACAATTATTTATTTTTAATTTCTACTGGCCTATTTGAGCCCAGAGGATAGTAATAGGACACAACAGATGAGCAAGGCTAAGGGAAAGAAAGCACAGCAGCCTGTACACATGTAACATCACTTTGCAGACAAGCAGAAAATGTGGGAGAAGGAGGATATGTGATTAGGAAAGCAAGTCTGCCAGCATCCATTCTAACTGTGCTCATCATGTGTCACCATCATGCCCACAGATGAATGTCCAGCATGGATATCTGAGTAATTACTCAAGGACACGAAGTTCATCCATCAATTGTAGAAAGAAAGGTATTTCAAGCCAGATTTTGCTGCACGCCAAGATTATTTTGGGAAATGGCTCTCCAGTAAATTGTGCCTGGGTTCCCATTTCTGTCTTCACTCTCTTGTAAAGAAGAACGGCTGACTGGACTTCAGGACCATCCCTCCCCCTGCTCAACTCTGTCACTGGAATTCACACATTCCCAGGGCAGCACTGCAGGCTGCTTCCCTTTCTTCATTCACTCCATGCACTGGAAATCCTATCTGGGCAAAGAGGGAGGGAGTAGAAACTGACAGCGAAAAGAAGTCAAGACTGCAGCACACTCACTTCTTTCCCTTGCATAGCTTACAGGTTTCCCTCTGAACCATGGATATTAATAGTATCTTGCCAAACTTTCTGGATGAGATTTCAAAGTGACATAATGCAAATAATGTTGAGAGAGTCACTAACCACAACCTTTGTGGAAGAAAGCCTCCATGTAAGACCTTGGAGGGGAGGGGTTTGGAACAGATTTAATTCTTGCTGGTTTTTCTGCATCAACTCTTTGCAAGTGTCACTCTCCTGTCTTACTCAAGTTTTAAGAATACTAAGGCTGAAGCTACAGTAAATTAAACCTTCTCAAAACAATAACAAATCTACAGCAATACTCAGCCATGACAGTGTCACTCCAAGAGACATTTGGAACACAGGCGTATGGGTTATTTAATGTTATTTATCATGACATTAAACAAGGGATGATCTGGAACTGAAATAGGCACTGAGCTGAGTTTCTGACTTCTCTCCAACCAGCTCAGGCAAGGCTGTAACATTCTTAGGGTTTCTATCAGGATGATGCACTTCAAAATGTCTCATAAAGTGAAGTCTTCATTGCACAGCTGCCGTTATGCCGAGTTACTGCACTCATCCCTGTGCATCTGCTATGAAAAAGTCTTTTTATAAATCACCCGGCGGAGAACAGTTGCCTTAAGTTATCGAGGCAACCAGAAGTCAAGATGCTCTAGCTAGCCACAGCCACATCTTCAGAAAATGGGCCCAATATTATATGCAGAATAACTCAGATGAAGAATGAAGAAAGTAAGGAGAGACTTTCACCCCAGTTCTGCTTATGAACTGGAACAAGGAAACAGGTTCAAGATAAAGCAGCTGGCCAGAAAGCTCCAGAAAAGGATGTACCCTTGGGCTACACTGAGAGCTCTTCAAAAGCATTCAAGAAGTCACAAGCTTGGTTTAGCAAATCATGAAGTCTCTCCCTCACAGAGTGCCACACCATTAAAAAAAACAACCAAAAAACTCTGCAGCAGTTCCCAACTCCAAAGTGTGATAGAAGTCAGTGTTAACATGCATCTCTGATGATCCAAACCAATTCTGCCCCACACTCTCTTGCCCCTAAAATATACCAGGACAGGTACACTTCTCTAGGAAAATCTCACCAGGCATGGTATATTACAGGTAAAAGTGGGCAAGGATGTGGGAACAGGATGCACATATAGATACTGAAATTTATTCCAACTTGTGGAGCTTTGCACAAGAGGCCTTTATAGTCTTCCATACAGTCTTCACTTGCTGAGCTTGCTGGAACACTGCCATTGCCTTAACCTGACCATTTTCCGCAATTACATCAACGAGAAGGTGTGTAATACTATGCTAATCAAGTTTGTTTTGGAACAAAAACACAGTTTATATTAATGCTCTTCCAAAAAGATTGTTACATAAGAGCAATCTAGTAATGAAGTTGGAAAATATGGCAGCAATTATTCCACACTGGAGCTTTGAGTCTGCAGGATCATAAAACCTGCATAGTAAAGGAGAATCCGTAGCTACTCATTTATCAAATGTCTTTCTGTAAACAGCCTATAGCTCCAAAAACAAAAGCTCCACCAAAGATGACAAACAAAGCTCTCAGCCATCACACTATCTGGAGAGCCTTTTGATTTCCAGAACAGTTTATTTCCCAGAGACAGGAAAGCCACTGGAAGAGTGTCACAGAACTTCCTCCCTTTTTGGGTGAAACCCACGCTCGTCAAATACAATACCAACCTGATGTCTGGAAGTCTATCTGGATAGGGTTGGACAAGCCATTCACTGCTTCACGCCACATGCCACCACCACCCGGAGACCAGGCAGTCACCACACAGCGATACAGCCCAGCATCTGAAATCTGGGTCTGATACATCCTGTAGCGGAACTCATTCTCCTGGACCTTCTCCAGAACCACGCTATCCACACGAGTCTGGTCCGTCCAGTCTTCCAGCCTCACCACTGAGTCCTGGTTCAAGGAAATTATGCGAGTGGTTCCATTGGGATTTGACTGATCTGTCAGCGGTTTCTCCGCTGTAATGAGGACAGAATAGCGTGGCGTCTTGATGTTTTTTGAAGACACTTTGCACGTCATCTCAAAGGTGTGGCCTGCCACAAAGAACGGCTTCAGTTTTACCGCCTCCACCGTCAGCGTGTAATCTGAAGAGGGAAGGAAATAAGCAGCAAGGGAAGGATTAATAAATAGTGCAGTTATTTCTGTGGCACTTTTTAAACTGCAAGGTTACTAATAAAGTGGTTTTTTTATTTGTTTTTTTTTTTTTTTTTTTTTTTTTTTGAGAAAGAAATTTATCTAAGTTTATTTAAACACACACGAACATCCCAGAATGCTACGCAACAGCAAACACATTAGAAGTACAACAGCATGGGTCAAGATGCAAAGATTCAAACAAACACCAAACAGAGCAATATGCAGGACAAAGCATGACAGAACCTCCAGGAGTAGACTTTAACTTTAACTCAGGAGTAGAGAGACTAGTCAGATGAGATGAGTCAGACAAGCCCCAGTTTTGCACTGGATCTGGAAAAGCCCATCAGCTACAAGTTACAAGGGCACTGATGAAGCACACATGGCTAGTGACAAAAGCTGCTACTGATTGAATCTGCAGCACTTAGTAAAGCTTCATTATTTCTCTTGAAAAAATTTACCTTAAGAGCAACCCAGAAACATTCAGCTGAACTTGCAAAATCATGACAAAACTGCATGACAAAAAAGTTAGTGATAACTTGAGAAACCACCAACCCCAGCACACTCATACACACACCTCTGTGTTGAAAGAGGTCAGTATACCTCTACCTCCACATGTCCTTTTCACCTGATTCTCATGAATTCATCTGACCATGATCAAGGTCTATAAGAAGCCTTGACATATCCCCAGCAGTTTGGCAACGAGAATGCCAGCAACACTTACTACCCCATTTCCTTCCCTTTCCTCAGCCTTCTCCAAGTCTGTGGGCTCCTCAATTCCAAGAATCCCTTAATTACAGGGCTTGGGAAAATTATACATCTAGGAGCATAGCCTCAAGGCAAGCTCCTAAAAAAATACAAGCTCTGAGCAACTGAGAAAATGAGGAGTGCCCAAAATCACAGCTAGATAAAAGGAAAGGGAGTTGCTACTTTCCTGACATTGTGATGAAGTGACATCCTGCACACCCAAGTTCTTCCTTAGAAAAGGGTTGGGGCAGAAGACAAAACTTATGACAACCTCCCATTGTAGCAGTAGTGCAAGAATTGGGCCAGTCCAGCTTTCTGGACTTACTTTGCTACAGCATATTCTAACTTCCCTCCCTTACAAAAAAAATGGTTGCAGGCACATTAAACAAAAGACTACAGAGGTCACCTTTAAACAAGGTGTGACTTCTTAGGATAATGGAAATAAATGACAGTGAGATTGTAACACTTTCCCCAAAGTGAACTAAATGAAATGATATTTATGCCGTCCCCACAACAGCAACAAGATACTTGTCAAGATAACATTTTTCAGTGTTTTGCCTTCAAGCAGCAGTTTTCACAATGAGTAAACACAGCCCACAAGATGAGAAACCCACTATGACAACTTTAAATCAGTACTGTATAAAGCAGATCGCAGTACAAAGCCATATAAAGCAGCAGCAGGAGCAGGGAAGGCTGAGTTGCATCTAGTGGTCTGGCTGGGCACTGAATTACTCTGTAATCCACACCAAACTCCCCTCGCACTTTCACCTGCTAAGCAGGTGGGAATTGTAAGAGTTGCACATTTAAGCATTGAGGGTGCAATCACAATTGAAGTTGCACGTACAGGCATTCTCTGTTCCCCTGTGTGAGAAATCATCATGCATCTGATTCTAGACTTCACATCCATTTTTCTCTTTCTGTTTCCACAAGATTCTGATAGCACTCTCTTTATAAAGGCAGTAGCATTTAGGAGCACAACACAGACCCACGTGCCTCATATTTTAGGAATACAGTAGATAATCATATTTTTACCCCTAAAGCAAAAGCCCAAACAGGTAACTGTATTTCACTGCTACATATGGCTGCTTTCTAGACTTGGTAAGAAGGCTCTGGGCAAAAATTCTCCTGGTACAAACATTCATTGTGCTGCTGATCTTAACATCAGAGCTGAGTCCTGGATACACACGTTTGGGTCTCATATACATGTAACTTACGACAAATGCCTCCATGTGATGAGAGCATTACAGATGTAGCTGAGAAGAGGTAGCCCTCCCGTTTGGGCTCCAAATGCTGTATTTCAATTACTCATAGAGCCAAGGGTCAGGAAGCAGTGCACAGGGGAACATGCCTTGTCCCCATCAAGGATGGGCCAGACCTTCTTTTCCCCAGATATTCTTTCTTGGCTTCCCACTTCAGAGCAACAGAAAACACTGCTTTTACCGATTACCTTTATTACGGAAGACAGAAGAGGTGGCAGCATGAAACAGCAGCAGAAATGCTATCTGTAGACTCAGTGGAAGAGAACACCGAGGAGTGGCAACGCAGCTGGAGAACAGTGGTCGAATTCAAAGGGGTTAGGAATTACAAAGTTAACAAAGAACTGGCAGAGATCCTTCTGGAAGACCTTGCAACAGATTTTCCTACCTTTATAAAAACCCATTCATCCTTAGGCTGGATGAATACTACAGCAGGTAGAGGCAGGTTCTCTTATCTAAACACATACAAACCCCGAACAACAACAGAGCAAGAAGACAAAAAAAACCCAGCATCCACAGGTGGCAAAGTGCTTCTTTTTTTTCAAGAAAGCAAAAGATAAGCCAGAGAAGCCATTTTCTTCCAAGAACTACAGCCTAAGATAACTTCTCAAATCTGAGAATTGCTAAGAAAGTAATTGTCCATGTCTTGACCACTAGCGTGCATACTTGCCCCTTAGCACACACACTGCATCCTGGGCAGGGTCCCACCTCCATCTTGAAGAGTGAAAGCACAATAAAGCACATCCCTGCCATCACACACAGGAGGCTGCATTCTGCAGAGTTTGTGTCAGAAAGCACCAGGGGAACAGATCCTAAGTAAACCATCTTCAAAGCTTATAACCAGTTTGGGAGCTAATCCAAAACAGAGGCCTAGAAGCAGAAATCCTAGCCAAATGGTTCAGATCAAATTTGAGTAATAAACTGTACTTTGGAACATGGCAGCACATGCTTCGCCTTCCACCACCAGCCGCTCCACACAGATAACCCACACTAATTCTCTTGTTGAGCACTACAACAAAGTGTATGCTTGGCTTCAAGTGTGCTGCCTAGGTAGTGACAGAAAACAGTTCTAACCTAATTGAAGCAAGCCAAACTGCTAGTGAAACCTTGCAGCTAACGGGCAAGGAGACCACAGGAAACAACAATCACCTTCCCTGTCTTCCGCCGACTCCAGTCTGAAAAGAAGCACAACACCACAACTGGCAGTAATCTCAGAGACTAATGTCTTGTCAGCAGCATCAAGTAACACCATTTCAATATTCGTAAAGGCTTTTTCATCCCTCAGCACACTAAGTAGATGGAAAGTACAGGGAACGCAACAGACATTAAGGTAATGACAGTTTTGCCTTTGTAGGAAGAGGCGGCTGCACAACACCCTGAGGTACAATTGTGGCTCCAATAGCTCAGATACCAAGAGCTCTGAAAATACAGCCTACATACTGCAGCCTCCACCACGGCCTGATAAATGTACACTGCTCTCCTCACTGCTGCACACGCACAGCTGTGCCACTTCTTTGCCTAATAGCTGAGCAGATCAGAGAGCAGCCAAGAGGTGTCCAGCCACTTCTGACTGGTGCTTGTACCCCTAGCTTAGTGCACTTGTTCGTTCCTAGATCCAAACAGGCACCTAACGTGGCAATGAGGTGCCATGGGTATGGGAATTCCTTTGCTCAAAAGAAACTGCACTTCTATACTGTGTAGTGCCTACTGTACACAAGCAATTGCAAAAAGTGAGTGGAAGAGATATCACCTGTTCTCTATTCAAAGGAATTTCTGAAAGAGGAAGATGTCCTTGCTCTGCACTAAACTTAATGGAGAGTGCCAAGCAAATGTTTAGGACAAGTAACATTGTGTTGAATACAATTACTTTGTAAATTAAAGACAGAAGTATTAAGAAAACCCCAAATAATAGTATCTTTGGGATATGGAGTTTCAATTAAAAGATAATGTTCCTTGCAAAGGCTTTCATGCAGATCCAGAGCTGACAACACTGCTTTAAGAAAATTCTGCATTCCCTTGCAAACGGCAACTTCATTTTACATGTTGGCAGTACTTGCACTCAAACTGATAAAGATTTTTTTTTTTTAATTACCAAACTTCCACGTTCAAAATAATCTACAAAACCAAAAGTTTCCCTCTCTTCCTTTACAAGTACAGATTTCAATAAGTATATAAGCTAAAAACAATACTATAAATCATGTTCTCCATTTTTGAGGTGAGATGAAGATGCTTTCTTCTTACCTTTGGTGAGGGACAGAGAGTAAAAGAAAAAGGCAAAGAAACAGAAATGAGACAGAGCGTGTCAAAAACAGTGGTGATGTATGATAGTGGTTGGCTGCATTTGCAAAGCTGAATAAGCAGAAAGACACATGAGCATTATTGGTCCCAACAGAATAGAAAAAGAGGATAAAAAGCCTCAAGTGCAAACAGGCAAGCATACAGTTTAATATAAAACGAGGAAAAGGGACTTTGACATCTTCATTTGACATTTACATCTCAAGAAAAGGCCTCCTTATCCTGAACACCCCTCATTACTGACCGTTTCACAGCTGCAACAAACATTATTTTGTCTTTCTCAAAAACTCGAGAATGTCTTTTCCAAATTGGGATCATTCTAAAGTCTCCTCCCTCTATTTTCCCCCAGCATTGCTCTGAAGTTAATACAGACAATGCAAATAATGAAATATTTGGAAGAAAAGCTTCTGCATAGGCACTAGCTATCCAAGGAAGAGGCAAATTTTGGTTCTCTCCTTAGGCAAACACATGGGAGCCTGTCTGCTTGCTTTTATAAGCACTGGGAGCAGTTAGGGACTCAAATCACCAGAGATACTTATCAAAACAACAGAGAGCAGAGCCAGCAGCAGATTAACTCCTTCATAGCTTCATAGTTACTGGCTACAGCATAAGGCTAACAGTCCAGCCTGGAGCTCACAGGATCAGGCTAATGCAGGGAATGCAAAAAAAGGCATCTGCAGTCGGATTGCTGAAAAGTGGGGGTATGGAAGGGAAGCAGGGGAAAGCAAATCTAAATATTTCCCCCTCTACATACGTACAACATGTTTTCTCAGGAGGAAAAGGGAGTCTGTACAGGATTTTGCTTTCACATCATAAATCCCCCAACTCCAAGTTTTGCTAACAAATGTACTTTTCAGCTTGGGGACTATAACATTTGCATTTGTGATGCAAAATTAGCAGAGATTTTGGAACAAAACCAGGAACAAGGGAACGTTCACACCTGTCATGGTTTGTTTTCCCACAGGAATGTCAACACAGGCTGAGACTTTTCAACTCCAGCTGGTTTCTCTAGCTGCTCTGAAGGCAACCATCCATTACGCGTGCATGCACATGCACACACACACAGACACACAGTGTTATGGCATATTTGAACTAATTGTGACCAGTACTCAGCATCTATGAGAGATCTCATTCCTGCTAGAGAACTCTATCGGGGCAAATTCAGCTTAGCTAAGCACTGAGATTTTGCCAAAGATGCTACATCCTAAGCTATCCTATTTCTTCCTTCCCCATCTAATAGACTCCTCTCGTATGACTTCATGCTTAAGCCAAAAGGCTAAATGCACTCACTTCAAACTAGCATTAAGTGATTCAGGTACCTTTATTTAGCTCCTAAGAAATGCTCCCAAAGACAGTTTCAATACTGATCTGAGGTAGTTCATTCATGCCTAAAAAGGGCTAAGATCCAAACAAAGCACTTATTTTTTTTAATTATTATTTTATTTTTATGCCCTTGTACTACTACAACCAAACTTCTTCAAAAGTGCTGCCTAAACATGTGCTTGTAAATATAAGGTGGAAGAGATGGAAAACAAACTCCCACCATCAAACTGGCAACCAAAGAAGACAAGGTGAGTAACATTCCTCTTTTTAACTCACATCACTGTTGCTAGCAGTGAGATGCATCCTAGTGAGACTGAAACACTGAATCATGAAAGTAAGCAGTGACCCCAGCATCACTGCCAGATACTACCTGCCACAATGACAGCCTAGATACTGCAAGTCTCTATGCAGTTTGATTTATCTGTTTTGTGCTTCCTCTTCAAATTGTTGCATGAAACCACTTCATGCTGCTAAGTATTCACCTCCAAAAACAGAAGCCTTTACACAAGCCAATAGGATTTTTTCTTCTTCACAACAAAGAGCTATATTCCTAAAGCCTATTAGCAGGCTTCTGATTGATGGATGGACTTACTCAAGAGAAAAATATCTTAGCTGCCCAGGTCTTCCAGTGAATAGGTGCAAGGTTCCTACCTTGTGTAGCCCAAAAAATGGGGACAGAAGCAGAAGTCACATCTTTGCTCTTTATCCAGCTGTTGTTGCGGTGTCGACTCCATGCAGAGACGACACAGAAATAATCCCCTCTGTCATTTTCTGAAGTCCACTGGATCCGTAAACTGAAGGTGTCTGGAGCCTTTTTGGAGAAGATTATTTCCCCATTTTGAGTCCTCTCTCTGCTCCTGTCCCCAAGCAGGAGAGTCCAGTCTGCATCCATCGTGGCCAGGAGCTCCTCTGCCACCACGTCATCACTGAACAAGTGTTGCCTGTAGTACCAGGAAACTGAGAAGCGGATGTCTGCCTCGGTGTCCTGTACATTTGTGATCCTGCACTCCAGCTCCGTGGGGTCATCGGAAAACTTGGGTGTTTTGGAAGCATTCAGAAACACCTCATAATCTGGCTCTGCAGAAGAAAAAAAAACAGAAGTGAGAACTGCAAGGAAAAAGGAGAAAGCAGCAGAGCTTAATACTGAGTAAGATACTGCTAACATCCAGTCTGTGACTGAGATAAAGGCCAAGTGCCAAAACTCTTACTTTTCTTACAAGGTCTGGGAATTGGGAATGTGGACTCCAGCTCTCAGACATATACGGGTCTGAAGTAAGCCTCTCTGGGCCTGCATTTCCAAACAGGATCTCTTGCCTCATATGTTTAGTCAGACCATTTAAGAAAAATCAGGACAAAATGATCTTATTGAGTAAAATCATGCCCCATTCTTCAGGCCCTGAGAAGCCACAGTCTGGATTCAGTTTCAGACCTGCAGTCATCTCTGCCTAAAGGCCTGCACTGTAAAGCTGCAAGGCTGGAAACTCTTAAGCTTGAAAAGGTGTACCTGAAATGCATGGGTTAAAAAAAGAAGAAAAAAAAAAGGGGCTGTTGTATTTAAATCCAAAATTGTTGGCTGTCCAGAAGGAGATAAGGCAGCCACATGACCATTTGCTCTCGGTCAATGCAGATAGTGAAGGAAAAAGATTATGGCAAAGACCTCTCTCCACAAAAGAAATGCATGCTTATTTACTAGTATTAGAATATTTGTCTCTCTTGCTGTCTACTATTATTCAGAAAAAAGACCAGCCTTCCAACTGCACAGCCAATACTGATCACACAGATTTGATAACGTAAGTGCATTCAGTGTTCTGTATTTATTTCTTGCTTTATGCTGTACTTGGCATTTTGCCCTCCCAGAAACAATTAACTGAAGCTATAATTGGGATAGAGAAGGCAATCCAAGGCTGAAACTTAGACTTAGCTCACCAGCAAGCCAGGACAATAAAACATCTTAATAGAGCTGCTGCACTAATGTGTGTGCACATGCATTTCTGGACTTCAGATGCAAACAACAGAAACAATTCTACTCAAGCAACCTGGTGCTGCTATGCCCCTTTGAAGAAAGGACCTTCACCCATTAAGTGCTATGCACGCAGGCATGCAGTGTCCTTGCATCTAGCAAGAACAAGGGCATCCACACAGACTGGACACTGGAGCATATAAATCACTGACTTTCTGCAGCACTGAGTAACACAAAAGCTTGAAAGTACCGTTTACCTAAGTCTGGAGTACTTACAACTGGTAGCAGTACAGCAAAGCTATAGCAGCATATACTTTGCCATTCTGTGAAGCTCTTCTGACTATGCACCTCTGACCAATAGCCAACTTAGTATTTATCAGGATGCCTGCTGAAAGTTATTGTAAACTAGTTCATTATTCACTATATAGTGAACCTCAGCACAGATTTGTGCAGATTCTCAGTATAAGTAATAGAAAGGAAAAACTTAAACAATTCCTCTGCTGCAACCAAGTCATAGATTATTAACGGTGGTCAAACTCCATTTCTGGTATAAGTAAATCCCTACAGATCCTACTGCTACATTGCCCTTCCTGTCTCACTCACTACTTCTCCAAGGGCTCATGATACATTGTCCCCCCCTCTCCCCCCCTTCTTCCTCACCAAAAAAGAACGCAGTCAAGATCAATTAACATTTTCACAGCAACAAAGATGAAGAAAGCAGAAACTCTTCTCAACTTAGGAATACAGGAGGGAAAAAGCTGCAAGAAACTCAAGTTCTTTGATAATCACTTCAGGTAGCTTTATTTGTGGGGAGGGAAAGGACCGCTAAGCAGAGAGTTGGGGATTTGACACCACTCCAGATAGGCGCTTCACCCTGACAGACATTCAAGCAGAGGATTTAGAAAGAATAAAAGGCTGGCTGGATAAACCTCATTCCTCCGCTCTGTCAGCTGTCAAAGAGCAGCCTCACTGACAGTTCAATGACTTAATACCCCAGCAGCTCTTAACTTCCATAAAGAGGAGGAGTTGGTGAATTCTGGATGCAGCTGAGAACCTCAAACACTGAAAAATTATTCTACTTCCCTTACCCTAGCAACCAAGCACCTGCTGAATAATAGATTTTATTTTCTCCTGTCCCCATATAACACCCAATTGGAACTGAAAGCGTAAGGAATAGTTCCACAGGCACCAGTATGCAAGTATGCAGTATGCAAATATGCACACAGTATGCAAATATGCAGAGTACCTGTATGAGCATATGTATGTGTGCATGTGAACACACGGGGGAAGGCGAGAGCACTACAGCTTGTATGTGTAATTTGAATGGCTGAATGAAAATGGGAAATGAAGACCGATATCATTTGTGCACTTCTAGCACACGTTACAAGTATGCAAGAAAGAGGCATGGCTATATGGCTCTGTACAATGCTAAAATGCAAAACGTAAAGTCATTGTTATGGTGTCCAATCTTGTTTTATTTCTAAAAACCAGACTTCAGAGTAGGCCCTTCTCATACACTGACCCTGATCCTATCCTGTGTTTCCACCCAGGATGAGCTCACTTTTGTAACTTAATGGTACCATCAGCTTCTGATTATAAGAGGCTCCGAACAGGTACTTGACAAGAGTTTTGGCACAGATAATTGCATCCAGTGAAAGCTGCTGGGAACATCAAGTACGACAGCTCTGCCAGTTTTCCTCCAGTTCACATCCAGATTCATTCATGCTCACAATACAAGCAATACTTCATGATTTGAAGCAGGTGGAAATGCCTCGCCTACAACACTTTGCAGCACCAAAGTTGCATTGCTTCCAAACTGAAGTTATTCTCTCTATGAGTAAAGTAGGAGATAGGTGTAGATATTTCAGCCTACCTATTCTATCTCTACAAAAATAGGCTTTTCTGGAGTTTTCCCAGAGTTTGATTTTTGCTCCCAAGCTACCTTGCTTGTAGGGATTATTTCCTTCTCTGGAGACACTCAAGAAGCACCCAGGGATGCTTTCCTGCATAACCTACTATAGGGAATCTGTGTTAGCAGGAGTCTGGACTCAACGATCTCCAAAGATCACTTCCAACACCTACAAATCTGTTATATTTGCATAAAGAGAGATGGTCAGAATTTAACATTCAGCAGTAAAGTAAATCTTTACTGTCATCAGCATGTATATGTCCCACTGGATCTCCAAAACACATTATTATCAGGACCGGGGTGTAGGGAAAGATGCTGCCAGCCTGTGTTAGGTCAGGTAGATCAGACAAGCCTGTTAAACCTCTGACCTCCGGTTTCTGCTCCTTGTTCAGTTTAAATTCAAGAAGTTGTAAATGAAGAATAAATGCTACAAACAGCCCCTCCTAGCCAGTCCCTTGCAAAAAAAAAAAAAAAAGGACATTGAGGAAAGTCTGTTCTAATGACCACTATGCTAATCAACAGTTCCAGAATTATGTTAGTTCTTAGTCAAGTCTGCCTCATTCACTCACAGTAATCAATAGCTAGAGTGGTCTACTAAAATGAACCTCTCTTGAAGAAAGAAAATAAAGCAATTTAAAATCCTGCCCCATCCTAAATCCATCAGCAGGATGTAGTCTGTCTCTAGTGATAAAACAAACAAAAAGCCAAACAACTTTGGAAGCTATTAGAGACCATTATGAAGTTTGCTTTATAAATAATTCTTATAGCATATGAGTCACAAAAATCATGGGAATCACCTGATACCACTCTGTTTGGAACTCCTAGAGAATGCCTGCTGCTGTGTCAGAGCCCTACTGACAGTGTGAGGGAGATGAAAGGGGACAACATGACACCAGAGGCAGCTTTAGACCTTGGTAAGCAAGATAGGCTCTTAACTTCTGTTTCCCAGTTACAGCCTGTTCAGTGACATCAGAAAATGGGGTGTGGGGTGATGGGGTGAGACATGCAGATAGTGATCTTAAAACCCCATATACAAACCCTGAACTCCACAGAATAGATCAGTACATTTTCATATCTGAAAGATAGATATGCTACATACAAGTGATAAATGCAAACGTGATAAAAACTTGCCCAGAAGAGATCCAATGAAATCTGAAAGCAAAATCACTCACCTAATGCTGTCACCACCACACTGACTGGCGCAGACGTCCTTTCCACCACTTTATGCCAGCTCCCATTGTGCAGTGGCACCCAGACAGCTGCTTGGCAAAAGTAGTATCCAGAGTCTTCCACATCCACATCACGCACCAGCAGGCGATAGGAATTCCTATCTACATGGCTCAGACTGATAAGAGTTGAATCACTGACAACAGAATCATGGTCCATGCTCAACAAAACCTGAGCATCTGACAAAGTATCATCGGGTGACTCAGAGAAATACCACGTCACCTCAGCTTGGAAAATACCACTCCTGTCTGTTGTGATGTTGCAGGTAAGATCCAGGGAGTCTCTTTCAGTTACAGACAGATTGCTTGTTGAGATGAGCACATCTAGAGCTTGGAAAAGAAGAGACAAAAATTCAAGCAAAAAAAATAAAACACTATTTTGTATGTCCCAATCATAGAATATATACACCACCTTCACATAGCAGGAAAACAAAAGGTTTCTCACTCTCACAGAGGCTTGAGGTGTTTTGGGATTATCTATCAGAAGAGAAAACGTTCACTGAAATCACAAGAAACTATATTAGAACTCAACTTACATCTGCTGAAATGGTTTTGAGCTCACTGACGAGGACAGATATAGATGTGCAGCAGCTATAGCCACATGTTGAAGTTCTGACTGACCACTGGTGTGTTGCAGAAGCAAGAAAGGGAAGCAAACAGATGGCAGCAATAATGACTTATCCTGCTAACTCACAACTTAATGCTGTGACCAACACACTCCAGAGGCTTTAAAACAATGCCAACAGCTACTTAAAAACACATTTAACAAACTCTTCTCATGGCTAGTGACTATTTTTAATATATACAGCACACATGGTCAGCCTTCAAACGGGGCCCTCTGCATTCTGTAGGTTACTAAGCTGGATAGGATGTAAGTATCAAGATTGGGAATAGAAAACCTAGTGGTAAGCCTAGTGGTAGTGGTAAGCTGCAGGTGCTCTTTGCAAACCTCAGTGCAAATCATTCACAAATTACCTGTCCCCCTGTACGGGAACTGTTGAGTCACAGCCTGAATCACTGATTGATCACCTGGGGAAAGGACCAGGTCAGCCCTGGGAGCACAGGTGAAGGCAAATCAGCTGTGTGACGGGAACAGGGTGGAGCCTGGCTGCACCTCTCTTAGATCTCATTTAAAGTCTGACTGCCACTTTCTGGAGATCAATCCTTGGTGGAGCCTTCCCCTGCAAACCTGGAATCTTCTGATACGGGTAAGCAATCTTCTTCCCTTCCTTTATAGCACCTTTCTATTGAGCCAATCCTTTGTCATTATATCTCTGGTGAAACATCTTTTCCCATCATAATGATCTGTCCAGTTGCTACACCCCCACCTTTTAACTTGCTATTTAACTTGTATTCTACATTGTCCAAAGATAAGATTTGGATCTCAGAGCAGCACCACCTCCGCAGTATATAATGTGCTTTTTCTTCAAACATCTCAGCTAAAGCCAGCAGACTAGGCTGCTACAGAAGTAGCTGTCCTCAGTAGTTACATGATTCCTACCTTGAACAGACAGCTAAAGACAGATCAGGGATTTACATGTAAAACCACGTTGTAAGCACATAATACATACCCACCTGTAAAAGCTTTCCTGGATGATCATCAGGAATGAAAGACAGCAGGCCAGAGCCAAACTGAATTTTGAATGGCCACAACTATTGCCATCAAAACCAAGCAGTGCTTACTGCTCACCACCTGATAGTGCAGAAGGCCAAGTCTCCTATCTGATGAGTGTCAATTTATTGAGATTTCCCTCACTAGGACTGGAAACAGTAGGAAAGCCTAATTAATTTAATAGATTAATGCCAGAATATAAATTAAGACTCCTCTGCAAGGTTAAGAACAGCATTTCAGCATGGAGCACTTCTGTCTTCGTGCACCAGTCACAGGCATTCAGAACCTGGTGGTATAACCATGGAGCGGGAGTCTGAGAGAGCTTATTAAAACGTGCATTCTCAAGGCTCCTTTTTTGGTTACAGAAGTGCCTGAAGGGCTCACATAGGGTTACATCCCTGTTGTGCAAGGTACTATTAAAAAAAGACATACAAAAACAAAGTCAGGTCCAAAGGTCATGATTTAAGGAGATGAATGTAATGGGAAGGTAGTTAGAGTACCAGAGGCAAAAAACAGAGTTACAAAAGTAAGCTGTGCTACTTATGCAAGTAATGAGACAACAGTCTTTGCATTACTTTTTTTTTTTTTAAAAAAAGACTTATTATTTCTACAAATTAAGCTCTAGAATTTACAACCGTTAAGAGGGGAACAGGAAAGCCAGAAAGCTTTCATGCCCCTGACGAAGTTCCAGTGCTGCCAATTACTGAGCTGAAAATGAAGGCCAAAACAATCCAAGCCAAAGAGAAAAAAGAAAACCCAAGTATACGAACACTGAAAACCTCCCCCATTAGCCACTGCTAGCTGTAGCTTAAATAGGTAGTGTTTAATCAGTGTTTGAAAACAAGATGATGATGGCCAGAACACTCTCCACAAGTGCAACAAAATAGATGCTTACAGCTCTTAATTAGCAACCCCTGGCTCAGCAGATACTACTTGCAAGCTTTTACTGTGTAACAGACACCTTGAAAAGAAGAGGCAGATCAGTCCTGTCCAATTTCACAAGCTAAGTACTGTCAGAATACTAAAACTACATCCAGTGAACCAGTCAAAATTCAGCAGTTCTGAGTTTTCCCTACACTGTTTGCAAGACTACAGAAATGAAAATATATCTTTATTGTATGAACACTTGAAAATACTGTCATAACCTCATATTTCTGAGGGACTACTGTTGCTTGTTTTTTCACCTATTGAGTGACAAGATGCATCACCCCTCATTTTCCCCCTCCACCTAGCAGCAGTAATGCTAATGCAATTAAGTGCTTAGTACATCTCCTGCTGGAACCTATATAGAGAGAGATATCTGGACATCCTCAGCACAGCTCACATATTTTTGTTTCCTAAGTCAAGCGTGCAATGATGTGATTAACAGAGCCACGACAACACAGTGGAGCAATCAGCCCAGTGATCCAGTGTTAGGTGATAGAAATCACTGGATAATTTGTCCTTTGAAATTATCCTTGCCTTTCTCCTTCCTCCCAGACTTTCTATTTTGTTTTAATACATAACATTCACATCTGTCACTGAGTCACAATCCACTTTCACAGGGGAAGCACAGCTGTTCAGTGCTATCAGACAACCCAACATTAACAAGAGCACAAAGGGTAGGTCTAGGGTGTTGAGTAGTTGAATACAATGTTATTTAAGAAACATAGAGAACAAGGAAGTCTAAGATAAAAATCTTAGTCTAGGCATGTAAGAAATTCCAGTCAATTCTTCCACATCATCATCCTCACTGCCCCTCCCCCCCAAAAAAGCTAGCAAAATCATGCCAAGAATTTGGTATCAACTCAGCTATACAAAAAGCACCAAGCTCTCCTGAAGGGTGAGCTCATTCAGTCCAGCTTATCCAATTTCTATTCTCAAAGTATGACATTCTAGACACAGCACTGCCTCAGCTGGAAGCTATGATCCCAACCCATCAGCAGCACTCACCGGTCCGTTGGATTTCCACACTTGCTATCTCCACGCTCTTCTCCTGAATCTTCTGCCATAAGCTGTCTGCCCCTCTCACCCACTCGCTCACAAGACACCTGTAGACACCCCCATCCACTGACGAGGCCTGGGACACAGACAATCGATACGTATCATTTGCTCCTGTGTCCAAGCGGATATCTCCATTACGGTAGCGCTCTTCATAGCCAGGGCCAGGCTGGAATTTGCCTTCATGAGTTAAAGACAGGATGTCCCGCCAAGACAATCCACTTTTGATCTGCCAAGTCACGTGTAGGTGAGTGTGCTCTGGTGAGGTGGTGATTGCTGAGCAGCGTAACTTGAAAGAGTCACCCTCAGACAGCTTGAGAGATGTTGAGGAACGTGCTTTTGAACCACTCACCGATAAGCCATCAGAAATCACTATTAAAAAAAAAAATAAAAACAGAAAACACAAGCATCATAACACAGAAGCAAGGAGAGAGCACTTATCCTGATTTATTCTGACATGAGGCACCAAAACTATGAGAAGACACCAGGTCTCCAACCATTTCTTCTTCCACACAAGTATTTTCCGGGAAAAAGGAAATTCAGCTGAAAATTCATTAGTGATCCACTTTAAACAAGCCAAGACAAGCATTCAACTTCATTTACCCTCCTTCTCACTACAGCTTCTCATCCAAGCAGTATCATTCAGGTTATTCCCATCCAGAAACATACTGATTTTCACGAGAATAAAAGATATAACACTAGAAATTAAAAATAAACAAATAAATATCTCCCCATTTATTACTTAAGAATTCTAAATGACAGAGCAAGGCTAGAACATGACTGCAGGAACAACATGCTAAAAGAGAAAAGGGAAGATTATTTTCTTCATACAGACAGATTCCTAGATGATGCTATAAATAAGAGAGAACACAAGCTGTGTTTTCACCTGCAGTTAGCCCCTCCATCAAGAGGCTTAGTATCCAAAAGTATATGCAGACTCTTAAGAAAACCCAATGCTTAGCTTTCCCATTTAAAGTAAAACGGGAGGGGAGAAGATGGGGAAAGGAAGAGAAAGGCACCTTATGTGCTATCACTTCTACTGTAATTCCCAATTTTGGATTTTGCCTTTAGGAGAACTCAACAGCAAAAAAAAAAAAAAAATCACAATGCTCATAAGCAACTGAAGTTTAACATTATTAGAAGTACAACTATAACCAATACCAAAAACAAACTTAGAGCACACCTCACTCTTCAGAAATACCTTTCAC
The DNA here is from genome assembly GCF_987193195.1 of Phasianus colchicus. Lineage (NCBI taxonomy): Eukaryota > Metazoa > Chordata > Aves > Galliformes > Phasianidae > Phasianus > Phasianus colchicus. The sequence goes on along the minus strand of NC_143436.1, from coordinate 94,095,755 downwards.
TTGGACCTCAGCATCATAATTTCCCTGAACGGTGGCATCAGTGCTGGGCGTGGAGCATTTGTATATCCCTTGGTCAGTTGGCTGGATGTTTCTAATCACGAGTTCCACAGCATCGTTGCTGCTCCGTCTCAGTTTGATATCCCCACGGCCCACACGTTTTTGGTATTCCTCAGAGGTGAACGTAGAATCCCAGGTACTCACTATCCTCAAGAAATCAGTCGCCTGGGAGAACTCCCAGTCAAAGTTCTGTTCACTGGGTCCATCGTAGTCACTAACGCTGCAAGGGATCACCACCTCCGTGCCCACGACTCGTATCAGAGGGCCTCTGGGCACCCTCACAATACGTCCTCTGCAGAAAGCTACATTGGAGTATAGGAGAGAGAAAGCAGACAGTTAACAGAAGAATTACCAGATTAGGCTTTGTCCAAAAAAAGGGCGATACAGAATAAGGTTGGGCACACTCCTCAGAAAGCTAAAACTACTAAGAGCAATCTTTCCTATTAATATTTAAGCTCATTGGAACAGTAGCCCTAAGAACACCATTTTTAGTGTGGACAATCTTTATTTCATTGCTTATTTAGCAAGGAATTACTAATTTCAACAGATATTACTTGAACAGACTTCTGTTTGTTTCCAACATACATTTCATCTTTGATGGAAGTCTCAGAACACAGAGGCAGGAACAGAGCATGCTCCCCTCAGAATACAGGAAAACATGAGGCTCAGCCTGTGTCCTTCTAACTAGACAGAGACTGTCTAACTAAAAGGACAGTAGAGCAATGGCAGTGCTCTGCAGAGGGATAGCAAGGCAATGTGTTATGCCTTATGCAAAAGTGTGAACTGCTTAAGTTAGCCAGAGGACCTGGTAAAGACATGGAAGGAGACCTTTCTGGTCCATTTGGCTCTGTAGCTCAAACAATAACCCCAGCAGCTGGGTTCTCACTTTCCCAAAGAGCAAACTGCTTTGATTCATAGTTCCAGCCATAGAAATCTTTTCAGCAAGAGAGGGATACTACCTAACCCCAATCTCCAAAGAGGAAACAACAAAATTCTTATGACATCCCACTAGCTCCATATCCACAACTAAATATTTTAGCAGTATAGCAAAACAGAAGCCAGAACACTGATCTTGCTAAAACCAAGCAGACCATCATAGCAATATCAAGAGCAGTTGGACCACTAGGTTGATCTGGGATCAGGCCAAATCATGTTTAAACAAACAGCCCACACACATGTGAAGTCCAGTAACAAACAACTGCTCACCAGCCACACTGGTAAAGCCACCAGCTAGCAACATGAACATTCATATATGCAATAAGCCTTTCCTTTGTATCTCTTGCTGTATTCAGTACATCAAGACTGCACACTAGAGTGGCTCAGAGCCATCATGCCAGTAGGAACCCCAGGTTGGGCAAGGAAATCACTTTCACGGAGAGGAGCCATCCCCAGGGAAACTCGTCATAAAGAGGAGCACTGAGAGGGGTGTGTTCAAAAATCAAGGTCATCTGTGGGTATTTAAAAACAACATGAGCAGCTATACACACTGAGTAGAATAATAAGATAAAAAGCAGGTTTTGGTCTCCAATTACAGTTCAGCAAACAGTTGAACCAAGGACTGACGCTGTCTTTACCTCTGCAGCTGATAAGAACAGGTAACTCCCAGCACATTCGTTGCTTTTCAGGCTGTTCATATGTACAGACTCACTCCTGTAAGCTCACCTTCCTGAGTTCTGTGGTGTTCTACAGTCAACACAGTAAATACTCTTTCATTACACTAACACCAGTCTGCATTAAAAAAGGTCTTTTACTCACTTATACCCTTCCCAAAAAAATGTTACGTACCTGATCAAGTGACTAGTCTTAATAAAGAAGCTAGACTTCTCTGCATCTTCCCAGTGTGAACAGAAAAGGAAAAATCTCAATTGTCTACATCTTGTTCTCAATCACAGGTGTTTAAGGGCATATCTCTAAACACAAGCACCATACATCAAAATCTAGAATATGGAAAAATAACCAAGAAAAAAAAAAAGATAGTTGAAAGGCTCCAGTCACTATTTCTCACTAAACCTTACGTTCTAGCTCCATTCAATCCTTCAACTTGTTCTTTTACAGAAAGCAGGAGCAACAACAGGTAAGCTTCAAAGCACTGCCTGACAGCCAAAGTGGCTCTGATCAGACCAGTGCAAGAAGTCAGCTCAGGATCCTGACTGAGGGCATTGCTCTTAAACACTGTCTTCTCCCTAGGAAATACTCTCCGGTGACACTAAAACAAGCAGACAACACGGTTCTGCATGCGCCTTCAGCTGCAGACCCACATACTGTGCACTGCACTAATCCAATCTAGAGGTGACAAAAGCACGGCTAATGCGGCAAGGGCAACACGTTTGTCTTTGAGATTAGCACAGACAGCTCTGTTTCTCTTCCTTCCAAGTTCACTAAAGACTCTTTGACATTAAATGAAGATAGGGGTGATTGGCATCTTTCTAAGAGGAGGCAGGCACAAGGGAAAGATAGAGGTACAGAGACTTGTGAGGCAGAAGCACAGGGACAGCATCACAAGCTAAGAGGATATGAACTTAATGCAAAGCAGCTGCTGTGCTCTGAGTGCCTACAGGTAAGGAGGAGTGTGCGCAGGATGGATACTCCAGGGATGAGCTGCCATTTGAGTGACCCAGGAGGCTCAGAATCTAGCAAGCTGTGAATCCAGGGCTCTGCTTTTTGTCCTGCAGCAATCGACAGAAGAGTGTCCCCAGCTGCTAAACAAGTGTTATGTTCTTCACCGTGCATTAGAGATTAACATTTCATGTAAGTGCAGCAGAAGGCACTGAGCTACAGACACCAACCTTGGAAAGAGGTAAGCTCTATTTTGCTCTGGCAGATAAATGGGACCTTTTACAAATATTTTGTTCTTGCACTGCCCCATGTTAGAACCAGAAACCCCCACCTCCATCTTCCCAGAGCAAAGTTCAACTCTTCTGAAATCTTCTTATGAGATCTTCACACTCTGTAAATTTATTGGGAACATTTATTTTCCATGACACCTAATATATTTCAATGTTAATATAAGGTGACATGTTCTTAATGAATTCATTTGAATACCATTTAACTGTAGAAACAGATGGAGCAGGACAGAAGAGTGTATACATTAGTGAAAAAACCAAACAGAACACAAACAATTTAGTATGATGGTCTTTATGATACTGGAAAAAAAAAAAGATGTGTATTTAATAGGAGCTCAATAACTGGCTTGATATCATTGACTGCAATTGTGGACATCCAATCTGTCTGAGTACAAGATTAATTGCTTAAATGCCAAACTATTTTTACAGTTACCAGATCACTGATGAAATAGCAAGGAACTATCTCCAAAACAAAAGGTAAAGTATGTATCAAGATACAACAATAAATTGGGGACTGACATATCAATAATATAGAAGCAAGACACTCCAGACACAGCTTATGCAGTTTTGAGCTAGTGCTCGTTCCTTACCAACGTTGCATGAAGTACTTTAATTTATCCCATCACCAAGATGCAACATCTTATTGCTGTCATTACATTAAGCCCTTTCAAAGAAGAGAGGTATGGAAAGTTTTTAGGATAACCAAGAAAACAAAGCAGCAAAATCACACAGGACCTACAGAACAACCATTCTGTTCAAACTTTCAACAGGCACCAGCTCCTCAGGAGAAGAGCTGATGGGGCTTTCCTCCTACATTAGGGACATTATCATTGATAAAGAAAGTCTCCTAGAAGCCTCATCATCACACCGATTACATATCTTCATATCATTTATGAAAGAACATGACAAGAAGTAATCTGTGGAGTTGCTCACAAGACTGGGACGGTATTCTTACTGCAAAGAACACAATTCTGCTTCAGTGCTCTCTTATACAAGGTGCTGCCTCCAGCCCACACTAGACAGCTCTGCCTAATAAGAAACCTTGTTCTCTCGGCAGCCCAGAAAAGGAGGTCGACTTTCTACATCCTCCTTCCAAAGGAAAATGCAATGTGACATGCAGTAGGAAGCCAATTAAAGCCAAAAAAGTAAGAGCTGAAGACTCGGTAAATTGGCTCAGACTAAGAACTCGAGTCTCACATAGTCCAGTTCCTCAACCAAGGCAGTCACAAGAGATGTAACAACAACACTGCTGATGCCTTTCATCCCAAAGGCATCTCAGAAGAGCTTTCTAAACAAAAGGTTGTTTCATTTGCCAACTAAATATTACCATATCTTGGAAGGAAATACAGCAACCCTTTCAAACTCACAACAGTTTATGACAGGACAAAATGCTGCAGGCAACTCTGCAAATGGTGGTAATGATTTTTCCTCTGGGAAATCCTCCATATATTTTCCACCTAGGTACCACTTTACTGCAGCCCTGTCTAAAGGAGGCAGTTGAACATAGACAACCCTTCTTGTGCCATACAGGAGATTGAGCAACGGATTTACCACTATGAATAGCTGCCCCTTCTGTATCCCATTTCAAGCAAAATGCCTCATCTCCCACTGCTGTACCACACTGCTTAGCTACAGCAGTTGTGAAGTCACCTTCCAGATTGGAAGACAATTTTTTTTTTGCATTGTTTTTGTCCCACTCCAGAGACATGTCCACACAAATCCTCTGTTCTAAGAAGAGTTGCTCAGGCCCCCAGGAGAAGGCGCTCAGCAATGCTTCCTAGCCAGCAGCCAGGTACAGGACAGGGAAGGAAAACCAAGACATACCAACAGGAGAGATTATAATCCTTACCACCAATCTCCCCCGTCTCTCCTTGCCTTCCCTCCCAGTTTTAATTATCATCAAGCAGCTCCACAACAAGAATGCCATATGTGACTAGCTAGGAGAAAGAAAGAAGGAAATACAACAGCTACATTTACAATGTCTGAACACTTTTCAATGCTGTTAACACAGTATATATGTATTTAAATATATAACATAGTTTTCCTAGTAGTTGCACATTTACATTATGATGCTTTGAGATTACCCCCATGCCCACATTTTTAAATGCCATCAATTGAATCTTCTATCCTACATTGTTTATGTAGAAGAGAAAAAGACAGGGACATCAAGGACAATACAAGAAATCATATTTTTTAAGCTACCAGAAATTCAACTAACTATTGAAATTTCTTTACTGGTCTTAGAAATAAATAAGTGAGATCTCTTACCATCCCTGCATAACGTGCACCAACATCTCATTCTTCTTTCCAGTGCAAAGCGACACACAGTAGGGGCTGGGATCTATTCTAGATACAGTGGTAGGCTCTTGCTTTCTTGCTACTCCTTCCACATTACAACATTTAGATCATCCTAATCAGCAGATGCAACCTGTCCCTTACAACCAAACAGCCTGCACTGAGAAGGAACAAAGGGCTCCTGTAAGAGAGACCAACTGTATCCCTGCTGTCTAAACCATAATCACTGTACTAGCCTACTTGAAGCAGACAGAGCTCTGCACCTTGCAGTGCAACAGTGCTGTTACACCTCCCTGACTGCAATACTCTCTACCTAAAAAAGGATCAGTAGACTTTTATGGCTTGAAAGATCTGCAGTGCATCATCTGAACATATCAGAGAAGAGAGAATGAAAGAGTTCATGAGAGAGACATTTACACTGTTCTTTCCCGGGTGGATGGGATTCTTTTTTTAGATAATGGAGAGCTCTTATCAAAAGGAATTAGCCTGGGTGTAATTGCTTAAAACCCATTATCTCTATCAGGATGAAGAAACGCATACTGCATCTTAAGTGAAGCCTCAGAAACGCTACCAAACTGCAAGGCTGTCAGATTGCTCTAATCTCCATGCCATCTGAGAGATCTCAGAAAAGCCACATCTCCAGCACTGGGTGAAAAAGTGAATACCTTCACAGCTGGGCTCCATCTCTATCTGTACCACATGGATTAAGATTCACAGGAAAGGATTAAAATAACATCTCCTGCAGCACAGTAATGACCTGCTGTTTTTTCCATTCACCCCACGTTTCCCCCATGAAAAGTGATTTCAAATGCACCTAAACAGACCTCAAGGCTTTCATTGAGACACAATTCCTAGTTATCCTATGGTGCATCACTCCATTTCCAAAAATCCTTCTGCACAGCTGCATTAAATGTTTGCTGCCTTATTTGGCCAGTTACCTAGGCTTTATCTGTCATCAGGAGAGCTTCAAATAAACTTTCTGTTTACAGTCAGAGTCTAAGGAGACAGCCAACTGAGCTTGACAGAAAAAAAAAAACAACAACAGAAACAGATTTTCTATGTCCCCCTGCTTTTTTTTTTCTTTTATTTCCTTTCTTAATACACTCCAGATATACAAAACACACCACCACGGTGGGCCAGATGACCATTCAGTGAATGAGGCCTGGCTTTTCTGCCCAGCCTGAGTGTCAGGATGATATTCCTTTGGGTAAACGCAAAGTAATTGGCAAGTCCAGACCTGGAAAGAGCAGTCAAAAGGCATTATCTAAAAAGTCAGAGACAGTAAGAAAACAGTACTCCACCATACAAAATACACTAAATCTACTATCTGCACTGGTAAAAGAGATCTACTTTGGAAAATCTTAACTGAATCACGAGAAGAAAAGCCTCCTTCCTCTGCCCTGTCTCTGCTACAGTGACTGCCTCTCTTGATAATGCGTGTTCAGATAATCTCATAGTTATCAGGAATAAAGCATCTCACCCTTCTTCCGCTCCTCCCTTTTGAAGACCAACAGACTGGCATCTCATTCACCCAAGCAAACAACCCACTCCATTATCTGTTTGTCAAAATGAGCTACAGGAATTTTTCTTAAGTGCTTCTGCAACTATTTCTGCTACAACATAAGTAGACGGAACCATAACCTACATTAGAAACTAGTAAAGCCGAAAGCAGGTTGCATGTGTGATACAACCACGAAATCGTTAAGGTTGGAAAAGACCACTAAGATCACCCAGTTTGACTATCAACTCGTCCCCCCCATGCCCACTAACCATGTCCCTCAGTGCCACATCCACATGACCTCTGAACACCTCAGGGATGGTGACTCCACTACCTCCCTGGGCAGCCTGTGCCACTGCATCACCACTCTTTCTGAGAAGAGACATTTCCTAATATGCAACCTGAACCTCCTCTGCTGCAACTTGAGGCCATTACTTCTTGTCGTGTCACTAATTCAACAGAGCTATCATTTGCTGCAGACAGCCCAGATCCCAAAGTGCAGTGCTGTTTCCCAGTCATAAGGATAGGTATGCTATAGGAATGCAGGGGAAAAAGAGATACACATAAACCTTTCCCAACTATGTAAAGCAAAAGGCTGGGTTGATAAACTAAGTGCCCTAAGAGGGCAGAAAACTGTGGCAGCACCAGCCCCAACAGAAACGCCCAACAGGCAAAGATAATACTGAAGACTGCGTTTTAAATTCTTCTGAATGTCAAACAACTGTATCACATATGATCTCTATTTCCTTTCCCTATCACTGACTGACAGTTGAAGATAAAAGGCTAAAGATAATGAAGCGCTTTTGACAAGTCTCCAAAGTGCAGCTGGGAGCAAAGGGGGAATGAGAGAAAAAAAGAAATGCAAGAGTCAACACGCTGCTTCTTCTTGTGTCTTACCTGAAAGACCTGCCCCTGTTAACTGATCTTCATTGACTTTTCTCCAAACATTCTCATAGAACTTCACTTTTGCCCTAACCTGCCAGAACACTCCATTTAGGCTACCTGGTGACAACAGACCCAAAAAGTGCAGAGACTCTGTAACCGGTATTTAAACTGCCACACCAGACAGGTGATTTTCTGCTGTTCTGCTTCAGAAGCAAATTGTGTTGCGAGAGGAAAGGTTTGATATGTTACATTTGAAGAAAAAAAGTTGACAAAGCAGTAAAGTCCACAACTCAAAACCAAAGAGCTGGCAGAGCTGGAAGCAAGGCTGCAAAAATTTGCAGAAATGCCATTTCAAAAATATCTCCACGTTTTCTTTTGTGGGGAAGAAGGTCATGGGAAAAAAAAATATATATATATATGAATTCAAATTCAAAAGGATTGCATACATTTACCAATATTAAAGAAGTCCTCAAACTGGAATACACAGAATTAAAATTAATACTATTCTCCAACATCATTAACTTATCTGTTATCTTAGATCTTTCCCATAGCAGTTGGAACCAAGCAGAGCAGCCCAAATCCATTTGCTCTATATTGTAATTTCCTCTGGGCAGAGACCAACCATCCTCTTTGCTCTGTGTGGAATGTAGCACATCTCTAATATCGAACTGAGCGTTCTTCTTCGGATTTAATTGAGGAAACAATCAGTCTAGAATAAATGATTTCTAAATTTGCATTAAGTAAAATCACACTGAGCATGAAAATCCAACACAAGACAAAAAATCTAAATCTAAGACCATGTTAAACTATAAAAGCTAATAAATTTTTTAACCAGCATGATTTTAACATAGCACCTAGAAAAGATGGGAAAATTGTAAAACTAGGGAAATGTATTTATGTCAAAAGACTTTTTAAAAGATGCACATATTATGTTGAAGACCTGGTTGGAGGGGCCCCTGGGCAACCTAGACTAGTAGCAGATCTGGAGGTTAGTGGACCTGCATGTGGCAAGGAGGTTGGAACTCAATGATCCTTAGCATCCCTTTTAACCCAAGCCATTTTATGATTCTATAAATCTGTGAAGCACATTGCTAAATAATTTCACAAAATATTCATTTTAAAAGGGAAATCTTAGAACACTCCTGGCTCCCCTCTCCCCAAAACAATCTCTATTATTATCCCTCTTTTCTTTCCAGAGCAGCAGACACTAGTTTTTAATGGTGTGAAGCAGGTCCTCTTTTTTTTTCAGTTATCTTTACTGCTAGGTAATATCCAAAACCATTAACCACATTTTCCAATATAAGAAGTGCTAAATCCAGTATGGCTTTTACTTTTCATTCATTAAAAACAAACAAAAACAAACACCACAATAGCTTCTGTTAGTTTTACCTGCTCAAATTTGGTGGTCCTGATCCACCTCAATTCAACCCCACACTTCATCTATATCAGATGAAATCCTCTCTAAAGACAAGTGAAGCCTAAAGCAGATTGGCAGAGGAGTTAAAAAGAGCCACATGCATGCTTTAATAATTCAGATATGAGCCTTACCCGTTACTTTCCCAAAAGCTCTACCAGGGGATCACTTCAACTCTCAGTACACAGAGGCTAATTTCCCAGTAAGCATTCCACTGTTGAGATAAGAGAAACAACCATGCAGACCAGCCACCACTTGGAGCATCCCAGCACCCATTTCAGGCTCAGACTCTCTGGCAGGTTTGGGATCCAGGACAGCTTCACTCCCTTTGCATCTGCTGTTGTGAGAGATTACAGAAGGCAGCGACGAGTCAGCAAGGTTGCTGAAACTGCTGGCCATGGCAGCGTATGGCACTGGCCCACCCCAGCTCAGTTCTTGACAATTGATCTGCAGCTATAGGAGCCCATAGAGGGATGGATCTCAGTGTTTATTGAGTAATCCTCTTTAACCGTAATTTAATTATCTAACGGTCCATCTTCAACATACATAATGTCCAAGCAAGAAGCCACATTAGAAATGCCAACAACAGATGCACAAAGAACAGGTGTCATGGAACAGGAATAAGTGCCTGTGTCATGTCGGCATGCATAGTCAAGTGCAGAAGCATGGCTACTGCCAGTGATTTGGCAGGTATACCTGGACAGTCTACCAACTACAGCACATGCATGCAGGACAACAGGAGGTGTCAGAAATTGAAACCAGGAATGCCTGTGATCTAATTTGGTGTTCATTTCCCTGTATCGCCACGTTTCTAAACATAAAGATGAGAGTAGAAAGATCTGCACAGCTCGGTAAAGACATAAACAAGAGCACAGGAGACAGCTTCAATTATATCAGCTGGTAACCCTACAGCTCAGGAGCTCAGTTCACTCCTCATAGACACCTCGACCCCCACCTTGTCTATACTCTTGCCTGCAACCTGGAAAACAAGAGGGCAATGTCTTCCAGCCTCCCCCCCCCTCAAAACCCACAGATCCAATTAGCACTCAAAGCCAATTTCAGTTCATGCAGAGCAACACTGTTTAGTATGCTAATCTCTATAGAGCTTGCATGTTAGGAGCACAGATATTTTTCTCCTAGACAAGAAGGAACTGTACGCATGCGTGTACACACAGAGCATGATTTAAGACACACCAGGGCTCTTCCTTCTTTAATATGAGGTTTACATAACTAATTCTGTAACTGAGAACAGGAGTGCAAGGTATTTACAATACTTGTTGTGCCTGAGCTTCTGTTATTTGCTAAGGGACCAAGTATGAGAAACTCTCCTGCCCCAGAAAAGGCAGCTAATCTGTCTCTACCATTAAAAAAAAAAAAAAAAAAAAAAAAAAAACCAACAACCATGAACAAGTTAAATTATCCCTGCCTCAGAAAGAGATATTTTTCATTACAGGATTGTCTCCATCTTGCAAAAGAGAAGACTGCTGGTAGGGAGGGAGCAAGAGGAAGGAAGGGGTCTAGATAAGAAAAATACAGGAGATTAGGGACATAAAACAGCATCTAAACGATGCACGGGGACTCAAGTCAAGGTCTGCAAGAGGGTCTGTGTAACCCCACACAAAACATTAAATAAAATTATCCCCAGATGGGTCTGTAAAACAGCTGGCTCTGAAACAGACATGCCACAGCACTCCTCATTGTTTGAAAGAGACTTATATATCAACACAGGCAGTTCCAGAGACACCAGAAAAAAACTTCAAAAGAAACAACAACATTTAAATCAATCAGGTTCCTTGCATTAAGACTCCTGAAAATTGAGAATAAGGCATTTAGATAATAGATGGAAAACAAGGCACTCTGTTTATTTACTTCACTAATATTTGGGGGGTTGCAATAAGGAAGGGGACCAACACTTTAGCAGGGTCTGTTGTGACAGTCTGAAATGGTTTCAAACTACTAGAGGGGAGAATTAGACTTGATATAGATGACAAGTTTTTTTTCAGTAAGGGTAGTGAGGCACTGTAACAGGTTGACCAGAGAGGTGGTAGATGTCCAGTCCCTGGAGACATCCACGGTCAGGCTGGACAGGTCTCTGAACACCTGATGGAGCTGTAGGTGTCTCTGTTCATTGCAGGGGAGTTGGGCTAGAGGGCCTATACAGGTCCCTTCCAACTCAAATGATTCTATGATTTAAAATACAGAAAAAGCTTATATTCCATCATCTACAAATTCACAAGACTGGCACAACTGTCTACTCTAGCAGCTAGTCTCAAAGGAAAAAAGATTGTAGATAGAGGGCTGCTGGTGTTGAGGCCTCCAGAGCCACACTACGCTGGGGGTTTGCCCCAGGCTGGGTTTAGTGCCATAGGCCAAAGACTGCAGGGCAACTGAAGCACAGCAGGTGTGCTGTGAGAAGATTCACCTCAGAAATTCAATCCTAACCCCAAAGAAAATGGAAACAAAGATGTTGCCTGCGCACTCCTCCCGAAGGATACTTAAAGGACTGTTCACATCTAACTCTAGAATTTCAATGAGGAAATGGGAATTCTTCCCTAAGTCATAAATGTGAGTTAAGCCATCAACACATGTATGCCTCCGATATGAAAACCGCCCACTCTCTGCAGTGCTGCTTAACCCTGCTGAACAAATTCCACAGCCAAAAGCTTCTGAAAAGAGTGTGCAAGAGCTGAAGACTTGCCAGAAAACACTGTCTCCAAGAGTCTGAAGGCAAATTAGCTGTGTAATTACCTGCCTTTTCCTTGAATTCTACCTCTAGAAAGCAGTTCTTGCCACAAAAGGAAATGGCATCATATGAGGCTGCTGTTTACCTAGACGAGGCAAAACGAGGCTACTTGCTGGGATGGGTGGACAGGTACAGGCATGTGGCAACACATGAAGAATTCCAAAATCCACAGAGAGCTGAACTACCTCATGCAAGACTCACACCTGGTGCAGCTCTGCTCCTGATTGCCCTCATACTGGAGAGAAACAAAATCTTTTGTACTTTTGTACCTGTCTTTTCTAGAGCAAGCAGGAAAAAAAAAAGAAAAAGAAAAAGAAAGAAAGAAAAAGAAAAAACCCACAACACTCCATTCTGGTGAGCAAAGTTAGCTTGTTCAAGAAATCAAAAGACTCAACTTTCAAAAAACCCTGAGTATTAACCTCGGGAGCCAAGTCTCTTTGTAACATTTCGAGCTCGCCGCCTCAAGCCCTCCATCACCTCTGAAAACCTTGCCCTGCATTCAGTGCGGGTATTTTGTTATCTCCAGTAGCAGAACAGTGAAGCTCATCAATTCAGTGCCTGGCTGAAGAAGTCAAGCAGTCACCTCTTGTTCCCCATCACAAATGAAAAGCCTTTTTTCCCCTTTATATTACAGGCCGGCAAGTTTTCACTGCTCCTTTTTCAACTAACTTGCAGCATTTGCAATAGTATCTACTCTTTTCTCTACAATCAACACTGAATGGCCTCCCTTGTATACACAGTAACACACAGCACTACAGAATGTCACATACACTTAAGCTTCGGAAGAATTTTATAGTATCAGACATTCAAGAAATCCACATGCAGCCAGTATAGCAGAGACTGCATTGCAATGTATTGCTTTTTGGAATCTTAGTATTTGGCATTCAGCCATTAGCTACTAATTTTCAGATAAGCATGCCTAAATACACATCTTAAAATGCTTCCTGTTACTCCCACTTTTAAAAAATATATCTCAAAAGTATTGACTTTGCTGCTGTCGTTGGCATGCTGCATACAGGAAGGTCAACATCACAGGTGATAAAAGAGAAAGGGAAAGTTAACATGCAGACAAAGATCAGTCAATATGCACCTTCACCCAGCACACTTCAGAAAATGAAACTTCAAGAGCTCAAACGCAATGCCCACTGATCAGCAGGCTTTGGGAAGAAAAGTTTGAGGTTAAACACGGGGATACCACCTCTAACTTAGGAGGCCTTTAAGCTACAGATGGTGGTGAGAGGATGGTCACAGTGTGTGCTCACCCCTCCTTAGGCATCCAGCCCTGGCTGCTGTCAGAGGCACGACGCAAGGCCAAATGGATGTTAGGCGTCACACTGCTCCCTCTCCAGCTTCAGGAGTGTGGAAGAGAAATCCTTCTTTCCATTGCCTGTTCCTCAGGTGGTGAGGAGGCAAGAAAAAGAATGCAAGAATACCAAATGTTCAAGTAATTCTTAAAATCAGAAGAGAGGGAACCCTGGGGCGGAGCAACATAGGAGAGAAAGGCAGGTAGAGAACCGAGCAGCAAGAAGAGGAAAACAATTTCTGAGAGAAGCCCAGAGGGAAACCACTTGTTTCTTTTCTGCTCCAGTCTCCTGGCAGAGCTTTCACATGGTTACACTGCTTATGAGACAATCTACATACAAAATAAGGAGCTGTTTATTTGGGTGAAACTTAGATTTGTGAAATTATTCTGTAACTAGCACTTATAATCAGCTTACACTGAAACAGACAGCAGATTGCACGCACCCTAGGCATCCTCACATTTGCTGTACTGGGAAGAACAGGCAGGACCCAGAGTCAATTTTACAACTGAAAAAAAAAAAAAACCAAAAAACCCTCCACAGCTCAACTTCATCCCACCAAAGAGCACGACAGCCATTTGCAGGCTCCTGAATCAGTGCACGCTTACAGCATAAGATGACAACAGTGCAAGTTGCAAATAACCATTGCATCAGCAACAGCACATTGCAGGCTAAATCTCAGAAGTCTTACGCCAGCCACTGCATTAACACAAGGGAAAAACTATTTTAGCATTGACTGAAAAGAAATGATGCCTGATGCAAGCACAGCAGCTGTCTAACAGCACACAATATAGAGCACCACGTGAACAGAACGTGGAAAATACAACAGCAATTTAGAAATTTGAGGGTGTTAAAAATCATCAGGAAAGCTGCAGACTTGCCCACAGACACTAAAATTAGCAGTCCACACTTTTAAACAGTGAGAAAAGATTCTCAGTAGCATCTCCTAAGCATCTTTGAGATTTTAGCTCATTTTAGCTCAAATGCATCTCTCTGAACTGCCCCCTTCGCTCACAAATGGCACTCTGGTAACAGAGATGGACTCAACACACACAAGGAGAGTTCCTATTCCCCAGACGTACTTTTGATTAGGCTCTGAAAAGCAACACCAAGAAACACTGCTGTACAAAATACAGAGCAAGTTCTGATCCTTTTCCATAATGTGCCATGAGAGGTCAAGGAGAACTAACTATTCACCCAGCCTTAGCAGCAAGGACAGTATGAACCGACATACCTTTCAGAATGCAAATGCAGAATGCTGACCTATACATAAGAAAATCAGGAGAAAAACAGAAATGTGACAGGCAGCTGCACAACACCAGCCTATACCCAAGAGGTGTGCTTTTGTCACTTAGGATGCAAGTAAACTGAAGAGAAAGCCTGCTCTCGCAAGCTTTAGCAGAATAGGATAAGCAGAAACGGCACTAAATGCTGCTCAACATCAGGAAATATCCTATAACAAAAGCCTGTTTGCTATTAGACAGCAATCAGAATTATTACTGTTGTAAGAAAACAACAAAGTTCCTTGTAGGCTGCTGGCAAAGAAGAGCTGCACAGAAGGGAAAGCATTTACAGAGCACTACACTTAACCACACGACTTCCACCTCACCTCACTCCCTGCGTCCCCACTAAATTTTTCAGAAATAAGAACAGGTTTTTAAGAGATTAACGATCTGAAGAGCATTTCCCAGGAGTTTCAGCCAGTTAAAACACACAACATCAAATTAAGACATTTTAAAGAATCCAAGCAGAAGAGCACCAGCCATAATGCAATGCAACAGCAGCCTATAAATGCCTCCTCTGTTGCAGTTTTATAGCCTAAGCCCTACAAAGAACCAAAATGCAGAATACAGAACACACTACCAGTTTGGGTTCTGCCTTTCACCATACAAAACACATTTTATTTCAAGATCTTTGACCCTTTCACAAGGAATAAATAAGCCTCGGACAAGAGATTGCTACAAAGTCTTGAAGTACAGAAGTCCAGTCTATCCCTACGCTGAAAGGAAGCACTCTGCTTTTATCGTACAAGGAGATCCACTTTACTAAAGAAAATAGGTGTTTAAAAAAAAAAAAATCAGTTTAACACTTTCCTAATTATCTTCCCTTGGCAGCTTTAAAGTATTGAGATTTTTGCCTGGCCTTTTCACATTGCAGTACTTTCATCTTTTAGCAGGTCAACACAAGAAATTCACTTCCTATCCATCATCTATAGACGCTTAGTACAATCACTAAGATCTCCCAGAATTCTCTGAGATTCTATTGAAAAAATCTCTCTACTGATGAAAAGAACCATCTTCATTAATCCGCCTGGCAGATGCATTCTTCCCTTCTGATCATTATGGGAGTTTACAATTCTAATAAAGCTGTACTCACATCACATTATTCAGATTACAAAATCTCTGGAAGAAGAACGCTCTCAGGCACAGTCCTCTAAATCATCAAAAACACTTCTTATTCCTAGCTGATAAGCTCTTTAAGAAAGGTTATGTACATAGTTGACTGCTAGGGAAGAGTCACAGGCATGGCCAGACAACCAATTACCACTGAAAAAAATCACCCTGTAAGCAGAACTGAACTGAAATGATAATCATAACCCTATTTTCAATGTGGAACATCCATACTTACACACATTTTAGTCCAAGCTCAGAGTGATACCCACCGACCAACCACAAGCCAAAGCTCTAAGTTCCATGCAGAGAGCCTGAAACAACAGCAGAGGTGAAAGCCGCATCCCTGAATGTCCATTCTGGAAGTTAATAACAAATTAATCATTACTGTTGCTGACTGTTTCAGCATCTATCTATCTTTGCAGAAATGTGCCATGGTTGAATATCATTGAAGCGCGCACACATCAGAAATATCAATGACAAGCTAAGACCATGGCCACTTTTGGAGTTATGGGAAATACCCTACAGGGAAGAGTTTAAATTGAGGCTCTTTAATTTCTGCCTGTGAAGGGAGTGAACGGAAGGACAGACTTTCTCAGCCTGATTTCATAAGCTTCTGCTAAGCCTGGACATCACGTAGTTCAATGCTTGTCCACATATTGTCCTTAAACACCAGCAATACAGAAGCACAGAATCACCAAGGTTGAAAAAGACCTCCAAGATGATCTACTCCAACCGTCAACCTATCACCAATATTTCCCCTCTAAACTGCGTTCCTTAGTGTACCACGTCCACATCATTCTTGAACACTTTCAGGGATGGTTACTCCACCACTTCCCTGGGCAGCCCATTCCAGCATCTTCTTTGGAGAAGAAATGCTTCCTAACATCCAACCTGAGCCTCCCCTGGCACCACTTGCATCATTCCCTCTTGTCCTATCACTAGTTATATGGGAGAAGAGGCTGACCCCCCCTTGCTACAACCTCCTCAGGCAGTTATAGACAGCTATAAAATCTCCCTTGAGCCTCCTCTTCTCCAGACTGAACAATCCCAGTTCTCTCAGCCACTGCCCATAAGACTTGTGCTCCAGACCCCTCACAGTTCTGTTGCCCTTTTCTGGACATGCTCCAGGGCTTTGACGACATTCTTGTATTGAAAGGACAGAGGAAAGAAAACACTAATTAGTTCCACTTAGTTTCCATCTCAACATTAAAAAATAATAATAAACTTAAGCAAACTGAGAATTAAAAGATACTAAGTATGTGAAAAAAAGTCTAGAAATGGACATTATTATTTTTCTGTGACTATCACCATAAATTCAAAGAGTATTCTGCCAACTATTTCATTTCAGGGCTCACTTGGTTTTAAACTCCAGTTTTGTTATTACTTGAAACTCGTGACAGCTTCCACACAGTGCATAATTCAGCATACACGCAGCAGAAATCATAATCAGAATTATAACTCCAAGTCACAGAATAACTGTATAATCCAGTAGCAGTATATTTATGTAACACAGTGGTCTAAGGCAATATTCCTTAGCGTTCTTTAGGCCAACTGATTCACTGGAAGAGATGCCATACCAGTCCTCATTTCGATAGAGACACAGTGAGGAACCTCTGCACAATTTCACTCTCCTGCAGAGCTAAACAACCCAGACAACCTGACAAAACCTTTGCCAGCATTCATACTTCTGACACTGCTGAGACGACTGTTTAGGTAGTAGTGGATTCAAATGGAGAAAAGAAAAGGCCAGCAAAAGATGACTTCATGTACAGAAATAGACATTCTGAAAGAGGGCAAGAGAAAGATTCATTCTCCTAAAAACCTCAACTGTATCCATCATCTGAGAGGCAGAATTCTCTCTAAATGAGTTCTATTCGAATTTCTCAGTGGCCATTCACCCCACTTTATCTGTTTCAATACATATAGCACAGACATCATCTTTTCCAATAAGGAGAAAAGCTTTGGCCCAGGCAGGCCAGCTGGAAGATGCCTTCAGGCTCTTGAACCAGAGCCACAGATGCCCGCAAGTTCCCACCAATGCCCGTACTATGCTGAATGTAAGAACCTGCCCTCTCCACGGGATGCAACACGGCTGAACAAAAGCACAGGGAGCCGTATTTGCTCTATTTTGCACATCTTTAGAAAGCATGTCTCACATCCAAGACATCCAACTTTAATTCAACAGAATATGTTGTAAGACAAAATTGGCTCACACTCAGCAGGATTTACCTCCATGCAGGATTGCCTCTGAAGTACTACAGACCTCTGTTTTAAGTAATGTAAGGGTAAATATAACACTCAGAAGTGAATTACTGCAAAGGCTGTACATGTAATTGCATGAGAGGGATTCAGGGGTCCCACTAAACAGGCAGGTCTTCAGATCACTCTTCTGTCATAATCTAATGGCATATATCAAGGACTTCAAGGAGGTCTTAAAGGTAGGGGCATTAATTAACACAAGCTAAAAATCTCCTCGGCCATACATATGGAAAACAATTGCCAATTTATGATTTATATATTTCTAAGGCATGTAAAAGCAACCATTTACGGAGAGGTGCAGAGCAAACCAGTGATGTTAAATAGTAACGAGAAGCACTCAAATAACTTCGAAGCCCAAGTTCTTTGCTTACCCACTCAAACAGAACAGGCAAGAGCAGGGCAAACTTCCTCTCAACTACTTCCATGTGCAAGTGCCAGGCACAGCCAACACACATCTGGCTGTTTTGCATCAGAGATCAGGTACCGAGCTCATGCAGCCACTTGTCGAAGACCAAATCTGCTGACTACTGTGTCACCCAGGACATGCCTCTATTTCTCCCAGACCAGACTATGTACGTTCACTCAGAAGTGGAGCAAAATCAGTAATTCATTTCACATAAGCCCAGCAAGGCCAGCCTGTAGGCCAGACTCACACCAGCATGCTCAAAAGCAGAAAGTTCTACCTTCACATTACCAAACTGCCTGCAATTAGCTGTCCTCCACCACTTCTTTACAGCATGAGGTCTTGTGTTAGATATCTTCGTCCTCTAACAACCTGCACAAGGTGTAAAGCCCAAAATTTTTTCATCATATTATCCCAGTCAACATGAGAGTTTGAAATCTGAGTACGAAGAAAGAATATCTAACTTACAGCTAAGTCCTCTCAGCAAGTCTTCAATACCTTTAATACACACAGGTCCTAAGGAAAGGGTCCTAAGGTGGTCCAGCATGCCTCACTCCTAGATCTTCTATATCCCTACTTCCTCAGACCTAGGTAACCTTGCTGCCATATTTCCCTCTACCTCCCATCCCATACACCCAAGCCTTCCTCCCCCCACCACCCCAAAAAAAAAAGACTTCATACCATTAGACCAAGTCTATGAAAACCATCACTGTGAAGTGGTAACAAAGCTTTCATTACCACATCATTCAAGGAATGTGTAGCCTGGGTCATTGCTTTCTACCTTCCAAAGCCTCCGGATATCTTTTCACCCCCATGCATAACCTGTTCTTCTTCAAAGTGCACCCTGTGACTCAGTGATTGATCATTTCCCTGGCAAACTGCTCCTCCTAACACATTTTAACCCAAGCACCAGGCACAGAAAGCCTCATGTTAGTGCCTCCTCTGAGAAGGAAAGCTCAGTTTGCATTCCAAAAACTGACTGTTACTTCATGACAGTCACACAGCCGAAGTGCCACACTGGATTGCAAGTAAGACCCTAGAACAAAAAGGTTATTGACCCCAAATTGTCACTCGTATGACAGAAATACTCATGCTGTTCTTTGACCAAATCCATATATACAGAGTTCTCACCCCAGTGCACCAATATCAGAAGTGTGATGAAAGAGGAAAATACAGAAGGAAGAGAAGCCAGCAATTTACCTGGTGGCATACACTAGTTCCAGAAAAGCACTTGAAGGGGGACTAGCTTCTTGTTTTAGATAGGACCTGTTAATTCAAGGAAGTCTGGGTATGGAGATGCCTTGTCCTGGCACGTGCCTGGCATTAATCTATATGTTACCAGCCTCTGCACGAAGAGCAAAGTGTCTCTCAGCTCCAGGAAGGGAGAAAAATCTCTACGTATATATACTAACCAAAAGCCAACTGCTCACACTAAGGGGTCAGTGGAAAAATCTTTCAAATGACCTTTAACAGTTCCTTGGCAAGTAGCTTTGGCTCATCTCAGTTGATCCCTATAGGTTTACCAGGAAGACAAAGTCTGGAACAGTCACACTCTCTGTGCCCTCTTCAGTGCTGAACAGGAGCAAAGATACAAGCTGAAGACTCATTTGTTCAGCTATTTTGGAAGGACAACCCCACCCAGCAACTCTATTAGTAGTGCTGCAGCCACCCCCATCAGCCGTCCCTTTCAGACTCAAAAGGCAGACACCACAATCAATTCAGACACCACAACACGCCCTGCAGCCACACGCATCCCGCTTCAGTCCTTGTTTTATACTCTGCAGGAGTCCACAATTAGATATTTCATTTACCTGCCAGCGGTGAGCAGAAAATTTTGCTCAGAAAGACTCAGACATTTCAAGATTTATTTGCAGAGCTTCAAGAAACTTGTGGCTTTTATCAGGATTGTTTTCTGGCAATAGCTGCCCCAACCCCACCACCCCACACGGACACACTTTTGTCTCATTCTTCCATTTTAAACAAGCTATTCCCTTTCTCTCTGGAGAGAGTGTCCCCCCCCCAGCACTCTTTCCTCACCTTACTTCACCTACCTCTGATTTCTAACAACAGCCACAATTCTGTGCCCATTGACTCCTGTTATATTCTCTCTCTTTTTTTTTTTTTTAATAAAACCCTTCCAAACCTAGGGTAGTGAGTCGTTTTGCAGCTATTGACAGGTGCCTATCAATACAGCTGCCTGCATCCAGAGCTTAGTCAATAGCTTTAATGTCAGTTCAACACTGCTTTAGGACAGAACCATAGGGCTGACGCTTACCTTGCCACCTCCCATCTCCAGATGATCAGAGTGATTTTTTCTCTGATAAGCTGTCATACTATTTACTCCCTCCCTGATGGAAGCCTGCTCCAGGCACTTCAGCTCTCTAAACCAAGACGTATATACTGCATGCCTCATCTAGAGCCAAACTGTGAGATCAAAGGGAAACAAGGTTGATGCAACAGATTTATTACTCAACATTAATTTAAATCTCCATATGAACTGAATATAAACAAGCGTACTCTACATACAACAGAAAGGCTCTTTACATACACACAAATTTCATCCACCTCCCAAAACACGGGATGCTGCTGGGCTTCACCAGGCTTCTGAAAATTTTAACACTTCCTTGGTTGCCCAGAGAAGCTGTGGTGCCCCATACCTGGAGGCACTCAAGGCTGGGTTGGATGAGGCCCTGGGCAGCCTGAGCTGGGGGGGGCAGCCCTGCCCATAGCAGGGGGTTGGGTCTGGGTGGGCTTTAAGGTCTCCTCCAATCCAAACCATCCTGTGATTTGGGTAAAGGTGGAGGTTGTAACATTGGGCGCATATTATGGGTAGTGCTCTGTAAGGACAAAATAGTTTATGGCAAAATCCAGAGGAAGACATATCACCTGCCCCACCATCTAGCACTCTGAGTAGGATTGGAGCACAGAAAGCAAAGACCAACACCTCACTGCTTATTCTACTGGTTCCCACTAACAAATAATTGCCTGTTCTCCACCTAGGTATTACTCGCTGTATCCAGGCGCAAACGCATGCAAGTACCAATAAATCACATGTTACTGAGGAAAGAAATAGTACCGAATCTTACATGATTACTCACAAGTTATGCGAACTCTGTATTTTTTTCTAGATGATTACAGTTGGTACCTTGAAAATTTAGGAAATGTCCTGTATTAGCCCAGCATCTGTTTCATATTTAGAAGCTATTCTTTGCAAACACAGAGGTCACGCTGCTTTTAAAGCGGCTACTGCCAGTTCTCTTTTGCAGTGCAGATTTAATAGCAAATTCCACTGCCACAGGACTCACTGTGTAATAATGAAGGGTAGTGTGTCAATAGATGAAACTGAACACATCAATAAGAAGCTGGCAGAAGTCCCTATGGATGCCTCTCTTGCAACAATCATTTTAATGCGTGTAGGAGAACAATGCTGTTAGAGCTGCTCAAAGATTCCCCACAGCCACACTGCATCAAAGCCTGAAATACAATGCTAAATTCTCTGCAGTTGGAAGTAACAGTGGAACACGCACAGAAACAAAGTCCTTTACACTGGCAATTATTCTTCTGAAGGCTGACAAACCTAAGCAGAATGAGTTTTTGTCAGGACCAGCCTCTTGCTAGCCAACACCACCCCAGTCATTGTCCCACCAAACTCTTTTAACGGCTACCGATATGGCAAGAAAAGAGTCGCTATGAAAGCATGCAAACTGCAGTCATGAAGGAAACGTGAAGCAGCACAGCTAAGCTACGTCTTTAGGGAAGTCAGCAGAAAGGCAAGCCTGGACAGATCAAGCCTATTAGACAGGAAGGGTAGGGTAAGTTCTCCAGGTTTGGGGGGACTAGCAGCAGGAGATGTTTTACAGCCAGCGTGAAGGACAAAGGGAGACACCTGGAGAACAGCCTGAGAGAAGAGCTGAAGCCAGAGAACAGAAGTTACAAACTGCACATAAAGTTTACATTGATTTTTCAGAAAGCCACATATAAGAAAGATGATACACACTTTGTCTGCTGAAGCAGCAGGCTCTCATGAGCAGATACGATCAGTGATCCACACAGACAGGCGCGCTGTTTCAATACCGGCCAATTTGGAGAAGGCAAAAAAAAAAAAAGAAAAAAGAAAAAAAGCCCACTTTTCTACACATTTACAGAATTCTGAAATTGGAATAAAAAGGCAGCTTCCACCTCCCCACTCCTAATTCCAACCATAATCTTTTGACACCTTGAAAGCAACAACAGAGTGCTTTCTCTAGGGACACGAGACTAATTCCCTACAGAGCTTTTAGAAATGGATGCTTTTCCAAGTCTTATAATGTGGCCAAATTTGGGCATTTTTCATAAGAACAGCAAAAGCCACGTTCTTAATGCAAAGTTAACTCCAGCCAAATTTCCAGCCCCTTGCTCAAAAGCACAGAGGTGCTACAACTTCTCAGCTTAGCAGCTGCAATGTTATTATTTGTTGGAGACCAGGGAGGGAGAACTGGCCAAGAAAAAAAAAAAAAAAAAAAAAAAAACCTGCTGCTTCCTGCCTTCCCCATTTCCAAAGAGGAAAAGTTGGAAACAATTGAGCTTTTTTTGTTTGTTTGTCTTCTAAGGGAGAGAAAAAAAAAAAAAAAAAAAAAAAGAGGTCAACCTAGGGTAGACACTCAGCCCTTAAAATTTCAGCCTGAAGATTTGCAGGATAATAAACAATTTCAGAGATGTCCTTCATAACACAAAGTACCAAGCAGACATACTACAGGCATTGCTGGCAGCCCTGCCTATCAGCAGCTGTGACAGCTTGCCTGTGAGCTCCAGTCTTTAATTAGTTCTCATTCCTGAAGTTCACAAGTCAATTAATTCCAAAAACCGTCTTCAGATCCTTTTTTAAAGGAGTAAAACATTGTCCAGGATTCGGTGTCTTAATAACTTACTTATTCTTCCCATAGCTCAGCTAACAATTCAGTTCTTTTACAGCATCCATGCAAATGCCATCTGGCCATAGAGATTATCACAAATTAGCTATTTCAGCTTATTTCAGCTCTTCTTTGTATTTCTGCAGCGCTATTTTGCCACCGCCTCCATTCAGACAAAACAGTTCTCTAGGCTGCTCCTTCAGAGCCAGTCATGTAAGACTTCTCCTGCAGCTTGTCTCACCTTACTGTAACAGTTAGAAGCCCTTCTGCAACGCTGCAACAAGGTTCAAGCAGCATCAGGGCAAACTTACTGGCCTTCCCATACAGCTGTAGCATATAAGAAGACTCAACCAAGGTGCTCAGAACAGCAGTTCTTCACAGCAGCAAATTCTAATGTCCAAACACACCTGTTTATGTGACAGCCTCTACCTTTCTTCTTCGATTCGGTTTGGAGGTACCTTCTTGACCCAAGGAATGGAACAATTCCCCTGCTTAGAGAGGCTGAGAGCTGGGGCTGTTCAGCCCTGAGAAGGGAAGGCTCCAGGGAGACCTGAGAGAGCCTTTCAGTGTTTACAGGGGGCTGTAAGAAGGCATGGGACAGACTGTTTAGCAGGGTCTGTGGTGATAGGACAAGGGGAAATAGTTTCAAAATAAAGAGTGGGGGATTTAGACTGGATATAAAGGAAAAGCTTTTTTCAATAAGGGTGGTGAGGCAGTGAAACAGGTTGCCCAGAGAGGTCAGAGAGGTGGTTGATGCTCTGTCCCTAGAGACACCCAAGGTCAGGCTGGACAGTGCACTGAGCACCTGATGGAGCTGTTCACTGGTGTCCCTGTTCACTGCAGGGGATTTGGACTGGATGGCCTTTAAGGATCCAACTCAAACCATTCTGTGATTCTATGATTCTTCAGGTTGAGAACAAAGGTCATGCAAGAAATGGCTCATTATTCCTGGATATAGATCGTAATGCTTGTACCCATAGACAATGGTTAGTGATATCTTTATCACTAACTACTTTAGGCTTTATCACTTACCACCACTTACTTTTTAAGGAAGCAGAACCTCCAGTAAGACAGGCCTAGGAGCTTATTACAGTAGCTCCAGGAGAAGTCAGAAGGAAAGCATTAAAAAGACATACTTCCATTATGACAGATATCCTCACTTCAGTCCGTCTAATGTCCTTTCTTCCAGACCTAGAGACCTTGACTGACACTGGCATAACCCTTGCTTTACCCAGTCCTTATTACTAACGTTTTGCTCAAGTTCTTCCCAAATTAACTTCCAAGTGATTGATTTCTTTCTGTATCAGGAATAATTCTCATTTTCAGATGTGTCTACTCCTATGCCTCCTAAGACACAGGACTTCACACAAAAATGCATCACAGAATCACAGAATGGCCCAGGTTGGAAGGGACCTCAAGGATCATGAATCTCCAACCCCCCTGTCTCATGCAGGGCCACCAACCTCCCCATTTAATACTAGCCCAGGTTACCCAAGGTCCCATCCAATCTGGCCTTGAACACCTCCAGGGACAGGGCATCCACAACCTCTCTGAGCAGCCTGTTCCAGCACCTCACCACTCTCTCTGTAAAGAGCTTCCCCTGACATCCAACCTAAATCTTCCCTCCCTCAACTTAAAACCATTTCCCCTTGTTCTGCTGTTATCTACCCTTTCAAAGAGTAGATTCCCCTCCTCTTTGTAGGCTCCCTTTAGGTACTGAAAGGCTGCAATGAAGTCACCCTGCAGCCTTCTTTTCTCCATGCTGAACAAGCCCAGCTCCCTCAGCCTGTCTTTGTAGGGGAGGTGCTCCAGTCCCCTGATCATCTTTGTGGCCCTCCTCTGGACCCTCTCCAACAGCTTTCTGTCTTTCTTGTACTGGGAGCTCCAGACCTGCACACAGTACTCCAGATGGGGCCTCACAAGGGCAGAGTAGAGGAGGACAATCACCTCCCTGTCCCTGCTGGCCACCCCTCTTCTGATGGAGCCCAGGATACCATTTGCCTTCCAAGCCACAAGGGCACACTGCTGGCTCATGTTAAGTTTTTCATCTATCAAGACCCCCAGGTCCTTCTCTGCATCAGTGAAAGGCATCTAAAAGCAGACAACTGACACATTCTTTTTCTAAAAGTACCTTACTGAAATATGTAACTGTTTCTTCATTAAGAAAATATATACATCTGTTTTGCAGTTAAGTATTCGGAAAGGATTATGGAGATTGGGAAATAACCACCAAAAACCAACCACACAAAACCAATTTAACCCACCGGTTTTTTAGATGCAGAAATCGTAATCTCAAACGTCCCTGAGCATTTGTTTATGCAGATTGATGGACAGATATGTATTATTTTTTACATACATTCTCCTCTAATCAAGCATGCGGTTGCATTTCTAAGTGACCCCTACTGCTTACTTCAAATCTTGTCGAGGCAGGCTTATACCTCAATTCGGGGATTAGAGCCAAATACAACAGAGGCTACCTAAAGAGAACAAGCTGTTGCCATGTCAAAACGTTGCAATCGAGAAATCTGGAGAACGCGGATGAAGAATTTCAGAAAAAGCACCTGTGCTCCCTGAAAAGTAGTCCTGAACCTGGAAAGATGCGCAAGAGCTGGAAAAAAAAGGTGACTAAGCAATCGTTTGCTAACCTTAACACAGGCTGGAAAGGTAAACACACTTCTTACACCACTCTTGCTTTGAATCCCACATCTTCCCACAGCCTGGTCTGCTCTGCTGAGGATTTTGTGAGGCCTTCTACCTAGGCCTTTAGCCCAGGATCCACCATCTCCTTACCTGTGCTTTCACTGATAAACAACAAAGGCACCGCGTCAAGGAAAAAAAGCTGAGAAAACATTTGCCACAGCCAAATACCTCGGCCATTTCTTGCGTTATTTTGTAAAAATCTGAATCAAGTCTAAGTACACACAAGGGATCATAGAATCATTACTGAGGTCACCCAATCCAACCACCAACCATGTCCCTCAGTGCCACATCTAAACGGTTCTAAAAAAGCCTCTGGGGATGGTGACTGCAGTACTTCCCCGGGCAGCCTGTGCCAACGAACTCTTCCAAACCTCAACTCCTTCCTACCACCTTGGCTATACAGAAATGCATCAATACCTACAGCATGCTGGTTAAAAGAAAGAGACAACTCTCCTCTCTATTGAAGAGCTGCTAGAGAACACACGCTGGCAGCAGCACCCCTCTCTGCACAGTGAAAGGAGGAGCACCTCGCCAGCCTCTCACACAGTGACCTCTGAGCAGTCAGAGTACCTCACAGAGCTGCCAAGTCCCTATAGCAGCAGATATCCACACAGCAAATACACACACTGGGAAGTTCAGGGTTCTTCCCGCTGCACACAAAAGCGCTTTCGATTTTAACAGCACGCTGCAATTAAAAAAAAGAAAACAAAACCCAAAGCACAGCTCAGAACATTCAGACAAACCACAGCTTGACCAGCCGCATGCACATTTTAAGTTATTGTGATTATTTGGTCCGGAATTCAAAAGGATAAAAACGGGACACCTTTCTCAATATCTTCTTTTTTTTGGCTGCGCGATCTTCAGAACTTCACCTGAGCCCTTGATTTCCTGCCTGTCCTACCAAGCCGTTCGCTCGAGAAATACCATTCCCTTTCTGTTTCTGAACAGGGTTATGGGAATTCCCCCTGCGGAGGATCCCGCAGCCCGGCCACGGGGAGAGCGCTCTCTGGCAGTTATAGCAAAGAATTAGTCATCGCGATGTCAAAAGTACGAGCACCAACTAAGTCAGCAAATACCGCTCTGCTCGAAGAAAAGCCTTGCTGGGCGGGGTGCGGGGGCACACTGTCAGCAGTTCGCAGTTCGCTCCCTCTGACCCGAGAGCCCGGCGGAGCGCTGGCGGGGGGCTGCCCTGCGGTCGAGCCCCGGCGGCGGTCGCAGGGCTCGACTGCAGGGCACCCCCCCCGCCAGCCGCCAGCCCCCCGCAGCGAGCACGGCTCTCACCCGGGCACCTCCCTGCTCGCCCACCCCAGCCCTTCGCACCTGTGCGGCGGAGCCCGGCTCCCAGCGGGCCGTACCCGGCGGCCCCGGCCTCCCCCCTTCCGAAACTTCTCCAGCCGCGGCGTGCGGGCAGCTCCGGCCGCTAACGCCCGCGGGCGACAGTCGCCCACCGGAGAACGGCGCAGCCCGGCGGCGCGCCCGGCCCCCTTCCCGCGCCGAGCGCCGACGGGCCGGGCCTGCCCTGCCCTGCCCTGCCCTCCCCGCTACCTGCGGCCGAGCACAGCCCTGCCCCGGCCCCCTCCCGCCGCCCCCGGGCTCACCGAGCAGCAGCAGCAACAGCAGGAGCGGGAGCAGGCAGGGCGCCCTCTCCCCGCGCTGCCCCATGCCGGCGGGTGCCTCTCCCTTCGCCAGCCGGATGGCGGCCGCCGCACGCGCTCTCCTCGCCTCCCTCCGCCCGGGGACCGGCGGCCGCTCGCCTCCCGCTGCCCTGCGAGCGCTCGGAGCCGCCCGCCCGCCCCGACCGGCCGCGCCGAGCCGCGCAGCCAACCACAGAGACAAACTTTCCCCAGCGCCCGCCCTCGCGCGCCCCCGCCCGCAGGTAGCGGGGGAGGTGCGGGTCCGGCCCGGCCCGGCCCCCGCCGCCGAGAAGGGAGGGAAGAGCCGGAGCCGTCCGCCCGCGGACAGCGGGGCAGGGGAGAGGGGCGCCGCTGCACGTGGCCGAGAGAGGCCGGGAGGCGGCTGTGGGCTGCCCGGGGCCGCGCTGGCGCCGCCATGGCGCTGCCCGACCCCGACCCCCGGGCACTGCCGCTTCGGCCCCCTCCGCCGTGTTAAACGTGGGTGCTCCCTCTGCATGCGTTTGCTTCCCCGACTCCGTTCAGGCCTATGTGATGGAGCCAAGTCCACCTCACGGATTTCACCGCGTGGGACACGTCTGTATCCGGCCTTGAGCCCCTCGGCCCTCTGCCCCCACCGCAGCATGGCCGCTGCGGGCTTCACCCCGAGGCCGGCAGCACACCTGGACTTGGAGCTGGGCTGGGTGTTCCCGGCAGCAGGAAGTGCGTGCTGTGTGTGTACCTGGGGATGGTTATCCGGCTGCGTTTTAGATTGGACTTTGTCATTCATTCTGTCTTGCTTTACAGTAAGGAGGGTGTTGCCTGATAGGAATGAGACTGAACCCTCCTCAGACGAGTTGAGAGAACTTTCACCCTCCAACCACAATTGCCTGAGCTCCAGTTCGGGTGAGGTGAGGTGCGACACACAGCCCTGTCCCACCAGAGTTAGTCTAGCTTAGGAATGGGGCTGCAGCTGCCAGTAGGATGCCTAAACCAAACAAGGCTGCCTTCATCAGTGTTTACTGTGCTCCTGTGCCAGCTTGTTCGTGCCACCTGCTTCTATCGCTTTCCTCCGCCACCATTCAAATACATTTCTTCTGAACTTCTTCACCCAAAAACATTCCCTCTGTAAGCCGCATCCCTTGTGTCAAATTCAGAAAACAGAGGAGATCTCACCATTTTACCCGTCTACTTTCATCATGCAGTTTGAACTACTGATCCCTTCATCAAACTCTAGTCCAAATATCTCCCCCTGCGCTCCTTCAGCCTGGCAGCAGCAATTGTATGTATGGGCATGGCTCATTGTATGCACAAGCATCCTGCTGACAGGAGCCCCTGTGTGCCTGCCCCATGCTCCCCATGTTCGTCTGCTGGGTCGGGGTTACTGACGAGGACCTGCATTACAGGGCTGAATGGCTAGAGCAGCAGATTTCTGCAAGAGGTGGCCTTGGAAAGCCTTTCCTTCTGGTTATCCCATTTGGAAGTTCCCACGGTATTCACTGTAACCAGCAGATGCAGATATCTGCTTCACTATTGCTTTGCAATATTAGTGGTGCTGGTAAAAAGGTAAATTCCTGCTCTCCTGAGCTATGATGTGGTGTTCTCAACAAGTGTCAGCTCCCTTTTTTAATTTGCCTTTACTAGAAAGCCTTTTCCTTCCCATACAGATCTGAAAACAGAAGGGGCCACTGTAACCCCTTAATCTGACCTGTACACATGAGCCACAGAGCTTTTCTCAGCAGCTGGATCAAAGCAGGTTTGTTTGAGAGACAGCACATCTTGCCTTAAAGGCTCCAAGGAATGGCAAGTGCCTTACACCACCTACTAATTTGTTCCAGTGTTTAATTATTCTTGCTGCTAGAAAATTGGTTCTTTCAAGGTTGAATTTCTCTAACTTCAGCTTCGAGACGTCAGAACCGGTTACGCCTTTGTCTACAAACCTGTGCTCCTATCACCTCTCCCTGCTACGCTGAATAGGTTTTCTTTGAAGCCTTGCATTGTGTGATTCGGTTTCCAGCCCCTGCAGCATTTTGTGGATTCTCCTATATTTCCAGTGCTTGTTGACACACAGGCACTGACCCTGGATGTAATATCATTGTAGTCTGTACACATGCTGTACACAGAAAAAAAATCATTTCTTCATCATTATTTGGTTTTCCTCTTCTCACATATCCAAAAATGAAATTAGGTCAGTAACTGATACACTACACAGAAAGCACGTGGAGCTCATCCCCAGGCCTCTTCTCACACCTCTGTTTTCCAATACATCTTTGTCTGGCCACGTGCCACTGATGTTCTTCCTTTCTCACTAGACAACCTTGCAACATGGAGTATTAAAGAATATTTTGAAAAGTTGTGACAATTTTGGCATGTTTGAGATTCCCCATTCAAACTGAGAACCATTTCTCTGAGGCTGATGAATCGCTGGTGCAGAGGCCAGAAAGGAGAGGGCTGGAGCTGACCACAGCATCAGTCTACCTTCTCCTTCAAAGCCGGCTTTCTTCCTTTTTTGCGTGTCCTACTTTCAAATGGATTGTTGCATGTATGTGATTATGTCATTTTTTCCCCTTGCCAATTCCATTTTGTATAGTTCAGCTATGGGAGCCAGACTGAGTCGAAAGCTTTCTCCGAGCATAAAGTCGAGACAAATATCTTCCTCTGTTTTTGTGCTCTCCCCATGTTTATTTATGACATGCAGAGTAAATATGTGGTCAGTTGTTTGTTTCTCAGGAAGGCATCCAGTTTGACTTTCAGCATTTAGCATTGCTGTTGTTGCGTAGATACCACATATATTTCACTTATTGATGACACTGCAGGAATGTTTGCGTACATTTCTTCATACCTAGATTGCTGCATAATGCATGGGCTGAAGGCGTCTCTCATTTTGGGGTAACTAGATTAGCCAGCAGACTCTTGGGGAAGGATCACAATTGGAGGGTTATATGAAACAGTATGCACACACATGTGCATAAACATGAGCACACGCTGATCCTCAAGAAAGCCACCTGCAAACCCTCCCTGCTTGCACAATCCCTCCAGCACATACTTAGCAAGCTTTGCAAAGCCTCCCTGCTGACAAACATGGATGAGCAAGTTGTGTTCTTCGCCTTGTTCCTAAGCAGCAGAGGTGAGATGAGTGCCCACAGGGAGTGTGGGGTGCAAAGCATGCAGCATTCAGGAGCCCCATGCATCTCAGGCAAAAGAAGGGCCCCCCAGACAAGGCTCAGCACCCTGCTCAGGGCAGGGGCTGCAGAAGCACTGCTCCCATGCAGATTGCTGGCTGCAAGTCCTAAGCAGTGGAGCAATCTTGTGGTCCCAGAGCCTGGGGGCTGTTGTGTGGCAGCCATAAACTCTCCACAACAAAGAGAGGGCTAGGCAGGAGGATAGGGCCATGCTCAGCTGCTCTGTCAGCAGTACACATACACTGAGGGCAGGAAGGAGACCGTCAGCCGCTTCCAAGTTGCTTATATGAGATCCCCAGGGAAAGGGAGCCACGGTGTAAAGACTGTCCTGGAGACCCCTACATGTAGATGTGCCACCTTCTGTCATGGCTATTCATTAAAGATTCTTTCCTTGTGAGCTAGGGACTTTATCCCCATGTGCTGGCCAAACTCCATGTCTCTTGATTTCATTCTGCCTCAAGGTTTGCCTGAGATGCTGGAGTGGGCACAATACTCATCCTCAACCCTCGTTAAATTTTGCTTTGCTCTACAAACCTGCTGGCACGTTCCAGCCAAGCGGCTGTGGCTGGTGAGAGCCTGGCAGCCTCTGGGCTATACAATCAGGTTGGTGAAATGCTTCTGAGCATACCTGGACAGAAAATATATGTCCCTTGTCATGCCTCTCTCGGTAGCTGAACAGAAATACGGGCAATAGCAGAGAGCTCTCAAAGAACTGTGAAAAACTCAGCTTACCCATTATGTATTATGCATTAAAACCTGTGTCTATTGAGCTGTCCAAGATAAAGTCCTACTGGCATTTGATCAAAAGAGCAGGAAATTACCTTGATTTGTCCTGGCTAGAGCTGACTGCCTCATGTAAAATGTACTTGTGAATTAATTATTTGCAGATTTATGGGAAAAAAAATAAGTAATTTATTTGATGAATATTATTCAGCCTATTGAGGTAACCAAGTCATGAAGAAAAAAAACATTTGTGAGTGATTTATTTGAAAATTTAGTAGAAATTTGACAGGAGAAAACAATCAGACAAACTATTTGCCACTATTACTCAAATGCCAGTAGATTTGGATAGTATTCATGCACTAGTGAAGTGCATAAAGCTATGGCCCTAAGAAATGTATTGAAATATGAATTCAAGTCTTCAAATCTACACTGTTCTTAAATATTCTCAACCACTGCCTGAAAGATACCTATTAGTGAGCGCAGGGTATATTTTACATTTGCAGCTATTTATTCTTATTTGTTACGAAGACATTCTGGAAACTCTCTTGCCTGATAAAACGCAATGAAAATTGAGTACCTTTTACTTCTGTCCTGCCTCCCTTCAGTGGATCTCTAAGCACTTTACAAATTTCAATGGGTTTAATGTTACAGCTGATCTGTGAGGCAGGAAGGCATAATGAAACCTAGGAAAAGTAGGAAGCACACATGCTGCTTGCTACAGGTTCCTTTCCATCATAAACCCTCACACTTCATGAGCATTTTTAGAGTAGGCCCCTTTCAGCACAGCGCATCATTTAAGGACTGACTACACTTTTCAAATCTGGCTGCCCGAAGTTTGGTTCTTAACTCTGTACTTAAGCACTCATAAACAGCTGCTTTATATTACATGCTGATTTCTTGTTGAACTGGATGGAATTTTAAAGCACTAAACACACAAGGAGAGAAAAAGAAAAAAAAAAAAACATGTATCATGATACTTCAGTGCATATATATGGAGGTTTAGCAGCATGACCTTAGAAGCTGGCCTGCAGAAATATTTATGGTGGTCTGCAGCCATGATAACTGGGAAGCAGGCAGGTTGTGGAGACCTGTGAGTGGCTGCAGCTTGCACACCATGTCACTGATGCCACACAAGCAAGCCACACGCAGAAACTTATCCAGCCTGCTAGGCAGGAAGGGAGACATCTCCCTGCTTCATGCCCCACTTGTATGCTCCCAGCAGCAGAGTTGCAGTCCTCCCTTGCTTCTTGCTTGAAACTGTGACTGTATTCCATACACGGAGCCGTATTTCAAAGCACTGTCTAGGTATTAGAGATCTGGCATTAGATGCTGTGGCAGCTCTGCCATGGCATGTACAAAAGGGATAAAACCAACATCCTTCTCAAACCACTGGACATTTTCTTGTCAAGCTCAGTGCGAGGAGGACTTGATCTCTAGTACCAAATGGAGATCACCAGTCAACAAATTATTGAAGAGAAGCTGCATACTAAGGCGGTACGTGACTAAATTATCCCCTGAATCACAGAATCACAGAATCACAGAATCGTAGGGGTTGGAAGGGACCTCCAGAGATCATCGAGTCCAACCCCCCTGCCAAAGCAGGATCCCTACACCAGGTCGCACAGGTAGGCGTCCAGGCGGGTCTTGAATATCTCCAGAGAAGGAGACTCCACAACCTCCCTGGGCAGCCTGTTCCAGTGCTCCGTCACCCTCACCGTAAAGAAGTTCTTGCGCACATTGGTGCGGAACTTCCTATGCTCCAGCTTCTGGCCATTTCCCCTTGTCCTGTCTCCGCACACTGCTGAAAAGAGTCTGGCCTCGCCACTTTGCCCCCCACACCTTAGATATTTATAGACCTGGATCAGGTCCCCTCTCAGTCTTCTCTTCTCAAGGCTAAACAGACCCAGCTCACTTAGCCTTTCCTCATAGGGGAGATGCTCCAGGCCCTTCACCATCTTGCCATCTGAATTCCTGCAGAAGTGAATAATTAAAGAAACGACCTAAAAGATACATGTTTTTATGTAATGATGACTGAATATCAAATTAAAGATCTGCTGATCAGCTTAAGCAGAAAGAAACTGTAGAAGAAGAAATAAATATTTGGATAGTTGCTGTTGATCATTGGTGGCAGTTTAAATTCCAGATTTACTCAGCGTGATTTTTGTTCTCTTTCCCGCTGGCATGTCTTCTCTCTTAAAATAGGAAAAATCAAAAGGAGTCAATTGTGCTTTCAGGTTTTCTCCATTTCTGTGTTGTGACTGCAAAAATCATAGGGGAGGATATTGCTCTTTTTAAAAGGAATAGTTTTCATTACCAACAGAGAAAGAAAACAATAGAAGCATTTCTGTTGGTATTTGTTTGTTTTCAGATGGATTCTCCTAGGCAAAATTGACGTCGGGAGAGTTGCAGAGTCTCTGCTTATAACACAGGCAGGTACAATTCTCATCCTGCCCCACATTCATTCTCTCGGTGCAGTCCAGCTACACTCCATTGTGAAAACTGGCTTTGTTTTTTTCCTGAGGTCAGTCTGAGCTCAGCTGTTCTTTGTGTTTCTACCTGTGGGACTACTTTATTTCCACATCAGAAAGAGGCTCAAGTCCCTTTCTAACCTTGACTGCAGTGTGCGGAGCATCCATGCGATGAGGCTGCATTGGGTTAAAAGAGAAGCAGCAGCAGCAGCAGCAGCGTGTTTCTCTGGTAGGTCCCAGAGCCTTATGTGTCATTGCAAGGCACACACCCCAATCTTTAGGCTTTTCCAAGGCATGGAAATTAGAGAACCAAGAAACCAGGAGGCTTCTGCCTATGCAAGGCTAAAACGCTGCAGATAGCATACACTGAGCTGCCACCTATTATCCTGAGTTGATTTAAAATAAACTGTAATCCAGGGATGAGAAATGAGCACCACAGGATGAGGCAAATCCTTCTCATGCAGGAAAATGGTGTTGTCATGCTGGACTACGAAAGAAGAAACACACTATCTCTTTGAGAGAGGACTTCTAATTTCTTGAGCAGTGTGGCTAAAAGAATCTTCTCAAGTGCACTTACATTAACAGGAGTTAATTAGAAGATTAGGCTGGGGCTGGCGTTCATGACCCCTTCAGACTATCTGTGCACACTCTTTAGTAACAAGAGCCTGGAAACAGGGAAGCACAGTGTTAGTTGGCATGGTTGCTGTGCTCCAAGGATCTCTTTTCCAAGAACCCAGCAGCCTGCTTTAGGCAGGCCTCTGATAGGATGGGAAGAGATTATAGGGACCAGAGACAGTGTAGTCCCAGTGCGTGTTGTTCAGGTTCATTTTTATCTTGCAGTGCCAAAGAGATTGGAGATGCAAAATACCTGCAAAATAAACCAATGTAAAAGTTCAATGACAACTAGCAAGCTTTCAACAGAATTCCAGAAACAAACTCAGAGAGCTTGATGCACAAATAATAAAGGAGAGCAAAGAAACCTGTGTTCTTATTTTATTTCCAGTCCTTTTGGTGTCCCGATATTCCAGCTTCTCCCGCTTACTGGCATGCGTTCTCTTCTTCCCTCTGTTTTGTTTCCACTTTGGATGACTGGCTAACTAGCTATTGAGCCAGCAGAGGGAAAAAACGGGTCAAAAACTGCAGATGTCTCAGTGTTTGTGCCCAGGGGACATCAGATAACAAGCTGTTACAGTCTGCCTGCAAATCCACTGGTTGGCTTGTTATTCTTGAGTGCCCGCATAAGGCCTCATTGATTCTAGTCTGGCATCATTCTCTTGACTCTGCAGTGCTTTGGGGGTGTCTGCAGCACAAATGCCTCATCCAGCACTCCTATGAGTCCCGGGAATTGTTTTGGGAGGGACCTCAGGTGCTATCTTCTCAGAGAAGACGCGAGATGACCCATTAGCTAGAGGATTCTACATGCTGCTGGAACACTGCCCCATACATTTATGCCTTTGCAAATCCTGCATCCTGCAGAAAGTGCTCCCGCGTTGGCAACGCAGGGAATGCGCTCACCAGGATAACTGAGAAAGCCTGCTTATGGCAAGGTAAACTACAGCACAAAGTCTCCTTGCCTGCTCTGTGACCACAGGGATCGCAAGCAAGAAAGCACATTCAGATTCAAATCACGATATATATAAAGTCTCACTAATTTAGACCCAAGAGACTTCAGGAGAGGGCAGAATTTGGCTTGCTGTGAGAAGGCAGTATCTGCATGTAAAATCACTGAAAAATGTCCAATAAGGCTACGTATACCGTATCCCCCAAAATGTGCTTCCCTGACCGAGGAATAGCTGCTATTCATGAACTGCATGGCTTAGAGCAGAATGAGGAGGTTGAGTAAAAGCAGCATGAAAAATGCTATTAACATGGTTTTAAAGAGCCCTTTAGACCCAGCCTTTGTGCAGATGGGTGAGCACGACTGGGCAGGGCAGGACCATGCAGCTCTTGTGCCCCTGTGAAAATCAGTTCCACTCAGCTGCAGGACAGCAGAGAGCCTTGTATCCCCTGCCATGCAGATGTCCCACTGCTCATCACCCAGCACAGTGCAGCGATGCTGTGAATCCTTGTCCCCAGCAAGCAAGGCAAACCAAGAGCTAGTGGGGCTTCTGCCCGTGGGGAGGTCTGGGAGCAAAGAGGGCTTGAAAAGTGGGCAAGGAGTAGTTCAAAAGGAGGCATCATGGCATTTTGAGCCTGTTACAGAGGATCAGGGCAGCTGGGTAGCCTTGGAGACAGAAATTGAAGGTGTGTTATGGGGATTTACATGCTGTTTTTGGAAGCCCTGTTTCAGTTTAAGATGATTAGCAGTATCTGTGAAAGCCCGCAGGAAACTGTCTCCTATGACTTTATAAAGGCATCAGACAAGGCGTAGCCCTCTTCTTTGAGCAGGAATTCCCTAGCCAGTGGCTGAAGAAACATGTTGCTTTTCTCCTTGCTAAGAGTAGACAGCTGCTGTGCTTGCTAGATTTGCATCCAGGCTGCATGGGAAGATTTGATTTAAGGCAAGGCTGGCTGATGACTCTTCGTGTGTAAAACTTCCAAACGGGGGGAGGGAGCAGCTGCAACTACAGTTTTCCACTGGAAAGTGAGAAAATAGGGATAATTTCCGTTTCTACAGCAATGTGAATAATTATCGAAAAGAAAATGGTTGATTGGCAGCTAGAAGAATTGTTCTTACTATGCACCAAAATGGGCCAGTAGCAGCAGCATAGATGAAATCCCTGGATGGAGGAGTTGACATCTAAGCGTTAAAACTCTCATTTTCATATTTGTTTGCTTTTCATTCCCCCTTTCTAAAAATTTACACACACTAACACCCCCAAAACAGTTTTTTCACAAGGTTTGCATGTGGACACCTCCTCTGTGATTCCCTGTTACTCCTACTTACATCTCAACAGCTGACTGAACAAGACTGCAAGCCATTCAGGCATTAAGCCTCTATTAAACCCTGCATCCACTTGTAGATTAAAAGCAACAATGCTCATTCTCAAGAAGATTTGAAAAAAAGCCATACTGAGCAGCTGACAGACTTCCCCATGAAGATGCTTTCACACAGAGCTAGTTTTCTGATGGTGCCTCAGAGAGGTGCGTCTAGCAATTTCTGTATATCCGGAGAACCAACAAATCCACAGCAATAGCCTTCTGATGTGTTAATAAAACACCAAGCCATTTCTGGAGCCATCCTCTGGCATACGAGTCTGTGCTTACTTCTTCGGATGTTGCCAGTGCTTCTGCTGACACCTGAAAGTAGGTTGGGCACCACATAACACCAGCTCAGCTGAGCTGCTTGACCACTACAGAAGAGAAGTCTGGTGATGCTCAGCTAGCCTAGCTAATCTGCTGAAATCCTCCCTAGCAGCTAAAACTGAAAATCAGAACATTCAAGCAGCCAAACCTAAAACATCACTGCAATTTGCTGCTGAGCCCATGGGCTCTCAGAAATAACGAATGTTAAAGAAAAAAAAAAAAAAAACCCTCTTCAGAGAGGAAGGTCACACAGATACCTTACGTGGCAGGTAATGCCTTCTGCAGCCAGTCTTCTCAGACTATTCTGGTCAGCGTGTGCTGGAGCAGAGCTCACGCCTATTCAAAGAAACAAAAGATGTCTCATCTTTCACTTTCTCCTTCTTCCACACTGCTGGGAATTACTGCTCTTCTCCATTCTGCTTCTCACGTGGTGAGAGTCATTTTTAATTTTTTAGTACAGTAAAAATAATGCAAAGCTTCATGAATGGAGCTGGCAAAATACAGAGCAGGGTTTTACTCTTCGTGCACAAAGACAAAATGGTAACATAATATTTAATCAGGGAGTGAAAGAAAGAGAAGTGAGTTCATTAACTTTTCCCTTGAGTGAAAACTCCTATTTTCATTTTTCTTTTATTTTTATTCAAATAGTTTGCAAGAGAACACCAGCCATATGCAAATGCATGTGTGCTCTCAGAACACAGCTTTCTTTTATATAGATGATCATGAACTGACTTCAATAAAAGGAAAGAGCCAGGATTTTTCCATAGAAATAACCCTCTCTATTACCCTCCAGTTATCTCTTCTACGTTCCTCAGAGCCTGTGTGTGCCAGTAGGTGGCTTTTGGGAGTATCAGACGATGTGGACCAAATGCTCTTACCCAGGTTTTCACCCGGGTTTTTACCCAGGACACAACCACGAAGCACAAACAGCACTAAAATGGCTCCACTATGGATGTATCCTGAAGGCTCTAGAGGAGCCTATGCTGCAGCATCTCTCCCAGATGAACCCTTATGGATGTTGCCTCTAGATATCTCCACTTGGACAGCATCGTGGTCGAACACAAGCTTTCAGAGAGCTGCAAAACAATTGAAGTTACATACATGTTTCCCACATCCCCTCCAAGACAATAAAAATGTACTCATCTCCTATCACCTGGAATTATTTCTCGATTCTTCCTGCTGTTGTTTCCTTTCTGAGAGCTGAGTTATCAGAAGCCACTAATTTATGAGGGGCAGTGCCTTCCTCAAAGACATTACCTCTGTCCAATCAGTATCTGAAAAACCACCAGGAACCTCTCAATGAATCTTTCTGGATTACATCCTAAGCAGCTGCTGATTCTTTCTGAGTAATAACAGAAGAGAAATCTGAGAGGAGAAACTGCAGCTGCTGCCACAGCAGAGAGAGCTTATTATGAGACGTTGAACTCTCTTGTTTTTACTCTTCTTTTTTTTTGTTGTTGTTTTGGTTTTGTGGGTTTGCTTTGTTGTTTTTTTTTTTTTTTTTTTTTTTTTTTTTTTCCCCACAAGTTGAAACGTATCCCTGTAATAAGGAGGTTCCCATGCAACTGCAGATGACTTCACCTATTTTGGTTAGCAACAAATTATAAAATGACCTTCTCAGTTTTGTCCCTTGTGGTGTTTCCATTGCCTTTGTATGTGAGTCAGATTTTGTGCTGGAGGTGCTGAACCATGATTTGAGCCATTTGCCACCAGTGCTTGCCTGTTTCCAATGCACGCTGGCTCAGGTCACCTAAATTTCCAGTGCCACATTGCACCATAATCAAAGATATCCTCTTACCTGTCTCTATGGTTAATGCATTTTGATACTAAATCTCTCAGAGCAGGGATCATATTGGATTTTTAGGTCCTATTATAATACAATAACCGATAACGGGGAACACTGTCTGCAGTAAAATATGATTCCCCAGGCAGCACTTAATGCAACCTTTCAGTCCTTAATTACTTGAGACAGAATCAGAGAGGAAAAAGGGAAAGCCCAGAATAAATGGAGCATCTGCTCCTCCGGCCCCCAGGAGGACACTGGAGCTGCCAGGACTGAGGCCCCCAGGGGGCTCCTCTTGCTCTGGATGCACAGCAGTGCTGCAGGCATGCTTCTATCCACCCTGCTGAGCAGGAACTTATTGTGTCATACTCGGGGCCAAAAGGTTCTGAGGTGAATATTCTCAGGGCAACCTAAGTCCAGTGCTACCAAGAAAGAAACTTCAGAAAAGCTCAAGTTTTTGAAAAGAATTACCAAAGCTCTTTGAGGATTGCAAAATGCTGCTTTCCATTTGCATTACAAAGACACGTGACACTGAGACTAAGAATTAAAAAAAAAAGAAGCAGAGTACCTGATATTGTAACATACATGAACCTCAGGTGGCTATGGGCAGTGGTGAAAGATGCTAGGTGGAAGTGAGGAGGTTTCCAGGCACGTGAAAGCTTCAAGAGGCTGGAACACTTCTGACTTCCTCCAACCTCCTTCTTCACTGCCAAACCCCTAAAAGAAATTAGATAAAAACCAAACAAATAAAAATAAAAGCTACTTGTGAGCAGACAGGTTTCTTACCCAGCATGCAGGACAGGGAAATTATTTTCCCTTTATCTATTCCAGGCCCTCCTCCAGAAGCAACACTCTTTTTCCCTCACTATGAGAGTTCAGTTAAGTACTTATCAAGCCCTTTCCAAATCTGGAAACACTGATGTGTCGTGGAAATACTTCTTTGTTCAGGGGTTACTGGGTGATTAATTGCAGTAGCTCCTCGAAGGACAACTTAATCTGCATTAGCAATTCACTTGCTTCTCAGTGCCACTGAGTGTGTTGGGAAGGTGGATGGAGAATTAGGAAGTTAAAATCATTTTTACTATTCTTATCTCTTCATGTGTCTTAAGCAACTTGCCTAAATGGCTGGCAAATATATACCGCTATGCAGTTGTTAAATATATTACAAAAACAAGTCAACAGAGAAACCTCAGGCTGATTTGGGCCTTTTAAAAACTTTCCCAAGCAACCAGCTAGACCATATCCTCCTAAGCAGCAGAGCCCCTAAACTATTCATCGATTTTAAAATTGTAGCTTTAACCAGCAACATGATTTTGCAAACAGTCCATTGTATGTTTTGGAACCAAAACTGCTCTGTGACACAGGCATGTTTCATTATTGGTTCAACAAGTCTCAATCCCATATGGCTTCAGTTACAGAGAACTCACTGGAGCCTTTCCTTTCTTGCACAAAAGCATCGTCAGCTAAACTCCAACAACCAAAGCTTTTTTTTTCAGGCATGTGCAAGGGGTGGAAAGAGCCTAATTGAATCTGATTTGATAGCTTCACCAGTTTTAGAAATTAGCATGGACTGCCATTTATTCTAGAACAAGTGTTGGGGGAAAAAATAAAACAAGAGGCCAGACTCTTAGCTAGTGCTAAGATTGTGGGATGGTGCAAGGGTAAACAGTGGGAGCTACAGATGGGCATGCAATGCTTCTACAGATCAGGAGCGAAGGTGAATGAAGGGTTTGATAAATCCATGCTCCTGATTTTGGAAGCTATGGGCAGTCGGT
Organism: Phasianus colchicus; assembly: GCF_987193195.1. Taxonomy (NCBI): domain Eukaryota; kingdom Metazoa; phylum Chordata; class Aves; order Galliformes; family Phasianidae; genus Phasianus; species Phasianus colchicus. The sequence continues at coordinate 94,055,288 of NC_143436.1, read as the reverse complement.
TCTGCTGGCTCCAGCACCAGTGGCTTTCCAGTGAGCAAAACCACCCCTTCATAGAGGCCAGTATGAAAATCACAGCAGTTCGAACATCCTCCTGCAGTTCATGGTTCTCAGCCAAAGCCCACTCAAGTCGACAGGAATCTTTTTGTTGACTTCAAAAGACACTGACTAGTCCATAATTTGTCATTAGATCCTTTGAGGATAATTAAAGCCATATTGTGTAGCAACAGAGGGTGGACATGGTTCCCTGAATGATACATTTTTCTATCATTTGCTTGGTTAGTAAGGCTGCTGATGATAAAAACACCAGTAGCAAGAACATCCATTTAGTCTGTGCTGTGAGCCTGCCAGTGGCTCTGGGGTGTTGGGTGATGCAAGGAATCATAGCCTTGCCTTGGCCTCAGCATCCCAAATATTCACAAAGGAAGAAGTCAAAATTTTCCCTGCCTTTGGTATATCTTCATTGCACTGTCCCCTTCTTTTCACCCACCACTGAAATCCAATGTCATTTCTCAAGCAGGAAGTGGTGTTTTGAGGAAGGGCAGTGGGAACCACACTATCTTGAGATCATACAAAACCTTTCCTGATGGGAAAATGAGATCTGAGAAGCGTCCTGTCTGCAAGCTCTGTGCCAGCAAGGTTTCACTCCATCTCCTTCTGTGGTAGGCTGTTCCAGTTGTTTGAAATTGCATCTGTGTTTAATCAGCCCATGTGCCCAGCTGCATGCTAAAATAATCCTTCTGGAAACCACTGAGATGGCTTTTCTTTATGAAATCTCATTACATGATAGGTAGTAGCAGCATCTATAATGCAGGTTGCGTTTATACTCAGCTCCTTATGAGGCTGCCGGACTTTAACTGGCCAGGCTGACATCTTCTGTGAGAGGTCTTGTCTCTGGCTAGTAGATTCTTCAGCCTTTTTTTACTACACGCTATTCAAATCTGGCTACCCTGGCCCTATTAACTCCCTCCTAGGTCCTTCTGTAGCACAACTGTAATGCTGATGTTCTTACAGCAGCTCCCACATTTTTACCACTAGCTCACTTCAGATGGGATGAGGTAGCCTGAATACTCACTCTGGGCTGACAAGGGACCAGCAGGTGAATACCCAAAGGGTCAAAGCAGGGCTCTTACCAACCTCCATCACCACAGAGTTCTGCACCCTGGAATTTCAAGACAGGTGCTGCAGAATAGGAGCAGCAGGTACCTGCAAATGCCTGGCTGAAGGATGTGCATGATATTCTTCATTTTGTAGATGCATTGCTTTTGCAACCCTTTATATTATTCTTTTAATATCTTGGTACTGGGGCATGCAAATGAAAGATGTCCAAAAGCTGCCTTCTCTAAAACCTTCTCAGAGGTGCCTCTGGAGCAGGAGGCTGAGCCAGGTGCCAGGGCAGTGCCTGGCAACAGGTGTGGGCATCCTTGGGAGGCTGTCTTGGGACAGTAGGGTGATGGAAATCCTGTCTCGGCTGCCTGTGAAACACCAGCTGAGATGGGGCCACCAGGTGTAGGCTCCCCAGGGGAGGTACTTGCACTGCAGAGCTGCTGGGGGAATGCATGGTGTGCCATGGCTCCAGGCAGGGTGTTGCCCACCTGGAGCAACCACAGCTCTCACCGAGTCAGCCCAGGTGTGTAGGCAGGTGGGGAGTGCTGGTCACTTCTCACTGTGACAGTGGATGCAGCTAGGACATGTATTTAAATTCAGACACCAAAAAGATCTCAGGGTTAGATAATACAGGTGTAGCTTCCAGTAGCAGAGATCACATGCCTGAGACCACTACCATTTATCAAACCTTGCAACAGGTAGCCCTGGTTTTAATATTTAAAACAACATTTCAAACCTTAGTTCTTCCTGCAGGCATGAAATAGCACACAGACAGAGGTTCCCAGCTGGCATGCCATCTCTTCCTCCTCTCTCTGCTTGTGTCACGACCAATCCTACTTACCACACCTAGCACTTTTGCCTCACACCTAGAAATGCTGGATGGGGTTTTACACTTATTAAAGAGCATCACAACAGATCTCACAGTCTATCAGAGCATGTGCTGCTCTTTATCTTGCAAGCCCATCTTCACTGCTGCATTGAGCAAAAAGGGCAATTCTCCTTCTGCAAACCAGATATTCCAATTTCAAACTTGTGTTGTTGTTTTTCTTTCCTGAGCTGCAGTTATTACAAGCTCTGTCTTTTCCAGGCGTGTTGTTGTGCTGGATCAGAAATAGCAATGCATGGCCACAGGTTGAGCCCTGTGTTTTGCTAACACTTTGGAAGACGATACCATCTGTGACACGATTCAGATCAGCGGTTAAGTGAAATTCAGCTGGCAGGGAGTTATTCACCAGATTAATGTTTCAGAAGTTCTCCTGCTCCCAAAATGATGCTTTGCTTTCCCTCTCCCTCTGTTTCTTTCCACATCTCGGTAGGCAGGCCCTGTCAGGTGTCAGAAGCAACTCATTAGCAGGCCTGGACAGGGCAGAAAATGCAGCCTTTGCTGCCAGAAACCCACAATAAACAGAGTGTGCATCCTCACCACTTCGAGTAAGGGCAGCATGCCATAGAGTTATTGCAAGGCACAGAGTGAGGGTCCTCCCACTGTACCCTGACACAGAGGACACCCTCAGCTCACATGCAGAGGGCAACATGGAAACTCCTTTCCTGGGCACCACATTTTGTCTATCTGGAGAACACCAGGATGAGTTGTCACATGCCTCTGAGATGTATCCCAATTGCACAAGTGAGAACAAATTGAAACCAGCTTGGATTTTAACACCATGGCAGTCATATAGCTTCCCACATGCAAAGGCTTTGTCTGGCTTACAAGCAGCCCAAGTAACCTCAATATGCATTTGTAGAGATGGGCTTTGCGGAGGTCCCCTCTGAGAGGGAAGTGCCATGTTTTTGGAGCTGTCCTGTAAAGAGCTCCCAGCCCTGGGAAACACCTAACCAGTGTAAACCATGTGATTCTGACATGGGAAATAAAATCCTGCAGCCCTGTCTCACAGTGGCAATCTTCTTCAGCATGGGTCTCTTCAAAGGTACTCCCTACAAAGCATGTGCTCAAAACCAAGCTCTCTGTCTCTTTGCCTGTTGGTCCAGGGTTCTCTCCAGTGGACAGTTTGGAGCCTCAGAGGTTCCTATGGTATCTTAGGGTTCTGCACTGCATCAGTCTTTCTCTGGGTAAAGCAGTTCTTTGTAACTGAGAGAATGGAGGTCAAAATAAATGAATTCTCATCACCATCACGTAGCTTCATAAGCTGCCCACTGCCGCGTTAATCGAGCATAATAATTAAGCAATAAAGGCAGTTGTTTCTGAAGTACTTTGAACATCATAAAATAGTTTTGATGGTTAAAATACAGAAGTGCTGGAAGCCATCACCATGACAGTGCTGAAGCTGAGATGCACGCTCCGGCAGCGAGATGCAGTAAATTCAGACACAGCAAGGATGGATCACTTTGGAATAAATAGTTGGGTAAAACAGAACATTTTTGAACCTGCACTTTGCTGTTTTCCTGTTGATTGGACACCGTGTCTGGTCACTCCAAGCAACAGAGTGACAAAGAGCTTAAACAATTATTTCCTTGAAACAATTTGGAAATGTACCTGCTCTTGCCATATACCTCATCCGGGAGGCAATTTTCCCCTGCCCTTCTCCACATCAGCCCGGAGTTCCTGTTAGAAAGATGTGGTAATACAGAGAGACATCAGCATCATTCACTGAATGAAAATACTGAAACAGCAAATGGTTTCTAAAAATAAAAATATAGTGAATATGTCTTTAGGTCTCTGAGGCATTATACGGTGACTAATCAGAGCAGTTTTCCTACGAAAAAGGGACAGAAGCAATAGAGATGGAATCAAATTTAATAGTACAAAATGCGAGGTCGTGCCCTGAGGGAGTAATAACGAGAATTTCTGCTACCAGCTGGGAGCTCATCAGTTGGAAGTGACAGAGGAGGAGAAAGACCTGCGTGCGCTAGCCGATCAAATGACTGCAAGCTGGCAATATCATGCAGATGTGAGAAAGAAAAATGTGAGCCTAAGACACATCAGATGAAGGATTTCTAATAGAACTTGGAAGATTTTAATACCATCACAGAAGTACAGAACATTCTACATCCACGTAGAAGATGAATTAATTTAAAATTGCTTTTTTTTCCCCTGCCTTTCTCTCTTAGGATGACCAGGGGAGGAGAGAGCTTTCTTCTACAAGAAGAGACTAAAAGGACTTGGTTTCTCAAAATTAGCAAAATACAGGCTGGGATGAGATATATTTGTTGCTTATAAATACCCCAGACAGAAGTGCCAAGAAGAGAGAAGATCTGTTTGAGTGAAGGGGCAGTGCTGGCACAAGCGAGTATAAACACGCCAGGAAAACATTTCAGCTGGAAATGAGAAAGAGGTCCTGGCTCTCCAAGAAGTACATTTCTTGGATTGCCTAGCAGGAGGTTTTATCGGAATGAAAACCCCAACTTGTTTTAATTCAGAATGAGTGCAGTTCCCTACAGATGCCATCCCTACCTCAAACAGCATGGGACTGGATGACATGACACAGAAGGTCCTTTCCATCCTATTTTCCATCATCCCCATGCGCTTATCTCATTCAACAACCTAAGTTTTCATACAGAGGTTGTTCTTTGAGCTGACAAAGCTACCTTATTTGACTGGTATTACTCACCCTAAGAACTCAACAGCAAAGACTTCATGCTGTCTCCAGGCTACTTTCTGGCCCATTTTATTGGGGAAATTGGTGAGCCCAGTCCCAAGCCCGTTTCTATTGAGTATGCCATGTCACTCAGGTTATACATCGCATCTCTGGGGAAACAGGCTGTATGGGAACTGTTGAGTCACAGACTGAACCACTGATTGATCACATAGGGAAAGGACTGGGTCAGCCCTGGAAGCACAGGTGAAGGCAATTCAGCTGTGTGATGGAACAGGGTGGAGCCTGGCTGCACCTCTCTTAGATCTCATTTAAGGGCTGACTGCCATTGGAGAAGGATGTCTGGTTGGAGATCCCTCCCTTATGGAATTTTTCCTCATGAGCCTAGATCTTCAGAGGTGGATAAGCATCCTTTTCCTGTTTGTCCTTTTACCATTTCACTCCTGTATTGCCTTTCCACTGCACTGATCTTTCTGTGACACAAGCTAAAGGCTCCAAGTCGTCCACTGCATTGTGACAAGCTCTGCTCCTGCCCACAATAGAGGGAGATCACTCCTCATCCACCTGCTACTGCAGTGGCATGCACAGACCTCATTCCTGCAATGCCAGGAGCAACATCAGCACATCATGGACAATTCTCTGTGTTGAGGAGCTACCTAACTAGAGATGGAGCCTGGAACAAAGTCATAGAGAAGGATGGAAAATTGAGAATTGCAAGCCTCAAGGAGAACAGTGAACAGGAACACCAATCCAACAGGTACTCTATGAAGTTTTAAAGTCATCTGAAGACTCAAAGTCCAGACCAGAAGCAAAAAATAAAGTGAACACGTACAGCAGGGGATCAGATAGTACAGGCTGAGTGAAATTAAGCATATGGCATTAAAAGTCTGTGTTTGAGATTATATAAATCATAATCGTTATGATCTGAAACTGCGAATCTCAGCCCTTTGGTAGTTTGCTGGATGACTCTTAAAACTGGTCTGTTCTGGCCAAACTACACAGAAATTTGTTCTTTCTCTGCCCGTAATAGGAGACTGGGAATCAACAAGTGATCTCAGAAAGTAGCTAGATACAAAGAACAAGATAAGGAAATGTTAAGTATATTTCTTTGGTTCCAGGCCTTAGTACATCAGCAATAACCTTCTTTAACCTTCTTCTCCCTAGCACATCGGCCATCAGGCTGCTACGCTGTTAGGGTGGTTGTTCTTTTCATGTAGCACTGTAACTTCATACAGCAATTTGTCACTACAGATAAAATGTCTTTGCCATCCCAGGCAGCTTGCAAACTGAAACAGGCATGGCACATAAACTCAACTGGAAGGTACAAGCTCAAGCACAGAGGCGCCTGGAGGAGAAAGAAGGGGGAGTGCTCCAGGAGGAAAGCTTTACAAAGGACTGCCAAGGAAGATGAGCAGTGAGAGTGCACCAAGCACAAGGGATGGAGTGCAAGCAAGGAGTGCATAGAAGGACATGACAAACATCCAGAGGAATGCAGGGGAAAGAGGATGGAGAGGAAGACTGAGGGAACTAACGGCCTTGTATACATTCCAGGGACGCTGAAAGGAGTCACCCAAGGGTGCTGTAGATCATGTAGGATGCCTGTAACATCCCACCCCAGAGCCGCTCCACTTCCTTCATATACACATGTACAAAGTGAGATGCTTCAAGGTGAAAAGCACCCATAAAAGGACTTACTATTCTGGGGCTTGAGAAGCTGTGGAGATCTTCATTCAGAAATGTGCCTGAATTTTGTTCCTTCATGGTACAGATGTCATTCAACTGTAGATCTGCATGAGTGTTTAAGTGCATATCTTTGTATTTAATGTGACTGGTTTTCTTGGGTTTGCAACAGCAGAGTCATGTTTGGATAGCGCATGCACAAAGCCCTTACTTTGAGCACAGCTACTGAACATATGTTTATTTCAGTTTTATAGTTCAGGCACCAAGCAAACCCTCAACAAATGCTGTCCTCAGAACTTGGCTGCACACCCAAGCCAGTCAAACTTTCCATGGAGTCAGAACCTCAGAAATCTCTCACCAAGAAAGAAACATTGGTTGCCTGAATTCATTTAAGTAGAGGAGGGGAAAAAAGAAAACACATTCATCAAGTTTGGTCTGGTCAGATGATACTGGCCAGAAACTCAGCCTTCCACTTTTGTTAGGTTTTACAACTTCACTGACCAGCTACGTCTTAGGTTGGGAACAATAGTAGGATGGAGATGAGAGGACCAAACCAATGCCTCGTTGTTGATGCTGTTCAACGGGAAGCCTGCTGTGCCCTTGGAGAGGCCCCAGCTCTCCAGGGAAGGATGGTTTTTGCTGTAAAGAGGGACAGAGCAGGGCTTCATTTTCAGGCAGGCTACATTTGAATTAGGCAGCACAGAGCAGATGTCCAAGAGACAGCTAGGAGGTGGGAACAAGGCAAGGCATGGGGAATGAGTCACCCACAGCCAAAGCCAAGCAAAGGCTGAATGCCGCAAGAAATCATATAAGGCAAGAGCAATGCAGAGAGAAAAAGAGAAGGGGTCATCCTTGCAGGGAAACATCCAGAGAGACAGAAGGAGGAGGGTCAGCAAAATCCTAAAACCACCAGATAGTAGAACATGAGAATGACTGCCCTTTACCAGGTGGGCATCCTGTAGCTAGCAGTGGCTCAGAAAAGACATTTAAGGAAAAAGTGCAGAAAAGCCAGGATGAGTGTCGTGTGACCTTCCCCTGAGGATTCTTCCAGCTCCTGGCAACCCAAGGCACTTGCAGCTTTCACAGTCTTCAGGGACCTCTTCTCTGAACCTAAATGCTGCTCAACCCCTCAATACTGCTGGCCTCTGTCATACCTGGCAGCAGCAAGCTCCACGGCCTGAGTGCATGCCAGGAGAAGGGAGGCAGGGAATGGACTGAGAAGGCTGGGAGTACAAAGAGACTTCTTTTGGGAGGGGACCTATGGCATCAGCCAATCAGTCAGCATTCTCAAAACAGCAAATTGAGGCCACATCACTGTGGTGCGTGCAACCCTCCAATCACTTGAAGAATCAAGTGTTAGTATTGCCTTCAGATGGACTGCCCCAAGGGTAACACTGTCAGAAGTGAAACTCTTTTTGAGGGAGAAAAATGCCAAGACCAATGACTTTCAGCACCAAAAAGTTTCTTTTTTTCCCTTTCAGAGACTCAAGGAGCCTGCAGTCCCTGCAAGGGCAGTTCTTCCCCAGGAGAAATGCTCCATCAGGCACTTTACAGCCCAGCTGGAGCTCCTTGCTGGTCACCGCTGTGCTGGAGAGACATAAACCTGTGCTGTGCTCCCTGAGCAAGAAGAGAGGAGAAAGGCTTTGTTTCCTGAAACGCTGGAGTATTTCTCTTTCCCTCCAGGAAAGGGGCAGCAAATGAATGTATTGTGACCATTAAAAGAAATAGGGAGAGGGGAGGGGGCAGGATTTAGGTTAGAAATGGAGCTGGTGTTTTATAACAAAGGAGGCTGCAAGGTACATGGCCACAGTGGGAAGGAAAAAAAAAAAAAAAAAAAAAAAGGAAGAAGAGAAAGAGAATGGAAAAAAAAAGAAGAAGAAAAAGAAAAGCATTCAAAGCCTTTACAGCATCCATCAAAGCAGTAACATTATTGCATGGTGGGTTTATAGCTCCCTTGCAGCTGCAGCAGCAGCTTTTCAGTCGGGCTATGCTTAAAACGAGGCCAGAGCTGGCTCCTTGCTGCTCCTCTGTGCATGGGCATTTCCCATCCCCTTGCAGCAACTGCAAAATTCATTTCACCCTTTAATTGGATTTCATGCAGCCACACAATGCATGGCACAGCATGGATGGTGCTGCTTGGGAGAGGGGTACACATCACCTACCTGGGGGGCAGGGGTACTGGGGATGAGGTTAAGCGGGGTGCCTGCAGACACCCTACTAGGTGGCTGCTGGGCTGGCAGCACAACTAATGCCCTATTTCTGGTGTCAGATTTCAGCAATACACAAGTCGCTTCCATTTCATCACACTCAAAAACGGCTGGGCTTAACTAGGTCACATTTCCTCACCATATCAGAGGCAAAGGTTTGCCTTGCTTGAATGATTTATGTGAGGCCCAGCCTTTGTATGGGGCAGAGATGCCAGCACCCTGCTGCAGGAGATGACTGAACCTCAGCCTCCAATGTCTAGGTGAAAGAAGAAAAGGTGAGCAGGCACTTTAGTGTAAACCCCAGTTTTCTTTGCCTCCTTCTATCAGCTGCTTTGATGGCACAACCCTCTGCCTCCCACTGCAGTCATCATCAGTCAGATATGGTGTTGATGGCTCCTGCACAGTGGGTTATGACTGCTAGCAGCTTCTTCAGGGAAAATACCCAGGGAGCCCTGAAAGCAACCTCAGGAGCTGCACATTGGTACCAGCTGGACCAACTCCTGGCTTCAACATGAGTTCTACCCACAGTTAGGCTGTCCTCATGGCACCCAAGATCTCAGTGCCTTGAGCCATCTCACCCCCCATGCTGATGTTAGGCTGCTTAAAAGCATCCACCCTCTTGCTAGGATTTTTTTCCATCAGGATCAAAAAATACCTTTTGATTTTTACTTATTTAAGAGGATAAGGCTTCAGGGAGACCTTATATTAGTCTATAAATACTTGAAGGGGGCCTGAAGAAAGACAGTGAGAGATACTTTATCAATGAGAGTAGTGACAGAACAAGGGGTGATGGCTTTAAACTAGAAGGGGAAAACTTAGATTAGATGTATGGAAGAAATTCTTCACTTAGAGGGCAGCCCAGCCCATGGCAGGGGGTTGGGGCTGGGTGGGCTGTGAGGTTCCTCCCAGCTCAAGCTTTTCTGTGATTCTATAAACTAACATGCTTATTTTTCAAACATCTCACCACAATCCTTCTTATGAAATTGGAAGAAGACAGAGTTCCCTGCCCCCTCTACATCCATCATTTCCTCTGCCTGTTTTTGCTCATTCTTCACCCATGTTACTTGCACAGTGCAACCCAGCCTGCAATTCACCTGCTTTTCTTACACAGCAGAGAGGTGGCATTGTCAGCCTTGCTTTTTTATCCCACTTTTCAGGCAGCCAGCCATTCTATTTCCTCTTGAGACATCTGCTGAGCAGATGTTTCCACTGAGCTGTGTCCAGTGACACCCATCCTCCCCCTGCCACCACACAGCCGGTCACAAGCCTGGCAAGGCACGGAGGCATCCTTCTGCACCGTGGTTGTCGACAGTGAGCTCCACCTGCCTGCTCACCTGCCATGGGTAGGTCCCACCAGGCACCCTTTCCTAAATAATTTCACACCATCTGCAAACCTTGCAGCTTCACTGCTTCCCCTAACTTTTGTGAGCCATTAATAAATACTGAGCCCCAGCAGCAGGCTCACAAGCTGCCAGCTTTGGCCCCTAGCAGCCCCTTCGCCCCCAGATCCCAGAGGGCCACAGCCCACACACGCTGCTTTGCAGGGCATGAGGAAGCACTGTGCTGGGCCTGCCACCTCAGTTCAGCAGTGTGCCACAGCCAGTGCTCCATGGGGCTGGAATTCCTGCCTCACCTCCCTAAGGAGGCACCCATTCAGTATGTTATTCCTCTAGTCCACAAGCTAGGGAAGGTATGCTTTATTCTTGCCTCTCAAGGGAAACAAGAGGAAAACTTTGCTCTGCAAGTCTCTGCTTTTAACAGGCCCCACAAAGCTGCAGGGCATGGTCTCCTGCCACTCTAAGCCATGCTGGGTCAGAGCATGGCTCTGCCGTGCACTTTGCACAGCCCACCATCCATTCAAAAAGGCTTGTCACTGCACAGGAAAAATCAGCCGCTCCTGCAGACTACACAGACTTGTTCAGCTGCTCACTTTGAGAGCTTAGCCACATAAAAAGGAACTCAGCACGCATGGTACATGACTTTAAAGCAATATGCTGTGGTCAAAAAAAGTCATTGTTGCTGGCATAAGCTGAGAGAGCTCTTCATAGCAGAGGTTACCCCGCCTAATTTCTACTTCTCATTCCCAAAGCTTTCAGCTAAAATGCTGCTAAGAACATCCCTTCTTTCCTCCTAACAATTGACCAAACCCAATTTCTGTCGATTTTCCAGAGAGATCCAGGCTGGAAGGTCAAGCACAGCTTGCAGAAGGGACAACTTGAGCAGGTGGGAGCAGGGGACTAGAGGGAAGATTGCCTGGCACAGCTGGTGCTTTCCATCTTAGGACAAAGAGCCAAGGGCAGAGGCAGCAGCTAAACCTGCCTTCCTTGGTGCATGAGGGACACAAAGGGCAGGTTTCCTGCTCACTATTTCTGTCTTCGTTCCACTTACTTTCAGCAACTGCCAACTCTGCTCACAGCCCCCCCTCTGCATCACTCACACACTTGATGCTACCTTTTGTACTGCTCACGATCCTCACCACAGCTCCCATCACTCCAGATGTATGTTCCACAAAGGGACTGTGCTCCAGGTTTTTTAAATGTCTTGAGAAAAGAGCGGCTATTCACAATGACTCTTGCTGATTTTCCTTCTGCATCCTGTTCATTTTTAAGCAGTACAGCTAGTAGAACTAAAATCTATATTAAAATATGCTAAACTACCACTTTCTGAAGGTAACTTCTTTGTTTAAAGTTCCCTATTGCTTTGATTTTTTTTTTCTGGGTAGAAAAAAAAGAGCTCTTGAGTGAAGGTTTATAGATACTGCGTTATTTCCACTATCACAGAACCACAAAATGACTCTGATTGGAAGGAATCTCAAAGCCCACTCAGTTCCAACCCCTAGCCACGGGCAGGGCTGCTCCCCTCCAGCTCAGGCTCCATCAAACACAGTCTTGAGTGCCTCCAGGGATGGGGCATCCACAGCTTCTCTGGGCAGCTGTGCCAGTATTTCACTGCACTCTGAGTAAAGAATTTCTTTCATAATCTGATCTACGTTTTTCCCCTTTTAATTTAAAGCCATCACCCCTTCTATCACTATTAGAACAAATAAAAAGTCACATGGTCTAATGTGACTTTTATGTCTCCTAATGCTCTCCTGTTCCCCCTTCGAGCACTGGAAGGCTGCAAAGAGGTCTCCCCAGAGCCTTCGCCAGGATGAACAAGCCCAAACTCAGCCTTTTTTCATAGGAAAGGTGCTCCAACTCTTTTTCATCACCCTTCTCTAGATCTGCTCCAACAGCTCCACATCTTTCCTGAGCTAGGGAACCACTACAAATTAAACAGCACTGAGAGAATGATTGACTCCTCCCTCCCACCCTCCCTCCCCAAATCAATTTGTAATGCAATGATACTCATTATTTCATGGTAAATCTTCTTGCTATTAGACACTACTATAAAATATTTCCAAGTCACATTCTCCCTTCATTGGTTAATGTTCATCAGACTACTACTCATCTTATCACAGACTTGGATGCACTGCTTGGAAAGAGTCATGCCTCCATCATGTGCCCCTTTTTGTGCTGGTAACTGCCTTACTCTGAGTCTGAACGGGACTGGTAGTGCCTTTCACAACATAGATTCATGGTATCGAGGTCCTCAGGGACTCAGCATAGCACACAGCTGTTTGTATAAAAATTAGAAACATGAAGAAGGGTAACCAACCAACCCTTCAGACAGCCAAGAGGTTTCACTTCAGTATTTCCAAAGTGAAGCATTCAGAACAATTTCTCATTCCCTTCTAAGCCAAAAATCTAAAATCCTCATAAACAGAATCAAGAAAATGAAAGAAAAGTTTTCTCCCCATTTTGTTTTGCCATTTGTTCTTTGTTTTCCAAAGATGCTCTCTGCCTTTACCGAGACCTGTCCCTTGCATGAAGACTCCCTTTAGCATGCACTAAGCTTCATGGAAAACTCTTTCCTGGACAGGGGAACCCAAGCAACTTGGATGGCTCTTCCACACACCACCCATGAGTTATTTCCATAAGTTATCCTATTCCAAATGCTTTGTAAGCTGCTACCTCCAGCCACAACCTGCAGCTGGCCAGGAATGCCTGTTAAGTTATAATGTGATGAAAAACACAGTAATAATAGCAGAGTGGCAAAGTCCTAGGCTGCAGCAAGGGAGGATAAGCCCAAATGCAGCAGGCAAGGACATAGAAATAAAGGGAAAGAAAGAAAAAAAAGGTGCTTACTCTTGGAAGGCCTCAGGTGGGCAAGGACTTCCAGCAAGATACCCCTTACCTCTACTACCAACTCTTAAATGAGGTCATAGAATCATAGAAGGTCTGGGAAGAGGTTGGTTCTGGCACCACCCCTTGTGGTCACATGGGTGCATTGCTTGCACCTGAGCTCCCTTAGGTTGGCCCTGCCTTCCCACCAGGTGCTCAATCACTTCTTCAAGCCTGACTTAGTATTTTTTGCTACAGATGCCTGAGGAGCACAGGTAAGTGTAGGTGTAGCTGTCTCCATGCTACATACAGAAGCATTCCCTCCTGCTCATGCTGGCACAGCACTCTCTTGTCCTCCCTACTGCCAGCATCTGAATTGCAAGTTCACAGCGCATCCAAATTTTCGTCTGCTCCTCACAGACCCCATGTCAGCATTTTTGCTATCACCCACTCACCAAGTATCTGTTTCAGATTAATTGGCCTGAAGATCAGGTAGCGTGCATTTGTCTGGATTATTTCCTGCCCAAGCTAACCTCGATAGATATAATTTTTTTAAAGGAAACATTTTGGCAGAGCATCAGAAAGGAAAACTCCCTGACGGTGCAATTATAGCTTAATGTGCAATAGCCATCCGGGAGACACAGGGAAAGCCCTGGCATTTGGGGCGGATGAAATGCAACTCACTGCTACATGAGGAAAAAAGGGTAAAAGATCCACTAGGGATGACTTTGCAATAGCCAGAGGTGAACGGGCACTGCGTGAACAAACAGCTCGCTTCCATCCCTGCCCTTGGTAGCATGAACGAGGCAGGCTGAGGGAGGGGATCGTGGGGATATGCACAGGCAGGGTGTGCCTCGTGGCTGTGAGCCGAGTGAGGAGAAGTCACCAGCTTGTCCTGACCCTGTGTTCAGTGGCACTGACGGAGGAACGGGGCGATTAATTCAAACTGATTGGCCAAAACTTTGCACTTCACATTGCTGTCACATATGATTAAGGCTGATCAGGTTGCTCACTGCAGATAAATCCTTGGACAGTCACAGCCCTGTTATCTGTCCCCGAGTTACCAGGGAGCAGCCTGTCTACTTGCAACCTGGACTATCCCTCGGATGGCTCTGACAAGTAGCTGGTGTGGAGGCATTTTAGCATACGGCTTCATTGGGACCCCGTTGCTGAAAACATCCCACCCCTCGGCCCCCCTTCACTGTATGCCAGTGGTCACGTAAGTCATACTGCATCACTTCCAGCCAGAGGCCATGCTTCACACGCAGGAAAAATGTCCTCTCCTAGCTGCAAGTTATTTGCAATCACTCCAAATTGTTCCACGAGCCTATCATGCAACTGATAGGGCTCTTCAAAATAGCTTTGAGAATAACGCCAGTGTGAGCGTTCAATTATATTTATTCACATTACTCCAAGAGATAGCTTGCTTTCGTGAGCATCTTTGTGGGCAGAACATTTTTTCAACTGAGTGTTTAGAAATAAAATGGGTCACAATCACTGAGGAAGACAGTCTGCATGTTTTATTCACAAGCACATTTTGTGAACGTTTATTGCTACATACGCCCAGCTCTAGTGAAGATGGACATCCCTAGTTCTTCTTCTCATTTTCTCTCTCTTTGTTCTTATTTTTATCTCCACATATTAACTGCAACCTATTGACATTTGCAGTTATCAGCCGGAAAGAAAAAAAAAAAAGCATGCAGGAAACTCTATGCAAAAGGAAAAGTTTATTTCCTCTTAAACCTTTTCCTTAAATTCAATTATGTTGCTCTCATCCACAACAAGCTAATGGCCACTTATGGAGCCCATATCAGATGCAGCCACGTAGTTTCTGCTGAGTAAAAATTTTCCTGGAAAAACACCACTTCATTTACTGGTGAGTCGCTCTGCTCAGCTTTGACAGGTTTCCACCAGCTATTGCTCAGGGCTGCCGTGATGAGGCCTTGGACTAGTCGTCATGCCAGCAACATCCTAGCCCCATGGTGGGCTGCAAGGGACAGTATTTTTGGTACTGCAGCCCTGGGAGATCTCCCAGCTTTTTGGTTTCCCTGTTCGCATGATGGGAGTAGGTGTTTTAGGGATAACTTCTTTTCAAGAACTCTTTGTTTAGCATTTCCAGAAGCAGCTCAATCTTACAGGGTTTCAGAACACTGAAACACTGGTCTGGGTCTCACCGTGATCAAACATCATTGTTTGGCTGTGCAGCCCAGCCAGCCTGCTTCTCAGGCAGCCTTGAGTGCCAGAAGGACATCACACAACCCCAGGGGACTGAGGAGGATCCTCTGTGCTACAGAGCACAGTCTTCCACTCTTGAAATACCATGAGCTCATTCCTGCACTGGGCTCAGCAGGAGAAAAGAGGCCAAGAAAATATGAAACAATGCAGGGAGGAGCAGAGCTTGTCAGTTAGGAGACAGGCCAGAGCTGGCCTCCTTTCCCCCAGAAGCCAACGCCAATATGAGGGATGGAGGAGTGAGGACAAAGTGCCCTGGAGGAAAAGGACAAAGGGGAGGAGTTGGGAGCCTTATATATCTTCTCTAAAGACTCCTCATTCCCTCTGCCCTAAAAAGATCAGCATAGAAAAGGAAAATGATTTAAAACAAAAACAAAACAAAAACTACGCAGCTCTAAGATAAAGATAAGTAATGGTTTCCCTGAAGGCAGAATAAAGAGCTTTGGTTAAGGAAAAATAAAAAGAAGAGAGAGGGAGAGAGAAGATGGAGGAGGAAAAAATAATGAAATAGCCCCCTGATTCTTTACTTTGCTATCTTGGGAAATGTTCATATTTGTGGGAACTTCTTTCAGTGCTGCTACTCTTGGAGTCAGCTGATGCTTGATATAGTGCACACGCGTGCAAGGACAGCTGTGTGGGAGGTGCTGGCTTTCTGCACCAGTGATGAGAAACACACAAACAGCTACAGGGATAGTGAAACCAACACCCCCAGATGGGACTGATCTTTTATCAGGTACAGTCAACAAAGGAGCTGTAAGGTGACCATCATATAGATGGCCACCACACCCCCATGGTGAGGCAGTGGGACCACGTGAGGGGTGGGCACCAATTGCCCACTCCCCCCTCCTGACCATCAAGGCCATCCCTTACTCCCTTCCCATGGGGTAAAAGGGCAGGAGGCTGATCAGCTGTCTCCTGCCATTAAAATCACAATTGCCATAGAATGGATTGGTTTGGAAGGGACCTCAAGCCCACCCAGCCCCAACCACCTGCTATGGGCAGGGCTGCCTCCCACCAGCTTAGGGTGCCCAGGGCCCCATCCAACCTGGCCTTGAATGCCTCTGGAAATGGGGCATCTACAGCTTCTCTAGTGCCTAAACATCCTCTGACTAAAATGCGTTCCTGCCTCCCCCTCCAGATGAAGGTCAGTGAGAAACAGATTACATGAGAAAATCCCAAAGGCCATGGCCTCCATGCAGGCACCAACAAATCTTTGTTAGCAAAGACCCACAGCTCATCGTTTAAGCTCCAAGTTATTATTTCCATTTTACAGGCAGGGAAGCCTGAGTAGAGCAAGCAAGGGTGTTTGCAAGCGAGCCCATGTGTTCTCCATTACCAACCATCACACTTCCTGGCTGCGGCATGACCTGACTGAAGCACTAAATAGCATCCAACATTTGTTCTCCTCGTACGCCCAGACCGACCAGTAGCAGGAAGCACAGTTGCAAACTCATGCAAACCTGGGAGGTCTGGGGGAGGGTTTGGGCCCCCAGGAGCACATGCTCAGACATCCAGAAAAGGAGCGCCAGACATGTTGCCTTTCTGCATGAAGGGATACACCTCCTATCAGGGGTACAACAGGGAATCAGCAGTGTTTATCCATGGCAAAGAGAAGGGTCACACTCAAACCAGAACCACTTCTTTGTGGAGCACCTATGAGTCTGGAAGGGGTCCAGAACTGGTTTGAAATTCCAGCCCCACTCAGAGCTGGAGACGCTGAATCCCAGTGAGCCAAGACTGCTTTCCAAAGTTTGTCTCCTCAGGAACACAATGATGCTTCATCATCCTTCTGCTTTGTTTGGGGGCTCCTTGAGGTTTGGACTAGATTACCCTCAAAGGGCCCCTTCCCGCCTTAATGAAACTGTGGTCCTGTGATTCTCCAGTTTGGAAGGAAGAGGCCGGAGCCAAAGCAAGAAAAGCTGCTCCTTCCAGCATAATCACTTTTATCCTCAGTGAATCTTTGAGGGAATTGTTCTTGGTTTCTGCCTAGAAAACAACATCCCTGCAGAGACACAGCTGCAGCCATGTTAACACAACTGGTCACCCAGAAACTTCTAAGGAAAAAATGGACCATTTCAGCTCACTTTACAAAGAGGATGCTGCCTCGCTTTTTGCTTTGAGTCTCAAAGCTGCAGTAGCAGAACGAGGGAGGGCTGTCAGTATACAAGTTTAGATTACCCCTTGAAGCAGAGGCCAGCTGATTTTAAGAAGAAACTAAAGAACTGTGGCCTTCCCACAGGCACCAGCAAGTCCCCATGCTCCACAACATATTTCAGTCCCCACAGCCACAGCCAGCCCAGACCTCAGCACACACATAATGTTTGAAATGACCTTTGCAACCTGAATCACCTGCTGAGGATATGAAGGGATGAACAGAAGAGATTTTCTCTGCTTGGGCAGCCTGGACATTTCTCTGTGGCACAGAGCCAGCTCGGAAGCAAAGGGAAGAACTGCACATCAGATTGAGTTAAAGGCCCCCTTTACTGGATTTGTGCCTTTCCCTGTGAAGGCAAAACCCCAGGTGACAGCAGGCTTGTGTAAAGAAATACACCACACAGTCAGCTTCCCTGGGCCAGGAGATTTCCAACACTTTTCACAAGAGCTGACATCTAGAGCACATAGGTCACTCCTAAACACATGGCATGCATTCACCCACATCCAGCCCTAGCTGCTGATCTTCCTGGCCATCAGAGCAAGCAGTGCACTCCAGCTCTGGCTTGCCACTCTCTTCCACATCCTCTAGGCCAACCACTTGCCTTCCCGTGTAGAACAGTTGGCTCCATCCATGCTCACGTGTTTCCTATCAACCTTCTGGTGCCTGCACCAATTTTCCACTAACACTGTGCTGGGTTTATGCCCAGAGGTCTCTTGGTCAGCAAGCCACCAGGGACCTGAAGCCATTGCTCTACTGCACCCAAGACACATTTGGCTCCAGTCTTTGGTCTGGCTGGGAATGTCTTACATGGAGCAAATGAAGCAGCAGAGCTGGAGGGGCTCCCACCATGCCAGCACCAGCTGCTGCCTCCTAGCTGAGCAGAGAAAAGAGCTTGCTGTGAAATAAAGCAACTCGCACAGACTTCATCTCCTTTAGATGCAACTCTGTCACACACACCACAAGAGATGAGAAGAGGGAAGAAAGTGATGGGAGCACCAGCACTACTGTACCAAGGAGGTGGGCTGCTAAGGAGACCTGGTGGCATAGGAGGTACAGCTGCTGGCCATCACTTTCTGCCTTGTTTCTCATCTTAGCAGAAAAGATTAAATAAAAAAGGCAAAAAAAAAAAAAGTGAATAGTACGTGTTTGGTTTAGGGCTCTAAACCCAGGGGCACCACAGGGCCTGGCCTTTCTTCCCCCAGCAAGGTCAAAGAAACACCCAAAAACAGAGCTCCTACATCACATCAGTGTTCCAGAAACAGGAACCCTTTCAGCTCTATCAGCACCCATTTATCCTGACTCAGCAGGGCTCCCAGCAAAACAGGAGTGCAGCTGGGGATCAGTTCAGATAAAGGAGTGGAATAGAGGCGCTTGGTGCTGCTCTCGTTGCTGTCCACCACTCCGGGATAGCTTGCGAGGTACGAAGACAGAAACCATTATTGCAGCACACGCTAAAACCGTAGAACAAACACATACTCTCAGTGCTGCCCCAGCACCTCTCCATGGGCTCCATCCTGTGCAGACTCACACTGAATAGCAGGAAGCCCCTATTGAAAAGCAGAACACAGATGGGAAAGCAGCTGAAAGCTGGCATGAGCTAATGCCCTTTCTCCAGGGCAGGGACCGTCCCCACGTGCAGCTCAGCTCAGCTCAGGCTCCTCACCACTTGCAAAAGCTACAGTGAGGCCATATCCTTCCTGGCCTTAGCAAACCAAGCAGCAGCAAGGTTTCCAGTGCTTGGTGTAGGGCAGGAAGGATTGCAGAAATTCCCACCACCTCCCCTTCCCCACTGTCACAGCCTGGGTGATTGTCCCCACCTCCACTGACAGGGTCCCCCTGCCATGAGCCCTGCCCTCCCAAAAGCCACAAATCTTTGCCAGTTCCCCAACATCTCTTCCAGTCACCCAAGTGCCCACATTGCATCACATTGCTGTATCCTGTTTGCCAGCTGCCACATGCGCATCCCGCCCCAAGCAGGCAGCAGCACGGTTCCCAGGGCCAACACATGCAGCAGGCCCAGGCAGGTTGGATGCAGCCGGTTGGGCTGGAAGAGGAGGCTGTTTGTGAGAGAGATCGTTGAGTTTTTTGTCATTGCAGCAATGATGGCAGAGATGCTGCACCTACCTGAGAAGGAACCCCAGCCACTGCCTATACAGCTCAGTGTGTCCTCTGGGGCTCTCTCTACAAGAAAGATGCTGAAGATCTGGAGTATGTCCAGAGAAGGGCCAATGGAGCTGTGAGAGGCCTGAAACACAATTCTTATGGGGAGTAGCTGAGGGAGCTGGAATTGTTCAGTCTGGAGAAGAGGAGGTTTGGGGAGCAGACCTTATCACTCTACAGCTGCCTGAATGGAGGCTGTGGTGTGGTGGGGATTGGTCTCTCCTCTCAGATAACAGCGATAGGATGAGAGGGAATGGCCTCAAATTGCAGCAGAGGAGGTTTAGGTTGAATATTAGGAAACATTTCTTCTCTGAAAGAGTGGTGAGGTGCTGGCACAGGCTGCCCAGGGAGGTGGTGAACTTACTGTCCCTGGAAGTATTCAAGAACCATGTAGATGTGGCACTGAGGGGTTTGGAGAGTGGGCTGGTGGTCAGACTGGATGACCTTAGTGGTCTTTTCCAGTCTTAAAGATTCTATGATTCTGGAGAAAGGAATGTAAGTGTGTGCTTGTGTGCCCGTGTAAGGAAGACAGAATGTCTATTTATACTCAACACTGTATAGACTACAGGAAGGGTGGCTGTAAACACACAGTCTTTAGTATTAATTTATTGCAGAGCACTCAGTGCCTCTGTGATTAAAAACGTACATGAAAGTATGAGTTGTATGTGGTTATCTGGGCACAGCTGGATGGCATGAAATGTTTATTGCACATATGCACTGACCAGGAGAGTAGGATGCTCACACAAGGAAGAGAGCTGCAAGGAAGTGATTCAATTACAGCATAAGTGTATACAACACAGCCACACAGTATAACATGTAAAAAGCATTTGTTTGTACAGATTTTATGCTTGAATCTGCATGCTCCCATGAGAAGCAAGGAGGAAATGATGAAAAGAGCACACATCTGCACATGTGAGATGGGGAAAGACCACGGATGCTCACGCTCCCAGAAAAGAATCGCGGCAGGGGTGCTATGCTGTGACTGCACGCATCAAAATTCCCTCTGAGCAAACCCCAGGAGCTTTATAATCTGGATTAGATTGGTGTTGCACCCAGCTGTCCCTCGGTGCAGCTGAGCACCGTAAATTTCCCAATCTTGACAGCTTGGGTTTGAAGCCTGATGCGCGGGATCTCTGGCACAATGCCTTCAGCTTTCTGAAGATGAAGCTTTTCAAGCAGCCACATTCAAACAGCATCAGCTCAAACAGCCAGCGTGCAGTGGTGTCTCATAAAGACAGCCAAGCCTGGTGCTGCTTTTAGCCTGATGTTCTTGTTCACTGAGATGGGGTTTTCTTTCCCTGGTTTGCACACAGGTGTTGTTTCACTGAAGTCTGCATTTTTCAGGGAGCTTTTCAAGAAACAAACAAACAAACAAACAAAAAACGAACATGACTGGGTTTGCTGCTAGAATTGCTGCTTTTGCTGTGTGGCTGCGATGCACGAGCATGCACGTGTGTATTCTGTAGACAAGAACATTGCTCCCTGCAGGCATGTGCCTGTGTGCAATAGGAGCTCAGAGCAGGGAGAGGATGCAGGGCAGTGGGGGAACGGTGGGGGGCAACCCATTGCTGCCTGCACAGTGCCTGGCTTTGTGCTCACCTTTCCTGCCACGAAGCAGCAAGGTCGCAGGAAGATGAAAAAGATCTCAGTGTCTGTGTAAGGAAAAAAAGAAGAAGGAAAATAAAGAAGAAAAAAAGCAGGGGGGTTGGGGGGGGTGAAGGAGAGGGAAGAGTCCAAGAGCAGACACAGCCATAATGCACAAAACCATTGTTTCCAGGTGCCCTCTTGTGGCCTTTTTGAGATTTCTCCTCGCATCCTGCCCAGCCATAGGAGCTCTTTACACAGCAGAAGAGAAAAACTAAGCTAGCAGTCTTTTGCAATCCAAATACTTAATGTACTTAAGCACATGTAACCTGCAGATTAATCCCCCTTTTTTTAAAAAAAAAGAAGAAAAAAAAGTGAGGAGCTACCAGGGGAGGATAGAGAAGGACAGCAGGAATAAGGCCAGCAGAGATTCACCTTCACAACCATGTTTCCTTATGGACACCAGCCAAGATCACTCTCCCTTATGCATAAGTAGGTATTTCAGAGACAGAAAGATGAAGGATTTCAGCCTAGACCAACTATTTAGAACACAACTAAGTAATCCTTGCATCGTTAAAAACAAAACCATGCCAATGTTTCTTCTCAGGGAAGCTGCTTTTGGCTGATCCACTGCCTGGACTGTGGCTCGTTTTCCAGCTCTCATGGCACAGTGCTGGATTTTCCAGTACTCCCTCTCTGTACAAGGAACAAAGCACTTATGGGACGAACTATTAGTGGTTGGGAAGAAAGAAAGATGAACTGTACAGCCCTGCACCACCTCTGCCCTTCCACTGTCGCTCGGTCTGGAATGCCTCCAAGCACTGCTCCTCTCATAAAGCCTTTGCCTTCCTGAAGAAAAGTCACCTCCCTGTGCACTGCGGGAAAGTTTGGGGCCTCCAGCAGGGAGGTTTGCCTCCTGTTGTGTAAGTGGCAGAACATGTCTGAGCAGCGACAAGATGGAAAAAGGAAACCTGGACATGCTTGTAGCAGAGTGTGAACAGACAGTAGTGACTGATGTCAGGCAGGGAAAAGGGCACAGAGCCCCAGCTGTGCCACACTTCCATTGCCCCACTAGGTGACAGCACCCACATGTGGTGTGCACACTTCCATTGCATCCAGTGTGATTCTGCCAGCATCTGTTGCCTCCACCTCTCACCTCTGAAGATGGCTGAGAGCACATTTTAGCAGCTTGGGCCAAGGACAAAGTTTTGTATGGGAGCTGCACAGTAGATAGAGGCTGAAACCTGCCATCCCTGCCTAGAGTACGCACCAGAAGCTGGCTAGTAGGTTCTGGGCTTAAACAAGGCATCCCTGTTGCCACTATATGGCCAGCCCACAAATTTCCCTTCACCCCTGATGAGACTAAGCAGTGACTCATTCCCTGAGTAGCAAAGGGCTAGCTGTCCTTTAAGCACGGGTCTGGATTTTGTGTCCCTTTCTCCTGCCATGCTGCTCACTACCTAAGGTAGAGAGGCCTTGGCTACCTCTGGGAGAGGGTAACCAAAATCCTACACCTTGTGCCATCCTCCCCTCCACCCCCAGCTCCAGGCTGCAGGCTGCAGGGAGTTCTCACTGTGGCCTTCTAGTATTGAAAGGGAGTTTATAAACACGAGGGAAACTAACTTTTTACACAGGGAGATAGTGATAGGACAAAGAGGAATAATTTTGAACTAAAGGAAAGGAGATTTAGATTAGATGTCAGGGGAAAGTTTTTTTGCTGAGTGAGTGATGAGGTGCTAGAACAAGTTGCCCAGAGAGGCTGTGGATGCCCCATCCCTGGAAGTGTTTAAGGCCAGGCTGGATGGGGCCCTGGGCAATCTGATCTAGTGCTTGATCTAATGACTGGCAACCCTGCCTGTGGCAGGGAGGTCAGAACTTGACGATCCTTGAGGTCTCTTCCAACCCAAGCCATTCTATGATTCTGTAACTCAGTGATTCATTAATTTCTGAACTGAAGACCAGGCATATTTCACAAGGGCATCAATCCTGGCCTACTCTGGTTTGTATCTACCAGTTTACCCTGTGGGTCTTTAAGTGCACTTTGGCTCTCCCAGGCAACAAACAGGACCCAAGGAGATGGCCACAAGTTGTACCAAAAGAGGTTTAGATTAGACATAAGGAAGAACTTTTTCTCTCAGAGAGTGGTAAGGCACTGGAATGGCCGCCCAAGGAGGTGATGGAGTCGCCATCCCTGGCAGTGTTCAAGAGGTGTCTGGATGAGGAGCTGTGAGATATGGTTTAGTGCTTGTGGTAGCAATGGTGATGGGAGGACGGTTGGACTAGATGATCTTGCAGGTTATTTCCAACCTTGTGATTCTATGATTTTGCCTATGCTACTACATGGCAGAGATCCATGGGCTGATTTCAGGAATGGTAGCCACACAGCTTTGCAGACAAATGTCCGCTTCCAAGACTGCTACATGAGAACAGCTGATTGCCCCTCGTGTGCTTTATGCTGAGAGAAAACGCAGAGCAGCCAGATCCAGCGTGAGAGATTGGGCAAGTCTGTCAGGCTCATGCCACTGTGGCTGTCCCCAGCTTCAGTCTATAGATGACCTGTGCTTTCTGCAGTGCTGGGCCAAGCTGTAGCCATCCCCCAGAAAAGCATCATCTGTATCATTTATTTCATCCCATGTAGCTACTGCAGTTTTTTGTGTGTGTTTTTTTTTTTAATATCTTGGAGAAGCAGAGCTTTTGTTTCTCATCTGATCAGTCTAGGCCTGTAAACCATTCTTCTGACCTGTTTTTTATAAGGGCTTTGGAAGCATCTGTCCTTAAAAGCTTCCGGAGAGGGAAAGGACTAACAGTTCTCACTACTATCATATGCACACGTCTGTTGAGTCAGTTGAGACAGCTGCTTTGGTGCCCAATAGACGCAGTGCAGTTTTTCATCTCTAGATAAGACATCAAGGCTGTACTTGCCTCAGATGCTCTGTCACTGTTCTTCTCTAGCACAGATGCTTTGAGAGAAAGGGAACTCACTGGCTTCTTCCTTGGCTGCCATTTTGAAATGCCTCTCTTTTTGACATCCCCTCTAACCCTGGCATCACCTGTGGCACTTCAGCAGTTTGGTGGCTTTTCTAAAGCTAAACTCCTTTTCCTTACATGGTCTTCCAGCACCCAGCACCCTTCTTCTCTACCCCAGGCCAACCCATTGCCCTAAACTAACAGAAACACTAGCTTATTGAACTGACCTTTCTTCAGAGGACCTTTGATTGCATGCAGTTCTTCCAACATGCAGAATTTCCAGTGCTGGGCCTAAAGGCTCCTTTCAAGTCACTTTCTGTACAGACACATTTCCTTCCTTCCAATGTTTTTTTAAAGACTTTATTTTGCTCAGTTCCCCTTTGCGGTGGCTGGCTTTTGGTTAAGATCTTCTTTTTTAAATAGCTAAAACAAAAACAGTCTATAGAAACCATAAGCTTAGCAAAAGGGCGTCAGAGGTTTTCTGTTTGAATTTTGGGTCTGAGATATGGGCATTTCCCCTGCAGTAGGAACCACATCCTCATTTGGTGATTTGTCTGAACTGGCTACTGAAATCACAGTGAAGCCACATAAAATCGATGATTTAGCACCAAGGGCGCCTGCAGCATGTCTGCCTTGCAATAACCCCAAGCCTTGCATGCCCATCAGCTGCAGAGCCCGCAGCCATACAGCCATTCTTAGAGACACAGCTCCCTCAGGTGGTTTGCTGAGCAGTTGTAACACCTCCAAGAGACTGGAAATGGAATAAAGCACAGCTGCAGTGATGCAACGTAGAAATTCATTAACAGAGCTTCACACCTCTATTTCATTCTCTTTCTTGATAGGAATCATCACCTCACATCTAGCAGAGGAAGAGGGATGTGTCTGAGCTGGGCAGTCAACCACAGAAGTCCTAGCCTGTCCCAGCAGGTGTAGCATTCAGCAGCTTAGCATTCAGAGGCTTAGGCATCCCACCTCACTAGGGAGCAGGAGGCTCAGGTATACACATTAGGCTGCCCACAAGCTATTTGGTTTCTGAGTTGTCACTTGTACCCCCTGTGCCTGCTCACCTACCCTAGGACACCAAGAAGGGCTTGGAGTGAAAGTAGGTATTTGTGTGGGAGGGCAGCAGTATGAAATGCCTTCCTTCTCTTAGAATACAGGCAGAGAAAGTGTGTGGGAAATGCGGCCAACGGGTGGTGCTGCTGCATGGAGGGCTTCTTTGTTGTTGGGTTCTCATCTTCCTGCTACCTTAAAACCTGCATTTCAGAGGCACTGGAGACAGGCACTATCTAACAATATCACCCAGAACAAAGGCACATGAGGTAATAGGGTGATATTGAGGCTGATGCAACAGCAGGCAGAAACCAAACATCAACTTGAGGCATTTCTCTGTCCTCTTTTTGTCCACATCTCTGACATCCCACTTGCATAGCCAGCACTTGCAAGTAGTATTTGCAGAGCTTTGCCTGCCAAGCTGAGCTTTGCTCTGACCTATCATCCATGGCACGTGCCACAGAGGACTACAGTTTGAAAGTCAAATTCAGCATTTCTTGAGCCTGCTGCAAGGTTTCAGCACAGCTGAAGCATAGAAGCCTTATTTAACAGAATAGAGAAGAGGGCTGATGGGCAAGACAGTCCCAGCTGAGGTTGATCTCCATATCAAAGCCTGAGGATTTGATGCAGACTATGAGGGATGCCTTTTCCCTCATGGCATTATTTTTAAAAGCATGCCAAAAAAAGACATTTATTAGCCCCAGCCTCCTACTTGACATTTTACAGGCTCAAAATTTTATTTTAGGATTGAAATTATTTGACTGGGTCCAGTCCCACCTGTACTAGAAGCAGGAGCCCCCTGGCAATTGCCAAGGTCTCACATACACTACCACAAAGCCTAGGTTTAGGCAGCAAGTGGTGCTCATGTCAAGCAGCCTAAAATAGGGATTGGATGTACAAGGGCCAGCCACTACTTTTCTGGGTGCCTATTCAGACTACATAGCTGGTGAGCACTGCAGGATCACAACACAATAACCACCCTGCTCTGAGCATGGAGTTGCACTTTCCTCCCATACTTTCAGTACCAGTTCCTGTTCTCCAACACCAGCCAAAGCTGACACCTGGAAAGCACATACTGCATCTCTCATGCCAGGGAGGACAGACCAGTGTAATTGCAGAGTGCAGCTCTGCACATCAGCACTCTCGTCTCATCCTTCATAGGAAGAATGGAGAAAAACTCTTTATCTGCTGTGATTCACAACCAGGGAAGGCTACAGCAAGCATCAGAGCTGAGCACTTCCTGTTATTTCTTAGGTCTTGATGTCAGCTATTTTCCAGAACTGATATGTTCTCTGCAGCACAAAAACCTAAGATGCGAATGCTCTGTGACATATGTTCAGAAAAAAAATGGCTGACTTTTCTCAGAGACATCAAGCAGAATTTGGGAATGTACAAATATCCTGTTACAGTACATTGAAACAAACATAAGACATCATAAAAGCAGTAGTGACTACTAAAGAAAAGGTGACAGAAGCTAACGTAAGTATTGCCCTGATGAGACTCCCATTGTACTGTATATGTATATGTATAATGTATCCCATTGAGGTACTGCATGCTCATAGTCCTACGTCTCTACCTGTGCTGTATTTTCATGCAACTCCACCCAACAAGCCAACATTCAGCTCTTTTTTACTCAGCTCGAAGTCCCTTGGCACCTAACAGAGAGGTTTAGCTGGAAAGCGATGGAACAAGAGCCTGACATCCCAGAGGAGACTTTGGTGGACTGCAGCAAGGCCAAAGGCACCCACAGTTGCAGCAACAAAATGAAGGGCAGCACTGAGATGTGAGCCATTTTACTTGAACCCACTGTGGTGTGGTTTGGTGCAGCCTTGTCTCCAGGACAGGAACCACGCATCCAGCACCTCTCTTGGCAAAGTGTTCCAGTGCCTCACCACCCTTACTGTAAAAAAAAAAAAAATTCTTCCTTATGTCCAGTCTAAAATTCCCCTCTTTTAGTTTGAAACCATTTCCCCTTGTCCTGTCACCACAGACCCTGCTAAAGACTCTGTCCCCTTCCTTCTTACCACCTCCCTTTAGATGTTGAAAGGCTGCTCTCAAGTCTCCCCAGAACCTTCTCTTCTCCAGGCTGAACAGCCCCAGCTCTATCAGCCTGTCCTTGTAGGAGGAGTGTTTCACCCCTGGGATCCTTTTTGTGGCTCTCCTCTAGACATACTCCAAGAGATCTTGTACAGAGGACTCCACATCTGGATGCAGGACTCCAGCTGAGGTGTCACCCAAGCAGAGTAGCAGGATCACATCCCTCAACCTGTTGGCCATATTTCTCTTGATGCAGCCCAGAAGGGTCATAGTATGGTCTGGTGCCTTATTGGCTTTATGGGTATCTTGCAGCCAAGAGCTGAAAAGCTTCTTGCCTTCCACTCACAAGAGTTAGCTTCCTGCTGCAGTCCCTTGCCTAAAGAACCAATGTACACTACTACTGGGCCAGCATGCCCTCACACTGCCTCAGCTGCCCCAGTGCATGGTGCTGTAGCAAGTGCCACCTCAATATCAGCCCCAGGGAGAGGAGGGCAGCAGTGGAGAGAGTTTTATGGTCTAAGGGTACAGAACAGGGAACACTGCCCACACTTAGGCTGAATGCAGTACCATGGCTCTCTGTGCTGAGGAAGCAAATGAGGATTTGAAACCAAACCCTGCAGCACCCATGTCTGCTTCAGCTAGGATCACAGCACAGAGAATTTCCCTGCCTACTAATCCAGAAACCAGCAAGAGGAATCAGGCAGAGGACTCAGGCTAGCAGGGTACCTCAAGGAGAGGTCAACTGCAGAGCAGGAGCAGAGCTACAGCACAGGCACCAGGCTCCAAGAGCAGCTAGCAGCATTTTGCTGCCTACCAGGCAGCTGCCAGCACAGTGGTTTGGCTGTGCCCCAGGCTCTGCACAATCATCCCCATGGGCTGAAAAAAAGACACCAGAGATAAGGAACAGTCACAGATACCTACAAAGTAACTAGAGGAAACAGGTCCCTGGGCCTAGCCAACATGATAGAAGCTGAGCGAGTCTCACGGGGAAGGAGCATCTCAAAAGCACTGCTGCAGTTCTGTTAAGCCTATGGCACAGAAGGCACGGTGGCAGTGATGTCATAAGAAGAACCAATACATAACAGGAAGCCCTGGATGGTACTGTGACACCTCCTGCATCCAAGGTCTTGTGACTCATAGACCGGAGCGTTTTTCCTGTCTTCTCTGTAGCAAAGGGCGATTTCAAAGGGATGCCAACAAAGGTATGAGCTTGAAGCCCTTGCCACCAACTCTTATCTTTATTCATTTGCTACAGGTACATAGCTTATATTACTAAGTAAACCATGAAATATTTACATAAAATGCAATTTCAAGTAGTAAAAACCCTAAAACAAGCTGCAGAAAGCTAAGCCAAGAACAAGCAACCTTCCCATCATTGTGCCCCCTCTGGAGCTCAAGCAAAGTGACCGAGCTCTGGAAGAGGCAGAGATCCCCTTCTCTCCCCCAACAAGTTACTTCTCCACCCTCATTCCAGAAGAGGAAAACAATCACATTTCTGAGGAGAAACAAAAGGAAGTCTATTTAACTGCCATGGCACAAGCAGGAGAGTTATCTCAGAGAGGCATACTGCACATCCTCCTGCCTATTGCAACAAAATGCTGTCTGGACATCTTGTGCTCTAGCAGCTCTCCCCTTCTCCACCTTTGAAGACTTTTACACCAGATGGATCAGTTTATCCAGTCAGACATTGCTCGAAGAAAGCATGCCCTCTCTCAGCTCCTCAGCTGTCTGAGGGAGGCAGTTGTGAATGTTCTCAGGGGCCAGAGGAGCAAGGGGTGTTTGTCTGGAACATGGAGAGTGATGCAGGAATAGTTACTGCACTTGAGGTATGCATCTCCGCCTTTGGGAGAGTGAGGCCTCTCAGCAGTTTTCTGTAATCACCTGGTATGCACCAGCAATCATGAGGTGCTTACCAGCAAAATCAGGGAGCTTGGTCACTTATCATCAGACAGGTGGCCTGGTGATGGAAACTACGTCAATTCAGACGACAGCACTGTTAAGGAGGCTGCTTGGCAGTTTGAAATACTACTTCTAGGAGTCAGTGTATACCAGACCTGTTCTGTGACAAAAGAAAAAAGCTACCTGACTAGCCAAACAGATCTATAGGGAAAACTGTTTCATTTTACTTGCCAGTGAAGAAGCACAGGAACTGAGCTGAAGCAGGAAAAAAAAAAAAAGATATACTCCTTTCCGCTTACATTCTTCAAGTCCATCACATCTCCCTTCTGTTTATTGTCCTCTGTTGGACAGCACCAGTTCTTCCAGCATCAGACCAGTTATTAATTGTATACAGATTATTGTTCTTTTTAAGAGATCATGCATCTGATGTCAAAACCAGAGGGCTGTTCTAATACACAGCTAGAGAATGGAAAGCTATGTGATAAAGCAGGTAAGATCCACAAGCCCACAATGTCTCAGTAAGGCTCTCACTTTTTGGAAAGCAAGACAACAACAACATGCAGTGAAAACAAGTGAACCACAGAAGGACGCAGGTGTCAGTACTCTATACCTTAGTATAGAGTCACTTGAAGAAAAAAGGCTCCAGATCTCATCTTCAGTCTCCTCCACTGTGTCTCTTTTACTCCAGTTACTTGATGCTCTCCCTAATCTTCTGCAGCTCCATAGCTGAGTGCTACACAAGCCTGGGTGGGAGGAGTTCCTGACCACTGTAAACTTTCTTCTTGCATAAGAGCCCTCCATTCCCCAGGACAGGCACTCAGTGCCTCTCTCTCAGCTGGCTCGGGGCCTGCAGGTGGGTACGTGGCTTAGGCTGTGGAGGCACTGCTCGCTGCTGTGCATGTGGCTGTGGAGGAGGATTCTGCTGCACACAGGTCTGCTGGGGGGTAGGGTTGGATGGTGGTTGAGGGAGCTTCCTCATTGCCATCTCTTTGTCCACCTGGTGGATCTGCATCCTTTCCTCATCTGCAACAAGAGGAGGCCCCAGCAGTCAAGCACCTACTTACACATCTAAGCAGGAGGCAATGTACTTACTGAAATCCAACAGCAAGGGAAAAGAGTTTGGACCATGGAATTAAAGAGTATATATATATATATAATATACACTGGTCTTACCTGCAAGGGCACTGTCACTTTCAGGTTGTCCTGCAAACAACTAGAGTCACTGTCACCCACACGCTCAGGCAGCTCTCAGAGTTTTGCAGCAGCCCCAAAGCTGAGGTCAATACACCTGAAGACACTACTGTCTTCTCTGGTCACTGATAGACACTCTCAGCCTGAACTTCTGTCCTTGTTTGGACAGTCTCTACTCAGAGGGCAGTGAGGCACTGGCACAGGCTGCCCAGAGAATTTGTGGTACCTCATCCAAAGAGGGACTCAAATCCAGGTTGGATGGGCCCTGGGCAGCCTGAGCTGGTGGGAGGCAGCCCTGCCCATGGCAGGGAGTTTGGACTGAGTAGGATTTAAGATCCCCCTCCAACCCCAGATGTTTTGTGATCCTATTAAATGGGTCACACCCACAAGCAGCAACACAAAAGCTCTGCCACTGTCTGTCATGAAGGTTTCCAGGGACCTGGAAGTTGCCAGCATGACTTTTCCAGTAGGTAGAATTAAATGCATGCCATCTTACTCTTGATCATTAACTCATCATTTGTGATATGTCAGTCATTTTAGCTTAGGATTGAGAAGTTTACCTTAAGGTGCTGAAATAACCTTACCAAGCTGTTTCAAAGAGGCCAGCCACCTTATTTTAGTTCTTATAATCCCAGATTTCTCTCTTTTCTTTAATCCAGACCCAAAAACCAAGGAGGTACTGTCACTGCACTGAATGGGATGAACTACTCCCTTAACAAAGAACATCAAGAACAGCTGTAATGTAAGGCAGAATTCTAGTGGCTTTGCTCACACTGGCATTTTGCTCATGAGATGTGCCAAGTCTTCTAAGACAACATCCCATGGTTGCACTCTTACGAGCTCTCCTAGAGGACAGGAAGAACACTTGCCTAGTCTTTGTGGTGATGCTTCAGGGGAAAATGAGGGAATGATGAGTTAGCCATACTGAAGTTCTATCCTCAGCCATGGGAAGCATCATGCTAACCTTTGTTGTCAGACTGACCACAGGCACCTTTAAGGTATCAGCTGGAATTTCTCTCAAACATCACCCTTTTTACTTTGACAAATACTGTTGTGCAAAGTAATGTCTTCTCACATTTTGTGTGTTCAAACACACACAGAGCCTAGATGC
Organism: Phasianus colchicus; assembly: GCF_987193195.1. Taxonomy (NCBI): domain Eukaryota; kingdom Metazoa; phylum Chordata; class Aves; order Galliformes; family Phasianidae; genus Phasianus; species Phasianus colchicus. The sequence goes on along the minus strand of NC_143436.1, from coordinate 94,024,191 downwards.
TGCTGAAGATCATACAGCAAGTCTGACAAGTATGTGGGTGTAAGACTTGGAAACAAGCCTTTAATACCAACATGCTGCCCTGGCTGTAGGGTGATCTTCCCTCATACTTGAGTTTCCTCTTCTGAGTGGGCCAGCCAATTCTTCGTGAGTGACAACTCAGCACCCTCTGCACACCCAAACTAGGGGCAATAAGCAAGCTGCCAGTCCCAGGCAACAACTCTATCAAGAGAGAGCCTGCACTGAGAGGTAACCCTGGCAGCATATTTTCCTGAAGAGGCTTGAATTCTGGACAACAGATGAGAACTCTGCCCATAAGCTTTTTAAATGTCCAGCTTGATATGCCTCCAACAATGTTGTTTCGCAGAGAGAAAAAGCACCAAGAGATGCCTGAGGAAACCCCCTGAAAAGGGGAGTTCTTGCCCTCTCCTTACATACAGTGTTTCTAAAGGTGACTAAGTGTCAGAGATCCTAGTCTTATACTATATAGATTTACTTAAAAAAATCTAACAGATATTTAATTGTATATTTAGCCCCATGGATGTTCATGACAGGTGGCCTTGGCCAATGATTAGAGCAGCTGTTCTTCCTACATAAACAGAAGGGCTTGAGAACGAAAAGCCTTTTGTTCAAAGTATGTCTGAAACCAAAACTGACAATAGCAGCTGATGCACTGAGATTCACTACGTGCCAAAGATGAGCTCTTGCTCCTACCCACAGGGAAGCTGTCAAGAAAAGCCTCTAAGGTTTTAGGTGGCTGGAGAAAACTTAAAACCTTTGAATACTTACCATCATCTTCAAGCCTATCTGCTTTTTTCTTCTTGATGCAATAAATAAGCAAAATCACAAAGACGACAAAGAATACTGCACCTCCTGCTATGCATGAGATGAGATAGAGGTTCAGCTGGCCTAGTTGAGAGAATAAAGAGGAAGTTAAAGGAAAAGAAATAGCTTGTATAACACCAACCTAGAATTTTGTATCTTTCTGCCATTGAAATGAAAGCAGCACTAGTTAGAGAACCCACCCCTCTGCCCTTTCTCTGTACACAGAAAAAAGTTACTGGTCCTCACTGCAGCATGGAACAGTGTGGAAGAACACTACAAAAACTTTCTTAGAAGAAAATCAAAACCAGGGCACTCGCACATGTTAGCTCCTCTTAAATTAGCACAAGTGGTCTGCTCCTACAATAGACCTTTTTAAGGATTAAAAAGTGTCCAGGTAGTGCTCAGCACCTAACAGAAATAAACTTTAAGTACTTCACCTGAGCTGCAGACATAGAGTGGCTTGCCTCATATCATTTTAGTACTTCCACTTCAGTTTTTGGCTCTATGCAAATTAGAAATAGCAGAAACAAAAATAGAAGTATCCCCACAGCCTTAAAACAAGATTTTGATTTGTTTGGTGAGCAAAGATTTATGCAAGCACTCTGTATTAGGCCAGTTAAGTTTTGCCAGGTTTACTTCTTCAACACCTCCTGCTTAGGTGTTCATGGCTGAGCACAGGTGCTGTGGAGCTCAACCCCACAGAAGGCAGTCATTCCTTTGCTTCCTGAAACAAAGCTCCAGAGAAGGAGACTCTGCTGGTGCCACCTCAGCATTCACACAAAGGGCAAGAGTCACCAGATGTATGTCTACAGTACGTCATCAGCCTGGGCTGCTCCCTGAGAGTAAATGGAAACAAGTGTACTCAGCAACCTAGCTCTTTGCAGTGCAACACCAACAGCTGAAGCAAGTGCTGTGTGTTTTGCCATTCCAATACTTGCTTCTCCCAGCTGACCATATGGTGAGCTCTGGCAGACTCAGGACTGTACAAAGGCTTTGACAAGCTCGATCCCATCTTAAGCTGTCTTGTCCGCTAGAGATCAATACGCAAGATGACAGATAAAACTTGAAATGAGTAAGGAAATCCAAGGAACACTTGAACTATGCTCATCTGAGTCACAGTCACAAGGCTTAGCTAACTTTTTCCTGATTTCCAGGCAGCCTGCTTCCAGATCAACTCCACAGATAGACACAACTATGTGAAGTGCTGTAGCTGAGTCCTAGCTGATTCTGGAAAAAGTGGACTTCTTACCTGGACACTTGATTTCCTTCTCAGTTGTTTTTTTGCTGACTTGGTTCTTAACAGTACATCTGTATCTCCCACTGTGTTGAGTAGTAAATTCCACCTCTGTTACATTCGTTTGGGATTTATTGATTTTACCTTGAGTCAATTCTATTGTAAACACTTGGTCCTCAGTCTTCTTCACTGTACATTTCACATATAGTGTTTTATTAATGCATTCAGCATTGAGGATTGGCTGAGGGACAGGCTCTGAAAAAAGATAAGGGACAGACAGATCTGATGATGTTTCTCCTTTTGAAAATCTCATTGTGAAGCAGAGCAGGGAATTGCAGTGACAGAGTAGCACTAGCTAATGAGACCAGAGAAGAATAAGAACAAGTCAGACTTCCACTGTAGAAGCAACACAGCAGTTATAAAGAAAATGCCATCCATTAGCCTACATTTTCATCCTAACGTACTTTTGATCCTTTTGTCTCTTTCCATTCTCTCCTCAATTCCCTAGAAGGTGTTTCTTCCTCAGACAAAGTGAAATTGTTTGTGCCAGCAAGAGTAACTACACTGTATGTCCTCCAGAACCCATTGTCACCACAGCATTGCCATGATTTGAAATCTGATTTTTACCCCCCTTTCTGCTTCTGAATAGAAATATCTGTAGTTAACATCATAAGGGCATTTGACTTTCAGCTAGTTAACCATACTAAGCACAACCTGAAGGTATAGAATCATAGAATCATTAAGGTTATAAAAATATCATAGAAATCACCCAGTCTGACCACCAATGTATTCCCACTAATCACATCCCTGAGTGTCACATCCACAGTTCTTGAGCACTTTCAGTCAGTAACTCCACCACCTCCCCAGACAGCCTGTGCCACTGCCTCACTGCTGAGGGGAATTTTTCACTCATTTTATAACTTCCTTGAGTAATTTGGGGAGAAGCCCCCAGTGTGAAGCTCCAACAGATCTGGAGAGCACCCAAAAGCACTTCAGCAAAGGAGATCTGCATGATGCGGCCAGATGATCTCCAGGCTTTGCCTGGCTCACATCCATGGGAGAAAGTGGTGCTTTGGGGGCAGAGGATGTGGATAAGGAAGGCTGGATAAAGCCCTCTAACTCCTGCCCCAGTGTTCCAGTACAAATGCAATTAGCTCTGATCTGCCTGTACCCATCAGAAGAAGTTTCCTCCAAGACAGAACAAACAGCTACTTACCATGCTTTATGCATTGCCAAAGGCACTCAGTTTGCATGACAGCCACAGCACAAAAACTCATCACAACAGAGAACAGAACAAAACAGAGCACTCAGCTCCAAGGAGGCTACGACAGAGGGAGCTGATTTCTCTCTCTGCATCCTACAAGGAACTACTTTTTGGCACTGGATTCTCTGTCACCGATGACAGGGAAAACTGACAGAGGTGTCAGATGGAAAAAAAAAAGTCTATTCCTACCTTCTAAACGAGTGAAGAACCACAAACTAGGGCCATCTCCAGCTGTAGACAGCATAAGCTATAAATAGCATAGGTTTTAAAGCCATTAAGAGCTGTCTGTAGCAAATGAAGCCTTGGTGCACACTATAACAAGGAAAGGCACCTTCCTTCCCTCATTAACCCAATCCTCTTCTGCAAGCTGTAGGGCATCTTTTGGAGGAAAGCCCCTGTGTGAAACACCAGAGTACAGGTCACATGAGTGTGATGGTGTCACCACCTCAACTATTTCTTTCTCTTCAGAACAGCTGTCTTCCCAACTCCAGTAGCAGTATGTTAACTGGATGACAATTGATACTAGCACCCAACAGTTACTGAAGGGTTTTACTCCCACAGCTATGTACCAGCAGTAAGGTAAGATCTCTGCTGCAGAGTAGGGAAGCATATAGCACATAGTTAACTTACTATTTATCACCTTAGCCTGGAATTAAACCCAGGTAACACCAATGACAGCTCACTGCCTAAAAGCATGAATAAGGCCCCAATGACTTCCTTAATCTGCAGGCAGTTTGCAACAGGCTTTCAACAAAGTGAGACACCCTTGGATTGGTATGGAGAGAGGAAGAACTCACCCAAAACGATGAGCTCTATTGTTTCATTTGCCTTCAGCTTTCCGTTCTCGTCATAAGCAGACACCTTGTATATCCCACTGTCTTCTTTCACCAGTCGCTCTATTCGGAGAGTCCCATTGAGGAGCACCTTGCACCTACACTGCGTCTTCTCCACGTAATACTTAATTTTTTTGTCTTTCATCTGAAGCAGCCTTTCATTGCCTCTGCTCCACAATGTCTCGTGCGTGTTTTCAGCAGTGAAACTGAGTAGAGCTGTCTCATTCACTGCCTTGTAAATATTTATGGTACTGGTACCTATGAAGGTAAGCACAATCCATCTGTCAGTTCATCCTAAACAGTACTTACTGCCCTGCTCACCAACCACAGCCATAGAATCAAAGAATGCTTTGGGTTGGAAGGAACATTTAAGATCATCTTGTTCCAACCTCCTGCTAAAGAGGGGGACACCACCCACTAGAGCAAGTTGTTCAAAGCCCCATCCAGCCTACTCTTGAATGCTTCCAGGGAGGGGACATCCACAACCTTATTGAACAATTTGTCCAGTGTCTCACCACCCTCACAATGGTGAGGTGAGATCCTTCCTAATATCTAGTGCCATGATCCAAAGGGTTTTTGCTTTCCACCCATCTCAGTTTCTTAAGCCTCTCTTCATATTTTTTTTTCCCCACTACTCCACAGCTCCCCTTGATTGTTTGTTAGTTCATCAGTACCCAAATTAATTCTGAGGAATTTGAAAGTCACATTTACAGAAGCAGACTTTATCCTCTAGATGATTTATTTATTGTGATTTTGAATGCTGAGATTCTCAGCTGCCTGTGGACTCCACTGTAACATGACAGAAAGCAAAACAATGACAGTAAAGCAGCAAGATCCCAGGCCAGGGAGGATCCACTCAAATACAACAGCAGTAGGCAAAGAAAAATGAGAAAGAAGCTACTTACCTTTAGAAAACCTTCAAGATCCTCAAATAGACAAGTTCTCCAGATGAGATACCCTCACCTCCACTTCCAGCCCTTAAATGAGTTCTGGGAAGGGGTGGATCCTGCCTCCGCCTTCTGGTCACTCAAGTACATTGCTTGCACCTGAGATCCCCTGGGTTGAGCACCCACCAGGTGCTCAATCACTGCTTCAAGCCCTGACTTAGCATTTCCACTAAATTCACCCTTCCTGCAAATAAGGTCATTTGGGCAGGCTTAGTTCTTGGCACAGGCTGATGTGCAGAGCAGTCATTGCTGTCATTTTTACTGTGAACAGCAAGTTTGTGGAGGCCTTGGATCATGCGGTCACTTCAGCAGCAACAGTGATGGCAACAATGATAAAAACAGTGGCCTAAAAGAGGTGTCTGTGTCAAGAAGTGAGCATATGACACCAACATGGAGGAACACACATGTATATAAGTCGCAGTGCCGCTCCACAGTGCATCCACCCCATGTTTCTAGCACAGCATCACAGGATGGAAAAGCAAGGGGGAGAAACAAACAGCTAACCACAGCCTGCGAGCTTATGAGGCACAGGAGATGTTGGGAGATAAGCGAAGAAAAAAAAAAAAAGCCTTTTCTCTTGACAAGTGCCCTTTGATTGTACATCCCCTCTGCAAAATAGGCGAGAGGAGGCCACTGCACAGCAGTGTTACCAGGACTTGGCACTCAGAGTAAAGGTGATAGTCAGAAATGGCTGTGGGAAGTAAAACACATCATCACCTCAGGAGGTCATTCATTCTTCCCTTTGTGCCTGGGTCCCATGCCCTTCATGCTCCAGGCTGTTTTGCAGCCCCTGCAAGGTATGGCTGTGGGGAACTGTGCTTCTGGGAGTATGTTTTGACATAGAATCATATTGTCATTAAGGTTGGAAAAGAATAATAAGATCACCTATCCCCACTATGCCCACTAACCCATGTCCCTCAGTGCCACATTTACACTCTGGAACACATCCAGAGATGTCACCTCAGTGTGGCAATGCCTGCATCCCAGCTGCCAGTGGAAAATTTGTAGAAGGAGATATTAAAAAGCATTTAAAAGTGTGAGGTGGAATATCTTCATTACTAAAAACTTTCATTCTGAACTGCAACTTATTTCATTGTTCGTGATCTATATTCATTCCTCTTTCATCTATTGGGTAAAACTGATGGGCAGGTGGGGGATTTCCTCCCAAATACCAGAGAGAGCTGATTCTGCTCTAACTTGATAGATTTCAAGCGCTTTTTCCTACAGACATGACTGTGCTTATGCACTTTTTACAGTCCTTCACTGCAGCATATAATCTATTATTCCACAATGATAAACTACAGGGGCAACTGAAATCCAGTTGCTGTTTCAGCAAACTAACAATATTAGAGATAACCAAAGAGATAAAATATTTTGCCTCTGCAACAAGGAAATGAATACCGATGTGTTTCCACCCCAGTCTAAGGCGAGGTTCTTAGTTCAGTATCACATGAGGTATTTGATGCATCGAATGAAACATTCTGAAGCCATGCTGTCAGTCTGGGCAGCAGCTATCTTCCACAGAGATGGCACTATGGGTTGTAACCAAATGGTTGAGTTCCAGTACCTTCTCTGCTCCATTGCAAGCAAGTATTCAGAGCAAGGAATAGGATGCCTCTGAGTAACAGATATGCACATTTATATTTTCTATCTAAAAGTATGGAGAAAAAGATCTAAGTTTTCAGGGAAAATCCAGTGGCATTTCTAAGGACTGACCCCCAAGACAAATCTCTATGGAGATCCCATCGATATAATGGAAAGCAGAGGATTCCACACATGTGATACTACAAATCTGCTTAGCTGAGGAAATAGCAGTTCTGCTAATGTCAGCTGAAATGCTCTTCATGGGGCAGAAAGATCAGAGCTGGCAGCGTAGAGCCCATCTGCAGCCACAAGGAAGAGTCAAAAAAAGAAAAAGCTCCAAAAAGTAACATTAGAGAAGTAAGGAATCTTCTGTTTCACTGCTTCAGGTAAGTCTGAAACCCATTTTCCATTCAAGGGAATGAACTTCGCTTCTGTTTGGGAAGAAATACATCACATGCCAAACAGAAATTCCTTATTTGCCAATTAATTTTGTTCTGGAGGAAAAAAAATGCAATCAATCTATAGTGGAATGAGCAGGGGAAAAAAAATCTGTGCATAGCTGTGTTGTTAACTCATAGAGTAGAGAGCAGAAGGCACCTCAATTAAGTTTTTAGATTAATATTTTAAAAATGAGAGCAGTAGTGTACAAAATGTAAGTAGGCATTTGCTTACTGTTCTCGCATCGTATCCTTGAGCTCCACTGATGACACTGAGATATTACACACTTCCTGTTAATATTTAGGGAAGAACATAATTTGCACTTTCAGAAGATTTGCTCATCATTGATAAGAAAAGGTGATAATGGCCGTGCACAATGCACCATGAAGTAGATCACTAATGTAGTACAAGCTACCTCAAAGGCAGAGAGAAAACTGCATGCTGATATTTCTTGTTACATACGTGTCAAATTAAAGCTCGTTAACTTAAAACCAGAGCTGTTTACAGCTTACTGTAATAATAGAAATGGGAAATTCAGGTCCTGCCCTCCTCTCCTGGATGAAAATGAAATGAAGTAATAATATGCACAACCCAGAGACTCTCCAGTCACCTCACCCAATGGAAAAATGGAACTAGTTTCTCATCAGTAGCATCCCACCAAGTTGTAAATTGTTTAAAGGCAATTTTAACAACAGTAGCACACACAAAAAAAGTTGAAGATCTTAATGAAGACTTACATTTTGCTTTGGGAAACAAAAGCAGCAAGCACTTGACAAGGAAAATCCTCCCGAAGTACATTTTCAAGATCCAAAAAACCCAGTGCCGCCTTGTCAAGGGCAGCTCCCAGCAGGTGAAAGGCTCTTCTGCTGAAAGCAGCGGCAGTGCTTGCACAGCCTGTGCCCTCCTCCCAACCTCCCGCCTGCATTCGAGCACTTCTCGTTTCTCACCAGACACCCAAAGCAGCAGCAGCAGCACCTCCTGAAGGCTGTGCTGTCAGGATGGGGCAGCACGCTGCAATGGGGACAGCATGACAAATGTCCCTCCTCCTCCCTCCCTCCAAGATCTGCCCACTCAGCTTGAGGGCCAGAGGACCCTCATCCTCTTCAATGTCCACCTGAAGAGTTCAGCTCCACTATCCACGTCATCTTGCTTGTGGGACAGATGCTGCCTTGGGGCAGGGGTGGTGGGAGCCTTTCAGGTCCCCTGTGGCCCCCTCACCAAAGAGGGGACAATAAACCCAGTTCCCCAGTGGGGGAACAGAAACTGATGGCTGCTGGATAACTTGTGGAAAAGAGATGTACTTCCCTTGGAAAGTATTAGATCATCTTCACATCAGTGTCTGACCTGCAAGGGGCTGGCCCACTGCCACACATGGGAGTCCTGCAGGCATGGCCATCCATCCAAGTGAGCCATGGAAGAATAGTAGGCATGGAACAGAATGAAAACATGAAAATACTGCCTTGGTCTATCCAGAAACTAGCTCCAAAGCTGGCTGATGTTGCAAAGATTGTGAGGAATCTGGGTTCACTGAGCAGGACAAGAGGAGGCTCTGACATCCTGTCCATATTCTGCTTAACATTGTCTTATATTTGGCTTATATTTTTTCCAAAGGTACTTTCTACTTCCATCAGGCCCCTGCTCCTTGTCAACACGTTCTTACTGCAAAAATGCTGAGACGGGCTGTTCCATTGCTCTGGGCACAGACAGAGCCATGATGCTGCCCTGCTCTGTGCATAAGGCTGTTGTGGAACTGCAAAGATCTGTGACAGAAACCAAGATTGACATGAATGACACACAAATGGAAAAATGTCTGTCTGTGAAAGAGAGAGAGAAGAGAGGTAATGCTCCAGCAGGAGAACAAGGCTTAAAAGATATCCTGTATTTGTAATAGTCATCCAAAATCTGGGAAGAAAACTCTCACTCCAATATGATTTTACAAAGTGGCAGTCCTTTTATTCCTCATGATACATACCAGGCGATTGATTTGACAAGGAAGAGCATCGTCTCAGAGTTCAAGTTCTACATTTCAACTGTTAAGATATACATATGCAGTACATTGGTACAAGTATTCATTCTTTTTCAAGAACTCATTAAAATATACTAATGCCCCTTTGGGCATGCTCAGTGGTATCTTGGGTGGTCAAGTGACCACCCACTTCTTCCCCATTTTCTACCATCAGCTTCATCACTGAGACCTTCTGGCAAACTTTCATCTGCTTTTCCCCAATTTGGAAAATTTCCATTGCTTATTACGGCATAGTGAGCAACTTGGAAATGATATATGTGGAATCTGAGGAAGATGTCCTTACACCTTTTGAGGCAAAGGATAAAAGTATTCTATTACGTCCTCAGTACAAAATTATTGGGGTAAACAAGCCTGTTCACCCACAAAAGTTGAAATGGAAAGTTTTAGAACTATCACTCATGGAATCCTTTTGCTAAACCAATATATTGGTTCTTAAACCAATGGACTACTCCCTTTTGCTAAACAAACCAACCTATACCATCATGAAGGACACTACTTCCAAAGAACGGCATTTTTGTCATGCCCAGTGTCTGCACTTTTGTAAAATCACAGCGCAAATGACTCAGCATGACAGCACCTATACCCTGTTCTAGCCACCAAACTTTTCCCTGTTAGAGCAATGGTAGCAAGAATCCACTCCTAGAAGGTCTGCTCAAAAAAGAGTTTGCTGTCCCCAGCAAGGAGGAACTCAAGAGAGGTGGTTGGTCCCTTGTTGCTTTATATCATAGAAATGATCTGGGTCTGGGCATCTGTGAAGAGTTGTGTGTGTGTGCACAAAACCAACCTGTTTAGAGATTTTGTACAACAAAACATCCTTCCCCTTCCTTAAAACCTGAAGATGGATGCATTTGCACTGCCTCGCTGCACTGCAGGACTACAAATAGAAGCTGCTGGAATTTCTGGGCACCGTGGCACAGTAAGGCCAGAAAAGTGGCACACCACCCACTGCCAGGATCCCTGATCTCACCCCACCAAGCAGCCCCTTTTCTAACCAGCACTGAACAGCTCCTGCACCAGTGACTGCTCGCAGCACCCCAAGCCATGATGGGTGGGTTGAAGCTGGGAATAGCAAGCATGGCGAGAACCATGGCCTGGTTATCTCCCGCAAGCTCTTCTACTTGCAGCTTCTCTCCCACTCATTAACAGGAGGTAATGCTGATGGGCTAAACAAGAGCCAGATAGAAAAGCAAGGGATGGCCAGAAAAGGAAATGCCTCCCAGTGCTGCAGTGCTGGTCTCATCTTCAGCTAGGCCCGTAATCCTGCTCATGGTGATGGGTTCTTGGTCATCACATTGCTAAAAATCTCCAGTGAATGATAGGGCCAAATGCAGCCCCATACAACGGGGTGTTTCTTTGCAGCCACTGCTGCCTTTGCGATATTGTTTCCATTGCAAAAGCCACAAAGTGCTTTTGTTGCTCACTTTCTTTTTCACTCTGCTGTTCTTTGTACCACACTAACCAGTTTCCTCTGAGTTTCCTCTCAGGGAATGTAAGCATCATACTTACATTTCCCTGGAAAGGTGAGAGACTCCCACACATCTGAAGGCAACATCTCAAGAGACAATGCATTGCTGTTCCCACCTCTAATTCTTCAACCTAGTGATAAGCTAATAGACATTCAAGCCTGAGGCATGAAAAAAAGAAAAAGCACAGTGACATTTGATCTACTAGAAAAAAAAAGAGTACAAATACACTTAGCATGCTATTCTCAGAAAAGATTATATCCAGTCAGGCAGTGTGAATTTTTAGTCCATCTGCTAATTTGTTGCTAATCTGTGATTTACACCATCTTGTCTGGTAAGAAGTTGAGGTTGGGGTAAGAGGCATTCAGGTGGTACTTGTTACTCTTCTCTCAAAGTAGAGTCAAACACCATGATCTCAGCTTCATTTGAGAACCTTGCCATGAAAGAGGACAGGACTGCAAATTTACTCCTACGTTTTTTTCACAAAGATGGGCCTTTACTTAGACAGAGTTTGTAAGAAGAGTGATCTTGACTAAAATAAAAATAAAGTTGTGGCCAAAAGTTTGGTGGGGACACTGGCTTGGTGGCTTGGAGCCCAAGGCTTTGAGTCTGTGACTAGCAAACTGAGACTAGCGCTGCTTTGCCCATGTGCAGTGGAAATATTCCAAAAAGAGCATCATATCCTGTCGGTGCTGAAACAGCTGCCAGACAAAACTTGTTTTTATCTTTCTCTGAAATACGGTAAATGTAAGTTTTCTAAGACAGATTTGCACAGAAATCAGCCTTTGGCTGATTTTCTAAAGAAAAATGGCTCCCTTGCTATTTCCATAGCATCACATCATCAGTCCTAGGTCCTCTCAGATTCATTTTCTTCCTTTCTACCTATAAAAATGTGTTGACAGTTAAACCTCAGAAAACAGACCCAGTTTAAGTCTGGTCTGAAGAGACATAACTGCCTCAGAAAGTGCAGTCTGACAACCTGCAGTTCACAATAATGACTTCGGACAAGAATCACAGAATCACAGAACTGTAGGTGTTGAAAGAGACCTCTGGAGATCATCCAGTCCAACCCCCTGCTGAAGCAGTTCCCTACAGCAGGTTGCACAGGAAAGCATCCAGGTGGGTCTTGAATATCTCCGGAGGAGACTGCACCACCTCTTTAGGCAGCCTGCTCCAGGGCTCTGTCACTCTCACAGTAAAGAAGTTCTTCCTTGTGTTTGTATGGAATTTTCTGTGCTTCAGTTTCCCCCTTTTCCTGTCACTGGGCATCACTGAAAAAAGCTTGGCCCCATCCAATGACTCCTGCAATTTAGATGTTTACAAACAGCGATAAGCCTTCTCTCCTCCAAGCAGAACAGTCCCAGGTCTCTCAGCCTGTCCTCGTACAGGAGGTGCTCCAGGCCCCCAGTCATCTTTGTGGCCCTCTGCTGGACTCTCTCCAGCAGTTCCTTGTCTAGAACTGGGAAGCTCAGAACTGGACACTGTATCCCAGATGTGGCCTTCCCAGGGCAGAGTAGAGGAGGAGGATCACCATGTCTTAACTACAATATGTTCCTCAGTCACCAGAGAGATGACTGACAAGGTACAGTTAAGCATTCATTTGTCCAGCTGCACAGATGCATCCATTGCCTGGCTTCGCTGATCTTGCTTTGTGGCAGGTACAGAGATGATATTTCACTGCTGACAGGCTTTGAGTTCAATGTGAAAATGATGCTACAGTTGCTAGCAGGTTTACCATGATATAGGCATGGTAATGTACACCAAGGGGAACAGAAGAGATCTGTTCTTAGAAATACATTCAGGAAAGATATCTTATGATCATCTAAGTAAGTAATGTTTCAGACAAGATGTGACACTCTCCAGAAGCCATCAGCTTAACAAATGCGTAAATATGCATTTGATGCTTTGTACAATGTTTTATTTTATACTGCCATTATAACTCTGGAGAGAGTGAGAGACAGTCCAGAACAGGTAGCTGGGAGGATGAGAAGTGTGCCAGGAGACTGAGCGCTAACAACTGGGTAATGTAATTCAACACCAAAGGTATTTATTTCTAAGATGGGCTCTGAATAGCCTTCACACAGATCCACACACAAAGAAAGGTCTGAACTTTGAACACAAGTCATCAGCACAACTTGTTAAGCTGCAGTCATTCAGTCATTATAGGGATTTGTCTTACCAGTGCAATGACTGGGAGGCATGTATGCAGGCATGAGATGATCATCTTCCCAGCAGACCTTGGATAAGTACCTTCTGAACTGGTAACACAGGTCCCAAAATTACTGTCAAATGTGACTGCTTCTTACATGATGGAGTGATGATGGCAAGCAAAAGCCCTTATACAGCCCTGTACTTACACACAAGGAGACCTAGCCTTTGCCACCAGGAAATTAAGAAGGAAATCTCAGAAACATCTGAGTGACCTGTTAGATGGGCCTTTCTGAGTGAGCTCCCTTACACATCTGCTTTTGGAGGAGGGGAAAGAAGGGGGGCAACTCCTTGCGGCGCACAAATGCAGCAGGACAGATTACCTTGTTCCATCATGCTCCAAGCACCAAGTAGATGCAGCACAAAATTACTTGAGCAGCAGCATGGCCTTTACCACAACATGGGAAAGCACAGGCACCAAGCTGGCTGTGTTTCTGATTGCTTATAGCCCACTGTTCCTGTTGTCAGCAGGCAAGGGTGAAAGGCTAAGATGCTGTGTCACTGCATTTCTGAGAATTTCTGGGTTTTATGATCTTAATGAGGCAGGCAGAGGAAGTTCTTGGTTTAATGCTGGGGAACCGGAGGCAAGCTGAGGCTTTTCACAGCATTTCTATCAATGCAATACATCAGGGCCAGCCCGCTCTTTCACTTGTGTGAGTCAAAAGGAAACAAGCACCTCACATATTAGCATGGTTAAGAGACAAATGTTGTCCACCTGATCGCCTCAGCAAGAAGCTTCCCTCACATTCCAGGCAGCCAGACCATTGCATGCACCGCGGCCCAAGCAGACCACACACAGCACCTCATGTGTCTCCTACCTCTAGAAACATCACAGGCAAGTATCAGGAGCTCCTCTATCACAGATGGGGAAGTAGAGGCAGGGGATGATGACATGACGTGCTCAAGTCAGCCAGAAAGTACAAAGAACAACAGGGAATCAAACCAGGTGCTCCCACTGCCTGCTTACAGAGCACCATATAAGAGCACCTCCACTCCAGAGCATCAATTGCCACAACCAAGGTCTCGGTGGTGTGGTTCTGGATAACATCATCATTCTTTTCAGCCATCCCTTTTTGCTTTTATTACAGAAGAATGAGCTTTTGATGATTGTATTCCTGTCCTGTCCCTTATGCAATTTTCAGCAACTCACTAAAAACACGCAGAGCCTTAGAAACCTCTTTGCAGAACCACAACTTCACTGTGCAACTTCAATGGAAAATTACTATGAACGTTTTGCGTCTATATAGGTAAAATGCACTGGGTTGGAACTACAGCTACAGTAGTTACTGTTATTTATGGTATCATGGAAGTTCCCTTAAGATCTGCAGCATCAGTAATTCACTAACAGATACTTTCCTCTCTTTGAGGGTGTTGGTTTTTTTTTTAAATATTTGCTATTTAACTGGCAGCAGCGTTGAATCCTACTGATCTTGAAGATTCCCTCTACCTATGGAAGCTATAAATCCTTGTTTGTATTTATCAAATAATGAAGCTTTGTATTTCCAACAAAAGGTAAGCAAGCAAAACCCCTTATCAGAAACTAAATCATCTGAATTGAAGAACCCCAAACCCTCAATGTGTGAAAACAGACTGACGGCTGGACAGCTGGTTCCCCCCCTTACCCACAGTGCTGAACCCCATCCTGCTATTCCAAGTCCCATTAGTACGGGTTCGGCTCTTCTTTCAGAGGAGAAATCTGAGGCCAAACACAGCAACAAAAAAAGCTTTCATAAGAGTGCATACTGGTATTGCTCACTGCTTCGAGACTTATGGCATTCTTTTCCAATAGACCAAAACTTGGTCATACCATCTTTTTCTTCCACTTTTTTGTTTCTTTCAAAATGTCTCATTATAAAACTTCTAGTATTAAAAAATCTTTGACACTTTTTATTTTTATGAAAACCCATTTTGCCCTCAGAGGGAAACGTGTAAGATGACAGCCGAGACAGCAACGCGAAGGAGCACAGATAACTGAACTATTTCTTTATTCCATTTGTATGTGACGTGGGAGCAGATGATAATTCTTTTCAATATCCTCTATTTGCTCAATATCCTCTAAAAGATTTGCTGAAAATTGCCTCCTAATTCTTCATGTGTAATATACCTATTTCCTTTAGTTTTAGACAACACTAAAACCAAGACTAGCTGCAATCAGTTCAAGTAATTTTTTTTTTTAATTGCATAGAATTCAGGTTTGATGTTTTGCTTTTTCAACTGATTTCCAGCATTAACTATAAAATACACACTTTATAAATGTAGTCCAGTTATTTTTATATATCTATCATATCCGCTATGTGTTACATGCTAACCAGAAAAATAAGCTAATTTAAAGTAAGCTCTCATTGGCCATCTACATTTGCAACCTCTACAGGCAGCTTTATTTCCTTTATTGTTTGCATTTGACAATAGCATGGTAAGCAGCCATTCTCCCTTGTCCTATCACTGTCCAGTTAAAAAGTCAGTCTCCTCCTGTTTATAAGCTCCCCCCAAGTACTGGAAGGCCACAATGAGGTCTCCCTGAAGCCTTCTCTTCTCCAAACTGAACAAGCCCAACTCCCTCAGTCTGTCTTCACTGCAGAGGTCTGCTCCAGCTCTCTGATCATCCTTGTGGCCCTCCTCTAGACCCAATCCAACAGCTCCACACCCTTCTTGTGCTGGGTGCCTCAGACATGGACACAGAATTCCATATGGGCTCTGATGAGGGCAGAGCAGAGGCACAATCCCCTCCCTCTCCCTGCTGGCCACCCCTCTTCTGATGCAGCCCATGATACCATTGGCCTTCTGGGTTGCAAGAGCACTGTCCAACAGCCTCTCCTCATCCAATTTACAAGCCAGCACTTTCGTGATCTCTGTTCCTCAGACCACCCAAGCCAGCTGTAGCCAATAGTAAGTTGCAGTCATCTTTCTTAGTTTGGCTACATGAAAGTTTGGACTTCAGCCTGTGTTTTCCATGAAAATCGTAAAGAAAGAATTATTACACATTTCCAAAACAAGTTAGAAAACACATCTTTTTATTAGGAACAAAACCCAAAATCACTGCAGGGAAAACAGAAAAGAAAAAAAGACCAAACACCAAAACCAACAAAACCAACCATAAAAGAACAATAGCTGGGCACGAGCACACAGAGTTACAGGAAGTCTCTGTACGTTTCCCCCGACCTCACCGCAGCACACAGCTTTGACCTGCTGCTGTTGGACGGTCCCTCGAGCAGGGCTGCAAAGGAAACCAGCAGCAGGCATTCATCGCGGAGACGGCCTGAGACACCACGCTTTGTCACCCGGCTCTCACTCAGCTCGTGGCCACCGGGGAATGTTGTTGGTACTGAAAGGAGACAGCGCAGCACCATAAGAGAAATCATCACCTCCCCCTTACCACGGAAAATCTGATTCCTACAGCATCTTTAAAAAGCAGAGCTGGGCTGAATCGCTGCCAGCACGGCACAAGAGATCCAGAAGCGGTCGCAGAACAAGCGAACAACGCGCAGCACAGCCTAGCGCCGCGCAGCACCAGCGCGCAGCCTTGCCGTGTGCAGGCACGGAGTGGCCAGCAAGGCACGCAGCTACCCGCCGGCTCCCCCGCCTGGCACCGAGATGCACACTGCAGCAAGGGCTGCCGGAGAGACTGCAGATTGCCGCTGTGTGTGCAGACAGCGCAGCGCTGAGGAAGCCTGCGCGTACAGGCAGATGGCCGGCTCAGTCAGCTTGCGGTGAGTAGCTAAACCATTGCACTAAAGGCACTAACGCTTGCGCTGATGAACCATCTCGGCATTATAATCAATATTTCTGCCAAAATGAATGCGTCCAAGCCCCGGGTCTTCTCCTGCTGAAGGCAAGACAGGTGGCAACAGAGCTTTTGGAGCTCTGGCATCCTGAGCAGTTACTCTCTGGTTGAAGATACCAGTGGGGTCTGGAGCAGCAGTTCTGATTAACACCTAGCGTAGCAGACACTTTGCTGAAGCCTTGGTCAGGCTTCTTGCAGGGCTCATGAAAAAATGCTTTGAAATTATAGAATCACAGAATAACTTGGGTTAGAAGGGACCTTGAAGCCTTGCGGAGGGTTAGGGTTGCCCACCCCATTCAGCCCAGCCTTGAAGGCCTCTGGGGATGGGGCATCCACAACTTCTCTGGGCATCCTGTGCTAGTGCCTCATGATAAAAGACTTTCTCAGGAGACTGGGACTGGCATGCTGCCACATCTACCTATCCCACCTTCCCCTTGCAGGAGCATCTGGCTGGCAAAGATGGGAGGCATGGAGTGAGCAGAAAGCAGGAGGCATCACTCATTTGATGCCAGGTGTCCTTACGGCTCCACAGAGCAACTGCATGTCTGCTAACAAGCTAAGCACCAGAGAGCTGCCCAATTTTTCTACTTGAACCTGCCAGCCCAAGGTCCTGAAGCCACACATGTACTTCTTTTTTTTTCTTTTTTTAAATGAGCTTAGCAGGCCTGACACATCACGTCTTCCCCCTGCTAAAATTTTTCAGACCAATTCTTACAGCGAGACTATGGGATGCAAAGGATGGGTGTCACGGGACTCAGGACAGGGTGGAACAGTGAGCGTATCAGATCAGTTATCAATTGGGTCAGGGAAACAGTTTGAAGCATTTTCTTGGCTTTCCACATCAGCCATCATCTCTGGGTCTGGCATTTCCCCAGGCTCTACTGCCACTGGGAAATTTTTTTCCACCATAGGCTGAGGCTCAGTGCCTGAATCAGTCCGGGCAGCATCTGGAAAAGAATGGAGAAGTGGCTCATACATGTGTGCACTACAGTCATCCCTGCAGAAAAGGTTTTCCCTCAACCCCCATTGCTGCCAGCTGCCCCCTCCGCAGGCTGCTACAAACCTAATTTCAGTATGCTTCATAACCATTCATTTATTGTTTGATTACTGTTTGATTGTTTGATACTGTTTATCATGGTTTCTCTGTAAGATACGTTGGTGCTGAAAGCTCTGGGAGCCCAGCAACCCAAAATACCGAAGTCAAATCTATTCAATTACATTTGAACCATAAAAGCTGCCTAAAAGTACACATACTTAATATATTCTTACCTTAATACTTTTCACATGCAATTCTGTTGCTACTAAGTTGTAGAGAAATTAAATATGGGATGCTAAGGCTGAGGATTTTTTTAGACATAATAAATTCCATTTATTTAAGATATTAATATTAAACAATTATCTGAATTACTTGCACCATTTTTTTTCTTGCCCTACATTTAACAAATGCTTTGTTAGTAGTCATTTAAGGATGATACTTCTTTAATAAACATTTTTAATAAATTGAAGGCAGGGCAAAAAAGCATCTAAGGATAGAAAGTACAGCTGAGCAGGCAAGCTGCTGTGTGCAGTGCAGTGAAGAACAACAGTATAAGAGCTCAGGCCATGTTACGACCTATGCAGTGCATATCAGATTTGTGATATCTCTTCTCATACTTCAGCAGCTGATGCATTACTGCAGAAGGTGTTGCCAGCATTCATATTTGTTACACAAATTTGAAGGAATCCCGGTGCAGAAAGCAGAGTATTGATATCAAATGCTCACTGGAAATTTCTGAAAGAGTTTTATCACTGTGTTCTCTTGACCATGCTGTGCTAAAGCTCTGGGGTTTCATTCTTTTTTTTCTTCCTTTCCTTTTTATTTTTTTATTTTTTCCCAAAGGTCTGAAGTGCTGTTGTATTGCACTTTAATCTCAGTTTAAGGAGATACTTAAGCCTCTGACTGAAGGGGTTTAGCTCTGTTTACAGCATAGAATCATTAAGGCTGGAAAAGATCACTATATCACTCAGTCCAACCACCAACCTATCCCCATCATGCCCACTAACCCTCAGTGCCATATCTACAGGATTCTTGAACACCTCCTGGGACAGTCACTCCACCATGTCCCTGTTGGTAGATCATGACCCAAGGACAAGGCCTATTAAAACAATGCTGATTCTTATGAAAAAACAACTGTTGAGAACAGAGAGGGGTGATAAAAACTGCAGGAAAGCTGCTACGTTAGAGTGGGCTGCCGGTTTTTCAGACGTATTTGAGCTCTGCAGACACTGGCACAGAGTCTGCAACCTGCAACCTGTACCCTCTGTGGGATGCTGATAAGATGGCTGCTGCTTCATCTCACTGCTGGGTGAAGGAGGAGCTACCCCTGTGTAGGAGCAGAGCATGAGTGCTGTACCATCAGTTGCCCTGCTGCAATATCTGTAGTGCAGACAGGATGTGGCATCTGGGCCTCCCCTTCAGACAGCTCCTCCCCAGCAGCCACATGCACCCATTTTGTCCTTCACCCTCTCCAGCAGACTATCTGACGTAAAACAAGTCACTGGGCCCACCTGGCATTGGAGGGCAGTCAATCTGGGCAGCTTGAGCCTCCACATGGTCTCCATTGGGGGGACTCTTCACACCTTCACTGGACACCACCGACATTGTTATTCCGTCATCCTTTTCTTCCTCTGTAAAGCCAAAACCAGAGGCTTGAAGGAAAGAGGTCCTGCACATCCCAGCAAGATGCCAGGCCACCAGCACACTTGTGCCTCCTCCTCACGAAGCCCTGGCTCCACTCCCAGAGCAAACAGATGCCAAGGATGGAGGCCCACTGCCAACCTGCCAGAGACAAGCACGGTCGTGCTGGCAGGATCAAAGCTTGGGGTGGCCTCACTGGGCATGGGCAGAGAGCACCTGAGGACAGGTGCTGGCAAAATACAGCCAGCAGAAGCCTTCAGGTCCCTTCACATCAGACCCAAGCAAGGTTCAGCATTCTTGCCCATAGAAAAGGTTTTGCTGTGCTTGTTTCTGGACAGCGCACGTGAGTTGAAACAGTGAAAAGCAAGGCTTTCTCCAGGACCATGCTGGGCATAAGAGTTGCCTATCAGTGAGTTGGTTTCTGCTCCACTGGGCCAGGGAGAACTGGGTGAAAGAGCAGCACCCATCAAGGTGAGGCCATTTCATACTGAGGCAGTTTCAGCCCCAACCTGCACACAGTTCTCTGGAAGAGCCTTCTGGCAATTAGGAATCCCCACTCACCTGAGGGTACGGGGATGAACTTGTGCTTCCTCCTCATGCAGCAACAGATGAGCGAGGACACAACAGCCACCAGGATGGCTGCAGCCCCTGCACATCCTGCCAAGATGTAGATGAACCACGGGTACTGCAGAAGGTCTCCTGCAAGAGGACAGCATTATAATTACCAGGGTAGGCAAGCCCCTTTATCCCCAGTGGTGAATCTCAACAGCCAGAAGAGGACATTTGGGCTTCAATGTTGCTTTGATTTGGATCAGGGACGCGAGAGAAATTCTGAACTGTGGCACACCATCATGCATATCACATCATTTAATTATGATATGGAGTTTTTTCCACTAAGAAGCTTGTGCAGCCAACCACAAGGTCTGTTTCTGTCTACTCCAAACAATAGCAGATCATCCACAAGCTTCAATCAGATTTAACGGAGAAGGTGGAGGTTTGAGAGATACTACATTTTAAGAAGTTCTATGAAAACAGGCAGCCCAGAAGAGGGATTGGGCCTTAGCTAGCATCTCCTGTTGAAAGAAGGGCCACACAGTCTATGCTGCTCCTGGGATTTGCATGTGAGACCCCAGACATGTGGATCACCAGCATCCCTGGAGACCAGGAAGTGCTGCAGATGTTCCAGGATGCACTACATCCACATTATTCGGCAGAATGGTAAAAGCAATTGTAAGCATTTGTGTGTGAAATAATTGCCCTAATCATTTTATTTCCATTTTGATGAAAACTCGAGAGAATAGTGTCAGAAAGCATAGTATATGTCCTGAATATTTTTTCCTACAAATGTGCTGTTTGTTCAAAAGGTCTTTCTGAGACAAAGTGTTATGTTATGTTAAAAATCAGAAATAAAGCAAATGTAGTAATAAAACGTGAATAATAAAATCACTCTGTGTATGTTGATTTGATAACTTCTTATCCATTTGTTTTAGATCCTCTATGATCACAGCCCTTCTGCTGCTGGGAAATGTATAGTATTTCTGCCAAATTGTTTTTTACTAACAAGAACTCCGAATGAATTTCATCAGCCAACAGGTTGCCCAAATGAGTGCTTTTACATAGATCCTGTATCCAAAGTGAGTAAACTATGTTAAGCCTTTTGCCTGGAGTAAATAATAACCTGCAAAATGAATTAGTCCTTAATTCATTTACGTAGATTGCTCCAAAAATAATGCCTCCTATTTATTTTCATAGAAACTATAACAGATACAAAGAGCATAATAACATTATTTGATAAAATTACAAAACACTGTTTTTCAGTATAGTCACCATCATTAGCTGTGCATTTTCACCAACAGTGAACAAGAGCCTGCATACCACACTCATAAATATCTGCACCAGCAGAGGTGACCCACTGTTGCCGTTGCCGCTGCTGAAAAGCACCATCTCCTGCTTCACTGTGCTCACATCCACTGTCTGGTTTCCAGAAGCATTCACCAAGTGCCGAAGATCAATGTGTGCCCCTTTTTCCACATGGAAGAATTCAGTGACACAACTTTGCCATCTGTCACAGGGCAACATGTAATGGGGTACTGGTGGGAAGGTTCAACCTCTATTGCAATAGCACCGTCTGCTTCTGATGTTTGAGGCCAACATTGTAATATAGGAGGCATTACTTCCAGAGCAGCTCTCAAAATTGAACTCATTTATCTTCATTTTTCTAGTAAGTATAATAGCTCTAGATCACTTCTTATCAATGTGGCTGCATTTGGTGGGGGGAAAAAAAAAAGTAGAATCGCTGCTACTTCCTTCCTCTCATACCCTTCCCAACACATGTTTGTCCCAACAGAGCTATCACCAAATTTCCCCATGAGCTTTTGAAGAGGAAGCGATATCCGACCCAGGGGACTGGGCAGCCGCCCAGAACAAACAACAGTAGGTGTCAGCACTCGTGTGGTTCATCACAAGGCTCGATTCGGAGCTTGTGGCTGTTTGCCTTCTCTTTCCTCAGTGTCTTAGTTAACTTGTGTTTGTTTGTGCTGAACAACCTTAGGTCATTTCAGCTGGACAAAGTTAGAATGGCGGCTGCACAATCACTAATGCCATATTTGTGCAGGCAGGCCCGTGCCACCAAAGTGATCAGGCACGAAAAGCCCACAGCAGTTCTGCAGAGCACCAGAATACATGATGCAGGGCTCAAGTCAGTATTTTTGCTTTTGTATCAACTCTACACCAGCTGTATAAGAAAAGGCAGTACTTTTCAACCTCTACTTTTCAACTCTGCTGCAGAGTTACAGATTTTCAGATGGTTTTCTAAAACATTAGGTGCATGGTACAATTTCTCTACCAACCAAGCTTGGTTAAATTACTTATGGCTAAATTAGTCAAAAACGTTATGACCACCTTCACTGCAAAAGCCATTCACTTGCATCTCCATCAATGATATCTAATCAGGATGGTTTTGTTTTTATTAAAAGCCAGTTTACAACACTGACCAGTGTTCTGCATCATGGGTTCTAGTAGTCCTAGGATCCAGACTTATTGTCTCATTTAACTATAGTCTCGTTCAGTCTGATCACTGGGCATTTATGAAGAGCTTGAAGATGGGTGAAGTCTCAGTATCCTCACAGAGAAACATACTCAAGCAGGAGATACAGAGAGGAAAAAAATATTTACTTTTTAAATTTTATTTTTAAGTAAGTGACTTACACCATCACTGCACCTCTGATAACAAGGGGCTGATGGAAGTATTTGTACAGTCTGATAAATCTTTGTGTAGCTGTTCTAGACAAGCAGAAAAAAAGATGAGGCAAAACAACTCAGCAGCAACAGAGCCAAATTAGCAGACGTTTTTTTCAAGGGATGCTGGAGAATCTGGAAGGCAGTCAGGGTTATGGGTGAATGTCAGAGCAAGAAGCAGCTCATGTTTTAAAATTGACATGGCAGAGAATGTAAGAGCCCTGTAGTTGGAAGCAGAAAAACAGAGATACAGAGACCCTTCCTTGCAGCAGATTTGGGTCAAAGGACCTGCTGAACTAGCTTTCCTCCTGTCTGTAACTGTAGGTTCAGTCTGAGACAGAGTAGAAGGAAGTCAAGGGAATGCTTTTTTTTGTGAGGATGTGGTAAGGCTGGAAGGCAGCTGCCCAAGGACAGGAGACCTCGTTTTCATACCAATGGCAACACCACCTTTGATTCCCATTGCAAGAGACCAAAAGAGACATTTTCTGGCACTGCCATTACTCACCATAGCTGCAGGAGAGCACAATGGGCCTAGTCCTCAGGAAGCCATGATCGTGTTTAACCTTACATACAAATTCCCCAGGCACAGTTTTCTCCAGGCGAACCTTCTTCCCACCATCCTTAATACAAGCTTCATGGTTCTTCAGCTGAGAATTGTTCAGCAGCCATTCAAATGTCATGCTCTCATTGCTGTCCATGTGGCAAGTCAAGTCTGCAGTTCCATTGGGGAAGCACCGGGCATCAATGATTGGCTCTGGTCACACAGCACAGGGCAGTGGGGAATGGAGAGGGAAGAGAGATGATGAGCAGACCCAGCAGTGACTGACAGCTCCCTGCTACCAAGAGGGCTCCCATCACATTCACTGTTAGCCAGGGAGCATATCACTAAGTAACCAGATTCTTCAATTGCCAGATCCCAGCCCTTGACAGCACCCACCCGACCATACTGGTGACACTTGGTCAACATTTTGGGGACGCTTTAAAAACATGGCACCTCTTTATTTTCCTTGTTGAAAGTGAAAAAGATAGCAACAGAAGACCGTGATCTGAGGACACACTAAGCTTCTGCTGGCCAAAGGCTTCCTCTATAATCAGTGGGTAATTGATTATACCCATTATAGCTTCAGATCATTGGGCAGAGTTCTGTACTTTTGCTGTTACTGTATCTGCTTCTGTTTTAGAGAGGAATTAGTACAAATCATGCCCAAGATAGGTACAAACACTGGACACTTGCACTTAGATAGAACAACCCAGACCGGGACAACTTAAACTGAAAGAATGTACCACTGATTTTTTTCTTTAGTCTACTGCAAGGAACCAGCCTGCTTCTTATATCTGTCACACTGCAAATACATGGTTTATGACAGCAGCCCAGAGAGTTTGTGGATGCTCCATCCCAGGAGCTGTTCAAGGCCAGATTGGATGGGGCCATGGGCAGCCTGGTCTAGTATTAAATGTGGAGGTTGGTGGCCCTGCCTGTTACGGGGGAGTTGGAGATTTGTGATCCTTGAGGTCCCTTCCAAATTGGGCCATTCTGCAATTTCTGTGAATATCTATGCAAACATCCATGTAAGCGAGTTCAGAGATCTTTTTCCTCAAGTATGATATCATCTTCAATCTAAATTCACTACCTCCAGAAATACCTTAGTAGTTAGGAAAAAACTTTCACAGCTACAGAACACAGGAGGTGATATAAGTTCCCCAAGCAAATTCATTGAAATAGGGGTTAAAACCAGGACACCTGGCAGTATTTGCATACTTTGAGCCACCAATCTTTTTTGCCATGGTCACTGGCCATGGTCCATGGTCTAGAGCACATTTCAGCAAGGGGCTGAACCTATTCAAGCCCTCTCTGTATAAAATGAAGCAACAAGCTGGATTCTGTATCAAAGTGACCACATTCCATTTTCTCACTTCACAGAAAGATGACCAGGCAAAGGAAGGGAAGCAGGAATTCTGAGGCCAAAGAGATGATATCTGGAAGACTGGCAAGGTAAGGTACCCTCTGATGGTCTTTACACAGACAGTGCTGGTCCGCAAGCTACCAGTGGCTACCTGAGAACTGATATAGGTAGGTTTATTTAGCAAAAGGGAGTAGTCCATTGGTTTAAGAACCAATATATTAGCTTAGCAAAAGGAATCAATAAGTGATAGTTCGAAAACTTTCCATTTCAACTTCAGTGGGTGAACAGGCCTGTTTACCTCAATAATTTTGTACTGAGGACATAATAGAATACTTTTATCTTTTTTCTCAATGATTTTGCCTCACAAGAAGCACTGAAGTCATAATCGAACACTTGTATCTTTTGCACACAGTAAGTGTAAGGAGATCTTCCTCAGGTTCCACATACATTGTTTCAAAAGTTGCTCACTATGCCGTAATAAGCAATGGAAATTTTCCAAACTGGGGAAAAGCAGCTGAAAGTTTGCCAAAAGGTCTCAGTGATGAAGTGAATGCTGGAAAATGGGGGAGAAGTAGTGGGCACTTGACCACCTGAGATACCACTGAACGTGCCCAAAGGGACATATATTAATGAGTCCTTGAAAAAGAATGAATATTTGTGCCAGTGTACTGCATATCTATGTCTTAACTGTTGAAATGTAGGACCCAAACTCTGAGACGGTGCGCTTACTTGTCAAGTCGCCCAGTGCGTATTGTGAGGAATGAAGGAATGCTGCTTTCTAACACTGCATTGGAGTTAGACAATTTTCTTCATGGATTTCGGATGACAGAACCAGAAAATGATATTTGGACTCTCACTACCATTTCTTGACTACATGAAGCAGTCTGTTCATGACAGCCATCAGGAATATTGTTCTGGAAATGAACTGAAATCTCCAGCTGCATGTATGTAGACTCAGCTTTATAAACCCCTCATGCTACTGTCACTTACATCGGGGGAAACAGCCTGTAGCTCAACTTACTGGCTCCTTGAAGGAAGGCTCAACAGACCGACGGCATAGGTGTGAAAGCAACCTTGAGCTTACATTCGTCATTACTGCTCCCTGAGACTTAATGAAGCTGTGCCTGCTGCTCCAGAGGTACTTCTAACTCCTAAAAGCTCAAGAGGTCTTTTAGAAAGAAATTCAAATCAGCAGCTTCCAGCCAGGATCACACATTCACAAGTTATTTGTTGCTAACAGGGCCACTTACCAAATACTTTTAGTGTAAAGAGTGCTTTGTTACCGTTGAAAAAAAACGTATAGTTTCCTTCATCCTCTTTCTCCACACTTCTCAGCACTAGAGAGCCATTCTCCAGTTTCAGACGTCTCTCAGAAGAAGAGTGACACTTGGCCAACAACGTATCATTTTCCACAGTTGTGGAACAGTTATTATTATTCCATATCATTTTACGGACATTTTGAAAGCTTTCATCTCCTACAGAAAACTTTGCTGAGCTGCCGCTGAATGCACCAACGATCGGTTGGATCGTGGTAGAAGAGTCTGGAAGGAGAACACAGAATGTGGGCAGTGAGCTTGGCACATCTATCCATCCATCCTCAGAAGCCTCCCAGAACGATGAAAGCCCAGACAAGAGGGACCCACCACTAGTGATGGGCTGGGGACATGAGGAATTGAAAATCAGAGGAGTAGAAAGGATGACAGTATGCTTTCTATAAAGGCTAGCTTTTTCCCCATGTACCGTGAGGGTCACGCACACACCATCCACACTGCTACAGATGTTTCAGTAGCAGGTCTTTCCCCAGATTTTACATGGTCCTCTATCATCCTTCCTGATCACTGAGAGTCTGTACAGAGAAAGATCCTCATGGCATCAGTGCCATAGGTCTGGTGCAGATGGTATCAGAAACAATTGCTGCTTGCACAGCTTCCTTTGGGTAACAAAGGAAAGCTGTCACAGTGTTAGTCTGACTAAGTCTCATAGTATCCCTGCACATGATTAAATTCCTGCACTCAAATCCCAGATGGGTAAATGGCAGGAACAGGACCACATTGCTCTTCAGTCCCTTCAAACAGCACTCTGCACACCAGGACCTTATGTTCTCTATTGAAATGCTTTTGCAGACACAGCACACTGAGAAAATACTATAATGTTAGTTAACACTAGAATACTAAAGTAATAACAAGATTAATAATAAATACTTACTCTGGTCTAGCTGCTTCTTACATGCATTAGCAGTTAGACTACTTGATCTATAGAAATCTGGTAGATCCCTGAAAGATCTTAGACTAAAATTAAGGTGTCAGCTCATCTAGGCAAATCCATACCACAGCCTCATAAAGAAAAATCCCACTTACCAGCAGTAACAGTTGTTATCACCAGCAAACACTGCAGAATAAAAGGAGAGTTGAAATCCATTTTAAAGAGCTCCTTGCATCATATGCAGAGAAGACGATCCGGCTACAGAGCTCAGTGAATATAGCGTTCAGGAAATGATGTCAGAAGCAAGGGTGAAAAAAAAAAAAAAAGAAAAGAAAAGAAAAGAAAAGAAACCCCATACAAAACCCCATACTGGACAGACTGAATAATGGTTCAAAATAGACCTGCAGGGTTGCGGGTGACTGAACTCAGACTGAACCAACACGAGCTACGATGTGCTTTGCAAAGCCCTGCACCTTGGAGCTAGTTGCAGGCATGAGAACAGGACTGAGAGGTGAGGGGAGGAGAAGGCTCCCCTGGTCAGCATACCCCATTTCAGAAGACCTAATGCAGAGATCAGGCAAAGGGGAAACACCCATTTCTTTCATCTCCCACAAAGGGAAGAGAAATCCAGCCAGCCAGATAAAGCAGCAAGCATGCAGATGAGCCGTTTTCTGCAGTGCCAATGACTGTCACTCACCAACAGCCTCACCTGCAGGAAGGTGTTAGAGGAGGCTGCCCCTCTGCATAGAAAAGCTATTCTACTAGCCTGAACTTTGCAAGGCTCTTCCAGAGACATGATGGCACTTGTGAGGCAAGGAAGGGCTCTGTACAACTGTCCCAGTTGCAGAATACAGGGTATGGGAGGCAAACTTGCATTGCAGACCAAGACTGAACATGATTGAAAGCCAGTCTGCCTCTATTTGGAGCACTGCTCCCAGAGATGAGACTGAAAAGCCAGTTCTGAAGAACCACCGGGAGCTGGTTGTCCACAGTACCTGAGTGCAACTATGTCACTCACCTGGTTCACCCTCATTGAGATGACTTGAAATTCACTCATGTTTTCCACGGAGTGCAGAGGAGGATTACACAAGCAAGGCAGCAGAAACTGCCACAGCATGAGAGCCAAAGATCTGGATTTTTTTCAGACACACTTAGCAGATGTGCTTGGGAACAACAGTGACAGGAGTTCAGGATGCAGCTGCGGCTCTAATGCTGTTGTGCTGTTTCTTTGGACTTAAACAGCCCATTAAGTTAAGGAAGCTCCCCAAAGCCCAGCTCTGTGTATAAGCATGCTTATAAGAAATGGTTAAAGCCCTTGCATTGCAATCTGTACTATTATTCAAACAATTTATCTTTGCTCGATAATTCCTAATTTCAGTCAGCAGTCCCTCAGACTCCTTGGCAATGACAATGAAATCTCCCTCATACTTTTAGTGTCTGAGATCTACAAGTTCACTCAGAGCTGCCACAGAACCATCCTATCTTTACCGTACATACATAGGACAGTCCTAAATTGATCTACGATGCGACAGAAATAGCCTTCTCTGAGAAAAGCAGTGAAGTGAGTCTTTAGATACTTGCAGCCATGCAGGGGGCAGGGGAGAAAGAAAAGTATTTAAAGAAACACTTTCGTTTCCTTCTCTGCAGCTGCAATTACTTAAAGAAATTGTCTTTCCAAATACTGTTGCAAGATGGGGGCCAGCCACCTGCCTTGGATGTTTGTGTCCAGCTTCACTTCACACTGGAAGGGTGAGCTGGTTGAACTTTGGGGTGCAATGCTGTGGTGGAGACAGGAGGCAAAAAGGACTGCTCACATGAGGGTCACTTCAGACCTGTGTCCCAAAAAAGCTCAGAACCTCAAAAAAACAAGATGTCCACCTAATGCACAATCCAGCAAGTGTTCAACTTCTCCTCTAGTCAGTGATAGCAGCCTTCCAGAGCTCACTTACAGATTTGCAGTAAAATGAAAGAAAAATATGGCCTTTCTGCTGTAGCTCCGTTATTACAGAAGACACTCTGCATGACGGTGACATTGCAGTGTCCAGCATTTAGTCTCCCTCGCAGTGACTCCAGGGCAAATGAGTACATTTATGAGTTCAATATTTCTGAGTGCTTGTGCTCCATACATCACATGGGATGTGAAGTCCCATTAGGCTCCTTCTGTCCCCCAACACCCTTGCCAGCCAGAAGAGCGAGCTCACAGCCAGCATGAAGATGACAGCACATGCCCTGTCCTTGCTGCCGTCCATCAGTTGATGTCTTAACATCAACTCTGCCAATTACTATACATAAGGTATTTTTCGAAGTTAGAGTTTAATCTTGTCTAACATCAACTAATGAATGCTTACAACACCACAGAACTGCAGGGGAAATTACTTCTCCTTCTTACGTGAAGATGCAAAATTCTCTGACAAAAAACACCTTGTGTGGCTTAACAGAAACCACAAGTAGAAGGAAAAATGAAGTAACTCGCAGTTGGCAGGCAAACTAAAATCTTTTCTCACTGGGTGAACTGCAAGCTCAGAGGGCCATTTTGTCCTTTCAGCCACTGACAGCACTGCTAATCATTTCAACTGAGGAGGGAGACTGGTTCCCTACATGGCAGGAGGCCCTGATGGAGCACCGGACACTGAGAAGCCTAGGCGAGTAAGTAAAGCAGGAAATATGCTGTGAAGCACTATGAAGAAAACTTGTTCATCTTAACTCCCACACCTGCCTTTAAATAGGCCGGTGACTGCCTGCAGTGCACCTATTTTTACTATTACAAATGCACGCAGCCTGCCTTCACACGGAGCAAAGCAGCAGAGCTGAGTGCTGGAGCCTCGCTGCACAGAAACACCAAAGAGGTGCAGCAGCTGTGGTGCTGCTTGTGGCTGGCTCTGCAGGTCTGAGCTGCTTCTGGGGGTCAGCAGGACCCTTGAAACCATGGGGAGAACATAACAGAATCACAGAGTACCCCAGGTTGGAAGGGACCCATAAGGGTCAAGTCCAACTCTCAGCACCATACAGGACCACCCAAAATTCAAACCCTACATCTGACAGCGTTGTCCAAACACTCCCTGAACTCCCACTCTCAGGGCCATTCCCACTGCTCTCTGGTGCAGAGCCTGTCCCTAACGCCCAGCTGCCTCTCCTCTGACACAGCTATATGTCATCCCCCTGGTCCTGGGCCCTGTCGCTGTCACACAGAGCAGAGCTCAGCGCTGCCCCTCCGCTCCCTCTGGGGAGCTGCTGCCGCCATCAGGCATCCCCTCAGCTCCTCTGCTCTGTGCTGAACAAATCAAAGGACTTCAATGCAGGGAGAAAATTAGAAAAGCCAAAGCTAGAACTGAACTTGGCCGCTGAAGTAAAGGACAACAATAAATATTTCTACAAATACATCAACAGCAAGAGGAGGGCCAGGGAGAATCTCCATCCCTTCTTGGATGTCAAAGCCAACTTGGTGACCAAGGATCAGGCTAAGGCTGAGGTGCTTAATGCCTTAATTGCATCAGTCTTTAATAGAAAGACTTGTTACTCCCTGGGCACACAGCCCCTTGCACTGGTAGATAGGGATGGGGAGCAGAATAGGCCCTGTATAATCCTGTATAATCCTGTATAATCCACGATGAGATGGTTTTGGACCTGCTCCCAAAGCTGGATGTTCACAAGTCCATGGAGCTGGATGGATTGTACCCTAGAGTGCTGAGGGAGTTGGCAGATGTGGTTGCCAAGCCACTCTCCATCATTCTTCATCAGTCCTGGATAACTGGGGATGTCCCAGCGGATTGGAGACTGGCAAATGTGATGCCCATCTTCAAAAAGGGCCAGAAAGATGATCCTAGTAGCTACAGATCTATCAGTCTCACCTCGGTGCTGGAGAAGGTTATGGAACGGATGATCTCAGGAGCCATCTTGGACCAATTAAAGGTCAACCAGGGGATCAGGCCCCGTCAGCAGGGATTTATGACTGGTAGATCCTGTTTGACAAACCTGATTTCATTCTATGACAAAGTGACCCACTTAGTGGATGAAGGCAAGGTTGTCGGTGTGGTCTGCCTGGACTTCAGTAAGTAAGTAAGGCCTTTGACACTGTCCCCTACAACATTCTCGTGGAGAATGTGAACCGGCTGTCCACAGTTTGGATGAGTGTATGCTCCACTGGACGAAACACTGGCCAGACCCAAAGAGTTGTAGTCAATGGAGTTAAATCCAGTTGGCAGCTGGTCATGAGCAGTGTCCCCCAGGGCTCGGTACTGGGGTCACTTCTATTTAATATCTTTATTAATGATCTTGACGACGGGATTGAGTGCAACCTCAGTAAGTTTGCAGACGACACCAAGTTGGAAGAGAGTCTGCTTGAGGGGAGAAAGGCACTACAGAGGGACCTGGATAGACTGGATCAATAGTCCAAGGTTAACTGTATGACTTTCAATAGGGCCAAGTGTCTAGTCCTGCATTTTGGTCACAACAATCCCAGGCAACCCTACAGGTTTGGGGAGGAGTGGCCAGAAATCTGCCTGATGGAAAGGGACCTTGGTGTACTCATGGACAGTCAGTTGAATATGAGCCAGCCAGCAGTGTGCCCAGGTGGCCAAGAAGGCCAATGGCATCCTGGCTTGTATCAGAAATGGTGTGGTGAGCAGGACTAGGGAAGTCGTCCTGCCCCCACACTCAGCACTGGTGAGGCCTCACCTCGAGTACCGTGTTCAGTTTTGGGCACCTCAGAGGTTCTGGAGCAGGTCCAAAGAAGGGCAACAAGGCTTGCGAAGGGCTCGGAGAATGTGCCCTACGAGGAGAGACTGAAGGAACTGGGGCTGTTTAGTCTGGGGAAAAGGAGGCTGAGAGGAGACCTTATTGCCCTCTTCCCACATCTGAAAGGTGCTTACAGAGAGAGTGGGGTTGGTCTCTTCTCACTGATGACAGGGTGAGGGGAAATGGCCTCAAGTTGCACCAGGGTAAGTTTAGTTTGGATAACAGGAGAAACTTCTTTACAGCAAGGGTTGTTAAACACTGGAATAGGCTGCCCAGGGAAGTGGTTGAGTCACCATCCCTGGATGTGTTTAAAAACCCTTTGGATGTGGTGCTCAGGGACATGATTTAGCAGAGGGTTGTTAGGGTTAGGGTAGTATGGTTAGGTTGCAGTTGGATTTGATGATCTTTAAGGTCTTTTCCAACCTGAGCAATTCTATGATTGATTTTAATGCAGGGGGAGGAAAAAAAAAGTAACGAGTTCTTGGTTTGTTTAAGTGAAACTAGCCAAGGAGTTCTGATGCACCAGCAGAGCAAGAGTAACCAGAACTATGGGCATAGATGAAGGTCCTTTCATGTCAGGGACTCCACAGAGCTGCACAGGGCTGTCAAATGGAGTCTTTAGGCGATTACCCCCTCAGAATCGTTCAGGTTGGAAAAGACCACTAAGATCACCCAGTTTGACCACCATGCCCACTAACCACATCTCTCAGTGCCACATCTACATGATTCTTTAACACGTCCAGGCAGAGTGACTCTGCCACTCTCCTAGGCTGCCTGTTTTCTGAGGAGAAATTTTTCCTAATATCCAACCTCCCTGGCCCAACTTAAGGACATTATCCCTCATCCTAAATGGTCCAATGTTTGCAAGTGTCAGGGTTGAGATTTCTGGAAGTCCCAGGTTTATGCTGGTCACTGACAAATCTCTGGTGAAGAGGACCCAAGGGAACCATCTCTTGTTCACAGCATACGTGGATACTTTCACCTTTTTCTTGACAAGAGAATGAAAAGAATATCTTCGTCCTCCAAACACAGATGAGGACTTTGTCATGTTAAGGGTTTAGGGACAATGTTGACAAAATGAAATAAACCTGTACAGACGAGCATGCTGAGGCACCAAGAGAGAGCAAGGGGATTTCCAGCAGAAAGTCTGCCTTACCTCAGATTCATCTCCGCACTTGTGGCCCTTGTCTCATGCTTCCTGCTACAGCATTCACTTCTTCTATGCAATGCTGAGACAGTCTGAGACCCACTGAACCAAATGCTGCTGCCCTGTCTAAAATAAACCATTCAAGTAACAGCACATGGCATGGAGGATGCTGAAGGGGCAAAGGAGACAAGATTCTTCACAGTAACCAAGAGCAAGCTGGAGATTTAATCTGCAGAAACCCTCTGTTGAAAATAAACCAAGTAGAAAACATACAGTAGAATTTTTATTGTGCATACGGTTGTACACTCTTGGAGAGCAGATGTGCCCTGTAACGCACAGCAGAGAAGTCCCATGTCTTCCAAGTATGGAAATGGCAAGCTGGAGAGAGATTTTCAGCTCTAATTTCTGACAAGTTAAAATCCCTGTGTTTGTCACATACACAAGCTTTTCCCTCCAGCTCTTCGGGGTTAAAGAAGGAAATCAGACTTCTGCTCATTAACAGCTGCCGTCATTTGTACACCTTCTCCCTCTTGTCGTATCAGTGAGTACCTCCCACTTTTCTCCAGCCATCAGCCAGCCCCAGGATTAGCATCTTAAATTCACCTCCACCCACCTGCAACCCCCAGCTCCACAACTGCTGAGCAGTCATATGAGGAGACCTGGGCAAATCTGAGAACTGAGCAGCAGGCACACAGAGGAGGCACTGTGCTATGGAGCTCTCAGGGCACTGGAGTACATCCAGTGCTGCGTTCCAGGTGAACAGTCCAGCAGCAGGGTAGTGCATCACCCTGTCAGAACACTGCTGCCACATCCTCTCAGCCTTCTCACACACACTGCTCAGGGCACAGGTTCAGGATACCACTGGTAAAGGCACCAATTCTGCTACCATGGGTCCCAGCATCAGCTATTGCCTGTCATCCCATCTCAGTTCTCACCCATCACCCTACTTCCCAGTTGTCCAAGTCAACTGTAGTGATCACATATAGTTTCTCTGACATAGCTCTCCTACGTTGACCCATAGCAATCACAGGAAGACAAGAGTTTAACTGTGGAATAATTGACAGACACTGCACAATTCACAATTTATATTTAGCACCATTGTATGCATGGTGAAATATTTTGTGTTTGCTTTGAAAAAATACTTATTGCCGAGCTCTCGAAACATATGGGTTCAGTCACAGAATTGTGGGAGTTGGAAGAGACTTCTGGAGATTGCAGAGACCAACCCCCTGCTGAAGCATTTCCCTACAGCAAGTTACGCAGAAAAGCATCCATGTGGGTCTTGAGTATCTTCAGAGGGGAGATTCCACCACCTCTCTGGGCAGTCTGTACCAGGACTCTGTCATTCTCACAGTAAAGAAGCTCTTCCTTGTGTTTGTATGGAGCTTCCTGTGATCCAGTCTGTGCCCACTGTCCCTTGTCCTGTTGCTGCATGCCATCAGAGAGCCTGGCCCCATCCACTTGATTCCCATCCTTTATATGTACAGTAAGGAGATCCCCTCTCAGTCTTCTCCAGATTGAACAGATCCAGGTCTCTCAGCCTTTCCTTGTACAGGAAATGTTCCAATGCCCTAATAATCTTTGTAGCCTTCCACTGGACTCTTACTAGAAGGTCTGTCTTTTTTGAACTGGGGAGCCCAGAACTGGACGCAGTACTCCAGATGTGCCTCCCCAGGGCAGAGAAGAGGGGAAGGAAAACCTCCCTTAAACAGCTGGCTGTGTGTAACTTTGCCCTTCTTGGCCATAGGGACACACTGCTGGCTCATGACCAACCTGTTGGCCACTGTCACACCCAGGTCCTTCTCCACAGGGCTCTGGTACAGAATCAGAATTTGGCTGAATGAACATCCAAATTGAGGATGCTAAGCACAATACTTGTAGTTGATAGGCTTTGGCCAGTTTCATTGGTGTCAGAAGAAGGTCTGTTTCTGTGAACAAGTCAGAATAGGATCCAAGTTGTCACAAGCTGCTGCAGGTCAGCTGTTCCTGTGCATTTCTAACATCAATTACAAGACTCAGACCAATTTTAGTCCCCACCTGGGCCCTGCTTTGAGGCTGCTATCAAGTAACTCTCAGTGTCCCCTGCTCACTACTCTTTTCCTACCCTGCTTTTAGGTAAGAGACAAAAACATCTCTAACAGAGGTTTTCAGCTCCTGTCAAACAGTTTTTTTTTTTTTGCACATTCACTCCTCAAGTACCAGGCCATCCTTTTCATCTTTTCCTGATTGTTCTAACTTTGTCTTGATTCATTTTTGGGTGTTAAAAATCAAGATGGCGAAATGCTCCATGTTGGAAAATGAACTGGGTAATTTCGTTTATATTGCTAGCTTCAATTTGCTTAGATACACATTACTTACAAAGACAAAGAGATCTCATAAGCTAAAATTTCACTGCAAAATTCACTTAGCAATGTCTAAGCCTTACATCTACTGCGGTTGCAAAGAAGTTAATACAAGGATAGTTTGATAATTTAAGGAAAATATTTGGACACAGTACAAAACAGGGACAAAAGCCAGCAAACAGCTTTTCAGGAGAAAATTAGAGCATCTAAAAACTTTAACAAATTTCTTTTGAATAGCATATATATACATCTTTGACAAAAAAAAAAAAAAAAAAAAAATCCAGCCCATCTAACTTCCTACTGTGACCCTAAGTGCTTAGCAAATCTAGATTATGATATCATCAAATGGTTTAGGTTGGAAGGGGTCTCACAAGGGCAGAGAAAAAGAGGACAATCCCCTCCCTCTCCCTGCTGGCCACCCCTCTTTTGATGCAGCTCAGGATACTTTTGGCCTTCTGGGCTGCAAGAGCACTGCTGGCTCTTGTCAAACTATATATATTAAAAAAAAGGAGTCCAAAGATTGAAAATCATTGTACAAGATCTCCACTGGAAACAACTTAGGAGTCTACAAACTGAATGAGATTGAAAAGCTTTTTTTTTTTTGTGGCGTCAAAACTTCAGCATGCAAAGTTTAAACAGAAAAGCAAGTAGAAAAGTCTTTGTTTGTGACTCTTCAACAGGATAGCACCTGGTTGAGGCTAAGACAGAAAAATAAATATGGCCATTTAAGACTAGATAATTCCTGCATATCCTGAAAATCTGAAGTAACTTTTTTAGAAAGTGCAAATATGGCCTTCAGAGCTGATTTCTTATCTGATGGCAGAGCAAACTGGATCAACTCTTAATATGGAGGAGGGCAGACACCATTGTGCCCAGTTCTTCTCTAATGGAGTAGCCCCTGAATAGGTCCAAACTACACCGCAACAGAGTTTGCTTTGCAGCAAAAGTACAGCCAGACTTTAGCCTTCTGAAGCTCAGGAAGGTCACCATGAGACTGACTTTCACAACTTGAAAGATTAAGAATATGGACTGCAGGGATTTCTACCTTATACTTTCCAGTCCTCTACAACAGCACTTCTGATCACTTGCACGTGTGGACAGTTATTCTTATGGACGTTCACACTCTAAAGTGAATTTCTGATGACTCTAACAAACCTTAAAGCACTCCCTGAATACTGAGAGGTATACAGATCAAATTGATACTCATCCCTGATTCTTTTCTCTGGAGCCTTTCTTTTTATACATTTATTTTTATCTCACTGGAGACTGAAACTGTGTATATTTGCCAGAGTCTTGGAGCCGGGGATCTCTCCAGAATTAAAAAAATCAGGGAGGAAAAAAAAAGGCAGTAAGTTGTCATTTGCCAATTCTGAAATGACAACTTGAGAAATTCACCACTTAGATTTTTTGCCTGAATCCAAAATAAGACTTATTTGCAAAAATATATTTCATTACTTACTGATTCAAAAAGCAATGGAAAAAGAAATTGTGGACAGAGATGGTATGCATTTTCACATTTCAGTTAAAAGACTCTCAGTTCCTAACTGTATCGTAGAGGCATCATTTATAGGTTGTTAAAAATTCTTTTATGTGCTACAAGGAATGTGATGTAGGGATAAAAGTAACTCTGAGACACTTAGCACAGCACAACAAAACATTATTCTTAAGTCTTATAAATCTACCTTACACATGTAGTTGAAAGCCTCTTTTGTAAAGGAGATAACCAGATACATCATATCACTTGACAGCATACTTCCTTCAATCCTCTTGAAGTGCACTCTTGAGAATTAAGGTCCTGTTAGGTAAGGCATGAAATCCACTGCTGACTGAAGAAGGCTGATTCCTCTAGACATTCTGGAAGATGAGAGAAGCTGTACCAGACAGCTCAATGAGGTTGTTACTGCAGCGGAATACATTCTTCAGCAATAACATAAAATGTTACAGGGATGCTAGGCTATAACTGTAGGACAGATAATGTAGAACTGATTAGAAATTGAACTGGAAATCCATGAAGTTCTACTCCACAGACTCTCCCAACTTGCTGTTGGATCTCTTGGAAGACTGTGTCTGTGTTCCTCTTCTTTATTTACTGCATTTGCAAAGCATCTATTATAGATCAGTATTTAACTAAAGCATTTAATTAAACAATCTGCAATTCATCAGTTCTTTACGATACACAACAGGCATCATATCATAGGACAACCATGCAAGATTTTCAAATACCACAACTCTGGAACATTCCTATCCAGAGAGAAAGATCTTTGAAGGGTTTCCTCTCTGCTCATCTCAGATCCTCTTTGCCTGCCTCAGTTGTCTACTGCAGTCAGGACCTCCTTTTTCGAAGTCTTCAAGGCTATCCACCTAATACAAGGAACGACCTAACAAACTGGTACACTTTAAGTCAGCCAAGTCACAAGTCTCTGCAATTTAGGCAAAAATGGGGTCACCAGAAGCAAGTCACTCTATATCCCAGCTATTGTGTTCTACCATAGCACAAATGTAACTGAGGACAATGCTCACTTTACACAAGAGCTCTGATCTATTTTACCTCTTTCCCATCATACCATACACCTTCAGATGTTGTAAACAATTGCATGGGGGGTCATCTGCTCTTTCCTAGAACAGCCCCCCTACAAAGTCAGGCTCCCTCAAACACAAATTGTGATGCAGTGAATTAAACTGGTTGTTCTTCTTGCGTCACTTCTCCTGTTTCCTCAAGAGCTGATCACACACACCTAAAACCCAATACAGTACACACAGTTATGCTGGAAAAAATATACTCTCAGATACAATTTGAGTGGACTAACTATCCATCCCACATATAGAACGTTACTGAGAAACCAAAACAAGAAACAGCATACAAACAAGGCTTACCAAAACAAGGGTGCACAGCATAAACTGATGCTGAAGAAAGATGGGGGACATCAGTTGTTCTCAGATGATGTCAGCTCATCAGCAGTTACACTACCACAAATCTGATGTGCCTTTAGACTGAAGAAGATGCAAAGGAATATCCCGCTGTCTTTAATTATTTCCTTACTACTACCAATAAACAGCAAACCACTGATCACAGAAGAGAAACCATATGGATCAGAATGTATCAAAACAATCTGATTTACTCTCATAGACACACTGATACTTGTGTAAATCACTACAGCTGAATAAACTTATAAACAACAGGTTCTTAATGTCCTTACTAAGCAGACATGCATTCTCATAAGAGAAAAAAAAAAAAAGAACAGCTGACTGCTGAGTCTGCAACCTCTTAAACGAAGTGTTGGGAAATAACAGGAGCTGCTTCACTGTCTACAGCAACAGTGCACAGCTCTTGCCCTGTGTGCCTTTGCAGCCCCAGAGGCTTAATCACCTTTCAGTTGGAAGATGAATGACAGTGCTGTTGGTAACTCACACATTTATGTGTGGAAGTTCACAAGCATTGGTGAAGAATTCTATTCCCACACAAAGAGGAAAAGCCAGTATACTTCCACCATTCACCTGGAGACAGGGGAGAAGTCTGAGGATCACACAAGAGATCTGAAAAAAGTGCAGGCCAGTTAACCATACTTACAGTTCCCTGCACACCCAATTCCAACCCATCACCCAACAGATCTGTCTTCAAGCTTTGTGATTCTCTATTCCTCAGTGGTCACTGCAGTGTATGAGATTCATAGCTGACCCTACTTGAGCAGGATATTGGCCTAAATAACTTGTTTATCCAGTGATCCTGGGTGAAGAAATGTGCATTTTCAGTAGTTACTGAACAATTCTCAAATTCTCCATCCTCAAACCAAGTGACCTAGGACTACTCCACACTGTTCCTTCACACTGTCCATGGGCCCTGGCCCTTTGTAATGTTCCTCCCCTCTTCTTTCTCTAATTCTTCAAGAATGATCCAAACTCATCCCAGCACAATCAGTAAACCATAACCAGATGGCAGCAATGGGGAATCCATCTTTACATTTCTGAACTGCATTAATTCTCTCCTCTTTCCATTATTAGTGAGAGATTTAATTACAGTTGCCAAGGTTCCCCATAGGAGTGGGAAACCTAGGCTATCCTTTCATTTAATGAGCAAACTTAAGCCATACCTCTATGAGGGAAGTTGCTACACTGTTGAACAACTTCCACTAATGGTGGAATGCAGCATTTTGTTCTAATTTGATTGGTCCGTAACACAGATAATTACAAAGCAAAACATGGAAGACTGCAAGACTTACTGAGAGACCTAGACAGGTTTGAGCAGTGGGCCCAGGAGAGACTCATGAAGTTCAACAAAGCCAATTGCAAGATCTTGCACCTGGCAACCTCCACTATCAGTACAAGCTGGGGGATGAAAGGATAGAACATAGCCCTGCTGAAAAGGACTTGGAAATACCAGTGGATGGCAAGCTGGACATGAGCCAGCAATGTGCCCTTGCAGCCCAGAAAGCAAAGTGTATCCTAGACTGAATCAAATGTGACCAGCATGCAAGGAACCTGCTTCTCTACTCTGAGCTGGTGAGATCTCACCTGGAGTGCTGCATCCAGATGTGGAACCCTCAGTACAGGAGAGACATGGACTTGTTGGAGCGCATCCAGAGGAGGGGCACAAAAATGGTCCAAGGGATAGAACACCCCCACTATGAGGATAGGCTGAGAGAGCTGGGGCTGTTCAGCTTAGAGAAGAGAAGGCCCTGGGAAGACCTGAGAGCAACCTTTCAGTGACTAAAGAAGGGCTGTAAGAAAGAAGGGGACAGACTCTTTCAAAGGGTCTGTTATGAAAGACAGTGGTTTCAAACTAAAAGAGGAGAGATTTAGACTGGTTTGTCAGGGACCTAAAGGCCCCAGCTGAAGAATGATCCTGGGATAGAACAAAGTATTCTGACAGTTTAAAGGGAACTGATATTTGTGGCTGTTGCTGCAAATATCTTCTTTTGTAGAGAGAGCTGACCTTGGTAGTTTATCTTGTTTTTGCAAAGACTTGTTTTGCAAGCAGGTGTTCTACTTGGGCTCTATGTCACGCGTTGGCAGTGTGGGTACAATGTGCAAGTGGAAAAAACCCTGTATACCATGGGCAGAATAAAAGCAGGAGAAAGGCTGTGGTAGGGGAGGAGGAAAAGTGCACTTTAAAGCAGGGGAGGCCCTGCTGGCACTGCCTATCAGATCCACCACTGGCACGTTCCTTCTCTCTCCTTTTTGGCAGTTTGCTGTCTCTCAAGGGTCAGTAAATCATAGTGCACTTGCTTAGGGAGTTTCTGCTTCCTGCTTATGGGGATTACCTAAAATGGATGCCTGCGTGTATATGAGTGTATGTTGAATAACACCCATAACTCTCTGTGCTGCACTGAGCGCGTGGTTTGCTTGCCTCTGCTCCTGAGACATCCTTACTCTCAGATCCAACCATACCCTGAAACAACTAAGGAATAAATAAGGAAAAAAAGTTGTTACAATAAGGGTAGCGAGGCACTGGCACACGTTGCCCAGAGAGGTGGTGGGTGCCCAATCCCTGGAGACACCCAAGGTCAGGCTGGACAGTGCTCTGAACACCTGATGGAGCTGTAGGTGTCCCTGTTCATTGCAGGGGAGTTGGACTGGATGGCCTTTAAAGGTCCTTTCCAACTCAAACAACTCATGAGTTTCTATGATCTATCTGGGAGAAAAAAAAAAAAAAAGCACCACAGGAAAAATGCTGGACTGATGTTCTGCAGTACTTTTCTACCCTTAGGAGAATCACATTCTGTGTAACACTACCACCATAGAAATGCACAGAGGATGGACAGGGACACAGAGACTGTGGGCAGAGTTTGCTTCTGAGTTTCTGCACGTTCTGTCCAACAGCACTGAGCAGCACAACAGTGAATGCAGCATGAGGAAGTGAGACAAATTAGAAGAACTGAGTTCTGATGGTCAGCCTGAGCTGAAAGAGATGCTACAGTTTCTGTCTGCAACTGAGGCTGAGTGATCTGTAATGCCTGCAATTACAGCACTTTACAAACTGAAGAGGAAAGCCTTGACCATAAGTTGATTAATTCTGAACTAATTTTAAGGGTTTATAAAACAAAAAATACTTCATTACTAAAGATTTAAATGTTGCATGTCTACATGAAGAAATATATATTTGCTCAAAGTTCAGAAGATTTGAGGGTAAAATTAATCATCTGCCTTATGCTTAATTGCATTCAGCCTTGAGATATATACTTCCATGACTTGTGTAAATTTGGTTTACATATATTTTTGTATAGCTATAGTTATACATACATCTCATGTTGCTGCTTCTGTTTCTGTTCTCTGATTGGGAAACATTGCTTTACTATTGGTAAAGTTGCTCTACAAGCATTTACATCCATTCTGCCTTTGAATACATGTGCACCATAGCTTACCTGGAGATAAAGAGAATGGGCTACTGAGGGATGTCTTTGCCAGGGGACTCATTTTTCCAAGAAGACACCTCTGATATCACATTTCTTCACGTAGGGTTCCTGAGCATAGCCACACAATATTTAGCATAAAGGCATCAGAGGAATGCAATTTCTTCTAGACCACAACTTACCAAATTGGCTAAAAGAGGCAAAGGGAAAACTTTGAAGTTTAACAAGGAAAGAAAACAGACAGAAGAACACAAACCACATGGTCAGGAAATATCCAACAAGGATCTTTTACTCCCTTCCCACTGACATTTTCCTGCTGCTCCATCCCATTCCCCTCTCTCGTCTAACCTCTGCTGACGCTGAACTCCTCTGCCCAATCCACATATGCCATGCTTTGAAACTCACCGCTTTATACC
Source organism: Phasianus colchicus (assembly GCF_987193195.1). Taxonomy (NCBI): domain Eukaryota; kingdom Metazoa; phylum Chordata; class Aves; order Galliformes; family Phasianidae; genus Phasianus; species Phasianus colchicus. The sequence goes on along the minus strand of NC_143436.1, from coordinate 93,982,585 downwards.
ATTTAACCACAGTCCACTTCTTTTAAACTGAATGACTGACACACAATTTCAGAAGTCTCAGACTGACCCAACAACTGAGAATGAGAAGAAGCAGAAGCTCAGACACAGCTTTAAAACTGCAGCATATGTTTGTGAACCAATTGCATGGTCAAGAAATGTAGGCTGGGACTTTAGGTATGCAGTCATTTAATGAAACCAGATTTGGGGCAGTAGGGGTGAACGGTGGGGTTTCTGTTGTTCCTTTGGCTGAAGAGACTCATTCAGTTTCTGGCACTGAATGCATTCAAACACTGTAGTATGGAGACACCAAAAGGAAAACTGCCCAGGTAAGGAGTAAAAAGATCAGATGACAATCGTATTCTGAAGCTTTTTGTCTATAGCTGTGTGTGAGCAATCACTTCAGTTTCTGGGAAATCTACTGCAAATCATGGTAACAATGTACAAGACACCTGTGCTGAGAATCTCTGCAACTATAAGTAATGATGGCTGGCTGTGGAAAGTTCACAAAGGCTGGATATGGAAAGGTAAGAGTAATACTGAAATCAGATCTTCACTTGTCCTGCAAAGACGCATTGTTTTAGTTACTTCACTTGATTTGACAAAAAAAGTTTGATAATTACACACTGAAGTGGGCAAATATGTGCAATATATAAACTAAGTAGAAGAGGGAGATCTTTCGTATGTTCTAAAGGACTGTTATCTTTCTGTTTTCTTTGGAATGCTTATGGATTTAAACACACGCCTCCAGGTTATGGTTTAAAATGGTCATACAGTCACTGAATAAGATGATATTTGCATGCATTGTCACAGATTCAGAATACTTCTCTTTTCAAGGTTTTCCCTCCATTTACATACTTAATAGGGTTTGACAGTTATGGTTTTACTTCCTCTTGCACAAGGAACAGCAAACCATTTTGAAAAGGCAGTAGTGTACTTGAGAAAGATTGACTGTAGCTGTCCTTAAGAGAACACAGAAAGCGTAGCTTGCTTCTCCTTTAATTTTAATCATACAGAGTGAGCATTGTCCAAATAAGATCACATAGGCTGTATGCTAATTCCACCAGAACTGCTTCTGTCCTCTGTCAGTAACATTAACAAAGTGTGCCTGTGTTTGCTGTTTGCATCAAAAACTTCTGCCAACATCACACCCGATTAATTATCACATAACACTCCCCCCTAATGCTCTGGAGGTACCATGTAGGTATGTGTTCCATTAACTTGTCTTTTTCTTGTTCTAGGGACTGGGCACAATGCTCCAGCTGGGTTCTCACTTGAGCGGAAAAAATCATCTCCCTCAACCTGCTGACAACACTCTTCCCAATGCAGCCCAGGATACTGTTGACCTTTGACGTGACAAGAGCCTGTTGGTGGCTCACATTAAACTTGGTGTCCACCAGGACAACAAGGTTCTTCTCAGCAAAACTTCCTTCCAGTCGCTCAGTCCCCTGTGTATACTAGCATGTGAGGTTATTCCTTCCCAGGTTCCACAATTCCATTTGTTAAATTTCATGAAGTTTTCTGAAACTTTCTCTAGCCCGCCAAAGTCCTTCTCCTGGTGTGGCAGCCACTCCTCCCTGTCTTGTGCTTTCTGTACAGGTTTGCTGGTGATAGATACTCTGTCACTGTGTCTACGTCAGTGATGAAGTTAAGCAGTTACAGGTCAATATCAACATCTGGATGTACTACCAAGAACTGGTTAGCCATGGTCATAAAATCCCTGAGCCCAGCAGTTCAGCCAGCATTCAGTCCACATCAGAGTGTTCAGTCCACTTACTTAGGCCACACTTCATGGGTTTATCTATGAGGGAGGCATGGGAGACAATGCAGAAAACCTGTTAGAAGTTGAGATAAACAACACTGACTGCTCTCCCCAAATCCTCCAAGCCATTCATCCCACTGCAGAAAGCTGCCGTGTTGGTTAAGCACCATCTTCAATGTGTGAATCCATGCTGACTACTCACTATCACTTTCTTTTCCTTCATGTGTCTGCAGACCATTCCCAGAGTTTGAAGTAAAGCTGCCTTGACTGTAGTTCCCTGGAACCTTCCTCAGAACAGGCTGGTCATTTCTGAAACTAGACAGAAACACACCCTGTCCAAGATCTCAAACCAAATCAAATGGTGGTCACCTGTCAGCACTGCACATATCAACAAACTGCTGCCTACTCTATACCTGAATAGAAACTAGCATCACCTGGTGCATAAAACAAGATAGTCATTTGTAGATATGACTTTAAATTAAAGCACTGAAGCTTAAGAATGACATTCTCAGTCTAATTAAACTTAAAAAGGAAATGATGAGGAATCTCTTATTCCTTCCTACCATTCATATAGCATTATGCAAGAAAGTAAATCTTCACTACCATTTTCCTGTCCAAAAAAATAGGAAAGTGCATCACTAATAATCAAATTAACTTAAGATTCAGTATCAATATCTTTACTACTGCCATCCTGTTAATTTCAGGACTGATACATATGCACAGAAGTTAGCAGTGGAGTTGGTATATGCAAAGAAGGAAGGATACATTGGAAACCACAAAGAAAGTTTAGATGTGCTGTAGAGAAAATGAATGAGCTCTCTGTAGTATGTTTCAGCTCTGTAGAAAATCCCAGAGTTGATTTTCTTCACAGTGGCTGGTATGATGCTATGTTTTGGCATCAGGAGAAGAACTATGTTGACAACACACTGATGTTTTAATTGTTACTGAGTAGTGCTGTACAGAACCAAGCACATTTTAGTTTCTCCACTTCTTGTACTGTTCCAACAGTGAGGGAGCTGGTAGGGCACAAGGACTGGAGGGGGGACAGAACCAGGACAGCTGACCTAACCTGCCCAAAGGAGTATTCCATGCCATATGGCATCATGTGAAAGCTATACAACTGAGGGGAGCAGCCACTGCTCAGGGACTGGCTGGGCATCAGTCAGCGGGTGGTGAGCAATTGTGCTGTGCATCACTTGTTTTGTAAATATATGTATATATAATAATTAGCATATTACTATCATTTCTCTCTTCCTTTTCTGTCCTAGTAAATGGTTTTTATCTCAACCTGTTGTTCACAGTGCAGTTTTACTTGCTTTCAAGGTTGTTTTTCTTAACTCTGGCCATGTTGTTCATCACTCTGAAAGCTGGTCTAGGCTTATTTATGATTTTTCCAGCTTGTATATAGCATATGCTCTTGTTATAATACGATCCGGTTGTGGATTTATTTTGGTACTTGTACTCAGCAGTGCCATCATTCTCACACTTTAGGAACCTTATCATGGAAACTTAACAAGTACATTCTTTACTCCAGGTGAGTTAAAATAGTTGTTGAAAATTTCTTAACGAAACCATTTAAAAATAGCACACAGAGATCCCTGCTGAGGCAGGATGGTTTGGATGGCAAAGTGTATGAGAGGACATGGGCAGGTATCTGTAATGATTATCACCTCCAACAGGTTTGGAACTCCTAAATAGCTGACAATGTTCTAAAAAGGTGTGACCTGATCCTGGCAATGCCAAAGAGTTACAGCTTACTGCACTGTGCTGTGGTCTGGCCTGCACCTATCAAATATTCAATGCTATTTAAGCACCCTCAAAAATAAGAAAATGCCTCTGGATCGGATCCAGTTCCTGCAACAGGCCCTGTGGCAGACTGAACCCCTGTGGCAGACCTTGTAGCTGATCAGGAGATCCAACCTATACCAGTAACTGTTGCCCCTGTCCACAAGCAGAAACAATGGAAGTACAAGTCAGCTCATTTAGTAAGGAAGCAAGAAAAGGATGATGAAGGCTACTCTATAACAGGGCCATCACAAGAACAGGAGGAAGAGGCAGAGGCTATAAGTGAGTCAGTAACCACCTGATGCCTGATACCTGTGCAAGATATGTGGAAAGATTTCAGCCATCATCCAGGTGAGCACGCTGTCACCCAGCCGCTTCAATGCTGGGATAATGGGGTTGATAGCCTGCATTCAGTGGGCATAGGAGCCAGGTTGCTGCAATCCCTCTCTAGGGAAGGGGGCACTGACAAAGCAATTACAAAAAATGAAAACATCTCTCCCGATTTAGATGCAATTCCTGTCAGTTGTGAAGGAAATGTATCCCTACAGGGACAATATTACATGTCAACCAGGCAAGTGGACCACCATGGAAAGAGGTATCCAGTATCTGAGAGAATTATCTGTGCTGGGGGTGATGTATATCGTTGGCCTGAACTACCAATTATTCTAAAATTGAGATGTGTTATTCCACAATCCATGCAGTGTGAGTTTGTATGGAGTTCACCATCTCTGTATGCCAACTCACTGCCAGCAATGAACTGGAAAAATGGAGAAGAACAAATGATGGATAAATTCACTGACCAACTCCAGAAATATATATCTCTCCTCCTCCCTGAGGGCCTGTGTTTCAGCTGTGGGGAAGCATTCCTAAGTGGCCTAACAACTCAAAGGGAATAAATCTTCTGTCCCACCTGCATGGACTAGCATCTCAGCTACCAGAAGTAAGCATTTTTCAATTCAAGACAGAAGATATATTGGGTATACATAACAGGTATACATAACATGCTAACCTGTGGTCTTAGCTGCATGACCATGGAGAGGATATGAGGAAATGGGATGGAAAACTCACTTCAATCCTAGAGGTACAGATATGTGAGTTGCAAGAGAAAACCATCACAAAAGAGAGTTCTTTCTGGAAAATGACCATTCCACTTTCCAGTGGGTAGTTCTCCAAACAGAATAGATGGCCTGACCTTATTTCTGAGTTTGATAACCAGCCTTTTGATTTGCATTCATGAGTGATGAATACAATAACCAGAACTAGAAGGGCCCTGCCTTCAGTCCGGTGGAGGAAAAGGACAGTCAAGTTTACTAGATTGTGTGGATTCAATGACCTGATACATCAGAACAACAGGAGTATAAGTATTTAGTAGACACTGGTGTACAATGTATCCTAACACTATCAAATTACAAAGGGTCAGAACCTGTCTGTATTTCTGGAGTGAGAGGGGGATCCCAAGAGCTAATTTTATTGGAGGCTGAATTGAGCCTGACTGAGAACGAGTAGCAAAAGCACTCCACTGCAACTGGTCCAGAGGTTCTGCGCATCTTTGTTATAGATTACCTCAGGAGAGAGTATTTCAAGGACTCAAAAAGCACCAATAGGTTTTTGGTATAGCTGCCTTGGAGATGGAGAACATTAGGTAACTCTCTACCTTGCCCAGCCTCTCAAAGGACTTTTCTGTTGGGGGGTTGCTAAGAGCAGAAGAACAGCAGGTGCTGAACACTACCACACTGGTGCACCAGTGGTAATATCATACCATTTGAGATTCCCTGATTCCCATCCATCAGCTGATTTGTCAGCTGCAGAACCACAAACTTGAAACTGCAAATGGCATGTACTTAACAATGGAGAAAGTAACCATTGGGTGGCTGAAAACATATCCTATATCCCATGCCACTGCCCAAAATACTATCCTGGGCCTTGACAAGCAAGTCTTGTGGTGACATGGCACTCATCACAACGCTCCAGTCACTGTTGGGCACGTCACAACCTATCAGAGCAACAAACAACTCCACCATAACACTGAGGTGAGATGGCAGTCTGGTTGAGCAGCAGGGAGGAGCCTGACAAAGAAAAGCGCATCAGGTGACCTTGCCAGGGGTTATATCTCCTCTCTGACTGCAAAGCCCCCTGGGGAATGTAGTTCTTCTTCTCTTCCAGACAGGTGCCTGGAACTTGAGCATTAACACTTTAAGTCCCAGTGCACTACATGATGTTATTATGTGAAATACCGATAACCAAAAATCGTAAAACCATGACAAGCTTTCACTTGCTCACCTTCTCCTCTATGCTGTGCTGGTGGGAGCAGGGCTTCTGGCCAACAGCTCGCTCATATCTGCCAGTACTGCTGAGAAAAGACCCAAGCATTGTGGATAGTGCTGGCTGCAGGTCTGCACACCAGTAACTTGGGCCTAGTCTTCAACTCCACTGGCAGAGCAGCCCCTGGCCACAGTATGGGGGAGCACTGCCCTAACACTCTCCTGAGCACAGGCCAACAGGCCAGGCACTGAGCACAGCTGCTGTGCATGGGCAGCAGTACTTCCCCTGTCCCAACCTGAGTGTTGCTTCCAATCCACTGTACAAGTCAACAGGCAATTCTGTTAACGCTCTTCTTGTTTGCTGCTTTAATATAGTACTGCTTTTGGTTTGTCTCCTTGTGTTTGCTTCTGATTACCTTGAAATGTGGAGACAAGACATGTATCCACGTCAGCTATTCCTGGGTTAGTCTCTTGACTGCTGTTCAGCAACTCTTCATTCTTTTGCTCAGCGGAGTTTGTACCATGCAGTCCCTGCACACAAGGGTTTTTCTGAAAGGAGAAAAAACAGTTAGTTGAAAACATAGTGGGGATAACAACTGAAATGAGTTCAGATGTCAGCCCCTGGACTGGCTTCTGACAGCCATGCGTTAGGTAGTCTTACTTCTTCAGCTACTTCTGAGGCAGCAATGGAAGTTTTTATAGAAGAACAAAGGAAAAACAGTAGCTCAAGGATCAGAGTTCAGACAAAGGAAGTGCCTTAGGAAACATTCCAGTACACTCACAGCATTTTCACCTGAACATCCTTACAATTCTCTCTGCAGTTTTCTCTTAGTAGTTCAACATGTTGTTCTCAGGCACCGGTTATTGAATCCAGTACTGCCAGAGAAGTCACCAGTCAGAGGAGTCACATAAGGCCAGGGACTAAAATCTGCTCTATGGAACAGTAAGTAGCCAGAGGTCATTCTGGGGATCTGGGTTAAGCAAGAAATAGCCTGTTCAGAGCAGATAGCAAACAAAATGTCCATGCTTTCTAGGTGAAGCCTAATTTCTAGAATTGTTTCAGATTTGTGAGATAAAATATAAGCAAAATAATTAAATTGAAGCCTAGGTCTCAGCTGTGCCTGTCAAAGAGAACATCCAGGTTTCACTTCCCTGTACCCACTACCTCCATCACTCAGTACAGCTACAAAACCAAGCAGAAAAGCAGCCCAAGAATCACATCTGTCCACATGACTCAGTATAATTAAGTCAGTCATACCTCGCACACTCAGCTCCCTGTTTGCAACCAACAGAAAACCACACAGTGACATATACTGAAGGAGGACTGTTTCATCTCAGTCATGCTGCTCAAGATTGTCATCTGTCAGTCTCCAGCTTGCAAGCTGCAAGTCTGCTTCTCCTATCCAGATTTAAGCCAAATCAAGTAAAAAAATGCAGAGAAATATACTTGAAATATTTGTAGGGAGCAGTGAAAAAAAATCATACTCTTCATTTAGCTCAATTGCCTATAGTTTATCACTTACTAAAGAAAAGTAATCTCCAGGAGGACATAAAAGCTAGTATTTCTACTCACTGATCATATATTTCTTCTGTCACTTCATGCACCTTCTTCCATCTCAAGTACACCCTCCTTTTTTCTTAGAGCTTTCCTCTCTTGCTTCCCTCCCTCTCTCCTGTCCTCCTTCCCTCCTTCCTCCCCTCCTTTCTCCCTTCCTTCCCTCCTTCCTTCCCCCCTTCCCTCCCTCCCTCCTTTCTTCCTGCCTTCCTTTCTTTTTTAAGTAATTGCTTTCATTCCAAATGAACCCCATGTTGCTTGGTCAGTAGAAAAGCTAATTTTAACCAAACCAAAAACAGTTACATTGATGTAAAACTGGTTGAACTCAAACTGAAATTCAGAACAAAACCACAATCATAAGCAGCATTTAATTCAAAACTACCCACCTTCCCCACCACAGTAACCCTTGCAGATGTGCAAGTGAATAATTTCTCATTTTGAGGATAGTAATAAACAAACTCAAATTTACAAGAAAGTCCCTCTGATATATCTAAACCAGCAAGCACTTAAAGATACAGCATTTACTGCCTTCCCACTCATAGATGACAATATCTCCAACAAACACTGGAGTAACACAACGAATAAGAAAGAATAAGTAAAATGACACTTTCAGCCACCTTTGGTCTTTGGCTGAAATAGTCAAGCTGGCAAAAGAATGCCCAGCTTTATCCAGGAAAGTTTACATCAGGTAGTCTCTGTTTCATCTATCTGTTAATTAGATGATTGCTCATGCATTCTGTGCATTTGGGGCAATCTCTTACATAATCCAGTAGGTAATCCAGTACATAATCTCTTACGTAATCCAACAGACAAATGGTTTGAACAATGAATCTGAACAAAAAAAGCTCTGCATTTTTAAACGGTACTCACCAATATTCACATTAGTGATGCCTTCATACATAGTTCTCCCATATTGTCAATCACTTCTACAGAATACATGCTACTGTCACTTACCTGAACTCTGTCTAGTCAGAGACTGTAATTAGACACAACCTCAGACCTGTTAACATATTCCCAATGGTACCAAGATCAAGAACCATTTATCCAAACTACTTCTGTATTTTCCTTTTTCCAGACTACATGGGAGAACTGTTTCAGCATCATCTCTGTTAGATTCAAGAATATGGATCCACCAATAAATCCTGTGATTTATTTAGATCTTTCCAATCCTGAGGGGAGAAAAATGTATATTCATTACTATGGTATTTTACATGCCACAGAATGACCACAAGCAGGAATATTCTTCTTATATCTTCCTAATTGGGAACGTTCTTTGCTCTAATGGAAATACCAGCCCAAAAATCATTACAGAGATATGTTATAAGGCTGTCTTAATAATCTAACTTGCTAACTTTCCCCATTCTACTGATGCTTCTTCCCTTCCATCTGCATACACAGCTTTTTCATCACTACACTAAAGTTGGCCCAATAGTGGGTAAACTATAGGTTAGTGGCACTCTATCCAGCCTTAAAACATTAATTGATACTAAAAATATTAATTAGCTATCTGCACAAGACAAATAAATGAAGGGTAGCCACTTCATATTTTGCATCTTCATTACAGTCTCAGCTCTTTACTGCAGCTCACATGGTCAAACTTAGGTTAGTGGTAAAATACCAGGATGTCGTAGTGGCACAGAGCTTCGGGTGGGCTGCAAAACTTGCTGAGGAGGCTGTACACTACTAAGCTCACACTGAGCTCTACCTCTGCATGGGTAAAGGGTCACTGGTACCACAGGAGCAAAGCCTGTCCCTATGAATAAATCGTTACACGAGAGCTTGAAATTGTATTCCACGTGCACCCTTAGACCATGCCCATCCTCAGCCGTCTTCCCACAGCAGAAGAGCATGGCAGAGATTTGCTCATGAGGCTGAACATGTACAAGTCTACGGGGCCAGATGACATGCATCCCAAGGTCCTGAAGGAACTAGCTGCAGTCTCCAAGCCACTCTCCATTTGAAAGTTATGCTGTCAAATGAAGTCCCCAGTGACTGGAAAAAGGGAAACATCAGTCCCTTTTTCAAAAAAGGGAGAAAGGAAGACCCGTGGAACTACACGTCAGTTCTGTGCCTGGGAAGATCATGGAACAGGGCATTGCATGTACTGAAAGGAACAAAGGCAGTTTGAGGAAGGACATATGAGTTTGGAGCTGGAGCGCTCTTTCACAAAGCCAGACATGCCTCTCTGATCAGGATTTGGTTTTACATCACATCCAAGAGCTACGTCTCCCGTGCTTTGGAAAAGACTTGGGATGCATCAGGACTTCCTAAAATCTGAAAAACTGTTCTAAAATCAACAACAACAAAAAGCCCTCAGGCACATGATTGCCTCAAACTCTCATTCCAGACTTCAGCCTGTGCATACAAGGACCCTCTCCCACCTAGGCACAAGAGTGAATTTGAGTCAAACATTAGGTAAACCACAGGAATACTGACCTCGGTTGAATCCTCTCCCAGTTTGGAGTTCTACTGGGATTTCCTATATTTCTATTTTACTCTATGCATGCTGGCAAGGATACCATAAGCAAGGCTCATCTCAGGGGGAAAGGAATCAGTCATGTCTCATCATTTTGTTGAAACTGATGAATTTCCAAGGCTTAGAAACCTTTGAACATAGGCTCTGGAAAAAGAAACCTCCTAGAGTAGCATGCACCATCTAAATGGTGTTTTCCAGATTTTCCATAGAAGTGCATCTCCTTGCTCTGCTGCTCCCAGACAAGCCACACATTTAGTCTTAAATCGTACCACACAGCCACACTCAGAGAATAGAAGGGAAGAAATGAAAAAGAAAATGTTTTTTTCAGATACTTCATTCTTCTAAAACATACATCTTTTGGGAAAAGACCTCTCTAATCAAGATAAGGTGAGATTTGCAATCAGAGCAAGGGCACCTATTGAAAATATGTTATCTAAAATGCATAGCACACTCAGACTTACTGCTCAGTTCCAGGTTAAAAGTTTCACACAAATGCAATCCATCCTTATCACATCCTCCCGCCATGTATTCTTCATCTCTCCATTGCACCAGGCAAAGATTCAAGCTGCCACCGGGGAAGACACTAGCCCTGCTGTGGTACATTGCAGAGATATTTACTGTTTGCCTTCTTATCTGGGCCACTGGCTGTTTGTCTTTTTTCCATATGACATGGACTTATCCAGATGACTGCAAGCAGGCCAAGTGAAAAGCAACACAGTCACCTAGAAGCCCTCTGACAAGGTATCCTTTTGAAAGAATGCACACGTGAATATTTACTTAAGGGACACATAGGATATCATACATATTTGCTTTTTGAAATCTTTTACTACCTTGGAAGCATTTCCACACAGGTTTACAAGTTATCTGCTTGGTACTTGCATGCCACCAGAGCTTACTCTTAAGAGAAAAGCAGATAATGAATTAAGTCCCTGAACAGTTTCCTAAGAATCATAACAAGGTCCATTTCCTTATCCTGCTGAGGAAGCAGTTTACTTGGATTTTATTTAAGACAATGGAATTCTACTGGGAGGTAACAAGACATATCAAGAGTGTATTATGAGTCAGCATCTGTCATATGTATTAACACCTAGAGACACATCTAGAAGATTGTCTTCAACACTGACCAAAACTCAAAACACTAAGTTTTAACAGTTTTCTTACAGACCCACATATTGGCATTTACAACAGCTGCTGTGTGGAAACAATAAATCCTGTGTCTTTTGTCATAAGTTGAATTCAGCATGTCCAAGTTATAAAATTACTAGAGTCTCAATGGCCAAATGAAAATAACTCCCACGCTAATAATAATTTCTTACTTCTAATAAGACAATTGCTCCTGGGCAATTCTGAGATTGTTTTGCCCCAACAAGCAAAGATTTTCTTATTTGTTCTTAAATCTTTCATCCCATAACTCTCAAAACAATCAATATAAAACTAAAGCCAATAGAAAAAAAAAATTTGAAATCTGAAAAAATAATTTATGCAGCTCTAAGTAAAGAGTCCAATAGACTGCAGATTCTGCCCACATTGAAATGGTAGCGAAAGTTAATGTCACTTTCAGTAAACTTTGCTGGACTGGGTTTACTTCAGTAGCCACATTAGCATAGATTTCAAAATTAAGATCTTAAATTTTTTGTAGCTGGTAATTTCAAGCAGCTGATAAAAAGATGCAAAATCAAGATGTGAAATGAAGTGATGGCTGCATTTAAGAGTGCGGTCTTGTTTCTGGACTTATGTAGATACTAATTGTGAGTGCAATAAATGTGTCATGAAAAGCATAACGTGCAAGTGGTCTCAAGAGGTTAATACATGAACTCAAGAACAAACAGGCAGAAGATGCCAGCCATGAACACACATCTTATATATCATAATGTAACCACTCAGAGGGTGGTGACACACTGGAACAGGTTGCCCAAGGAGGCTGTGGATGCCCCATCCCTGGAGGCATTCAAGGCCAGGCTGGATGTGGCTCTGGGCAGCCTGGTCTGCTGGTTGGCGACCCTGCACACAGCAGGGGGTTGAAACTAGATGATCACTGTGGTCCTTTTCAAGCCAGCCCATTCTATGATTCTATGATATGACAATGTAAGCAACCCTGTGCATTGAGAGAACAAGTTTAAAATGAGAATTTACACCCCCATGCACATATAGGAAAAATACCCTTTCATAGGGACAAAATCCTGATGCATATAGCTTTGTACTGTCCTGCATCCTCTTTCACAACGATGCACAGCCTCAGTGTTCCATCACAAAAGACGTGAATCCACTGGCCGTGTCCACTATTGCTATATGTCCTGTGCTGTAAGGGCACATTTCCCTTGTACCAGCTGATCTGAAAAGGCTGCCCCCACTGGGGATAGCCAAGGTAAAAAATAACAGTCACACACAATTGTTTTTTGTTGTCACATTACCATGAGCTGAAAATACAACAAACAACAAGGTCATTACAAGCAATTTTCTTTCAGCCTATCCCTCAAATATTGCCCTGATCCTGCAATTAGTAAACCCAGCAGCATAAACCTCCAGGAACGCATCCACACTGTTTTAAATCCCAGTTTAATGAAGAAGAATGTTGCTGCTACAGAATTAGGAATTAAGTAAACAAATTTTATTACCTTCAAGAATAACAAGTGCACACAATGCAGCCTGGAAAGTGAAAAAAGATAACATTTCAAAAAGGGTCTTTTCTTTACTATGATGTATACATTTTTTCATGGGCTTATTGACCAAGAAATCATTAAACCCCAGTAACCTAGGTCTCACCAGTGAACGATGTGACTTGACGTAGGTGAGTAGAAATATTTAAAGGATGCTTTCATGCTAACTGCTAACTCTACATAAAATTCTCAGGCACACAGAATAGCTTTTTTAAATTTGTAATACACACTTTGCGGCTTCAACCACAGCAGCAAAGGTGTAGCAGCTATGAACTTGTGTGTGAGCATCCCTTTTTTCATTCTGTCATAACCGTTACCGCTGAAGTTAGCACCATCAGACTGCTTTTCATAGGAAAAAAAAAATAATCCATCAGCAATATGTTTGCTGTTGCTACTGTGTGCAGAACTTCAGAGCAAAGCATGACCTGCAGGTCAATAAATGAAGACTGTGTGCTGGTGATGGACTTGTGCATCTGCACAGCTGCTCCTCTGTTCCTCTGCAAAAATACTGTGATGCTAGAGGTGCAGAGGGAGCTGGGAGCAGACACAGCAAGGCAGCTGACCCAGCTGACAAAAGGATGTTCTATCCCATGCCATAGGGCATCATGCTCAGCAATAAGAGCTGGGGGAGTTGGCTGCATGTCTGCTGCTGCTCAGGGACTGAGCTGGGCATCAGTGCTGAGTTATGCATCACTTCTTCTTCTTCTTCTTTTTTTTTCTCTTCCCTTTTCTTTCATATCAAACTATCTCAGCCCACAAGTTTTACTTCTTTCCGCCAATTCCCACTGGGTTCAAAGTGAGCAAGCAGCTGTGTGGTGCTTAGCTACCAGCCAGGTTAAACCACAACAAGTGCATAGTTTTATAACCAGAAGCATGAAGGTGTTGACAACAAAGAACTATATCACAGTCATCTGCAATAGTGAAAGTTCCCGAAAGTAAACTGCTAATGTAAAATAGTGCAACACCAAAATATTGCCACACATCCCATTCAGCTTCTAGTTTTTCATCAAAGCATACAGGACACCACTAAAACAACCCATGGGAGATAACTCAAAGTGCTTCTTGATAGGCCAAAGGAACACAAGTGAGACCAAACTTCTGCAAGTCTCCAGAGAGATCTGTAGTTTCTATGTATCTGTCACCTCAAAATGGACAGGATTTGTAGGGAGGAAAGCAGGACACCTCTCCTGCTTATCAAGCAATGCCTCATATCCAAGTACAGAGACACAGAAGTGCACGTATCTGAGAGCCGTAAGATGAAATGTATGTCAGCTAACTTGCACCAGCAATCAAAAATAACTGCTTACATGGTTTGCACTCATATAGAAAATGAGAGACAAATGCAACCGCCCTAAAGACCACAGCATGACTAAAAAAAAAATTGCTGCTATGCAGGTAATCAACAAGACAAGCAGTTCTGGTGTGTAAACTTGATCGGAGTCTCTGTAACTTTCATTGCTGCCTTCACTGGATATGTCTGATCATGAAATATAGCTTTGTGGATCGTCTTTACTGCCTTGTTTCAGCAAGTACATACACCGTGGACACTACAGCACTCTGAAGACTAAGAATTTACGATGGCGCATTCAAAAGAAAAGGACAAAAACCACAAACTAGCTTCTTTCAACAGGAAAACATTCAAACCAACAACAAGAAGCAGTAAGCACAAAAAGCCATCAAATACAAGAAGTCTGAACAATACTGCACCAAAGAGATATATATGAACAGGGTGATCTAATAAATCCAGAGAAGTAGCTGGAGTCTGCCAGTACCATATGAAGCCAACATCATTCGACTACAAAAGACATCTGGGGCAGAGCAGCTACACCAACAATTACCCTCTTTAACGAAGATGAACAGTGTGCTGCTTCAGTAGCATCCTCCCCAGTACCAATCGGGGTATGGTAATCTACACCTAAGCCAGCTTAACGAGCTCCACAAGCCATGCAGGCCCGAAAGGCACCCCTTCACCCTACTGCACATTTACCTGTAATTGCAAACTTCCTCTTCCTTCTATCCCAACACACTAAACTGGTGACATCCCTTGTAAGATGAAAGGGCAACACTTCAGTCAGGCGCTCAGGAATTGGCTGAGTCTTTACACAGCTCAAAATAGCAGCAGAGCTTAATGAATTAATTCACCAGGTTCAAAGTGGAAAGGTGTTGACTTGCACCATTAGTCACATTGCTCCTGTAAACTTTAGTGCGCCCTTCATAATTCTCATGCTAAGATGAAGAGGCATGTGCATATATGAACATATGCGCATGTACCCATGTGCAGCCTTTCTTCAGTTTTGGTTTTAAGCTCTCTCTGGCTTGGTTGGCCCTCAGGCAATCACTGTAATTAGAAAAGGCACACAAGAAAACAGCTGAGTGACCTCGGCCTACCTCTGACTGCCTTGCATACAGCTTTCCCCAGGCACTACATGCCAGTGTTCTCATCACCAGCTGAACTACAGAAAGACTCTTTTGCAAATCACTGCTTCTCAGCACCCACAGACCACTGAAGCCCAAATCATTTGCATATCACTACCTTCGGGCTGATAAGGCATGTGTATGCAATTTCAGGTACACAGATTCACTTGTACCTTGTCAAGCAACTTGTTCCAATTCAAATTAAGCTGCCACGGGACCGGGGGCTGCTATCTTTAACTTTGCAGAATGCAATTACCCTGATGAGGGCTACAAAATGCATATTTAAACAAATAGCCGTGTTAATATCGTTCAATTTCTGGATCAGCCATCACCAACACTGAAGTTATTCAACACTGGGCTGCCTGGGGGAAGAAACAGGGAAAGGCTGCCCCCTCCAGTACACAGATATGTTATTCTCCAGATATTTGAAAGCAAAATTCTCAGCATACACTAGAACATTTATATAGCTGGAAAATAAAATTAGCAGAGCACAGTCACAGCTGTACAAACAATTTGCAGCTTTGCCCTGCTGAAATACAAGCTTAAGTGATAACTGCCACATTGGTGGTTCCCCTTCAATTCTCTCACCGCTGTACAAGATGTTTTACTTGACGCATCCCAGCTGCCTTCCCAATGCTTCTGAATGCCTGGTAGTCCTCCCAGCATAGGGGTACATCAGCAGTACACCATAACCTCCTCAAAAACTGCTGGGAAATGAATGGACATCTGCCGCTTCCTCTCACCTCACTTCAGCTGCTCAATATGGTTTTTTTTTAAGGTTTTCTATATACCTAAGCTATGCCCCAAAACACACACTGCATCTGTTGATCTTTTCCTTGGATAACAAGTCCTGTGTAACAGTTCCTTGAAAATATTTGGTTATTCCTAGATATTGGAGGGTGGAGGGACATAAACTACTCCTCACACTTCAGCTGCAGGTATTAAGGGAAAGCCAAAAACAACAGAGCACAAAACTTGCTACATCCATGAGATGGACTTAAATGATTAGATGAACCCTTGGAAAGCAGTTTGCTGCTACCAACAAACATCACCTGCTATCACCTTATGAAAGAGAATGTCCCATTCCTGTGCAACAGGAAGATAAGCAGCAAAGCAACGTAAAATCCTAGTATCGTTAGGATTGGAAAAGACCACTAAGATCACCCAGTCCAACCACCAACCTATTCCCACAATGCACACTGACCACGTCCCTCAGTGCCACATGACTCTTGAACACCTTCAGTGATGGTGAGTCCACCAAATGATCTGAGCTGTTTAATTTGCAGGCTATGTAAACTGAATGTTTCCTGCAGATAGCATACGTAGAATCCAGTGTCTGCTGAGAGACTCCCCAACCTGTTTTCACGGGGATTTTTTTGTTTTGGTGGTGTGGTATTTTTTTTTTGTTGAGCTGTGTTGCTATTGTTGTTTTTGTTTATTTTTCTGATTCTTAGCTCCCACCGGGTTTTCTAAGAGCATTGCCAAAGCAATAAATCTAGGTAGTGGGTAAGGAGGGGAGGGGTCTTCCCACCCCCCATGAAATAGAATACAGATGTATGTAACAGAGACAGTAAAACTGATATTCAGAGCCCAACTGGATGTGACCCAGGGCAGCCTGCTGTAGTGGTGCCTGTTACACTACTCTGCTCCCTGTTTGAGCAGAGAGTTGCACCAGGTGATCCTCCAGAAGTGACTTCCAACTTCAGCTATTTGGTGATTCTGTAATTCCTGTATCAGAAACAGCTGCGAGAGTGAAGGGGGAGATTTGATACTTCCGATCCAAACCATGGGATGTCAGTGTCCTCTGGAAAGGCACTCCGCTTTCTGTGGTGTTAACAAGCAATCTTTTCTAGGGTACGGAAAAGTGTGTCTCTGGTTTAAAGCTAACATATTCACAGTTGTGTTCTCTGCTAAATATGTTTGAAGAAGAATAAGACAGCAAACTGGCTTTACTGTTTATTACTCTTTTAGCAGCTGTGCAGAGCAATGGTGCTCTACATTTGAGTGATTAATATGTCACTCTGCTCTCTCAAGTGAAAATAGCCGATCAATACCTAAATTTAAGAAACAATCTTCAGTGGGCAGCCTCTCAAATGTCCTTGAGACCTTCCTCCCTTGTATTCAGATGGCAGTTTAGCTAAATGCAAAGTAATTACTATAAAGACTGTTGGGTAGATAGGGCATTTATTCAGGCACCACAACACCAACAGAATGGTAAAGCTGAGGGTTTGCTAGAACTAACAGCAAAGTGGAAACTTAATTATTTCCCAGTGTAGTGCTTCCCCTTATTGACTGTAATTCTCATCAGATTTCACTGCTTTGCTCCAACAAACTCTTTATTAGACACACAGCTTTGGTCATTTCAGCTGCTTAGGTTGTTTTAAAGACATACAAATAAATAAGTAAGCATTTCTAACACTAAATGCATGGAACCTTTAAAAAACAGTATATCAGCTTTGTAAAAACAAACAAAAAAAGTACTTCCAAATCATTAGCCAAATGAAGCTTCACCAAACAGTAAAGTTGCTGTGCAGTAGCACATAAATGGAGCCAAGACTTGATATGGGAGTGTTTCTGAATACAGTTATTTTGAAATGAAGGAACTTTTCCAAAAGCATCTGACTAGATTCAGGCAGTTATATTTTAATAGTGAATTCATAAATACCAGCTTACCATTTTTATCAGACTTGAGACACTTGGTTTCTCTTTTCTTTGAAATACAACTACATTACCCACTTTGGGCACTTTACTGATTTCCACATTTTTAAGACAGCCAAACTCTCTTGGAAAGATTTCTCCCCAGTTACCAATTTGTAATTATTGAGTTGTCTGCGGGACGACACATGCATGGTTACTTGTAGAATCACTGAAATGTTGACTGGAAGAGACCTCTGCAGTCCAACCTCCTGCTCAAAGCACAACTACTACCAACACTAGAACAGGTCTGCCATGGGTTTGTCCAGCCAAGTTTCAAAAGCCTCCAAGATTGAAGAACCAGCACCCTGTAAGGTAGCCTGCTCCTCTCATACATTACTCCTATGACAAAGAAGTATTTCTCAGTGTCCAGCCTGATTTTTTAAACCAAACTTGTTTTATCACTTCCCTCTATGCAGAATAGTTTGCTTCTGCTCATTGTTCACATGTTCTAGGCTCCTAAGCAACTTGGACATCCTGCCCAGTTTTTCCATATTCTTCTTGAATTGGAGGGCCCGAAGCTGGACACAGTATTACAGGTGTGGCCTCCCCAGCTCTGAACAGAGTGTGATGATGACCTCTGTCAACCTGCCAGCTATGCTTTCCCTGATGTAGCCCAGTATGCAGGCCACCCCATTTGTAATTGGAGCATATTGGACTGTATTCTGCTTGGTGTGCAGGTCCTGTTCAACATGGCACTCGCTCAGACAGCCAATTCCCAGTCCGTACTGACGCACATGATTATTTTGGCATGTGTGAGGAACTTTGGCCTTCTACTTGCTAAACTACCTTAATTCTTTGTTGGCCACACCACCAGTCATGTCTGGATAGCAGGCAATCATGGTAGTTGACAGGATTTGTCATGGCAGATTGAAACCAAGGGTTTCCAATCACCTTCTTCTCAACACTGTATTTGAAAATGAATTCATCGGTTGCCTTCACTGATGCTGGACAGCAGTCTGATGCCTGAGCCCAATGTTCCTTCATATCAGTATTTAAGCCACGGTCAGTACTGTAGTTTCATACGCAGGATACTTTCCTCTTTCATTCTTCTCTATACATTTGTACTTTGACTGCGTACATACTGATCTTCTGCCTTCCACATTTCTAAGTGTATGTGCTGTGCTGCAAACATGACAAGGATGCAGCAATGTGCCTGACAGCTGTACTGTTTTACAGACTGATGGGGCTACAGAATCACAGAATCATTAGGTTAGAAAAGACCACTAAGATCATCTGGTCTAACCATCAGCTCATCCCCACCATGCCCGCTAACCATGCCCCTCAGTACCACATCTCCATGATTCCTGAACACCTCCAGGGACGATGACTCCACCACCTCCCTGAGCAGCCAATTCCAACACCTCACCACTCTTTCCGAGAAGAAATTTTTCCTAGCATCCAATCTGACCCTCCCATTCACCCTATTTTAGTATTTTCAGCTAATTTTGTCAACAGCCATTTCTCCATCTGCTCAGACCCACCCTAAGTACAGACTGCAAGTCTAAATAGCTTGTATCGGTCAGACAGCTTCTCCAACAGAAAGTCATAACGCAAATTGATGCTTAAAGCCTCAGCATGACAAAAAAAAAAGAGCTCTATTCATTTCCCTGTTACTGCAGTTTCCACAGTACTTAGGGATTTCTGCCCGTGGGCACACCAGGAACGCTGCATCAGCTCGCTGTCACAGGCTGATGTGTTCTGTGCTATGGAGGGGGTCCCCACACACAGCTCGAACGCAGTCCTGCAGAGGACAAGGTGAGGCTTTCCTTGTGTTGCCCAGCGCAACAGGGAAGCTTCTCTAAGATACTCGGAGGGCGGTGTGGCACAGCTGCCCAGAGAAGCTGTGGATGCCCCATCCCTGGAGGCGCTCGAGGCCGGCTTGGTTGGGGCGCTGGGCAGCTCCACGCGGGAACAACCCCCTCCCTCACAGCCCGCTTCCCTCAGAGCCGAGCACGGCCTTCCCCATCCCTCCCTCCCCGCACGGCTCCCGGCCGCGCCGCCCCGCCCAGGAAGCGCCCTTTGCCCGCGGAGCAGGAAGCGTGGCGGCGCCGGGCGGCAGCGGGCGCCCTGCAGGTAGGCGCGGGGCGGTTGGATCGGGGCGGCAGCGGAGCGCTGGGGCGGGAGAGGGCAGTTGGGCTGAAAGCTCTGGCAGAGCCTTTGTCTGTCGGCATCGTGGAGGAAGGACCCGCCCGGAGAAGAGACAGAAAGGAGGAGGGAAGGGCCGGCTGCCCTTTTTTTTTACTCCAGTCTCCGCTTTAGCCGCTGTCCCTGTGTTCCCTCGTCCCATCGCTTCCCACCTGCCGCAGGCAAAAGCATCTTCTCGCCCAGTTTCCGATCTCTGTTGCACACAGGCAGCCTCACACGCTGCCCCGGTTCCCCAGAGCTCCACGTCTCTCTCTTCTTCTCACCCCTGTTTGGGTGTTATGGCAGTGCCCTGACCACCCCGCCTCCTGCCCGTCCCAGCACATCAGCCCTGCTTTAGGGAGGGCATCGCCGGCTAGTGCTGTATGCCAGGAACAGGTGCTGCACCACAGGGCGGTGGGCATGGCACAGGCTGCCCAGGGTGATGGGCATGGCCCCATGTGCCAGAGTTCAGGGAGTGCTTGAACACCACTTTCAGACACAGGGTTTGGATTTTGGGTGGTCATGTGTGGAGTCCGGAGTTGGACTCGGTAATTCTTGTGGGTGCCTTTCAGCATGGGATATTCACACCTTGCTCTGAACGGCAGCTTCGTGCCTTGGTGCCCGGGGTGACCATGCAAAGAACGCTCAGACAGCGACAGCACTTCAGGAGCAGACTGCAGGACCCCAAGGAGCCTGAGAGATGGAGCTCTACACTGGGATGATTCCTACAGCCTCCACAATCCGACGCAGCCACAGGACAACTATGGAGGTGAGTGGTCAGGAGAGAAAATGAAGAGCCATCAGCAAACAGCTGAGGTAAAGACTCGGTCCTTGAAGGACTGTCTCCTCTGTTGGTGAGATCAGTCTCCTCCTTTCACAGAGAGAGGACGGATCACGGGAAAGGAGGCAACTCTCCCTACTCCAGGCTAGCCTGTCAATGTATAAGGACTGTCTGCTTTTTGTTGTGCTGCCATAGCAAATCTGAGCACAGCAGCCATGCATCAGGAGATCTTTGCAGGATCAGAACTGAACTCTTCCTTCTGCCTTGTTTGCAGTGCTTTGAGACTTCCCCTGGTAGTTGTGGTCAGACATTTAGCAAGATGCTGGTACCACCTCTGAACTGCTTCTCTGCAGTTCCTGTTTGTGCACCCTTTACAGGGAAACCCTCCTGTGGTTAGCCGCTCAGGGAAAAGGCCTGTGTGTGCATGGGGCTTTGGCTCCTGCTTTCAGGTGGAACAGGCCATCTGGTAAACACTGCAGCATGTTGGTAGCTGGGTTGGCTCCTACCATCAATCTCCTGCAACAGAGATTCTCAGTAGTGGTGAAGTTCTGAGAGCTGTAAGGCTCCTGAAAGCAACCTAACGTTGTGTGGCTCAGGACAGCCTGAAATGGTGTATCTGCTGAGATGGTCCCCATCAGCATTCAGCAGATATTTATTTAGTAAGCACTAAGCTGCTTTTCCTTTCCCCTTTCCCTTTCTTTTCTTCATCGTTCTGTAGTTCAGTAAGTCTTTCTCTTTTGCTTGCTCCCTTTCTCTCTGTCCAACTTTGTCACCCAAGATCAAAGACTTCAAGATACGTCTGTCCAGGACCATTCCCCTCATCTGAGTTGTCTCCTTAATTCTGACACCATCTAATCTCTTACTGCTTATTACCTTTCATTAAATAGCTGTTGGTGATGGATGGACAACAAAATACCCATCACTTTATAGCGTTTGTTTGCACCAGAGGCCATCTGTCCAGTTAACCAATTGCAGCTGAATTGCTGACCAGAGATGTACTTTTCCCATATGTAAACAAGGATTGGTAGTTTGAAGCATAGTTCTGGGAGAATGTTTCTGAAGGGGTGCTAGCTGGCACTTAGGGAACTAAAGATTAAAAGGAGAGTCAAAAAAAAAAAAAAAACCCATAATGTCTTGAATACTTTAAAAATATTCCTAGAAATGCTGTGATGCATATCAGTCTCCAGTCCTAGATTCACTCAGCTGGGTTCCTCTCCCTGCCACCTTTGATTCTTCCTTTTTGAAATAAAGTGGGACTTTTTTCTTACCATTGTACTTTCTCTGTTCTCCTGCTGCATCAATTGCCAGTGCCTACCTTTTGTGCTGGTGGCATTTGTAAGACCAACCTGCCCAATAATTGCATTTGTGGCAATTGTTGGAGTTGCCAAGCAGGGATCTGCCAGATTCCAGTAGGAAAAGACATAACTTTATTTTGCCTGTTTTGTTGGTTTACCTGCCTCAGCCTGAGAGTCTTTCCTTGGAGGAGAGGGGAGAATTGAGATAGCAAGTAAGAAAATCATGCTCTGGTGACTAAAGAGTAGTTTTCCATTTAGAATAATTTTAAGACAGTAATTATTCTTGTGGTTGTCATTATTACAGAAATGCCACCAGTTCAACTGTGCATGCAGTTTTGCTTTTTCTTTGCATTTATGGCTATTGTTGCTGTCCCTCAATTCTGAGTCCAGCGCATCTGGTGTATCTCCTCATGTACTGGTCATCAGAAAGGAGGCAACCTTGAATCTCCTATAAGAAAATAAAACATATCTGACATCAGGTACCTCACTGGTGCACAGGATGCCCATAAACAGGATGCCCATGTTGCTCAGATTCCATTCTTTTAAGCAATTTCTCCATCTGTTCCCCATATTCAGCAGGGGGAGTAGATTTTAAGGCATATTATGTGACACTATTGCTGAATATTCAACTAAGATTTATTTTGTTTGCTTTTGTAAGGAGGATTCCTGATTGGTGAACCTGACATAACCTGCCCAGATGGACCAAGAAGAAGATCAAGATCATGAGGCCTCAAAGGACATGGGTAAGGAATAAGATGAGTTTATAAACATGGAGAAAGGAAGAAGCAATTTGAGCTTCTGCAGTGTTCTTCAAACTACTTTATTTCATCTAGCTTGATTTGAGACCTTCTCTTTCCCTGTCACTGCAGCCTTGTCAATGTGCTATTAAGAGTATGTATGAAAGACAGAATATTAAGAAGACAGAATGTGATGATTTCCTGGGGACAAGGAAAGGCTGATTGCACTGCCCTCAGCTCTGCTTTTTGTGACACATCTGCTCTGGGTCGCATGATGAGGTTGCATTCTCACAACTAGTTTTACATTTGATCCCAAGTCCTTCCCTGTAACTGCTTCTCCTACACAGTGCAGACCTCTGGGAGAAGAGCTCACCTGTTCTCTGCCATCCTTGTCTCTCAGCAATAATTTGTGATTACTGCAATTAGTTGTCATTTTTTCCAGGTGCTGAGATCGATCCCTTTCTGAATCACTTTGCAAGCACAGATCCGCAGGGCTTGTTGGCAGCAGAATCCATAGAAGAAGAGGAACAGCTGGAGAACGGCGATGGAAATCAACGTGGCTCCACAGAGGCACGGCGAGGTGACCACAGGGAGGCAGAGGAGGCTAAGCTGCCTTGCTCTGCTATCAGCCTGGTGAAAAGACAAGAGAGAAGGGTGGCAGCCCCACGGCGAGCCCCTCGTGCAGAGCAACCCACCATCTGCTCTGAGTGTGGCAAGGGCTTCAGCCGGAGCATCCACCTCATCCAGCACCAGCGAATGCACACTGGGGAGCGCCCGTTCCTGTGTGGGGACTGTGGCAAGGGCTTCAGCCAGAGCTCCCACCTCATCCAGCATCGGCGGGTCCATACTGGCCAGAAACCTTATACCTGTGCAGAGTGTGGAAAGAGCTTCAGCCAGAGTTCCAACCTCCTGAAGCACCAGCGCATCCACACTGGGCTCAAACCATACATGTGCAGTGAGTGTGGGAAGATCTTCAGCGACAGCTCCACCTGCATCAAACACCAGCGTATGCACACAGGCGAGCGGCCCTACAAGTGCTCAGCCTGTGGGAAAAGCTTCAGCCAGCACTCCCATCTCCTCCAGCACCAGCAGGCCCACAGCGGTGTCCGGCCTTACTCTTGTGGTCAGTGTGGCAAACGCTTTGGGCAGAGCTCTGATCTCATTAACCATGCTCGTACTCACACCGGTGAGAAGCCTTACAAATGCAGCCAGTGTGGCCGGGGCTTCAGTGGCAACTCCAACCTCATCAAGCACACCCGCATCCACACGGGCGAGCAGCCGTACCACTGCGGCCAGTGCGGAGCAAGCTTTCGGTTCCAGCCCCAGCTGGTGCGCCACCAAAAGCACCATACAGAGTAGTTGGCCACATGGACGATGGGCCATGGACCTGGTGCTGTTGGATGCTTCATGTGGGGTGTGAACTGGGGGCAGGGAGCCCTCAGAGCCTGTGCCATTCTGGTCTGTGAGCACTGCCTGGGCACTCAGCCTGCACTGAATGAACTAGTGCCGGTTCACTGCGTGGGGTGGCTGTTCCCAGCCCCATTTCTGGGGATGAGGAAAGAAAGGTACTTACCGTATGGTATGTCCAAGACCAAGAGGGAGAACACAGAGACGTTCCAAGGATCAGTGCCTTCTTTTGTTATTCTTAGAGGGTTGTGATTAAAATCTGTTTTCTGTATAAATTGCCTGGGTTTTGCCTTTGTTGTAAAGCCATAGCTTAGCATGATTGCTCCCCTCAGAATCCACATCTTCCACTTGGCAGTTTTCTTGGGTTTAGGTGGTGTTAGCTATTTATTTCAAACCCCTGCAACACGGAGTTGGATGCCTCTGAGTATATGTCACAGGCCCAGCCATCCTCTGTGTGGGCCATCTCTGTGGAACTGTATTTCAGCTGGATTGGATAGCTGGTAAATTGGCAGGTTCTCAGATGATGATGCTGTTTGACAGCTTTGTCCTCAGCAGCAATTAAGTAAATTAACATCCTAATAGGTACTTCTCTCAGATTCTTGTTTAGGCGCTTTTGTGGGTGGCACTTTATGAATGTTTTTATAAGGCTTTTAAAAGTATTTAGGATGACTTTTTTTAATTGCGATTTTTAATTGACAGTTGATGAAAAGAAAGAGGATGATGTTTCAAAATAAGCTTTGTCAAACCGATTTTGTATTCAGTGTTAAATATCTTTTCTTGCATAAAAGTTTTTAACTCTAACACGGCCTTTGAGTTGTTAATGATTGCGAAGAAGTGATGTTGACATTCATTTCTAGAATTCCCATGAATTTTTGCAGGTGGTTTTGACATCTTCTTTAGTAATGACTGTCTAAGGAATATGGGGGAGGCAGAATTCTGAGAAAGCAGAATGAACTGACCTCTGAAGAGATCTTCACTTTGAGGAGGAAAATACTACTGCTGGGAGTCTGTCCTTACAAGGAAATTTAGCTCAAACGACTGCTTGGTACGGGGGAGGAGAGAACTGGCAGTAATAACAAAGATGTTAATATCTCTAGTGCGGAAGAACTCCCTGTAATGAACGTAGCAATATATACTGAAATGCCTGTTCCACCCACAGAGCCAAACAGTTGAAGAAATCAGAGTGTGCTTTAGGCAAGAAAACCAAGTGCTTGAATCTGTTGTTCTGTAGAATTTCTATTTTCAGCATTGTTTATCAGCCTAACACTAACAGTGAGCATCCTCATGAAGATTAGCTTCCAAATAGCAGATATCAATAAGAACCAAAAGAAGGTCCAGTTTGAAAAGCATGGGATCTTGGGGAAAGAAGCAAGCTCTGAACAGAAGCATTGTGACTGGAATTACTGGCTGAGTAATAACCCTAACCTCCAGCTGCTGTCATGGAGGGCTCAGCTTCATGCTCCACTGGCAGTAGAGCTGGCTTAAATTGTTTGCTCTCACTCTGCTCCGCCCCTCACTCAAGAGCCTGAATTAATAAATCTGTACTGGTTAACTGTTCATGTGACTGTGCCGTCAGTCTCATCCATGAAATGATCCATGTTTGTAAAATGAAAGACAAGAGAGTTCATTTTAAACTGTACGAGTCCGATCCAGACCACAGTCTCACAAGCAGTAATGTGGTACACATCAGTGACAAGCTTGGTGTAAGAATAGGCAGGTCAACAAGCAAATAACACATGAAGTATTGCTGTTAGTTCCCAAAGAAGACATTGTTTAGGATGTTTGTCTCCTTGTTGCACTTTTTTTTGTTAATGTTTCTAGAGAACTAGACCTGAAAAACCCTGACATGTTGCCTTTGTTGTTTCTGTGCTCCCCCAGCCACATCAGGAGGACATTGCCACAGTACAATGAAAACTATAGTTCATTTTTGGTGTCCTTACTACACATCCTGTTACCAAAAATGTTTTGATGCTAAATGGAAGTTGTTATTCTCCCTCATAAATTGGCTGAAAACTGAGTTGGAATACCAGCATGTTGTGTACATCTGTGTTAGGAGCAAAACAATGCTGTGAACAGGACTATTACTTCTACATGGTAAATTAAACATGCCAGGGGCACAGAAACCAAATATTAGTAGCCTATGTGAACTCCTTGGCACAATCATCTGCTTCTGTTTGTTTTTCAAAGAGCACACAGAGAACTTACTGATGGGCATTATCTGTTCCCATTGAGTCTTCATGTTGATCACTCTTTTAGGCAGCTCACAGTGCTCTCTTCTTCACTTGGCCACATCAGGCCAGGGCATTTCACACTCTGTTCAATAGTTATGAATGCTATAGTTCAAAACGCAGAGCATACAATTCAGCTTCATATTCCTTACCTTTGAAAGCGAGGGAGGTGTTAAGAAAGCTTCACAATGCCACATTTGGGCACCACAGTGTATGAAGGACATACAGCCCTTGGTGTCTGAAAATGGCTGTCCACCATGGGGTCCCCTTCTCAGCAAGGTCAGCTCTGCAGACCCTCCACCATCAACACCTTGCCAAATGAGCCCAGTACACTCAAGCTTGTTCTTGCTGCCATGATAAATGTCCACACTTCAGGACACCGGGTGCAGCTCAGGCCTGGGTAGCCACGACAGCCGCTGTTGTGTCACTGTGAATCACAGAATCACAGAATTGCCAGGGTTGGAAGGGACCTCAAGGATCATGAATCTCCAACCCCCCTGCCACAGGCAGGGCCACCAACCTCCACCTTTAATACTAGACGAGGCTGCCAAGGACCCCATCCAATATGGCCTTGAACAGCTCCAGGGACGGGGCAGTTTGGGGGGATTGTAAGTCATCATTGCATCACAGACACATCCCTGGTTTAGTGGCCTTTAGGATGCTCTGATGTCACTTTGTCTGTGTGGCAGAGAGCACTCTGCTGAGCAAGGTAGAGCAAGCAGCCAAGGACTGTGACAGTGGAGGTGGAAGAACAAGGATGTGGGTGGGAGTAGGGTGCTCTGCCACGGCCCCAGCCTCTCTCCCCTCTTGGGGCAGTGGGCACAACCCCAAGCTGCCAGAGTTTAAGGAGAGTTTGGACAATGCTCAGAGAGTGGGTTCCTTCCAGCTCAGGATATTCCATGATTTAATCATGAAGTCAGTGTAATTGAGATGCTCAAAGAAGAACCAGTTTAGCTTAGCTGCATGGGCTGTTTCTAAACTGTTTGGCCTACAAGTGAAGTTGAGCTTTTCACAGAGCTGTACAGATCTCAGCTCTGCTGGGCAATAGCTGAGATGATACCTGCGCTTTCCCTTTCAAAGGTTTTAGCACTAGTACAGAACTATGCTAAAGCTCTTCAAAGATACTTTGAAAAGCACTCTGTGTGCTGCATACACACGAGTATGAAAACTTTTAGACTTTTAATTTGCTTGAAATCCTCTAAACCTGTTGTATTTGGAAGCTCTGTAACTGCATACTCACTGATGTGATCAGAGAAGTTGAGACCCTTAGGAATTGTTTCAGCTACAGCATGGTATCTTTGCTTGATTAAGGAGTGTCTCTCATCAGGATGACAGGCTGCCCACGGAGACCTCTTGATACAGGTTTCTCTCCTTTTACTACCATTTACAAGAACCAGCCTAAGTTGCATTTTACTGAAGCTGGAGGATGACATCTTCTACTCAGGCACCACAACGTCCTGAGCAGAAGGCAGCCTCCGATCTCTCTTCCCAAAACTGAACACAGAAATGACTATATACATTTATACATATTTCTATTTAAAAATAAACAAACCACATTTCACTCCCCCAGTGCAACTTAAAGTGTGCCTTAGTCTATAAGCCTGCTATGCATACATTTTCTGTCACATTGAGTGAAGATGTATTTGTGCAGCTTGTGACCAAGCTGTTGAGCCCAGAGGTAGGTCCTGTACTGCACCAGCTACTTCTAGCTATGAGGGGTGCACAGTGCAGTCTGTAAATAGGCCATACCAGACTGTATTTTTGCTAATTGCATATCTATCAGAGGTAAAGTCTGTAGCATTTTACGCAGAGGTTTTACCCCATCTCTACCTTTCTGGAGGTTAAAGTCCTTGTAAGTGCAAGGTGAGCAGGACTGAGGCCTCTAGAAACACAAGTGATGGTTTTGCTAGGGAACAGGTAACTTCAAGGAATTAAATAAATGAATCATTTAGCAGGCTCTTGAGCATCAAGTGCATTCATCTCTGGAGACGCCCAAGGCCAGATTGGATGAGGCTCTGAGCACCTGATGGAGCTGTAGGTGTTCCTTTTCATTACAGGGGAGTTGGACTGGATGGCCTTTAAGCGTCCCTTCCAACTCAGATGATTCTGCAATTCTATGATTCTGTAATAAAAAGGCAGATTGGCAGTAGCTTTTCCTGCTTTTATTCTCCATGGTGACAACTCAAAAGCAACAAATTGGAAACTGCAAGCATGGTGAATGTATAATAGTTAGTAACTGAGGGTGAGGATGTGTCCCAGAAAGCTGTCAAAGTGCTTGTACTGTTGCTGTACAGAGCAGTGTGTCTTTCTGACA
Organism: Phasianus colchicus; assembly: GCF_987193195.1. Classification (NCBI taxonomy): domain Eukaryota; kingdom Metazoa; phylum Chordata; class Aves; order Galliformes; family Phasianidae; genus Phasianus; species Phasianus colchicus. The sequence goes on along the minus strand of NC_143436.1, from coordinate 93,954,094 downwards.
CTCCCTCCAGCCTCCCATTATGGAAATTACTTCATTATGGGCGAGAAGGAGAATTTAAGTAAAATAGCAAAAGCTGAGCACAGCAAAGAAAGCCGCTCCCTCACTGCGTAATGGGGGAAACAAAGCTGTTGCAGACAAGCAACTGCAACAGAAGAAAAAAAATACAACCAACAGCTCTGTGACAAACAGCAAGAGGACTATAACCATGGCTGGGATTTTCAATAGGATGTGTGAAAAGCAGGCCCCTGGCTGCCAACACGTGAGGGATGTGTGATGGGCCAGTGCTGGTGCTCTGGCTGCAGGCTGGCTGACACAGGTGCACAGGGGCTCACCATCGCCTCCACATTCATCTGGTGTTTGGGCACAGAGGGCACGTGGCTCTCAGGGCACAAATAAAGGCTTTGCAGGAAGTGAGCAAGTGAAATCCACCAAGAGGCACTGGAGATGAAAACTGTGCCATTTCCTTCACTGAGATCTGCTTTTAAAATCAGCCTGACAGCTTTTAATTCATACTTTTAAACTCAGATGTAACACATCATCTTGGAGTCACATTTGTAATCTCTGAGTGATGAAGCACTGCTTCTTTCCCTCTGCTGCTGCTCTCACCAAGGACAAAGAAATCTGAATGGGTTTGCTTTTGTTGTTTGCTCTTCAGAGCTCTTACTGCAGCTGCCCTGGGACTGGAAACAATGCCCACTTGTTTAGAAATTGTCTTCAGCTTGAATTTTTAAAATGTTTCCAGTAACATCTCTGCTTGCATTTGAGAATAGATGGAAGGCTTGGGGTTTTGTTTTGTGCTTCCTGTAATTTTTGTTTTTATAGGGGGGTAAAAATGTTTGGTTCCTCTTTTTTTTTTTTTTTTTTTTAACAAAATTCAGTCCACAGCCAAACTGACTGAAGCCCCGGGCTGAAGGTCAGCTGTGAACAGTCGAGCATGCAGAGCAGTCCGAGAGGGATCACATGCATGGCAGAGCAAAGTGCAGACAGGGAGAGGGGGTGAAGGTCTCTCCCAGCAAAGGCCCCTGTATAGGCAGGTGTGAATGTCCAGAAGCAGTTATAAAGGTCACAAGAGAATTGGCATGGGAATCATGGCATATTCCTCAAATTTATTCCCACTGTTACTAATATCATTCTGTTTCTGATGCTGATAATTCAGCTGGCACTTTTGAGATGGTTTCAAGAACAATAGCTGACCCATCGTGTAGAGTACAGGGATCTCTTCTCTGACCTCCCAGGTAATAGGACAATGGCTTCAGGAGCCCCAAGTGACTGACGACTGCATTTGGCAGCTCAGCTGCTACACAAAGCATACACATCATTATAGCCAGATGGCAGTGCTGCCCCACAGAGATTCCAGGAGTCAGGGTCAGTTCTGCAGCACCTGGCTTATGCCAAAGGTCTGTTTGCTCCTGCCCCAGTTAAAGAGTAAGCTAAAGCCACTTCAGCTTTGATTTCCAAATGTCTCAGATCTGTACTTCTTAGTGACACAGAACAGAACCTCACCCAAGCTTCATGTGAAAGGTCCCCAAAGGAAAAAAGATAGCTCTGAGCATTTTCTCAGTGGAACAGTCTCAACGACGTATTTTATTTTCGGAATAGTCCAGGCATGATAAACATTGTATTTATGTACCTCAGTGTGGCCTTCCAGTACTTGAAGGGAGCGTATAAATAGCAGAGGGAACGACTGTTCACAAGGGTGGATAGTGATAGGACAAGGGGGAATGGTTTTAAACTGAGACAGGGGAGGTTTAGGTTAGATATTAGGAGGAAGTTTTTCACACAGAGGGTGGTGACACACTGGAACAGGTTGCCCAAGGAGGTTGTGGATGCCCCATCCCTGGAGGCATTCAAGGCCAGGCTGGATGTGGCTCTGGGCAGCCTGGTCTGGTGGTTGGTGACCCTGCACATAGCAGGGGGGTTGAAAATAGATGTGGTCCTTTTCAACCCAGGCCATTGTATGATTCTGTGATTCTACAAAAGTTTGTGGCTATATTTGACTTGTAAAATGCTCTGTGATTGCTCCTGCTCAGGGATCTGTGTTTTTTGTGCAGGCCAGTGACTGCTCTGCGTTTTTCCAGAGAAGCAGCTTTGGAATGGACCTTTGGTCAAAAGAGACATTAGCAGTTAGAGTACTCAGCATGACCTCGGACTGTGGAAGCAAGCTGGCAAGTGAGCCGAGAAAAGCTCTTCTGCACAATGTCAGACTACTCTGTTACTGGGGAAGGCTGGTCACATTCCAACAGTGGCATCCACATGCTAACTCTCCTAAAATTACTTGAAAAAATTTCTCAGAGAATGAATTTTCCTTTTATAAGATCAATTCTGTCTTAAGGTGCCCGATCCTGATATTTTCTTTGCTACTCTTTCCCACAAATTTTTATATCCAGTTTCAGGGCACTCTTCAAAGGGAGGTTATATGTAACAGGTCCTTAATCGGTTGCCAAACTATTTGACTGTCTATTCCTGTTGCAGGTGAACTAGTGAACTAGTATTACCCACCCAGAGTGGGCTTGTTGGAACAAAAAGGACAAGAAAGCAGTTTAACTGCTGATCCATGGTCAGCAGGGACTTTCAGAGTCACAATCCAGAGTTAAAATCATGACTCAGTGTGCTGCTAAGAGATCCACGCAACAGCAGGAGCTGGAACTTTCCAAGGAAGCTCAGCACATGACTGGCAATGCTGGCTGCACAGGTGAGGCAGGCCTGGGGCACGTTGCTGGTGGCCATCTCTGACTTAATAAAAAGGGCTACTAAGCTTACTTCAGTTTCCATTTCTTTCCCTATTTTAAGTGGATAAAAATTTGGCTTGATGGCCACAGCCTGAGAATTGTGGTCAATGGCTAAATGTTCAGCTGGAGGCCGGTGATGAGTGGTGTCCCAAAGGAGTTTGTTTTGGGACTATTGCTCTTCAGCATCTTTATCGATGACAGACAAGTCTGCACTCAGCAACTTTATTGATAACACCAAGCTGAGTGGTGCAGTTGTTATGAGAGATGGAAGAAATGCCATCTGAAGGGGCCTGGACAAACAGGGAAACATCACTCCTACTTTTAAGAATGGAAGAAAGGAAGACCCAGGGCACTACAGACCCATGATCCTCACTTCTGTGCCTGGGAAGATCACAAAACAGATCCTCCTGGAAGGTATTTTAAGGCACATGATAAATGTGGAGGTGAGCTGAGTCAGCCAGCATAGCTTCCACAAGGGCAGATCGTGCCTGACTAATCTGGTGGTCTTCTGTGATGGAGCAATGGCTTGGTGGACAATGAAGGGAAATTGATGTTATTTACCTGGACTTTGGCATGGTCTCACACCACATCCTTATCTCTGAATTGGATTTGAAGGCTGGACTGCTCGGTGGATAAGGAATTGGTTGGATGGTTGCAGCCAAAGTGATCAGCTTTATGTCCAGGTGGAGGCCAGTCACGGGAGTCTATCCTGGGAGCAGTGCTATTCAGCATTTTTAACAGTGACACAGACGATGGGATCGACTGCACCCTCAGCAAGTTTACAGACAACATGAAGCTGAGCGGTGCAGTTCACACAATATAAAGAAGGGATGTCATCCAGATGTCATCCAGATGACAGGCTTGAGAAGTGGGCCCACATGAGGTGTTACACCTGGGCTGGGACAATCCCAGATATGTACCAACTGAGAGAGGAGCCCTGCCAAGGACTTGGGGGTCCTGGTGGACAAAATGCTGAATATGAGCCAGCACTGTGTGCATTGTGTGCGCTCAAGGCCCAGAAGGCCAGCTGTACTCCAGGCTGTACCAAAAGAGGAGTGGCTGGTAGGGCGAGGGAGAGGATTGTCTTCCTCTGCTCTGCCCCTGTGAAGCTCCATATGGAATACTGTGTCCAAGCCTAGGGCCCTCAGAACAAAAAGGATGCAGAGCTGTTGGAGCAAGTACAGAGGAGGCCAAAAGGTCATCAGAAGGCTGGAGCATTTCTCCTATGATGAAAGGCAGAGGGAGCTGGTTTAGATTGAAGAAGACCCCAAGGGGGACCTCATTGCGGTCTTTCAGAACTTAAAGGGGGCTTATTAAAAAGATGGAGACTGATTTTTTACATGGTATGACAGCAACAAAAGGGAATGGTTTTAAACTAAAAGAGGGGAGATTTAGGTTAGATTTAGGAGATTTAGTGGTGAGGCATTGGCACAGGCTCCCCAGAGAAGCTGTGGATGTCCCAGCCCTGCAGGCACTCAAGGCTGGGTTGGATGGGCCCTGGGCAGCCTGAGCTGGTGGAAGGTGTTCCTGCTCATGGCAGGGGAGGTGGAGCTGGATGGGCTTTAAGGTTCCTTCCACCCTTAACCATTCCAGGATTCTATAGTTCTATGCCAACACAGAGAATAATTCTGGCTGTCTCAAGTGGGAGTTTCTCCAAATTTTTAAGTATTCAAGGTGCTGGCTTTGTTAATTTTCCATTTCAGCGTAAATGGTCTGAGGATATTTGCACTAAACCCACCTCATGGAAATTTTACATTATACTTTAAAGGCATAATGGGATTACTGAGAAGTCGTTACTATTGGTATTTATTTTCCCATTATGTCAAGACTTTTTTCTGAAGCCCAGATAACACTACTGACAGCACAGTCAGATTTAGAATGAATACTTGATCCTGCTGTTGCTCTAAGGGCTTATAATTTTTTACAGGATTTACTTATCATCTTCATTGTTTTCTTAGCTAGTCACTGTTGTGATGCTTCATTTGAAGGCAACAAAACCATCTGCATCATCAACATGACTCAGATATCCATATCGTGTATGAAAAAGATTTAAACTTTATGCCAGCAATAAAAATTGATCACTGGAAAATTTATGATTTGAGACCCCATCACTGTCAGATTAAGTGCAATAATCAGGCTGATTATTTTCCTGTGCAAGCATCCTGCAGGTGCTCTTAAAGTTGGTTCGCTCAAAACTACCGCTACTCTTTTCTGAAACAAATGACTCCTACCAGCTTCTGTCTTCCTGCTCCTCTGTGTTGCTCATCCAAGAGTCGCAGGTCATTAGGGTTGTGCAATATGGATATGGAAGCCCAACTTTTCATCACCCTCACTTTTCAGATGATCCATTTGTGCTGACACAGACATGTTGTGCCCATTTCTAACACAATCACTGTTGCAAATGCGAACAAATCTCCACGTGGTGAAATGCTTCCTGGGTCTGCTGGAAGTCTGATGGAAAGGACAGCAGGTTAAACTTCCCTAAAATCCATGGCATAGGACCTCCCAGGATTTTCAGACCAACAAAATATTACCATTTTTTCCTTGACAATGTTATCATATGTCAGGGGTGAAATGTTTAATTTTAAACGGCATGTCGAGTAACACTGTAGACCCCTCAAGGCCTTGGAGACCTCAGATGGAAACCATCCACCAGCCTTTTGTTAACTGCACTGTGATTTTCCCAGGAACATACATTAATGATAAGAAAAGATCAAAATGTACTTAAAATTTCGTTTTTCAAACCGTACTGCCAGACAGATCCAGGTATAATATGTTCCTACAGACTAATCTTTCTTTGGCCAGGAAGAAAAACATGGAAAAGAAAGCCATCCTTGTGTCATTCATCTTCTAGCATAAAAAACTATAACAGCATCAAGTCTAGGGAGATTACTCTTTCTCTCCCATAACCACCCCTGGTGAGCTAATACTGCAAAGGAGTTGTACAGAAATTAATCTGCAATTTTTACGGAGAACTGCATTGATGTTAATCAATCAATCCAGTGTTCAAAAACATATTGCTAGAGTGAGCACCTCATAAATTTGAGGTAATGACCAGAGACCCAGAGTTATGAGATGACATTTCAGAGACCGACAACATCCCTAACAAAACAGAATGCTAACTTGTTTCCAGGCCTGATAGTGATCAAGATACCAGACCCTGAATAATTCCCACTATCTTTCCTCATGTAATTTTAGCAGCTAAAAAATAAAGAAATGACTGCATTTTACCCCACAAAAACCAGAATGTTGGCTTCCAGATGGTGTGATGCAGTCACTTCTAAATTCAGCTGTTCCTGAGACAACAGCCACTAAAATCATGTCACAACTGTAGTGAAAGAAATGACTGTAATTGAAAAAGGTCTTTCAAGGTTTGTGTTCACCCGGTATTAATTCTTTTCCCACTGCTGTCACTGCTTTGTTCAATGCCTGGGAACAATGACCAGAAAGGAGCAATTCCAGTATCACAGAACATAGATCTGCAGCCTTCTCACTGCATCTTTTTCCCTTTTGCTTCTTTAAAACAAAAAGGTCACTAAGTCTGGAGGTGTGGGGAGCAGAACACCAGCAAAGCTGGAGCACTGCTTCTGATATGTGGAGTAGATATTCTAGCTTGAAGCTCTAAAGGGTCATAGCTGAGCTGCAAGAAAATGCAACTTTATCAAAACAAACCACAGTTGGGAATACAGGGAAAAAACACATCATGCTCTCATCACAAGAAAAGCTACTCTGATCCACTTTCAAAACAATACATCAATCTCACTTGCAACTCTCAGCACACAATAAACATAACTAAATATATTGAACAAACCAGACCACACTCGTCTCTCTCTCTCTCTGTTCAGCCCTTGCAAAGAAATACCTCATCAGTCCTACTCTGTGGTGTCTGAAAGGATGTAGATTTTCTTTCATAATTTAGAGCCTTGGAGGCAGTCTGCAGCTGTAAGAACAAGGTCTCCTCTCAGCATGGGAATGATACAGAATAGATTCTAAGCATGGAGACGATTTTGATCCAGTGAACAGAGGAGACAGAGGGAGCATGAGGTATGCACACAGGCCTCTTTCTGCACGTGAGATAGGAAAAGAGGCACAAAGGCAGCCTTGCTCCTAGTTCAGGGCTGCAGGGGTCGTAAGGACATGGCTGCCTTCCAGTGCAGAATGGAGGGTGCCAAAGAGAGCCCTGGCTCATTTTCGTGGCAGACTTCCAAAGCCTCAGAGATTGGGTGCTCTTTACGGAAATCTGCTGCCCCGATGAAACAATTTTTGAACAAGGGTCCCTGGCTGGTGGCTGAAAAGGTTCAATGGGGCCCAGTTTGCTTGTTGCTCTGCATCTTCTCCACTGCAGCCACATCATGGTACCCAGCCCATTGGCATGACACATCCACAGTGACTTCAAACCACGAGGGACATTCTCGTTGGGAAATCATTCTGAAAGAGAGAAGAGAGATGTCAATAGGAAAGCACCCACAGAACAGACAATCATACCGATGCAGCCTTGTCAACAACTTAGTCAAGCTGACAGCCTTTTTTGTTCTCACTCAGGCCACTTTGGTTCATCTCCCTCTCCCCAAAAACTACAGATTTGTCAGCTCTTGCTAGCCCAGACTGAGGCAGGATGTTTTTCACTTACTGGCATCCCATGTGACTTTTGTGTGCCTTTGACATGCATGACACCCATGCTCATGGGCAAACACCCAGGAGTGTCTGTCACCTCACAGCTATGCCCTTGAGGTCTCTACACAGTTCCTTGCACTACTGGGGGCTCCTTACACTTAGACTCCAGGCTCTACCCTCTCATAAACTGGAGAGTCTCTAAACTGGTTAGCAACCCCTGCCTGTTGGCTCCCTGCTTAGCCTATCTGGATCAGCAGCACAGGACAGGGCCTCACTGTTTTCTTGGGATCCTTCTTCCTCTTCTTGTCAGAGGCGTTGAGGTAGGCCTGCTCCCTGGCCCGGTATGAAGGGCCTCGGCTCAGCTCTCTCTCGCTGTAGGGAGGCAGGGTGTCCTCCTCTTCCTCCTGCTCGGGTGGTGGTGTCTGCTGCTGCTGAGATGTATCAGATTTGTAGGTAGAAGGCGGTGACCAAGCATAATACGTTCCCCCTCCTCTCTGGCTGGGCTGTGAGCTCAGCTTTGATGGGGTTTCACAATGGTCGCCGCTTTCATCATAGCTCCGGGACTTTCTCTCCAAGACACTGCTGAGGTAGGAGTGATCGTACTTCTGGCTCCCTCCAGGTGTCCGGCTCACCAGTCTGGGCAGGTGCTTCTCCTCATGGGCCCGTCTCCGGGGCGGGCTGTATGACCAGCCCCGTTCCGAGTCCGTCAGTGGCTCTCGGTTCCCTCTGCTGCGCTTAGTGTAGTACTCCTCCATGGAGCTATCCTGATGGGTCAGCCCTCCAGCACGGCCACTGCGTGACTCTGACCGCTCGAAACGCCGAGTCTCCTGGCTGTCTGCCCGCCGGGCCCGCTGGCTGTAGGACTCTGCAAAGGCTGCCAGCTCGTCCATAGAGACGGCTGGAACTCCCACAGAGAAACTCTTGCGGGACAACATCTCGGACTTGGACCTCTGCTGGCTGGAAGAGAGAGAAAATAGTGTCAGAGCGCAGGAATCAGCTACACTCATCCTTTTGGCTGCCTTCACAAATAATGGAGGGAAACAGGCTCTGTTGGGGCATGAATCATCTGACCTGCTTTTATCACCTTCTGTAGCAAGAGATGTACCACATCCTAGAAGTGCCTACTTCTCTCTGTTGACTGTAAAGGCAGCCCACTGTGGACAGCTCAGATTCTGTATGTCTACCCAAGATTAACCCCAGGATAAAGTTCCCTTGTCCTTCACTAGACAGGACTGGACTTGCTTCCTCTCGCCCCCAGCGCTTCTAAGTGTATATCCTGCTGGAAAAGCCAAGAACCTGGCTACAGAAGCTCACAGAAGGTTAATTCTGAAACAGGTTTAAGGTGAGTGAACTGGAACACTAGCCAAGTGTTGAGGGAGAGAAATCCCTGCCACTACTTCTGAGAGACCAGACTGATGGCATATGAGGGAAAAACACACAGCATCTCTCATCTAGGTGACACACCAGCACCGAAAATTGTCCAAGGGATCAGGTAACAAATCTAATAGAGCATTATGGAAGCTCTGTTTCTCCTATTTATGTCACTTTTGCATCCCACCTGGAATGGTACAGTACCTAGCTTTGCCCAGCTTGGCAGGCTTTAGCAGACTTGTGGAAACCAGATTCATGCTGCTGTCCTCATCTGATAACACTTCCATCTTTCTCTACAGCTACAGCCTCTCTCCATCTTGTTAGACCGGGACAGGAGGAAATGGAGAAAAGCCCCCAGTACATCTGGCCCTTCTCCTTTCTTTATCACTTTTATACAGCAGCCTCCCAAACACAGCACTCCTCACCTGTGCCGGAAACTGTCCCTCTCATCTCTGTAATCAGAGATCGCCTGTGATCTCGATGTGCTGCCCCCACCAATGACTCCTGCCCAGTACTCAGCATCACCATCCAGGTCTTCTGCAGGAGGCAGAGGTTTCCTCCGTGCCTGGCGGTAGGGCTGCCTGAAGTTCAGATCATCCTCATGTAAAGAGCTGAGCTCAGAGACAGTGTTGTTATCTGCAGTGGAAGTTGTAGAAAATAAGTAAGATAGGCATCACCTAAGAGCATATGTGAGAATGAGAAGACAGGAAGTCTGTAATAAATGTGTTTGCAGCTTTTTCAGAAAGAAGCTAAGCTGCTCTCTATTAGAAAAAATTCAAAATGGAACCCAAGGCTCTCCTCCAAAACTTTACGTGACCCTGCCTAAGGCTCCTGGGTCTCAATTTGTACATAGAACTACTGCCAAATTTACCTTCTGAGCTAGTACTCAGTTAACTGGGGATATTCAAAGGGTACCTAAAATGGCATCAGATGCCTGCAATCAGACAGTTAGCTCAGCCTTCGAGCAGAAATCCTCCTCAGCCCTGCTTCACCAACACGTGGGAGCTCTCCACCGCCCCAAAGTGGCACATCATCACAGCAGTTGTGCCACCCCCCCTTTCCTGGTGTGAGACAGGCTGGCTCTGGATTTGGCCTGATTTGCCCAGTTAAAACAAAAACAGCCCCCTCAAAAAAAAAAAAAAAAAAAAAGAATTTTTAAAAAAATATAAGAGACTGTCTGAATCACTGTCAGTCTCTGCCTCATCAAGCACATTGACATCTGGAGGCCTGACACACCAATCTGGAGAGGTCTTTTTATAGTAAATCTTGTGGGTGGAGAAGACAGTGTACTTAGCAATGACTGTTTTAGAAGTACATATAATTTGTTAGTTATGCCTAATCTGTACAAAACCTTGATTTAATGTCATTCCCCAAAGCCCCTACCTTCATTGATTTACAGGATCTCACATATCTGTTTTAAAAGAGCCTCCACCACTGCTAATGTGGGTTAGCACTGCACGAGTTGGGTACTGCACAGAGGAACTGAGCCCCCACCCTGCTGTTCTGTTCTGTGCACAAAACACAGGACAAAGAGTGGTGCTGCAAGTCCTCCTCATAACCCTTCCTACTCCTGCATCTCTCTCTCCTAATGCAAGAGAGATCCTCACTCAGCTTTGTATTCTTGACACCCCTAAGAACTCCCTCTGCCTTTATGTACACAGCCTGCAAGAGGCCATAGGAAAACAGCAAGGAGTTCTATGCGAAGCTTTCTTGTAATCACTTTGCAGGGCAATAATCACTCCAAACTTTCTGCATTGTTCCAGCCACGCTGCAGTCACTGCAGCCCATAGAATATAATTTCAATAAAATCATTCCTTTCCTATTTTGCCATGCTGGGAGTTTAGAGGCAGCCACACTGTAAGACATGCAGAAATTCTGGGGGCTATATTTACAGTTATTATCACACCTACAGACTGTAAAAGGCTCGAGTACAGACCTGGCTTTTTAGATAATGATGATTCAAAAGTTCAGTGACTCGAGTGGCCAATTTTCGTAATAGTTTGAATTTCCCACATCTTGTTTACTCTAATGAAGGATGGTTAGATAAGAAGCAACTATTTAAAATCAGAATATACTCATAGATTCCTAAAATCTAGACTTTATCCATCCCAAGCATTATATTCTAGAGGCTCTCAAAACAAAGACAGCTAACTTTAAGCTATGAATTTGCAGAGTACTTTTCAGGTCAGTGAAAAAAAAATTCAAACCATTCTCGTTCCTCACATCGCTCTCGCATTCTCCTCGCTGGGTCAAACTGAGCCAGTTCTTTCTCAACATAGTACAGCACTTTCATGGAGTCCCTTTCCTTGTCAGTCTGGATCCTGTACCCTTTGCGCACTGCTACGGAGAAATTAAAAGCAATTAGAGGAAAATGCATTTAAGTTCAAGGAGACTTTCAGTCAATACCGCTTCGATAGCTGAGTTCGTGTCTGCAGGCAGGTAGGCTGCAGCCTCCAAAACAATGAGTCAGTCCTTGCTTCAGGAGAAATTTGTCTGTAAGGTGGGATGTGAAGTTGTGAGCAGCTGCATCGTTTATAAAGTCTGCAGCGACAGCAAAAATGGCTTAGAAATGCCCAGCCTATAGAACCATGTACATCAAATGGTGACAGTGATCCCATCTCCTACAGAGGATGATAAGGAGAAAAGTAGCACTCATTTCCCCTCAGTGATACAGGAAGGATTTGTCATGGCATGGGAGAAGCAGGCCCAGAAGGTCAGACTGCTTCTATGCAGCAGGGGCCATAAGACTGCAGGGGAAGCAGGTGGTTGAGCATTTGGGAGCCGTCACTAAGCAGGACCAGCCCATCTCCCCACTCAAGGACTTCTGTTCACACAGGTTGAAGAACATGTGGCAGAAGCTCCAAAGGATACAGATGGAAACATAAAGTCCCATAAAGCACATCACACTGCTTTGAGATTTATACCAAACTCAATTAAGAGATCAATCAGGTCACTGGGTTACTGAAACTGTTTCCTCTGGCATTCTTTCTGTGCTCTATCTTACAGAAAAGGTGGGTCTCACACATGCCTTAAGCTCTCAACTCCTGTGATTACTCCATTTGCAGGGGAAGTCTGGACAGCTTTTTTGGCTTTGCTATCTTCCTTCATGTAGAAAATACATACTTGGAGCTACAGCAGCTCTAACTCCAGTAGGCTGGCTCCAACCACATTTCATGGCTAACCTGGCAACCTCAAGGCAGGCCTACAGCTAGCAAGTAGAAATCTGCCTTTTGGAGTTGTGAAGAAAACAACATTTTTACAGCAGATTGTTTAAGAAAGGTCTCAGCCCAGAGCTATTCCAAGATGGACAAGAACACAGGTCTAAGTCCAAAAGAGCGAATGTTCAAAGCCTCACCGGAGTACTGTCATGAGGATGTGACCACCACAAAATGAACTTGTCTGCCTTGCAGGGGCTTGGTATATTCCCTTGCATTAACACTGCAGTGTTGCACAAGCATTCCTCTTGAGGCATGATTTTAAAAAACAGCTGGATGGTGCTACTGAGCCAATCTGTTTCTTCTATGTTTTATCCCATACCCCAATGGATCATGCCTTAACATATGGGTTTGATAGTATGCTGCATAGTATGCACTGTGTGGGCTGAACAAGGACTTGCCAGCAGTATTTTTAGGCACCTTCTGTCCTCAATGGCTATGCATGTGTCTGTGCACTATTAAATAACCATGCTCTGCCTCAGAAGTGGCTGTGCCATAGAAATGGGTGGAACAATTCCTGTAATAATCCTGCAAATCGTTGCAGAAGGAATGTGCTTTACTGAGGGTTTTGACTGTGTGCATGTAAAGCAAATAATTACATCTTGAAATATTACTTTGTGCATTTACACTTACAAAAGGTATTAGGTGTTAAAACGTAGTATGCATCTATCACAGTCCTGCTTTCAGCCTGTCTCCAGAACAAACCCAGACAGCTCAGCCAACAGCAGCTTGGGTTTCAGTTTTATTATCACCATAAATGCACGTACAATGACTGTAAAAGCACACCGTGACTTACAGAATGCAAGGAACTCTGCCTCTGCCTTTCAAAGCAGAAGGCCAGCATGTCTCTTTGAGTGAGGCTGCAGCTATCAAGAAGGGTTGGCACAGCACGAGCAAGAGCACAGCAAGTTCTCCACTTTGCCTCACTATTGTTGTTGAGCTCTGATCTGGTACACTGCCAAAAAAGAGACCTCTTGCTATTCTTCCTACTAATGTGTCTCCCGGGAGCTCAGCTGAGCTACCACCTCATTTCTACACAGGCCAACAACCAACCATCAGCTGGAAATGACTCTGACCTACTAATAACCTTTGGGGACTTTGAGCAGCAGCTTCCAGACTCTGGCTCAGAGCCAGTGCTCACACTGAGAACTGTGCCAAACATCTATTTGGGCAACATCTATAGCTCCTGAAACTGATGGGAGAATTAGGCAGGCATCATGCTTCATGTTTGACTTGTTATTGCAGCTATGTATATCAAAAGGAAAACTACCTTCTTGGTTAATTCTGTAGGCACCTAGAAATTAACTTTCAAATTAAATCTGCAAAGATGACCATGAGCAGCTCATTAGAAATGTTTTTTATTATAGATAAGGCATATTTTGTCTCTAGGTTTATTTATTAAATACTTCCAGCAATGATTAAATCGCTTTATTTTTCCCTCGTGTGAGAACTGAGAACCAAATTCTCACACACTTCCTCTTCATACCCTTCTTCTTCCACAAACTGCCAGATTCCCTTAATAAGGTCTGCATATTTTTAAGCCCATCTCAATTATATGGAAATGAAGATGCAGGGATGTTAAACTACTACTCCTCTAAGTCACAAGGAATGGTTCTTCCCTGTTACAGTTTATTTTTCTCTTCTGAACAGTTCATGAATTTCTAATGTCTAATCTGTGTAATTACGGACAGGCTTTTTGTTATTCTTCTGTGGGTGGAACCAAGTCAGACAAAACTGTAAACTGTTTTCCTCCCCTGAAAGGACAGCACTGCTATTTTTTTCAGGCAAATGTTGGGAATTACGAGATTTCTCATCCTTCTACACTTCTCATAGGAGAGGTCTGGAGTTCAGCTTTTGGATCAAAGACTTTCCAAGATGCATAGATTAGAGAATCTGTGCAAGTCTCCAAGCAACCATTACATTTAAAATAGGCAGAGCATACATCCTAACTTATGTGTTGCCAACCATCTTCTATATATGAGAACTGAAATTTCATTTTTATTTCCTGTTCAGACCTAAGTTTAGGACAGAGTTTCTAAGCTTCACTGGAGTTTTGTCGCATGGTATTTATGTAACTAACTGTAGGCTATTTTTTAAAATATCCCCACACCTTAGTTTGCTCACCAGATCACCTCACAGGGGTCATCCACAAGCACAGAAGCCATCTAAGGGAAAGGCTGCCCTTTGCAGACAGGCAAGACAGGATTACAGAATCCTCCATTCTCCATCCCACAGCACTTCTGATCCCATTGACCAATTTTAAATGAGCTAGACAGAAGGGCTGAAGTCTCAAAGATACCAAGCTTTTACAAGTTTCAGATCAGACTTATCCTGGCTATGTGGAAGATGCAGAAACCATAATTAGTGCTTCTTCTGGGCAAAGACCTTTGTTATCCATTCAACCATTAACTGTTTTGTTTAGCTTGCTGTGTGGCCAACCAGCAAACACATAGTTTGGAAGTGCCACGTAATAGTTTTCTACAGCATCTAATTAGGGGACATGCTGGCACATGATGGAGGAGCCTAAAAGGCAAGGAAGAGAATGTAGGTTGATACCAATCTTCCTTATTGCCACAGTTCTAGGAACACATTTTATGCGCAGCTCCCTGTACAACAGGAGCACGATCCAGGCTAAGGGTTTGTCCATATTATTACAGTAAATATTAATTAAGAAAAATAAAGCTTAAGAAACTGTGCTGTCTCTTCACAACAGCTAAAACTCAATGTAATAATATTAGTATTACTACTATGGCAACATGTAATATTACCTGTCAAATCCTGAGTTAAGGGCTTAAGACTCACCAGTTTGGATTATATAATAAATGCACCCTTCTGTGCTATAACCACGGATGCCAAGAGCCACTCCATTTTGTTTCCAAACACATCCATTGTTTTATACTCTGCATTTGTGCTCTGCTGGTAAAGAGATGAGCACTGGGTCTGTGATGTGACTCTTACAAAATCCCTCAGGTTCCCACAGCCAATGCCACACTCTACATGAAGTGACATTTAGCACAAGAGGGGGAAAAAAAAAGTAAAAAAAAAAAAAAAAAAAAAAAAAAAGCACTGGGCTGTTTTTCTTCACTTTCCAACAAAGATTTTTCAATTGGGTACGTTCTGCTTTGGATCAGTGACTGACTTATTTCCTATTTCAAAATGTTGCGTTCCAGGGCTCTGTTTTTATTTCAGGGGAAAAAACTGTCAGACTGTTGAAGGAAAATACTTCTAGTAATTCTGGAAAGGTTAATGCATTGACTGGGGCAGGGAAAGGCTGCAGAAGACTGTTCCAAAAGCTTAATTATTTGAGAATGCTACTTGATCGTATCTTTTTGGAACTGTCTTATCAACACACAGTCATGAGTAAACTTAACAATTGATAATTAGTGCAGTTCTTTGAAATCGGATGTGGCTGAGTCAATGGCAAACACACTGTGTCAGTATGGAGACTACCCTGGTAAGGGTCACTTCTTCTCCAGAAAGTTTAAGACCAGACAGCTACTCTGATCCTGAAATGCCTGATGTGGCTAAATACTTCATACTTCCTGAAGGCAGCTTCCATCACAGCAGAAGTGACCCTGAACCAAGACAGAGCCACCATACCAATACTCTGAGTCTGACATCGATCCATAACTCCCTTCTAGTTAGAAGCATTCTGTTACTCAGAGTTCATAAATGAAAAGGCTGAATAAGCCAAGTGACCTACTGACTTCTGTAACACAGGGGAAGGGATCCAGCCTCCAATGTTCTTGGGTAGAAATGATGAAGAGGCACATTCCTGTGCCCAAACTGCACAGGGACAGCACCACATGCTACAGCAGAAACAACTGCAGGAGGGCAAGCAGTGACCCACACAGAGCAGCAAGAGTGGTTTACCAAGAAAGTGTAGCTTTTAAGGCATTGGCTCTAAGAAAATGGCCACTGTTTCTGCTCCCCTGAAACCATTCACCCTTTTTTACCCTACAAGTGAAGGTTTACAGCTGTATCAAACAAGGCTCAGAGTGTGTGGACCTCCCATTCTCCACTGACCTAATTCATTACTCAAGCTGATATTCTGCTGACAGCACTAGGTAGGTTGGACTACATGGCCCTAAGGGATGCAACTGTCATTGTCAATGTCAGAATCAGGATGCACCTTCTCCAGGTTTACCCTGTTCACAGCATTCTATAGATGATGCTCATCCTTCCCCTTCTCAGCCCTGCTCCCAGTAAGTGGACCGAATGCTGTGAATTACCATTTTGGTTTCCTCCACCAGTGTCACTTGGGGCCAAGGGAGGCGGGTGTGACTTATCCATCAGCACAGCAGGAGATGGGACACCAGCTACAGGAACACTGGGGATGTAGTATGGACCTGGGATGGAGGAGACCGCAGGAGGGTACCCTGCTTTTGCTGCCTTGCCTGCAACATACACTGAAAAACAAAAAGAACACCAGTCAGCATTGCACCAGCTTTCTCCAGATCCACGTCACATGACAGAAACCTGCAAACCACTGATGCTGGTGACACCCTAGCAGGAGACAACTGGACAAATGAAATGACAAGGACCAATCTGATATTCTCTAAGCCTCAACGGGAACTGGGGGAGTTTAAAAATGCATGTCAAATAAACACTGTAAGATGTCCGGTGACAGAAAGACAACCAGCGTGTCTGAGACAGCATTTCTGCTGCCACCATTTAGAGGCAATTCAGCTTCTGAAACAACTGATGACTCAAGCTGCAGGAATGAGGCTCATGAAACTTGACAGATCTGCCTGACTCTGATGGAGAACCTTGCTGGGTCACAAGGATTTTGTACTGTTGCAGAAGGCAGCTGTTTTTCAGTGTTGGGAAAATACTTCTCTGGATGGTCTTAGTTCTGCCCCCACAACACTCACTGACATGATAGCAACTTTGAAGAGGAGCATGACACTATGAAGAAGAAGGCACAGCTGCCAAGGCAGGGAGGACCTGGAAAATTACATTTGTAATTAACTTTGAGCGCTCAACCATTGAGTGATAGGTCAGATGCTTCACTCCCCATGAACTAGTTCTTCAGTTAAGCAAAGTGCTTAGGGCAAAGGAAGCAACATTCACAGATTCTCCTCCTGTTCTGCCAGGGAGCAGAAGTAAGAAAGATCTGCATCAGCTTGGATGGGGTCACTCACACGCCCGGGGACAGCAGCAGGACTCGGGGCAGCAGGGGCAGCGGACGTAACAGCAGCAGCTGTGCGGGCAGCACTGACACCAGCAGATCCCCACCAGGAGGAAGAACAGGAACGCTCCCAGGATCACCAGGCCCACAAAGACCCACTCTGGAAAAAACAGGGAGAAAAAGAAACTTACAGGATTGCACATGAATGGAGAAGGGAATGGCAGCAACACTGTCCCTGCACAGAACACAGGGACAGAACAGGCAGGTGGGGTTTTTAGCAAAAGTGAGTTCCCTCCTGACCTAGAACTGCACTGAAGCAGAAATGGCACACAGTGGTGAGAACCAGAGCTACTGGAATGTAGTCCCTTCCATCTGAGAAGGAGCAGCATGGAGGCAAAAGCTCTGTCTCCCGAATATGGAAACCTTTTGTCCTAGAGCAGACCTGTATGAATGCTGCAGGACGTGCTCCATTAGCATTTGTGTCTCATCTAAGACTCATTCTTCCTGCCCACATCCATGCCCTGCTTATGTGCTTGTTCCCTAACTATATTCTAATTTTAATGGGCACAAACTATGGTGAAAAGCAGGCTATAAATAACCCAGCAAATGAGCCAGGCCTGCCCCTTCACAACTAGGCCCACGCACACAATTATTCTTTTGAATGTGCTGAACGAACATCCTATTCAGGCGCTGCAGCCAGTCAGGAAACCTAACAGCCACTTTTTTTTCATTTTCGCTGAAGCCTCAGATGAAGTCTGTAAGAGCGACGAGGTAGAAGAGCTGGTCACAAAAATCACGATGGGGTTTTTATCATCTCCATTTACTTGATGTGGAAAGGAGAGCAAGAAAAGGTTTCTCAAAGTCTGCTGTGGGAAACTTGCAGCAGCAGGAGCTGTGGTGGGGACAGGTGCCTAGCCTGCAATGGGGCAGCTCCCAGCTTTGTGTCTATCCATCATGCACTGCACAGGGGATGGCGTGCACAAAGCTGCACATGCTGCCACACAGCAGCCCCCTGAATCAGGAGAATGGTCAGTAAACACAACCAGACCAAGGAATTTCAAGACTTTGAATGTACAGGAGGCTTGCTTTGCAGCACAGGGATGTAACCACCTAACCAGAATTCAAGACTGCTGGTGAGAGAAGATCAGTTGGGAAGGCCTCCACAGGTTCCCAGGCAGTTGTCCAGCCACCTTGGAAAGCTGCTAGGAAGGCAAAGAAAGAAGTGGTAGGGTTGTTCAGCCGTGGAAACAGCAACAGACCACCTTATGAACAGAAGTCAAATGTTCACTGCAGGGCTTCCCGGTACACTGTTATTTAAGCTTTAGAAGGTTGCTACAAGGGTTGCAGTGTGAGTACGGAATCACACTGGATAAATGCAGTACCTCTCACCTGGGTCACTGAGCTGAAAGGGCAGAAAAGGTGTTCAGCTTGGAACAACCAAAATGCAAGATTTGTCTAGTTCTTAGTTTTTAAAACACAAAGATGAGAAATCTCATTTTTGATTCATCCAAAGCATTCTGCTTGAAAAGAAGTAAAATTGTTGCCTTTGTTGGCATTTTCCTTTATCCTTTTACAAACCACTGCCTTTATTAAATGCAATTTTTAATTTCAAACTTCCTTTAAAATTCCTTTCAAATTTCCTTTAAAAAAATGTCAGTGGAAGATCTGGCATTTACAAATCAAAACACTTCTTTTCAGAAGTGTAAAGTGAAATGTTTTATGTTTTTTGAATACTTTATTTCGCTCGTGGCTGAAACAGCTGAATTTCTCTGAAATTTGCATTAATTTTGGTCCTTGTGGAATTTTTTTTTTTTGGTTAGTCTATGTCAAGAAGAAAAAGAACAGCTAACAGATAAGGAAATGGCTGGAGGGAAGCATCCATGAACTGAAAGGTAACAACTGATAGAAAATTACTAGTACAATTCCTCAGGTACTGGTTCTAGGAACCATTTTATTGTTTTCCTGAATGACCTTGACAGAAAATAAGAATGTGTTAATGCAGCTTGAGAGCAAGAGGTAGCAAAGCATAGTCACCAAAGATTGGGATGTCTTAAAGAAAGGGCAAGTTGTCCTTGAGCCTACAGTAAGAAACATGAAACACAACAATGTGCATTTCATATGAATTTCAAGGTATGCAACAATAATTGCAGGGTTGCATGTTCAAGGATGAAGGACAGTTTCTGCAGTGATGGGGACCACGTTACTTGAAAATGAACAAAAAAGAAAGGACTATTCCACCACAGGACAACTGTAACAGCTAATGTTATGCATCTACAAAAAAAAAGTAAAAATAATCCAGTACCCCATAGAGGAGGCATTTCCAAGAGTTTTCAGGAATGCTTTTACACGAGGACTTCATGCAACTCCACCTGAAATTACTGATGTTATACAGCTCTGGTCATCTTTGTACAAGAAAAGATTGACTAAGGCTGGAGCTGATTCAAAGCAAAGATTCAAGAGCAATGAAGAGATTTGACAGGCCTGCCTTGCACAGTGAGAGCAGAAACTTGCTACATTAGTCCATCAAAAAGAAAGCTGAGAGCAGGCATAACTGCTGCCTGGAAATATGCTAGGAGAATGAATGCTAGGGAGAAAAACAGGCACTATAGTTAAAGGTCCTAAATAAACAAGCATAAACAGGCTATGAGCAATGCAGATGGAAGCTAGAAGCAGTATATCAAAGAAAGACATCCAATGGGAGAAAGAAGGTACAAAATCAGGCTACTCTTAAATTTGCTAAGCTTATGAGAAGTATAAAATTACAAGGTGCTTGGGAAGCAAGTAAGATAGAGAGCCAGACTATTTCTTCCAGATCAGTGTTTCCTAATCTATGCCACTCTAAACAGGACAACAGCTCAGAGGCTTCTTTTGTCGTGTTCCTGTTGAAAAAAAGCACTGCATGATGGAAGTGACCAGCCACAGCTATACAGTGAAGTGCAGGTGTCAGGTCTCCAGAGCTATCAGCAAACTCTTCACTAACAAAAGATAAAAAGATCAACGGACAAAACCCTGGTAGAGGAAAAAAATAGCAAGTTCAATGCAGCATACCTGTGGTCCTTCTGAAAATGTTCTTGGAGTATAAAAAGATGTCAGATTAGTATGCACTTTGTGCACTGCAATATATTCACTCAGCACCATTAGAAGATATTTAAAATCCACATCCCGGTCATGGGGACCTATGAGTCAGGATTTGATCTCACAGAAAGTTAGACCATTTGCTTCAGTGATAAGGCCAAGAAAGCAGTAAAAGAGCCTGCTGGCTCCTTCTGAATGCACAGAACAGGGAGTTCAAACAGCTTTACCTACCATTTCCTAATCCTTGCTGTAACAACCATTACCTTCTCTCACTGCTCCTCCAGAAACAATTGTATAACCCTGAGATTTAATTGTTTACCAAGTTGAAATGCTACGTGGCCTCACTGACTGAAAACTACTGGTTTGTGTTTAAGAGCAGCTGATTTTGTTTACTCAGATGATGTGTGGTTTGTCACTGCCTTCTACGCTTTCTTGTTTTTTATACACATACAGTGAGGGTACCAGAAAATTACCTGGTCAACATACAGGAATTTTATTCCCATTAAGTAAGACTGTAAACAGTGAAAAATAATGTTAGGAAACAGAGAATCAATCTCTATCTGTGCTGAAGACATCAATCCCTTTCCTGCCACACTGAGCTTCAAGGGAGCTTTGGATTACTTTGGAGGTGGGGAGTATCTGCCTTCTCCCCATTTGCATCTTTGGGACAGCTTTGAAAATAGCTTCACACATTTATGTGGAGATGTATTTTTGCACAAACGTGTGAAAGAATGCCTTCTTGGGCACTGTGAGGGAATGATCATGACTCTAGGGCTAAATGTTCCCACAGCTCTTCCCTCTCAAGGACAATGTGTTGCTGTTTCTTCTTTAAGGAGCGCCAGAATTGGCAGTTGTTAGTTTGGCTTGTGAGCGATTTATCATGGGCAGAGAACTCTCACAGCCCATCCAACCACCTGGTGTTACCTAGATAATGCCCTGGCCACACAGCACAAGAAGGACTGTGCCACCAACATGTCACTAGCCAGTGCTCCATTGCTAGCACCTCCTGTGCTACCATCTGTGGCGATGGCTGTATTAGTACCCACAGCACACAGCCAGGCAGGGGAAGCTCCTAGCGAGCTAGGGTGGGTGACACACAGAGCCATATGGGCACACGAGGCTGTCACTGTCTTCACAGGTTGCAGCAGTGTTACCTTTCCTTTAGCAGAGAGCTTGATACAAAACCTCTTCTGAACAGCACTGGAATTTTTACTGTCACGCTGATCCTGGCAGGGCATTAACATCTCTATGGGTCACCTCCCAGACCTCTTGTTCCTCTCCCTGTCCCAGATTCACTCCTCCATTTTCAACCCAACACACATTTTCAATAAGCAACAAGGTTTTTTTTTCTTTTCTTCCCCAGATAAAATACATGAGTTAAAATGCACACCACATAAAAGATGCTGCAGAAGGATAAACAGACAAGATGACAGAAGACTGGGTAATTAATGGGTGAAATGGCTGAATACCTGGCATAATCTCCACAGCAAAACTGGGCAAGAGATCAGCAAGCAGCCCTGTCCTGCCTAGAAAAGACAGAAGGAGGAGAACAAGGAGAGAGGTTACTGCAAGAAAAACACACTTCCCAGCCCCTGCCTTAGCTTTCAGTCCCCTTCATCATCAGCCCACTTGCACTCCTGTCAACTACAGAGGTCACCATGCTCAGTGCCTGGTGTCTGCCCCTGCACCTCTTCCATTTGTCTGGCCTTGCACTTTGTCTTCATCTGCAGAGCTGCAGCAGGAGGAATAATTTGGAGCAGAGATGCTCTGATTTAGGCACAAAATGACAAGAACAGGGAGGTCTCCTCGGCATAATTACAAGGTAGTATCTTGCTGGAGTTATGCTTTGCACATACAAAAAGCTCCTGTACATGCACAACAGCCTTCAAACATAAGAATTTGGTTTACTTCAAAAATATTACTGATATAGTTCAAATGGATGTGAAACATTTTTAATGCAAGGCCCTTGGCAAGTCAGTCACATGCGTTCGACACCTGCAGGTGGGGCTCTCCATATGGGGCTCTGAAGCTTCATAAACAGCTCCAGGAAAGGAGTTTGAAGCATGACTGTGAGTATGTGCTGGTTATTTCACAATGAAAAGCAACTCAGTGAGATTGTATAGTATAAAGACAACCCTCAAGTGAAGCAAATTAACCAGGGAAGGATTCCTGTGCAATTTCATGGAATCACATGGAAAAGAAAACAAACAAATAAACAAAAAAATTTGACTTTTAATTTATAAGTGAATACAAAAAAAATCCAAGCTCCATGGCAGCTTGGGGCCTATTTGTTTTGGCACTGAGTGTCTTGGATATTTCTAATACACAGCAAACATCCTACACAGTGTTCAGCTATAATTTACACACATCTATGCATTGGCAGAACACGACTGTGTGCATCTGTGCTTTGTGCTCCTTTAAATTGCACTGGGTTCGTGCTTGGTTTTCTAATGACATGTGTAAGGTAGGGGAGTTGAGCACTTGAGAGAGAGATGTGTTGTGGATGGACTGTAGCAAAGGCAGCTAAGGACTAGCCAGTGCAAAGGCTACCCCACACATCCTTGAGGTCCAGCACGAAGCAGTGCTCAGACACAATGATGAATTGGATCCCAAGTTCTTTGCTCTCTAGCCTGTCCTTGAAGCGTGTTATAATCAAAGAGATTTCCACTCTCTGTTTTCCTTAAATGTTTCAGCAGAGCTTCTGTAGATATAAAAAATCCACCAGGATGCCTGCTGGAGCCATAATAAACATCCTCTGAATGTAGGCAGTGCTTTGCAAACAGTTGCAACTCATCAAAGCTGTCTAGTGCTCACTGTTAACACCATCATGGGTGCTCCTGAAGCCTTAGCAAAAGACACAATGCTGAGCATTCATACAGTTGTTCTTCATTTACTACTTTGAAAGGACTCCTGCCACCAGCATACTGCAGTATTTTAATCTACAGATACAGTTTCATGACATTGATAGCAGGAAGGATCAACCATCCAAACTGCTCACAGCTTGCTCATTATGCAGAAGAACTTTCTGCTCTCTAAAAATGGGCATGCACATTATAAATGCAGGATAGGTCCTGTGTGTTACAGTCCAAGACCAACAGCAGGCATCAATGGACAAACAAGTAGAGGTGAACAGCTAATGCAAGGCTGTTCACCGTGCAAACCCAGTGGAGGTAGTGACAGCTCTATAAAGCTCAAGCTCCATCTCACAAGTCCAAGTAGCTATGCTTTGCTTTGAACCTGTTAGCAAGGCACTGGAACAGGCTGCCCAGAGAGGTGGTAGACAGGGCATCCCTGGAGACACTCAATGTAGACTGGACAGGGCTCTGACCACCTGATGGAGCTGTAGGTGTCCCTGTTCACTGCAGGGTAGATGGACCAGATGGCCTTTAAGGGTCCCTTCCAACTCAAACGATTCTATGGTAAAAGCCTCAACCCCTGAACTTGCTGGGGCTTACATTGCCTTGCGATCCTCCAGAGGAACCTTACACAGACATAAGAAGCATCCCCCAAAAACAACAGCGCTGTGAAGACTCATGATAAAGACAACCAAAGCAGTTTTCCTGTGCTACCTATAACCAGTCACTGCTTCCCTGTCTGTGCAGCCCGTCTCAGTCCTGCTAGGGGGTTGTTGTCCCAGCCCCATGGGCCCCACTGTCACCTGTGAGGGGGTGCACAATGCTTTCACAGGAGGGCTGCCCCTCAGCCTCAGCTCTGGGCGGCTGTGTCCCCACCAGCTTCCACTGCATCTCAGCTCTCCTCGTTTCCCTCCCAAACGAATTCCCTGACAACCCTTCCCCCCGCTGCTGCTCTGTTCAGGGCCAGACAAGCCAGGTCTGGCCATAGGCCGGGTTGTCACAGTGACGAGAGGCTCCTGGTGGTGCCCCTCGCAGAGGCTGACCTCCCTCCGCACCACCAGCAACAGAAATTCAGGAAGGGACCATGGCTGCTAAGCTGCAGCATGACTCCATCTGCAACACGTCTTCCATGCAAGCTCCCAACACTGAACTCCCTGCGGGCACCACTGACTGAAAGAAGGAATAGAGGATACAGAGGATGGTCCTGTTTACCAGGGTCGTTCCAGGCAGCTCTGCTCAAGCCAGGAGCCTGTCCTCATGTGAGTGCAAATCTGGGACATG
The DNA here is from genome assembly GCF_987193195.1 of Phasianus colchicus. Lineage (NCBI taxonomy): Eukaryota > Metazoa > Chordata > Aves > Galliformes > Phasianidae > Phasianus > Phasianus colchicus. The sequence goes on along the minus strand of NC_143436.1, from coordinate 93,929,823 downwards.
TTCCCATCACTGTTCCCACAGCAAGCACACTGCATGCCCCAGGCCTCAGCCAGCCTCAGTACAGAGGCAGGCCACCAGCTCCTGGCCTGTGGCAACACAGCACAGCACGACAGGTGGAGGAGAGACGGGAGGGGAAAGCTGAGGGGTACAGAGAGAATTCTGATGGTGCGGAGGGTACAGGGGTGTGGGTGAGGACAGAAGCTGATAGGCAAGAGAAGGATGGACTAGAGTAGGAGGGCACAAATAGCAGTGGAGCAGGGAAAAGCAGGAGTCAAGCAGTTACTGAGCAAGAGTCTGCGGAGAAAAGACATGAAAATAATAAGTGTTTAGGCAAAAGAGAACAATGGCGGGAATAAAGTAGGTGCAGGTGCAGTCAGGAGCACAGCAATTGAATAAATACAAGAACATGGTAAATACTGGCAACTGCATCAATGTGATACGTATCTGGTAAATGCAAGAATAACCACTGAACTGGTTTCCTGCTGGGGGCTGCCTTCGCAGCTCCACCTGCAGCTGCGGGACCACAGGAGGCAGCAGCTGCAGAGGGAACAATTTCTCCCTCAGAGGAAGAAGAATCTGCCAAGCTGTGCCACAGCCAGAGGCCCTGGCACAGGACACAGCCTCAGGGAGGCCAGAAAGCAGAGAGGAAGCATGGCACTTGTAAATCTACCACTTTTCCAGGGAAGCTGCAGGCAGATTTATTGGGACAGCATGGCTCTCTGCAGCAAGTTCCTCCACACTCCCTCTGCTCGCAGTAAACTTTACTCTTCCCATCCTTCCCTTCCTGCTGCCAATTGGAGGGAGAACAACACCAGCCCTTCTTGGAGATCAAAGTTTTAGCAGGGAACAAAGACCTCCAAGGAGGCTGTTACCATGGCGACCTTAGTAAGGGAGGCCTTTAATCACACCAGTCTCCTTTGTGACCAGCATGTGGCTGTCGCAGGCAAATAAGAAGGAAAAGAGCGGTAAAAAATCCTAGGCAACAAGTAGGGCTCCTAAATGGCGTGAAATAAAGAACTAGGAGTAGCCTAGCGTGGGATGAGCAGGAGAGAAAGGATTGGAGCTGATTACAAAGGAGGCAGTGCCCAAGGAGGACTACGCTGGGGGTGGGGAGGCCAGCAGTCTTCCTGGCACCCAGGCCTTTGCCAGCTTTCCCAGCGCTGCCTCTGCCTGCTGGTACTGCCCACCCTCGGGATCAGAGAGCCCTCGCTGTGAAGGTGCCCGCGGACACTTTCTGGCTGAGACCTGGCCCTTTCATCCCCAGCACCCAGCTGGGGGCACTGACATCCCTGCCAGCACTGTGACCAAGTGCTGGCTCGGATGCTGCCGGCAGCATCTGAGCCAAACAGAGCAAATCCTGAAACAGTCCTCTTGTCAAGGAAAATTTTGCCAAGAACTTTTCCATCTCCGAAATTGCATCAACTTTTATTACACAGTCTCTCCCAGCACACAACCTGCCTATATTTATACCAGGTATTGAGTCATTTTGCTAAGAGCCATCTAATTAGCATTGCGCGCCATACACACAGGTCCCAGGAGAGATTTATCCTCTCTGAAAGCTGACGCATGTCTCTATTAGCACATTAGGTACGGTGCAATAAAGCTGCCATGTAAATGTGTCTACCTCCATTCCTACTTTCAGGTATTAGACGTGACAAATTTTGGTTTTAGACTATGTGAGTATTGGCTGGTCATACAAACTATCAAAGATCTCACAGATGATGAGTGGCCAGGAGCATATCCCATATGAGGAAAGGGTGGGAAACCTGGGACTGTTGAGCACGGAGAAGAGAAGGCTGAGGGGAAGGATCTTATCACTGTTTATAAATATCTAAAGTGCAGGGAGACAAAATGGATGGGGTCAGGCTCTTTTCAGTGGTGTACAGCAACAGGACAAGGGGCAATGGGCACAAACTGGGGCACAGGAAGTTCCATATAAACACAAGGAAGAATTTTACTGTGCAGGTGACAGAGCCTTGCAGCAGGCTGCCCAGAGAGGTGAAGTCTCCTCTGGAGATATTCAAGACCTGTCCGGACACTTTCCTGTGCAATCTGCTGTGGGGAACTGCTTTAGCAGGGAGGCTGGATTGGATGATCTCCAAAAGTCCCTTTCAATCCTTATGGTTCTGTGATTTCAGTTTACCCATCATCTAAGTTTTAGCTGACATCCAAAATTAAGAAAAACTCGTGGAACTAATGGCTGTTTTTTAACATACAATATTGTAGGCTTCTACAAGATCAGTTATAAAATAATATTTCACTAACGTATCATTTATGCAGCACTGGCTACTGAACTCGTTGGAGAAAAGGTAGGCAACAGCTGCCTACAAAGCATTTAGTTCACTGACCAAAGTATCAAACCAACAACTGAAATTAGTAGATCACTCTGCTGCCTCTTCCAGCAACTTGAAATGCTCTTGGAAATGAAACCACTGTGTCTTGAAACACATTCCTGGAAGCATTTCCAGGCCAGGTTAGATAGGGCCCTAGGCAACCTGAACTAGTGGGTGGCCATCTTGCTCACAGCAGAGGGGTTGGAACTAGATGACATTTGAGGTCCCTAGTGGAATTGCTGAGTCACAGCTTGAAGCACTGACTGAGCACCTGGTGGGAAAGCAGGGCCAACCCAGGGGAGCTCAGGTGCAAGCAATGCACCTGAGTGACCAGAAGGGGTGGAGGCAGGATCCACCTCTTCCCAGACCTCATTTAAGGGTCGGCAGTGGAGGTGATGGCATCTCATCTGGAGATCCCTACTTACCTTACAGGCCTTGTTAAGGTAATCAGTTTGTTTCTCTTATTTTTGTGCCTATTGCTATCATGTCTAAGCAGATCCCTGCTTGCTGCAGCTTAAGACCTTGCTGCTCTGCCATCTTGTTATGTTTTCTATTATGTTACAGGTCCTTCCCAGGCCATTCTATGATTCTACATCTAAGCTACTTACAAACTTGCTTGTAACACAAACATTCCTAAGCTTGCATAGACATGCATTTCACAGCAGCTGCTGTGCCTGGCTACACCCGCACCATTATTCTATAGAGGTAAAAGCCTGGGAAAGGGCAGTATAGATGCTTTTGCAGGACCCTGCACCTAATGCACAAATTCTGGCTTCCAGCAAAACTTACTAGGTTCCATGCAATTAAGCTTGACTGCTTCCTGATGTGAGTTGGGTCACCTGGGATGGAATATCTCCTGAACCTGCTCTGTGCTCCTGATTTAAAGGTAACTCCAGACACCCTGCATCCATATGCATATGGATGGTGTAGTCTCTTTCAACAATGGCTGCACTGAGTGACTTTATTAAAGACTATGGACGTGCTCATATAAAAAGCAGTGCATAGATGCTATGAATAACAATGTGATTAATAGCATTATCCGTATCTTTCAAGAGCCAGGTCACTCAGCTGCTAGTTACTTAGATAGAGAAGGAGACTTTCTGAAATTTAGGATTCAGGTTTTTTGGTTTAAACATATATCAGTTAAAAAAAAAAACAACTACAAAGTTGTAAATGGATTCACTATCCCAGCTGTAATGTCAGCAAAGAGTTCTAAAATATTAGTAAGACATGAGTGCAGAAAGCATTGTTTGACTCCTGTTGTACCATTGCTAAGCTCTAAATTAGAAATCAGCAAAAGTAGAGTTCATTGTAATTTCTAGCATGTTAGACTCTGGAGATTCCAACCCAAGATACAAATATTTGACAAATGTATAATAATACTTTTAAATTGTAATTATTTCCTTTTTCTACAATAGCTTCACTCTCTTTTGTGTTCCTGAGGCACAGAGGTTACCATCTCTCTTCCCTTGCCTGCTGATTCCCTTAGAGAGAGTTGAAGTCCTTGCTGAAGCAAAACCTACTGAACAGTCTTTTCAGCAAAGTATGTAAGTACATGCTTAACATCGGGTATACTTCTATAAATCCTATCAGCTTTGCTGAGTATGAATGGAGTACATAAATGCTTAGTGCTTTTCAGAAATAGGCTTGAAAGGAAGACAGTGCATGGGATTCTCTGATGCTACTTGGAGCTGTCCAGATTGTGCACGTGCCAATGTGATATGTACAGGTAACAATGTTCAATAAGCAATCCCATAATGACCTAGGTGGACTGGCTACAGAGACTCCTTTGGGGAAAACTGCAAAATAAAGCCAGAAGTCTCTGCAATTTTTTTTCCCCTAAAGAAAATAGGAATACTGTAATTTTAATCAGGTTTGGGATTTGGCCCCAGGTTGTGACAGAGCAGCTCTTGACCAAATTCTAATGTTGTGTTTCACTGCATAAAAGCAGGATCCTCTACTTTTAAACTAAGTTTCTACTCATGTACTGACACTACCAATAGGTATCTACCACTTTTACTTCTCCAACCTTCCAAGGTTTGTAAATGAGATTAAACTCCCCTAGCAAGCAGCATCTTTCTCTAACCTAAATGCACTTTACATCTTGGCATTAACAAGAAACAATTAGAAGAGAAATCTTGGTTTCCTTTTTCATTCTGGTTAAGTATGTAGAATGTCTGCTCTACTCAGAATTATAATCTAGGCTTAAACCATGCAGCAGCCTCAAAATAAGCAATGTAAATTATTTTTTGAAAGACCGCTGCCAGCATGGAGCCAACAGCAATGTGCAGTAGGAAGGGCAGTGTCTGCAAGACGTATTAGCTCTCTGCTGCTCCAATGTCTTCAACAAGGAATCCAAATTCCATTCAAAGCGCAGCAGAAAAAAAAAAAACCTCTTACCACACATCCCCTAGGACTACTGAAGTGCTCAGACCTGCATCTGTATCACTGTCTCTGCGAGTCAATAATACCTCATAGAGTAATGAGATGATATTAAAAAAAAAATCCCAAAAGATAGCAGAATATTAAGAAATAGTATCTTTCACCACTGGCTACCTTCTTCACCTTGTCTTCCTTTAGCAATCACTGGGAAGAGGGAAAAGGAGGGGGAAAAAAAACAAAAACAAAAAAAAAACCAGCACAGGTAGAAGAAGACTAAAGTGGAAGAAGATAAGTATGTAACCTGGACTCACGCTGACAGCTGGAAAGTTGCCTCTATGCACATTACCCAGGAGAAGAAATACACGCAAGCTGTACCAAACAGCATGAGGCAGAACAAAGCATGCCCATAGTAAGCATGCCTTCATGCTGCTGCCAAACTTAGCAGAGGGCTGTGCAACATGCAAGGTCAGACCTAAAGGTTGTTGCACAAAGAGAATCAGATACAGTCAAGGAAACACAGCCTAACCTCCATGTTTCCTCCCAGCATAACCACAATGACCTGTGGCCAGGGGTATCATCAGGCAGCTTCAGAGGAAGAAATTTCTTAGTTCCACGCTCCCCCCCCATCTTCTGTGCATGCTGAAAACCAGATTCTTCCTGTTACCATGGTACTGCATCATCACTGATGTCTGAGCACAACTGCAGATAAAGACACCAAACTATGGCAAGAAAGGTGAAGAAAGTCACCTTTCAGCAGTCCACCACCACACAGTTACAGTTAAGGAGTGTATGTAATAGCTACAACTTCACATGACAGAGAGCTCCACACAAACTAACGCAGGTCAGTCTTGGATCTGGTATTAATCAGCATATGATACACAGTCGTACTGTGAATTTATACAGGAGTATTAACTTTTTTTTTTGAGGGATCCACTTTGTCACCTGATTGAAATCTGAAGAGTGAGTAGAGGAGATGGCACTGTTCCTAACCCAAACTACTCAATCTGGTTTATTTTGTGATGACAAATACAGCCCTAAATATAATTGTCAAATTCTCACCTGAGCCTTTTCTGTCAAATGCCCCTGATCTTGTGTTCTGTTGTATGTCTCTAGGTATCGCAATGAACTACAGGTCCAAGCTTTCTAAAATTTCCTTCACAGAACGTACGTGATCTGTAAGCCCAAAAGCTCACACAAACATGCTAACCAGACAAACATATATCAGTGTCAGCAGATCTTAAGGTAATTAGAAAAATCTTATCGTACCCTTCTGGAACAGTATAGTGCTACAGATGCAAACTCAACAAACACTCACAACAGGTCCAATTCCACTCTGTTTTTCTCCTATAGCTGGGATGGGTGCTTTCTTTTGACTTATACAGTGAACTGGACTGTAGATGCTGTACCTGAAAGCTAAACTTGCAAACAGGTGAAAACCTGATCCCATTGACCACAGTGCACAAGGAAGCCTAAGAGAGGCACACACAGCCCAGTGTGCATACTGTAGAGAGGACAGACCCTTCTAGTGGCAGTACTGGCTTAGACTCAACTGGCGTGATCGCGAAACTGTACCTCTAAGCGTATAAGTACAACTAAACAGGAAGAAAAATATCCCAAATTGCCACACTCAAGCAGATAAACACACTGCTTCTTTGCATTCCTAAAGCTCAGAAAAGTAGGACCAAGGGAGACTTGAAAGATTGTAAAAGCATATGATTTGATGTCTTTTGAGAGAAAGACATGGTTTCAAATGTTCACTTTGCTACAAGTTTATTATTTTATGCCTTAAACACAAGGGTTGTCTTCCTAGAGATCAGCATTTTCTGTAGTCATTTACGCCAGTTTGATGTGTGAGCAGTGTGGGTGTAAACATTACTATTCTGGTTTGGCAGCACTTGCCACCCACTTTGCCTAGGTGTGAATGACTGCACAAGGTGCAAGGCAATGGTGAAGGTACTGCAGGGACTGTTTTACATAGATTTTATACCCATAGTAATACAGTGCACAGATATGTGAAGGGAGAGCAAGACAGCAGAAGGAAAGGTACATCAGCTATTTACTGAAGATGAGATCTGACAAGAGAGCTTACCAAGTACAAGCAGCTCCACTGATTCTTCATTCTTGCCCTCCACATCATCTGGTGTGATAATAAGGCAGTAATACAGCCCACTGTCTCCCCACATCAGCTTCCCAATCTGAAGGTCTGCATCTGAAAGTCAAAAAAGAAAAGTCAAGGTTTCCCTCCAACACCAATTGAAAGAGTGAGTCCATCTTCAGGTCCCTAAACCAGTTCATTTCCTTACTAAGAGTGGCTAACCTTATCCAGAACATCCAGAAATTCAGGAGAAAGAGGAACAAGATCAAGACCCTGTGCCTGTAAGTGGCAACACAGCTAGTGCCACAGAATTTCACTTTGCAAGTACCAAGAGCAGCATCATTATGTCTTTCCCACCACATAAGGCCCAGGGTCCCAACAATATTTGTGCTGTGAAGTGAAGCACCAAAGGGAATGAATGACCTTTGGGTTTCAGTGCTGCTTGGCTGAATTCTAAATGCCTGTCACACAGGAACTCCCCTCCTGACACCTTTTCTAAAGGAATTAACTGAACAACTACTACCAGCCTCCAGTACTCCGAATTGCTAAGAGTCATTTCCAATCCCCATCACAGATCACCAGAATAGGAAAGTTACCATGGACAATGCTGACGTCTCTTTCCTTATAGAAGTCCCCTATAGTGACAGCAGATCCTTGCTTGGAGGCTACGACACGGACCGTCCTTCTGCTGTCCACACAGTCCAGGTACGGATCCCAGTCCAGGTTCCTCTTGCTCATTGTTTGTAAACCAGAAGTTACCATACCCAGGGCTTCTCCCATCCGGTCCTGGCAGTAAGATTTATACCTCCACTGCACCACAGCTGGTTGGGTGGAAGAAGTAGAGAAATGGCAGCGAAGCAGAGCAGGCTGAAACAACATGGCCACCTTCTTCTTCTCAGGCACAGTGACTCGCAGTCCTTCCACCTCAGCTGAAAGACAAAAATATTAGTGTCATATGCCTTGGCACAACTTTAAGAGGGGATTGTGGCACTTTGTCATGTTATCATTCTCCCCATGTGCATAACATTAAAATGACCATCAGTTTGCTAGGGTGCAATACTCCTCAGCTTATGTAAGCAAAGGTTGGCAGCTTGCTCCTTGGATATGTTACAGCCACAAGGACAAATACTGCACAATGGGACTGAAGGCTCAACTGAAGTATCCTTATGCTCTGTAGTAACACCAACATAGTGGTGTGCTGATTCACGCTTCCATGGCATTTTTGTAAGTAAGGAAGAGGTATTTCAGGGATGGCCATATTCTACTTCTCAAGCTCAGCTAAGGGGTGAGATCCCACGTTCACACCAGTCCTAATGAAGAATAATTAACCCACACCTAATTTCAGTGTCGTCACATTTACTCTCTGAAGGTCAAGCAGCAAGCAGAATCAGCCAAGCCCTCAACACAGTGGTGTTCAACATTGCTGATACCTTGGCCAAACTAGAGACAAAGGAAAGAGTAGAACCAAATTGCATAGCTTTTGCCACAACTGGTGTGTGGCACTGAGAGAAACTGATCCACGTGGGAGGCGTGGAGAAAAATGGCCCAAACACCCACATTTTTCATATTCCCATGGAGAGCATAATGTTTATCTACCAGTTGACAGGAAAGCTGCAGCTTGGAGCTGACTGTATTAGGGCCTGAGAGAAGATATATGGGAAAGAAATACATATGGGACTGCTGCCACATCCTTGTGCAGCTTTAGGAGAAGCCAAGAGATGGTGAGCAATGCCAGCAGTGAGCACTTAGAATAGCGAGATATTCCATCTATCCACAGTGAAATGGCCAAAACCTCCCACGCATGCCCCTCTTTGCTTCCTGGCCTCCTGCACTGCAGGTGAGGATGACTGAGGAAGCACTTACACAACTCTGGAAACATATGTAGTCACCCTTCCAAGCCTGGATGTGCCAAGTGGTGGAGGCACAGAAATAGCCCCGCAGTGAGGTGGGAATTGCAAAGGAATACGTTTGTATCTAGGGGCACTCTCTGCAGCTAGGGGACAGCAGGGCCTGACGCTGACAGCTCCCGTGGAAAAAGGGAACCAGTTTCAGTACGTTGGCAGCTCCCTATGCACAGGATATACCCTGAGGCACAGAGCACAGTGAAGAAGAGAACAAACCAAAAGCAAACATTAAAGGGAAGAAGGATGCAGAGGAAACCTACATTGCATCGTGAGGGACTGCTGGACTTGGGTGAGGCTTAGGGAAGAATGCAAGACTGAGAACACAGCAAGACTTCCTTATGGGGGGAAACAGTAGAAAAGAAGAGCAAGTGCCAAGAAAGAAGAAAAGAATAAGGCTGAAGTATACGGGTAAGTAGATGGCTGATGCAGAACAAGAAAGTTTACGTTAATTGGGAAGGGCTAAAGGTGTCTTAGCCTAGGTCAGAATAATCTCACAGGGTAAAGCCAGGTTACAGCAGATTAAAACATGACGCCGAAAGGAGAGAAAATGGAGTCAACAAAAATACACCACCCACAACAGAAGCTTGCAAATGAAAAGAAGAGAGCTTGCAAAAGAAACTGAAATGACAGACGTCTCTAGGATGGGGAAAGAAAGACACAGACACTAAAGCAGTAGAGCTGAAAGCAGAGACAGCAGTAAGTACATCAAAAGCATGACAACAGAAGCACAAAGGGACAGAGTCCAGTTGAATATAGCTGCAGACCTGAAAAGCAAAAGCAAGCAAATGTCTCGTGATCAGGAGTCGTAACCAAAAGAAAGTGAGAAGCTTAGACCAATACTGAATATCATTTCAAAACATTATCAATATCCACATCATAAATCACAACAAAGTCTACAAACACCACTTGGGAAATAAAGACGCAGTACAGACAGCACCTAGAGAGAAAGCTTACTTCAGAGGGAGGAGATAGTCACTGATACTAACAAAGAGTTACTGATCTAGGCAGGATGTGACACTGGGGACTACTAAGTGAAGGTTTGTGGTGCACAGGGGTGCTATGGCATTTGCAAGAATGCTGTATTATACACGTAACGAACGCATGACATTACACATACAGCACTAGTGCCATATTGAAATTGCACAGATATCACTAGTTTTGCTAGAAACTCCTGGACTCAAATCCAAATGCTTAAGTATGTGCTCTCCAGAGTACCGTGTACCGCAGTTGAGGTTCCAGCAAGACGCTGCCACCACAGAGGCAGGGACCAGAGGCACGAGGTATAGGCAAAAAGAGAACTCCAGCAGCAGCAGCTGGGATGTTTCTGCTGGGTCTTTCTCCCAGGGGCAAGAGGGACAGAAACACGGGGCCATGCAGCACTGGGGGAATGTCACCACTTGGTTCTCATGGTGATCCAAGTGGTGATGTGGTCTTATTCCTTCATCTCCCATGCTTCCCAGGCTGCACCTGAATTTAAGAGACACAACAAACAGCTCGAAAAAATGAATGGGTACAGGTCAGACCTGTATCTGGTGGCTCTGCACCTGACTCCAGGCAGCCTGCAGCCAAAGCCAACACGTGACATGAGGTGACCAAGTGACTCATCATGTTACTTCAGCTTCAGGGATAAAGCACTGACACAGGGAATATTTAAATCTTTCCCTTGTGAACAAAGTATGCTACTCAGTAAACACAGTGCTTTCAGCTATCCATGTGCTGCAGCACTCCTTTCCTGTTAATGAGATTAATGAGTTTGGTGAGCCAGGGACTGCTTTAATAAATGATCAGCTGAGCTTTAGCAAATTCTCATCTGACTAACTTTCTCCACCCCTTTCCCATGTGAATGTCTATATTGAGAAAAGAAATTTGCAAGCAGCTTTTGGGAAAATACAAGATTTCCTTTTCTATCCAAAAGCGTTTGGGAGATGTGCAGTAAGTTATCTGGCATCTTCTGCATCTTATCCCAAGGTCTTCTTTAACTTGTAAAACATTCTTTTCAGATCTTTTCCAGAAATAACATCTGAGAACAACACAGTGCCTCAGACAGAGTCCGGATCAGTGGAAATTCTCAATCTATTTAAGTCAAATTGTATATAATTACATAGGGCTGAACTGGGAAATTATACACCTGTTACTTCCTCTGAAAAAAAAAAGAAAAGCATCTGAATCTATTCATGTAATACAACACTGCTGTAAAAACACCCATCAAAAGGCCAGCAGGACGCTAGGCTGCCTGACGACAAGATGGCGGCTCTGCACCTACCACAGACGTCTGTGCACACGAATTACAGAAGTCTCCTTAGGAATTCCTCAAGCTCAAGAAGCAACTGCTGAGCTCAACGATCTCGAAGAGACTAGCCAGGATGCCGGAAGCCTCAGGACAGAAATCTGGGCTGCTAACATAGCAGAGCACAAAAACAGTCAAAGATATGAAAAAAGATGACAAGCTTGGTGACAGCAGATTGCAGTGGCTGCATCGAGTTTAATATTAGCAGGATTAAAAAGAAACGGAGCTGTGCTCTGCTATGTTTTGATAAACATGGGCAGAGCAAGATGAGCCCTTATTTCAAAATCATTACAGAAACGAAATGCTTGCACTCCAGAGAGCCAATCTGTTTACTGTGAATTTCAAATGATTTGAACTTTCACAAGAGAAATCTTGTTTGAAATGTGGCTTGTGAGAACTACAGAACCACGTGACAATTGTATTTCCCTTTTCCTTTGCTCTCCTAAGTCCCTGGAGAAGTTCTGCAAATATTAATCAAGTACACCTTAAAAAACAGATATACTGACTATCAGAAAGTAAGAATCTATGTATTTGTATCCGTATTTTCTTCTGATTGTATCTCCACACTACCCTTAGATTACGCGTGCAAACTACACAGTCAACATTACACACAAGCTATTTCTAATACATTTTACTGGTGATTAAAGGAAATTCCAGGAAGTGATTATAGAGGGGGTATCCGTATGGGCATATTTGAACCTCGTGAGCCTTGATCTTCCTAAGCACCTTCCACAAGACACAAAAAAGAGGGTAATTTAGAGGTGCAAACTTCAGTTCTTCCTTTCAGTTGTCCTTCAGAAATAAAAGCCTATGCTTCCCCAAGGTGAGATGGATCCCAGGAAAATTCAGCTTCATTACCCAGCCTTAAGCTAGCAATTATGAATAGAATAAAGCTGATCTGAAGCTCTCATCTCTGTAAATAATGACAAAGCCAAACACTGTAGTTCAAGGTAACAGGTCTGTATCCTTCTAGCATATAAGGTAAGAGTCAAGCCCAAGAGAAGGAAGTACACATCATTCTTCAGGTCAGCACAGATCTCCTTATCTGCGCAAGAATCACATCTCTTTCTTTGCTGTTATTTGGCCCACATTGCAATTTGCCTGCAGCAGCAGGGCTGATGCTGAGAAACTACAGAAATGACACCCCACAATCTTATGCATCTTTACTGATATGAGTTCCAGAGGTGCATCTAGGAGAACAGGAGGTCCTTGGACCCTAAACCAAACCTCACTAAAACTACTCCTAGCCTACACTTCAGGGCTTTGGCAAAAAAGGATAAGTCCATAGGTAAGAGACGGCTCCTAAGGTAATTTGTACCACTTCCCCTTATAGAAAATAAAATCCCTCAGGTTGGATATCAAAATTTCTTTTCAGAAAGAGCAGTGAAGCACTAGCACAAGCTGCCCAGGGAGGTGGTGGAGTCACCCTGGGGCTGCTCAGGAAAAGGGTAAATGTGGCACTGAGCAACATGGTTAGTGTGCATGGTGGGGATGGAATGGCAGTTGGATTAGATGATCTTAGTGGTCTTTTCTAACCTTTGTGATTCTGTGATTCTCTTTGTTGTGCCTTGGCTGCTGCCCATCAACTAGAAGTGCTCTCTCCCCCACTGCTGAACACAGACAATGCTTACAAATGTGGATCCAACCTAAATCATAAAGTCGGGGTTCTGAGATTGGAAATCAGTGATGATACGCAAAGATGCAAGTAAGTGAATGGAGAGTCTGTGTGACCAATAAAATTGTGCTGTACGGACTTCCATCAACTCAGGCAGGATTACATTGCATGGTTAACCAGTAAAACCCATGCAATTAACCAGCAAATCCACCACCATCAGACTGAGTGGTTTATGGGAAATTGATTGCACATCATGGTCTAGCTGCTATAAGACTTGTGTTCTTAGCTCCATGGCCACTAACTGCCAACTTTTGTAGCCAGCAGAAAACCAATGCCTAAATAGGTCAGCTGCACTGAAATGGAAGCACAGCTCCAAAGCCAAACAGAATTTCTTCTCCCAGACTGCTTAACCTGGAATGAAACAAAACCAAAGTTGCAGAAGAGCAGAGGCAACACTCACAGCACAGAACCTCAATATGAAAACTCTCCACAGGGGATACAGCTCAGGCTCTGCATACTGAGCAGTAGATTTGGATTTCTTTACTCATTTCCATTCCCCGTGATGCTGTTACACCTGATGTCCCATGCTTCCACCTTAAGTGGAGAAATCCATAGCCCTGAAATAGAAAGGACTGTGTGTCACATCCCAGGGAGGCTGCTCTGTAGGCCATGGAAAGGCAAAGCACAGCTGTGTTTCAGCATGCCCCTTCTGAACTGTGGCTGGCAAACTAAGGATAGGAAATCACCCACCCCTGCGTTACAATACGGCATTGCAGTGTCCCTTCCGTGCAGAAAAGTAAACAGGTAGTGAGCACTAAGTAACTGGGAAAAAAATGACCTCATGGGAGGGAAGCCCAACCAAATCCACTGCACTATTCAGGGGATTTTTTGAGCTTGCAGTAAGTCGCAATGTGTGAAAGGAGACAAAAGATAAATGCAAGAACTAAAAACTAACTACAAAGGACAGACAAGAACAGTCACTGGGGGGGGAGGGAAGGAGCTGCGAGCGCTGATTGGGAATTTCTCAGCCCATCTCGAGGGGGGAGGAGGGGAGTGATGGGGCGAGACCTCCCTCTGCCTCACTCCCCTTTGTCTCCCCGTCTCGCTCTCCCTGCCTCAAGCCCTTCAGCTCCCACCCCCACTCCACTACCTCGCAATACAACCACCTCCAGCGGGATGCAGGCTCTCTACCCCGAATCTGACCTCTCGTTCCTTTGCACAGCCATTCGGCAATCTTGTGTCTGTGTTTGCCAGCCTCTCTCCCTTGTCTGTGCACACACTCACAAGCAGCCCTTTGCTTATTTGCTTGCTCTTGGCTGAGCAAAGCACGGTGCCTGCTCCATCCCCGCGCAGTAACCTGTTGCCTGCCTGAAGGACTAGGGAGCCTGGGAGCTCTCCTTCCGCTCTTCACAGACCCGGCGGGTTCCGAGCGGCGGCTGCCTTCAATGGCAGGGAAAGGTGTCGGCAGGCTGATGGAGAGGTCCTGATCTAGCCAGACGTTTGCAGATAACGAAGCTCTTTAAGGAGAGGGAGGAATGTGAAGTCACGTCTGTGTGTGCCCTGCGCTCTTACCAGTCTCTGGATGCTGTTCGTCAGCAGCTACGGCGAGCGGAGAGGAGAACGAGTGGGGTACATTCACAAGCGGCCAAACAGAAGGGAGGGAAGCGGGGAGGGGGCGACGGGCCGGGAGCTGCGAGGCCCCATCTGAGGCCGTGTAGCGCTGGGAGGGAGCAGCAGGCAGGCTGGGGATGACTCAGAGCCAGAGAGCAATGGAAGGGGTGGGTGGGCGGTGGGAGAGAGGTGTTATGACTAAAAGCCGAATTTACCGCCTGCGAATCCTAAATCTGAAGAGGAAGAGCCTGAGGTCTTCTCAGTGGGATACACGAGCGGCGGTGTGAAATACCGGTGTGAAATTGGGAGCGCTCCCTCTCCGCCTGCCTGGCAGCCAGCCTGCCGCAGCCCTTCCACAGCCTCCCGTGCCCGGCTCGAAGCAGGCAGAGCGCTGCCCTCTACCCTCTCCTCTTCTCCCTGCCCGACCCTTCACAGCCGCTTCCCCATCCCGGAGCACCCCTGCTCCCCCGCGCCCGTCGCCCTCGGCTAGCCAGCCCGGGCAGGAGCACCGGTCCCGTCCGGCTCTCGGAGGCCCGGGCACGGCCGCCCCGGAGGCGCAGGGCAGCGCTCTCGTCCCGCACCCCGGCGGACCAAGGAGAAGTTCCTCCAATTGTTCCCGGCCGCCGTCCCCACCGCCCGCAGCCAAGGACACTGCGGCCCCCCCGGGCTCCCGCCGTCGCGCTCCTCTCCCTCCCCGCGGCGGCAGCCGATCCTCGCACCCCGAGTCGCCCCCGCGCCCTCCCGGCGAAGTCTCCGCAAACTGCCCCGCGGGACGTTCTCCCGACCACCCCTCAACCGGTCGCGCGGAGCCGCTCGTACCTGCGAGCCACAGCAGCACGACGCAGCCCAGGAGGCGCCCACCCATCTTCCCGCTGGCCGGGCCGGGCGAGCATGCCGCGGGGCGGCGGGAGAGGGCCGGGTCTGCCCTGCCAGGAGCCGGCGGCGAGGCCGCGTCGTGTGGCTGCGCTGCGCTGCGCTCCGCTCAGCTCAGCTCCGCTCCTCCCCCGCCGCCGGCTGCCGGCTGGGGGCCGCCTCGCGGGGCCGAGCCGGGCGGGGACAGCGCGGGCGGGGGGCGCGGATCCGCGGGGCTGGGGCCGAGGGAAGCGCCGCTCGGTTGCCAGGAGCTCCCTGCAGCGCTGCTCCGCAACTCCCCGCGCCCGCGGCTTCGCTGCTAAAAATGTCCGCTCCGATCATCCGTGCCCCCAAATTAACCGCGCGTACCTCGGGAAACGAGAGCAGGCTGTTGCGGTGCAGCGTTTCCCTCGGGCTTCCACTTGCACCGTGACCAATCGCTGCGATTTTAGATCAAGAAGAGATCCAACTTTACATGAGGAGGAGGTGTTCTGGCTGTTAGAGACCGACATCTGAGCCGTGGGGCGCTGGGTGTTGGTGCCAACGCGATGTTGGATGGGGCTGGAAGTTTTCAGGGGGAGCTGCCAACTAGAAGTGCTGCTGTCGATCACTGTTTGAATGGTGGATGTTGCTGTGCCACAAAATAGCCCTGACCGACGCAGGCCCAGATGCGTACACACTGTACTTCTTTCAGGGGCTCAGCTTGCATTTGGAACCGAAGTTTGGATTCTACAGATGTTGGTGATCCACACGGCAGAAGCCTTCAGCCTCCATTCCAATGGAACATGCCAAAGAGAATCATAGAATCATAGAATCATAGAATGGGCTGGGTTGGAGAGGATCACAATGATCATTGAGTTTCAACCCCTTTTCCAGGTGCAGAGTCGCCAACCGCTAGGCCAGGCTGCCCAGAGCCACATCCAGCCTGGCCTTCAGTGCTTCCAGGGATGGGGCATCCACAACCTCCTTGGACAACCTGTTCCAGTGCATCACAGAACACAACCGATGCTGATTTTCTAGTGCCCTGCTGGACCCAGAGGGATCAGTGCTGGGTGTGCCCACTGCTACAGGCAAGGTGCAAGTGGTGCCCGCAGTGTGACCCTAAGATACTTCCAGCAGGTGTTTTTCAATTGTGTAGCTCTCAGTCTGAACTTGACTGCAGGCAAGATACACTTTTTTCAAAAACAGCAAATAAAAATAGATCCCTAATTTCCAAGCGAGAAAGCAAAACGGCACATTTGCTGTGATAAAAGATCTGTTGAAACATTTGGGTTGTTTTTTGAATAGTTGTAGTCCTTCTGTTGATGTAGTTGAACTGGAATGGGGTGAGGAGATGATCCCCAGGCACAACTTGTTTTTAAGTGCTTTATTCCCAGCAACTCAATGTTATTTAAAAATACTTTTCACATAGTTTGTTTTTATTCAGTGTTGCTTATAAAGAAATACACACCCATCTCCAACTAGTGTCCTGATCTGTTGGGAGTCAGAAGGTCTCTCTGACCTGATACATCATAGAATCCAAAACATCATAGAAGGGTTTGGTTTGGAAGGGACCTCACAGCCCAGCCAGTCCCAACCCCTTGCCATGGGCAGGGTTGCCTCTCACCAGATCAGGCTGCCCAGGACCCTGTCCAACCCAGCCTTGAATGCTTCCCAGCGTAAGTTTGCTTGGCAGTGCTAGCTAAAGGCCACAATGAAGAACTAAGACCCTACCACGCTAAATAAAGCACACAGACCCAGTACTCAGGGCTGGTCTCCTGCATGCCTGCAGGTGAAAAGCAAAGTAGGAACTCTGCCTAGAGCTGCAACTTCAGACTCAGGAAATACACAGAATCATGAAAACTCATGTGGAGGCCATGATAACTCAGATTATCTGAGGGCCCGCCTCGTCAGGATTAAATATATATGCCATATAATTCATGCAGACTTGCACTGGCTGAACTAAGACTCCTAATAAGTGAACATGAAGGTACTATTTCTCCCTCCCTCAAGCATTTTTTCTAACAACCCACCATGTTTCAAGTGAAATCCCTGTGCCTTCCCCTTCTATGACTTAGTTGGGCAGGAGGCCGATCCAGTTTCCTGAGACAATGTTGATCTGGAATTATCTCATAGGTTAAAAGCTGGGAGTAGCACAATCTCTTATGTGTCACTATTGTTAGCTACTCCTAGCTTTTTTTTTTTTTTTTAATCTACTCCAGCTTTTCCAAATAAATTTGGCATATACAACATTTTAGCTAAACTTTTGACTCACAACAAAGGAAGGAAAGATTTTCAATACATGGAAGCACCATTGTTTTGCATGTAACTTTGGATTTATAGCTGCTTTGAAATGTTCATACTAAAACATGCTGTACGGTTCTTTTTAATGTAACGTGAGCTGTCATTTGTATATACACATATAAGATGGATGCCTGAGCCGTGAGGTGTTCCGGATCTCCATAAACCCTTGATCTGAAAATTACAACTTCTGAGCTGGCTTAATAGATAATGTAAGGTTGTTGTCCTTCATTTTAGTCTGTTCTTGGAGACAGAAGACTGCACAGTTAGCTTCGTTTTACCTTCAGACAGCAGGTGAATTCCTAAGGAATTAGCCAGATCACTTCAACCCACTGCAGGGACTACCTGTGCTCTGAAAAACAACATTCAATCAAAGGGCTTCAACCTTTATCTCTCTCCAACCTTGATAATGGATGACCAAGCACCCCATTTTTGTCCTGAAAAATGTAGCCTGAGACTGAACTGGAAGAATACCACTCTACTGCACTGATGTGATACCTCAACAATGCTTGCGGCAGTTCTGTAAACAATGGGACCATGAACAATTCAGCTGAACAATACAGAAACAAATTCTCTTCTTGTTACTCATTGCTGCCGCTACCCATAGCTCTTCTGACTTCTTGCCAACGACTTAATTCCCCTCCCTCCTTTGATCTTCCAGTACCAGTCTTTTGGGGCCATTTCCTCTGTTGATAAGCAGTCAGTTTTTTAATGTTTCCAACATCTGGAAGGACGCATGCCAGCGCTTCACTCAGAACGACCCGTCTCAGCAACATACCAGAAAACCCTACATGTTGCATGAAAGTGCATTTCTTCACGAGTACTTTTGCAAATCCATTCAGTCCCCTGGATTCCCGTGGTAGAAATTTCCATAGAAACAGTGATTTCGACAGCTTTCTGGGATGTTGTACTAGATTCAGCCATTAGGCACTGTTCTCTTGATTTAGTACTGAGACCAGCACATTACAGAAGGCACTATGTGACACATCATCAAATCACAGCAATTACTGAGTTTCTTCAGAATAGTTACTAACTAAAACTCTTCCTCATTTTCTTTGTTACTCCAGAGTCTCCTATTAATCATTGATAGCTTCACAGCAAGACATCACTGAAATATATGCGCTCTCTCTGTATATTTTGTTTGTTAGTTTTCCCAACTGCCTGGGTACATATGACTGCACAATAACATGGAGCTTTTACTTCCCATTAACGTCAGGATTGGGTGATATATAAACTGCTTTTCTTCTTAACCATGCCATTTGTACCAACTAACATTCAGAATACTTAATGGGGAAACTATTTTCTCATTCTAATGAGCCTTGATTTCTATAATATAAATTCAGCATTATAAAAAAGAAAACAAACATCTTTCTCTAATATTCACTTCATGTAGGTTTCCTATGCTGCCCCCCAGTTCTTTCTTACAGACAGTGTACCTTTGCTGCACTTTGAAAGGGAACCTGAAATTTTCACGAGTAAAACATGATCTGCACATTCTGTGAGGTTAGTATGCAGGTACATGATCATAAGCGTATCCTCTCAGCTCATCATCTTTTGTGTGTCACTAACTAAAAAATACGCAGAATAGGAATAAGACACACTCTTCTTGCACAGAGAGCCAAGGACATAACAAATTGTCTGCGATTGTTGGTTATAGAGAAACTGTGACAGCACAAATGCCTCCAGGAGCCGGAATTCACAAAATGGACTTTTGTGACTGTCTAATCCAGCTTTCTTAATAAAATAGGCCATATCGCTTTGCCACTCTACATCCTGTTTGAACTACAGCGTATCTGTTAGAAAAAGAACCACAAACTACTTTTGGTTCTGATGGACCTCATCCTGTCCCTAATTTCATCTTACTTCAGCTTCTAGTAGTGCCATTTCAGATGGAAAGGTCTTCTTAAGGGATTTCTGATAGAGGCAATGACTGTGATCAAAGCACCATTTAATGCTCTCCTTGAGTTGAACAGATTTTGGTATTTTTCTATATTCTGAAGCTAATGCCAGTTCTGGAGAGAGCATCCTAGGCACAGGGGCTAAAAGTAAGAAAGCAGAAATACTACATCAACATCACTACTGCTTGATATTTCTTTGTTTATTGTTCCAGTGATTGCAGTTAGTCCTTTTAACATGGCATCACATCACACGCAGAGGCCCAGTTTGATGGACATTCTGCACTGTCACTCTCATTATTAACTATCCCCCCATCTTTGTATAATTTGCAAGTATCTGTGGCAACTGCATGCTACCTTCAAAGTTATTAATAAACATTCAGCAGTATGCAGCCAAAAAATGGAGGCATCTTGCTGAAAATGTGCAATAGCAATTCCTCATTTAAAATTACATTTTGATACATCCTAAGCTAATGTTTTAGCTCATTTACTGAGGACCAGATTGTCTCTGGATCATTCTGTTTCCTTGATTTAGAGTTATGTGGTTGAGTTAGACGACACAAATGCATCTGAATGCATTACCTTTAGTAACCACACTTAATATCTCTTTGATGCAATTAGAAACTAATGTGGCAAAAAATATTTTCTTCAAATCCATTTGATTGACATTAATTACATTCGTTTTCTTTAATTCATTATTGAAGCAACTTCTGTGTCAGTGATTCTATTCCTTTGCCTGGGATCTCTACTGGTCTGATAGGTCTGTAATCACCCAAATCCCTCTATGTAAGGCCAAATCCAAAACAAGGCTTTGGAAAATTTTTGGTACCTAACTGTAGAACTACAGTTTTAAAACCCCTGGAGTTTTAACTGGAGACCAAAAGCACACATGTAATGTCAAAGCCAACACAGTTGCATTTCTGCTTCTCTGTACACTCAGATTGATCTGAGCATGTAGGTGTAGAAAAGCACCAAAAGTAAGGCTTGCATTCATGTGGTTTGCCCCAGTCAGGTCCCTGCTATCCACCTGAAAGCTTACTGTTGCTCTTACCAGATATTAAGGATTTCCAGTATTTGTCTAGGATACTGGAACAAGGTGGTGGTTTCATTGAAGCCATGACATGCAAGATATTTACAATATATGGCATAGAAGGGATACAGCTACACCCCTCATGGACAGCTGGTTGACAGTTACAGGTTGAGTGCTTCTGGGACGACCTGGTCAGAAGGGATGCAGCACATGACTGGCAAATTGAATCCCACAGCCGTATGACCTGATGCAGAACAATTCCCAGCTCAAATGCTAGTATTTCTGAAGAGAAGACAGAAGCATAGCAGCATCCACTAGAGTTCCCTCAGAAACTGGGAAAAAAGATGCCAATATCACCATGAGGCCTTGTCTAGGACATACACAAAAAGTCCAGCACTCTGCGAAACCCTGCAAAGGCAGGCAGGGGAACAAGGCAGGGCAACGTGTCTTACCTTCTGTAAAAAGGCCTCCTGACTCTGAGATGTTCAAAGTCACATCCCCAATCACACAGCTGAGATAAACGGCTTCTCTTGCAGTTGTTCAGAAAGAAAGCCAGGATTCATTAGGTCAGGAGTCAGACCAAGAGAAAGCTGACTTCTATAGCTTACTCTAAGTCACTGTCAGGGGAAGAGGAAGCCTGCAGGTTATGATTCCTGAAATGCACAAGCACTACATATGAAACAATAGCAATTATTGGACTAGAAAACCAAAGTTTCCATTCTGTATCACTAGTCAGAAAAAATAACATAAACCTAAAACCTCCAAACAGGTTGACAAAGACAAACAGCGCAATTATGTGCTAAAAGCTCATCTGCACACCCACAAAGGAGTACAGAGAGACAATGTCATGGGGATAGCCAAGTACTACTCTGCCCTGACTCCTCCCCAGCCCATCACAAAAGCCATCGGCCCATTGAAGTCTCTCTGCTCAAGTCCTGTGGAGCACAGGGACACAGCAGCAGGTGGGAGCTCCAATTAAGAACTGAGAGGAAGGGACTACTTGTCTGAACCCTTCCCAATCCTGTTCCAGAGCAGCCCAGTCCCAGAGTTCAGGCTGGAAATCTTATCAAATCAACACATCAACTTTTGGGCTGAGGGAGGTTGCATACAGGAATATGTGGACCAAGAGCATTTCAGAATTGCACAGGACTTGCTGTGGGATGTTTAGGGGAAGAATCAAAGGCAGAGAGAGGGAAGGAGCTAGGTGATGTGGGAAGGAACAAGTGTGGGAAAACTGAGGGATGAGGAGGTGGTATGCCTTTGGAGCTGGGTGGTGGTGGTACACTTCTGATGGCAAGACCCTGGGAGAAGCAGGCTATTGGATCTTATCAATTATATTCCCCTAATATAGACACCAAACATTTCACTTTGGAGGAAAGTACTCTAGACCCAGAGCAGCGGATCACCATGTAACAGCAAATGGAATTGCTGCCATGTTTTTTTAGAATAAATTTGTTTATTCTTTCTGAGGAACTACTGTAAGATGTGTCTTGGAAAGAAGGTCATTGCCATAAATCCTGAATGAATGAAGAAGCATTAGTGGCAGCAAAGTTCCAGACAGTTTTTCAGTCTACATCGACCATATTTTGAGATATGTAATGAACTACATACATTGATGGGAAAGCACAGGTCCCCAACTCTGGAGCTGAGTTTCCAAGGCCAGAGATGTAAAAGTTGGGTCTTGGCATATTTGAGTAATTTAACTGAATTAAGTACTTTACTGAAAAAGTAATATATAAACTTTGGCACAACCCTTGCTTTTATTCCCTGGAATGGCCCCAGTGCTACAAAAGTTATTTACAAATCAGCATAAATGGTCTAAAAGTCTCTTTTGCCAGCTAAGCTGAACAGCAGACAATTGCATAGTTAAATTGTGAGTTTCCATTTAAATCACAGGGGGATTTTCCCAGGGCCAAGGCCAAGAACACTGATGACATTGTGCTCTGAAGATGATCTCTTCCCTCTTTTTTTCTCTTCCTTAACCTTGTGTAGAAAAATCCTTTCTCCTCATTGCTTATGAATTTTATTTTCCAACCACACCTCTAGCCCTAGGAGAGCTATTACTGCAACCTTGTCTTTTTCAAAGTATTGATGCACACTTTATCTGATTTTTTTAAAGGGATGGACTGTTAAAGGGTGGGTCACAAAACTGCACAAGAGAAAAGAACACAGTGTGAAGAAAACTGAAGCAAACGTGCACAGATTCACTCTTAGCAATAACTCACACAGTAATACAACAACAATATTCACCTTTGGGGATAAAAAACTAGATTCTGCAGAAGTTCCTATTTAAAAGATACAAGTTATTTCTTGCCATTTCTCTTGAGAGATTTGGTATTAATATATCAGGAACTAGCCTGGGATATAAATGATTTCGCACAAGAGCGATAGTGACTTTAAAAAGTTATTCTCATTGAATTCGCATCAACATTTTCTATGTTTTTTGCAATGTGATTGGCTCTTCCTGTGAATTTAACAGCAAATCTAGTAAGTGGTTCACAAACAGCATAAAATAAACTGTTTCACTGGATTTGAGCAAGACAGAAGAGCTTCCAAAAAAACTAAACTGCATCAGTTTTTTTAACCATCAGAGAAACCAGCCACCAGTGAGATGCAAAAGCAATCTGATCTGTCCTTATCTGCCAGGAATTCCAACAGTGAAAAGCACAATTAGCTCAATTAAAGATTTAAGCCTAGACAGTGGTTACCTCCTTTGGAGCTAAACAGACTCAGTTACCTAGACAGAAGATGAAGGAAGCTAGACTGAGGGGAAAAGGCAAAGCTGTCCAATGATTTAGAAATGCATGAAAGTCTTTAGCAGTATTTTTGATCCTCATGTCTAGGTTTACAGTAAATTCAAGTGTACTCTGCAGTAGAGGATTGGAAAGAATCTTCCAAGCCAGGACTACATGTTTATTCAGATAGCTGGGGCACCTTCAATTAAGGTGGCTGCATGAGAACAGTGAGCTGACTCTTGTTCTGCTGCACCAGGCAGGCTCTGCAGGAACTGCTACCGTATCCTGAAGATGATTCCCCATCAAGATGGTCCCCATAGACAAAGGGAACAGTGAGGAATCTGATAGACATCACACATCTAGGAGAAGAAAAACCTGGCCAGAATTTAATCAGATCTTATACTGACACTGTCATTTCAGTTACCCTGCTTCAGATCAAACTTACGGTCTTCTATTGCAGGCAATCATATTTCACAATCCCTTCTGTTAACTGATTAAATTTTCTTCTACAGCCAGTTATGGTTGTTGCCCTGTTAATTTCCCTTGATTTTTTAATATATTATGGCCAGTGAGAATCACTTTGTTTTTGAGAGAGATCGACAGAAAGCTTAAAGGAAGAAGCAACTCATGCTGCTCACCACGATGATGTGTATTTGATTGTTTCCAGTTTTTATCTTAGTTGAACTGTGGCTCAGCATGCAAACCTTCAGTGAAAGAAGTATCAGGTACTCAGTGAGATAGATTAAATAGAAAAAAAAACAAGAGTCTATACAGATGCCTGAGTTTTATAAAACACAGTATTGTAGAATAGTTTGATTCTTAAAAGAAATCTAGTCCAACTCCCCTGCAACGAACAGGGATACCTACAGCTCCAGCAGGTGCTCAGGACCCCATCCAGTCTGACCTTGTATGTCTCCAGGGACGGGACATCCACCACTTCTCTGGACAACCTGTTCCAGTGCCTCACCATCCTTATTGTAATAAACTTCTTCCTTATATCCAGTCTAAATCTTTTTGTTTGAAACCATTTACCACTGTCCCGTCATCACAGACCCTATCAAACAGTCTGTCCCCTTCCTTCTTACAGCCTCCCTTTAGATACTGAAAGGCTGCTCTCAGGCCTCCCTGGAGCCTTCTCTTCTCAGGGCTGAACAGCCCCAGCTCTCTCAACCTGTCCTCGCAGGGGAGGGGTTCCATCCCTGGGAACCCTTCTGTGGCCTTTTCACGCGAGCTCCCAAAGTATTTTTAATAAGCAAGTTTGCCTTTCCAAGCAGATGCACACCATCTCAACTCCTCCACTCTTCTGCTATGTATCTCAAACCCAAGCTCAGGCCTCTTGTGTGAGGCTGCTCTTTGTTTGGTGCCCAGGCCCAAGCTTAAATGGAGCTCCAGCTCAGGGGCACAACATGCACCGAGTCCTAGGGGACTGCTGAGGCCATTACTGCCTTTCGGAGCCCTCGGGGCCCTGCCCCTCACTGCAGTCCTGTGCTCCCCTTGGCAGCGCACACCTCTTTCTCGAAGTACACCTCACTGAAAAGCCCTCGTTGTCATTTGGGAACACAACACTGTGTCCAGATGAGGACCACATGCGGTCACCGGCAATAAGAGACTGTATTTTTGTTCAGTTTCCAGCTTGGCAGATGCCGGAAGACCTATTGAACCAGATGTTCAATGCTCACAGTCACAAACTGCAGAAAGGCAGAACGAAAAGAAAAGCCACGCTCTGCAACAGCCGACAGCTACAGGTGCTCCCCTATGCAGCACGCCGTCACCGACCTCCAGTAGACGGCACCACCCACACGATAAAAGGAAAGCAGGAGCAGGCGCTCCTCAGCCAGCTCTCCGCCCCTCCCGGCCTATCGCTGCCCGGGCCGCCCACAGCAGCGCCGTCGCGGCGTGGCTGTGGAGGACGAGGCGAAGCGATGTCCGCCATGTCGCGCTCTCAGCGCTCCCGCAGCGCCTACTACTTCTTCGTGCGTGACCGGCTGCCCGTGCTGCGGCAGCGCGGCCTGCCCGTGGCCCGAGTGGTCGATGGCTTTCCCCACCTCACCCAAGAGTGGGCGGTGAGGGGAAGGGCCGTCCTTCGAGAGAGAGGGCTTGGGGTGAATGATGATTCCCCTCGGAGAGGGGGGTAGAAAGGGGAGGCACCCCTGGCTTGGGGGAGCGGGCTCAGGAGAAGAAATCAGTGGGATAAAAGTGCCTGTGGGCCGTCGGAAGGTGCTGTGGGAGTGTGTGCTCGTGAAGCTATCGCTGGGTTGGGTGATAATAGCTATCAGTGTTTGTGAAATATTGACAGCCTCCCTTTGGAAGCGTCGAAATGTTCTGTTGATCGGTGGGATTACTGAAGGAAGCGGTAAAAACTCGTTGACAATTTGCTTTGCTTCAAGCTGCTGGCGGAGGAGGAGAGGATGTTCTATGCAGAGAAGGCTCAAAAGTGGAATGAAAAGAAGTCCTCTCAGAAGGCGGTGAAGGAGGTAAAGGCTCAGAAAGGAGCGCCTCTTGGGAAGTGGTGTTTGCTTCAGTGGGACTAATTCCTCCTTTTTAGTGGTGTAAACTGATAACTATCAGCCCTTGTCAGGCAAGGACAGTTATCTGGATGTGGATGTTATTTGCAGGTTAGGCCTAGATTGCATTGTGTAAGCTTCTCCGGTTTCTGGGCATCTGCCCAAATCTTTCTGCCACCCAAAAAGCTTAATGCCTGTGTGTGGATGTGCAGTGCTTTACTAATAGACCTGCGAGCCCCTCTTGATTGCACAGTAGCAGAACAATCTGGTGACTTGGGGATTTATCAGCTTTTCATGAAGACCTTTCCTAATCAAAGGCAAATGAGCATCTCAGGTTTTTTTCATCAAAATTATGGGAATTGCTGAAAATTTCAGTCTGAAAACTTAATGCAACAAGTAGTTAAGCTTTAACAAAATAGTACTTTCTTAATACTTTCATTACATTTCAGAAATTTAGCTGTAGTTCTTTCCAGCTGTGCAGGTTGAGGTACTAAGACAGCAATCCCCTGTTAGTAATCTTGCCTTTACCTGCAAGTCTGCAGACACTTGTGTATAAACTAAAGATTTGTTCCACCTAGCCACAATGAGCAGTGGATGTTCTGTGTTTCTGTGATAGCAGGTGGTGAACTTTATTGGAAGTTAATTAACTTGGTTGATTTTGAGTTTTTTCATTTCTTCTAGATGTTTAACAATCCAGTACCTGCTGGTGCGACTACAGAAATGTACAGAGTGACATCTCTTCTTGATGCCTCTGCTATATCGTGGATGAGTGATCAGGGTATGGTAATCTTACAGTAACTGATGCTGCTAGATGAAAGCTTGGCATGTAAAGATATTCTGGGTGGTACCTATGCAAAGATTGTTTTCATTTTGTCAGCAGTTATCTGTGTCAAATGTGTGCTTGTTCTTAGTATGATATGGGCCTGCAAAGATCTTTCCTTCCTTGGAGGGAAGTCAGTACGAAATGCTCCTCTGCATCCCCTGAAATAATTCTGTCTTCTGTTTTTCTTTTAGCTTAATGCGAGCATAGCTACTAATACTTTTGTTTACAGTTTTTCTCAAAGCTGTCTGCTCTGACATTAGTGATTTACAAGGCCTAATCCAAGTTCAGAACAATAGAATGTTTATATCGAGATCCAAGTGCAAGGAGCTCAAACTCTATATAATATATGTGTTGCATTAAAATGGTTTCCTGACCTTCTCAGTAAAGAGTGGATGCTTGTGTACACGCTACTTGTGTAGCGCATCCTGGCTAGTTTCCTTGTTGAAAGTACCCTGGAAAACCAAACTTTCCTGTCTGTATGTTGTCTTCAAATGGATGTTTTGATCAGAATTATGTAACAAACGCATCTGTTAGTATTCTATTCTGGAAAATGATGTATGGTAGCACTTGGAATATAAGTTAATAGCCAGTTAATAGAAGCTATATCTGCGCTGTTTGTTCAGATCTCTGCTCAAGCCTTTTATCTAACTAATCTCTTGAACATGTTATGGTTATAGAGGGTCAGAAAAGAGTAGCTCTGTTTAAAAAAAAGTGTAATGTCAATTAGCTTTCATACTGCCAGAATCCGTTCTCAGCTGTCACTATGATGTAAATTTGATCATGGTGACTTGAGCTGGCATAACCAGTCTTTCAACTGAGTCTGAGATGAATTTTATAATTCTGCTCCTTAATATTTCTGCATGGTTGCCTATATTAGGTTGTTGTTTTGTTTTTTTGTCCTGTGAAAAGATTTCCACTCAGGAGGTATCTATCCTTTCCCACTGCAGCTTGTAGAGATTAAGGTCCATGTAAGGTAGTGCCAGAACTCATCTGGACAGGTGGTACTGAATACCATCGAATGTGGCCCACTATATCATTTTAGTAGAACAAGTAAAGTTTTTAATGAGGGGCAGAGTTTGAGGGTAGGTATTGTCTTAAAATTAAGAAAGAACTTATGTAGGATCTATTATATTATGTAGGATTTGTGACTATTAGGCATTAATTAATGTGACGTATTTTTTATGCTTGGTCTTATAAAATTAAGAAAAGATAATTTATTTTGTAATGCTTTTCTTAGATATTCTTGTTTTCTTTGGGAGCTCATTCAGTGAGGACAAATGATCCTTTCAGTTAGCAGAATTCTTCCCGTCTCCTTTTACATAAAGGTTACCAGTTCATTTAACTCACCTGATAAGTTACTGAATGGAGCTTGTGGAAGTACTTTGCAATTACTGATTGTTTTTTCCTGAGGGGTAAACAGACCCATCATAAAAAGGAATAATATTGTTGATGTTGATTGGTGTTGAATTGTTGGCCTCTTAACATTTTCTATACTTACATAATATGTACTATAATCTGCTTGTATAATATATTTATTTTTTTCCCTCACAGCTGTGCTTGCAGACATCTTCTATTTCCTCAATGTTTACAGTCATGGCAAGCTGCCGTCCCACTGTGACCAGCGCTTCCTCCCTTGTGAAATTGGGTGTGTCAAGTACTCCCTGCAGGAAGGCATAATGGCTGAATTCCATCACTTCATAGATTCAGGTGATTTCCAAGGAAGGGTAGCCAGGAAGTAGTTCATCACAAGAACAAAGTTCCCTCTGGGGTCAGAGGGAAGCTCTCTAGTGTCCGTTACTGCTGCACTGATTAAATTTCTGGTATTAAGATAGACTTAATTCTTTGACTACAAGATTAGACTTCTACTTTAAATAACTGAGCACTGCTGTTTTCTGCTTGTTTTGTGAACGTGTACTTAAGTACTGGGACTGCACAAAGCTTTAAAGAGGGCAGGATAAATCCAGGGGGCACTTCTGATGTTCGTGCTTTGTTTCGTGCCAAGGAGTGTTTGTTCTGGACTTAATGCGTAAATGCAGTGCAATGTACTCTTCTTTAAATGAATGCAACTGAAAATATTTTCTTCAGAAATAGTTGTGGTGCTTGTACAAGGCCTTGGGGAAGGTGAGGCTGCTTCTTTCTCTAAATCAAAATGTAGTGCCTAGCTCAGAGTTAAGGATCTGTCACTGTGCTGATGGATGATGGTTATTTTTCTTCCATCCCTCATGTTTTTCTGCAGAAGTACCACCACGTGGTTATCGGTACCACTGCCAGGCTGCTAGTGAGTATCAATGGAGAAGAAGAGTGGTATGCAATGGTTTACAGATTTGGACTCTGCTTATCTGATCTGTATCCAGTTGTTTTGTGACTCCTCCCTTCTGTGGACTTCCTCTCACATTTTGAAGAGAAGCAGATGACAGAGCAGCTTGTTGGAGTCACCCTGCTTATTTCTTGTACTCTCAAATGGCAGAACTCTTCACTGCTGTATTTCCCTTGTTAAGCAGTGTTTATAGATTTGTCTATTTCTATTAGTACACTTCCTCCCCTTGTGTGTGCAGAGAACAAAGTTGGCCCATGTTATCGTATATCAGATATGTAAGCAATGGCCACTCAAAAGGGGTAAATGTGCCTGTGTCTGCTCACAGCCCAGACTGCCAGTCTTCTGCAAGAAATAAGGTTTTGATAACTTTAATTACACATGTTGCCTGTAGGGAAGAAGAGGTGTGTGTGTGTGTGTGTGTGTGTGTGTGTGTGTGTGTGTGTGTGTGTTTAAGTACACGTATACATAAATCAAAAACCAGAAAAGAGGGTGGAATGGTATTATTTTAAGAAACAGAATTTCTCATAAGTAAAAGTTTTTCCACTTCACCTTTTGTTAGGTGATGCCACTCATAAGATCCCTATATCTGGATTTCATCTTTCGCGTACTTGCTACCCAGTTGTCATACGTGAACTTCTTCAGTTTGCCCAGCCAGCCAGAGGTGTTTGGCATCGTTTTTACTGCAAGGTATGATCAAAGTCAAAGTAAGGCACTCAGAACCTAAAACTTCTCTTCCAGTGGGGAATCAAGGAGCTCTTTGCTGTAAAGCATTTTCTGCATATTCTGTGCGCAAATGAGTGATTGTGTGGGGACAGAGGGGAGTGGGAAGGGAAATACTCTTTCCCAAAGTTTCCTTGTTCCATTATAGAAAGAAATGACCTAATTTTGGTGTTGGCAATCAAAACCTGTTTTTTAATCAATTCCAGCTTTTTGTACGGATCAAAAATGATACGGAACCTAAATAAGCAAACTTCCTTTTTTGTGTGTGTGTTTTTGATTTTGGTTTTTTTTTTTTTTTTTTGCTCCCCCACCTACCCACCTATACACACTCCTGCACTGTTAGAAAAAGAAGCTGACCTTTTTATAAATCAGAGACACACAGTTTTCTGCCTTCTTATTCACAACATGCATGTCTGGCTCTTAGTCTATTGATGAACATTTCAGAATGTTCTGACACTGTTTTGAGTTTTTAAGACTGTACTTGACTGTGCTGGATAATAGTCAGATAATCTCACTTCTCTAAGGTTTTTTTACACTTTAATGACTTTTCACATGAGAATACCATATATCATATATATATATTATTTTTGCTTGTTTCACTGATTTGCCAATGAGTCAAACAAAACGTTGGGGTTCAGAGGAATTTAAGTCTTATGATGACTGTAAGTATAATTGTTTTATTCCCCTTGGGCCTAATGTTAGTGAATTCATAGCAGGAGTGGAGGATTTAGATCTTGGGCTCCACACAAATAGAAATGCTGTGCATGGGAGAAGAATAACATACAGCAGTTAGTGGAGATGGCTGTAGTATATGTTAACTGTTAACTTGTCTCCACGTATTAATCCAGTATTTCTCCTGAGATTTGGTTGGAAGGCTGCCTCGGTGTTTGATTCCTCTTCAAGGTAATTTTCTGGAAGGTTGTATGCAAGAACTTCTGTTCTGGAAATGACTTCTTTAGGTGCAGCCAGAGGTCTTGCAGATACTAGGATTGTATACTGTACTTACGCAGTTCTTGAATGTGACTGAAACTTTCTTTTTTTTTAGTCTGATGACAGATTCCGAATCAGCTGGTGTCTTGAACGAATGGCCAGCGTGGCAGGTGGGAACCCAATCATTTTTGGCTTTTGTTTCTCCAAGAAAGGAAGCTTACCTGATTATGGACTGCTGTATTTGTCAGAAGGAGTTGAGGTTTTGAGGGTTTCATAAAATCTCATACTGATAGCTAGAACTGTTGTGTGTGCTTCTCCCCCTTCTCTTCCTCCCCGTGAATGCTGTGTGGTCAGCCAGCTAACTGGCTTATGAACACATGAAGAGAACAACGTACAGTGTTTGTTGGTCAGCCAGTTAAAAGAGCAGTGGAAGCAGTGAGATAACTGAGAAGGTGAGTGTAGGGTACTAGATGGAGGAACTAACAGCTTCTGAGGAAAGATGGCCTGTAGGTAAGATGTAGTGGAGAAAACTGAGAGAGTATTGGACTGCCTTGCTAAGATGCCAGATCTTAATAATAATACTGATAGAATAATTTGTTGAGATTTACATGAATGTGGAGATTCATAGAAGAAGGTGGACAGTGAACAGAGACTGGCTGAGAAGTGGGTGAATGTTCTGCTGACGTGGATTTCCTCTGAGTTATAGGTGTTGAGAGCCCTCTGGAGCTTCTTACTGTAGAAGACCTGGTAATAAAAATGTACCAGAAGAAATACCATAAGGAGCCATCCAAGACTTGGGTGTCTAGAGAGCTAGATGTTGTCCTGTGGGATTTTTCCAGTAATACCAGGTATGTTGGGTTCTTTTTCTGTGGAAATAGGTATTGCCCTGATGTGTCTTGGTGCCTTACATGTGGCTTGTGCATAGCGAGGCTAAAATCTTCAGCAAACTATCTCATCAAAAGGTTTCTTATCACAGCATGGCTACAACAGGAAATGTGAAGTACTATCTTTCAAAAAAAAAAAAAAAAAGATAAAGACCAGTGGCTCTTTAATGCTGGCCCTGTAGATTTAAAGGAAGGTAAAAAAGGAAAATATATTGTGATATATGACATCATACAGTTGAGAGGAATCAGGCTCTCAAGAAGCTGTCTTTTGCTGTGTACCTCATACTGCAACTATGATGATGAGCTTGGTGTGCTTTCTAGTGACAGAAAACAAGCTGAAGAGTAACTTAAATCTTTTGGCTTCCTGAAGGAATGCTTTTTGTAGTGCTAGAATGCACGTACTTCATAAGATTGTTTTTCTTTTCCCTGTGTGTCTTGAACAGTAATGTTTTTACAACTTCCAGATACTTATGTGTTTATACAGCATCTAGAGGTGCTGTAGGAGAACATTTAGCACTGATACAGTTAATTTAAAAGAATACTTCAGCTTTTCCTGTGTTATTAAGGAAGAATTAGTAATTTGATCTTAATTTATTGTCTTTCTTACATCTACTAATACCTATCCCTGAAAGTCTGCTTACACTATGGACTTTGAGATCACTGAGTAATCACTGTTGCTGTTTATTGTAGTGGGAAGCTTCTAATTATTTTTAAGTGACTTTCATAGAGGTTTTCTTTTCTCCTTTTTCCTCTCCATTTCATGAAAGGTTGTCAGTTAAGCACAGTTCTCAACTCTACATAAATCACCTAGATCAGTTACTGAATGGTCATCAGCTGTGTAATTTTAATTTGGTGATCACTGAGACAAAAAATAACCTTTAATGTTTGCTCCTGTTCCTTCTGGTCAGACCAACAGTTCGTGTTGATTAAAGCTGTAGATACTTATACAATAAACCTCAATTTAATTTTATGAAGGTGTGAATGGCATGAAGAGAATGATATACTTTGCTGTGCTTTGGCATCCTGTAAGAAAATCGCGTGAGTATTTCCCAGAGGTTATCTACAGTATGATGACATTTCATTTTGCTGTGCACGCTTTTTGGTCCTGACTGCTTTGAGCACTGTGGTTCTAAATCTTGAGTTTTATTTCTTTCTTCCACTTCCAGGACTTTATTCTATTTTTGGTTTTGGTTTTTGTGCTAATACTGTAAAGCAGTATGCTGTATTAGCAGTTTGGTATAGTGCGATGTATGTGGTAATAATATCCATCACTTGGTTTATAGTCATCACTAGCTCCACTTACTGTTGGGAGCTGAAATAAATGTTCTTATGTTAGAATTCACTGGTTTTTTTTCAGAGGTTTACTAAACTTCAGTTTGGTGGGAGATTCTTAGTATATTTTAATCCATCTCTAGGGGGGGTTGAAACTAGATGATCATTGTGGTCCTTTTCAACCCAAGCCGTTCTATGATTTGATGATTATGCTGTTTTATATATAATGTAGATACACAGGCTTCTCTATTTTAGACTGGGGTAAGGATAAGTAGGTAGTTGGGAAAGAAATGCTGTTCAAGATCTCAGTCAATAGTAGTAATGTTACTTGAGAGAAATAGTAATTAATAGTCTTTTATTAAAAAAAAAAAGTGTTCAGCAAATTTCCAGCAGTGCATTTCATGCTTCTAAGTGGTTACATTTGACAGCAGAGGGAAGTGTCTGTGTTAATTTCGAAAGTAGTTGTAGAATATTCTGGTGAATTTGGAAAGATACAGGGTTGTTAGCTGCTGTGAAAGTCTCTGTCATCATCTCTGCATCTTGATCTGCGGTGGCTTTGTCAGTTGAAGATCTAAGAATGCTGTGCTTCCATATGTGAGCTTTACAGCCTTCTTAACAAAACTTCTCTTGATTTCTTTATTTTCCTGGTCAAGTTATTGCATCAGTAAATCATTAGCTGGTGTGTATGGAGTCTCACTGACAGCTGCTCACCTGCCTCTTAAAGACCATGTTTCCAGTGGAAATACAAATCTCAGGCGGGTAATACTGGATGCTGGACGTTTTCAGGTCAGTTTCTTCGAATTGTTTTCCTGTGTTATTTCTAGTTAACTCAAATACTCTAGGCAGAACACACTTGGCAATTTGAGGTTAGCCATCTCCCTTTTTGGATGCTGTCTTTTTTTAAGGTATACTTGGCAGACTGAGAAAAGAAAGAATCTCTAGCTGGGTTGTATCTTGTGATGGTTTTTGAATACAGCTCACAGGTATCGTGAGTAGTTATGCACAAGTCACTTTAGAGAAGACTTCTCTTATTTTGAAAGTTTATTTTTTCCCGCAGGACTTGAAGGCTGAGGGTTCTGGAAGTGACAGACACATCCTTTCTCCAAGCAGAATTCAAGAACTTGCCCCTTCTAGTTGTGAGTTTGAGACTTCCCCATTTGTAAAGGGAAAAAGAGTATTTAAACATAATCCAATTGCAGCTTTTTCAAATTTCTGGGCTCAGAAGTTACTGTCTGTCAGCGGCATAAAGCTTATTCAGCTCTACATGAGCTAGGTTTGTAACGGTACATAGTGCAGATTTCTCTGAGTTTCTGAAGATGAAATAACTGCACTTTTGTTACTAGACCAAAGCCTATGGTCAGAAAGTCTATAAAAAAAATCAGATTTTCTCATAAATGTTGCTGTCTGATTTATAAAACTTTATTTTTCTGTCATATGAAGTTCTTTCTTGCATGTTTAGATGCCTTGAGGCAGGGCCATCTTTAAAATACCATCTCTCTTTTGGAGTTGTATGTGCAGATTCAAGTGGTACCTGTCACAAGCCTTCTGTTACTCCTGGATCTATTAAAAAAAGTGCTTATTTCAAGTCCTCTTCTTGGAGTTAAAATATTTCTAGTATAAAGTATGTGCATTCAATTCATTTGTGCAATATGTGACTAGCCTTCAAAGAGGAGCAGAATTAAGTTTGCAAGACAAAATAAGCTGCAAACTCAAAGTTCTTAAGTTATGTTTTTGCTTAGACAATACACACTGAATTAAATGCTGAAACTGTTCCAAATATAAATCATGAGATCTTACACAGACTTGGTGTTTGTGGAGGACAAAACCATGTCTCTCACTTTTCCTGTTAGAAATACTGAATGCATTCCACGCATTTAAACTTCATTTGTAAACTGTATTTAATTTAATAGGTGATTCTCCATGTGATGTGACGAGTTTTTCTTATGGAACAAGTACCATTCGAGGAAGAGGAATTACTCGATGGCTGGAAAGTACACCTGATCTGAGCAAATCTTTCAGCAACTAAAAATCTTCACGTCCAGGACAGCCATATATATATATTTTTTTTCTTTCTTGTTTCCCTAAGATAACCAACAGTTTCTCCAGACTGCAGTTTTTCATCTTACATGCAATTTTTGATTGTTCGTGTTCTTGTTAAAATGATAAAACTGTCATTTACTGAACTTAAGGTAAGAAAAACTTCTTCATTACCTACAGGATGGTGTTTGCAAGTGCATCCTTTCTAAAAAGCAGTGCCATGATAGTTCCGTTTCTTAATGGATGGAGTGCAAATTTAAGAGTGTTTAGCTGCATCACTGGATTAGAAATTCTTTAGTGGCCTGTGCAGCTTTATTTTTTTTCTTTAGTAACCTCCTTCACCACATTTTTATGTGCAAGATAATATTTCAGTGCATAACTGCCTCCCTCCAAATACATTGGAGAGAGCAGTGGAGGTATGACAGGATGCACTGGGGAATGTAAAGTGTCATGGTAGCTCAATGGTTTTTTTTCCACCCATTGAGAACTCGATGCAAAAAAGCAGATGTTCTATCAAAAAGTGTTGTTGTCTGTTAGTATTCTTTTGGAGGCATAAACTATGTATCAGGAATATGGATATTGTTTTCTCCTTTGCATCAGCAATTAAAAGATTCGTGTTTGTTAAAATTAGTGCTGACTTTTTTTAATGACTGAAACCAGTCAATTATTTGAGGGGACAGGAATACTGGGAGTAATTCCAGTATTCCCAGGAATGATGGGAAGTTAGATGTTTCATGGAGATGCAAATCTTGGATGTGGCTCTAATCAGTTGTCTATTATGTAAACATCCTCCTTAGTGCATGTGTCTTTGAACAACTGATTCTCAAAAATAAAAGCTTTTTTAGGTTTTTTTTTTTACATCTTGTTCCAGCAGAAGTCCAGTTGTGCAGTACCATCTCCATAGCAACTAACTGTGAGAGGAAATGAGTTTCATTCTTTTTAGGAACTGGATCTTAGAATTGAGTAGTTCCATGTTTTGAATGATAGGAGGGGAGGAAAAAAAAGGATTGACACACTTGTGAGCAAACTCAGGTGTGCTGATGAGTATTTTAGAAAATGCCAGTTGCTGGTTTGATTGGAAACCTGTTAAAAGTTGCTGTAAAGCCATTTGAGAGCCTTCTTCCAGGATCACTGGACCATCCTACTTAAGAGCTTGCTTTTGTCACTGAATTTCCTTGAGTAACTCTTTGCTTCGAGGTGGTTGTTCTGTCTGCTAGACATCACCAGTTAAAGCTTAATAAACCTTGAAGACTGAGTTCACCAGACTTCAAGGCATCAGGGAGCTTTGTAACAGCGTAACAAGGTCTACATATTAGTGGTAAAGGTTGTTTTCTGCTGTGGAATACAGTTGAGTTTTCAGTTTTCCAGCTGATGGCTGCATTGATGTTTCAGAATGTACAGAACTGTAATCTTTGGATTATTTTCAGAAGTCAGTACAATAAAAGTTTCATGTTTCAGTTCTTATGAAGGAGAGAATTCATTCTTAAAATATTTATTCAGTATCATATTAATGTAAGTACAAAAACTTCTAAAAGTCTTTGTTACTATGCTTCAAGATAGTGAAATGTGAGCAGAAAGAGAAGAATGCAGACTTAAGGTCCCACAAGTTTCTCTGATCACAGTTTTCAAATTATTCCCCATACCTCCTGATGAAGAGGTGAAAGGTGAGAGAGGAGTTCCAAATGCCCTTATATTGGGTTATAATAAACTGGGTGCTAGTCCTAATGCATCCAGAATTAGCCTTAATGGTTTGCTTATTGTTCTGTGAACTTATTCAGATAGAAGACATCCTTTGTGTCTTTCCTGGAACTGATGATTCAAATAAATAGAAATGTGGTGCTGTTGCTCTAGCAACAAGAATTGTGAGATAATTAACTCTTGTCTATCTGATCAGTTCTGAATTGTGTATCATTCTAGTAATAAATAGTGTCATCCTCTGCTTTTTGTGGCTTTATAATACTGGAGTTTGAGATCCTGAGAAAAGCGAGGAAGGCAGTGAAAGCAGACCCTGGGGGGTGTGCAAGAAAGGGGCAGGTGGAATCTCTGGGAGACAACTCTTTAAAGGAGCCTAGGAAGACTGGCAGGACACTGAGGATAGCATCTTCCAAGTGAAATAACAGTTCAGGAATGGAGGTAGATCTGCCAGAGACTGTCTTGGCTTTTCAGGGAATGCTTGACCCCACCATAGCGGGGGGAGGGGAAAAAAAAGTATATGGAAGGTAGGAACAAGTGCTGGCTACAAAGGAAAAGGCCAGAAATATTGGTCAGGCACATAGGGGTGGTATTTGGGGATCCAAAGCTTTCCAGTGTGGTGTTGATCAACAGAGAACAGTGGTCGCGTAGCTGAACTGTGTGACTGAACCCATTTCCCAGCGTGAGCTGTGTGTGACAGTTCCTCAATGCTGCCTTTGCCTCAGTCCTTGCTATCAAGATCTTGAACTTCTGTATTTGAAACAAGGGAAAGCAATGAGTGAAGATGAAGTTGGAGATCAGCTGGGAAAATCTGACCCATGCAAGACCACGGGACGTGATGGGTTGCATCTGAGGATGCTGAAAAAGCTGCCTAATATCCTTGCAAAGTTGTTCTATCATTAAAAGGTCACAGAAAGCATGGGAAATCTGCAATAAAGGAAAGAAAGCAAATATATTGCACCCATCTGCCAAAGGACAGTCTAGGGACCATAAACCAATCAACTCCACTGCGCTCCTTGGAAAAATCATGGGTTGGGCCCTTTTGGAACACATTTTTGGGTATGTGAAATAGGAGGAGACTGGCAGCAGTCAGCATGGATTTGCCAAGGCAAAATCATGACTGATGATCCCATTTACCTTCCATGATAGATTTGCGAGTGAAAGAGATACAGCAATGGCCATCTGCCTTGTCTTTAGCAAGGCTCTCAGCGTGGTGTATGTGTGCGTCCAAGTTGGGATGTTAGATGGGTGGACAGATATGGAAAAAATCTGTTTGGACTCTGAAGGTAGTCAAAAACTTGTACTCTACATGGAGGCTGGTGACAGGTGTGGCACTGTGGGACCCTGTTTAACAGTAGTGGCCTGGAGGAGGTGATAGAGGGCACTCTTACTTGCTGAAGTCACCAAATGGAGGAAGCCAGCAGATACGCTTGAGGGCAGGAATGCGCTAATAAGGAACCTTGTACAATGTCCTGAAGTCCAGCACTAAAGAGGAAAGAACCCTTTGCAACACTGCAGTCAGGATTAGTAGGAGACCATCTCTGCTGAGAGGAATGCTCAGAACTGAGGGCAAGAAACAGAATATTTGGAAGAGGAAATGGCGGTAGGAACAAAGGTGCTTGCCTTGCGGAGTGTATGAAGGTATTTTGCCTTACATCCATGCTTCTGCTGTTGTTGTTATCTGTGCCTACTGTCAGAGCATATAACTTTTGTCCTGTTGCTCTTATCACTCATAAATGAGGATGATTTTTTTGCCACATTTAATAGACCTCTTGAGTTCCTTAGCTAAAAAATGCCAGGATAAGAATAAACATTTAAAAGCTGAATGACTGCTATTAGGAACAAGTAATGAACATTCTTTCCCCTCACTAAACCATATATTGCCTTCAGAAAATGATAAGCAAATTTAAAAAAAAAAAAGGGGGGGGGGAGGGGGAGTCAACAATTGAAAGAGCAGTTCTCTTAAGCAGTAGCAGTTTTCTGGGGAGAAGTAGGCATAGTCACCTTTATATGAAAGAAGGAAACGTGGTAAAGTCCTGGTTAGTGGAATTGCTTTTGGCAGTACAGGGTGATCCAACTTTTCAATTTCTGTGTGACATTTCTTACCTACTTTTCTTTGGCTTGCTGGGTTGTTGAAATGGACTTTTTTGTTTCCTTCATACACTTCATTATATATGAAATAACTTCTAGATTTCTGAGGTACTATTAGAAGGGGAAAAATCATAGCTTTTAAATACCTTAGTATGCCTGCTGAAAGAAATCTTGCTATTAACGATGTATCGAAGTCATACTGTGGCTGTTCGTCCCAGTTTGGGTAACAGATCTCAGTAGCCCTGCAGGTGGGAAAACGGTTTGTGAGCCCTTATATTCTGGTGTTCTTTTGTTGTTATTTTTCTTTTCATGCACAGATAAAGCATAGACATGCATATTCTTCTGCCTGAAAGCTGAATGTTACCAAATAGTAACGTGCCTTAGGCTGTGCGGAGTGTCGCTCCTGTTCTGCTCAGTTCCCACCTTGTGAGCAGTGTGGGCATTGAAGATAGGTATGCGTACATGAATTCCTAGGAGTTCATTAAATGTTGTTCATTTTTCTCCCTAAATGTGCTGGGGGCACTGCTTTAGTTTTGTTTAAAGTTCAGAGTATACTAGAGACTCTTGGAGCTATTCCTGCTTTAGGAGATGTACAGTTGATGTCACAATCACAGGGAAACCATGGAGTAGCTAGGAATTTGAATACATATGTTTCTGGCTGCCTGAATTTAAGAAATCAGTTGCTACACGTGTAGCATTCTGAAAAATATGCAGCTTTCAAAATGTTCATTTAAAAATAATAATAATAAAGCATGAGAAGCAGTGAAGTATCTCAGCTCTCTGTGTGTTGTCAATTTATTTCCAAAGGAAGGACAGAGCTTAGCTTTGCAGAGTGTAAGTGGCCCTTCTTTAGTGGTTGTCATGTTTCTCTCTCACCTTTTCCTTGTTGGTTCTTATAGGACCTATTTAGAATTGAATTCATGGCTTTGGAGGGTCTTTTAATAATCTTGTCTGTACTTTGGCTGTTTCTCATTTGTTTGTTTGCAGATAATTTAATGCAGATGTGTTAATCTTTGTACTTATTTACATCTAAAATGACCAAGGTACAAATGTTATTTTAAGACTTCAGCTGACAAGCAGCACTTAAGTTTCAAATATCCAGAGAGTGAAAAATATGGAATAAGTTACACAATATTAAAATGTTTTAGGGGTCAGAGTCGGTTTCTGGCAACAAATAGTATCATAGTTATGTCCTTTTGTTGGTCTTTCCAGTTAAGGCCTTTGAGCATCTATGCTGTTATCCCTCAAAAGAAGCCCTTTTTAGCCCAAGGATTTAAGTGTTTGTGAGGGAACAGAAAGTACTGACCAGTGTTCTGAAACATTTATAAAAGATACAGTTTTGGTTTTGCAGTAAAAACCTGTTAAAATGCTAATTGGATTATTCACACAGTACTTTCTCATTGCAAAAGAGAATAAAATGTGCCATTGTATTTTTTCTTCTCTGTTTCTGAGTTACACACCTTGCTTTCTTACCTTCCTCCAGCTTCTGTGTGCAGTTCTTTTTTTGGTGATGGATCTTTGCAATGTTTAGTCATGCATCTAAACGAAGCAGTGGAAATAGTCCTTAGAATGTCTTGCTGAGTTGTGCTT
Source organism: Phasianus colchicus (assembly GCF_987193195.1). NCBI lineage: Eukaryota > Metazoa > Chordata > Aves > Galliformes > Phasianidae > Phasianus > Phasianus colchicus. The sequence goes on along the minus strand of NC_143436.1, from coordinate 93,889,944 downwards.
CAAGTTGTTCATTGCCAGAGAGATTTAGGTTTGGATGTACTTTGTAAAGAACTCTGGTCTTTGCAGTCGTTATTACTACAAATGAAGGCTATGATTAGAGTATCATGCAAAACAAAGGCAGGCAGAAAGCTGTTATTCTTGGTAGTCTGACATGTACAGTTCAAAATCTAGAATGCACTGCCTGTGCGTAGGAGGATTGCTGGCTCTTCTTGAAAGTTGTATTTCAGACTCTTGTAACAAAAGTATTGTTGCTTCAAACAGGAGACTTTGCTCATCTTGTTTTTTTTTCCATATTTTTATTCTTACGTACCTTGTGCAATACATACAAAAATATATCTAATAAAATGTCCATAAAAATCTTGCTTTAATCTTGCCTTGATCTTGCTGAAATAATTTCTGTACTGGAGAATGCTGCAAGCATTGCATAGCACCATAAGCGTGACCACCCTTCCTTGACAACTTAGAATCAGTGCCCTTGAAATCTTCTGTGGATCTAGGGATATATTTGCAACTCTTTTCTCCAAATAGACTTGTCTGGCTTCCTTTACAGTAAGTGGGATGGTGAGAAGACTGGTTATTTTTGGATGAGTGGGTGGAACAGCACTTCACATGCATTTTTCTACTGTAAGGTTAAATATTAATACCCGTTGCATGTTAAGCACATTTTTCAGGGTAACAAGAATATTATCCCCCCTCAGAAACTACAAGACAGAGCCATTAGCTTTTACTTGGTTATTCTAAATACTTCTTGTGACAAGAGATAGGTATTTCTTTTCTTTTAGGCTTTCTTTTCTACGGTAGTGTCTGTTCCTCGGCAAAACCTGAAGATGGCATTGGCTTCCTGCTTCATTCATCTTCAGAAGCATCTTTTGCTCTCTGAGTGTCCATAGGTATGTTCTGCGTGTGTTCGTCTTCATCTTCTCTTGCCCTAAAATGTTATTCAGGAGTAGAAATGTTAGTTAGAGCCAGATAGAAATTATACTGAAGAAATTTTGCATTAGAATGGTTTTAGATTGATCCAGGTTGATCTAGAAGTGTACCAAACCAAACTCTGTAAATTAAGTCTTATTGGTGGTTTGTACTTATATGAAGAGAGGATGACTAGTGTATCTTATGCCACTCTTCTTACAGTGGTCTTTCTTGGAGTAACTTTGATTTGGTGTGCAAGGGCAGAAACAGCTATAGGGACTAGGAGAAATGAGAATCAGCCTGGGCTAAGTGGGACATGAAAATTCAATTCCAAGATGGAATGTTTGGGTTCTGTCCCGGGGACCACAAAGGCATCTGATGATATGGGCATGTGCTGTGAGATGAGATGGGAGGCACCAGGGTAGAAATGGAAGGGAAAAAAAGCAGTGCATACTTTCCTTGGTGACTTCTTTTCTCCATGCTTTCTCCTCCATAAGCTGATGCCAGAAGGAGAAGGTGAACCCTTTGTATGTTACCTTTTTTTTTCTGAGAAAGGTACTTACGTCTCCTCATAGTCCTTGTTATCTCGACAGCAGCAGCAGTAGGCTAGAATACCAATAACTACAATTGCAGCAAGAACTCCTCCAGCAATGCCTGCATAAAGGGCAATGTTCATGGATGCTGTAAAGAAGGAAAAGAATTACCTCTTTGCAGTGAGAATGTTATCAAATGCGATCAGCACAAGCATTTGTCTTTAGATCCTACTGACAGAGTTTAACTACAGCAGTTAGAATTAGTCCTGTACTGGGTAGCTGATAAGCCTACAGGAACAGCCCCTGGTTCAGAACAACAGCTGTACTTTCTCGGGATCAGATTCACACTTTCGGGGTTTGGGTTTGTTATGTACACTTCTGGCTTTCTGCAAACTCTACGCATTAGTGAGCACATTTTAAATTAATGTGCTACTCTTCTTGAAAGAAAGCAGAACTTTTACATTTTGTTTACATTGCTTTTGTTAATGCTTTCACAGCTAGCTGGGGTGCCTCCTCTGTTGCTGCACAACATCGACCACTGCCAAGGGGACAGACGGACAGACTGAACGACCAGCATTCCTTCACTGAAAGCCAATTTATTGCTGTGCAACAAGCACTTATATACCGTGACATGTGACCGCCCAGCAAACCCACAAACCTGCCCAGGAAACCTGTGAACCAATCCCACTCCCATTGTACCACCCTCAGCCCCACCTATTACCCCAACATCCTCTAGTACGATTCTTCCAAAGGAATAGACTCTTACGTGGGACAACGCTGACTGTCATGTTGCAAAATTCCTTTCCCACGCTGTTTGTTGAAGTGCAGATGTAAAAGCCGGAGGTGTCTGCCGAGATGTTCTTCAGAGTTATTTGCTCTCCTGTTGTGAAACAGAAGTCCAGACAGGAGAAGAGGAGAACTTTAGGAGGGAAGGAAATGGGGACAGCAGCTCTTCAGTTCTAGCCCAGGATGGAAGGAGTGAGAAGTTGTTACGGGACAGATTGCTCCCTTTTGCTCAGGTGTTTCTGTGCTAGTCTCTAGGTCTTAGTGTGATTGGTAGGAGGACAAATGGAAGTGTGTTGTTTTCATTACAGAAAATGCAGTACTGGAACATTCCTTTTAGAAAGAAAACAAGAAAACTGTGGGTGGAGGATAAGGAAATATGTATGCTTAGTGACAGCTTTTCTTGCAGTAGGTAAATGGCCATGAACCCTTTTTGCTTTGAAATGTGAGACGGCACAAACCAGTGGTCTGACTTAGATGAGTGTCCATCTCATGAATTAACTTGTTAAATGGCAAAAAAGTTCTTCAGTCCTCCAATCCGTGGGATTTCAGATTTGAATTATGTAGCGGGGGGGGGGGCAGTAATGTTTTGCTCCGAGAGGGGCCATCCAGGCTGTGGAAATAAAGGAAGCAAAAGAAGTACAGTGGTACAGGAATGCTCTGACACCAGACACTGCCTATCCAACCTAGCAGAGTGCAGAACTGTAACTAAACCTTAGCTTTGTTTGTCAAGTGGTGCTTGTTACATCTCCAACTGTTGCTTATATGAGTACTTTGATCTTGTTTTCTACTGATAGAGGTCCAAATTCTGCTCCAAAATCCAAAAGCTCTGAATGCTCTTCAGTAGCTTTTTGATATGCTCTCTGTGATTTTCGGTTCTTTCTATCTCTTGTATGGGACAGAGATTCTGTTTAGTCTTTGCTGACGCCTAGTGCCAGCTAGAAAAAGAGCATGCAAACCAAGAATTAACAAGCTCCAGTTGTTTCATTTTTTAAAGTCTGTAATCTGAGCTTGCTTCACGTTTTCTTTCCTCCTCCAATACGATGTTTATAGCTCTCAGAACTGCAGTTTGCTACCGGACTGTAAATTCTACTATATTAACTTTAATTGCTGAGTCAAATTGGAAGAATGTGTGTCAGATACTGTCAATTCTGGAGTGGCTCCTGAGAGAGTTCTGTGGAATGGGTCTTGCTTAGCCTAGCACAGTAAAAAGCGTATTGCTTGGAGTGACAGTGGGACATGCAGCCACCAGGGGGGCCGGGGACACCTGATTTGCTTACTAACAGCAAATCAGGATGGAAACAGAAATCTGATGGAAACAGAAATCATGTGGAAATGGATCGGAAAAGAACAGAATGAAAGCAGGAGTGAGCAGATAGCTGTTGCTTTGAGAAGACGAATCAGGGTGTGTGTGTAGGGCTGTGCCTGATGCACCGGCACCACTTAGTGGCCAGTCAAGTGACTGTGATTTGTGTTTCTCTGTACGTTCCATTTTTTGGAGGGGAGGGGGAGCATAACTTATACAAGGATCACCTACTGGGAGCTGAATAGCCTACAGTCTTAACATATTTAGTTTAGCAATGCTACAATAACTTAAGCCAGGAAACACAGGTTCAGACATGTAGTCTGTCTCTTTGGAGTTTAACATATCAGGAAGAAAGGAAGTGGCTTGGAGTAATAAATCTGGGTCCTGTGATACTACTGCACTTTAAAGGCTATTAAACTCACATTTTTCTATGAATAATTCTACTTGAGGTCCATGGACATTCATATCCTTTTCTCAGATTCTGATGTAAAAATGAAAGCAAATAAAGCATTAGGGCTTTTGTGACAGACCTGAAGAATTGGAAGCTTCTTTTATTCTCTAAGTAGGAATGGTGTAACTGTTTCTCATTACACTTTCCTCTAGCTTAAGAGTCATCTCTGGAAGGAAAGAAGCTTCCTGAACCAACTTTTGTTTGCCCTAACTCCTGAAAGTAACCTGCTTATTGTCAAGTGAGCTGAGATATAAAGGGACACTAGAAAACTGGATTTTACTCCTTGTGCTATCCCACCCTTACATCCAGCAATTGAGTAGGAATTATTTTTGGCCGCTTCCAAAGAGAGACAGCTTTCTTGCCAGGTAAGAACTAAAGTGCAAGTCTTAGTGACCACTGTTATTGCAAGTAGCAGTCCTTTTCACCTTGTTAAGTTACTCAGGAATATATCTTATGAAAAGGACAATTTCTTAAAATCCTGGTTAAAGGATTTCCTAGAAAAAGAGTTCTAGTGTGTTTTTTTTATTTGCATTTCAAAGTCTTTGTAACCTGGAACTAGAGAGAGCTCAAAGCCTTGGTGTCTTTGAAATTCCCATACCATTTGTTGTTTGTAGTACACGGGGCTCGTTTTGTACGTTGAAGCTTTGCCAGGTATATGTGGGTTTTGGGGAGCCCTCATGAGAAAAGCAGGTTAGATTGATAGTCTGTCCATATTCTGCTGTGCCCACAATCTTGCATTCCGGCTTGGATGGTGCAACTTAAGGAAGGAAAAGAGAATTTGGTTAATCATATGTAGTATTTTGTTTCAACCCATTTCCTGCATTTGTGTTTTTATTCCTCCTGAACAGAGGAACAGTCTCTTCTCAGAGGAAGATTGTCCCTAATCAGTGTATTCCTCCTTGATGCTTGTTGGTCAAGAAGAAAATGTAAGATACGTTTTGGGATATCTCTAATAATGTTGGGTAACTCTTCCTTTGATAACTGGAGAGTGATAAGCCAGAGTGCATGAGGAGAGATCTGTAATGAGCTTACTAAGTTACTAGGAAAATGACCTATACAACTCTAAATATTTTCTACAGTAAAGTATCTAACAGATTTGGATGCTTTAAGCCTTCCAACCTACCTCTGTAGTTGTAGGAAAAGACCAAAAAGAGGATTGTGGATTATGATTTACTAGGAGATATTTCTTCTATTAGAAAGTCAATTTTATAAAGAAAAAAACCAAAACAAAACAAAAAGAAACCAACAGTATGGACTTTAGAAGAAGGATAGTGGATTGTCTAATGAATCTAATGCTTACTGAGGACGTAAAGACTTGTGAGTGCAGACTGCCGGGGGGGGTCATTCCGTAGACGGACGCTGCATATGTATGTCCCATTGTCTTCCATGGTTACTGCATTGATGGTGATGCTGATGTCTCCACTGTTGACATCACCAGTAAACTGTATTCGGTTCTCATAGCCCTTGCCATACTGTACAAGTCCATCGAAATACCTAGTGACAGCATCATCCTGTCAGAGAGGGAGGGAAACTAAGCAATCTTAGGTTCTTCTGTGCAAGTCTATGGTCTAACTCCATAGATTAGCTCATTCTTAAGAGAAGAATAACTCAGAAAAGAATAACAGGGAAAAAAACCAACAACATGGAAGTTCAAAAGAGCGAGGGTTTCTGTCTGGAATCCTCCTTACATCTTTTCTGCCAATTTCTTTTGCTGGGTCTTTTTTAATTTTCCTCACCATGATTGGACATTGAGACTTGTTTGATATCCATGTGTCAACAAAATCCTCCTATGATTATACGTATTCCTTTGCCTTCTTCCAGCAATGATCTTAGGAGAAGAAACCTTTGACAATTACTGCAAGGAAGGCTTCAAGTGCTGCTTCTCCTCTCACTAATCCCCAAGAGCAACTTTAGAGGTCTTTATGTTGTATTCCCTCTGAATGTAAGAGACCTCAAGAATCTCCCCATGTACTAGTATCAACTAAAACCTCTTATACAGCATCAAATACATAAATACGTATATACACAATATATGTATACTACACATACATAAAAATTTACAAAGCTTTTTATAAAGTATCTGAATATATCATACATAAACAGATATAAACCCAAGAGACATACAGCAATGTATCCTCAATATACAGTTGCAAGACCAAAAGAGAAAGAAGGGTGGGGACTTGCCTAATATCACACAACAGATTTGTATTCAATTGAATCTACCATTAAGATTTCTAATTGCATAGGTCTGAGACTAAAGAAAGTCTTGAAGGGATCCTTTCCTTCTAAAACATGTTCCCACTGTCCTGCTTCCATCTTTCTTCCCACCTCCCTCCTGGATGCCCTATTGTATGTTTTGTCATGCAACTTGATTTACCGCACTAATGATTTTCTTCCAGACAACAAAATCTCCTGAGCTGGTGACCATATTAGTATTAAAATTACAACGGAGAGTAGCATTGTTCCCTCGTGCAACCTCTACTTTCTTGATAGGTGTTTCCACAGTGAGGGCATAAGCAGTCACCAGAACTAGAAAGAGAATAAATTCATTAGTCAGCAAAACTAATGGCATCTGATTTCTACGTTTGACTTTTTTACCTGCCACAATAACCTACAACCTCCCCCCTGTTAGTCATGGCATTCTCTTCTGAGCAGGAGGCAACATATGCTGCTGCTGACCCTCTATAGGGAGCTGCTGCACAGGATGGTGGAGAGCTAAGCTCTGCTTTCTTTGCCTCACTTCCCTCTTCTTTATCTGCACAAACACTTCTGTGGACTTTATAAAGGTGTAATCTGTTTTGAGCCCTCTTTCTATATTTTTGTATAGCACCATTTGGAAACTCTGCATCTGAAGCCAGATAGAATGTAGGGAGAAGGGACAGGAAATGCTGCTTAGAGGCATTCCTGCAACAAGGAGGAGTAAGGTCCAGTAAGGAGAAAGATGGAAGAGGACAGAGATGTATGCTCCCCTGAGAGGGGCATGCTGTAGTGGTGAAGGTTTGCTTCTGGAGTGACCAGGCTGAGTTGGTGCTCCTCAGGAAGGATGTGAGTAAAATACTGCCATCTAGCAAGCATGGTTCAGCCATGGTTCTGTTTGTCTGAGATCCACAAGGAAATGGAGTGCATAAGGGAGAGAAGAAAGGACATCTGGATTTCAATGTGAGTTGCACAAGGATTGTAAATACAAGCTTTTTTAGACAAAAAATTGTCACAGCCACATGCCATAGGTCAATAGAAATGAGCCATTGGCAAATCAACACTACCAAATCCTGTACTGTAGTAGTAGTGCACTATATTCTCCCTTTAAAAAATAACGATGTAAGGACCCAAAAGATTTTGATTTTCACCACAGGTTAGTATGAGACAGCTGGCACTAGGATCTGCTCCCCAATAAGGGGCAAAACCTTCTGCAGCAGCTTACTGGTTCCAGTCTGTTTCCCACAGTAAATGGCCTTTCAGTCTCTTTGTAGACACGGCCTATCCTGCCAGAACTGCTGCATTTCCCTCTCCTGAGACGAGATGAATGGGAATTTCCACAGCAGCCACACCTTTTCTCTCCTCTGCACACTCTTTCCTTACTGCAAAGCAGAGATGCCCTCCTTTCCACAGCTGTCTTTAGAAAGCTTCAGGCGTTTTCAGCAGAACTGCCAAGATTGGTTTTTCTGCTTGGTAGCGTCCTGGTAAGAAAAGGCTCATTGACTGGAGAAAGTTGCCACCTTTCTGTGTTCTCAACTCTGTAATTGAGTTTTCTGTGGTCTTGATTATTAAGCATATTGGTTTCTTCCTCATGGCAGTAGTGGTTTCTACTCTCTAAGGCACTGATTCATCTGTAACCATTGACAGCCACACAAGGAAAACTAGAAGGGCAAAGTACCTCTAGCATTGTTTTATTGCAGCCACTCCCTGGTCTTTCCCAGTTCTGCAGCAGTCAGCACAAGGGCCACGCTTGCACAGCCTAAGGGCTTTCTGACTGTTTCTAATCATTCCCCCTGCATGAGAGGCACCTATAAAAGCCATCTTGTTGCCTGTTGCAACTGGATAGAGATGCTTTCCTACATTGAGGTGGAAAGCATCATAATCTGTACTAGAAGATGAAGCAAAACCAATTTCCTGATCCTTTTGTCACTCAGAAACTTGTTCCACCAGGCCAGGCTTCACTGACAGGTCATTAACTTAGCCCTGAGGCAGAGGAGAAACTGTCCAGCCCTAAGGCTTCACTCAGAAGTGCTGTGGCTTCTTCCAGTTGGATGACTGAAATCCTACAGTAAAAGAGATTTGGCTTTTGTTTTGTTTTCCCAAACATCTTCAGTGCACGGTCATGGAACAGTGGTGTACTGAAGAAACAGTCTGTAACAAGAGAGATGTCTTATTTGTGTGTTGCTGTTATCCTAATGCCCAACATCTTCTGATGCTCTCCTATTTTTCACCTATGACATCTTTTTCTTACTTCCATGTTGCCTGTGTTACATCTCCTTTTGGCTTTCAGTGAAGCTGCATGATCTCATCCTGAGGTGCAGTTTACATTGCTGATTTCTCTCCATCCTTTTTCTCACCACATTTGACCCCATCAAAGTCATCACCAGCCAGCTGGTTACTGCTGGTATGTATTTTGAATAGATTTAGTCCCCATTTCTTATGTAACTGAAAGGACAGGAGAATCAGTTCTGACAGAACTTGAGGAAAACAGTGGGGACAAATAACCACTATATCACTAGATGGATGGCATCATCTAGATTTAAGCCTTAGGATTACTTTTTGTCATTATTAAGTATGTTTATAATATTTTTTTTTAAATTGAGAAAAGTTTTACCTCCCTCTACTCAATTTAAAACATTAGTACTAGTGCAAAGGAAGAAGAAAATCAGTGTTTACTTTCATATTGTTATTGTACACATACTAGTGTGTAGTATCAATACAGAGTGAAAGGCAATTAGTAGAGCTGAAACCAATTAAAGGGATATTTTCCATGCTGAAAAGATTCTGATCAAGCAGGACTGTTATTGCTGAGTTGCCTTGGTTAGTTAGGCTAGTGAGGAACAGAGCTGAAAAGTGTTAAATCACATTTTACAAGGAAATGCTTGGATTTAATTTCTACTAAGAAACTTAGCTGAAAATCAGTTCTGACATGGGAGGGGGAAAACCTCTCACGTGTGAGATCTGCGTTAAAATTAAGTATTCTGTTTGATTCAGAATGACCAATTTGGGGCCTTCCATTCAGCAAGAAGGATGCAGTAGCAGTCAGTCTCACACTGTAGTGGGAAGTTCAGCAGAAGGCAGCCTCCACAGACAGCTTGATATGAGTCATTCAAGGCAGCTCTTGCGTTCCCACCCCGCACTGCAATGTGTTGTGTAGTTGTTCTGCTCTAGTGCACTGGAGGAAGCTACTATACTTCTTCATTATATTTTTTTCACTCTGAATTATCATTTGAGTCCCAGACAGCCAAGAGCTTCGCGCAGTGTACAGACGGTAAACTTCTCTGAGCAGAAATCCATAATTAAGATAGCATAAAGGGTGAGGATAAGGAAAAAGATGAACAAATACTAACACTGTTATGCAATTTACACAATGATCGCCAGATTATGACTCAAGTCATGTTTGTTTTATTCAGTGCATGATTCCTTTTCCTAAATAGATTAAACCTCGTGAATTTCCTTCCTGTGGGTCTGTTTGTGGAAGCAAGGCTTTCAGGAGTTTTGATTGAAAAACTGAGTGGTTTCCATGTAAGTAGCTTCCTTTAAAGTCTGAAAGATGACATAGGACCATTTATAGGAGAAGACAAGAACGAAAGCAGTGAGACTCAGACTCTGCAAGGCAAGGTAAGGAAGAGGGAGCCTGACAAAGGCCGGGGCAAACTGCAAATGCATAGGCAGGGATCACTGTGCATCCCTTTGACGCAAGTAATATATAAAGATAACAGATCATACAGAGTATTTATAAACAGTAGGAGTTAAACTCATGGAGACATTTACTCCATGCAGATATACATATAAAAGAATAAAACTCAAGGGCTTTTCCACTTTAGTTGAGGAAATGCCTTCTTGAAGACGAAATGCTGCGTTTAACAGGAGGCGTTACAATTGGTTTCAGAGATATTTTTCGGCCTCTTGAAGTACAACATTCTTTTCCTGTTTCTAAAGTTGACTTGTAGCTTTACGAAATGCTTGTGAGTCTGGGCATTGAGCACAGGGGAACTGCACACGCCTGCCTGATCATCAACGTGCAGAAACTTATATTAAACCAAAGCACACCAAGTCTGCTGTATTACTCAGATTTTGTTGTGCTGTTTCCTTCTACCCAACCCTTGAAGATACAACCAAATCAGTACTCACCTGAACTGCAAACGAACAGCTGAAGCCCTTTCATTGCTGTCCTCCTCCTTTCACCTCAGGGTGCTCTTCCTTTTAACTTGGAGGTGGCTAGAGAAGAAATTGACTTTAGCTGAAGGCTACTGCACAGTGACATCACAGGTCCACTTCCTCATACTCTTTTAAAGTGCTCTGCTTCGCCCCTCCTCCCACCCAGAATGGGAAGTTGGATTACCAATAGCATTTGATATCTCTTGCCGCTCTCTGCCCCCTGGAGTCAGGAAACGTACCCTCTTGTGAACTTTCTCCCCCAGTTAACTGCCTCTCCCAGTTTCTCATAACACACAGGAGCGTAAGGAGAGAGTGGAGGCGATCCAAGGAGTACGATAATTGGGAGTGCGCAACGCAACGGCTGAAGTCATTGTTTGGCGCGTCTGAGTTAATGGTGGGGCAGAGGCTGTGATGCAGACAAGAAGACGGCCTGGTGCTCCTGCAATTCCACCACCCTGCTGTCGCGGCAGAGAGACAAGGCACGCTGAGGGTAACGCCAGGTCATGTCTGTCACAGGTGGATCCACTTCCAGTAGTTGTTCTTCATCTCTGTGGTAGATCTGCCTCCATGGGCAATCTTAAAACTATAGCAGCGTAATCATGCATCATCTGGCAAAGGGAATGAAAAGTAGTTTAAAAACGTTTCCCGATGGTACAAGACTGTTGAGAGCAGTGGAATTTAAGAGTTGTAGAAATATGCGAAGATACCAAGTAACTGAATTACAAAGTTGTTTAGGAATTCTGTATTTTCAAATGTTATATTGTTAAATGTAAATGAAAACAGACAAGAGAGGAATCTATGCAAGGATGAATACTGAAGTTGTGGATAATTCTCTTAAAAACTGATTAGGTACTTAGTGATGGAGGTAGGTAAATCTAGAAATGATTAGTGAAGCAATAGGAAAGAAAAATGAAAAATCATTACAACTATATAAAATACAATGCTCTTGTACTTGTAGTGCTGTCAGCACATACTGTTATTCCCTAACCCCTTCTAAAGGGATTTAAAAAAAAAAAAAAGGCAAAGTAGAGAGTAAGGCATAAAAATGTAAGAACTGCATTAATGGGAAAGACCAAAAGCCTACTGTCCATTTTTCTGACAGCCAGCAGTGGTGGATGTCCAGAAAGAATCTAGGCCAGGTGCAGTGATGCATGACTATGATTTGTAGCTCAGGGATTTCCTGGTGCCATATCTTTGTAAAACTTGGAGCCCTGGACAGATTCATTTATTTTTTTCTCACTTTGTTCAATCCTTTTTTGAAACCACGTAAACTTATAGCAACAACAGAATCCAGTAGAAAGGTGTCTCACTGGTCAGAAGTACAGAAGAAGTTCTGCATCAAGCAAAATTAAGGTAGACTGTGATTATTCAGCTTGGAAGAAATATGGATGAGAACATTATAGAAGGTTCCTGAGCAAGGCAACCAACTTTTTCTGTTGCAAGTCAACAGAAAAAGGAGGGGTAAGAATAAGGCTAAGAAGCTCAAAGCAAAAAAACAGAAGTTGGATATAAGTGAAGTCTTCCAAGCAGTGCCTGCCACTCTGCAATCACTCAAAGTAGTAACAGATCTTCTGTGGTACTTTGCCAGGAAATACAAACCAGTACCTGCATAGATCTGTCAGATGATATCATGAATGATAGTGGTACAGTCCTTTGTAATTCCAGCCTCCTCCTCTGTCCATAAGCCAGTTTCTCCCAGTTTGCCCTAGGAATTTAGAAGAAAATCATAGCATCTGATGATCTTTGTGGGTCTCTTCCAGCTAGGGATTCTGTGACTCTTAGCCCGATGTTCAAAGCTTTTATGCTCGTCTGTCCAACTGCATGGCTTGCACAACAGCTGTGTGTGCCAAAGTTACTTCCTCTCTTTCCTCTGAAAAAGGCTGTTGAATAAGCTGATCAATGGCTTGCAGCATGCTAGCTACACATTCACTGAGGCATGTACAGTGAAAGTCCAGCCACTGCTCACATGTTCTGTATGGACAGTTGGAAGGCAAAAATTCCCACTAATTTAATTGACTGAATGTCTTGGTTTTGGCTAGGATAGAGTTAATTTCCTTTGTAGAGGATTATATTGTGCTGTATTGTAGATTTTTGATGAAAACAGTGGTGAGAGCACACTGATGATTCAGTTGTTGCAGAGCAGTGCTTGCAGAGAGCCAAGGGCTCTCCTGCTCCTTGTGCCGCCCTGCCAGCCAGGAGCTGGGGATGCACTGGGAGCTGGGAAGGGATTCAGCCCAGACAGTGACACAGACTGGCCAAAGGGATGTCCTCCACTGCACGTCCTCATGCTCAGCAACAAAAGCAGAAAGAACGAGGAAGAGAAAGGCATTCAGAGCGATGGTGTTTGTCTTCACAAGGAACCACTAAGCGTGCTGAGCCCTACTTTCTTGGGAGTGGCTGTACACCTGCCTGCCTGTGGGAAGCAACAAATGAATTCCTAGCTTGGGTTTGCTTGTGCGCGCAGCTTTTAATGTACTTAGAAAACTTTCTTTGTCTCAACTCATGAGTTACCATCACAGTTCTCTCCCTGACCCCACCTGGAGAGCATGAACAAGAGGTGCTGAGGCTGTGTGGGGCTGCCTGCTGGGTTAAACCTGTACTCTGGAGAATGAAAGGAGGGCTAAGGGCAGTTCTGGCAAATACCTGATGTTACATTTAACTGATGCAGCTGGCCATTATGCTTTTTAAACTCTTTGCTGCCAATGGACACCTGGGATGTCTCCGTAGACAGTAAGTTAACATGCTGGCACTGTGATGGATAATGCCCTGTTTTTGGAGACTTAGCTAGATAAATCTGTTGTCCTAAGTTCTATAGACAGAATATACTTCAGCATGTTCAGGACATGTACATAAATCTGATATTAAGCAATTTGTTTAGATGCCCTCTATTTACCACTCCTGTTAGTTTGGAATATTCAGACTCTTAAATCCTGATAATTTTTCCCAACAGTTCTTTTTTTGCAGGCCTCAGGAGTTTTTGATAAATGTGGGAGACAAATGCACAGTTTAGCTATAAGAATTCTGTAGAGCTCTGTGTGCAGGAATGGGACAGCTGGAAGTTTTAAGGGATTTTAATTTGGTTTTTGTGTTGACTTTCTTTCTTTTCTTGTAGTATGTGCTACAAAACTCATAGGCGTTGACACCACCATGATCCCATAAGCTGTTAGAACAAAAGGTAAGGAAGAACTTTCAGGCAGTCTGTGTTTCTCTATGTAATATATGCAGGTCCTATTGGAATCTCTACCTGTGGGTGACTGTGATGGGCTTGGCAGGATTTTCTAGTCCTATAAATACCTTGGGCATTGGCACAAGCTGCCCAGGGAGGTGGTGGAGGCCTCGTCCCTGAAGGTGTTCAGGAACAATGTAGATGTGGCACTGAGGGATGTGGTTAGTGGGCATGGAGGGATGGGTCACTGGTTGGACTGGGTGATCTTAGAGGTCTTTTCCAATCTGAATGATTCTATGATTCTAAGTTTAACATGTATCCAAAGATTCACATGGTGGATTTTCTGAAGCAATTCCGTGACTTAAAGGCATCTGTTTTTATTGGATGTCTATGGTGTATGTGCTCCTGAAACTCCATTCTCCAATAATATGGGAGCCCATTAGCAAACTTATTTGGATCACTTCCTGCCTCAGTTAGCAGCAACTAACATTAACACATGTAGCACTACATTTGAGAAGGGGCTAAAACTTGCATCGTCCAGAGAAGACAGCTGTCAGATCAACTAATTCTTCCTCTTTTGGTACATTAGGATCTGTTCAAACCTGTAATCCAAAATCCATTTCCCCCTTGGTGTGACTCCCAAGATTCAATATATCACTTTTTCTTGTTCCTGCTTGCCTGGCCCAGTAAATGGATAAAGACAAGTCTAGGCTATGAGTACACAAAAGAACTGGGTGCCTGCTTCATGGTTCTTCCCTGTTGCCATGCAGCATCCCTGCAGATGTGGCCCCATCCCATGGTGGGGATGCAGCACTCGGGTATGAAGCACAGGGCAGATGCACCCCTGCCCAGCACACCATGGCAGCACAGAGCTATGCCATAAGAAGGGTCAGTACCCTTTTACATGTCCTTTCTTGTTCACTTTATGTTTGCAGAAGGAGTCAACAGTGGGATATCACCGCATGACTCAGAACTGGAGCCATCCGTACTGTAAACAGTGGTTCCAGCTTCCACCGTGTTTTCCCCCACCAGCTGGTCTGGCAAGCTTTGCTGGGAGTCAGCAAGTCCAGAATGGAGGTTTCCTCTTCGAAGTGGTATCAGAGGAAGACGCAGTGCACCTCAGTGCTAGCTTATCCAGAAGTGAAATGCCACTCGCTTCCAGTGAGCTCAGGATGGCCCACCCCTCACTGTGTGTCCCAAGGACATCGGGGCTCACCCCAGCATTTCAGGTTGTGCCTGGCTAGATCCCAGGCACCTGGAGGCTCCCAGCAGGTGAGGCCCAGCCTCGGTGGCTCTGGTCTCTTCCCTGGGTGCCTCCTGCAAGGAGAAAAAGCACAGGGGAATAGGTCCTGCAGCAGGGAAGGAGTTAAGCAGCTGACCAGCTGCCGCCTGTGAGGCACTGAATTCCTCTCCGTGCAGCCCAGCAGCCAGCACAGGGACAGGCTATATTTAGAGGGCTGATAAAGGCTTGGTGCCGACAGTTGTCCTGCCCCTCGATGAAGAAGGCACGGGGAGAGAGGGGGGCAGTGGGTTTCTCTCCCTCATACAGCTCCCTGCCAGGTTTCCTGCCCCGCTCTCAGGGCTCCTTCGCTGTGCCCCGACGGGGACATAGCCCTTCATCCAGGCACAGGCGGTAAGTGCCATTTCCTTGCTCTCTGCCTCCCTGCTGCCCTGTCAGCTTGCTGCTTCCACCCAGGGAGGTGGCAGCAGACGTGTTTTCAAGCGCCAGGCCAAGCAATGGCCGTCCTGGGTGAGCACGGCTGCCTCCCAGCAAAGGGCTACAAGGACAAAATCCTGAGAGTTAAGGCTGGCCGAAACCATGGCTTTGGCTTGGAACTGGAGGAGCATTTCATGCTGGGGAGGTGAGGTCTCATGTTTCTTTCCCTGACGCTCTCCTGTCCCAGCCTGGCAGCATACAGCTCCGTCCAGAGACCATGCACAGGGGGGAGATAGAGTTTCTGCCCCGCCAGCCTTCCTCCTAGCCTCCTGCATGCTTACTCACGGGCAAAGAAGGCCCTGGTGCCTGCTGGGCACCAGCCAGCGAGCGGCACGAGGACACAGGATCGGCAGGTGCCCTGGCAGAGAAGCCGACACGGCTCCTCGCACCACCGCCTTGCTTGGGAAGATATGCGAACCCTTCTGCCCACCCTGTGGCAGGGTTCACCACCAGCCTGGTGCTGCCTGTAACGGTGCTGTGTTGCGGGTTCCTCCCTTCCAGTGAAGCCTCCCTCAGCTGCCATGGCCAGCGGCGGGGATTCAGACAGCGAGCAAGTGGTGCCTGATGAAGAGAAGGATGGCCCAGACGTGAAAGCAGTGCAGGCCCGCTACCTGCGCAGCCCTTCGCCCAGTCGGTGAGTGTGGTCTGCCTTTCCCTTCTTCTCTCTAAAAGCACATAGTCCATTTTTCTGCCCACTGTAAGGACCTGTGCATGTTTTATGTCCATGTTGGTCCTTTTCTTTTTTTTTTTTCCCCCAAGAAAGACTGAGGATCTTTGGATTTGGGTTTGGTTGAGAGCTATCTTTAGCTGCAGGGTTTGGGTACCGAACAGGAAGCTGTCATTGAGCAAGCAGTGAGTTAGTGCACGTAAAAAAGGTATGATTTACTCCTAAAACATGGAAAAAAGTCACAGAATCATGGAATCACTAAGGTTGGAAAAGACCTCCAAGATAATCTAGTCCAACCATTCACCTACCACCAATATTGCCCACTAAACCATGTTGCTTAGTATCATATCTAAGTAACCCCTTTTACTGCTTTCCTAAGCAAAATGCTCTGCAGGACTTTCAATACATTCTGAGATGCTTTAACTGAAGGCAGGGAGGAGGGGTCTGTTTGAAAAAAATCTGCCCCAGTGACCTCTTCAATCAGAAGGCTATGAAACATTTCACATTAGGACCCTCAGCTGTGGGGCACTGCAGAAAAATGTAGGCAGAATGCTTATTTCATTTCATTACATGCATTCAAGAATTGTTTAGGAAATTCACTGAGCTCATATAAAGTAAAACTAGGTGTTGATCTTCATAGATCACTCTTCTTCCGTGACCAGTTATTCAAAGTGAGCCCCCCCTTCCCCTTCTCTTTTCTCTCCTCCCCTCCTTTCTCCTCTCTCCCCCCCTCCCCTCCCCTTTCTTCCAATGCTTCATCACTTTTTCAGAGAAGAAATGTTTCCTAATACCCAACCTGAACCTTCCCTGCCACAGCTTGAGACCATTCCCTCTTGTCCTCTTGCTGTTACCTGGGAGAAGAGGCTGATTCCCACCTCACCACAACCTCTTTTCAGGCAGTTATAGAGAGCAATAAGGTCTCCCCTGAGCCTTCTCTTCTCCAGACTGAACAATCCCAGCTCCCTCAGCCACTCCCCATAAGATTTGTGCTCCAGAACCGTCACCAGCTTTATTGCTCTTCTCTGAGGCTCCAGGCTCTTGATGTCTTTCTTGTAGTGAGGGCCCCACAGCTGAACACAGTACGCAAAGTGAGGCCTCGCCAGTGCTGAGCACAGGGGATGATTACCTCCTTGCTCCTGCTGGCTACGCTGCTTCTGATACAAGCCAGGATGCCATTGACCTTCTTGGCCACCAGGGCACACCGCTGGATCATGTTCAGCTGAGCGTGGACCGACATCCCTAGGTTCATTTCTTCCACACAGTCTTCCAGCCACTCTGCCCTAAGCCTGTAGTGTTCCCTGGGGTTGTTGGGCCAAAGTACAGGAGCTGGCACTTGGTCTTGTCGAACTTCATCCCATTGGCCTCAGCCCAGCGATCCAGCCTGTCCAGATCCCTCTGTAACACCTTCCTACCCTCAGGTAGATTGATGCTTCCTCCAAACTTGTTGTCACCAGCAGATTTACTGAGGGTGCTCAATCTGTTCATCCAGATCATCAGAGAATATTAAACAGAAAGGACCCCTATGCTGACCCCCTGAGGAACACCGCTAGTGACTGTTTCAACCTTAATGATTGTATTGCTTGTCATAACCCAAAGGATGCATACAGACAATTAGTAAGAAAAAAACAAATGGCATTTTTGTATCATAATTAGTTTTAAATTGTTTAATAGGACAACATTCATGTCTGTCTGTTGAGGTGAGAGCTATTTGTGAGATTGTTTTATTTGATCCATCCCTCTTCCTGTCTCAAGCCAGACATCTCTCTGCCCAAAACCTTCCTCATTGGCCTATTCTTCTGTACTCCCAGCTCACAGGAGCTCCTCTCCCTCAGGACCTTTTTTATATAGATTGAAAGGCATATTTGAAGCCTTTAGCTCTCCTCTGGAGAGCAGTGTGAGGGTTCAAGAAGAGCTGGGCTCCCATTCTATCATCAGTAGATCCTTTTTGCTCCAGTTCCCTCTTGTACTCCTCTAGAATGGGTATAAGGGTTAATGGGATCATGGGTCATGGAAATGGGATCCCAGCAGAGAGCATTTGCCTAAGAGGAAGTGTGGTTGGTTGGCAGGTACTCGATGATATCGGACACTGATACAGAGAGCATATTCATGGACCCTATCCATCTGTCATCTGCTGTGGCTGCCAAACAAATAATCAATGAAGGTAAGAGGATGAAATGTAAAAGAAATACAATCATAGTAGAGACTTGAGTTGCAATTGTTTTGCCTTTTACATTCAGAGACCTCAAAATGACAAAAAAGCCTTTATGAGCAAACCACATCTGGGGCAGATGTGAAAACCATGAAGAAATCATAGAATTACAGAATCATTAAAGTTTAAAAGACCTCTAAGATCATGTAGTCCAATCATCTACTCACCATCACCATGCCCACTATCCAATGTTCCTTGGTGCCACATGTCCAGGGTTCTTGAACACATCCAGGGAAGGTTGCTCCACCACATCTCTGGACAGCAAATAACAATATACAAAAAGGTTTTGTGACTTCCTTTGAAGTTGTGGACTGAATCTGTGGCAGAATCATGTATTACAGTGGTGGAGATGGTTTCGTTGCTAGTTACATGCTGCAGTAGTGTCTTTTTCCATTCTTTTGGGGCTGGAATAAGCATGCACTTTAACTCCCAAGCCGCTGTATCTCTGGACTAAGAGGACTATATTCTTTCCATTATAAAATCCTTCAGGCTATTAGGTAAGCATGTATGTGCATGCATTGCAGACAGGACAGTGTGAGGTCACAGGGAAAAAAATTCATAAGCATTATTTTGGGAGCAAAGAATGTCAGGTTGTGTATTTGATTTGTTTTTACACGATTTTAGTTAATTGTCAGTTTGTTCCAGAACTGAAGACGAAGCACATCAAGGTAGATATAGTGTGTCCCAAGATGTTAGAGTCTGCACAGCAGTTGATGGTGGAAGACCTGTACAACCGAGTTAAGGAAAAGATTGATGACACCAGCTTGTTTAACACTCCATGTGTCATGGACTTGCAGAGGGCACTTGTAAAGGACAGGCTGGAGACTCCCAGGGATGCTGTGGATGAAGTCTGGCCTAATGTCTTCATAGCAGAAAAGTGAGTGTCAGCCTTTGTATCAAGTTGCATGATATTCCCAGTGAAGGGTGAGATGAAACCACTGATGGCATAACATATATTACATGCATCTAATACCTTTCATCCCTAAAAAGTCACAGTGTTTTTTAGAATATAAATCATAGAACCATAGAATTATTAAGGTTAGAAGAGACCACTAAGATCACCCAGTCTAACCACTACGCCATCCCCACTGTATGTCCACTAACCATGTCCCTCAGTGCCACATCTACATGGTCTTGAATACCTCCAGGGACAGTGACTCCACCCCATCCTTGGGCAACTGGTGCCACTGCCTCACTGCTCTTTCTGAGCAACTTTGTGCCATCTGAATATGTGTTCACATATATGCTCGCATAGATCACATAGTGCAAAGATCTCTGTGTGCTGAGAAGTAAATATGTCTGGATCAGAATTCCGCAGCTTTCCTATGCTATTTTAAAGCTTCAGAAAATGTTGCAAAAGAAAATGAGCCCAAATTAAGCTCTTCTTGTTGGAATTTGGCCTTGAAATTGGGAGTAAAGTCCTTCTTGTGTAAAAGAAAATTGAAAAAGAAATACCATAGCAAATGTGGAATGGAAATGGCTAGGTCTCCTGTACCACTGAGACACCTGTACAGGTGACCAGCACAAAATTAGAAGGGGATACAGTTTAAAACATCAATTGTGGGGTAATAAAAATGGAGAAATAAGTAAATGGCATGAACCTAAGATGGCAGGATGATTTTAAAATCAAACTGAAGTTGAAACAGGGTGTGCAGCAATACTGATGAGTGCAGGTTTATTTTTTCCCAGTGAGTGTTGTAGAGAAATGTTTGCAGAACGCTCAAAAGACCTTAAGGTCTGAGGGGAGCCACGTGTTGGATGATTTGGGAATTGGGTAGCTCTTGCAACACACAGCTTCTTCACTACCTGAAATCGGAACACTGATATCCAACACCTTTTCTTTTCTGAAGGAGTGTTGCAGTGAACAAAAGTCGTTTGAAGAGGCTGGGCATTACACACGTCTTGAACGCAGCCCATGGTACAGGCGTATACACAGGACCAGATTTCTACAACGGTCTAAATATCCAATACATGGGCATCGAAGTGGATGATTTTCCAGATATGGATATCTCCAAACACTTCCATCCAGCTGCAGAGTTCCTGGATGAAGCACTGCTGACTTACAAGGGTAAGGCAAAAAGATTATACTACTTTGGAATGCTTGGGAATTAATGGATGGAAGTGCTACTCTGACAAGCAGCAGATGCTACAGTTTTAAGTGGGTAGAGGGTAGATTCATTGTTCTTTGTATCCAAGTATGGTGAACACTTACTGTCCATTTCTGCAGTGCCTCATACAAAACAGAAAGCCATTTTCAATAGCTCACCATTCTGAACAAGAGGAGGGACACTCTGCTCCTCCATGTTCTTACTCATAACTCCCATTTATTCCCTTTGCATATGACTGATGCTCAGTTTGTGTCACTGTTGACTTCAGCTCACTAAGACAGCAAATCCAACTGCCTTCCAAGGAAGAGATGATTTTTTACAAGGCTAGTAAGCTGAATTAGATCATCAAGAGGTACCAAAGATTACACAGGGAAAGATGCGGGAAGACAGAAGAAAGGAGAGGAATGAGATCTCCCACTTTGGATGAGCTATTAGATAGGCTTTACTAGCTGTTAAAACACTTGGAAGACAACTAAGTCTCTTGTACTAAGAAAGATGTAAAATACATTTATTTGGAAAGTGTAGGAATAGGTGCATTAAGAAAATACCTATGGTAACACATCAACAGTCAGGCAGGAGGTGTTTAAACTGGCTTCATTAAGCTTCAGTGCAAAGAGCACGTTGATAAATTGGAGTTTATCACACATCAGGGAACAATAATGTCAGTTGTTTGCAGGCTAGGAAAGCCTCATTTATTCTCTTTGTATTCACAAGCTTTTATTTAACTTTAATTTGCTGTAAAACTGTATTTAAAAAACAATCTTTTTGTGCCAAAGCTTAGTTTTTTTTGCAAGATATGGTTATTGTGTAAACACTGTGAAATACAGCAAATCATTCTGGCTCTCACTGTTTAAAGAATAGTGGGTCCCAAACTTTGGAGTAAGTACCTATGTCAGCTTACTGGAGTCAAAATCAGCTCTCTTCTTCTAGTTGCTTGGTCCTTCTATTCTGAGATTTATTCTGGCTCTGGCCTCTAGCCAATCTACCTGTAACAGATTTGGTGTGCCCTGCAAAACAGCAGATATGTGCTCTGGGGGAAAAAAAAAAAAAAAAAAAAAAAAGATTAAATTAATATAAAATTATATTTAAAAGTCCAATGACATTCCTAATTGATGTTATTTGTGTATCCTTCCAATACCTTTCTGGAGGCTACTGCTAACATCTCCCTTTTCACACATGGGAAAACTAAAGCCTGGAAAGCTTACATATCTTACCCTATGTCATCCTGGGAGTCAAGAATACTGCATCACTTTTCTTTCTGAAACCTATTGTAAGCTTTTTGATTATCTGGGGAAATGAATTGTATAGGTGAAAATATGAATGTTGTTTAGCTTGTTTTAAAATGTGCATGCCCACAGCTTTTGAAACTGATGTGGTTTTTGTTCATAATTATCTAGACTTTTATTGTTTTTTAACTATTCAGAGAATGTATTTGTACACAGCAACTTCTCTCTGTTTTAGGAAATAGCTAATTACTTCTATGTTCAATGTCTATAGGAAAAATCCTTGTCAGCAGTGAAATGGGAATCAGTCGCTCAGCTGTGCTGGTGGCTGCTTACCTGATGATCTATCACCATATGACCATTCTGGAGGCTCTGATGACTCTGAGAAAGAAGCGTGCCATTTACCCCAATGATGGCTTCCTCAAGCAGCTAAGGGAGCTTAATGAGCAATTATTGGAAGAACGAGAGCTGGAGCATACTGGAGATGAAGATGTCACTCCTAGTCAAAGTCCTGTCACCCACCCTGGGACATCTTCTCGGCTGTCTGGAGCTGAGGACTCCGAAAGTGTCGTAGGACCCAAAGCACACTCCATCACAGTAGAAGAAGAAGACAACATCAGCATGCTAAGTAGTTTTATGAGCTCTTCATCAGTGGGAAAAACTAGCTGGGTTTCCAAACGCTCCACCCTCATCAGTGAGGAGGAAGAGGAACAGTTATATGAGGAATGGAGGAAGAAACAAGGCCTACCTGCAAAGGAATCAGCAAATGAGCATGGAAAAAGAGTGTCGCCAAGGCTTCTGGCTCAGGAAGGGGAGCAATATGAGGAGGATGTGGATCGAAGGATCCATGACTGGCAGCGCAGAAATGAGAAATACCAAATGGAGGGTCCACCCAGAGAGGAGGATGGAAATTCTAACATGGGAGGAAGACCTTGCCAATCAGGTGAATTTAGTGATGATGAGAGTGTGAGCAATTTTGAGATCCGAACCCTAAAGCGACAGTTGGAAGCCAGCAGCTCTAGCAGGATGAGGAGGAGCCGGTCAGATTCCATGTCTTCAGAGAGCACTTGGGACATGTGGAACCAGAGGCTGATGGAGATTGAGAAGGAAGCTGTTCAGAGGTATCGTTCTAAGAATAAGAATGGTGGGGAGAGACAATCTCCAGAAACAGGAAGAAAGGAAAGGGATGTGGATGAGGAAAGCGTGTTGTCAGACTGTAGCTCCTTCTATAATTTCTGCCGAAAGAACAAAGACAAGTTGACTCCTCTAGAAAGGTGGAAGATCAAGAGGATCCAGTTTGGCTTTCACAAGAAGGATTTAGAATCATCATCGTCTTCTGCACCATCTCCAGCAGAAGATGGCAGCCAGACTGGTGAGGAGGGGACTGAAGGGAAGAATTTGTCAGATGTTAACCTGAGTGCTTACCAGGCTTGGAAAATGAAGCGGCAGAAGAAGGTGGGTTCTGAAAGCAAGGAGGAATTTGTAGAGTTTGCCAAAAGTGAAGATTCTGCTTCAGCTAAAAAGAGGCAGAGACGTGTAGAGCTCCTTGAACGTTCAAAGAAAATTTTAGAAGAAAGCCAGTCCATGTGCAGCTGGGAGACAGACAGTACAATGAGTGGGAGCATCCCGTTGTCTGCTTTCTGGGCCTCAGCGCCTTCTGCGAATGGTGCTGAGGATGCAGCTTCCATGCTGAGCATGAAGACAAATCATTCATCTTTATCACAGGCCAGGAGCAGCACTGGGGCAACACAGCCAAATATTCCCCTTCCCAATCTCCCAGTTGGCCCAGGTGACACAATATCTATGGCAAGCATTCAGAACTGGATTGCTAACGTGGTCAGTGAAACCATTGCTCAGAAGCAAAATGAGATCATGATGCTGTCCCGTCCATCATCTGCAATGGCCTCCAGTGTAATGTCAGGAGACCTTGGCAGACGTGTAGATGATGATAAGATTTCCCTTCTCAGTTCTCAGTGTGGCTCATCTTTTTCTGCTTCTCATCTCGGTCAGCAGGACGTGCACAGGGCTGAGTCTCAGTCTGTCCTGTCTTGCAATACTTCTGTAAGTGGGAGGGCAGAAGGGACTAGTTTGAACACGAAGACTATGCAAACAAGCAAACCACTCTATAGCCTCTTTGCCGATGATGTTGACCTAAAAAAACTCAGCAGGAAGGAGAAGGAGCTACAAATGGAAATGAGAGAGAAAATGTCAGATTACCAAATTGAAAAGGTGATAAGTGACAATAAACGCAGCACTCTATTTAAAAAAAAGGTGACCAAAGGAGAGCAAAGTGAAATAGAAGGTGATGTGGAGAGCATAACAAACAATTACAGGCACCCATTGCAAGCAGATCTAGACAGAAACGATACAATCTTTACTCTATCCAGTCTATCTGCAAACACAGGTGCACTGAAGTCAGAAGTAGAGACTGATGTTACCAAGTGGCTCAGTAGCCTGAAAGCAGAAAAACAGTCATCATATCATGATCAAAGTGAGAATTTCAGAGAGAAATACAGCAGGTCATCGAAAGTAAGAGAGATGGATTCTGAAACATCCAGTTACAGATTCTCCAGATCCCAGAGAGAAGAGCTTGACAGCTCTTCCTATGAGTCAAAAGGAGATTCACTGAGAACCATGTCAAGATTTTCCTCTGCTTCGGCAAAGGAGGACAAAAAGATGTATAAGTTCACAAGGTCGAGAGTCAGTGAGACAGCAAGTTCTGGTGAGAAAAGCCCAGAACTGCATGTTTTCAGTCAAACACCGGAACCATCCTTTGACTCCGAATCCCCTGAATCATCTGCACAGAGTCGAGTCAGATCTCATCACGTGGAGGCATGTGAAGAGGAGGCCATGTCAGACACGTCAGAATTTGGAGCTAAGAGAAAATTCACCCAGAGCTTTTCAAAGTCTGAAGAGAATGGAAAGAAAGAGGCAAAAGTGGAACAAAGTGAAGAGAGATTTGCATCTAGACAGTTCTCTCAGTACAAGCGAAGCGTGCGTAAAGAGGAGGAAGAAGAATTGGATGATGATGCTATTATTGCTGCATGGAGAAGCCGACTAGAAGAAACTACAGCAAAGCTCCGTCGGAGAAAGGAAGAGTGACCAAGGATCAGATTAGAGGAACAGAAGCAGAGTGTAAGAGTCCCAGAATCACTCATCATTATATTTCTGATAATCCTTTGTGGTTTGCAGGGCATTTCCTGCAGATAGTTCTTTTCTTAATCAAAAGCGATAAAGGGAAGAGGTCAAGTTTTGGAAGTGTTTGTGGTTTTTCAGAAAGAAGATGCTAGCATTAAATGATCAATGTAGGTAGGAACACAGTGTTAGAAGCCAGGTGATGTTTCAGCAGCAAAGTAATGGTAGCACCTCCATTCGAAAGACCAATCACATCACATTTTGATTATTTCAATTTCCTAGTTTTGTTGACCGAACATACATTTTTCTAGGATTTTTTTGATCATAAAAGGCAGAAGCCAATAGCTTGAAGAGTTCCTGCCTTAATCAATTTTACTTGAGAAGACATTGCTAGAAAGGCTCCATTTTCTTTTCCAGTCTTATGAATGTCTACAGAAATAAGACTGTTCAGGAGAATACAGGCACTGTTTTCTTTCACTGAGTAGATGAAGTAAAGTCAAATGCTAGAAAAAAGAAAATGCCTCCTTCTTTTTAGAAGTATAAGGCAATAATGAATGTATTCACGTGGTACAATATTTGTCTTTTAGATGGAATTACCTTTGCTTCATGGTTGGTTCCTGCAAATAACTTCAGGCCAACGTAGGAAAATGCAGTAATACTGCCATCAGTCTAAGATCTACTTCAAGATTTAGAGTTAGGGTGAAGATTAGTGTTAGTTTAGGCTGGGTTTCTGGAGCACTGGCTTCAATTTGTTGTTTGTATGCAGCTCAGCTGAGTCTGTGCTCTCACGTCTATAGCCAGATGGTCATGTCTTGATTTTCAAGACAAATACCTTATTGGAAAAGAGTGATACACAAACTGACCTCATAATAAAACAACATATAACTAAAGTGTTGGTAGAAGACACTGTGCAGAGACTTCTCTAAGGACAAAATGTATGTCTGTTGAGTGTGGTGCATTGAAGTCTGATTTAGGAGGTGGTGAGTTTAATTGGCGTGTTGCAACTTTTTGTTACCAAGTGACATCCTCCACCCCTCTCTTATAAACACCTTGGCCAGTTGTTCTGGATTGCTTTTCTGGAGTTATTTGTTCCCTCTCCGGGCCCTCTGGCAGAGCTGAATGTAAAACATCAATGAAGGGATGATGCAACAGCACAGCATCACTCTCTCACAGAAAGTTGTCTTTCCTGTCTTCTCTTTCTCTCACTGTGATGCTTAGGGCTCACTATACTGTTATGCTAGCACCTCTCACTGTTTTAATTGTGTAGTATAGGCAGTAAACTCCACAGAGTCTAGTTTTTGTCCTTCTCTGTATGAGACTACACACATCAGCAATGCTATCTAAATAATGGTTACTAATAACAAAATGCAGGTGCCAATTTTCCTAAACTTAGCATCATTTACCTTGACTCTAACTCACTGATTAGACATTATCCCTGCTTCTTTGAAGATAAAGATGACTCTTTCTGACAGCCAGGACCAGGGCAAATGATAACTGCTTATTGTCAGGTGAATGGAGTCTCAAAATCAGGTGATTGAACAATAACAGCGCTAGAAAAATAAGAAGAAGAATGTATTTTACTTGTGTCTTTTTTTTTATGAGTAAGCACAGATTTCATTTTTGAAGTACACAAGAAACATTGTCTTGTTAATGTTCCAGGCATCCAGAGGTACTGCAAGGCTTTTAGTGCACTGCTACTGCAATATAATACCTATTTTATCACACTGCAGAAATTCAATGTTCACAGTACAATACAGTGCATCCCTTACTTCTGCATAGTTCTCTGAGGTTTTTCTTTAAAGTGATGGCATTTCAGGCTTTGATCCACATTTGGAGATTTTACATTGAATTTCTGCAGTGTGATAAAATAGGTATTTTCTGCTATTCTTCACCTCTGCTAAAGTTGCTCTGTGCGAAACAATGTGATGCTTATGCTTAATTGGAGCTTACTGTAATTTCAATTTAAAAAAGATCTCAAGCATGAGCACCGGATTCGTCCTCTGTCTCCTTACAACAGTAAGTGGTTACTTCAGTTTTGATGGATCAAAGTGAAAGTGCATAACACCTTCTGGCAGTGAATCTGCTCTTTTACAAAGGCTGTTCCCTCTGAAAATCTCTCCTGCTTCCTAAGGCTGCTGCTGCTCTCGACATAAATGCCTGTCCTCTGTAGGTACTGTAGGGGGCATCTCACACTGTAAAAGATGAGCATCATACGATGTAGTAATTGGTTTCATTTTGCACTGCACAGCACAGCCTTTGTTTGGGTAGCATTTTGATTTAAACAGTAATCCAGGTCTGCCGCACAAATAAATTATTCAAGACCGAGGGGCAGAATATGGTTCTGTAACCAGCCTGAGCCAAACCATCCTGATAGCGAGTTTTGACCCTTCTGGGAAAGGGTTAAGTGGGTTCTGCTGACTCACTGAGGTAGGTGGCTTATTAGTTCCCTTGTCTAAAAGAGAGATAAAAATGGCTTGCTGGGGAGAAGCCGTCTAGGATACTGACTGAGCAGTCATGAGGGAGAAGCCTTAGAAACAGCTGAACTTTATTTTCTTATTGCTTATGTCCTTGCTAATAAAGCCAAACCCCCAAAGCAATAAGGGGGTGGGGATAATTTTGGACTCCATTCAGTGTATGGACTGTGCTTGAAAGTGAGTTGGGAAAGGCTCCAGCTCACAAGTATAAATTACATGAAACAGTGACATAAAGACCTTGCATGGTGAAAATATTAAAGCATTCAGTCATAAGACCAATAACCAGGAAAGACAGAAATGAAGGGGTTGAAGGGAGGCTAGAAAGTCAGGTTTTAAGATTAGATTTTAGAAGGCGATACAGAATCAGTGAAAGAGGAGAGGTCTGCACCAATTGTTTCGGGTGACTAGAGCCGTAGAGAGAATGTTTTTTCAGCAATGACACTTAGTCTGACATTAGGCTAAAAGAGTGGGTAAGTATCCAAATTTATCTGGAAAGGATTTTCCAGCAAATATGCACTGGGGCTGACGTTTTTCTCAGCCTCACTTTGCTGCTGTAGCCAGGAAGGTGAGGGGGTTTCTTTGGCATTGTTTAGTGGAAGGTGAAAGTGCAAAGAGCATCCATACAGTCAGTTAAGAATATAAACATAAGAACATCAGAAAGGCTATATGAGGTCAAACCAAAGGTCCATCTGGCTCAATATCCTGTCTCTGATGGAGACCAACAGTAAATACCTAGGGAAGAATATAAAAGCAGTGATATAAGTGATTCTTCCCCAGGATGATCTCCCAGCTTCCAGTCATTTGCAACTCAAGGACTTCCTGAGCCAAATGTGATATTTTTGTATTTTGTATTTAATAGCCCTTGACAGATTTTCCTTCCATGGAGGTGCCTAATCATTTCTGAGTTATAGATATTATAGCCTTGTACCTGTTAGCCTCTATGATCTCTTCTGGCAAGAAGTTCTTACACTTCTATGCACTGAATGCTAAACCATCGCACTGTTTCTGTTCTGAACCTGCTCCTTACCAGCCTACTTCAATGCCAAGATACAGATTCCTGACTGGAATCCACATGACCCACAAGATTTTACCCACTTCTATCATTACGTCCAACCTTAGCTGTCTGTTTTGCAGCCTAATGGAGTTTCTCATTCCTCCTTTGAGAGCTGGTCCATGTCTCTGATTACTCTGACCACTCTTCTCTGAACCCTTCGCAGTTCTACTTTATCATGTTTGAGATGAGCGACCAAGTCCTCACACAGTATTCACGGTGCAGGTGCAGCAGGGATTTATCCTGTGGCACAATGGTCTCCTTTATTTTTCTCTCTGTCCCTTCCCTATCATCTCGTAACAGTTTGCATGCTTTTTTGGCTGTTGCTGAGCACCAAGATGACATTTTCACTGAACTATTTATTATAGCCACAAAATCGTGCTGCTGGGTGGCAGTGGTCATCTCTGAGATCATCGCTTTATAGGCTACATTTTCCTATGTGCAATGCTTTACATTTATTAACCTTGGACTTCATCTACAGTGTTTCAGTGTTTCAGTCTCATTAAGTCCTGTGTTTTTTTTTTCACAGCTGGCCTCTCATTTCTACTACTCTTGTTTCCTTGATGCCCTTTGAAAAAAATGTAGAGACCCAGGTTATGTGGGAAACAATGAAGTAAAGGAGGGATAACAGGACAGAGAAACACATCTAATGGTCTGAGTGAAATAAGTAAGAAAACGATGAAAGCTAGAGAGATTGGAGATAGGAAGTATTGAAAAAGAGATGTGAAGACAATAGGCAAATTAAGGAACAGATCGACAGCAGATGAAAAGGTTATCTATGGCAGCCAAAGAGGCTGATATTCGTCTGAGCCAAATATTCATCTGTTTACTTGTATAACAGTTTTGGTGAAAGACCATGGGGCAACCTATGTGGGAAGGAGGGGGATGGTGGGATTTACAGAAATTATGGATTTCTGGGAAATGTGAAGAGGACTGGGAGAAATTCTGGTGACAGACATTGATGGGACATCAGTGATAAAATGTGCTAGGTTGGGAATTCAAGAAGCAAATTTGAAAGGAAGTGGAAGCATTGCCAGAAATAGTTACTCCTAGTGTATCGGCTGCATTCTGCATGGCTGTACTGGCAGGGCAGGGCTTTAACCCATTTCCCTCTCTCCCCCCTAGGATTTTCAGGGCAATTTGTTTTATTGCTTGTGGCTCTAGTTTAGACTGGGTAATTTTAAAAGGCATTTAGCACAATTTCGTTTTTATACAGCTCCTTGAGAAATGCTTACACATTAGTTGTAGTGGAGAGCTGGATGAATTATGAGACAAAAAGTTTTAGTTGGGGATGGTTATGCTGCATTGTCTGCATTTCCTTAAAAGGTTTAGCTGAAATATATTGGATATATACATTATAACGTGAAAACATAGTATCCATATAACCTTCCTAAATTTATAGACAATCTAGCAGAGATGCAGAAAGCATGGGATTAATACAGTCTAGGGCTCGGAAACAGAAACTGCATGCTCATACACTCCAGCAAAATGTCTGTGAGAGCTCCCTGCCTACTTTATGGAATTTCATTTGCCATTCAGAAAAACCAAACTGTGTTAGTTTTCTGCCTGTTCAGTTGTGAAGGAACTTTCAAAAATGTGAACCATGTGTAACAAATAAACAGTTCTCCAGAGAGATGGGATCATCGCTCTAAATGGTGCGTGAATTGCCCCAGTCTTTTCAGAAAGGTGTTCACTTCTTTGTCTGGGAGTAATCAGTTAAATGCCAACAAGATTTGTTATATTGCTCTTTGTGTAAAAAGTGGATAGAGGTTAAAAATAGGTTGTGTTGAGGTGTGGGATTAGGCTGCTTACATTGCTGGTACCAGCATAATCCCTTTAAATGAGTGCTCTGTCGTTTTGGCTAACCCTATGAACATACATTTTTTGGATATGGAAGAATTGTATCTTTTTTTTTTCTTCTGGACTGCCTTTTGCTTTTCAGTACATTATATTTTATTCAGGAGCTGATTTCATGTTACTTCCTTTTATCCCTCTGTTACAGTTGTTCAGTATCTTCTGAGCTCAGTGTTTTTCTGCGACTGCTGTTCCCCTACCAGAGGGTGCACTTGCACCTACTCCCACACATGCACACATACATACACAGACACAAACTGAATGCATCATTTATGAGTCATAAGAGCAGGCAACAATATGGTTTAATTCCTCCCCAAGACCAACAGGTTAAAGTAAATGTTGGAATGTCTGTGTCAAGCCATCCAGATGTGGTGGTGCAAAAATCAGAGAGCAGGAGAAGGGACAGTCCATGCTTTGAGCCTTCCCCTATATATTGTGTTTCAAGGATATCTGTTATCTTTAAAATAGATAAACCTAATCCATGTGCAAAAAATGTAACTGCTCCCACAGCAGATTCAAACCTGGGAAATTTTAGACAGTGTGGTTAACTTTTAGTTACGGCATGGGTGTCCTGGAAGACAGAGATGAGTGTAATGGGAAACTAGCTTCATTGTTAACTGTGGAGAGAACAATGTCTCTCCATAATCAATCAATCAATCACTTAGTGTTTTCCAGTGCACCCTTCATGCCAACATGCCTGAATGCTTTACGGTCATTAAATTAAATCAAAGAACACACCACAAAATGGACAAGGCCAGATCAATAAATCTTGAAACCTGATTCAAACTTACCAAGGACTCTGAACAAGCAGCCACGGAAGGAAGAACAAATCCATTCAGAAGGGCATGTACATAGGCATAAAATTGAACCAAGACATAGGAGATGTTAGGTAGAAGACACAAATCTTTAAAGGAACTGATCATTTTTATGGCATCACCCGACTACCAGCGGCATCTGTTAGCCAAAGCTATGGTCCTATAGTCTTTTTGGTTTTCTGAGTGACATTAGAAAACGACTATTGTGATGATAACTGTTTACAATTGACCAGATAGCTGTATGCTTCAGGTCACATACTGCCAGAGACATACCTAATTTCAAAGGCCAAGCTGTTTCTGATCTCTACATTTGATTATTGCAGGACACAGTATCAAAGAAAGATATAGCACACATCAGTTGATGTTTAAGATCATATGACTTCACACATCTTCATGGATCATCTTAGCAATCTGATCTTTGTAATGACTGTATTGAATGCAGATCTGGTCCAAGGCCTTTTGCTGATCTGGTAGATCATCTCTGGCTCCTTGTTGGAGAGGAGAGCTTTATGATACCACAATATCCTTTATGAAACTGCCAATTAATGGGAAGCTTTATACATCATGCCCATAGAAATTTCTCAGTCACTGCCATAACCTATGAAGGTTCATGCACAGGGCAGGTAAAATGACCACAGGCCTAAGTACCTCCAAAATTAAATGCAAAATCCAGTTCTTCAACTTAACCTTCCCTCCCTCGATAATTTTGCAAGGCATGTGCTGCTTATTCTGTGAATTGGATCAGAAGTACTGCCTGGAGGCAAAGGGTCAGAGGAGATTCCACATATGAAAAGCAGGAGGCCCTCAAGAGGGTGCAACCTCAGTTGCTGAACAGACACCAAAATAGGATGGATGAAAGCCCACATGAAACTCAGGTATGTGAGCAAGCAGAAGCTGACAGTCGCCCCTCAGGAATGCAGTATAAAGCTTTCACTTCTGCAGGAGACGAGATCTGAAAGTCTGCTTCTTGGGAGCAATCAAAACTGACCCGTTGCATGGTGCTGCAGTTGCATAATTGAATAGTTGTCTCGATTCATCCCAAAGTGAGTGTTCTTGGTGGTAGTAGACATATCAAATTTGTAAGTCATTAGGGATAAAAGGGCCTATGCAAGGAAAGGTCAGACATTATCCTCATGACCGACAGAAGGGGTCCATATTAAAACAAAGAAGGTATTTGATTTTCTTTTGAATGTGGGCAGATGATTCAGACCCACCTGCCCTTCATATGCTCTGTCTCTCCCCTTCCCATCTCCTCTCTTTTGAAACAGATTTGAGTCCGTCCACTTTTATATTTTCAAACAAAACTCATAAAAGGGCCATAAATATCATGACTCGCTAAAATGAAAGCTGTTTTCTTCTCCTCCCAGGAGACTCCTGCCTGAGAGAGAGACAGAAAGAGTTCACCTCTTTGAAAATTCCCCCTTCAGCTGAAGTAAAGCTGGTATCTAAGAGCAGTCTTCAAGGCTTTGTTCTTATCATCTTGACCTGGCTTTGTACTGGCTTCTCTCTGTATTGCCTGTGGAAGTGTGAAGGACGGGGCGAGGGGAAGGAATTTTGGCTATCACTGGCAGAGCAAGGGTCATGCTTGGAAAAGGGATCTCATTGTGGTTTCAGAAAATGTTATAAACCCAGCACACTGGCAGAAAGAATGAAGAAGCTCATCCCCCTGCTAGATCAGGCCAGTGATCCACCCCTTTTCTCTCTGATGTTGGCCAGAACAAGATGCATCTTAGAAGGTCTAAAGAAAGCCTAAGTGGGCAATTATGGGATAACCTGCCCTGAGTCGAATTTTTCTCCCTGTCTGGCCCAAAGTCCTCCTTCATCTTTCTGCCTTGGCTTGAGTTCAAGTTTCTTCCCTGAAGCATGACGGCTTCTCTCCCTTCCAAACTGCTTTTCATCCTGGCCTGTCTAATGCAGCTGCCTATGACAGTGTTGTGATGGGATGTATAGGTCTTGTCCATTGAGAGGCTGTGACAGATCATAGCCTTACTGGAAAGAGAGACGGAGAGGTGAAGAGAAGGCGAGGGAGGGGAGCATAAACTCAGATGAAATATCCATCAGGAAGATGGAAAGAAGAGTGAGTGGCTGAGAAGCTAATTGCTGCCTGCTGACCTGGGCTGTGCAGATAGCTTGCAAGTGAGCATTTGGGCTTTTCAGAAATTTCAGCCTGGAGCGTACTAGGAAATTCAGCTCTTGGTTGAAGCTAGTGTTCAACAATGCTTCCCCTTATATATGCATGTGTTTGTGTATAATAAATATGTATTTTTTACAGCTGTAGAAACATTAGAGTAGTCTTGAGAAAACTATTCTGTTTCATCCTGAGGGAACTTTTCCTTACACTTCAGTTCATTACTGATTTCTGGAAAGAAGTATTGGAGTAACCAGGAGCTACTAGACATTAAACAGGAATTAAAAACAGGTTATTCTTCTATTTCTGCCTGACTTAGGAACCCAAAACCAGGTGTTCCTCTGTATGTAGAACCTCATCCCTGTCGTATGAACAGGGATGGCTGTTCATATATTCCAGGCAGAACAAAGATCTTATCTGATAGGCTAGGGTCTCCAACCGATAAAATAAAATAAAATAAAAAATAGAATTATAAATAAGTTAATCTAAACCAACGTGGAACCTCATTCAAGCTTATTTCTTCTTCACAACAAAAAAGGAATCACCCTTATGAGATCGTACTGTAAACAACAGAAAACAAAGCTGTCTCTTGGAAAGTATCTCCTTTTCTAAATCCTGTGGATCAGCTTATAAGCTGTTTTTTTTTTTTTTCTATATGCATCCTTAACAGTGGGGAGTATTATTATTTTTCCTATCGGCTCATTGGAGAGGCAGCTGGGATAATTCCAACAGCAGACCTCTGGCAGAGCTTTGCATCTTCTGCTTCCTGAAGTGATCCATGCCCAGGCTTTCTCAGTGCTGGCTAACAGATCTGCCCCACACTGGATACACAAGATCCCAGAAATGCAGCAGTTTAGTGCCAGCCAATTCTCATGCTAGATTTTCTCTGATGAGTAGATACCCAGGTGAGGCTTTTACTTACAGTCTGTAGCACAACAGAGCAATTACCCTTTTAAGCTGCCATTTACAAGTTCAAACGACTCGTTTCTTCTTAACTTGTAACACAGTGCCACTGCCTTGTATGGATGGGGTGATAGGAATAATATTTCACTGTCTTGATCTCATACATGTGTCCACAGCTTGGTCTGATGACAGCCACATACAATAAAATAACCCCTCACGCTGTCTGCACTCTCTCCCCTCTGTCCACAACTGAGTCCCCTTTATAACTCCACTTTTGCTACGGTGACAGCAATGCAGCTACTTCAAGTGCATA
Organism: Phasianus colchicus; assembly: GCF_987193195.1. Classification (NCBI taxonomy): domain Eukaryota; kingdom Metazoa; phylum Chordata; class Aves; order Galliformes; family Phasianidae; genus Phasianus; species Phasianus colchicus. Next base: position 93,855,842 of record NC_143436.1, on the reverse strand, counting down.
GAAATGGAGGCTAACTTGCCTATTATTCTTCCCAGTCACCTTTCTCCTTGTTTCTTCTTCAGTCATGAATGTCTTGGAAAAGAGATAATCCTTGCATGACACCTGGACATTCCTTAGCTCTGTGGGAGAGATACAGTAAATAAAATATGATGCTAGATTCTATTTTCACTATAAAAAAGGAGCCACGTTATGACCTGATTTGGTATGACTATACTGTAAATAGGCCATAAACAGTCAAAGGGAAAATAACCCGCAATATTCACACCATTGAGCGACTGTGTTGGTAATCACTTTTTCTCCCTGCTGTTCAAAATATTTTCCAAGTGTCCCTGAAACTGCATTGATAGCAAAATGTGGCCCAATTCAGAGGCTTTAATGGTATTGCTAAGTGGAAGTGATTTTTCTCCTAGAAATTTTCAGTGAAATAGTCTCTATTTTGCAAAAATGAAATCATAGTTATTTCACTACAAAAACATTAGAAAAAGGCAGAGACCATCAAAAGTATTTCTGAGAAGTCAGTCCTGTGTTTCCAAAAATGTTGTCCAATTAAGGAAAAAGTATTAATGTTGTAAATAGAGTGGCATTCCTATGCGAAGATGTCAAAGAGATTTTTTCACTGTTCGTTGCTGAAGCTAATAGGGAATTTACCTTCCATTTTATGCATGGGGGAACAAGAGCAGATTTTATTTTTTTACGTCATTTTTTCACTTAAAAAAAAAAAAATTATCATACTTTCTTCAACATGCAGAGAATGAGGATTTCAAACAAATGTTTTAATTCACCGTTACAACCACAAGTCTTTTTCATGGAGAACTGTGATACCCCTGGCTATCATGATGCTATAGGAGAGCTGCACCTGATGACCAGAATCCTAGAATCACTGAGGTTGGAAAAGGCCATTAAGATCACCATTAAGATCCAACCTCCATCCCAACCCCACCATGCTCACTAACCACGTCCCTCAGTGCCACCTCTACCTGGTTCTTGTAAACCTCCAGAAATGGTGATCCCATCACCTCCCTGAGCAGGGCAGCCTATACCAGCCTTGATGCAGACATAATTCTCTTTGTGGGGAAGGTCTATTTATTTATTTATTTATTTATTTAGGCCTGATATTTATACACAACATTTCCAAATATTTCCTCTTCATGACCTCTCTTTGTTTCTTAGCATCCTTTTGGACTTTTTGATATGATAAATTAATATCTAAGGGTGTTGTTATATACTGTTACTCCATCAGTATTCAAAGGCCTTCACTAGCACCACTATAATATGTAGAGCATACAGCACAATTCAAGATGTCCTCACCCTAAGAGAGCTGCAAATTAAATGAACAAAACAGACACAGGTAGGGAGAAAGAGATGTGTCTGGCAGCGTATTTGAGACCAGTAACTGAGCCCAACATTGCAGAAGAAAAGGGGAAGACCTTGGAAAAGTTCAAAAGACTGAAAATTCAACTCACTAACAAAGTCATTCTCCTTGAGCAATCACTCGGCTGTATGTGGCACAATTAAACAGTTGCTGGCCTCAAGAGAGCACAATCATGACTCTAAACTAGTGATTAAGTGTTCACTGGAGAGAGGGAGACATATGTTCCAGGCCTCTTTCCAGAGAATATACAACGTGAGAGAGTTAAGGATTCATTAGTGCACGCTTATCCCCTCCCATGTGAGTGTTCCTGACTGCTAGCCACCAAGCTGCGCTTCGTCTTTCTGGCCAAAAGAATACTGAAATAATCTATCTGAAGAGAAATAGTTGATGTGGGACTCATTAGCAGCCCCTCTTTCATACCAGAACAGACGACAGCACAGGAAAAGAGCATCCCATATGCACATGGAAACAGATTTACCTTCTCCTGGAAAGTTAAAGCATCATCTCCCATCTTCTGAGATGCCTGAATACCAAGGGGAAAAAGGGCACTCACATGCTGTGTCTTGAGTTGGTGTCAGAACCTAACGTAAAGCTCAGGGCTCTGGGAACAGGCTGGAAAAAAATGCTTTGTTGCAGCTTCATGTATACTACTTAATTGGGATGACTGCAGGCTGCTGCCAGAAGCAGTGGTGACATCCCCTCTGCTTGCATTCTCCAGCCTCTCAGCAGCACAGTGACATCACATTTCTGACATCACGTCACAGTGATGTGGGTGTGGGGTACATTGGGTTACCTCGTTGATTTGGTGCCTGGATTATCTTTTGGCTCCGGGTCATGCTATGGTGTTGCAGGTATTTTCAGATCCAAGTGCAGGCTGTCCCCTGGATGGGGCATCCATTCCTAGCAAAACTGGCACCTTTACATGTGTTTTTCTGTTTGCGAAATGATTCCCAAACAGTCAGATGGCTCTGGCTCTGCACGGCAGATTGCTTGCTGCCAGAGCATGGCAGCAATTTGGCTAGAATCACCTGCTGAGCACAGGTCTTCTTTAACATTTAGCATTTCCTTAGCTTTTAACAGCACAACATAGCACAGATTCAGCCTTTCTTTTTGCTTTGTCCTTCTCTGCTGAGATTTAAAAGTCTCCTGATCCTTTGGAGTTCCAAAGCTCAATGTAGATGGGCCATAAATGGGCCCAAAGTCAGCCCTCAGCCATAAGCGTGGCAGTCACAGCTCATAATTAGACTCTAGCATTAAATCTGCCACTTTTCAACCTTTAAGTTTGGAAAGTAGTAGGCTGACAGAACCGTGTGCTTCTTTGTGTCTCTGCTGAGGTTAGGCCTAATGAGAGATTGTCTTGTAATGTCATGGTGCTGGAATGGGAGGGCTCTGAGGACAAGGACCTGCTGTGAGAGAAGTGTTTTGCCAAAAGGTGTGCAGCAGGAACAGGATGAGAAAGATGTGGCATGCTGCAGCGGACTCAAAAAGGCTCTCTCTGCTCCCTTAATCTACCACTCAGGCTGAGTTACATACCATAAAAAACACATTCCCTGCAAGAAGATCAGGATAAGACGGTGTTTGGCTTAAACCTAACCCTGCTTTTGATTGTAAATTAGGTCTGTCCTCCAACATATTTATTTTATTCTGTTGCTTACCCCTCTGTGAAACCTTTCCTTGGTTGCTCCTCTGGCGTTAATCTGGCCCTGACTGGTGGAAATCACGAACTCTGCTCACGTCAGAGGCTCTAAGAATCAGATCCTCAGTATCTTGCTGTCGGTATCTTGCAATCTTGGCTGAAGGCAGCAGGGACTCACAGAACCCCGCCTAGAGCGCACCTGCACAGCATTTTTTCCCGCCCTCTCCTGCACAATTATTTAGGGAAACCTATTACTCTAGGCCAGAACAGCTACGTTAATAACATCCACTGTTTAAGCCTTTCACTCAGGTCATTTCCTTGCAGCGGAAACTCGCATACTGTCAAAGTTGACAGTGCTACGGCGGTTTATTGCACCAGAAGACCTGGCCTTTTCTTCCCTCCCATCTCCTGAGCTTGGCTGCTCCCATTATATGAACCCTGGTTCTCAACTGTCCTTAATAAAATCTCCGTGCTCCATATGCTCCCTCAGCCTCACTTTGATTAGCGCTCCTGCAGTCTTCCTCACTGCTGACGTCGGCTGCGTGCACAGCTCTTCAATTTCCCGACAGCCCTTTTCAAACACTGGCTTTTAATCAGGCTCTGTTTTACCAGCACTTCCTTCTCTCACAGTGCTTTTGAAGCAGTGCTGCTGTTAGTGGTGGTGTTCCTTCTCCACTGCCCTTTTTTGTTGTTTCCATACAGAATTTCTTACTCTTCAGATGTCCTTTTATTTTTTTTTTTTTTCCAGCTTCCTTTTTTTCTGTGCTGCGATCCTAATTTCCTTCAGGATTTCTCCTTCCCCTCCTGGGAAATTTCTCTCTATTTCTGGCATCTGTCCTTCCTAACCCTTCCCACTTATTTTTTTTTTTTCTTTCCAAAGATGGGGGAAAAGAAGAAAAGAATCCATTTAATATTTTTCTGTAGTAATGTCTATCTCATCTGTCAATAAATTACCCTTTGCCATCTCTGGGAGACCCCTTTGTCTCCCTTCACTGACCTTATTCTGTACCTTGCCTGTTTTTTTTTAAGGGAGGATGCAATATCCCTGGGCTGTCATTCCATGAAGAACAGCTGTCATTCCTCCCATAGTGTATGCGTATGTGTCTGAGGAGGGAGAGGAAAGGGAGGGGGGAATTAGAGGAAGACAGGGAGCTGCCACTGGGAAATATGATGGTCTTGTTCACAGTGGTTAATGTTTTTTCATTCATGATATTCACCTGGCAATGCTGTCTCTTTCTTCTAGTGGCTTTAGACGTTCATTTTATGATTAACATAAATCTAACATATTTGAAACATATAATATTTATTAATGTTCATTAAACACTTTTTTTGAAGTCACTATGCGTATATTTTTTACATTTATAAATGCTTTGCACTCTCTACAGCTGTGAATGCTATATCGGTGTCAGAACTGCAGTCTGTTACTACAGAGCAGGATTCAGAAAGCGTATCCATGTGGCTAAAATACGTATGACTTGTCCAAGCATTTTCAGTGTTAGAAAACGAAATGCTCACTGATAGGGTTAAAGAGCACGGTGTAGTCCTGCATGCAACTAGCTGGCTGTGTAGACCTGCATGAGGAAGAGATTGGTCCTTGAATGCAGCAATTTCTGCCCTTCCCTTGCCCCTCCTTGCGCTCTGTGAAGCACTGCAGCCGCCCAGAGAGGTCATAGCGCAGTGTTCCCTGTCTCGCTCATGATCCAAGGGCTGCTTCACACTGGTCACACGTAGCAGAGATGCAAGCCCCTGTCTTTCTGCCTCCGTCCCTCTGCACAATATAATCATAAATTTTAAAGGTCTGTATAAGCAAACAATACCTTTAAAAAAATAAAAGAACTGAACAAAAACTGCTGAACATGGCCTCACCTCTGCAGTGTCTGGTAATTACACTGCTAAATGCATTTACTCCCACAGTATATCTCTGTGAAAATATCTACTTGAAATAAAGAAACATAGTCATTGACATTATGCAGGTGTCCGGCAGAGACTCAGAAGCTCTGTCCAAAGTGACATGATGGTAGAAAAACTAGCAGCTGGCCCTCATCCTCCAAGCATATGAGTCAAAACCCTGGTGTGATGCATCATGACTCCTGTTTGATCCACTCCAAGGTTTCCTTTGTCTGGAAAGCAGTGCTCAGGCACTGTGTGTGTGTGTCACAGGAACCAGGTACCCCTCCAGTGTGCGAGCCCAGAGGCGGTCCAAGGCCACAGATCAGCCAGAGCTAGAGCAAGACTGGAGAATGCACACTCAATCAAAAAGGAGGTCCAGGTGTGAAGCATGTATCAAACTTGCCATTTCCTTGACCCATGCTGGTATGACATCGGAGGAATATTTTTTCTCTTAGAAGCGCTATACTACTTATTTTACAATTGCTTTGTTAGTGCTATCTGCTATGGCCCCTTCTCTCTTGTCTGACTGTTCTGACTTAGCCTCTGTTGGATTTAGCTGCCCTAACTGAAAAGGTACTCCATCTCCTCAACTTGGGGGACAATGAATTCTTTAACCACCACAGTGAAATGCATTGATACGATCCTCGCTTGAGTCACTAATTTCTGCCATTCTCAGTTCAGGATACTGGAGTAAATTGGTATCGGTGCATTAGGCTATGAGCTGATACAGTTAGCAGTGAACAAGCTGTTTGCCAAGCCAGCTCTTCTTTGGGTTGACTACCTCTCACCTTAATAACTTCAGCTTCTCCAGGGTGAATCATGAAGGCTTGGGAACCAGAGCCTCACTTCCCTGGGATGCAGTATCACAGTGCTGGAAGCAGTCTCGAGCCTTCAGGAAATGATAGGGGGCTTCGGCTCTGTCTGCACATGGAATGCTTTCCAAACGTGGTCACCTGCTGGTAACACCCACCCTGCTCCAGGATCAGGAACCGCATCTGCTGAAGAACCGCCCCTGGCTGCTGCCATCTTCAGGAAGATACCATGTAATTATCCAGATCTTTTGTAAAATGACACCTGTGGCAACTGGCAGAGTACTTGCACAAACATTACCAACCCTGAGGCTCAGAAATTTTTAAATACCCTTAGTAATATAGTACTAAAACCTTGATGATGAGCAAGAGTGGGTGGAATAATTGACTCCTCAGAACAAGGTGGCTTTTCTCTTTCAACGCCTGTAGTTGAATCCTTATCTCTTCGATAAATAAAAACAAACCTCCCTTGTTATTATTTTCTGCTTCACCTTTTGACTGTCGATTAGATTTACCACGCTCACTTCCCTTTGGCAATGCAAGTGGAATCCATGTGTTTCTGATGGGCGCCAGTGCAGCCTTTGCCTTGCTCTACCTCAGAACCCCCAGTTCCCCAGTGTCTGGGCAGCTGTTAATGACCCATCCCAGACACACCTTTCTGAGCGATCACTGTGGCACATGTGCTCATTACCACTTTGAATTGTTATTTTATTTCTAACCCTCACCTCTTGGAATCAAATCTGATACCTCTCTGAAGAGAGAAGCTTGTGGTGGTGGCTGCCTTGCTCAGGCTGCTTCTCCTTTCCCTGTTTTTTTTAGTGCTCTCCCTGATGAGGCCCCAGGATTATTGCAAACCAGTCCCAGGAAGAAATGCTGTTCAATTAGGCGAAAAGAAACTCGAAGGAAAAAAGGAGTAGAGCCAGCAAATTGCTTGAGATAACAATCTCCCCCCACCCGTGTGTCTCTGTAACTAAGAGGATTAGCTGAACTTTCTGTGTCACACCAAAACTGACAATAAGCAACAGTGACTTCCCCCCGCTGGCACTTGTACCTTCACATGTTTCATTTTCTTGCCCATACTACTGCCTTGCCCCTTGCTGATTGTATGACAAACTTGGGGATGAACGTGATGGCTCTTTCCTTTCCTTTCCTTTCAGATTTATGACTCAAAGCCAAACAAAACCCAACTCTAGTTATTACATGCTCTGTTTCCTCCTAACAACAACTCACTTTTAACAGTATAAGCTAACCAAGGAAACATGGAAATATGGTCTACTTGATCTCATCTGATCTATCTGCTGTTTGCAGATAGAGACACGAACAGCAGCCTCAGGTCTGCCACCATGGGACTAAGCATAAAGGCTTCCCTCGGGAGCAGGACCAGTTGTGCAGTATATAGAAAGCCAAAGTCCCATCAAAAGCCAGAGCGACAGAGTCTCCATGTAGGTATAGTACCACTAGCAAGAAGCTTGATGCTTTTTTGTGCAGTGATGGGACTATCCAGAATGCTTTTCCAGGGAGGGAAATGAGCTCTGGTGAAGGACTATTGCTAATGACAGTATCACCCCCACGTGCTTCTGAAAGTGGCATAAACATGGTGAAAAGAATGCAGTGAGAGGTTGATTACACGTGAAATAATTCCTGTTTTTGTAGTAAACCCGGTTTGCTGAATTGCATATAAACATTTTAAAGCAGGTGAGCAGCTCTTTATCATGAGTGTGACACAGAACTCATGCAAGGAGAAGAAGTTTGTTCCAAAACAGAGAAGACTGAGGAGGACTATCTCACTGACACTTGCTGCCTCCTCTTCTCCCTGTCCCCCAGAAGTTTCCACACAACAACACAGCAGAAGATGGTGGAAATGTGGAAGGTGAATCTCTGACACCTGAGGGGCAGCATGCAGGCACACTGACACGGTGAGTAGCTGTGCCACAGGAAAAGTGGCAGGAGAAGTGGAAATATTTGGAGATGTAAGATGTCACAAGGAAACAAATCGGGATGTGGGACTCCAGTGACTGTTACCAGGGCAGGGATTGAGGGAAAATGCTGGCAGGACAACATCAGCAGGAAATACTGGGGTTGGGTCATAAAATGCTTGGGATTTGCTCGTTTTTGGAAAGCATTTTACTGAACTAGGCATCTGTGCTACCTGCCCTTGTATTGCTACACAACTCCCTAGACCTAAATTAAATCACTATGGCATTTCTGCCATGTTAAATGGTGCAAGCAGGTACTCTCAAGCCACATAAATTCAGCAAAGTAGTGGTTTGGGGGTCTCCGTACAGCTTTACTTGAGATTAAAGGGTATGTACTGTGGGGGAGAAATACCTCCAGACAGGCTTTTACTCCAAAAATTCGTTCAGGCCGAGGCATTGTAAGAAACGCCCAATGTATTGCCGTGGGGCAAGACTGCCTTGTCACTCTACAGCAACCCCTGTCTCCTCTATACGGAGCAGCAGTTTCAGTTCAAAGGGATCTAGGCCCATTCTCTTTCTCCATATACATGAAATGGGACCAGAGTGGAGCGTGGCAGCCTCTTAACAGTGCCCCACAGCACTGTGAGAGTTCAAACTAGAGAGTGAAGGACACCGTGTCCAATTGAAATTACAGAGGAATTCAGGGTAGGCAGAATGTAATTACACAATTGGAATTTAAACTGTGAAATTAAAAGGAAATATTCAAGGATGAAGGGGCAGAGAGAATCCCTAATCTCCAGCCAGGCTAGGCTGTGTGCCAGAAAAGTCCTTTCTGAAGAGGGAATAAGCAAAGCGCCTGTCCTGGAAGAAAGGGAGGTAGAGAATAAAGACAATGTTTTCAAAAGCACCCCAACTCCAGCTGTGAGTTTGTCTCGCGGGCTGTGTCTACTTGACAGAAAACCTTGTGGTTGCTAAAAGGTGTCAGATGCGTCCCTCTTGGCCCCCTCTTCACTGAGGTCAAAACCAATTTGGTTCCTCGTGTAAAAGCATCCCCAGAGCACTCCTGAGGTCTACAGCAGACAGTGCACTATGAGGCTGGCTGAAACAACGTGGCCCTCATTTTCTTACAGGTGCAAAACATGGTTTGTCCATCTGGATGGGGTCTGCCAGACTGCAGCCTCGCTCTCTCTAATATGTGAGCGCTTCCCCAGTGTTAGCTAACAATCCCCAAAATGCTAACAGTGCATATTTTCAGTGTTCCTTTGTAGTAAAAGGGGAAGTGAAACTCACCGTGGCAGTCTTGAACAGCTACTTGGATCAGGCAATGGCAAATCCCACTCTCAGGAGCTCTGAATCAAGCTTCAGGAGCCCATTGCGGTCCCTCTGCAGAAGGAGGGTCAGGCTGTGGATCTCTGCGAGCTTAGCATGGTCCTTGGCTCAGGGCATAGTTTGCCTGTTTTACCTACCTGCTGCATAAATAACTGAGGATGTATTACTGAGTTTCTCTGCCTTGATTTGCCATTGCTAAGAAGGCATGGCAATAACTTCCTGAACCACCTAAGTGGTCATTGGTTAGATGTAACTTATTAAAATTGGAAGGCGCTTAAAGGCTGAATTGATGAAAACCATTGAAATGTATATAAAAGATTAATCTAGAGAAACGAAGTGTAGCCGAAGTGGCAGAGGGTGCTAAACAGACTGAAAAACCCACCTGAAAAGATAAGTGTTCTCCTAGTGATCACCTCTCCCTTTCCTGAGGATATGTGAAGGTTCTGAATTACCGTTTTTTTACAAATATGAAAATGAAAATCATGTTTCAATTGTGCTCCATGTCCAAAAAAGCAGTTAGCGAGCAGCTGGGAGGAGCAGAGCCTTGTAAGATGGCACAACTTCCCTCTCATTAGCTGGGAGATCCACAAGGCCAGCCACGACACTCAGAAATAAGAGGTTTGGGGTCATCCTTTCCCCAGTCCAAAGGCAACAAGAAAGGGACAGAACCAGAGCCGGAAAGCAGCTTGCTTGAAGGAAGCCAGAGGAGTGTGTAGTGGAAAACAGGAGCCTGTATGTGCAATGGGCAATCTGCTCTCCTTCTGCTCTTGGTGCTCACCACTTACAAGGTGTGTGGGAAGGAGTGGGCAGAGCACTGGAAGGAGCACCAGTGTGCGAGTGTGGGCTGTCCCCTTCATGCCGAGGATCAGGATGGGGAGCAACATCAGGGAGAAAGGTGAAACAGCAGTGTGTTGAAAGGAGTGGACTGCACAGCCCCAGTATACCCCCACACTAGCTGAGGTCCTAGCATCTCCATTGTGACACTGTAGGAACTGTGCATGACCCTTGCATTCTCCCCGATCAAGGAACTGCTAATCCTATTTTCCCTCATTCTTTGCCTGCCATCTCTCCAAATTGCGAGCTTTTTGAGACATGGGCTGTCTTTTGATGTTCATCTCTGCATCGAGTTAAAAATGAGACTGTAACCTCTATAACGGAGACTGCAGCAGAGAGGCTGTTGGTCTCTTTGTACAAAAGTGTATTACATAAGAAAAGCAGTAAGCAGAGCCATACAGACAAGTTGGACTAAAGGTGACACAATCTGAGCAGTCTGAAAGCGAAAGGAATGGAGAGGTTCTGGGGAGTTATGCTTGAAAACCTATGGGGCAAAACAGGCTGTTCTGAGGAAGAAGTCTCTGATGCAGTATAAAGGAGGAATATGGAAACAGAAAGGAAAGGTGAAGCAAACATCAGTCCAGAAACAGGACCTCCCTGGAAAGGAGAGAAATCTGATGTGAAGAAAAAATGATGGAGAGAAGAGACATTGTGTGAGAAATGCAGCGTCAGGGATTCGGATCTGAGTGGTGCAGTGGAGCTGGAGCTGGAGAGGAGCAGATAAGTTTGTTCTTAATTTCTCTATGCACTGCAGTTGTGCGGTGAAAAGGCTCCTTCCTTCCCAGTCTGCTTGCTGCTTAAATACTGGGATTCTTTTGTCCCTGCCTCCCCACCTTAAACTGTCACTCTTTTGTGCCCTGCCTCCAGACCTGATTTTTTTAATATATATATATACATTTGTCTCTGCAACAGCACTGAATTAATTCTGGCACAACATCTGAAATTGAGGAGGCAATATGGCCTAGTGGGGCTGTGAATTAGGAGATATCTGAATCAAAATCGGAATGACAGAGATTTATTGCAGAGCTTTAAAAGATCCTGAAATACTATTTCTTTCCTTTGCAGGTGTGTTAATTTTGAATGTGGTATTGTTTTTCACTGCGAGAAAGCATTTCTAAAGCAAAATCCCTGAAGGAAACAATTTTATGAAACAGACGAGCGCGGTCAGACAACAGAAACAGGGTGTCCCACAAGATGCTCAATGCTTTGAGCCCCGCCTCAGCAAAGCATGTAAGCACACTTGTAACTGCAGCCTTGCTGGCTGCAGCCAAACAACTGCAAGCATTGCACCTCAGTCTTTTTGTGAAATGAATCTGGAGAGCTCAGCTGCTTGTAGGACTAAGCTTCATATCATCCCGGTGTCCAATTATCTCAAATTTCAAATATTTCCAGCAAGTTGCTCATGAATACGGAGCTGGCTGGGCATTATGTGGCAAATAACATCAAATAAGTTTGCAGAAATCACAGTCTGTTTGCAGACAACTCACAACTGAAATAGAGGCAAAATTTACCCGATCAATTATTCATCAGAAGTGATTTGGCCAGCTTTCCTGGGTACATAGCCACAGGGATGTACGACACCTTGGGGAAGGCAAGAGATTGAGATGCATTCAAACCAAACTGGGGAAGAGGATGTGGAGACCCAGAGCAATCTTTAAAGAGAGAGGGAGAGCAGATATGTGGCCAAATGAAGTTTTCCTTACAGCCAGTCGATCAGAAAACACAGAGCAGGTCAGCAGCAAGCAGACAAAACAGTAACTATTTATTTTCAGACAGCATTTCTTCTGCGGCTGTGGGTGAAGCATGCAGAGGCTGCGTGAGAGCAAGGACTAAGCCAGGTGTGGAAATGGAGCATATGCTCCCTGAAGAGAAGCAGCTTCTGCAGGTGACTGGGAAGCAGTGTGTGGGACTGAGTAGAGTCTGCGGGTAAGATGAGAAGATACGGAAGAGAATATTCAGCGTAGGCAGGATTAGAGCTGTGCAGAGCCTTAATCTAGCCCCGGCCTTTTCTCTGTATCTTTATCTGTCACGGTGCAGCCACTGTGTGCTGCAGTGCTGGTATAACCTGGCCATAAAACTGGATTAACTGGCCCACGAGGCTCATGGCTGAGTGGGAGAGGAGCCACAACAATATGCCTTTGTTTACATTTTCACTCCTGTGTGTTAAGTGTAGATCTTCTGAGAGACAAAGTGCTTAATTACTGGTACCAAATGTTGTTAATGAACGTGCAAGGGCAGAATTACAGCATTGAGGGAAGTGTTTTGCTGTTTCACAGTACAGTCCATTTCAACTCCTGCTTTCAGCAACATCTGAGAGGTTCTGCTATGATAGGAAAAAATGAATCAAACAAATCCAAAGAAAACATCGCCAGACAAATTTATTTTTAAATAAAAATGCCAAGATTACCTTACTGATTGAGCCCTTGCAGAGAAACCCCGCTGCCTCTTTCTGACAGCCTGTCCTTTCTGGCTCTTCCCTACCAGTGAAAAAACCTAGCGACTGTCTCTGATACAATTCATAATTCCACCAGCAACAGCCTGCAAGGATGGATTCTCACCAGTCTTTTTTATTCCACGAGGTTTTGAGCCCCAGAAGAAAATTCAGCTTGGACTCTGACCCATCGAAGTTAATGACCCTTGGAAAACGTTAAGGGCAAGTCCTTAACAAACACCATAGCACCTTCTGTTTCCTCTTTTTATGAGCGCATGCTGCAAAGCTTGGCAGTATCATCTATTTATGCAGCAGTAAGGTGAAGAATATTAGCAAATGCTATCTTTGCTCTGCCGAATTTGTGAAGGAGGCAAAGTTCAGTCACTCAGCCCACTTATCGCTTGTATAGTGATTTGGAAGTTCTGAATTTATGGGTTTCTGATCTGTGGGTTTCTCTAGGCTCACGTTATGTACTCTAAGCCTTAAATGAGGGGGCCACGAGGCCCGACTTCCTTCTCCCTTCAGTTGGGTGGCAGTTGATGCAGAAGACGGATTTGTGACAGACACCTCACGAGCACTGCGGTACCCAGGGTGTGCGACAAGGGGAACTGTGTCCTAAGAACTGCTCTTTTCTGAAGGAGGAACAGACCTCCTCTGCACAAAGCGGCCTGATCTGTTATTTCCTTTTCTTTGTATTCGATTCCTTTTTATTCATAGGGGATTAATATTGCCCTGAGCTCGGGCAGCACCTGTCTCCCAAGCATCCTTCACGATGGGCGTTTTCACACGGCCGCTCAGCACACACACAGCTCTTCCCTCCACAGAACCTCTCAGCCCGGCGCCGTTCGCCTCCGCCACGACTGACCGTTACCGCCACTCCCTCACGGCACAGCACGGCTAACCGTCACCTGGGCATCCCGCTCCCCACCCTACAGCCATTTACACCCTCCCCCCACCCGCCTCACTGCGCAAGCGCCCCCCTCTCCCAGCACAACGGACCGGAGAGCGCCTAGATGTGCGCGCGTGTGTGAGGCGGGGGGGCAACTGAAACGCCAACGCCCGTCCGCGCGCACGTTAACGAGGCCTCGGCCAGAGGTGAAGAGATCGCAGCCCCGCGCCTGCGCGCCGCGGCCCGCGGTGCTGTGTGTGGGGGGCGCGCGTGCGAGGCGGCGCCCCCCGCGCCTGCGCGACGGCGCCGATGGGAAGGCGGGGGGGGGGGGGAGCGCGAGCGCGGCGCGAGGCCCGCGCAGGCGCAGAGCGAGGCCGCGGCGCCGTTCGTTGGCGGCTGCGCGGTGGGGACGCGGGGGGGGGGAGGGGTCGCGCGGCGGGGGGAGGGGCGGGAGGGGGGGCCGGGAGCGGGGGAGGGTTTATCGGGCGGCCGATTTTGGTTAAAATATTCAAAATGGCGGACGGAGGAGCAGCGAGTCAAGATGAGAGTTCGGCGGCGGCGGTGGCGGCAGCGGCAGGTAATCATTACTGCATTTTACATATTCATATTCATACTCGCACACGCGGCCCCCCCGCCGCCCGCCCGCCCCGCTTAGCATAATTTATTAGTACTCAGGATTATTATAATTAACGGCGCAGGAGGGAGCGGGGGGGGGAAGCAGGCAGGCAGCCTCCCCGTGCGGGGACACACATACACGCGCGCTCCCTCCCTCACCCGCCCGCCCGCTTCTTCGCGCGGGGCCGCACTCGCGGCCGCCCGCAGCCGGGGCAGCGCCGGGGGGCGGCGGGGTCCGGGGGGGGGGTGAGAAGAGCCGGGAGAGGGGGGGCTCTGCGTGTTGGCGGCCGGGGGGGCTGCGGGGCCGGGGGGAGGTAGCGGGGCGGGGGGGGGGAGCCGGGGAGAGAGCCGCTCCGTGGGGCCGGCGGTGGGAGAAGGGCTGGCGTTCTGCTGCCCACCCTCCCCCCCCCCTCCCCACGGCTCCCAGCCGGGGTTATTTCCCCCAGAGCCCGCGGGCACGGGGTGGATGGGTGCGGATGGCCTCCGGGAGGGAGGGGGAAGAGGAGGGAGGGCGGGAGCGCGGCGTGGCTTTATCTATAAAGCCCCCCCCCTCCGTTCCCGCGAGGTGTGGGGGTCAGCGCTCTTCTGGGCTGGGGGGTGCGCGGAGTTTCCCCTTCTTCCCCCTCCGCCTTTGCCCCCCCCACCCCCCCGCCCCCAGCAGGGCAGCCCCCCGGGTACGGCCCCGCCGCCCCTTCACCTGGCCCCGTGCGGGGGGCTCAGCGCGGTGCCGGCAGCGCGGGGTGCGGGCCCGGCTCCCGCTCCCCCTCCTCTCCCTTCTCCCTCTCATTTGAATAATGTCTAATTCGGGGAGGTTTATATTATTGAAATGGCCGCCCGGCTTTCCCCGCCTCTCATGTTTAGTAATTCAGACCTTTAATAACAGCCACTCAGAGCCCAACGCCGTGTTTATATTTTACATTCGCCCCATGTGCTTTTGTGGTTCAATGTGATTCTTCTTTCTCGCTCTCTCTCGCTTTTTTTAAAATTTCTTGGCAACCCACAGGGCCCCGAGATCAAACCCAGGCGGTGTGAGGAGAGGAGGGGGAGCTGGGCCCTGGCTGCTCTGGCAGCGCCTAGGCCTCACTCTGCTGCTTGATTTATTTACTAATAACCAAAATGACCCCCTCCCCCCTTATCCCCCCCCCAACCTCCACTCCACCCCTGCCAGCAAAAACAAAACCCTCCTGGGGCCTGAGCAGCATCAGATCTGCTCGTAGATTCTCAAACACTCATGTCTTTTAAATAAGGAGCTTATTTTTAATTTATAGCAACTCAGGACTGTAAAGCTGTGCCTTTCATATTTGCTTTGCAGAGGCTTGGGCATTTTTGGTCCCTTTGTCCTTGCTTCTTTTCCTTAAAGGAGAGTTGCTCCTAATTTACGTTTCCTGGCACTGGGAGAGCTGCTGAAGGCACACTCAAAATCCAAACAGCTCTCCTCCTCCCTCTGAACACAAACAGTATTGAATACATTGAGGATAATCTTATTCGCTTTCTTTTTGCTTGGTGTGGATGCAGTTTAGCGGTGCTGTGTGTCAGATGCTTTTGTCGTTGCTTGTATCTGACTATTCTGGTTGGCTGTGGGTTTTTTCTTTTCCCATTTAGATTTGGCTTTCAAGAAAAAAAGATGCCACTAGGCAGCGCAGGGCCTAGGAAGGAAGATAAGTTTGCAGCGATTGTGGCGTAAGACCACCGAGTGGAAATTGAAATTAATCCTCTTAAATTGTCTGCAGTAATTCGGCGTTAAACCAGATATGAGGCTACTTAGAAAGAAAACAAATGGACTGCTTTATTAGAAAGAGGCGGCAACTTTAAAAAAAAAATTCATGTATGCAGGCACGGGTCTTGATAAAGCTGTCCAGGTTTTCATTAGTGACCATTGTTTTCAGCCCGTGGAGAAAAGGACCTAGCAGCAGGGCTCTTCCCAGTAACTGCACCCATTAGCATGTAAACATCTCTGAAACGCTGTGAGAAGAGAGTTCCTATGCAAGTGCGGTCAGTCTGTTTTGCAGTTGGCTTCTAAATTTAATTTCTCTCCAAATACTACGCTGAAGCTAATGAAAAGCGTTTGGGTTTACAAAAATAACGGCTTGGGTTATTTATCCTTTTTGCTTCACCCTTGGTGAAGACAGGCCTTGAATACTAGAGGGAAAAAAAAAAGAATCAGTGGAAGCGGTAATGAGACTGTTGAGGTGACTGACTGTTTCACAGCCCAACAGCACCGGGGCTGGCTGGACAAAAAGCCGTAATATGATTTCATGCCTTAAATAGCATATGTTTTTGCACTCGCTTCGCGAGATGTGGTCAAGCCGATGATGTCATTGGCCAGAGGACAAGGTGCAGTTAATTTGATTTATTGACCTGGGGTGAGGTGTAGCACTGAAACCTTCTCATAGGGAAACCATTTATCTGAGGACAATTTCCTTTATAGCAGCAATTTAACCACTGCTGAGACTGTAGATATTTTATCCGGGATGATAAAAATGTACATTGCGTCTTGCAAACAAAATTTCTTTGTCCCTGACGTTTTAGTAATTTTTATAGAACGGAACACTGGACAGTGGCCTTGTGCAGCCTTATGGCTGCACTGGGGTTTGTGGCTCTGTATTCAGTTATTTACATGACAAAGTAGAAATGCATTTCTCTCAAACATATCGTGAGTCCGTGTTGCAGCTCAAAATTGTACTGGAATATCCAGTTTGATGCAGATAGAAATGTCTTTGGCAATGAAGCCTGCGGCAGTGTGTGAGCGGGAAGTCTCCTTTCTGAAACCCTGGCCTCGTCTTTGCTTTTTGGAAGGTGCTAGGACTAATGCTGGGCTATTATTTCTCAGTCCTGAGCAAGGACTTCTGTACTTTACTACCGATGGGTGTCAGATTCTGTCTCCAGTGGTGAGAGAATAAAAGAAATGATTTTTTTTTTCCTTCCTCATGGACTGCCTGGCTGCAGTGAGGGTGAGTGGTTGCACTGCTGTTCTGGTGCTTCCGAACTATTGCAAGAGGGTTATGTTCTGGTATTTTGCTGTCTTCTGAACAGCTGTTCTCAGGGACAGAATCAAGAAGGCTTATCCTCCCTGTTGTACAGTCTGGTTGCCTTTGCTCAGTTATCAAGATGGCACTGCCTTGCTCCCCCCTCTCCCCCCCCCCCGAACCCCTTCCCACCCATAACCCCTCTCAAATTGACCAAAACTTTCAGTCCAGCATCTGGTTGGATGAAAGATTTGCCTGTGTTATTACCCGTGAAGACCAGAATTGGGAAGATGTATGTCAGTATGGTAACACTATCAACTATAGGAGCTGGGGGTTATTCCTCCCTTCCTCAAAGGAAACGGAGAGAACCTGAGCTTCCCACCCTGTCATCTTAAGAGGAAAAAATCTCAGATTTGCTGTCACTAACAATTTCTCAAAGATTAGCCCACAGTAATAATTCAAGCAAGTAAGTGTTACACTGACTTCCTGATGCTGAATGTGAATAGCTTCTGGATGCAGTGATGATGAGATGTGGAGCTGCCTCAGTTGACGGAATCAGTGAGGTAACCTTCAGCTCCATCTGTCTTTTAAATCTGTGAAGCACCGACAGATTCTCTGTTAGAAGTCTCTTAGGCTGTGTTGTTCCTACTTCTGGTCAATCCTAATAATACCCTGAAAAATGAGATCTTGACTGTCATTGTCACCTAAATAATCGTTGTCAAAGTTCAAGTGGTAAATCCGTATTCAATGCGGCACCTTTTGGCTGTTTTCATTATGTTCAAATATGCAAAGATGCAAAGAATTTTGAGGTATATGTTTTGTCCCTCCTGTCAAGAATGCTTTTGTTTGATTGATCTGCCATCCTGCTTTTTTTTTTTCTATTAAATAAATAGCATTTGTCTCTTCCAGAGACACATTTGTTTTCTCTCTTGATTCTCTGGATAAAATTGCAGTAGTTGTTTGTGCTATGCCATAATTTATTCATTTGCTTTCATCAAATTTTGGCTCTCTTGGAGTCCAGGACTTCAGTCTGATTGCAACATGTTTAACGTGCATATCTCGCCAGTTATTTTTTCCCAGCAATGCTTTCCATTCCCGTCAAACTGTTGTTGCTCATAAAACAGCAATCTTGATATTGATAATTTATACAGTTGACAATTAGGTAGCTGCTTACACTTACGCTTTTATTATATTTATCTTGAGAGATTCAGTGACGGTCCTGGCAAATGCCTGTGTTTCATGACCCATCTTCAATCTCCATGACAAAGTTATTTTTAAAAGGGTTGAACAAAATTAAGTATGACTGGAGCGTCCCAAATGCGGCGTGCTTGGTTTGGGTGCTTGTGCTGGGATGTGAATGAGAGACCATGTCATGTTGCTGGGTAGGCTTACAGTGCTGCTTGCTGCTGCAGAGATTTGCTTCTCTGTTGACAAATTTTCCCACCCCTTTCCCTTTTGTGCTGCGCTGCAATACAAAGCAAGTTAAAATGTGGGTTTTGCTGGAGCGAGTGTGGGAGAACTGATACATTTAAGGAAAGATGCTAGTTCTTGGCTAGCATATATTGAGTAATTGCTCATGTTTTACTTGAAACTATTTACTTGAAACTATTGCAAACACGCACATTTTCCTTTCTATTGTTCTTTGGGTTAAATTTCTTGTATGAGTTGACCCTCATGCTGCTTCATGCACACTTATTCTTCTCCCTGGAAGAAATAATTACTTAAAATGTCAGTGTTATTCCTTTCCCTAGCTTCTTATTTCACAACCAGATAGCAAATATCTGTTTTTGTTAGCATAACTGTATTAGAAATTATGACCTCTTTAATGCATTACAAGGTGTTTGCAAAGGTTTTGTTTTTAATGGACTACTACTGGCTAATTGGACTAGTTTAGGGTTAATAAGCAGCACACTTGAGTGATGAAGTGGTGGTTTGGAGTAGAGGATTTACTGGGTTCCAATCTTGACTTTGTCACCAGTTTTGCTTGCTTTGCAGTTTTGGCTAAATCCGTATAATGGGAATGATAGAGAATGTTTTCACTGAAGTGTTGCTGGGGGAATAATTAGCTAATGTTTCATAGCATTTCTGAGAATAATACTGCACCTCTTCTGCTTCTGCATGTAATTGTACAAGCTTGTGTCCAGGTTATGCTTTGCTTAGGATGTTTCGGTGCTGACATGTTCGTGTACTCTCATCAGTGTTGGAGGCCTCCTGTTGTAAAGGCACAGATTACTGTCAGTTCTAACTACGGCGTGATGTGAATCTGCTGTAGGGTATGCACTTCAGTGGCAATTTAAATCAGTCTGAGTCTGGCCTCCTCCCCCTGTGTGTTCCTGTCCCCTTCCCCACACTTGTGCAGATGCTCGCCTGATTCCTTTGCTGAGCTTGTCTGGGGAATTAAGTTGGCAGAAAACACGCCTTGCTAAAAATAAGTTTTTTGTTGGTTTAGCTCTCTGAACTGGCTTGCGATGTGGTTAGACAAATAGCAGCACCAATGGAGGAAGGGGACAAGAAGCGCATATGTTGGTTGACTCAAGTCTTCTCCTAGTTCCATTCTATCTGATGGCATTCCTGTTGGTGGAAATCATAGACTGGTTTGGGTTTGAAGGGACCTTTATGACCACATAGTTCCAAGCCCCTGCTATAGGCAGTGACACCTCCCACTAGACCAGGTTGCTCAAATCCACATCCTGCGTGGCCTTGAACACCTCCAGGGAGGGGGCATCCACAGCCTCGCTGGCCAACCTGTTCCAGTGTCTCACAACTCTCACAGTAAAGAACTTCTTGCTAATACGCAGTCTCAATCTACCCTCTTCCTGTTTGAAACCATTTCCACTTGTCCTGTTGCTGTGTGCCTTTATAAAATGGGGTGTCATGCTCTTGTCTGTGTGATCATACCACTTGCTTGGCACCAGTTCTACCACCTACTGATTTCTGGGATGCTGTAGATTAGCTTGCTAACCAGGTGGATTAACTAGCCTGACTTGCAATTTTAGATTGCAAGTTTGTGAATTGAAGTTGGCTCAACAAAAGCCTTCAGTTCCATTAAGGACAGCATGAGAGAGAGGATAAAACTGAGTAGGGGGAAGAAGGAAGAAGAGTCAAGTTTCCTCTTCTTGGGAGCAGCAAGTATTTTAGTTTGCTTAGTTGCATTGTATAGCTTCACCTTTGAGTGTTGTGAAGCACTGCGCAACCACAGTTGGTGGGCTCAACTTGGTCTCAGATGGTGGTAGCTCAAGGGAAGTGATGGGAATGTGTGGCCATGGGCACGGTGCTGGGCCTCCTATGCTAGCAACAGGCTGGTACAGAGGTTATTGGTGATGAAACTGCACTTCAGCAAATGAGTAGCTTAGGAACCAGCAGATGCTGACAATTGGCCTTGGTATATGTTGTCACAGGTATGACTGCATTAATGGCTGCTGTGATAGAGACTCTTAAATAAAAAATTGAATAAGGCCTGTAGGTGGTTCCCATTGTTTCAGAGTTGCCTACAATGAGAGAGACTGTGGCTCCAAAGGGCGTAGTGTCAAAACTAGGAGGTTACAAACACTGTTCCTTTTGCTAAATTTGTCTGATATCCATCCCTGTATCAGCCTTTTAACATGATAGGTTTGAAAAAAATGCATCTTCTATAAACTGTGTCATTGTGACAACTAAACCTTTTTTTTTTTCAGCATTCCTCTTTTTCTTTCCCTCTTCCCAGAGATCAGCTTTGGCTGTACAAAAATGAAGTAGCATATTAGCAGTCTTTATAAAAACGGCTCTGTATGACATAGCGTGAAATTTTAGAAAAGAAAGCTACAAACAGCTGAATTACTTAAACTGCAAATACTACAGAACACTTAAAATATATGCACAAAAACCTGTTGCATGGGGATGGAGATGTAGCTTGTTACTCTTTTCCTCTTCTTTAGAGCTTAAGGGCTGTTAGAAAGCTGCCATCCTTTTTGCAGTGAGCTCCTTTGCTGTTTGTTCTCTTTGTCCTTCTGATGATTCAGTTTTATTTGAAAAATGCCATGTGACTTAGTAATTTGTGCCTGACCATACCAGTGTGGGGTTGTAGCTTTATACTGCTTGGATATAGCCCAGGGGGAGGAGTATACAGTGAATAAAGGTAAAAATGAATCAGACATCTGATGAATCACTCATTTATGTATTAGTTAATATGATCTACTGAATGAAAAATGTGCTTTAAGTTTCTTTCAGGAATTCTGCTGCAAAGATGCCTTTCTGTTTTTCCATAATTCTGCTTCTTACCTGCTGATCTTTAGTACAGAAGGTTATCGCTCCTGTTTGAGTTTTCTGCTGAAGGTTTAAATTGGTATTGGAACTTGATTATTTCGAAGACTGCAGAGAGATGGAAATGCCAGAAAATGCTGTCTAACTCCCTGCCAGCCTCTACCAGTGTTTCCCACTCTGTCCTACAGTGCATGTGTGCACACCCTTTGGGAAATGTTGGAAAGCTTGGGCTGTGAATGGATTCTTCTGGCTCTAATTGTAGCAGTAGAGACATCATTGCTTCTGACTGTTGAAGTTTGCTGTTCCCTTGCATCTGTTAGGTCTGCCCACATGAGTGTTGTCTAATCCATTCGGGTTAAAATTAGCAGGGTTAGTGAAGACTGTAGTCTTAGCTGCCTGGAGTAGCCCAGATAATTCTGATTGAAATCTATGAGTGAGGGATCGTCTGAGTTGCTTTGTCATCGTACCTGAGGGTACAGTTCATGTTACACTTAATCCAATTTAAGAGTGGGTTGCTGCCAAAAAGAAGTGGGAACATAAGCAGGGAGAGTATTGGGCTGTCACTTTCTGGATTATTGTCTGTTCTGATAAAGGCTATGTAAAACTGCCCTAGCTTCTGGCAGAAATTGGGTAGCATTGCATGGAGAAACTGGAGGTGGGGAGAGCAAAGGGAGGAGTAACCTGCTGGCAGCTTTGAGTCTGAATGAGGATGTCTCTTATCAGTGTTAGAAATATGTGGCTGTCCAGTCATTCTTTTTTATTAAATGTGTTGATCTGAACTTACAGTGTAAATTGTGAGTTTGTCCAGTACTAGTCAGTTCCCTTAAAAAAAAAAAAAAATGTTGTAAAGTTGTCTTTACTTGCTGTTCAATTTCAGTTAGAGTATCGTTAGCTTTAGAGATCTTACGACAACAAAACTGATTAAGCTTGGGAACTTGGAAATACTTTTCAGAACAGTTGAGGATTTCTTCTGTGTATGTTCTTAGTCTATAGTCGAGCAGGTCCTTACTTCAAATGAGTGGCTGTGTCTTAACGTGGCAAGTTGCTTGACTCTCACAGCATCACTAACCTTTATCCAGCTTCTCCTGCAGGCATAGATGCTCTTTGCTTAGGCTGGATGAGCCAAATTAAGGAAGAAGCCTGGCTGCACCACTTTCTATCAAACTTAGCCAAGCATTGTGCTAGAAAACAATACAGAAGTAGCAGCAGTTGTAGAGATTTTTATGCAAATTGTCAGAAGAGGAGATGTCAGATGGAAGCGTAAACTAGAAAACAGATATCTGAGCCTCTGCCGCTTACATATTAGTTTGCCTGTGCAAGGTAGCACAAGGAGGGTCTAAACACTCTGCACGTTGTTCTTCACATCCAGCTCAGGCGAGCACAGAGAAGAACATCCTTATATTTTTGGGAACATAACCAAAGGCACTGTCCCTGTGTTTACCCTGGTTTTACATCAGGAGTCTGCTGTTGGAGGAGGGTCAGGTGTATCTTGCGTGTGAGCCAGTATGGTGATTTTTGATCTTTTCCTTCTTTCAAACAATAAGAGAATAGACTTCCCACTTATCTCTCAGTTCATTTTAGGTTTCATAGGTGGTTCTTTTCCTACCCTGAACTGCTCATCAGCACCGTAAGAGTTCTGGAAAGATGATGTTCTCTGCATGCCCTGAACATATACAGCTCTGTAGAGCAATCTGGGTGTTGCTCTTATGTCTTTCCTACTGTTTGCTTGTATGGAAACTGGAGAATTGGAGGCTCCTTTTGCTGTCTTACCTTGTGAAGATAAAGGGAAGATGGGAGGGGTTCATGTTTTAAAATTTCAGCCTCTGTTACTGCAGAGAACAGCATACAAAGAATCCACTGCTGAGTAGATTCTCAACTTTGTGAGGGTCTGGAGTGTCTTCCAGAAGTATCCTACAGACACAGACTGCAGAAATCTGCATAAGTCTGAAATTTCTTTACTGGGAGGCTGCTGTGCTTTTCTCATTGCAGCAGGAAGCAGTGGCGTTGTAAAGAATAATCTCCCTTCAGAGTTCCAAGAGGTAAAATCGCTTTTTATCATGATACATTTTAATTTGTTTGGTAACCTAGTTTCATCACATTGCACCTTATATGGTTCCCTTCTGTGGCAGTGCAGGGATGTGTTCAAAACATGCTGGGGACTGACTAAAACCCAGTGTCATAAAACTTCCTGAGAATGTGACTGAACCATGCTTGTGTTGGAAAAAGTACTTCGTTAATATCATTCTCGACATAGTTAAAATTGAAAATGGATCCAGGAAGGTCTTGCAACACATTTTTAATAGTGTCTCTAGCAAACTAGCTATTTTTAAGCTAACGGCTACATTTAAAGGATATAGCATTGAATTTAAGTACTTTTTAACTTCAGCTTTCTGTGATTTTTGGGTAATGAACTCTTCAGCAGTAGGAAGGATTTGCTATGTGGTAGTTTGAATAAAGACAGAGTTTCTCACCTTGGTTTGTGGGGGGATAGGAGGAACAGGCAGTGTTTCTGCACTGTGTGGTCTATAAGTCAGGTTTGCAAGTGTTTTGGGCATCTCTAAAGATCTTAGGAAAAAAAAATTCAATTGTTGCTCCTTTAATAGTATTGATTAATAATATGAATTAAAAATACTGCATACAAAGGTGTGCCAGCAGTTCTGTCCTCTCATTCTCCATGTGTAGTATTAACATACGAGGTTAGGATTAACAGAAGGACTGTTGTTGGGATAAGCCTCATTCAGCAAGATCACTTCAAAGTTGCCTGAAAAACTCTTTCCAAAGTCTTGAGACAATCTGTCATTTTCTGTGTGCTCTCAGAGAAGAAGCATTAGTTTTTAGTTGCTTAAGGGATCGGTTAATCTGTCAGTCTCTCTAAATGCAAAATTAACTGCAGGCAGAGCAGTATCTCCATTATTTATTGAAGTCCTGATTTCACGTGGTGTGGGTCTGAGCTAGAAATGCTCTATTTACGAATGAGGGAGGAAGTGTCATTTGTCATATATTCTCATCACAGATGCATCTGTGGAGCGTATAATACAGACACTTAAAGAAGCTTGGAATTGTTATAGAGAAGTTGAGAAATCTGACTGCATTTCTGGCATGACTTGCTTGAGGTTTTATCAGCTTGCTGCTTTCAGTTTTCTGAGTTGTATTGACTGTGTTTTGTGTATTAGGCTATATGCCTGTATACACAAGTAATAATCACCAAAGGCAGCATCTGTCCCTAAGGCTTTAGAAAAACAAACACTTGGAAGGTAGAGAAATGAACATGCCTTTCATTAGCAGGGAATAGCTTGGTATGCTTAACAGTTTTCTTGTAATATGTAGGCTGCTGTGGGCAGTTGTTTCTTGAACAGGCTTAATTCTGTGACAGGTTGGTTAGGGATTTTTGTGACTCTGTCATTCATGGTTATGTGTATTAATATTAGGAGAACATGGGAGACAAATGTTGTGGATGCAGCTGTCTACTAATTACCTGTATCTAAACTCCTCACCTCGTTGGCAGTGTCAGCTTTGTGTGTAGTTGTTTGTTGTGACTAGCTTTATAAAATGTGGGTGCTGGACAGGCAGACTGCTTCAGTACTTGTGTCCTTTGCCTTTGCTGTAATCAGTGCTGTGGATAGCAATAAAGTGTCTGACCGTGGTATGAAACCAGGATAGAAATGAGGTTTAATTGATAACAAGGATGTTTTCTTAAAAGCTCATGACCAGTGCATACTGGAACTCTGTAGACAGATTGACTCAGAGCATATGGTTGTGTGGAAGTGTTCTTCGTTCTGGTCTTTAGAGATTGTTTTTAAGAACCCCTGGGGTAGCAAATAGATCACACCACATAGTGAAATGTATTTACTTGTTAAAATTTGTTTGGAAATGATTGCTTTGGTGCTCATCAACTCTTCAAGGTTGAACTGTGCAACATTTGACGTGGGATTACTATGTGATATGAAAACTCTGGGGAGCACCCTCGAGAAAGGCCAGCTTAGAGGAAAAGGATGATGTTTGATTTCCGAGCAGACTGCTTGGTGGCTGCTCTCAGAGCCCTGCAGGTCCCTGCACTGCATTTAGTGAGCACTGGAAACAAGCACCCGTGCTGGAAGGCCCTGCTGGGGCGGCCCTTAAACAAAAGGAGGGCTGGGCTCTCAGCATGCTGGCTGTGTTCTGCTGTGTGACAGTCCCACATGCACTGGCTGCCCGGCTTAGAAAATGAATGTTTGTTTGTTGTCCTGGGAGTTCTTGCCCCGTGTTTCCTATTGGAGCGTAGGTTTGTTGTATATGGCTGCAGATGTATGCACAGAGAGTGGAAAGTACAAATAGAAAAATTACTCTGTACTGAAAAAATTAGCATTTCTGTGGAAGAAAAACATCACTTTTTCAATTAGGCCCTTTTCATCACATGTATACTTCACCAGGCCTCTTTCTGTGTGCCTGAGCGTTTAAACAAGTCGCAAACCAGATGGACAAAACGAGGCATTGAAAGGCAATTTGCTTCCCGTAATATCTTATTTCCCGTGCTGCTGAATAGGTGTGTGTGGATAGGGAGGTTTCTTTTGTGGCGGCACAGGTGCGCCTTGGCTCTGCGGCAGAGGCAGGGCCGGTGCTTGAGACGAGCCAGTTGCCATGGAAACAATTATGATGTCACGAATTCAGGGCAGTGACTTCACTGCAGTCTACTCTATTCTCAGCTTTCCTCAGCACTGGCGCGGTGATAAGCATCTCTGTGTGATCCTGGGGCTTATTTATTCAGTAACAGCAACTAATGTGTTCCAGATCTCTCAAATTAAACCTAATGGCTGCTTACTATCAATTCACCCCCCAAACCTGGGATATTACTAAAGGTCTTTATCTTGACCTTTTTAGCTGTGTTAGCCCCAAAAGCATTCTGATGCGTTGTGAATGGAGAGGAAAATGCTTTTGTAGCTAGCTGAGAGAAATGCTTGTACTTCTAAAACTGAAAATGGGAGCGTAGTAGTGATCTGTTACGTCTTCTCCCAGAAGAATTTGTTCAATTCTGGCTTGCCTTTCTTTGTCCTATTCTTTCCTGAAGCAGGCGAAATGTTTTCCTGCTCTCATTTAAGGGTCTGTTGACCTGCAGGTTGTACCAGGAAACTTCCTGCCCATCAGCCTTTGGAAATGGTCAGCTGTTTCTGCTCCTTGAGCACTTCCATTTGTCGCTGGGTTGTGCACCTCCATTTCATTTCACAGGTAGCAGTGCTGGCTGCGTTCAGTGCGGCGTCCTCTGCTGCATTCTGATAGTCGAAGAGAAGTATTTAGCATTTTTCCCATGTTTGTGAAGTGATAGGATTTCCAAATTTAGCCTCCAATAAAATGTGATTAAAAACATCGAGCTTAACTGAGGTGCTTTTAGTTTGTTGGCACAACCAAGTGTATGTTTAATGCTGGCTTAATGGCTTAACTCGGAGGTTG
The DNA here is from genome assembly GCF_987193195.1 of Phasianus colchicus. Lineage (NCBI taxonomy): Eukaryota > Metazoa > Chordata > Aves > Galliformes > Phasianidae > Phasianus > Phasianus colchicus. The sequence continues at coordinate 93,829,492 of NC_143436.1, read as the reverse complement.
CCTCAGACTTCTGGGCCGTCAGACTTCTTATGTTATCACTAAGTAGCACAAAGTATGTTTAAGTGGCATGCCAGTATTTTTTTTAGCACCTTGCATCAGCAAGAGAAAGGTTGTTCACCTTTTGCTTCGGTTCAACAAAGGTGGTTTCTTTTAGGAAAGGTACTTGTAGGACCGAAGTTTGTTGTTGTTAGAAAGGCTTTCAGCACACCTACAGAAAGAGAAAACGTAGCATGTGTGGATTTCTTCTTGTGGCTTAGTACTGCGGTTATCATTTGCATTAAATTGTATTGAGCATCCATCCATTTATCGGAGGTTAGAATTAAATGACCTCTTCACATTTTTCTTCCTCTGAAGAAAGATGGAGACTTGAAATCATCCACCAGCAAATGGGAGAATGTCGCAGGCAGCCTGCGAGGAAGATGAAAAACATCTGGAAAATTAAAGTTGCAGTTGTCTCTGTAGGCGAGAAAAAAAAACAACGTTGTGTAGCTTGTCATTTCTGATGAGCTTATCGTGGAAGTTGAATTCTGGCATGCTGCAGCCGGAGTTACAAATGTGATTGAGATGTTGTAATAAGCTTCTAATGCAGAGATGACTGCAAAATGCTGTTGTAGGTGCTATTGTTCCCATTACCTACTTGAAAATGTGCTGGTTTATGCTGGTAACAGTTGTGCTTAGTATTTTCTTTAATCAGTATAAACGTGTTATTGCCAAGATAGCTTGAATTAAAATCTCTGTATGTTGCTTTATTTTTTTCCTAAAAATGCAGATGGTTTATCTGCATGTAATGCTTGTTTTATTAATTTGAGAGTACTGATACAATTTGATTGCTGAATCTTTTGGTACTGAGGTCTATGTGCTTCTCAGCATAGCACTTTGTAATTTAGCTGTTAGATTTTTTCAGTTCATTTCTAAACACTAAGCTATTGGGAGGAATAGAGCTTTCTTAATGACAAACTGGCATAACAATACATGAAAAATTGCTAACTGAAAACCCCAACTTTTCAGTCACATGGAGATTAGATCATTCAGTTCCCAGCAGTGTTTGCCTGAGCTAGTGTTACATTTAGAAACAGCGCTGTGGCAGTTATTATCAGGCTGAATATACTTGGAATCTAAAGCTCTGGACTGCAGGTGCCTCAGCAGTGAAAATTCCCCTCATGTGAGGGGGGAACATAGGCAGGTTTCTAGAACGCTTGAGGAAAATGATCACCTTACTTGTGAAAAAGAATGGAAGCTTGGAATGGAAAAAGCGAAAATCAGTTTTACAGTGCGAGTGCCCATATTGTCTTTTATGAACAGGCAGGTTTATGACCTATCTGCAGTATATAGATCAGAAAGGATGCTGCTGTTTCAGACTTCACATTTAGGAGAATGGGATGATGAGCGTCATGATGGGGAAGGAAGACTCACCCCCCAGCCTTTTTTTTTTTTTTAAATAATGAAATGAAACAACAGAAGCTCTCAGTATTGTTTATTCCACTCTTAATTCCTTTATGAGGACCAATTATATTCTGGGACCCAGAAAATAAGCAAACTGATCGGAATAGCTTCATTTCTGTGCTGTTGATTTTTAATTGAAAATACAGCATGAAAATGACCTAATATATTAGTACCAAATTCTGCATGCTTAGGTTCTAGACTTTGTATAAGCAATCTTGTAAGTTAGTACTAGTGCTGGTATTCCATGAGAGTGGTAATGTTGGTGGAAGTATGGATGGGTAATTAGCTTGCATTTCATGACTCAGCAGCTAAGAGTGGTTTAAATTGGATTGTTCAGAGGCTAGGGCTACTGGTGGTGATCTGGTACTTTTGGCTGCAGCTCTGAAGGAATTTGGGTGTGAAGGGCTAACATGCTCATTTTGGTTACTTTACCTGCTTCGCAGCCCAGAGAGAAATCTGGGTCAGAGTTGGGATGTATGAAAGAGGAGCTAACAAAAGAAAACAAAGTGTTGATTGAGGGGCTGCTTGCCACCATGGAAAGGTTAGAAGGCTGCAGATATCAGGGAGTTGTTTCAGGGACTATGCTTGGTAGAAAGATGAGTTTCTAAACTTGGTCCTGCTTGGGGTCCCAGCTGACCTATTAACCTATCAACATGTCCGTCTGTCATGGTTCTGAATAGTAGGTGACCTTACCCACAGTTCCTCTGCTGCCTCCAGTCTGCCGGGGAAAGCTGTGAGCAACAGCACAGATGCCCCTTCAGAAGTGCCCAGTGCTCTCATAACAAATCCTGTCTTCAGAGGCATTTATTGGCTTCATAAATTGCTACGTGCTTTGCAAAGAACTATCTTGAAAATTCGGTGTGTGACCTTACAAAGCAGTAAAGATTTGAAATTTGATGTTGTGCAGGCAATCAAGAGAATCTTCCTTAGTGCAGGGAAGCTGGCTGTAATAAGCACATTTCAAAGTTGCTATTGATGAGTTTTGACAAACACAGTGTTAATTGGGAACCTTGAGAGAACGTCCATGAGTTTGTGCATAGAGATGAAGGGTCCTCCCCACCCCTCGGCTGTTTGGGAAGTGCTGTGGGATGCCAGGATGACATGGTTATCCTGACATGGTTATCCTGGCCTCAGCAGGCTGCCTGGCTCACTTTTTTTCAGCTCTCATTCAGATTACCCAGCAGCCCTTGTGCTTTGCTATGATCAAACGATACAGCCCTCATGGAAAAATGTGCTGCTCAAAGCTCTGTGTGGCTCCTGTAGCCAACTTGATCTATACAATGGGAAATAGGAAAGCCTTTTTTATCTGATTAAACAGCCGACATTGGCATGAAATCGCCTTTTTAATATCAACTTGCTGGAAGTGCTATGACAATACAAATACCTTTTTTTCATTGTTGGGAAAGCAGAAAAAAAAAAAAAAAGAAAAAGGAAAACAAAAAGCCAACCAACATTTCCTCATTTCATGTATTACTGCCAGAGCGTTCTTTGATGTTCTTTGAGTTTAATCATCAGATGTGATAGCATGGTTCTACTTTTTGAATTGCTGTCAGCTGCCAGCATCCATGCTTCACGAGGATGTTTTCCTGGTGATCTCAGTTACTGTTTCTTCTTGCTTGCAATACATTAAATGAATTGATAATAAAATGAAACATGTTTCAGCAGTAATCATTAAATTGCAGATAATGAATCATCAGTTTAGGAAATTGCCATGCCTGTTTTTAGCATCCACTGTGTTTGTAGATTTGTATACGAGGTGCCTTGTCTGGAGAAAAAGGACATTCTTTATCAGCTACCTGTCCTTTTGGCATGAAGTTGTGATTTCATTGAAATGAATATGTTGCTAGCTGTTGAAGTACTGCATTCTCATGCATCTTGTTTTTTGCCCAAAGCACAGTAGAAGGTAGTGCACCCTAAGGCAAAAAACTGAAGAAGCTAGCTATTCTAATATCACACTCAAATAGAAAAGGTAATGGTGATGTAGCCCTTGGGGATTTCCAGACTCTTACGGAAACTGTCTTAGAATAAACCGCGTTCTGAGTTCAGAACTTCTCTTTAGAAAACTAATGTAAATCTTGGGAAATGCCTTGCTCACTGACACACACACAAATGATACCTTAGAAGCAAATATATATGTGATTAACAGGACAAAATTCAACAAAGATGTCTTTATAAACCTGAAAGCAATTCAGTTAACCTGCTTGTATTTACTTTTAAGAGCTTTGAGTGTATTCCTAACCAATATGAAACCTACTGAGATGTCCCTATGGAGTCTCTCACTGCATTTGGAGTAGATGATAGCTAAAGTGCTGAAGCTGGACATCTGTTCCAAAAAGTAGCCCAGAACAGTGCTCTGTGTACCCAGATTCCCATGCACAACAAGCACCGTGGACTTTCCATGGTTAGTCTGTGAGTACAATTGCAAATGAAAACCACTGGTAATGGCCTCACGTAGGGTGATGGCCAATGTCAGGTAGCTCTGTTTAAATAACATTAGGTGATCCAATTTTTAAAGAACATTGCATTTGCTGGGAAGTGTAGGTTCCTTCTTTAGCAAACCTCTTTAGTGAAGATAGATTAATTTCAGTGATCTAAGCACAGCTTTTATGATTAAGCTGGTTGGTTTGCTTCTGCTTTTTCTAGTTAATTCTGGGTTTTGAGGCTTGGGGAAGGAGATATTTTTAGGCACTTTTCTTAAAATCTTGCTTAAAGTTCTCTCCTTCCTCACCAAATGCACGCACATACTTGCTTCTGCTGCAGTGCGATGGGTGGAGGAAAGAGTGAGGGGAGAAGCACAAAGGCAGAGGAGCAAGTTATCAAAAAGTCTTCATGAAATCTAAGGAAACAGGAGAAACGTAAAGCAGGAAAAGAATACTCCGCATATATATGCTTCAGCCTGTAACAGTGCGTGTGAGTGAACCTCACTCATGATGTAGCAGGTATGGAGAGATGCTTGCTTTGTTGTAATTGCAAAGTGTTTTTTGGAATAAATGCTTCTTGAGAGAAAAGTCACAATGTGAAGAAGGAATCTTAGAGTCAGTGGACTTACTCTAGGTTTTCTTCCCTTTCTGTTAGCCATTAATGTATGCAATTAAAAAAAAAAAAAGCAGAGTTCAAGCAGAGTAACCTCAAGATTTTAGGCAGAGGTTGGCATTTGGCTGCCCAGGTTTGTGGTGTTTGCATTGGCCTCTGTTTATCATCGATCGGCTTCTTAGGTAGCATTGAATGCAAAGGAAAAAATAAAGTTGTTTACAATAAATAGTATATTTCATATGTAGGCAGAAAAAATTAATTATGGGATAGGGTTGATAAGCCTGATTATCTAGTCAGACTGGAGAGAAGTATCCTTGAAACGGTATCTTTAAACAGTTGTCCACAGAGCTTCCTGCAGAGAAAAGAGCACTGATGAAAACATTATTGGTCTCAGCGAGGATCACGAGGTTTCATATGTGATTTCTAAGGATGATTTCAGTTCTGAGCGTGTAGAGCTTTGTGATTGTGGCATATTTTTTTCAAGCTGAAGCTATTCCCGTTACCATCATGTTTTACTAGGTATGTGTATGTTATGATAGTTCTGTTCTTTAATCTAGAATGAGATCAAATCTAGACTATTCAGCTCAACCGGCTGAACTCAGGTAGTGGTGTTTTGTTTTAATTTGTGCAGTACCTGCACTAGAAGAGAGGGAATGCACAGAACTGGTAGGAAGAACGTGGATATCTGATATTTTCATTTCCTGAACCTTTGCTGGAGAAGCAGTGTTGGATGTGTTTCTTTTCCATATTTAAAAGAGACATCCTGAACACTTGATTATTTAAATACTAAGATGATGTGCCACTGCAGAGGCTTTTTCTTCTCATACTGCTTTCATTCAATAAGATGCGCATTTTTTCTATATAAATGAACTCATATTCAGCAGTGCAATTGAATTCTCCTCTCCCTTTCTTCCTGCTGTAACACTGGCAAGCAGTTTAGTTCATCCAGGTGTCAGTGCTTTTAGCCGTGTGATCACAATTTCCTAATGAGGGGTGGAAACTGTAAGAACTGGTTTGAAATCACTTTTCAAGTTTCAAAAAGAAAAAAGAAGCAAAGCTATCTTAAAATTAACAGCTGGAGTATTTCTTTCTTTATGGCATTTCAAAAGGGAAAGAATAGAGATGGATTTTTTTTTTTGCTTGTATGAATGAAACCTTTCCCAGCTTTCCTCCCATTTTTCTCTCACGTTCAACCCCCCATTTTTATCATAGAAATGTAATTCCTCCTCTGACTTTCCTCTGCGGTTTGTTCTCTGTGACGCAAGCGCGGCTCGGTTGTCGCAATCTGATTCTTTGCCTTTCAGTTTTGCTCACCTATTTTCCCGTGTCTCCACTTATTTTTGGTAACGCTGCCGTTGTTTATTAGTTTTAACTATTTTTTCAGTGAGATTTCTGGCTTTGTGGGTGTGAAAGCAATGCAAATAGGACGCAAACATAATGCCATGCCTAGCGGCTGCGGGGCGCTTAGCACAGAGCGGTGCCTTCACAATAGCGCTCCGCCTCAGCCCGTGAATAAAAAGCTTAAGTGAGAAACGTATTGCCAGATTTCGGTTGTTTTCTTTTGACAGTGGGCAGGAGGGGGGACGGATCCCATTTGATGATCATTTGAATGTTTTGCTGTGGGCTCCTTTTTATTTTCTGTGAAAATGTTTCTACTAGGAGCATTGGTAATTTTCTTCTTCTTTATTCTCATTTCTTGGGGGATTTGGGAGAGTTAACCACCCAGGCTTGAAGGATCATTGAGTAAAAACGCAACCTGAAGCAACTAGCTCCTGACCTCACTCATTAGCTATGAATCCTTGGCTTGTTTACATATGATCATGGCGGGACAGCAGCAGTGCTAGATCAGAACACCTGGGCTAAATTGGTGCTTGAAATGCATTTTTTTTTCCCTCTAAGAGGTAGAAGCAACATGTGCTTCCAACTACTGGGTACTTGTGTCATGTTTCTAGGTATTGATGAGGCTCTCTTTAATTTAACTGCCATATTGGGGTATGGTGCTTCTGTTAGACGAGTCTGATTTTTTACATGGTGAGTTGTTGAGCAGTTAAGGCAGGTGATGGACTATGTGTGTATGGACATTTTTAGTAAATGTAGTATTTTAATGACTTGAGCAACAGCATTAATTTGTCTTCTACTTAACTGAGAGAGTAAGTAGTGTTTTGAAAGGAGAGTTGAAACAGGGTGCTGACTAATATCTTGTGTCACTTGTAGACAGACATGGGTTGGTCAGGTAAGGATACATGGTTCCATTACAGAGATTCAACACAAAGAACATACATATAGTCAGACTGCTTGTAGCACTGATACATTTGTTTCTGCTCACTGTAATGTCCTAGGAGTTAAGAAGGTGGTCTGAGTTAACAGTAATAAAAGCCTGTTTTGTATTTACAGTAGCCTAGCAAAAAAGTTTTTGCCCTTAAGTCTCAGTTGGAAAAGGCAGTCTGTAAATGTATTACAACTTGGGATTGTAAACCGACAGCACGATGCAGAACTGCAGTTGAGTGCCAGAAGTTAAACTTGCAGTAGAAGCAAATTTTCACGTGCTTTTGCTTTGGAATGAAGCATTCTGATATTTAAAACAGTAGTTGGGAACAACCTTTCCTGAGTTTTCAGATGAAGGCAGTTTGGTTGCTTTTCAGTTCGATAGCGATTCAGAGACATCCCCTGCCTTTCTGAAATCAAGAATGTGAAGTTAACTCTGGAAGAATGCCCTCTTCTCATTAGAGGGGTTTGTCAGTATGGCAGACTTTAATTTGGGACAAAGCTGAACGGACACATGTTGAGAAATGATTGGGCACTGCTGAAATTTCTTTCTGAGGATCAACCTCTCGGTGCCTGCTGCTCTGTATCAAGGCTTCTCTTAATACTGAAATGTGAAGGAGCCTAAATGAATATTATTTCTGAATTTGTGCAGTTTGTTGGAGTAGTTGCCATTGTGGAGAAAGACTGCTTTGTCTTATACAATAAATATCGTAATGTGCTATTTAATGGCAACCAAAAGCAAATTGTATCACAAGGTAAAGAATTTTCCTTTTACGAAGTTGTCTAGTTCTGATCGCTTTCTGTGGGAGCCTGTCAGTGTGAAATTTAGCTTCAGCATCCTTCAGCACTCTGAAGCTAGCAGGTCTAGTTCATCAGTACTACAAGGTACATGGTTGCTTTTCACCTTAAAGATAATACATTTTCAACCGTGGTATTTCAAATCAGTTTAGTGACATTGTAAATGTAACAAGAGGGTCTGTCTATCTATCTCAACTTATTCATAGTTAACACTTTTGCATGTAGACTAAGGAGAGCAGCATGTCTGGTCATTGGGATTCTGGTGAAATTTGATAGATGAGCAAAAGAATATCTGCCTGTACTTGGATGAATAAAGGTACTGGAAAGAATCCTTTGTAGAACCACAGAACAGCACTGGTCATGAGAAGTTGTTCTTTTCTTTTCCAAATCAGGAATTTGGTGCGCTTCTGGAAATTTGCTGGGAGCTGCAAAATTCAGCCTTTCAAAGTATCATAGTAAACCAATGATCTTAGCATTGTCTTTCTGCTTTCTGTGTCAGAGGCTTTCAGGTCTCTGAGCTTTGATTTTGGAGTTGGCAACTGAGAGGCATGGCCTGTTATAGGAGTGTCACAGCTCTTAATATCTAGCCATCACCACCAAATTTTAATGTTCCTGTTGTGTAGGGATAATTTTGTCTCAAGTGAAGTCCCTTGAGGGGGTTTGTTTCATAAGCGCTGGCAGGATTTTTTCCTTGAACAAAATTCCACCCCTGAGGTGTTGCTGGTTCTTTGCTGCATTACAGATACTTGCATTTACTTTGCACATATTCAGCTGCAGCTATTTCATATATATAATACAGTTGGAGTGAAAGGTTTTGGGTATTGTTAGTAAGTGAGCTAGGAAATAAAAACAGTTCAATGTGGTAAATACTAGGCTGTTAACTGGAAGGCAAAGAAATAAGATAGAAAATATGTATTAAATGGAGCAGCAGTACTGTTTTGGCACCTATGTGATGTGTTGGCACAGCAAGCAGAAGTTAGAAATGCTAGGTTCCATCACAAAGCAAGACAAAATGAAATAAGAGCATTAAGATAAGGGTTGATTACGAAGTAATTAGTATGCCCTAAGTAATTATATTACTCAAGTAATCCCTATCACTGTCCCAGTGATAAAAGGTATTTCTAACTGTGTCTGGCTCCATACACAAAGGTGTGTTCCTTTACTTTTCTGGCCAAGGAAACAGCGAATGTCTTGCATTTAATTTTTAGATTTTTGAGCCCTCAGTCTTTGTTATTCAATATTCATTTTGTAGTTTTCATAGAGCGCTATTCAAGCTGCAATAACCCTTTGCGGCATTTGGCTTTTATTGCACTGCCTCTTCAGCTTTTTGGTCGTCTAATCGCTGTCACATATCTGCATTGTGGTATGCAGCTAGCTTTTCGTAGCTCTTTTGGCTATTTTGGAACTTACAGCACTTAAAGATCACAGATGTAGTAATGTAGCAGTGATGACTTTTATCTTTTATTTTGACTTCTCAAGGATAAGAACCAGTAGGAATAAAAAGCATGGCTACTAAGAAAGCTTTGACTCTGCATTACGTCAGCCTCCTGAAAAAGAAATGACATATCAGATAGAAAAGCTATTGTACCGGTGTGCTTTTTTGAAGGAATTAATAGTGAATGCTTTTAAAAGTATCCTTCATTATCAACCAAAATCGTTTAATATATGTGGATGGGTAAGTCACTAACAGTGCACTGCAGAAGGTAATCCGTTGTCAGAAGGACTTAGAGCACTCTTCTTAGGTGGCATTCATGTACTGCCTGGTATGAGCTGCTGCTTTTGTGGAGCACTGATCGTGTATCTGTGATATCTTAATCAGTTGCTGTTAAACTGAAGATGATGTCAAATGTTCACTCTTGCCAGTTCAGTATAGTAAGACAAGATTGAATAAATGGAGAGGAAATGAGTCAGTCTTTGTTTAAATACCAGGCCACGAATGGTGTGCAAAGCCCTGACGTGAGGGAAGTCCTTCCCCCTACTCTAGTTTTCTTTTAGTCTCCTGGCTTCTCTAAAATAAACAAGTGTTTTTAGTTGCCATGGAATTTGTGTGGTGTCAAGACAAGAGTTAGACAGACTCTTGTAATTTTAAAGGAAGTATCAGGGATGCATAATTCTCTTGGTACCAAAAAAGTGTTATCACACAGTAAAGCAATACATAGTTTTATTTTTTTTTTACTGTTTAACTGAAGCTCTGGATGACACTGGAGTCATAAGTCTCAAGGCAGCTGTTTTTATAAGCTTGATTTGACTGTGTGTGATAAGGAAGCTGGTTCCTTGTTTTTCTGTTTTATCAGATACAGAAAGCTTAAGTAAACTCCTTGGCTGAGTTTGGGGCTACTTCACAGACCGTCTTCCATACGGATCAAGTCTTGCCTTGTTTTGAGGACAGAAGTTCTAGCTAATCCTGTGTTTCTATAAGCAGAATGTACCAGTCTTCACTGTTCCAACAGTAACTTCTTTTCCCAAGAGCAGCAGCTGCTATGGGAGAGGCGTTACAGAAAACCGTAACCAAGAAAACTCTCCAAACTAAACAATAGTTTTGAAAGCTGACATTGGTTTTATTGCAGCACTGGGTGCATGGGAACCTCTCCATCTAATATACATGCACCAGAGCTAAATCACCCTCATTATATACATTTAACATGTGAATATTCATGTGGTTTCTGTTATGTTTCCACCTATTCCCAGAATTGTCGTACATACTGAATTCTATCATTTTGCATGCACCATTTATTTAAGGGATTCTTGCAATTGGTCTCTGGTGGTGTCTCAGTTTGCCTGTATGTGGTACCAGTGTTCAGGAACATCTACTGCTCTTTGGTGCCTCCCCACAGTGTTCACACAAAGGAGGCCTATGCTTTGAATGCTAACTAAATAGTTAGTCTCTGGTATCAGACAGATGGAGAAGCCAAAACAGTGGAGGCCTTCCAGCCCACAGACCTTGGGTTGGTGGCCCTGAGCGTAGGGAACACTGATAGAGCAGCTGCCCTGTGGACTTCTGCTTCTTCAGTGCCAGTAGCAGGTCTGTAAGAACATCCATCTAAGAAAAGCTGCTCAGGGAGCATTTCCTTCTCTCAGAGCCATTTTTCCTTTCTGAGAAAGGTTGCAAAGATGGAAGTAGCTGTTGACTGCTTGTCAGATGGCACTGTTTTACTATTGACTTTTGAACTTACAAATCTTAGAGGAAACTTAGAAGAAGTGGAGGAGCAACCCAATGTTGGTAAAGTATCTTCAGAATGAAAAAAAAAAAATTGCCTAACTGCTTACAGTTCTGGTTTGACTTCATAACGCCCAGAGTTCATGGTTTGGTTTGATTGGGAAAGGGTCTCAAGCTTAAAAAGACAATGAGAATGTAGGGGTCTTATGGTTGTGGTGTGGGTGGGGAGCTTTGTTGTTTGCTTTTACTGTGGGCCTGGGATAGCCCTTAAGTCTGATGTATTTTAAACCCCAAATACCAGAGCAATTACTGGTTTTGGTAACATGGTTTCTGGATGTGTTCTCTGAAGGATGCCCAACAGATACGCGCAGCGAAGAGAAGGAAATAGTTTGAGAGGAAATACATAATTTGCATAGTTGCTTAGAGAATAGAATGCCTCTGAGTAGAAGGGTGACTGCTGTACACGTTACAGGAGGAGGAAAAATCTACAGAAGTGATTTATACAATATACATATTCCGTGTATGAAAGCTAAGTGAGCTTATGCCTGGAAGCTGCACTAAGAAAATAAACAATGAGACTTCTTTTTAACTTTAAAATATTACCGCTGCTGCCTCCAGTCAGCGTCATGATGAATGACTTGTTTTAATGCTCTGTTTTTGGGATTAATGCAGTATTCTTTATTTGGTTTGCTTTGTGTACTATTCCTTGATGACTGATTCAAGTATGGGATATGACTGCACTGCTTGTTGCCCTAAATGTTAAATGTTAGGTGTGCTCTAGAAGTATTCAGAAGATGTACTTTGCACCTTGTGCGCATTATAAAATAGTTTAGGACCAACCTGCTGAAGTTCTTTGACTGTTTTGTATCTCAGTAGTGTCATGATAGGTGTGGTTGTCTGTTGTTTATTTTCTGTCTGTATACTTGAAAGGTTCTTCATCCTGCTTTTAGCTGAGATTTGTCAGATGATGTTTTTCAGGACCACTTTAAGAAAGATGAAATAAGGTATACAAATCAGATCTTCTACTGCATTAAGGAGATATTTATTATCTCTGTCTTTAGTACTGTCTGCTTCTTGTACATTGATTGCTTTTCTGAAATCTTTGTAGTTTTCAACCAATCTGATGGAAAGGCAAGCGTACTTAAAAAATGTTCTGCAGATTCCATGAAAGTAGGTAAAGAGATGAGAGAGATGCCAGGCAGGTGCTCTGAGAGGAAGATGGACTCATGTTACAGACATTTAAGAGTTCACATTATTAAAGCTATCCTTAAAAATATCCTGCAGAAGGAAAGATTCAGTCAAATGTAATATATGAAAATTTAGTAGACAAGGCAGTGTTCACAGAACGATCCATTTCAGTTGGTCAAGACAGAAGTCCCTGTAGTCATAAACGTATTTTCTTCTCCAGCTGTAGGAGCTTAAATGCCTGTGATTGCAATTCTCTTTGGAATGTGTGAGATATTTGGGTGGCAAAGATAAACTTTGTTTGCAAAGAAACAAGTGTGGGAGCAAACTAGTTACAAGAGAAGGCAGCAGAAGCTTTGGATTCTATGCTTCTACTGTTGCCCAAAGTTCCTTTAGTAATAGCCTCAAATACTTCAGATTTCTGTAATTAGTGCACTGTAAGTATTCCAGTGCTGTCTGCTTCCTATGGGTTTAACACTGTCAGTATTCAGAGTGTTTTGTAAGCATAAATAATACTCAAGGGCACTCCTGCTGCACAAAACGTATTTTCTGTCTTCAGTTACTTACATTGCTCTGGAAGCTCTTCCATCCTTTTTGCTTCCACTCGGTACGTGTAATCTGAAATACATTGCCTAGCTTGCAAAGTGGGCTTTATAGGGCAGGTTCTGTAGCTACGTGTGGACTTCCCCCAAAAAACTTTTTAAAGCAGAATGATTTCATAAAACAAAACTGGTAATCCCAGGAAGCAAGGTTAATATAAAGAAGCTATATTTTTTTACCATTTCTTGTTCGTGATGTTTATCAGTTTACCTTACAGGTGGTATCGATTATTTTAGACTCAGGTTAACTGTATGTTTGGAACTTGTCTGCCATGTCCTTTACCAAAATAGAAATCTCCTTTTCTTTTTCAGAGAAGGGGGCAAAAAGGGTATTTCGAGGAACTTAGTATTAAGGGACTTGTAGCTACAAATTGTAAACTGAGCAAGAAATTTGGCTTAGTCCTTAGATTTGATAACTTTGAGTCTCATTGTTTTCCCTGATATACAGAAGATTTCTAATAGATATCTGATCTCCTGAGGAATTAATACAGGTTCTGAAGTGATAACATGGAATCCTGCCTTGAAAAGCAGCGGCAGTGTGAGAGGGGAGACATCTCTGTGAAGCACAGTGACAGCTGAACTTTGCTAAGTCAGTGGTGGTGCTGGCAGTCTGCTAGACCCTTGCTTGACTGTATGTTAGTGTGCATGTTGATACAGTTTGCGTGGTTTAATTGGGCATTTGGGTTTTTAAACAGTGTGCAGGGTCATCAAAGGGGGGAATATGCTTAAAATGGAGACTCTATCGTATGATAGGAAAAAGGAAGGGAATTGTTTTTAGTTGTGAAATTTGCTTAAGGAATTTGAGTTTGGGTGCCTTGTTTTGTTCAGAGGGAGAGAAGATCTCGAGTTAGAACAGTAAAGTGATGAGAAGAGTATTACCAAGAGGGCATATTACAGAAAGTAGCATCCATAATGCAGTCTGAAAATAGCATGCTGTAGAAATAGTGTGCATGTATGTTGTCAGAGTATGTAAATCAGTAAGGAGACAGGGTAATTGTCAATAAGGGACAGCTTAAGATCCTTATGCATTAGAAATCTTTTATGGAATTAACTTCACGTGATTAACTATTAATAATTTATTGTGATATTGACACACGTGTCAGTACACTTTGCAATCTCGTATTTTATTGCAAATATTATTGGCAAGCAATTTCAGTATATACATCATAGATAAAAATCCACAGAGGAATATATAAATTGCACCCGTGTAGCTGGTGCACAGTGTGGAGGGGAGGAGGCGGCCTAGGGAGAACAAAAAAGATGCTTGAGAAAAGTGCAGGCTGCAGTTACGAATTATTTCATATAAGTATTGCCTATGGCATGGATATTTAAAGAGGGCGAAAAGCCGAATATATTACGAGCACTAATATTAACTGCTGTTGGAGCGTGCTCAGCCAATTTAAAGCAGAGGGGACCAAACTTGGAAGCCTGCCTCATACATGCCCTAGTGTTTTTTTTCTCCTGGGCGCTGCGTGTCTCTAAGACAGCGCTTGTCATTGCTCCCGGTTTGCAGGAGCTGGTGGCCCTGCGTTGTGGCCAGGCCTGTGAGCTGGCCCCGCAGATGGCGCTGGCTCTGCTGCTTGTGCCGCTGGCCGGGCGCTGTGCTGAGAATGCTGATGGGGCTGTCTGGAAAATGTGTGCCTTTCAGGTGGCTGCTGGAAACCAGATGGTTTTTGATAAGATTTTGATAAATGTATTGGGATCCATCGAGAATAAGATTTAACATGAAAATAAATAAAGAGCACCCAGGGGAGTAATTCTATTGTGTTTATATTCCATAGTTCAGATAGGGTTTTTTTTATATTTTTGTTCCGTTCCTTCTACCTTTCTTAATAAGAGCACGGGACAATTTATCCACACGATGAAATTATATGAAATGTTTTCTGCCCCTTTTTTGAATCCGAAACCTTCAGCGATGCATATAGCACGAGTGAATTTTCAAAGGAAAACTCTTTGAAGTCCTTTTTTCTTTTTTCTTTCTTTGTGTCTCCGTCTCCCCCTTTCTCCATCTCTTTCCCCCCCCTTCTCTCTGTCTGTCAAGTTCAAGAGCAGCTCAGATGCCATGAATTAAGTGAAGCACAAAAGGGGAAAAGGAGACCCTTTTGAAGAACAAAGGCCTCCCATTAGGCTGCCGTGTTCTTTCTCTGACCAAAATTGCTCCCTACATGGTTTTTATTGCTGTCCGCATGCTTGGCACATAAGGTAAATACAGTAGGACCCTCGTTACCTCACACTCTCTCTTCCTCTTCCCTCTTCAATAAATGTTTTGTCTCTTTGATGTCCCTAGTAATTCTTATACTGATTGTTCCCACCCTCATAAAAGCCCCAGGGGTAGTCATGGTGGTGGATAGCATTAGATACTGTGTAAATGCTTCCAGAAAAGAAGACAAACTGCAGCTAAAGAATTTATTTCAGGTGGAAGAGAATGGGAAGGAAATACAGATGTTTTCTTTTCTTCTTAACGTGTTGTCTCTGTGTCCTGCCTACACTCGCGTATTTCATTGATGTTCACAATTTCTTCCTGTTTGTTTCAAAAAAAGAACAGAGAAATAGGACTTAATCAGAGTTATGAGGAAATGCACGCTATGAGACTTTAAAGGTATTGAAAACTCTTCTTTAGCCTTCTTGGTGGAATATTTTTTGTCATTTATAATTTTGACAGCTATTTGTTTCAGTGTTCTGGTGAGAAGTACCAGCTAAGGTTCAGACCTGCACGGGTTGAAATGTGAACTTTGTAGCACATGAGTCTCAAAGAAACCTGTCAGGCCCTCCGTAATGGAGTGACATTTAAAAACAGCATTGAGAAGTATGCATGTGTATTCAGAAACTTAAAACACTGTGCTTTAAACCTAAAGTTTATAATACTTGACAGAAATTTCTAATAGTTTAAAAGGCATTTTTATGACAAAGCTGAAAACAATTGCTATGGGATAGCATAATTCATGCCTAAGTTGTGTGCTTTACAATTTACAGTCGATTTTTTTTCTGGAATTGATAATTCACCTTCTTCCAACTCGTGCTTCTTCCTAAATAAATCATTTTCAAGGTTATCTACTTGGTTTGATATGTTTGCTTTGATCTCCTAATTCTGCATTTTCACTGACAGAAAAGCGTTTTTACTAGCTTGAGGAACACAGTTGAACAGGCAGTGATTAAAATGTCATAGCATTTTAATTCTGGTTTTGGCACTGCTGCTTGGTGTTAGCACCTTACCTCGTGGACTGTATCCTTTTGTGAGCGTGTGCTGTTTTGGTAGTTCTAGATCATGATAATTCTGGAGAAAACATCAACAAGGCTACTTAAAGAAATAACAATGACTTGAATTGGTTTATTTCGTAGATTACAAAGCAAGGAACATCTACCTTGAAACCTGACTTTTCATGGCGAGTTTGATTTTTTTTTTTTTTTCCCAGTATCAAGTTGCATAAGAAGAGGTGTAAGTTATGTTGTTTGTAATTAGTCAGAGTTTTCTTTGCTCTGCGTGGTTGTAAGGTTTAGCACACCCACACGGGAACACGTTCCCTGCCCCTGCAAAGGAGTTGAACTCGCTTCCCTGTCCGCTTGTACCTGGCCCACTTACCTTTCTGCTAAATGTGTGGGTGGGAAGCGATGCTGACATTTAATGAACTTTCCCTGTGTATTTGGTTTGTTTTGATCTGTATTTTATGCAAAATCCGTAATGTCAAGGGTGCTGGTAGAATACTGTGTAGGTAGCAGGACTACATCAGATGTGTGCGGATGCTGTGATTAATGGCAGTGGCTGTAGCTGCCTGAGAATGGCAAACGAACCTTTGTTCTGTTATTCCTTTCCCCTATTCTGTTTTTCTGTGACGCATTCTAGTGCTCTGCCATTCCATTCCCCCTTGCTGTGACCCATTTCGCTTCTAGCCTCTCGTGTTGTCATCTGACCAATGTTCTCGTTCTCGATAGTGGAGCTGGACTTGCAGTCAGCTTCCGAGTGTCACAAATCCTAGCCAAGCCCTGCCTCTCCAACTACCTGCAGAACTGTTTTCTTTGCTGAGCTCAGACTGACCCCAGGAGCAGATATTCTCCCAGGTCATGAACAGGAGATGTGGCCGTGCCAGGATAGTTGCACCAGCGGCTGGAAGCAGAGCATGGGTGAGGAGATGCTGCTGTCACATCCAGGGTTCAACTACAGCAACTGACTACTGTTAATTCCAGTTGCTAGTATGGAGGTGCTTTTGTTAGGAATTGTGCTGCATACCGAGTTTCATTCACACACTAGAAGTGACAACAGCCTGTGAGCCACTAGTCCTAAAGGAGTAGGTACCATAAGAGGAGGCATTTTTAATGTAGGGGGGTCTTTGTCATGTAACTTAGTAATATGAATGTTACACTACTTGAAATTTCTGGAAAGATGAAAAGGAACTTACATATCAGTAAATGCAACCAGTGCAGTGAACCATAGGGGACAGATAGTGTTGAAGAAATACTTAGAAACTAACACGAGTGTTTTTTCCCTCATCTTGTAGTGAACTTGTGCTTTTCAAATTCCATCTGTTCTATAGAACACATGACATGTATGTGAAAAGGTAGCATTACTGTTTTGGTGGAACTCTGTTTCTCTATCCAATATTTCTCCTCCAGAAGAGGACCAATGCAAATTTTTCATCATATGTCTGCATTAAACAGGCCTGTGGCCTGAATTTGAATTTTATTTGGTCATTTCTGTTCAGAGCCCTATGATGCATACTAGAGATACTTTTCTGTTGAGTTCTTCTTGAAATAAGCCATGAAACAATAAAACCTTTTGAACCTTTTGATAATAATAGGTCTTAATTACTCAAAACACTTTTTTTTTTTTTTAACTTACCTGAGCTGCAAATTTTCAACTGCAGTACCTAGAGCCTTGGAAGTAGAGCTCCACAATGAAAAAGACTTCTGTTGTTATTTGTGAAATAAGCTGATCATTCTCAAGAAATAGTGATGCCTTCCGAAGGGCTTTGTACCACCGTGTTGGCACTTGCAGAAACAGATTTGGGCTGAGATCTGTTCCATAGCTTCAAAAAACCGCTGAAATGTGGCATGTGGAGGTAGGAATCTTTAAACCAGCTGAAATAGAGTCAGATCTGCTCTTGTGAAAGTGGGGACACGGGAGTGGTTGGAACTGTGGGTTTTCTGATAACAGTTTAGATGGTTTTGAGCCTAACATTGCTAGAGAGATCCTGCTCTACTCTTTCACCAGTTGTGTATTTCTGCCAGTTCTGGTATCATCTGCCTCTGAGGTGATACAACAGAAACATTCCCTCCAAGGAAAGAATCCTATTCAGCTGGAGCAGCAAGCAGTCTTTACCTCATGACCACAAAGTCCCTGAAGTTAATAGGGAAATGCAGGGATGGAAGAGGAAGAGCATCAACAATTGAAATAGCAGCTGCCATACCTGATCCAATGAGGAGATCACAGGGTGCTGTCAGTGGATGGCTATCCCATAACTGAGCATCTTTCTAGCCTACATGCTGTTTTTGATGCTCTTTTTCTTTTTCTTTTTCTTTTTTTTTTTACTTAAACTCCTATAACCCCCTGAAAGAGACTTTTAAACCAGGTTTGGGATTCTTGTGTTCTTTTTCCAACCTTTCAAATTAAGGTTGTCTCTTTGCTGTTACATTTTCAAGAGCTCCATTTTCTTGTATGGCTGTAGTATCCTGAGTGCTTCTCAGTGCTAGTGCCAAGCTGCCATATGTGACTCAGCCCTACAGATTGCGTATTTGGTACTGAGATAAAAGGATTTTCTATATCTGTAACTTCTTCCTGTGAAATTTTTCTTTCACACTGGTGCCACTTCTTGAGTTTGTCTTCATTTTGAACTCTTAGTCATTTGGGAAAGGCTTGCTTATCATAGCTCTGAGATGTGAGGTTGGTTTCTTCTAGTTATTGAGATTCTGACGGGGTCAGTCCAGGATAAATGCTCCATTACATCATCTTCTCCTTCCCAGAGGGCTAATATTTCTTAGTACATTCTTGGTAGAGCTTTGCAACTGTGTAACTATTCTAGTCATGCAAAGTGTAAAATTTATGAAGTTAAAGCAAATAGTTTTCTGCTGTTTAATGTTTAGTTTCCAAACAGCAATAAGCAAGTCTTCAGTCACTTTTGATCTGTAGGAAGCTTTCTGAATTCTCTACCACTTTAATGCCTTCTACATGCTCCTGTTTTTGGAGTTATCAGGAATATTAAGACAGATTCATCACCTTGACTACCATCCTTGGGAGAGGTGGCTTCTGTATTCAGCTCTGGTGGCTTTTTTCCCTGTGTGACTTTGGTCAAGATATTTTATTGTAGCATTTTTTCCTCCTCCTCCTCATCCCACACACATTTTTATTTTTTGAGATGTAGACAGTGGCATCATGTTCTGGAGACGTTAGACATAACTGCTAAAACTAGTTCTGACTTAATCTTGCCAGTTTGGGTTCTTTTGCCTCTAGTCACTTGACTGTCTGATCTCAAGAGTTCTTAACCATGTTCTTAAGGTCTGAAGAGCCTCCCAAATTACAGTAATGTACAGTCAACCATCCCACTTTAGATTACCAGTGTCTGATCCACTGAGCTGTTTTTTTGAAGGCCAAAAGCTTTGTTTTAAAGTGATAAGAAGTAAGTATGTGTTCCAAAACAAAGGAACAAAAAGCAACAAAAACCCCACACCGTGATTCTTAATTTTTGATGCTTATTTTCATTTTCATCTCACTGACACAGTCTAAGCTATTCCTGCTCAATTATGATTTATTTGGTCTCACCATCCTTCCAGTTTTTTAGTGCTGCATGTCTGAATGCGAAGATTCTTGAAGACTTAGTGTATGCTCAGAACTATTTCCAGCTAATCTGCTCTGTTCTGGGATTGCAGTCAGGCCATATATTTCTGTTTTACATGGGTCATTGTGAGTCTGGGAGGATTTTCACAGATAATAACTGAGGCACTAAGGGCAAGCCTGTAAAGGTATCTAGATACAGTTCTTCTCTCTTGTGGACTGACTTCGTTAAAGGTATCATCAGGGTAAAATTGGTGCCTAATTATCTCCTGTGAATTTTCTCATGACTTGTCCCCGTGTTAGAAAGAGGGAGGTCTGAAACCAAGTCTCTTATGCCAAAAGTTAATGTTGTGAATGTTGAACTTTTTTCTTTTCTTCATAGACCAGGATTTTACACCTTTAGGAGTATTAACCCTTTCATTAGAATCTCATACTAAAAGTGAGAATGGTAGCAAAGATGGCCATGGAATCTATATTCTAATTAGATCCGTTCCTTTTTCTGCTTACCATGATGCAGCAGTCTGTACAGAGAAGATGATGAGTCTTCTGTCATAATCCCTCTAAGTCAGATCCTTTCTTCTGCCTATGCACCTACCTGCCTGATCTTCATTTTAGACCCTGGGAAGTGTATTACGCTGATCTTTGGATGTGCATGTACTATTAAAATTCTAGGAGATTGGCTCTCAACAGACTGTTCTAGGTGTAGGGTACTTCTTAAACTATAGTCCTAAACTGTTGCCTAGAGATGTACTAATGTAGCAGACTGCATCTGCTCCTGGGCATAGGTCCCATGCTAGAGGAGAGCAGTCCTGCAAAATGCAGTTTTACATTGAAGTCACATGGTTGCCTTCAATATCCATTCTTGGAAAGCTTAATTAACAGAACTAATTACTGTTTCAAATAGGTTTTTGTTTCTCGGTGTGTGTTAATGTATGGTGTAAGTAGAAAGGCAATGAAGCTGTCATGATTATGGCTGCTTGTGTCTAAAGCTCAGCTCTCTGAGGGAGTTATGGGCATGGCCCAACATTTCCTTTTTCCAGAAGACATAGGCATCCGAAACAGAATCACTACTGACAGTCCACTTAATAAGTAAATCAGTTAGTGGGTAAAACTCCTGTCTCCTGGGTCACCAGTGTGCACTGAAACGTGTGCGATCCCAGGCTGCTGAGGGACGGTGTTTGCGGTTGTGCTCACTGTTGGCAGTGATGCATATGCTTTCTTCGTGCAGCCTTTCAGAGGCTGTTCTGCTTATTCCTTGGCTTGTCTTGTAGCCACAGCGTGGCTTTGCTTTGTCTCAGCTCAGAAAATTGCTGCTGCTGTTGGCTGTGCGGGTTTGTTCTGTGAGCGCAGGCTGCAGGTCTCAGGAGGAGGGCGAACCTTGCAGTTCTAATCTCTCTGTGCGTTGCCTCTGGTCAGGCAGTGGATTGTTTTTCTGGTTTTGTTCCTCCGGGTGGCATCTGTCTTCAGGAGGAATTTCCTTGCAGCGAAGTGTAGACTGCTGAACTGTGGCCGTATCAGTATTGCTGTTTCTGACTGTTAGGCTGAATTAATTATGTGAGCAGTTATAATGTAGGTGCTCAAAATGTTTGTGGCTGTGCAAAATGGAAGGGTTGCTCTTACAGGAATGTCTTCCCTTCCTCTGCAGCCTTTTTTTTTTTTTTGGTTATTTTTACTTCATTTTTTTAAATCTTTCTCCCGATTAATAGCATCTCATTTCAAATATATAAAATTGTTTTTGTGCCATTTGGGATACCTTTTGTATCTCTTAATGCCTTTTGTGACCTTTTGGTCAATGTTAAGAGTTTCCCATGCCTTCACAGCATTTCACTGCAGTTTTTCAGGCTTTACCTCACTGTGACTTTCTGGTTGGATGCTTTTGTTATAAACTAATCAACCGTTTATTTCTTGCTTAAAGTATTCTTTAACTCCATATAATTGATTCGGTATTCCCTGAAGATTTGTCTTAAAATCCTGTTTCAAAGGAATTAAAAACTGTTATTTAAAAGATTAAGTTCCAGCTACTTCATGCACAGTATTATGGATGAGAACGGTACAGCCATGTGCAGCCAGATGTTGCAAGATCAACACAAACCTGACAAAGTCTAGGAGGGATTCTGCTCTTGCTAGGTAAAGACTTGAACAAATACATGTGACTTGCAGTGTTCCCCAAAGGCCTAAAGAAATGAATTCTCTCAAATCAGAGTGTGAATTCTCTGGAAAAGTTTGCTCCGCTGAGAACACCTTTCATCATCTCCAGGGACTTAACACTATAAAGGTCTTTTGGTTCAAAGCAAGCTGGAGTTTACACAAGGCAGGGGTGGAGAAATAATAAATTCAGTGAAGACTGTAGTGCACAGGTATCATGTTTCTTGGAGAAAGTGTGTGTATGTGGCTGGATTCTGTGCTAGCTGAGTTATCTTGTTTTCTGTTGAAATATTCTGGTAGTAGTAAGGGAAGAGCTTTAGATGTTCACGTTTTTTAAATTAAGTTTCATTTTTAAAGAAATGAAGTTGTTTGGGGCTAGAATAGTGACTTAGATCATAGGTGCTTTTAAAACTTATAATTAAAAAAGAAGACAACTCACATAATTAACATGGCTTAAATTTGTATTATACAGTGTATTATTTTTGCCTCTGCAGCTCAATAATTTTACTAGGCAGCGGCAAAGTCAAGCTAGCAGGACTTCAGGTAGTCAGAACCTATTTAGCTATTAAACAACTAAAAAAAAGTGTTACTTCTGTGCTTTTTGCTCATAGGGAAATCATGACTATTGATAAGTTAAGTATGCTGTGTATAAATAGGCTAAATACTATAAAAATAATGGAAATGTTACTTGGCGTTTTACTGGTGCATAAAATGTAGTGTAATGTTACCTACGAAGTGAAGGCAGGCTACAGCAGTACTTTTTCAGGAGAATAATTGTACATGACTGTCATGAAACAGATATTAAAGCATTACTGGCACAGCTTTGCCTATTCAACTCCTGCTAAGCTTATTTATGCAACCTGTACTGGAGTCCAGACTTTTTGGAAATGTTTGTGTTGCTCTGGTGCATTTCTAGCTTATTTGATTTGTGTGAAGGTTCCAAGTGGCAATGCTGCTTTAAAATTGAGATTTTTTTTTTTGCATTTCAGCATGTGGTATTTAAAAAGGTGAGTTGCTCCAAGTAACAGATGGGAACTCTCTTACCCAATTTAAAAGAATTTGCTGAGGAGAAACCTGGAAAAACACTGCATGTGAAAATTTCCTCTTCTTCATGGGGCAAAGTGGGGAAGTATCAAGAAATGGAAGCTGGAACTTGAAAATGGTTATTTCGCTATCTAATAAAACTACTTTTCAGGCCGCTAGGGCTGTGAAGTCAACTCTTGTGTCCAGAGAATTTTGTTTAATTTGAGCACAGCATTCCCCTTCGTGCAAAACTGGCTCTCTGTGGCTTTTCCTCCTTGTACAGTTTCAGTCCTTATTTCAAATGTTTGCATTCTTTGCGCCTACTCTGAGCCCTAGAATTTTTTTCTTACACCTTAAGCTTGGTATACTGTGTATGTTTGAGGATAACAAGGTAGATTTTAAAAGGATGACCCATTCACAGGTTGAAGATGAGAAAGTATAGCATACACGCACAGTATATTATGGAGTGGGAGAGAACAAAAATACATTCAAGAAGAGAGCAGTTGTACCTTAATCTGTTTTCCACATAGCATGAAAGAAACATGTACTGACAGAAGATTGTATTTACTTTCTTTGGGAATGTATTTTTATTGTTAACCTGCATAAAACCTGTAATTTGGATATGATACTAAAAGCCCGTGAGCTATTAAACCACAGTTTGACGGAACTTTTGGGATAGGTGTATGTTTAAATCTGACTTCCAAAGTAATGAGAGATTATTTGATCATGCTGGCTGTTGCTCTACCTGTTGTCCACTTGGTCACATTTGACAGAGGCATGGAAGTCTCAAGGATACGACTAGGTTCTTAGGCATTCCCTAGCAGGTGGTCAAATAGAAACTCTGCTACTGCTCCTGTGGAAAAAGAATTCAGAAATCTTATCGAAAATTTAAAAAATAAATATATATATGCAGGAAAGAGACCTGTATACCTGTATAAAACACGCCTTAAAAATCAAAGAATCGTTAAGGCTGGAAAAGACCTTTAAGATCAGCTAGTCCAGCCATCAACCATCACAGTCATGTCCTCTAAACCATGTCCCTCAGTGCTACATCTGCACATTTCTTCAACACCTTCAGGGACCATGACTCTACCACCTCCCTGTGCAGCCTGTACCAATGCCTCACCACTCTTTCTGAGAATTTTTTCCCTAACCTATAGATAATATCCTAGTATCTAACCTTGCAGTTAGACAACTGTTTCATATGGTGAAAAGTACAGTTACTTTTAACTAGATCAATTATTTAATCTTGTCCTTGGGAGGCTCTACAGGCCAACTGAGGGAGTAGAGCAGGAGAGGAAATAAGTGCAGGGGCATGGAATTTGTTTTGGAAGACACGGTTGCCAAAAGAAATGCTTGCCAAAGGATGGCTTCTCTGCCGCACGGATTCTTGTACTGGGGTGATGCAATTTTTTTTGAGCTTTTCTGGAAATGAGGTCATGCAGAACAGCTTTTTTGTAGGTGGAGTCTGATATCAAAAGGGACAAGCTCTTGGTTTAGTTATAATCTATTTAGAAAAAAACAGCTGCAAGATGCAAACACATTGGAAAAGAACTTCTGCCCACTGAATTATATTACCACTAGCTGTGTTTTCATAGCACTTCTGTCCTGCTTTGTTTCACTGGGTAGAAAAAGTTCTGCACCTCTTTTTACCAAAATATGAAAACAGTGTTTAGCTGCCTACGTTTTCTTGAAAGCTTTTGTTCTGAGAAAAGATGGTATATAAAAAGGCTGACTGCTTAAGGAAAATTCTGAAATGGAGCAGTGCTTTGCTGTTTCTTTTCTCCATTAGAATACTACACATCAGATCTTAGTTCAATGCAAGATAGATATATGTATAGCTTGGACTTTGTTTTGTTCCTTGCTACTGTGGTGCAGAAAGTAAATTGATCCAGAGAAAAAGGAGAAGTTCAAGGATGTCTTTTAATTCTCTGTTGATGGAAAGAGTTGACAAAACTCAACCTTGTGGGTGGTTGGTTTTTTTTTTTTAATCGTGACAGTATATCAGCTAATTTTAAACATGTTTATCTTTCAACTGTTTATCAGTAAGACCTAACCAGTAATTCTAAGGAATGGGCATTACTTCAGCTGGTTTCAGACAGTATAGAAAATGTGTTAATACTGTGGCAACTTCTGCTGTGGCTTTCTCTTGGCATTGTTTGACACATTAGATTTTGCGCATTGTCTTCTATTTGAATGAAGCTGAAAACATAAGTGTGAGTGTGTTTTGAAGTGTAACACTTGGGAATGATATATCATTCTAATGCTTTACTTAAGAGGAAACCTCACTTTATAATGTACAACTGCTAAGATACTGAAGAATGTAGTAGTTGACTACCAGCAGCAGCTACTCGGAACTGGTATGAGAAGATAACTTGAGTGACACCTACATATGTATATCTGATTACAGCATCATTCTTTAGGCACTGCTGTTTCAGGAAGAGGAGTCTACTGAAGCTGTGGTTTCACATGTAGATAAGTTAGTATAACAGCCCTCTGAAGCTGAAATGGGGAATAGTGTCTACCTTTAGTCCTTGCCTCTTGCCTCATGATCTCTTTTTTCTCACCTTTTCTTGGAATGCCTTCTGTCATTCTGGCAAATTATATGCCTCTCTGGAATCTCCCTGTGAAAGTGAACAGAACAGATACATGTAATCTTGTATTGTTGAAGAGGCTGGGTTCAGCAGTGAGATGGCTTACCACCTGTGAAAAGAGGCTACAAACTCTACCTGAATTCTACATCTCCTGTGACTAAGTTTGATGCCACTGAAAGGACAGACCACTTCTTGTCTATTTACTCTTTCATTATACAGTCTCCATCCTTGTGACTGTTTTCGATGAGCTCCAAGGCCACCATGAGGGGAAAAGTGGAGCTATCTGTTGTGTTTTGACTGGGGAAAGGAAAGAAAATAAGGACTTTGTTTCAGACATAGACAGCCCTTAGATGGAATTGATTATAAAATCTAAATACAATTGTGAGGCTATGGTTTAAACAAAAATTTAAAGCTAGATTGTTTTTGTTCAGCCCCCACCATAAGTAGAATTTGCTCTTTTGCTTTGCTCTGATGCCACAGACATCCAGGTTAGGGGACTGAGCATGCAGAAAATGTCAGTTGAGTGCTGATACAAGTCCAAAGATGGTATGGGAAAAAGGGGGTGGAGTGGTGCAACTACAACTTTGTTAATTAAGGTTGTCTACACTGACACATCAATAAAATATTTCAGCTCCTTTTGTGTTCATATGAATTCAGTAGATGGAGTAATTTGCATCCATAATGCTGTCAAGGGGGAAATACTACATAAGTTAGAATAACACACATTGCCCAGAGAGGTGGTGAATGTTCCATCCCTGGAAGCATTCAGAGCTCTGAGCACCCTGTAGATGTAACTGTAGATGTGCCTGATCATTGCTGGGGAATTGGGTTAGATGACCTTTAAAGGTCCCTTCCAACTCAGATGATTCTGTAATTGTCTTCCTTTCTCCCTTTCTAGAAAAGGGAAGTGATGTTTCCCTTTTCCCAGTAACCGGGGGGTCTTCACTTGACAGCCATGACTTTTCAAATATGATAGAGAGTGACTTGGCAACTATCAGCCAGTTCCTTCACAACCCTGGGATGCAAATTGTCTGACCCTTAGACTTGCTCCCTCTTCTCATTTATCAGAGAGGATACGCTCTCCTTTGCCTGTTTCTTCTGACCAGTGTACCTAGGGAATCCCTTCATTTTATTTTTCACATCCCACACCAAGTTCAATTCCATCTGTGCCTTGGTATTCCCTGTACCGTCTCTGCATGTCCGGATGGCATCACTGTTCTTCCCAGGCCATCTATCCCTGCTTCCTCTGCTTGTGCTTTTCCTTCTTTTCTCTCACTTTTACTGGCAGGTCCTTGCTTTAGCCATGCTGGTATCCTGTCTCCTCTGCTTGATTTCTTATTCCGGGGGATGGAGAGCTCTTGTGCTCTCAGAAAGGTGTCCTTGAAGAGCAGCCAGTTCCCATGTCCCTAAGGACAGTCTCTCAGGAGGTCTCATCCAATAATTTTTTTAAACAGCCAGAAATTTGCTCTTCTGAAGTTCAGAGTCTTAACTGCAAATAAGATGATGTTTCTTCAGTCCTCACAAAGAGTGAGGTACAGTGAGAATAATCAGGTGTTTTTGAAAATTATGAGTCAACAAAAGGCATAAAAGAGGCTCTAATGGGTAGAAGGTACTTGACTGGGGCTTCTGGGAGTCAGTATGAGATGTTGTTCTTGGTGTGGTCCTGGCAATTGTGTTCCCATGGTGATAGGAAAGCACTCAGTTATCTGCCTCTTGTGCTGGACTTGTATTGGACAGATGGAAATCAAAATACAGATCTTATACTTCTTGCATAATTAACATTTGCATCTCACTGCTGTGATATGTTCTGAGGCCAAAAGATTAACAGGATCAAGAAAAAAAGGGGATTATTCATTTACAGTACATTATGTTAGGTTAAATGAAAGCTTTGTAAAGCCTTTGTAAGGAATTGAAAAACCATTATACAACGGGGAACAAATAAAGTGCTAACTAAAGGGGATTAGGAAGAAACTTCTTTAATAAGTAGGCTATTCCATGGGTGTCCGCTGTGAGGTTTCTTGTACCTAGTATTCATCAGGCAAGTTTTAGGCGAATTGCTTTTTCACAACAATTTTAATGTCTGTTTTACCAGGTGTTACTTGTTGGTATGAATGTGAACGTATAGCTGGAAAGATTGCTCAGGAAACCAAGTTTAAATTTAGCTATACAAGATTTCTTTCTAGACAAGAGAGCTTCTGGAGAAAGGATAGGGTCTGCTGTAATCAAAGTAGGACTAGAAACCTGAGGAAGAAATAGCAAGGGTGATTGCTTATGGCAGTGGTGTATGATGAAAATTGTGAGGAAGAGCACATGAAAGGCAAAATCAATGGTGGGGAGGTCAGTGATATTAACGTCATCACTTAAGGAATTTTAACAGCACAGTTACAATAGTGGGTGAAAATAGAAGCGAACGTACTTCTGATTTCAGGTGTGGTTAATATCTTAAACTGAAAATCTGTATTAAAAACCAGGGGGGTGAACTAACCACCAATCATAGGGGCTCTTAATATGATGCGTATGTTAATGTAATGAGCAGAACAAGCAAATAGGAGACTTTCATAGTCAAACTGATTTATTGGGTGGGTAGGACAGATTAGCTGTAAGTTGGAGTAATGTTGTAAGGTTCCAATGTGCACCATGAAGTAAAAATTGAAAGAGGAATTGTGAAGAAGACTGAAGGAGCTTTCAGATGGTGGAGTCTGGTTGTTGATTATTGCAGCCAAATGGTTGCTGAGAGCTACAGAACTCAGGAAGGTATACAAGTACTGATAGCTGATGTCTTTAATAACGTAAAAATGACCAAAATCAGAGAAGGCTCATTTAAGTTGTCCCTCTGCTACTTGGTATTAACTTTACATCAATAAAAGCTGCTTGACAGACAAGTAACTGTCAATATACCCCTATTTAAAGGGATATTACAGATTAAAAAAAGAAAAAAAAATTACTGAAAAACAATTATAAATGGTTAACTATAGAAATAGAAACAAGTAAAGCATGCCCCATGTGGTGCTACAGATTTTGGACAGAGTGGCTAGAAAGCTGCATGGGGGGAAGTGATGTGGGTGCAATAGCCAACACTTGGCTGAATAAGAGACAGCAGTGTGTCGAAGTGGCCAAAAATGCCAATGGCATCCTGTTTTCTATCAGAAATATTGTAGCCAACAGGAGCAGGGAGGTGATTTCTACTTGTACTCATCTCTGGTGATGCCGCACCTTGAATACTGTGTTCAGTTTTGGGCCCCCTCACCATCTGAAAGACATCAAGACCCTGGAGCATGTTCTGAGAAGGGCAAAAAGGCTGGTGAAGGGTCTGGAGCATAAGTGTTATGGGGAGTGGCAGGGGGAACTGGGATTGTTAAGTCTGGAGAAGAGAGGAGGCTCAGGGGTGACCTCATCGCTCTCTGCAGCTGCCTGAAAGGAGGCTGTGGTGAGGTGGAGCTCAGCCTCTTCTCCCAGGTAACAGCGATAGAATGAGGGGGAATGCTTTCAAGCTGTGCCAAGGGAGGTTCAGGTTGGATATTAGGAAGAATTTCTTCTCCGAAATAGGGGTCAGGCATTGGAATGGGCTGCCTGGGGAGGTGATGGAGTCACTGACTCTGGAGGTGTTCAGGAAACATTCAGATGTGTCACTTATGAACATGGTGCAGTGGGCAGTTTTGGTGATAGGTGGGCAGTTGACTAGATGATCTTGGAGGTCTTTTTTCAACCTTAATGATTCTGTGTCCCCTTCCCTTTTCCTTGTGAATGAAGCAGAGGAGTCCAACTGAAGTCTGGTCTTCAGTTATCTTTCTGTTAGCTTGAGAGACCTAGGGTCCTAGATATGGCTTTCTCACTCTAACTGCTTTCCTTCTAAAACAGCAGCCTGTCTTTGCTTTCTGAAGTGGTTATGTCCCAATTAGCAAGTAAGGAATACCGGCACGGCCTGGAACACATTGTCTGATATAATCGTATGGTGTTATGATAGCCTACCTTTCTCAAGCTATTTTGCAGCAAAGCCAACTGCCATAGCAGCTCTCTCTCCTTTCCCCCTGCCCCCAGCCTCTCTCTGCTTTTATCTTAGCAAGTTCCTGTGCTAGTTAAACACTTCTGTGGACTGATAAGGCCAGAGCAACCCAACCAAAGAGTAACAACAACAAAAAAAGGGCAATAGTGAGTTTTATAACCCCCATCCCCTACCGCCCCCCCCAGTTCTGGTGGCAGCAAGATGTTAGTTTACTGACCAGCCTGCGGAGCCGTTGTCTGCAGGTGTTTTCTGAAGAGTGCAGGGGTGAGCCTACATCCAATGTAGCAAAAAGTTTGCAGACTTCTTAGCCTGTTTTCTGAAGAAGTTCCCTCCCCTCTCTGTTAAGCTTACTGATTTCATCTGGCGTGACTGTAAGCTATCTTGTTTGCTGATGAGAAGAGAGTCATACAGGGTCCTAACTAACCTCAGGGTCATGAGTTAGAATGCAGTGTTTGAACCTCATTGGATGCTCATCTGCTTCTGAGTGTCTAAAGTGTTTCCTGAAAGCCGAGATAAAATAAATGAGTATAGGGAGGGAAAGGAATGTTTGAAGTTATGTATGAGCTGGATTTCTAAAATCTGCACCGTGAGTCAGTTTGCATTTAGTAATTTACAATGACTGGAAAGAAATCTCTGTTATTTGTTGATGTTACATTTCAGTAAATCTTAAATGGCCAAGGAAGCTGCAGAGAGGTGATAGGAAAAATGAGCAGGTCAATAATGTGAAAAATGAAAAATGTGCAGGTTCATTTCGAAACTAGAGGCCAGTTTCACTTATTTGAGTGACGAGATAATTTTTGGTCAATAAAAATAATCTCATATCAATTTATATGATTTTCTGGGGTAGGAGAGAAGGCCTTGTCAGATGAATTTGCTGTAAGCTTTTTCATTTCTTGTTAAGATTAAAGCTTTGTTTTGTAATTGTATTGATGAAATACACTCTTTTATAATATATTTGATTTAGAGTGGCTTGCTTTATTGATTACCAAATTAAAGTGATACAAAATCAATAGTAGCACACACTAAAGGGATTAAGGACAGGATAACTGAAAAATCTCAATGTAGTTGTTAATGGAGAGTCAATGTCTACTAGCTGTGTCTTTCAGCAAGTATTCTTCAGTATCTGTCAGTGATCAGGAATAAGTATGAAAGAGTGAAGTTTTCAGAGAATGCAAAGATCTAAGATTCACCAGTCTTTCTGGGAAATTAGCCAATTTAGCCAGAACACTATCTATTAAATGTATAGTGAAAGACATTTGGATTTCCCCTTTAGAAGAGCCTGCCCTCTGGAGCACAGGGACTCTAAAAATGAATTGAGTTGTGATAAATTACAATCTGGAAATGGCTTTTGCAGTAAGACTTGCAGCTATGATAACAAATATATAATTCTTGAAGTATAAGTGCTGTTGAGACTGGTGTACCACCATGAGTGGTAGTACTAAGAGGTTTGTAATATTAGGAAAGTTGGTAACAAAAATGAATGTTTTTTTGAGAAGTGTCGTGAAGGACTCAGTTGGAAAAAAAGCCTGTTAAACTGAATTTATAATTCAGAATCTTTGATAAACCAAGTTAGACTAAGTAAACAGTGACTTGCTCACAGTACATAAAGGGACTTCATTATAACGGAGTCAAAGGTACGTAACAAAATCCAGCTGGAAACTGATCCTGGGTAACTTTAGTTTTCAAGCGTGCCTTGTATTTATAAAAAGAGACATCAAGCAAATATCTAAGCTAAGAAAATGGAAAGCTCCATCTCTTGGAGTGTTTTAGTCAGTATGGTATCTTTCATACGTTCCATCACCTTGTCTTCAAGACTCTTCAGATATCTTTAGCCTTCATTCCCTCTTACCTTCTTACCCCCATCTACCGCCTCCCTAATGCTCTGTAAGAAGTAAGTGATGTGTTGAGCTAGTGCTGATCTGGCTAAACAATGCTGTAATCATTGGAAGTTTATCCTCAGCATGCATCAATTGTCGTGAATAAAAACCTGTGGCAGGAGTAAGAAATGTAGAGGACAGAATGATATGTCCTTAAATTCTGTATTTTTGAAGCTGTCAAAACCTGTTTTATCTTTGGTTTGAGTGATGCATCTGAGCAAGACTGTGTATATATTTGTGGGCATATTTGCAACTTCATTTGGAGAATCTCCTCCGTAACATTTGACATTAAATATTTTTGTTATACCAGTGTTAGCTGGTGCTATACCTGAAATTCTTTCAAAATGACATGTCCACTTCCAATATTGAATCACTTGAATTTTTAGCTTCTCAAATTCCAGCTTATGCCATAGAAGCATAGGATCACCAAGATTGAAAAAGACCTCCAAGATCATCTTGTCCAACTGTCCACCTACCACTGATATTTTCCCACCATCCACGTCCCTCAGTGCTACTACTAAATGTTTGCTGAACACCTCTAGGGACAGTGAATCTACCACCTTCCTGGGCATTCTGTTCAAGCACCTGACCAATCTTTCGGGGAGGGAATGTTTCCTAATATCCAGCCTGAACCTCCCCTGGCACAACTTGAAGCCATTCCCTCTCATCCCATTGCTAGTTGCCTGGGGGCAGAGGCCAAACTCCACCTCACCTCATCCTCCTTTCAGGCAGTTGTAGAGAGAATGACAAGGTCTCCCCTGAGCCTCCTCCCAGCTCTCTCAGCCACTCCCCATAAGACTTATGCTCCAGACCCCTCACCAGCTTTTTATCCTTCTCTGGACATGCTGCAGGGGCTCAGTGTCTTTCATGTAGTGAGGGGCCCCAAGCTGAATGTAAGTACTTGAGATGTAGCCTCACCAGTGCGGAGTGCAAATGGATGATCACTTCCTTGCTCCTGCTGGCCAAGTTCAGCCAAGCATTGACCAACATCCCAGGATCGTTTTCTTCCACACAGTCTTCCAGCCACTGCCCTAAACCTGTAGTATTGCCTGGGGTTCTTGTGGCCAAAAGTGCAGCACCCGACACTTGGTCTTGTTGAATTTTCTGTATGTCCAACTCATTTTTATCTGTAAATTGTGTTTACCCATTGTTTGCAATGCAGATCAGTTTTCAATTGAGTTTTCCATTCTTTGCCTTTTTTTTTCTTTTTTTAAATCTGAGAGGATCTGTTAAAACAGTGCAAACTATGCCATGCCTGTAGGGAAATACAAATACAAGCCTTTTTTTCCTTTTCCCTAATGAATTGTGATTTTTTTTTTTTTCAATCGAGTGGGCTTGCAGTCATCATTTTTAACACTAAATGGCATGTTTCACTTGCTCAGCGGTTGCACCCTGTTAAAGCTTTGTGTGTTTTCCTGGTCATTTTAATGCCACCAGCTCAGCTGTTTCTTTGAAGTGCTGCTGATTAGTCTGGAAATAAATTTGGAAGGGAATTCAGATAAGGTAGAGAAGAAAACTAAAACTACTTAAGCAAATGAGCACCTTTCAAGTTTGGATTAAGAATAGTTCCCACAGGTGGAGTAACAGATTGAAGTTCGCAGATCCACAATATCATAGGTGTATTGATGGGTGAATAAAATGTATAGCTAACTTCTGGTGTGCACACTCTACTGTTCCCGTTCGCTTATATTTCCCTTCTATACATAAATGTCTATTCTAGTATAAAACAGCTGGCATAATGGTGACCTCTTGCATAATTACATGCTGAATGTTCCTGGGTAAGCTTGACTCGCTCTTCTTGAATAAGCGGAGATCACTTGAATATAGAAGATAGAAGCCAGGTACAAGGACAAGCATTTTGAAGTCAGCACAAATGGAACTGAGTGATATTGAGACTATTTCTATCGGTAGGCTGCTCTTCAGAAAGAAATAAGGATCATACTGTTATTTTTATATTTAGCCAGATTTCTTAAGGAAAGGAGATTGCGCCATTTTTGTCTAACTGTTCTTTCCCCTCACCCTCGTAAGAAGCTGTCAAATTGAAACCAAATTAAATAAGTGGTGATATTTCAATGATACCAAGTCCTGTAGTGTTCATGAAAGTGGAGAAAAAGACGGAGACAAGGTCCTAATTTTATGTAGAGTAGGATAGGCGTGCATACCACTCCAAGTGCAAGATCTTTCATGTAACAATTTTTTCATGGAAATATCTGCTGTATTTTTGTGCTCAACAGTAGTCAAAGCAAATTCAATGCTCGGACTTAACAGAGTGCAGAGCAAAATAAGAGAAAACAGCATTGTGCTGAAGTCTATATTAATACTTCTTTGTCCTGCGTACTTTGTAATGCGCAGCTCTTCTCTCCCTGCATTTAAAAGATGCTGAAAATGAGCTTTGGAGATCACTGTATAGAAGCCAATCACACTTTTATCAACATCTGTGTAGGCTAAAGATTATAGTCCCAGAAAAGATAGAGCTATGGCAGAAGTCAGTGAAGCCTCGTGGAAGGGTGAATAGAGACATATGATTCACCGTCTCTTTTTGTGCAAGAACTGGAGGAAATGAGGTAGTGCTACAGACGATGACATTCGCAATAAGTTAAAAAAGATCAAGTTTTTAAGTATGTATTTAAGTTGTGAAACTCACTGCCGTAGGATGACTCCTAAAAGTTTATGCAGGCTCAAAAAAATGTTGAACAGATTAAGTGGGAGTTGATGTTTATATACACCCTCTGGCCCAGAAAGTTTGAGCTGTAATTTGTGGGAAGAAGAAAGCTGGGAAATTCAAGGCCGGGTTGGATTAGGCCATGGGCATCCTGATCCAGTGGGGAGCAGCCCTGCCCATGGCAAGGGCTTGGGGCTAGGTGAGCTTTGAGGTCCCTTCCAACCCAAACCTTTCTGTGATTCTATGCATCGTGTTCTTGCGCTCCTAGTGAGGCATCAGCTTTTTGCCTAAGCCTGTAGGTCTCTTGTCACTTGAAATGACAGTAGCAGAGAGTTGTTCTTTTTTGTGGTCGTGTTGAAGAGAAGGAGAGAAAGCTCAGTCCTTGCCCATCTGCAGTTCAGATCAGGCCCTTAGCCTTCTACCTAATGTTCGGCCAGCAGATTTGGGAAGGGATGGAGGGAGGAGGCTGAGGCAGAGCATGTGGGAGCAGAGCTGTGGGCTTGGGTACAGGTGGAAGCAGTGAGTTGTGTGTACGGGGCACAGAAACGGGAAATGAGTAGAATCGTAGTATCACAGAATCATGGAATGGCCTTGGTTGAAAAGGACCACAATGATCATCGAGTTTCAACCCCCCTGCTGTGTGCAGGGTCGCCAACCACCAGACCAGGCTGCCCAGAGCCACATCCAGCCTGGTCTTGAATGCCTCCAGGGATGGGGCATCCACAACCTCCTTGGGCAACCTGTTCCAGTGCATCACCACCCTCTGTGTGAAAAGCTTCCTCCTAATGTCTAACCTAAACCTCCCTTGTCTTAGTTTAAAACCATTCTCCCTTGTCCTAAGGATACAAGTTTATAGGTGAGGAATGTAGTAGATTACTTAAAACTCATACACTTTTTTTTCGCGGATCAGAAGGTCGCTCCATCTTTAGACTAAGACTTGGAAAGCTGAGACAGAATAGAGTTAAAATCAGAAATACTAAGAAGTACTTGTAAGAGATGCTGTTTTATGGAAGATATGTACTGACCAGAAGGATTTGTATTTGGAATTCTATTTCCATTCAGTACACTTTTTCTTGATTATAATTTATTGAATGATAGGCGTTTTCCAAGTGTTGGTTAAACATCAGTGCATTGCAGAAAAAGAGAAAAGCTGTTTCCTTTCAGACGTTGCTCCTGTTCTGTAAATAACAACTTCATTTTACGTGCTGAGTGGCTGCTAGACTAAGAGCATATCCATGCTTTTATTTTTCTGTATTAATCAAGGCAAAATGGATGTGCTTTTTAGTAGATGTTTCCTTTAGGAGATGCCGTAATTGATGTTTCATTCACTGAGTGTTTAAACACTGTGGCCAATATGAAGCAGATACAACTTCTTTCCAGTGGCCAGCTGTGCGAGTTGCTATGGGAACTCGGTGGGGACTGTCTGGAGATTACTACTCTGGGGACCACACCTGGCTTATTTGCATTCAATTTAAGTTGGGGAAAATTCAGAAGACAAGAGGAGTAGTAGGCAGGCAGAAAGGGCTTGTCATTTTGAGGCTGTCACATGGGGTGGGAGGCTGCTCTTATTCATGGTTCCCGTGGACCAGTGCAGGGTTCTGAATTTTGCAGCCATTCGTGTGTTTTGTTACTGTGGTGAGGCTTATTAGAAATGCAACGTCACAGGGGCCTTTTGGTATTATTCCCTCTAACTTAGTTTAATCCCAGTGAATTTGCCAACTTTTTTTGCCTGTGTAGTAATTTGTGTTGCAGTGAAGGTTTGTGAAGGCGGTATGAAACTCAGGTCATGCAGTGTGTTACTGCAACTCAGTGCAATATTAAAATGTCAGTGCAATATAGAGTGTTGCTGCAGAGCTTAGCCTGATTTTTTTTTTCTGAACACTGAAATTGCTCTTTTTCCAGTGATGACTGTGAGAACTTCCTAAGAAGGCTGTGGAACAATTTTCATTCAAGTCAGAAGCAGTGGTCAGCTAGCAGCTTTCAGACTGTTTGAGGCTGGATTTTTGTGGATTATGGCATCCTGGCACATAAGTACTTTGCTTCTTTCTTGCTACATTAACTTACCTGTTGACCAGGACTGGGCAAAAGCGATTATAACAGTGCTGTATGCTGACTGCTCTTTGTGCTTTTCACCTGCTGTTGCCCTCATACCACAGGGCTGACAAAACACCCTAGCACTTTGCTGCAGGAATGTCTTACTGGAGTATTTGAGCTGTTTTCGGAACAGTGGGCTTAGAAGCTTTGAGAAATGTGAATCTCAATGCTTGGGGGGGAGGTGAAGATAACCTGAATGTTAATGGCAGATGACATCAGCACTGATCAGCTCTTTCCCTTTTATCCTTGAAGGTTCAGGTTCTCAGTCTGTAGTGGTGGTATCAGGCAGAATCTTTGTACATTACTAAGGCATTAATGCAGCATAATTTGTATTTGTTATCGTTTAGCCTGCTATGATATTATAGGGTTATTAGTACCTGCTTCCAAATTCTTCAAAGCAATTCCTTAAATCTGGGGTTCATCGTTCCAAGACAGGTCTATGCTAAAAGGACTGACTGGTATGATTGTAACTTGCTCCTTTTTCTTGTTAGCTTCTTGCCAGCACTCCCTATTTTCTCCACCTCTGTACTGCCTTGATGCTTCAGCGGGGAAAATCTTTCTGCTGGTGGATCAGATAACTGAGCCGTGTATTTTCTAACTCTGGTCACATTAGCACTAACCCAGCTCAGTTCCCCAGGTGGCAGTGCAGGAGGTGCAGCAGGGCGTTGTGGCTGAGGGCTGCCTCTCTGGGAGGAGCACTGCCTTTTGCTGACTTAGCACTTGTTACCCACAGCTATAGCAGTGATGGATGCATGTGGTCCTATGGAGTTAAATGTCTGATTTTTCATGTTTGGTTTTCCTATCAAAACAGTGAGATGTATATATGGAGTCTGTTTTAGTGAGGAATTGGTGAGTAAGAGCTAGTCTTCTGGATGTGGTTGTAACGTTTTTTGTTGATCAGTTGATTTCTTTTACCCTGTGACTCAGGACTAAATAATGAATCTCCTGTGAAAGGACTCTTGTCTGTCAGTGTGATGCTTCCGATCAAAATAGGTTGCAGAAACTGGGGCAGTGTGAGAAGACTTACCTGTGCTGCAGCTTGCTCTGAAAATAACCCATTCCTGTCTTCAGTGGCATGTGTCCACCTGCATGTACGCAAAACGTGCATGTCTTCTCAGCAAATGCTCTGCAATCACAGCCACAGGTGGCGTGATACCGCATGCCCTTCAGCTTTACTGCTGGTAAAACAGTCCTTGTGGCTGTTTCCTGGAAAAGTCAATCAGTGCCTTGTCAGCTTTAACATAGCGTAGCTGCTAAAACTGACACAAGTGTGCTTGGGAACGTTTCCTGGAAGAACTAATGTAGATAATACTCAGTATGTGTAGTGAAGGTGAGGTTTTTACAACCTGCTGTTCCTAAATTATAAATTGAAGACCCAGCTGCCCAGTAATTTTTTTTTTTTTTTTGATAGCAAATGCAATCTTACTTTAGTTCGTTCCGACTAGCCAAAATGATAGCAGCCTGGTGGGTGTGCAGGTGGATGGAGCCAGAGTCTGCAGTGTGTAACTACTGCTTCCTTCAGACCTCACATCTGGCAATCATTGTTCCATTTGTAACAGACAAAGCCGCTTGTCTGGAATGTGGCCTTTTCCTCTTTAAGATCAAATAATTTAAGCTTCAGAAAGAGGCATTCTCATGACATATCTTGTAGTTCCTACAGGTGTTAATAGTGTCTGGATCAGTGTGCTGGGGGCAGTAAAGCAATATCCTCCTGCAGATTGGAGGTAGTTATTACGGAAGAGATCAGAATCAGATTCTGCAAAGGATGGTGGTAACTACAGAGTAGCTTCAGTTCCTATCATGATCTGTTTTGCATGGGCTTTTTTTCTCTATTAATTTGTTTGACAAACACTCAGAATGCTGGCTAGAGCTAAATACCACCTATGCGGATTTTGATGTATCCACTTGGCTCCAGCAGCAATCATAATAAACTTAAGCTGGTGACTTTGATGTATGTATTTTGAAAGTGAGCTGTAGTGTATTTAATGACAGGTAGTATGGAGTCTCTGAGATTTGAATTGAGCTGAATTGTATGGTTAAGTTATATGTTGAATTAGTCTATTCTTTGTAGAGCCCCCGTTCATCAAGCTAGACTAGTTATTACCTCTTTGTCAAAGCAGGGAATGGAAACAGCATGTTTGTAAAATGCTTTTTATTTTGATTTACCAGGTGAGTTTTAAAATAATGCTGTTTAGTTCTGAGCACCTGTTCTTATTATGTGTGGGTGGGCATGGGGAGGCAAATGTAATGCTGTTGGAATGCACATGCAGTGATATTTGAGAGATGTAACAAGTCATACAGCTGCTAAAGCAAATATTGCAGCCAGTAGTTGAGCGTGGCATAACTAGTGTACGTTCATATGTTGTCAGACAAATTGCTTGTGATTTATGGATTTGGGAATAGTTAAATTACTCAAATCCTTTGTATTTTTAATGTGTATTGGAATAACTTGAAGTTTACAGTCTGTATGCCATCTTCCTTTTTTGGTGTGTGTGAAGAGAGGTAGGGGCAGAATGCTAAGGGTGCCCCAATACAGCACAAGCTGCAACTGCATCATCCATTCAAATGCATGCACAGCACTTTCAGTAGCCACCTCACGTGTGGAAGGTGTGTTCCCATGAATGCCATGCCAGCACGCAGCTGGTAGAAATGACTGCTTCAAGGTGTGCTGTAGCTGCTGGTGTGAGCCCCAGGGTTTAGATGGGAGTGCAGGCTGCCCATCCGTGCAAGGGAGGCTCCTCTGTGTGCCAGTTGCCACACAGCCCAATCTGCAGCCTCCCACAAAGGCCTGTGAGCTTTCAAGGCTGTTTTTTTTTTCAGTTTCAGTACTGCTGTTGTGTAGATCTGTGCCCTTAGATTGCTTCTTTTTTTTTTTTTCCTTCTTGCTCTGTTAAATTCTGAAGTTTTACAGACGGTGTTCTTCAGCCCTCCCTTGTGTCGTGTTCATGTAACTTCACATCAGTCTTCGTTTCAGTCTTTACTTTGTGTCCTGCGGTACTCTTCTGAATAGCAGTGGCGGGCATGAAAATCTTGTAATCGAGTAATTAGAAAAGTTCACTAATTAAACAGTATGCATCTGCTCTGGGGCTTTAGTGTGTTAGCCTGTAGAACTCAAATCTGACAAACTGGTAATTTTGAGGGGAGGTGAGACCCTCAGCTGTGTCACAAAAAAATAAACTGTCTCAAACAGGTGTCTCGCTTCAAATATTAACTTTTTAAAAGCAGTTGGATTTTAAAAGCAGTTTGATGCAAATTGCCTTCATAACACTGGAGTGCTACTTTTCATGTGCAGGTTTAGCACAGGAATGAACATCAGCTCTAATGTTAAAGACCCCGCCTTGGATTTGGCAGTTTCAAAGGATGACTTGCACATATTTATACTATTTTTAGTTAAATTGAATGCAACTGAGTACTCTACTGCAGCTATTCAAAAGTGCAACTGTGCAGCAGCTCTATGGCAAATGCAACATGCTGGTGAAATAACACAAACTTGTTCTCAAAAATATGGTAGTTAAAGTTGTGGACTTTTTAGTTTTTATTTTCTTTGAATTTAATTCCTGAAGTCAGTGCTTATGATGTAGTGCTCAATATAAAAATTAAGATTAAAGAAAAATCCTCAAGTTATTATGTGATAGTGATGAAAACTTTGAAAACCTGAGTGAAACATGAGGTCTTAAATCAGAAAATGTGAAGATATAATGCTCGCTACTCTTCAAATATTCCATGGCTTTAAGAAAATGTTTTGTGGATCAAAGGTGGAGTTTTGAACATAAAAGGCTGTCTGTACAGTAGATTTATTAAGCTTGTGCTAAATTTACATCCAGTGCCTCTGAAAACACTCACAGTGAAACTTATTTGTAGATGCAGCATGGATTCTTTCTTGTAAGCTGTGACTGTGGGCAATGAGAGAAGGGCAGAACTGTTCAGTTGATTCACTGGGATGATAGTATTAGACATTAGTTTCAAGCAAGGCCAAGTTTGCTTGTGAAAGCTTAATACCGTTAAAGTGAAAATACTGCAGTTTCTGAATAAGGTTATTTCTTTAATTTTGCCTCTTCTGTCTCTTCCCCTACTCCCGTTATGTTTTTTCTCTTTCAGTATGGTCAAACTATACTATAAGTATCACATGATCACAGTTTTCTTACTATAAAGATGACTTAAACCATTATAGCTGCTATTATCTGTGGACAAAAGTGAGATTTTAAACACACAAACAAACCCCTTTATATGAACATGTTAGGTACTTACGAGTATCTCCTGTCTTGCACTGATAAGATGAATTAGCATTCCTGGCTTGCTGTCTCTGTGCTTAATTGTCTTCAAAAAAGGTATGCAAGATCATTTTGAAAGACGCTTTGTGCAATGGAAAGTTTGAAAGGGTAGTTACGATCTGAGTTGGAGAGAGAAGTAAAATTAGATGTAGGCTAAAATTTGAGTTCATAGCAATTGCATAATGACCTGTAATTCTTTAACAGGCCAATTTTATTTGACTTTTCCAGAAAAGTACTCTTGGCTTTCAGAGTGAACTTAGCAATTTTCACATAAAATCAGTTTTGTTAGCCAAAGTCAAAGGTGGTGGCTAAAATTAGAGCTTGGTTTGCAGCTCTAACTATGAACAGGCTGCTGTCTGTCTGTCCATAATTATCCTAAGAGGATTGTGCCAATGTTAATACCAGTTTATTTTTGTTGAAGTATGTGATTTAAAAAAAAATTAATAGCACATTGAAGTTCTGTTTGACAAAATTTTTATTAGGTTTAATTTGCTTTGTGGAACGGGGACTTGGAAATGTCTTGAGTTAAAACATGGTAGCTCTGTATGATGTCAAATTAGAGCTAACTGTATCAACTGATCTTGGCTGTCACGGCATATAGAAAGCAGCCTTTCTCTGCGTGTTTGCAGTATGCATTGGTGGAATGCTTAGTCATACACTATTATAAAAGCTTTTGTGTCCAGTCATCTTCAGGATGAAATATACTAGACACAAGTGCAGTAATGAAGGCAGTATGCTGACGTGTTATGGTTAATACCATGCATTGTTCCACGTACACCATACAGAAGTGAAATGTGGTGTTGGTTTATTGAGCAGTCTTGCCATGTTCTGTCAGAAATCATGTCAGGAGTTTTGCAAAGGTCACACTTGTCATAGAGCTGCCTAGTGGCAGAAATCTTCTGGCTGTCACTGAGGACGTGTAATAAATGACGTTTTACTAATATATGGAAGTATGCCCATATAAAAGTTAAGGTGCTTTGTCCCCTTGAAGTGTTTCAGTGAGAGAATGCTGCTAATAACTTTGTTTTATCCCTTTAATTCTGCATTGTCTATGTAGTGCCCTACCAGCTCCCCCCCTTGAGTGAATTGATAGTCTGTAAATTGGCCGCAATAAATGAAAGATGCAAAAGGAATAAAACAGAAGATGCAGGGCAAGTCTAACCAAAAGTTGCATAAGCTGCAGAGGGAAATGATATTCTCTTTCCAAAAAAACAAGGTATCGAGTTATAATCACTGGAACTCCATAAATAGCAACAAATTGGTGGGAGAGACAGCAAAGCAGAAACATTTAAGTGGGAGGATATGTGAAGAGTGAAGAGCAGAATAGTGGTGGAGGAGTACTTCTGCAGCGTTGGACTGAAGATGCCTGTCATACCTGGCTCCATTTTAGTGGCCTTGGTTCCTTCACTTTTGCATCAAATCATGAACAGAGCTGTGTGGAGGAAAAAATCAACAATGTCAGCATTGCAGAATTCCTTGAAGAGAACTTCTGAAATGTCTGTAGTTGCGTGGGAAACTGAGAGATTTTTCTTCTTTTTTTTTTCTCATCCTGAAAATGATCTAAGGTATCTTTGGAAGAAAAATAAGGATTTTTGTGGAAAACTCACGGTGCTGTTTTGCTTAAATGTGAGTACCACAGGTGTGACTGGTTCAAGGTATTAATTAACTTTTAGTGTGAGAATCCAGAACGAGGAGGATAGCCAGTGAGGTGGCAGAACCTGGATAGGAAAATAGCACTGGTTTGGAAGCAAGGTGATCTACTGAGTCCCTCCCCAAACCCTTCTATTTAGGCCTTCAGGCCTCCTACAGAAGCATACCGCATAAATTGTTGCAGTAGTGTGGCCTAGATGGAATAATAGTGTTTTTGGCCAAAAACATCAGAATTTACATAAAATACAAGATAATAAAATCATCAAAGAAGGGAGTGATCACTTGAAGAGTACTATGTTTTTGGTTTTTTTTGCTAAACTTAGTTTGAAAAGTCAGTTTAAAAGGCTTTACAGTAGTTACAGTTGCAGTGTATGCTTGTTGGGGGATGGTACTTCTAAGAAAGGTTGGTTGGGGCACCGTCAGGAACAGGAAGAAAACTTTTCTGCCTTTTCCTTGTTAGCTGTCAGTGCACTGTCAATAGAGCAGATGAGCAGCACAGTGGTATTGCAGAACGCTTGCTGACACTGCTTCAGGCTTATCCTTCCCTGGCCTTTATTTACTGCTTTATTATTCTGTTCTTGATGCGAGTCATCCATCACTACACATGCCTGCTTTAACGGTCACTTCCTGCCTTCGTGTGCTTCTGCTGCTGCACCTGTGTTCAAGCAGCTCAGTGCAGAGAGAATCCACAGGACGGCATTGTGGACCTGGCACCATGCTGCAGGCTGCCTCGGCTCGGCCGCTGTTGGGTGACTCCTGCTTCATCAAGTGTCACCGTCTGTCCAGGCTCTGCCGATGAAGCAAGGGGATTATCTCAATGTACTCCAGAAGCATGGGTGGAAGAGCAAAGTTTTGGGAAGGTCTGGGAACCACGATGTACCCCAGAAGTCTTCATGGGATGCGTGAATGTCTAAGAAATAAGTCAGAAGCAGGGTGCTAGGAAAAGGTAATTGGTACATGTTGTCCCCGTGCAGTTGGCTGTATATTCCTTTCTTGGCATCTTCTTCAAGTGTAGATCACTTGTTAAATATATAGTGGGGAACATCTTGTGTTAAGTAGAGATATGAACCTGAACAGAAGAAGAGGTCAAGCGTGGAAACAAATTCCAGTCAGTGACGGACGATCGAGAAGTCCCTTCTCTTGTGCACTCTTCTGTGGAGAGGTGGTGCTTGAGTTCCTTTCAAATATGAGGAGAAAAGCACAGGAGAAAAAAAATACATATATCTTTAAATTCACATTAACATTGGGAAGCGAGTGGCCCAACCCTGCAGTCACTGGTGCTGATCATCACACATTTTGTCATGATCAGAACACAGTCTAATAAACATTGCAGTGTCCAAATTCCGCTTTACATTTTTGCATTAACATTCTTGCTGTTTTGGTCAATGAGATTTGAGTGGTAATCAAGCAATCTGAAATGGTTTAATCTAGCATTGTAGTTCTTCAGTAAGTGTTGCCCTGTGGAACATATGTGGAAGAGAGGATTGGCTCCTCCATGGAGCGTAGCGTGTTCCCCAGTCCTTCCACAGGTTACACTCCCAGCTGCAGCTGGGCTCTGCTTATCATTGGGTGGTTCAAAGCCACAGGCTTGGTGCTCCACAGTGAGATTTGTTTGGCTATATTGTGTATGCTTGTGGTAGGGATTAATAAAAGATTTGGGTTTTTTTTCTTGGAAGTCTCTGGAAAGCAAAAAAGTGAAATCTATTTTGATTTCACTTGGGATAGATTAGTGGGTGTCAAATATTACACAATACTCAACACACCCACTGCTGTTAATTTGGCTGTTGCAAAGGGATTACCAGATAATGAATCACCGGCCTCTTTAGTCATTTAGAGAGAATTGTGCTGCTTCCTTGCCCTGGTGTTCCTCTTTCTTGCCCAGGACCTTCTTGTGACAGCTCGTCTGTGTGGAAAGCACCACACAGATGTGCAGGCACTGGTTTGACAGCTCTGTGTTGGGCTCCTACCTTGCTAATTGTTTTCTTGGGATTATTTGGTTTGTGCAGAAAGCTTTTTCCAAATCCCCTTTATTACCGAAGTTATTGTTGCCAGCAGGAATAAGATTAAAGGTGCTTAAGTCTGTAGAGTTGTTTCTAATTTGTACGTGTCATTTCAGTGGCATTTTAACAAAACTCCGTCTCTCTCCCCTCTCTGCTCCCCTGTGGTACTGTGCTCGAGTTAGGGCTGAGAAGCCAAGCTATTGGAAGAAACTTCATTTTGTTCCCTAATTATTATGCTGGCACTCGGGAGATAATTTTTCCCTTCATGCACTGCCAATTAATATGCAAATGAGCTGATAAATATTTATACCGAGATTTAAATTATGCAGGGAGCGCTTTCGGTGTACTCTGCAAATGAATTGTTCATGGACTTCAAAGTGCTGGCTGCTGTGCTAACGAGGGGAGATTTGCATAAGGCCCTAATCAGGCGCATACTGATTAAGCTTCATTATGGAAACTGCCAGCTGCAATCTTTGTTTCTATTTTATTACAAAAAGGGGAACTTTTCACGCTTCAGTCGCCTTGACAATGTCAGACACTGCTAGTAGGAGAGACTAAAACTCCACAGAGCAACTGAAGTTTCCCTGTTCAGTTGAAGATTGCTATGGTGTAACTGAAGTTGTATTTCTTCCCCCACCTCCCCGCTCCCTTTCTTGTGCCGTTGAGAGCAGTAGTGTAGATTTGATAGAAATTGCCATTCTCCCTTTCCTTGGACTGTCTGAACCTGTAGAGGATACCACAGCAATGCTGGACTGCAGTGACTACGTTCTAGGTGGGTACCAGCTCAGCTCTTTCTTATAAGCGTTTAATATGGAAATAGAGGGTGTGAGGTTGACTATGCATAGAGGCTTAATCACATATGCAGAGGCAGAGAAGGTGCTTGTAAGGCTGAAGCTCACCAGCGCGTCGGCAGTGAGGAAATGCCTTATATATATGTACTGTATGTATCTATACCAGGGAAATAAGTTGTTTTCTTCTCCCCTTTCCCTCGATCCAGGAGAATTCTTTTCCTCTGCACTGAAGGGGCTTGTTGTTAGGCTTAGGAGATACTGATGCAGACCTTATGCTTTTTGGATTTCAATGTGAGAAGCCTTTAGCTTCTAATAAACATTGAGACTTAAGACTTGACTTGCATATCTGTGTGTTTCAAATTTTAAAACATGAAAATGAGTGAGAGAGTCA
This sequence comes from Phasianus colchicus, assembly GCF_987193195.1. NCBI lineage: Eukaryota > Metazoa > Chordata > Aves > Galliformes > Phasianidae > Phasianus > Phasianus colchicus. The sequence goes on along the minus strand of NC_143436.1, from coordinate 93,784,748 downwards.
CAGTCTCCAAGAATTTACTGGCTGTATCGAGCCGTTCCCCAACAGAGCGTATATTATGTCTGTGTATTTTTAATGTGATAGCGAGGTTCTTCGTGCGTAATAGAAAATAAGGTGGAGTCCACAGCGGTTGCCATTGATACCGTTGCAAGCTGTGCCTAAGGTTACTGGGATAATGTATTTCCTGAGCTGAGATTTCATCAGGACTGCAGAACAGGCATGCCATAATTTCTTCTAAATGTAGTTTTAAGTTACTTACAAGAAACTGATAATCCCAATTTTGCAGGAGATTTTATTTATTTTCAAGGCTCTTTCCCTGGAGCTCAATGTATTGATTTTTTTTTCTTTTTTTTTTTTAATGCATTGTATCTGTATATAAAGAATATTTTTTGGATGGTAAATTTTAAAGCAGGCACCTGAATGTTGTTTCTGAACATGAAATTGGTTTTCTGAAAATGAATTTCTACTCTAAACCTTCAAGTGAGTTCTTGGTATGTTTTCACTCATGTTGAACTTTGTTTTTTTTTTCCATATGTGTCACTGCTGGTTCTGTCGGAGTATTAGGTACTTTCACTTCGGATGAAAGGAAACAATGAGTGATATACTGGTTAAGATTTAGCTTTTTACTAGGTCTGCATAGATTATAATGCTGCAGGCTGGTCCCTTGCCCGCTTCTTCCTTCTGCGTGCCTTCTGAGACATGCTGAGGGGCTGTGGGAGTGCAGCACGGTGCTGCCAGCACGGCAGAGTGCTGCCTGGGTTCGCCTCTGAGAGCTGGATCTCAATCACACACCTGCTGCTTTCGATCCTCCTCCTGCTGAGTGTGCTGCTCGATGAGGTTGGCAGAAGTTGTAGCCCAGGGCCTTTATTTAAAACACAGCTAAAGTCTGAAGGGAGGAAAAAGGATGAGGGCGTCAGGACTTTTTTTTAGCTCACTTCATTTGTTTATTCCTTTAACTGAAGTAGAAGTCTTATGAGTATGTATAAACTCTGTGTGTGTGTGTGTGACATAATGAATCTGTAGGCTTAGTATCCTGCAGATATGTCTGTTTTGCTGGTGGCAGTTTTATGCTTCAGATGTGTGTGTCATACCATTTGCAATGGAAATAGCGGCATTGTTCGTGATGCTTTACATGCAGAAGGCCCACAGATTGAGCAAGAATAGTCAGCTGGTGAAATAATGGATGCCATCCTTCGTTCGAATTTGAGCAGTGCTAGAAAGATGTTTTGGCGTCCAACTTACTGATTTTTCACAGTAATGACATTTGAGGTCTCTCGGGGTCAATCCTTACAATGAAATATTTGTCAGGTGGACTCACTTTTGCTACTTGAGTAAACTTCATTTATCTGTCTAGCATTAGTAAACACTGAAAACCTTTTTTAAAAAAAAAAAACAGTTTATTTTACAATACTTTAACAGAAGAAGACTTCTCTTGCCTTACGAAAAGAGTTCTGCTTTTGTCCTGTGAACAAACTGCTTGTTGTGCAAGAAGTTGTTGGGTAGCAGTGCTTGTGGTGTTGTGTGCAAGACAGCAGCCGCCCTGCCCCTAGGTGCAGCTTGATGCCAATATGGGGTATCCTGCCTGCTGGCTCTAATACTTCAGTCTGCAACCAAATAGCCCAGGAGTCCCTCTGTTTTTTCTCTTGGGAAGATCTTTCTGAAGTTCTTGAGCAAGTGGATCCTGTGTTGTTCAGGGGTGATCTCCTAGACTGTGCACTTCAGTGTTATCATGAGCTCAGGCTATCCTGCCCTGGGCTTAAAAATATATCCTACATCCAATAGCTCCGTAAGTTAGCCTGCTTTCACGGCAAGGTGGTGTTGGCTTTGGAGCCCATCTTGCTCATGGTGCTGCTGGACCAGCACTCTTCGTGTTTGTCCAAATGTCCTTCATGTCCAAATAGAAGTCTCCTGCCCAGAGTTCTCGGAAGCCAAGCACATTTCAGTGGCCAGCTGCGTGTGAAGGAGCAGATTAGTGATGTTTATCAAACAAACCTTGCCTGTAATTGCTTCAAACAAATGCGCTGTTACCACAACACTATACTCATTTAAAGTGCATGCGACTACTAAATTAAAACAAACACAAATTGTTTTTGTGCAGACCCACCAGCAGTGAGTGGCACATCAAAATAGCCCGTTTCCTGTGTAGTCTGTGGGAGACGCTTCTCAGTTTGTAGAGCATAAATGTTGCTATCGAAATGTGGAAAATGACCAAAAAAATAAAAAAAAAGCTGAGAAGTTGTTGGTTCTGTTTCTACAGCCTTAATAAAGCTCTGCTCTAGGCTGAACCTTGAAGCAGAGGTGATGAAAGCCAGGGCAGAACCTCAGCCTTTTGCTCAAATGTGGGCTGGAAGCATTCAGCTGGGATGGTTCTCACTTTTTCCCTGTTTCAAAAGGCAGTTTAACATGTTTGCCTTCATGCTGGAAGGAATGTTTATAAGGGAGCACGTCTGAAGCCAATTCAGGTATCTTTTATACTCAGCTGACATTTATAAGGTTTAACCATAGCCATAGGAACTTACTATGAAGAGCTGATAGTTTGGAGAGGTTAAAGTAACTTGACGGGCAGATTCATTTATTACCACCCTCTGGGTTTTCTGGGCCCCACTTGCTTCAAATGAAGCAGTTGTTTACATGGAAAATTACATTAGTTTTAAAAATACTGACATGTCTTAAATCGTGTTTCCTAACTGAGCATTAGAGTTTTTCCTAATGTCTTTTACTGATTCTCTCTTATAAGCTGCATTTCTAACTAGTTCCTTCCTCTTTCAACCCAGTACACCCAGATGAGTTCCATTGCAACTCCTGTTTTCTTTCAAACACTGCTCAAGTGCTCGTTCCTTCCATTTGATTCACACTTGTATTCTTCCTCTGCTGTTGCCCCTGGCTCTGATATCCCAAGGAACACACTGTTTTCCTCTAGGCAGCAGATGGTAGCACATGGCAGTAGTCTGTCTTCTCACCTCCAGCTCTTCTCCTAGGCTGTCGATGAAGGTGCTGGGCATTCTTGGAAACCTGAGGAGGTATATAATAGAGGAGTTAATGCTGTTATTGTATTCCTCTTCAGCTTGTTGGTATTTTGGAGATCACTGCTTTGATGAAAGAAGTAACCTTTTAAGCACCTTGCATGAGAATATCCTGAAGTTCATGTTCATTTCGAGCTCCTTGAGCCTGTGTTTAACTGGTTATGGGAATGAAAGAATGTACTTAAGGATTTGTTTATGCTTCACTTCATGAGCTAGTGTATTTTGAGATTCTTTTTGTAATTTTCGTTTGCATTAATGTGGCACATCAATGGGGCTGGTCACTAGGAATGAGGAGGTAATAAGTTGTAGAGCTGATGCTGTACACAGAACATCTGTCTAGCTTCCTATATAAGGAAGCTATATTCTATGTCTGCCATCTGGGAAGGCTCTGTGTTTGCAGTATTCAGCTGACAAGCTTTCAGATCCAGAGCAGGCTTTTCAATAGGTTCATCTATTGGGAGAAGGAGGAGAAATATATTTCATATTTTGCATGAATGTGTAGGAAATATTAAATTTAATGTTGGTGGCATTTCTGTAAAATAAAAATGTAGTTTTAGATAAATGGCATCTATTCAAACATAATGGCTGAATGTAGTCCTTGGTGGTTAGACTTAGTGTATTTGAATCTTTTCATAGTTGTTCCTTTTCAAATTTTTTTCTTTGTTTCTCTATTTCAGTGTACTGAAAACTAAGTTCTGCTATCCTTGCCTTCCAACATGCTGTTTTTATTCCTCAGCACTATGCTTTTACAAATCAACAATGACATACAAAATGTTAAAATTGTATTTATCTGGAAAACTCAATATTATGCTCTGCTTCTGATGATTCTTTGTGTTATAAAATAAGCTGAATTAGAGTAAATTACATATTGAATTCAAGATGTTCTGTATATCTCTTGGACAAGAAGATATCATTAGGTTTGTGTAGCATTTTTTTTTTGTTCATCACTTTACCTTTTTCTTTTTTTTTTAATGCAGACTCAAGAATGAACAATCCGTCAGAAACCAGTAAACCATCAATGGAGAGTGGAGATGGGAACACAGGTAAGAAATGATTAATTGATACACAGGTATTTCTATCATCGAATTAAATGGATATGAAAAGCCAAATTTTTTTTGCCAGTTTACAGGAACAACAACAACAAAGTAGAAGAGAACCCCCAAAAACACATGGAATTTCAGAGGCAGAGGAGTTCCTATACTTGCTGTTTTTAGAGACCTGAGAACACTGCATGTCTCTGTACCAAAAACAGGTCATTTGCCATGCTGTATGTAGGGCACTGCTCATACACTTATCAATATGTTTATAAGATTTTCTATTCCTTCTTCTTGTTTGTAATGCTTCTGATATAATGAAAAATCTTGTGGCTCTAGCTCTCCATAAAGTCATCTCATTCTTCCCTGTCAGAATGCATCTTTGACATACCTAGCTCCATTATTTATTTTGAGGCTGTTATTTTCCCTGGCAGATGTGGGCCATTGGCTGATATTGTTTCCATTTCAGACTTCAGTCAAGGCTACAACTGTTCTCAAGAATGAGGAAAAGAAAGAAAGCATCATCATTTCTCAACATCTAAAAAAAAAAAAAAAAAAAAAAACACCAAAAACTGCTAGCAGACTTTACTGTAATTTCTTCATGTGTTAGAATAGGCTTGAAGTTTGATTAGGACAGAGTAGGCTTTGTGTCACAGCTATTGTGTCTTCTGTGCATCATTGAGATGAGACCAATTTATAACCCATTGAAGTTTAAGTCATGCTATCTCATGCCTTAATTCTTTTCTGCAGATAACGTAAGGTTCATTTTAGAAACAAGAATTAACTATTCTGAATAGGCAGTAAATAGTTTAACTGAACTCGGAATGTTCTCTGAGCTCAGGGTAACATTTAGAGAGAAAAAATGAGAAAGAACTACTCGTGTTTAGATGAGTTTTAGTTGCATTGTGTAAGGAAAATGGTTTTCTTCATCTTTATTCAGTAATAAGACTTTCAACTTTGGAATTGTGCTGAAATTAATAATTTACTTTCTTCTACTGTTTCCTCATTCTTTGAGCAGGGCTTTAGTAGAGCTAACAGTGACTGAATGTTCCCAATACTGATCTGAGAGGCTGAATGTTTTCTGTCATAGATGGTGTCAGTCAGAAGGAAATCTGCTCACTTACTGTGTATTCCTGGTTACTGGCATCTCTGTTTCTGTACTTTCAATTGTATTTGTAATAGGGGAGGTATCAATAACTTCTATGTATAAAAAATTATCTATTTAAGTCTTTTTAGCATTGCTTGTAGCTTTATTTCAAAAAATGTACAAGCTGGAGAAATAGTCATAGACAACATCAAGAAAATACTTTTAAATGACCTTTTTCATTTGAATCATCGTATCTGGAGCATGTGTGTAAACATCTGAGAAAATTCAAACTTGCTGCTTTGTATGACTGCAGTTCAGTCTACACTTTCTGAAGAGCCATCCCTGATGCACTGTCTGAAGTACATCTTTAGCTGGCAGCTTTTACCTCAACTGAGCTCTTTCAGAGGAGGGCATAATTCATCTGGAGATAGTCCGTTAGCATAAAAGTGTAAGGTCTGCTTTAACAGAACTCTGGTTTTGCTGCCCTGGGCAAATACTTCATCAGTGTGAAGATGATGGTCATGGTATAAAAAAGGGGTGGATTATAAAGCTCCATGTAGATGATTTCATCACAAATGAAACTACATTGTTTATTTTTTTTATATTACAATGTTAACATTACTTTATAACAAAAGCTTGACTCTTACTGGTATTTGGACCTTTTGCAAATATCACTTCTGTAACTTAAATGTTCCTGGTCATTCATTTCAAATTTACTTCCTGATTTTTTTATTTTTTCATTTGTTCAGACTACAACAATCTAGGAATTTTGAGAGCTCTTTGTTCTCTAGTCATTGCTCTGTTTTCAAACACAGTGCTCATAAACTGCTGGAGGTAGTGATTGACACTTATGACTTTCTTTGGGGGCTCAAGCATCAGTTGCATTAGTCAACAGACAGATGTTAAGCCCTGAAAGAAATAGTCATGGAATGTAATTTAGACTTCTGATCAGTCTGATTAGATTGTGGTTCTTAGTGAAAAGAAGTAAGGATGGTAAGGTACTGGAAGTGCTGCTGATTGATTGTGTAGGGAGCATAGGTTCTGATATTAAATGCAGAAAGTTTTTTATAGATGCTGATGCTCATAACTTTTCATTAATTGTCTTCTTCCCAGTAACGTTTGTAAATCACTTAAGTCTACTGTGTAAGCACTGCTTGTCTGTTTTCTGATCCAGAGTAGATGTTTGGGTCATTCCTGTTTTCAGTGCAGTAAGCTGATGCAGTTTGAAAATTTTGAGAATAATGGAGTTTGTTTGGCAGAGCAAGTGTTTCCAGGAAAAGAAGCAGTTACCATTGGGAAAGGTGGCTTAACGTCAAAAGTTCTGAATTAATAATTTAAATTCCATGGAAGTTAACAAACTAGATTTAGTGCTTTAATGCAATGTAAGGAACAAAGTAAAGTTCCCTGAAACTGGTCACAATAAAATGCAGATAAAACAGATTTTAACTTCCTTGTGTGCTAATTTGACTCATCTTTTAAGCATCTTAAAAATTAAATCATATTCCAGATGAATAAAAAACAACAAAAGTTTCAATAAGTGCAGCAGTTGCTGGCCGGCTGTTTTCGCAAGAGGATGAATTGATGAACTGTTCTTCAGTATTATAGAATTACACAACTCTTTTTCAGCCTACAGTATGGGGATGAACAGGTCATTTAGTATCTACTGGAAAGAAGAGAGAAAAGGGAAAACTCTACCTTGCAGAAATACCGATAGCCTTCTCTGTTTCCTTTCTGCATGTTACAGCATACAACTTTCCAGAATGTTCTTTTTTCCTTGTTTAATGAGTGTTCTTAAAAGCTCTCTTAAAAGAGAATCTATGGGAAAAGGACCATGAAATGTTTTTGATTTTCTTTTTAACTGCTAGAATTCTGGGCAGATATAACTACTAAACTTTTTATTGATAACACAGACAAGGAAACGCCAATTCCTGGATACTGGGCATCTGTCACAGGACAGATGGGGGAAAGATGTCAGTGCTGAAAGATGTTTTCTAGAGCACATTGCAGATGCGTGTTCAAGTTAGTTTTGAAGTATTCCTTCTCACTGTTTGTCTTCCTTTCATAAGTATTTTCTCGCACCCTATTCTGCATCTCTCCAGAACTGTAGTCCTTGACTCATCTTGCTTTCTTGAACAGTTTGCAAGGCCCAGACTAAATTCTGATGGCTGTGGTCTTAATATTTTGAAGCATGTTCTCCTGACTGCTGGTGCACTGTTACCTTCTTGCTCCATTTGACCCTGTGTTTATCCTCAGGAAGTGTAATTGGAAGACAGTAAACACTAATCTGAGCTCAGGCTGACGTGGTATTTCACGTTCTGTTCTGTTCCCTGGGGTGGCCCTAAATGAGACGGTTCAGAGATCTGATTTGGCTGAAAAGTGATTGCACTCATTATTAGTCTTCATCCAAACCAGTTCTCTGAAGTAACTAACCACACAGCTGAGTTTGTGCCAGAATTTGGAGATGCTTAAGTTGCACTGGACTTGGGTTATAAGGGTGAAACTACATTTTAGTGCTCGATGTGATCTGACAACTTGCTGGAATGGGAGAGACTTGTTTCCTTGCTGCCACCTCTCTGCCCTCCCCTGCTTTCCATCTGCTGCTTGTCAGACCCTAATCCTAAGTTAGGTTTTCTGTTGGTTCAGTGGAATGAATTAACTTGGTCTTACAAGAAAGGGAACAGTTAACGTAAAGGGTTTTCTACTCCATTAGCAACATGAATTCACTTGCTTCTATGTCCATGAACTATGAGAAGGAACAGAACAGTGACAACATGCCTGTATGTAAGAACATAAGAGAGAGAGAAAACTGAGACTTCCCACAACCACTTTTTTGATGTTGGTGAGCTATCAGATCAGTTCTAGCAGTAATGAAGGAGGTGTGATGGAGATGGGAATGACATAAATATTTGTGTTAAAATCTGTTGGTTTGTTGTTTTTGTTTTTTTTTCCATGTAGCTCTTACTTGAGCAAAAGCGGCACTCTGATCCTTTCATGTTCTTACAGTCGATGACCTCCTGATTCTGATAACTCCATTTTCCAGTCTCTTTACCAGATTTCTTGGATTCCACAGAAGTGCTGTTGCATCCTTCTGAGCACCTTAAGAGCAAAACTTGCGAAACTCTCAACTCAAAGTTCATTTTTCCCTGCTGTTCTTCAAAAGATGTAGGCATCCTGTGATAAATGTGAGAAACATTGGCAGCGTTCTTTCCAAAACTAAGGCTGTATCCAAAGGGGAAAGGGACTTCCAGATACCAAAGAAAGCTTAAGATGCAAGTAGAACAGAGTAAACAGGTGGGGTTTAAGGTTTTGGTTTTTTTTTTTTTCTTGAAATTGAGATTTGGATGGCATGGGGAGAAGGAGTTGTAGTCCTTTAAGAGTTGTTTTAAGGAAAACGTTGTGTTCTCTTGATACCATTCTAAACTGCTGCTATGAGAGTTATGAATATTTGGAATAAATGAAGATTTGGGGATTAATCTTAGAAGTTGCTTAGCTCAGAATTGTCAACTGTAGGAGGCTTGTTTCAATTCTCCATATCAGAGTTAGCAGAAGCATTAACCAGCGTCTCTATAGATATGTATAGCAGTGCTTTTTTAATATAGTGTCATGATTTGAGGCTCTTTTTGGAAGACAGCCGACAGGAACTGTTTCAACTGTTTAAGGTGAGGTTATCAGCTAGTCCTCTCTGAAAAGGGTAATTTTTTGTGACCTTTGAAAGTTTCTAGTTGGAGGGAGGAATACCTGCCTTACAGTAGTTTTTTTCTTCCTCCCTTTCTACTTGGAGGTTCCTCAGTAAGGTTGAAAATACCTGATGAAAACCATTTGCTTGAATAAGGAGGGTTGTAGATCTTTTTTAGACTACAGTATTTGTTTGTCAGGGTTTAATTTTATATGTTTACCCAGTCATCTGCCCACTCCCTTTAGACTTCTGTACTGAGAGGATTCTGCATGTTACTCAAAAGAATGGGAACAGATAGGACTCTTCTAGTTCTTTCCAGCAGGTTGTCTTACCTACTTCTATTTGGTGAAATGTGACCAAGTCACATTCATTCAGGATTAGTTCAGACCAGTGATAGATGCAGTTTGTATTGGAATTTTGGACTCATTATGTAAAATTATTCTACATAGTTTAGAATCTGAATATGTAAAGTGTCTGTGGATCTTTGGCTGCAACTGATGTCTCTAAGTATGTAAATCGTGGCTCAAAGCGTAGAAGTAAAAATAGAGTTGACCATTTTTTCCCTCATACCAGCTCCAGCAAAAAAAACCAACCCACATCACATGGCCACCTTAAGGTACGACTTACATTGTTTCTGGAGAGCTTGCATCTGTGTATCTGTGTCTAGTTGAACAGTGACATAATTTTTAGTAATCTTATCTATGTAAGCTTTTTTATAGATCAAAACAGCGGTATAAAATTATAGTAGATATCGGGCAGGGTATTTTTAATGAAATTTTTTGCCTTCTTGCTTTTGCAGATGTTTCTGAGGAATAGCTTCCCTCATTATTTGACATCTGTGATTATTTCTTATTAGATAATGTTGATTTTTGTTGAGAAAAATAATGTAGATGATGGAAGGAGTTCAGAATTATGAATTAAACACCTGTTCATAAGCATCAACAAAATCTGTTGTGAAGATATAAGTTTGCAAGTCTGAAGCTATTTGTACTTCATTGTAGACACAATTTTTAAGATGGCATAATCTGTTCAAGACATTTCTTGCAACCTGACAAACTCAGTGTCTTCCTTATTGTCCTTAGCCACAGTAGGTAGGTAATATGCCAGATACAGACTGGTCATCCCTAAAACTTCATCTACGCATGGAATAATTTTTCAAAGTTTATAGTTAGTTGCTCTTGGCAATAGGAAATTAGTTGACAGTGTAAGGGAAAATAGTTGTTTCTTTTTCTCACATTCAGATTATTTGCAGATATTTTGTGGATTTTTGTGTCTCCTAAGCTCTTTAGGAGGACGACAGCAAAGTTGTAGGAAAACAATCAGGTTGTATTTATATGAAAGTGGATGAGAGCAATAGCAAACACAGTCAGTTATGTTATGTCATGGAAACTCTGCGGAAGTAGTCAAGAAAATTTGGAGGGAGCACTTCTGGACTACAGTTTTACTCTTTGGATTAAAAACTACGTATACGGTACTTTTGTTTTCCTCAAGTATTACTTTTCCCACCATTAATGAGAGATGAGTACATACAAACTTTGTTCTTGTCACTTCCTGAACTTCAAGGTTGTATTCAATTACTGAGTGGAGTGTACACGGGACTGAAATATGTTTTAACTTGAGCAGCTTGCAGTCATTTGATTCTCTACCATGGTTTGAGAATGATGGGGTAGTAGTATACGCATGATAGGTAAGGTGATAGAATTTAACTAAGTTAGCTTAATATTTTCTTTCAGTTGGCAAAAGCTAAATCAACAAAGCCTGGAACTGATGGAACCTTTTTTTATCCGTCTCAGTGAAAAAGGAAAAAAAAAAATCTTGTTACCCTTTGGAGTGTTTTTCTATTACATTGTATTGAGAGTTATGCATATTTAAATAATCTTTTCTTTCAGTAGAAATCATAGCTAATAGCCATCATCTCTCTTCCTCTAGGCACACAAACAAATGGCCTGGACTTTCAAAAGCAGCCTGTGCCTGTTGGAGGACCAATCTCTACAGCCCAGGCCCAGGCCTTTCTTGGGCACCTTCATCAGGTAAGAGAAGAGTCATTTCAGAGCAAGGGTGACTCAAACAGGTACAAACACAGCTTCTCTTGTGTGTTCTCTTTCTGTGAATGAGTAGTCATGTAAGAGAACATAATGATAGACCATATGCTCAAGGTGCTTAGGTGGGAACTCCGTGACCTCCAGAGGTCCTTTCTAACGCCTGTGATTCTATGATTCTTATTGTGGCACTCATTTAATTGCACTGTGCTGTAGACTGTATCAGAGTGAGACCTATTGGGAGGAACTTTCAATGCCTCTGTCTTGGAACTTGTGACTGTCTAAAATAATTAAAAATAAAGTTATTGGACATAAATGAAATGCAATGTCAAATTTAATCTTTCTGATAAAGAATAGTTTTAGCCCAGCAGTTGCCAAGATCTTAAAACTGCCAGTACATCGTGATGAAAACAAAAATGATGTTGAAGGATATTCAGCACTGGGCTCTGATCTTTTGAGCTCTTACATATTAACTAGAAATATAAAATCATGGTACTTATTAAGCACATGTACTTCTGTCAGGTGTGGTGTTTTGTGTTTTTTTGTTTGTATTTTTTTCTTACAAGAAGTTGTTTCAGGTACCTATGTGTAGGATGATATTCGGCTTTCTGCTATGATCCCTCTGTTCTGCTGCTTCTGTTTTTAGGGAATCAAAGCTGATCTTCAGATGTAGTCTGAAGTAAAATGGAACATCCCTAGGAGAAGAGAAGCTTGAGCAGTATTTTTGGTAGCTTTTTTTATCTGCTAGCAGTTGAAGTGTGAAAACAAATGTCCTAATTTCTTTCACTTCCTCAGCACCGAGTTTAAACTTTAAAATACTGTAGTTAATTGGCTGACCTTGAGTGCTTGAGGTCTGCTGTAGCACAGTTGTTGTGGTATAATTGACCTACTGAAACTTTTATACCCTATTAAAAGAGATCAGAATTGCCATTTTATTGTATGGAACATTCAACACTTGTCACATAAATTACAATTTTCCTAGTAGATTAGGCTATATGGCGCCTAGGGAGGAATGCCAACATCTGGATTTGCTGAACCTATAGGCTTCTGTAGGCTGCCTTTTTGTGTAGAGAAGCTGACTAATTTCCACCGGTTGTCAGTATGTGGAGGCAGATACAGCTGTCCTGAAGAATCTTGTGGGAGCTTTTTAAGTTTGTTTTAAATCCTTTTTTTGTTGGTTGGATTTAGTCTTTGTTTTGTTATATTGGTTGATCCAGGACTGTAATTTTATTTAGCACGGTGCCTTATCTTGCTTGGAAAATGTATTTATTTAAACAGTTCTCAGGACTGTTGTAACTTCACGTTTGATAAAGCAATTAATTTCTTGAAACTCTAGTTCAAAGACAGATCTCAACTATTCTTCTATGCACTTAATGGGTGTGTGGGACACTACTTTTAAATTTCAAGCATGGCTGTTCTTTGTGGGATGTTATTCAGTCTTAGAGTGCTTTCCTCTAGATGAATGCAAAATATTGAATGCTGTCAGGAGAAGTTGAATTCCTACTTAGAAAATGTCTATGGTAGAAAGGGAGTCCAAATTGCATTCAAAGGTAAGTTCAGGTATATTCTGGCTGTACCTGAGTGAGATGCATTCGGTCTTCATTATGTAGTTAGATAAATGATTTGAGTCTATTCTTTTTGACAGTGGGATATTATTGTGTAGTTTTTCTCTGCTTTTACTTCAGAGCTCATCATCAACTGTCAAACTGTGCTTTCGTTATGGTAAGGATGAGTTTTCTATAGAATGTTTGCTTACATAGAGCACATGCTTAGAAGTCTACTAGGACTTCATCCAGGGTGGTAGAAAATACTTCCAAAGTGACGCTTAAGGGTTGCCTGTTGAAATACTTAGTTATTAGTTTAACGTTCTTCACTTCAAATTAAAGCTCTTCTTCCTTTGCTTACAGATATCTTTACGCTTTTACACAGTATTTTACGTGGGCACATCTTTTTATAGAGGCCAGCACTGCGTTTTGATTTGGTTTTGTTTTTTTATTCATGTGTTGCCTCGTTTTCAAATGAGCTGTGACTTTCAAACATAGTCAAAGATGGACTATGTTACAGGCTGTTACTCTGACCTTTGAAAGTGTTGGTAATTAATTGCATAGTGTTCCTTCTGTATAATAGGAGTTGTGGTAGAAACAAGGAGAGATTGATTAAAAGAGTCTTTAGTAAACAAAAACTTAGCATTCGTTATACAGAAAAAAATCCTTATTATAGATAAATGACACTATTCAGTGAGGTTTCTGAAACATCAGTTATTTTTCACTGGTAACACACAAGAGCTTATTTGGGCTAGGCTGTTTATCGCAAACACTGGATCTGAGTTTTGAGCATACCTGAATCAATACCACCATTGTAAAGCATTTCCAGTCCTCTATATTAATGTTTTTTTTTCAGTGGCTGAGAACTGCAAGTAGTTGAACATTTTGATCTATGGAAGTGTTCTATGCTGTGGGTTTTGTGCTATGCAGGTGATTGCTTTTTTTTTGTTTTTGTTTGTTTGTTTTTTTACAGGGATGCAAGTGAGTTTAATGTGCATACTTGTGTAAGACCCATTCTGAAATATTAGCAGGATGATGAGTAGGGTGTAGCTCCCTCCCCTGAAGTGTGGATATTTGTATAGTAATAGGAGTTGTTAAACTGTCAACCCCAAAGTGCTCTTCTACTCAGTTTCAGTTTAATATTTGGATCCTATGGCAGAAATTCCTTTCCCAAGAGGTGGACAAATAAGACTGAAAGAGTTTCAGTGAGTGAAGCGTTAGAAGGAGAGGTTGTTCTTGGGGTAATTTTTTGTTGCAATGGGGTAGTCCTCTCTTACACTTAGTTTCCTGTAGATTCAACATCACTTCTGTTTTTGCACTGTGTTGTAGGTCCAGCTCGCTGGAACAAGTTTACAGGCTGCTGCTCAGTCCTTAAATGTACAGGTAAAAACTGTTTCCATCTGCTGCTTGCCCTCCTCTTATTCTGCTTTCCAGACAGCATTTTGGTTCTGTTAGAGATGGCCTTGAACCTATGAGATGTTGCTTTGTTTCCTCATTTTGATTGGTCTTGCAGGTGATAGGTATAGATATAGTTCCAGAAGTGTAAATGAGGATCAGCATTTGTAAGCATTCAGAAACTGAGATGGTTAAAACATCCAGTGATCATCATTTTATTCTGACTTTGAAGTGTTGTCGTTTATCATGAAGACCATAAAACCCTAGGAATGTTTCATGTTCTTCCACTTAAATTATTTTCAACATAGCAAGTATTACTTTGTCTTTATTTCTAGTGTCTGGATATAGAGGTGTAATATAAGATTAGCTATGTAATGTGGCTAGTATAGATTGCTTGTATAAATAACACATAGTAAATATACTGTAAGTCAGAGTAATTGTTCAATAATGTATGTGAGACAACAAAGCTTACAAACTTACGATGCTAAACGCTTCAGTGTATCAGTTAATGTGCCACTTCCTCTCAGTACTGTATTAAAGGGCAAGGGACATAGTATTATTGAAAACTGGTTTCAGCATTGCTTGTTATTAAAGAACGTAGGTAGTGCATTACATGAAATGCAATAGAATGTGGACCCACTTATACGTAATAACAATCTGGAAAGAAGAGGAGGTATAGTGACCTTCCTTTCTAAGAGGAAGGAGGCAGAAAATTGCCTTGGTTGCCATGGTAAACTTCCATCCCTGAGAGAGATGTTGGCAAACAGGCTGTATCTCCAGTGCAGAATGTTTACAGTCCTGCGCTGTAATTATCGCTCAATGACTGGCAGAATTAATCAGAGCCTTTATGTTAATTAGCCTGCTCTGCAGTCCCCAAAACAGGTGGTGGAAAATATGCAAATCTATGCAGAATTTTAATGTTCTGCATAACCAGTTTTAATTATCATAAAACTCTCTTCCCCCTCTTCATGCACTTGCATTTCCTCCCTCGTGTCTTTGCAATTTCTTCTGTTTAAAAAACAACAAACCATTTAAAATAAAGCGGCGTTTAATTAAATAAACACTAAACTTTGATTATTTCGAAGCATTGTATGCACTATGCATTTTTTTATAAGTGGATAAACCTATGAGAATTTTTCAAACTAGTTTTCTGTCAGCCAACAGTATGATGACTTTGAGGTCCAGTATGCAGATACAGAAAATAGGAAGAGAGAAAGGAGATTGTTTCTATTGTTGAGGATTTTAGGCAATGGATAATTTTAACAACCTTTTCTTTCTTTATGGTGCAAGGTAGTGTCAGCTTCAGTTGCATTGCATGAAGTGAAATAAGATCTGAAAATAATGTTGGAGTCACGAAAGACTCGCGAGTCTCTTTTTGTTTAAACCGCATTACCTACAGACTTGTTTGAGCAATCACAGCTGAGATGGTGGGCACGTAAAGCCATTGCTTAAACCCACTCTTAAAATAAACCCAAGGGCTTTTTGTATGCAGATGAAAGATTTTTATTGTGCAGTGTTCACATAGCAGTGTTGGGCATTAACATCTGTTTTACACTATAAAGAGTTGTATTTTTTTCTGTCCTAGTCTAAATCTAATGAAGAATCTGGGGACTCTCAGCAGCCAAGCCAGCCTTCCCAGCAGCCTTCAGTGCAGGCGGCCATACCCCAGACCCAGCTCATGCTGGCCGGAGGACAGATCACTGGGGTAAGATTTACCTAAGCATACTGTAGCAAGCCTCCTGTCTGGCAGGTGGTAATAGTACTGCTGTCCCTGTAGAATTGTTGGAGAAGGTTACTGTCGTTTCCTTTCACATAGGAGAAAGTTTGTGTGAAAGAGGGACCAAGAGGGAAAATATTTTCTTACGAAAAGGCACCCTTTGGTCTGGTTTTGTTACAAAGCATTTGCATTAAAAAACCCATCTACAGCGAAACTTAAAGCTGGTGTGCCCAAATGAATTGCTGATGACATTACAGCAAGAGTGAAATGAGACATGCAAGCATGAGATTAAATTGTACTGGATACTTGAGTTATGAGGGACAAAAACAATGGAACTGCTGACATTAACTTTCTCTTCTCATACAGATTTCTTTTTAAGTAATGGTGGTGATCTGTGCCTTGAGCTTATTCAACTCCTCTGTTTTAACCTACCAATCCTGAGTTGTTAATCGCAAGGTTTTCTGTTGAACTGTGGAATAGCTGTTGCTTAAGGATTACTGATGTTTCTAAATTGTTCTAAACGCCTTTAGTGAAAATAGAAAAGAAAGTTCTGTGAATGGGCTGTTTAGGTTAGTCATCTTGCTTCCGTGTTATCAACTTTCCATCTTTAACAGTGTACGTGTTAATAAGGAATGTAAGACAGTTGTTCCAGTGAAGTATTTAGGATTTGAACTGTTAGGTTAGGTCATCTCTGCAGATGAATGAAATTGTCTCAATTTCATGTTCAATTGTTAAATCTTGTAAGCTAGTTTGCAGCTAACATCCTATTTAGTTCTGGTTAATTTAATTGAAGGTTTTAAAAGTAAGACTGTTTTAATAATATGCTGGGGTTTAATAACTTATTTTTGTCATTCTCAAAATGTATCAGTTTCTTTTATTTTGAGTATTTGCAGTAGTGAAACATAGGACTTCAGGTCTATGCAGATACGGATTGGAGTAAATGTGAGCGTCAAAATTCATTTACATGTAAAGGAGAGACTGCTGCCACCTGTTTCACAGAGATAATGTGTGTTTGGAAAAGGAAAGGGATGTAAACTTGCCAATTCTATTCAATAAAAAAAAAAAAAAGCAGATGGGGAGACTTGGAGAAAAACAAATGGAGCTCATGTTCTTTACTTATATCTTAGGGCATAATGGAAATGATGGAATATGGCAGGGATTCATGCTAATGTGAAGCAGCTGGGGTGTTATCAGTTTGTTCAGTAGCCACAGCCAACATTCCTGCTTCTCATTCATCTGGCTAATCACTTGCTGTTCTTCTGGGTGTAAATTTCCTTTCAAGGCTTGGCGATACAATTCTTTTCTTTTGCTTGCTACTTAATTACCTTTTTCCTGAATCTCCTGGTAGAGTTGAGGAGAAAACTTAGGAGTAAAATTAGATTCTATGGATTCCAGTAAGTGCAAATGTTTCCATTCATGTGGCTTGGTTTATGTCAGTCCTGTGGTAGGTTGATTCATACAATGTGTTGAGTAGCCAGCTGTCCTTATTTACGGCCAAAGTCATTGACTAGTTCATGGCTAAGCTGTAGTAATAGTTCTAGGAACGTCTGGTTAATATAACTAGTAATGGGCTAGCTAATGACTTTGTAGCTAAAGTGGCTCTTTCCATTATTAATGGCTGTTTTCTAATTATTTATAGCTCACGTTGACGCCAGCCCAGCAACAGTTATTGCTACAACAGGCGCAGGCACAGTTGCTGGCAGCTGCAGTGCAGCATTCAGCCAGTCAGCAGCACAGCGCTGCTGGTGCCACCATCTCGGCCTCTGCTGCAACGCCGATGACGCAGATCCCTCTATCTCAGCCAATACAGATTGCACAGGTGAGGCTTGAGAGGGTGGAAAATGAAGTTTAACAACTTGCATCATTGAAGTAATATTTTTATTCCTTATTCAGTTGAGTGTCCAGAATCTTTGAGGTACTGTTAGTATTTCCTTGTTCATCCCTGGCTCTGAGATTGATAGGTGTAGCTAAGAATATAAACCAGCTGCTTATCAGTTTCATTGAGCTCCTGAGTTAGTTTGAGAATCTGTCCAGATGGGATATTTTCTATGTTTCCTTCCTTGTAGTTAGCTTGAAAGGGAGAAAAATGAGTGTAGAAAGATGCCCATAGAAAATGCCATTGTTGAGACCTATGTATAGGGAGGGACGCCCACAGTATCACAAAAGATATTGCTTGGATCCAAACAACAAAATGAGAGAGCTGAATAAAGGCAACCTGACAGGTTTGTTCGCTGTTTTGACTTGGTGCTTAATGCTGAGAGTACAGTGACAAAGAATTGGCACTCCTGTTTTTCCAGAGAAAGTCTTGCCAGAATGAGTACAGTGTTGGAATCTCTCCAATTTATGGACTGCTGCTAACAACCTGTTTATTCTTTACTCTGAAGAACTGCTTGCCAAGGAAATTTTGTTTACTTTAATCTTTCAGTATTGTCTTAATTTAGTTTTGAGAATGCAGTGCCGGTGACTCAAAACTTAGCATGTGTGGTGTTGAAACTCTGTAGACTTCTGGACAAGGGTAACCAAGTATAGATCACAGACATCATGAGTGCTACCTGTAGGTGATTGTGTTGCCAACACTGGAATCCATCTCTTCATAGGCTAAGGTTCTTGGTATGTAATACTGCAGTTTAATTGGTCTAGCTGTGCAAAGTATGTTGGGTACGTAATCTCCAAGGTTACTTCTTACAGTGAGCAGCCTTTTAAGACTGGCTGACACTTCCTATTCAGAATATTTTCTCTTGTATGCAACTGGAGTGAAGTGTCTAAGAAGTGAAGATGAGAGCTGATTAAGTAAAACAATGGAATGTCACAATTATTTGTGAGGTCCACTGTTGAAATGTGCTATTCCTTTATTGCAGTAGTCCTCCAGTGGGGTAAGAGCCTGGTTATATCATCAGTTTTCAATTGACTGAAGTGGACAGGCTCTGTGATGCTGTTCTGAAAGTTCTGTCCTCTATGTCCGTCCTTTTAGAGGCCACTGTAGTGCAAAGCCAAAAGCCCAAATTCAAAAGCCAGTGCTGATGCCCACTAAGCCTCTTGGTGCACTGTGACACTTGAGTCACATGAACAAATGACTGCATTTAGCAAAGGATCCCAATTCAGTGTCATGATTGGGATGGAGGTGTCTCAAAAATGTAACGTTCAAGGGAACTTAATACCCAAGACCATCTCTGTTTTATTAAGCATTTGTTTGTAGGAAATGAAGGAGTGGAAGAGGAAGTTGATGTCTAGCATCCAGCTGCAATCTGTGCATCTGTCAGAGTTCCTATCTGATATTTATACCTAAACTTAAATGATCCATAGTTGTGCCTCATGTTCTTCACATGTGCAACCTAAGATAATGAGGTCTGCTTTACCAGTATTAAAATTTCATATCAAATCTGTACCTTGACATTTCTGGCTTTACACTTGTTGCAAATATGCCAGCAATGTGGTTGTTACTTCTAGAGGCAATTTTGCGCGTGTGTGAGATGTTGCTATCCTGTTCTTCCACTGTGTTGAGATGCTGTGAAAATAGGTGAAGCATTTATAATTACTAGTTCAGCACTGTGGATTTTTTTCTCCAGAATTTCAAAGTCTTCGGAGAAGGATTTGAGTAGAGTTGCAACAATCAAGCATATGCCATCAAATAGACAATTCACTTTGGAAGATCTGATTTTGTGTGCTTGAATGAGCTAAAGGTTCTCTGGAAACAAATAGCAAGTGATCATGTAGTTGTCACCGTATAAAGTGTATTTGTAGTGCAAGTGGAACAAATTAAAAGTTTCACTTGCATACTGAGAGATTCCTAATTTCTTAAACATTAGGTTTAACAGTTCATTTCAGGATAGGCTGTTCCAGTTTATGCGTAGCTTGGTTGATTATTTTGCTTCCTCTTATCATAAAAGTACAGGGTGTAATTTGTGCAGCTGTTGGACATAATTTGTGATGTTTTATGGAAAACTTCCACAGTCTAGGTTTGTAGTTGGATACCACTTTGCTTTTTGACCCATCTCAGCACCTTTCTGTGAGTGGTGCTCAGCTTTGTGTTGCTATTGTAAACACATAACTGATTACACAAATAGCTGAGTGTTTATTTTATTTGATGGTTTTTGAATAATTGATTAACTGGCAGGTCTTTGCAGCAGGGGGATTACCATATTTATTTTAATTAGCTAATTGCACAAGCATGACTTCTTTAATGTGCGCTGCGGTTAATGTAAGGTATCTGCTGCAGAAATCTGGTAAGATGGCAGTACTGCTGCTGTGAGCTGATGTTAAATCATCACTAAGCAATTGTACCAAGTTCTGAGTTCTTTGGAAAATTCTTTGCTTGTTTTCAGAATTTATCAGATTTTATATGATGTAAACTTCAAAATGGCAGAGATACTTAAGTTTGTGGTGAAGTTCTTACTTAAGATAATGGTATTGAATTTAGAACTTTGGCTTTAAAAAAGTCCTCATATCAAAATGTTCCAGTCTTCTTGGCAGAGATAGGAATTGGATTGCTTTGATCTTTCTAACTTCACGGGAAGCACCAGAAAATTTGTTCCCTCAAAAATCTGTCCCTCTCTTTCTACATATTTGTGAAATTATACAGATTATGATTTAGAAAACAAGGAATAGCCTAGGAAAACTGTGTCGGAGGTTGTTCATGTGGTTGATGTCAGGAGACTTTTTTGTTGTGCTGCAAGAAAATAATAAGTCTTTCCAGAGGTAGAAATAAAGTTGGATTTCAAATGAATTCTAAAGATTGGTAGGGCTATTTGAGTGAATAGCCTTGGAGGTGTAGTTTCTATTCTAAGTTAGATAATTATATTTCTATATTTAAACAAGACTCAGTCAAGATACCATTTACCTAAGCAGATGTAGAGAAAAAGATTACTTATTACCTGGTGTAGGGATCCTGCTTTGGCAGGGGGGTTGGACTCGATGATCTCTGGAGGTCCCTTCCAACCCCTATGATTCTGTGATTATACCTGTTCTCTTGCCACCTCAGTTTTAAAAGTTTTCTGATATTGAAATGTAAGTGTCTGACAATAAGAGCTACTATGTTTTAACTGGGTACCCTTAAACAAAAAATTCTTCTATTTGACCTTACAAATATGCTGCCGTGTGGTTATCCAACGTTTTGGCTTGCCTGGTCTTCACTGTGTGAAGAGGAACTGTCTTGGCCTGCATATATGTAGATTGCTCCAAAAGTAATGCCTCCTACTTACTTCCATGGAAATGACAATAGGTACAAAGAGCACAATAACACTGTTTGACCAAGTTCTTAGTGACAAAACTCTGTTTTTTCACATAGTCACCACCATTAGCTCTGCATTTTTTTCCAATTGAACAGGAGCCTGCATGCTGCGCTTGTAAAAGTCTGTACTGGTGGAGGTGACTCACTGTCACTGTTGTCATTGCTGGAATGCACCTCTCACCACCTCACTGTGCTGCCATCCACTGTTCGGTCTTCACAGCCATTCTTTGGGCATTGATGAATGTGATTGGGTGCCATTTTTCTACATGGAAGAATTCAGTTCCACACCTTTGCTTCTTATGCGCTTCCACGTCAGACACTGTTTTGTCAGACTACCCCTTCTTCAGCCACCTGTCATACAGCAAAAACACAGGAAGGTTCAGTCTCTACTGCCATACCACACCAGCATCTGCCTCTGACGTTGTGGGCCAACATAATAAAATAGGAGGCATTACTTTTGGGGCAGCCATCATAAAATATAATATAGTCAATGTCTATAAATTACAAAACTTATTTTGATTTTTAATGGTTTTTATTAAAACACACAAGAAAGAGGAACAAAGCCAAAAAAAAAAAAACAACAGTGGAATATGTGACGTTCTCTCAAATTCCTTTATCAACACGGAAAGCATGGCTGCATATTCTTCTCTGTTCACAGGACTGTTTAGCTAGCGTATCAAAATGCATAAGATTATTTGCCATCACTTGAGCAGGCATCGTGCTGTGCCTTGTGCTCTGGTCTCAGCCCCGCTGGGGTTAGCAGCACACTGATGTTCTGTTGGTGCTGAGGGCCCAGGCAGGCTGCTCAGTGGGAAGAGCCACTGCCATGAGGGCCTGGTGTAGCATAGGGTGTGCTGGGGCTGTGCTGGGCTGTATGCGGGACCGTAGGCTGGACATGCCTGCACTACCATATACCCTGTCCTGGCTTTTTAGTACTCTTGGTTTGTTGGATTTTTTTCGTACCTATTTTTTTCTCTTGTGGTTTTTCAAATCATTTGAGATAGACCGTGTCATTTGGGAATTTCTAATTAGCTTGTTTTAGGGGAGGAAGCCCACTATCTCTGTCCATACTTTTTTCCTCAAAACTTTCTTCTTAGCTCTGCTATTTGGATTTATACATTTCTTTGTTGTTATTTTCATCTTTTAGCCTCTCCGTTTCTTTTTTTTTCCACCCAAGGTTCTCAGCCGTAGTCACCTTGCCCTACTTGTTCTATTTCTTCTTCTGCATTTAGTCCTCACATCCAGTTCTGCATGAGACCCACTGTTCTGGAGGGTTTGCTCAGTCTGGAAAGGTAACCAGTAGAGAGTAATGAGTATCAATAAATGAGTAGAGGTTTGTGTCACATTGGGCTCAAGAAGTAGGCGATTTTAATAACATGTCTAGCCAATATAGCTTTTAACATGAAGCTGGAAGAAACTTGGAACATTCCTGGAAAAAAAAGGAAGAAGTCTATCTTTTAAGGAAGGAAATTAGCCTCAGTTCTGTAGGAATGGTTGCAGTACCCAAATTTTCCAAAAGCAAACAATACTATCAATTTAAAAACACCCTGTGCCACAGGGCCTTTATTGTTATTTTGCCATTTTCTTCTAAAATAGAGCTTTCCATTGTTTGGTCAGTGCCATCTGGTGTCTGTCTGCCATATTATTATTCAGCGTACTTTTGACTTAACTTGATGAAGTGGCTGATGGCCAGTGCCTTTATAAAAGCAGGTTAAGTAGTCATTTTCTTGTAATGTATGTCTTGAGGTCTCGTGAGTCAGTGGATTCTTTTAACTCCCTAAGCTGCCTTCCTGACATTCCCATCCCACCTCCTTAGAAGATTGTTGGAGCTTTTAAGTCTTAGTTTAACATCTTAAAAATAACATAAGGATCCAGACAGATATATATTGCAAATGGTTGTTTTGTTTGTTATAAAAAGTCATCCTTGACACTGTCATGACTTTTCAATGCTGTCTCTGCTGCTTAGTAGTTAATGACCTTTCATATCTGCTGGCAGAGCAGTATGTGTGAGTGCTTAGTAACCTGCATCAGTCAAAAATGCGTGGTAGCTTACAAGCCTTAAAAAGCAGGTCTTTGTTAGTCTAACTCACTTTCATTTCGCTTTAGAGGTACGTTTAGAGGTATGTTAGCATGAGCAGCTCCATTCATGCAGTCTTACTTGAGTGCTGGTTTAGGAGTGGCCTGGTGTTGTTAGCCTTTGGACATTGGTAGACCTGGCTGAGGCTTCCTTTCAGCAAGCAGATACTTGAGTATCTAAGCAGCTTACCTGAAAGAAAGTTTTGGACAGCTTTTTGATTTTGTTTTAATTGGAACTTGTAAATGTGGGAGATATTTCTGACTTTCATCTACCTGCTTGGCAAGCAGCACACTCCTTGAAATAGCTTCTTCTGGGAAAGTTTTTGTGTGTGTGTGTGTGGATAATTTATGCAGATCACTGCTGTTCTGTTGGCTAACTTTATATTGTGCTTCAGCTTTCAAATTTCAGTTACTCTTGTTATCTCCTTCTCTGAAGAAGTTTTAAAAGGCTATTTTGGTGTGATTTTTATTTTGTAGTTCTGCTTTTTTATTCTCCAGCTAAACAACAAGTTGAACCATTTTTCTTGATGATTCAGTTTCTCAGAGATCAGCATTTATGTCAAACCAATCAATTATAAAAAAAAAAATCAACAGTTGTGAATGGTTTTAATACATAAAAGTAGAGTTCTACGATAGTGCAGTATTTGGGTAGCTATATCTACTACACTTACTGTAATTTGATTGAAAACTAATCAAATGTATTTGTTTACTATTTGGGTTAGCTGCTTCCCAAAATTGACCTGAACAACTCAAGTGCAAACAAGGAATCTATATAATTGTTTGCTTTCTTATTACTAATTAAAATGGTACTTGCAGACTTGTTGTAAACAAAAATACATAGGCTGCTCTGAAAGCAATGCCTCCTATTTATTTCTATGGAAAATGTAACAGATACAAAGAGCACAGAAACACTATTTGATAGGGCAAATTCTCAGCAACAAAACACTATTTTCAACAGTCACTACCATTAGCTATGCATTTTTGTCAGTGATAGACAAGAGCCTGTATGCCATGCTCATAAAAATCTGCACCAGTGGAGGTGACCCACTGCCTCTGTCACCACTACTGAAGCCCCACTTCACACCACTGCCTCACATCCACTGTTTGGTCTCCATAAACATTCAACAAGCATCAGTGAATGTCAGTGGGTGCCATTTTTCCATACAGAGAAATTCAGCAACACCCCTCTGCTTCATACGTATTCCCATATCAGACTGCCCCTCTGCTGCTATCTGTCGCATGGCAACAACATGTAATGGGATATTGGTGGGAGGGTTCAACCTCTACTGCCATACCACCAACATCAGCCTCTGGCATTGTGGGCCAACATAATAAAATAGGAGACATTACCTTCAGAGCAGCCCTTGTAGCTCCTAATGAAAATGTGCTGGATTTGTTAACAAATACAACAAATGTTGTAGCAGAAGTTGCATCATTAAACATAAATCCGAAAAATGAAAGTGCTGACAAGTATTTGGAAACCCAGACATTTTGGTTGAGGGGGAGGGGAACTGATTTTTTTTTTTAAATTAAAGCAGAACAATGTTAGAAATTTTTTGCTGTGTTGTTTGGCAAGCAGTTTTTGTTGGTTTTGTGGTTTTTTTTTTGTAGGGCAGTGAAATTCACAGTACCAGTCTAAAAGGTATTTTAGTAGCAGGACTGCTATATTTAACATATAGTTTAATTAGGAATCATGGCTGACATAAATGTGTAACAACAGCTCTTTTTCCTTTTTCTTTTTTTTTTCCTCTTTTTTTTTTTTTTTCCCCCTTCCCCTGTTTCCTTAAGGATTTGCAGCACTTGCAGCAGCTTCAGCAGCAGAATCTCAACCTGCAACAGTTTGTGTTGGTGCATCCAACAACCAACTTGCAGCCAGCACAGTTCATCATCTCACAAACACCGCAGGGGCAGCAGGGTAAGTGCTCCTTGCCAGAAAAGAAAATCCTACATAGCTTTTTTTGAGGAAAAAGTGGAACCAGGAAGGTTTATACACCTTCATTATCTATTGATATTCCCTGGGAAAAGTAACAGTATTGAAATTAGGATTCCTATCTAACAGGTTGACCCTTTCTGCGTATTAGATCTCAGCCTCATCAAAGTTTATGTAGCTGACTTCTCAAGGAGAAGCAATCCAGAGATCATGTTATGGGGACATTTAGTAACACGGACTCTTGGGAAATACTGCATCACGAATTTCTGGATGGGTTCTCGAGACAGAAGGAGTGATATCAAGTTTTTACTCTGGTAGATAGTGGTAGGACAAGGGGAAACGGTTTTAAACTAAAAGATGGGAGATTTAGATCAGATGACAGAAAAAAATTTTGCTGAGAGAGAGGTGAGGCATTGGCACAGGATGCCCAAGGAAGCTGTGGATGTCCTGTCCTTGAAGATGTTCAAGGCCAGTTTGGATGGGACCCTAGGCAACCTGATCTAGTGCCTGATTTAGTGGATGGCAGCCCTGCATGGAGCAAGGTAGGTGGAGCTAGATGATCTTTGAGATCCCTTTTGACCCAAGATGCAAGCCTATGGAATTCTGTGATTCCATGGATTCTCTAATTCTAAGGAAGCCTACTGGGAAGACAACACTCCAGAATTCATAGGCAGAATCCTAAGATGTGAAAGCCTGGAGATGTATTATGGCTTGCATTTTAAATTCAAATCAAGATAGTGTTAGAAAGTAGTGCCATACTAGTTAAGATATTGCATAGGATCTTCACTCTAAGAACTAATGTTGCAGTACATTACACTACTGATGGCACTCTTTGTTGATGCCTTCAGGCAGCTTGTTTGGTCACGGATAATAGACTCCAGTGCTGATACAATCAAATGGTATTTTCTTCCCTTATTTTCTGCATGAACCTTTAGTTGTTCAGGCCCTCAAATCCAAAGGTTCTTGTTCAGAATGCATATCCTTTACGGCTCAAGAGTCTTCCAGATCCTGACTATCCTATACAGTAGTTCTTTGCAACTTGTTTTCCTTTTCTTTGTGTGTGTGTGTGCGCGCATCATTTCTTCTTAGTATGATTGGAGAACTGGCTTTTCATTATGCTGAAGCTGAATGCACTAACATTTGAATAAAACATTAGTCAAAATTAACCTTTTTTTTAACAATACTTGATTTAGGAGACGTTATGTCAGCAGTGGTAGAAAACAGCTAAGTGAGGCATTTAGTGATACACTACTTTCTTGAAATGAGGCAGAATTTAAAAGCCTTACATGCAGTTTTTAGAAGACATCAAACTTCACCGAAGTTTTGTTCAAGAAGCTTCATGATTGTTTAAACTTTAGAATACTCCTTTAAGGAAACAACAAGCAAAAAAAACTATTGCTTTGAAAAATTTAGCAATCATTATTCATATCTGCCTACAGTTTGCAGAGTATTTCTCCTGGGTTTTCTAAAATACTTCTGAAGATGCTTCTCAAAGAGTGTTGGAACTATCAGAAGCATATTTCATTCATCTCTCAACATGAGTTTTGTATTATAGAATTGAAGGGAAGGTTTTTGTTTTAAATCTTCTGAAGTAAAATATCTATCAGAAGATGTTTTCACAGTTTATTTTGAGGGAACTGTCCTGAAAGTGATTTCTTTACTACAGTTGAGGCCTGTGTATTGCTGTCATCACTGACGCAGCGTGTGTAGAAACACCATGTTTTACTGGTAATGTGCAGCCTGGACAACTGAATAGTTCAAAAATATAGGAAGATTTATATTCTGTATTCTGACCAGCAGCCTCTAGTGTGTGACAGCTTTCCAAACTGAAATGCTTGAATGGATCTAATTTTCTTCATGAGCACTCAATGATAAAACAAGATGTATGTCATAATAGTCCTTATCTCACTTTCTAGGTATGACATTCTGCAGTATTTCATAGTTATTGTTAGACAGTCTCGAACAGCATGTTATCATTTATAAGAAAGATTGAGAAAATATGTATTTTTATTTTATCATTTCTGTTGAGCAGACTTCACTTTTTTGTTCTTGTCCTATTGCTCCATTAGTCAACTTCATAAAACAAAAAAAAATTACAGAAACTAACATAGATGTTTCTTTTAGACATTAAACTTTTTTGGATGCCTTATAGGTACTGTGTGCAGCTTCACATATATGCATCCACTTAGTAACTAAAATAGAAGTTCATGTTTATAGATTATCTATTCTGAAAGAAATCTGTTGCTTTATACACTACACTGCATGTTTTGTACACGTCACATTGTTATGTGCATGAGAAACATTATTTTTAGTACATAAGATTAGTAAGATTAAGATTAGATTCCCATCAAGGGAAATGGATGAAGAATAACATCACTAAGCAGGGTCATAGAAGAATATAGAATATGTAAATATTAGGTGGAGAGAAGCATCTCCTGCTTGAAGGTGGAGGCAGAATGACGCAGTCATCAGCAACCTTATATACATTCTTGGAAGGGGCTGAATTTGGTGGCTTAAATCCTCTTAAGGACTAACTTGCAAAATTTTTCAGAAAATTAAAAAACCAAATATTAATTAAAAATCAGTTTGTCATTCTGCTTTCTTCAGTGCATAGATCATAGTAGCAAATGTGAAATTCTTCCTTGAGTCTGCTGCTCTGTCTGTAGTGTAATTGTCTTCCTTTTACACGTGATTTCTAGTTGTGTAGGAGCTTATATTAAAAGAAGAATTGCAAAGCTTTGTTTATCATAGCTGCAATAGATGGTGTCATACCCAAAGGAACTGTTTTAAGCCTCAGCAGATAAGTAGACGACTAAGTGGAAGTAGAAATTTGGAATAATTTCTTACTTAGAACAATTATTATCTCCATATTTTGTTACAACTACAGGCAGGGATGTAGTACCTAATACTTTTTATACCTCATGTATCTTGTATTCTGTGAAGTAATAGATTTGTCTCTAGAATCACCAGTTCAGTGTCCAACTGTAATTGTAGCTGCTTTTCAAAAATATTGCAACTTGAATGACCATTTGCCTTTCTACTTGGAAGATACTGCCAATAAAAATTATAATAGTAAAAATCTGAATGGAGAGGGGAAATGGTGCTGCATTTCATTTAAATTCATCCTGCATACAGAAGATAAGATGTGAGGAAAGATTGCATCATTGTCAAAAAGAGAGAACTGGTTTAGAAACATGAGAAACTTGTAAGGAAAGTCTCCAGAAAAGCAAATGTGGAAGAAAAGTTCCTGTTTAGCTTTAAACATTGAATCTGAGCCTACCTATTCTCAGGTTATTGCTGTTTATTATTGAAGACCTCCTTTGATTTTTTTTCTTATTGTAAAAATTTGGCAGCAGGCCAGATTCATTCCTGTTCTCAGATAATTTGTAGTTGTGTTTTGGAATAATAATAAAAAAAAAAAAACACACACAAGAAAAAAATCACCTCTGTTTCTTCTTAGATACATCACATTTGTAACGGGCAACTGTTTGTAACTTCTGAAACTGTGTACCTGCAGTGTGCTCGCAGGACTCCTCATTATTTTGTTACTGATGTGCTGTGTGAACCAGGTATAAGTGTTTTGGTGCCATCAATATGCAGATAAGGAGATCGTGCTCTTCATTCTCGAGCATTTTAATGACAGTATATTTGGTGACACAACAGTTGAATAAAATGTTACTCATATTCATTCCCCAAACAAGAGGGAAAAGCTTAAATTGGAGTCAGAAATAACTTGAGAGCAGTGATTTAAAGGGTGATTTTTTTTCCCCCTGTGCTACAAGTATTCATAACCAAATATGAATTAAATCCTTCATATTTACTACCTGTTTTGAAATCAAGACTTCAGAGCTAACAATCCAAATAGCACCAGTAGGTAAAAATGTAGATTTTCATAGTAGTGGGGTGCCAGCACCTTTACTTAGATCAGTGAAGTGATATTTCTTCAAAACTGCAGTTTACCAGCTTCAGCATGTATGCATCCATATTCTTGAACTGATCCTAAAAGTTAACTGGATCCTGCAAAAGGTACAGCAGCGTGCAGTGGTATAATATCTGTGCAGCACGTTTGTAGGAATCTGTAATTAGTACTTTCTCTACTGTGTTGATTCCCAGTATGATTCCAGTTCTGAGTCCCCACTTTAGAAGATCTGGATTAGATAAAATGAGGTACACCAAAGTGACCAGGAGTTTCTTTGCATTAAGAGCAATCAGTGAAGTTGATCAAATAACACTGTATGTAATGTGTAGTCTAATACTTCTCTTTTCGCTTTTTTTTTCCATTTAATCAAATTATGATCATGTAATGGTTTTGCTTTGTATATGCCAGCTTCCAGGGTACATCTGTGAGAAAATGAACAGCTTTGGCAGAGAAAAAGCAGTCAGGTTTTTCATCAGTGAAAAAATTCACTCTTTTAGGGAGCTCAGAGATCAATTATGTATTATGATGATGGGCCAACTTTTTAAAAATTATGCTGAAAAAATTTGCACTTCAATGTTTGCTTAGTTCTAGACAATAGCAACTAAACCCCAGATCAGTTCCTGTTGGTTGGCAGAAAGTCTTTGGCTTGAGCTGTTATTCACATTACTTGTAGATATTAGTGGAAAAGTTCTGGGTGATTGTAGATGCCTTTATTTTAAGTATTTATAACAAAATTAGATACCTCTAAAACACCAGACTTTTCTTGCATGTAGCCTTCTGTTCTTCTGTACACCCATATAATTATCCATACAATCTGTTTCACTTATAAGTGACTTATTTTCCATTATTAGAGCAGTAAAACTGCTGGACTCTTACTATTTCTGACCCTCTGTCCTGGGTTCTATCTCTGCAAGGTTAGATATCTAAGTACAGTATTTCTTATGGATTAAAAAAAAATAAAATCACATAGGTTGAAAGGGACTGTATAGAGATTTTGTAGTGTTCTTATCCATCTGTTCTATTAACAGTAATGGTCTCAGTGGCTGGTCTAGTTGATTTTTGAACATCTTCAAGGCTAGAGATTCTTCAGGCACTTATCTCAATTTAAAAAAGCATAACAAAAAAAGTCCACACACAGAAAAGTGCCTAGAAAAACAACTCTCTTTATCATGGAGTTTTCTATGTTCTTGCATCTATTTGTTGCTGCTTACTATTGTGCACACCCTCAGGAGTAGTCCATTTCTATACTTGAAGACAGCAGTAGCTGAACAAAACAGGTCTATGGCACGTTCCTTGTGTGACTGTTAGACTTGTTAGCCATTTCAATAGGCCTTGAATATATGAAATCTGGGATTATTGGATTATTGGGCACCCCAGCACAGGCTGGACATGATATTTTTTATATGGTCTTACTTAGGTAGAATCAGTGTCCTACGTACTGACTGTGCTCTTACTAATTAATACAACCTAAAGTGGATTGTTAAAAGGGCATAGAGCTGATTTGTTGCCCCCCCCCCCCCCCCCAGGTGTTTTTCTGCAAAACTATTCTCTAGACTGTAAGTGCACAGCCTGTATTGCTGTACTGGGTTATTCTAGCCCATATCCAGGATTTTGTATTTTCTTCCATTGACCTTCATGAGGTTCCATTTGTCCAGTTAGCCTGGACCCTAGCTTCTAGTCAATTGACTGCTCTCCTATTTGATGTTATCCACAAACTTGCTGAGAGTATATTCTGCTCTATTGTCCATTTTAGTAATAAAGACAATAAACAGCATTGGCACCAATATCAGTCCACAAGGAAGCAAACCAGTTTGAAACACCAAAGCCACTGCAGTTACATAAAAGGTGCCATTTTGTACTTAAGCTGTTTTTAAAGGCTATGCTAAGGGCTCTATACTGTCACTGAAGTTTTCTTGGACCAAAGTACTCTTGGGAGTAATCGTCTTGGGGAAGAAAAACAAGAGCAAAGCTTGAACTAGTACAAGTCTCATCTGAAAAGAGTTAAACTGTGGCTGCCAACATGAGGAAGTTGATAAGAGTCTGAAGTATACGTGACAACTGTTTGAAAAGTCAATGAGAGAGATGCATACTTCACTAAAACAGTTCAGCTGCTTTCTCTGATTCCTAATTATTACTCTGGTCATCTAGAAGTTTAACTTTTTCTTTCTCCAGTTTCTTTTTGAGGGACTTAGCATCAGTATTTAAGAAGGGTAAAATAACAGAAAAACTATGTGTGTGAAACATGTTCAGAATATTTTATTCTGTCCTTCAGTGATAATTACTTCAGAATATATGAGCAAGAATAAAATGAGGAAAAGCATAGTCGTAGCATGCTCTTTAGCAGAAGTGTTATTGCCAGAAAAATATCCTGTGGGATTTCTTTGACGTCATTCATTTACAGAGCCACCTGGTATCACAGAATGGCCCAGGTTGGAAGAGGGACCTCAAGGATCATGAATCTCCAACCCCCCTGCCACAGGCAGGGCCACCAACCTCCCTATTTAGTACTAGACCAGGCTGCCCAGGGCCCCATCAAACCTGGCCTTGTACCTCCAGGGATGGGGCATCCACAACCTCTCTGGGCAGCCTGTTCCAGTACCTCACCACTCTCTCTGTAAAGAACTTCCCCCTGATATCCAACCTAAATCTTCCTTCTTTCAACTTAAAACCATTTCCCCTTGTCCTGCTGTTATCTACCCTTTCAGAGACTTGGCTCCCCTCCTGTTTATAGGATCCCTTAGGGGCTGAAAGGCTGCAATGAGGTCACCCCGCAGCCACCTTTTCTCCAGGCTGAACAAGCCCAGCTCGCTCAGCAGCTCCCTCAGCCTGTTTTCATAGGGGAGGTGCTCCAGCCCCCTGATAATCTTTGTGGCTCTCCTCTGGACCCTCTCCAACAGCTGTCTTTCTTGTACTGGGAGCTCCAGACCTGGACACAGTACTCCAGATGGGGCCTCACAAGGGCAGAGTAGAGAGGGACAATCACCTCCCTGTCCCTGCTGGCCATCCCTCTTCTAATGGAGCCCGGGATACCATTTCTTTCTGAGCTGAAAGAGCACACTGCTGGCTCATTTTAAGTTTTTCATCTACCAGGACCTCCAGGTCCTTCTCTGCAGGGCTGCTCTCAAGGACTGCTCCTCCTAGTCTGTGTATACACCTGGCATTCCTCCGGCCCAAGTGCAAAACTCTGCACTTTGCTGTTGAACCTCATTAGGTTTACCCAGGCCCGCTTTCAAGCCTATTGATGTCCTTCTGAATGGCATCCCTTCCTTCCACCGTGTTGACCACACCACTCAGCTTGGCGTCCTCAGCAAACTTGCTGAGAGTGCACTCAATTCCGTCATTGATAAAGATGTTAAAGAGCACCAGTCCCAAGACAGACCCCTGTGGGACACTGCTCGTTGCCGGCTTCCACCTGGACGTAGAGCCATTGATGACCACCCTGTCTGTGACCTTTTCAACCAGTTTCTTATCCATTGAGTGGTCTACCCATCAAATCCACATCCCTCCGATTTGGAGATGAGGATGTGGTGGGGGACCATGCCAAAGGCCTTGCTCAAGTCCAGGCAAATGACATCGGTTACCTTCCCTTTGTCCGCCAATGCCATCACTCCATCATAGGAGACCACCAGTTCGGTTAGGCATAACCTTCAGGACAAAGCATAACAAAAGGACAATCCTAAGTATTCTTGATTACAATCACGAGTCAGTAACGTGTGATCAGCGGTGTTAGCAAGTAGATTGGAGATCACACGTGGTCACAGTTAGGTGCCTTTTTTTGTCTCACTGTTGGTCAGCCACTCTATAGCATAATTGTGACGCTTTGGCCCTTTCTGTTTCAAACTGTCAGTTGAAGTCTAACATTCTTTGGTTAGAGGTGACTGTTCTCTAATTAGTAATTAGATTCAAGTAGCTTAAATAATCTTTCAAGTAGACGAATATTTGCCTTGGAATAAGCATTGTGTGTACTAGTAGTTAGCAGTCTTGGAATTTCTCAAACTGACCCATTCCCTCACCAGGATTTGAAATCATTTCTGATTTTTCTGAACTGCAGCTGAGATATTCATCATCTGATACAAAGCAAATTTGCAGTTATCTGTGCTGTGGTATTATTTAGTATAAGGAAAATTCCCTTATAATTTTATTACACTAAAATAAGTGTCGGAAGGCAATTCTGTAGTTTAGCATCCCTCACTAAAGATGCATTTTCTCCAGTCTACCTAGATAGTCCCAGGATAGTTTTTGCATCTCCTATGATCTTATCCTCTCAAGAATCTAGTTTCCCACTTCCTATTTAT
This sequence comes from Phasianus colchicus, assembly GCF_987193195.1. Lineage (NCBI taxonomy): Eukaryota > Metazoa > Chordata > Aves > Galliformes > Phasianidae > Phasianus > Phasianus colchicus. Next base: position 93,751,789 of record NC_143436.1, on the reverse strand, counting down.
CAAGTTCTACTTCATGTGTCCCTTGTCTGTATTCTGGTAAAAGATAGCTGGTTCCGAGTAGTTTGTCCTACCAGCTTATGAGCCTGGACAGACTATGTCAAACTCAAATTGTGCAGTTTTCTTTGTGTTCTACTTGGTGTTCTGTCCTCTGAGTGGTCGCTAGCATCTGTCTGCTGTTGCTGTGTCACCTCTCATTCACCTCCTGATTTTTTGGAACTTTATTGAAAATGCTTGCTAAATGCAGATTTAATTAGTCAGAGCCTAAAATCGTTATAGGGATAGTTCATAGGCAGAGTCAGGAGTTACACAGAATATTCATAGTATTATATATCCATAGCAATAAGATCAAGGGAACTGATTAACTGTAGATCTGTCTTTGTCTAGTTTATTACTCTTTAAAAATGCAGTAAAAAATTAGTAATGCAGAAAATTTCTGATAACTTCTGGTTAAATTACATAGATGCAAAGCTGTTTCTCAATTTCTGGAAATATTTGATAAGCCATACAGGTAGTGGACTGTAAGAGAATTTATTTTTTGAGTGACAGCATATTGTGTACATTGATTGCATCAATCTCAATTTTTCTTCAATGTTTTCATTTCATAATAGTGGGAGGCTTCATAGATTTTGTGTAATGCTTATTCTATTTGTCCAATGTAAACAGTGTTCAGCGTCTTGATATTTTTGCAAAAGATTCCTTCTATGTTTTGGCCAAGAGAAGGTTGTCACCTGGGCTTGTTTTGTCTTCTGGTGTGATTTGCATAAGTTTGCCAGAGAAAGTTGCCTTCTTGTTAGGCAGCTGGCATGGGGTAGCATGGAGAGAAAGAGGAATGGTTGAGGAGTCCATTTGATATGTTTGATTAGTGTTCAATCCTTTTTACTTTTACATGGCTCCTTGACTCTCAATCAGCTATTGGTTACAGGAAGTTTACCTGTGATGTCTGTAAATTGAAAGGGGCAATAAATGCTTCCTCCTCACAAAACTTGGAGAATCTCAGTCACTACAATTGTTTCTACAGAGGAGAGTAGTGCAGATTTCTTTGTTTCACCTTTGTCAGCATGTGCACGTCAGAAAAATACAAGATTTTGGCTTGTAAAGTCCAAAGTCTGGAAGTATCTCTGCAGGGATAAAATAACGGCTTGCATCTCAGATTTCTTGTAACTTTGATTATTTGGTAAGAGCCTTGTTTCACCTCATTCCATGTTGTAGTCATTGTTCTGTAGGTAAACCCAAGCTACCCTTTTCTCTCTCCAGGTCTCCTGCAAGCGCAGAATCTCTTAACGCAACTACCTCAGCAAAGCCAAGCCAACCTCCTGCAGTCTCAGCCAAGCATCACCCTTGCCTCGCAGGTCAGCCTTATTTCTAGAGTTCATGGGTTTCTGAGGGATTTGAATCATTGCAAGAGAGTAAACCCATTGTATTTTAGTTACAGTAGCAAGTGCAGATCTACTATGGGTATAAATACAGTGATAGGATTGGATTTGTCTTTCTGGATAAATTCAGTATAGAATAGAATTACTCATAACTTCAGTTTTGTAACTTTCCACTTGCATGTGCTATATATATTTTTTTGTTCCCATGGACTTAGTTTTTATTTTTAGCTGAAAGTTTTCATGTTTAGCATTTTGATTTAGTGGGACTAGAGGAGCATTTGATTTCTTGTAAGGTTTTCTTGGAAAACTTATACTTTTGTGAAATTCAGACAAACAAGGTGTGGGCTGCTCAAAAAGAGGATTACAGACTAGTATCTTTTTTTAGAGATTGCAGTGGTAATCTGTTCTAGCTGAGTTGATTCACTATTAATGTCAAGTCACTGCCAGTCTTATTAGTTACTTAGTTATTCTGTGAAAGTGAAGATATTGTCAGAAATGCATTAAAGTCTTCTGTTAGATGTATGTTAAAATATTAAAGCTCTATGATTAAGCTCTCAGACAGTAAGAAAACCAATTCTAAGATTGCACGTGCCTGCAAATTTAATTTTGCTTCTCTCTGTGTTTTACTGTGCAGTTTAGTTACATGATTGCATGCTGTTTCTAAAATACTGTGTAACACCATACAGTATCTTCCTGCCTTGGTTACATGTTAGAAATTTTTAGTCTGTAATAAGATGCCCATGTCTATCAGAGTCTTAGAAAACTACATTTTCTATTATACCACCTATAGTACTTTTCATGCGCCATGCAGAAAATGAAATTTGTCTCACCTCTATAGTTCATACTTCGGTTAGCAGCATGACTCCACTAAAGATTATACTTGGATTTTAAAAAAGTATCAAAGCCACTAAGACAAAGTAAATTATATAAAGGAGATGAAGTCAATAAAAACAGTGAAGTAATTATTCACTGTGTTTAGCATCAATTTAAAAATAATGGGGCACATACGTCTGCAGTCCTAGAAAGATCATACATGATCGTATTATTTCTCAAGTAATGGAATTATCGATGCTGACCTTCCTCTACCATCTGCTATGCATTGCACGATACTACTGCACTAAGCCAGGAGAAGAACAACAGCTATGTAAAGACTCAGCTATGTATGGAGTATTTATTTTAGAACAGCCATTTCTGCATCTTTGCAAGCTACTACAGTGTTGCATAGACTTGAGAATGAATTGTGCTGAAGGAGCCTGTTGGAGTTGGATGTAGGATATAAAAGCTAATCAGCTGAACGGAATATAATTTAAGTAAAAGATTTGTCTCTGCATCTCAGGTTATCTATTGCATGTGAGAAGTTGGAGGTTTGTACCCAAAACATGTTTTCAGTGTTTCTGCTGCACATATAACCTAAACTGTGCATTATCATGTTTTAATGTATTTTGTTCACCTGTTGAGATTATGCTTTTTTTTTTTTTTTTTTTTAACAAATTCTTACTGCTGTATCTATTATGTTGATATTCAGGAAGAGTGAGCCTTGTGCTGACTTCCTGGAAGATTTGCCTTTTATGCAGAAGTAAAATAAGAACTAAAAGGGATTAATTTTTTTGCAGGTTGCCTTTACTTAATTTCTTATATCATCAGTGCTGTCACTCTTATTGTTGGAAGTATAAACAGAAGGGTTAGAGAGCGATGTATTTTTTTCCTTACTCACATTGTTGGGTCACTCATGAGAGGTGGTATTAGAAGAAACTTGCTATGTGTGCTGCCCCTTTAAGTGCCCACTGTTCCAAGATTATACAGGAGAGTTCAAACTTTTGGGCTGATGTCAATCTGCCACTTCGTACAAGTAGTTTCTAAATGATTAAAATTGCATGAATACCTAGCTGTCTATAGCCAATAGAACTACATCAAGTAGGATTGTTCAGCCCTTCTTTGAGTGGCTTCTGTAGCAAATGAAAGTTGTTGGTTATCTGCTGCACTGAACATCTCTTAGGTTTCTTTAATGGGTTCTGTCGGAGCCTTTAAAAGACTGTCATATTGATACAGTTTTCTGAGTTGTGTTTGCTTGTTCTTGAGAAGAATGTAGATAAATTTAAAGAACTTGCAGATTGATGGAAATGTCAAATTCATGGATCTCTCACACAGAAACCTCTCATACTTTTTCTATGGTTATTTTTTGCTGGTTATTCTTTTAAGTCTGATTTTCATGTTTTCCTTGCCCTCTATCCTAATAGCCAGCAACCCCAACACGCACAATAGCAGCGACCCCCATTCAGCCACTTCCACAGAGCCAGTCAACACCAAAGCGAATAGACACTCCCAGCTTGGAGGAGCCCAGTGACCTTGAGGAGCTTGAGCAGTTTGCCAAGACTTTCAAACAAAGACGGATCAAACTTGGATTCACTCAGGTGAGACTGCGTACCTTAGTGCCTACCAGTGTGGAATCTGAGGTCTCATCTTTCAAGTCAGGAGGGAGACTACAATTCCACCTTTTCCTAGGAGTACCTTCTTAAGTAGGGTTATGCTCTGGCCTTTATGTAGGGGATTTCTAAGAAATAACAGAAAAAGCCATACATCCATCTTACATCCCTGTTGGTTTTAAAGCATAGCCATTTTCCCAGCAGGTACATGCATTTACCAGCTCCAGATGTCATTGCATGTGCACTATCCATTCTGTAGGATTTAAAATGAATGGGACAAAGCACTTTAAAGCTGCCTTCAGAAGTACAAAGTTCCAAAAAAATCCTACAGCACAATTAACTGCTCTGTATGCTTAAAAAAAAAGTATGTCACAACTGTGGAGTTGCTTTGGTTGTCAAAGGGTTTTTATCTCTCAAGCGTATTTTGCTATTAAACATCAATGATTTCTGTATTTAATGCTTTTGCTAAGGTTCCTAAACAAAACCTGAAAGGACTGTCACCTTTGAAGTTCTTTCCTTGCAGAGATGAACTGGAATTGTGGTTTTTTTTTGTTTTGTTTTGTTTTGTTTAAAAGCTCAGAAATAGAGCTGAAGAAAAGTAATCTTGAATGTAGTGAAAATGGTTGAATGAGGAGTGCAATTAGAAGTACAATACGTTTCATTATTCTGTAGAAGGGAAATACCACCTTGGATGCAAGAGTTCTTTTGTATCAATATAAAAATGAAATATTTTACTACAGAATTAAAATACCTGTCCAGGTAAACAATTCATTCTGTCAGGAGCCTGTGTTAAACACAGAAGTGTTTTGCCAGAAGAAATCCAAGTAGGTATTTAAAAGTCTGACTTCAGAGCAGCCAGTCCAGAATATTTGATTTGTCCACCCTTGGAATAAGTAAACCTATTCTAGCCGAAAGTATGTACTGAAGTCAGATTTATTTTTCTGGCAGAGTTTTAAATGTTTGAAAAATCAGGGTTCATAATGAAAGTTCCTGGCAGCATCTTAATTATAACTGAAGAACAGAATGTTCCTAGTAAAATTAAGTGCGTTTTGCTGGCATGTGTGCCTCCTTCTCTTCCTTCTTTCCACTAGAGGGAGGTACAGAAAGGTAACAGTAATAGACACACATAAAAACTGGAATAAAGCAGAACAGAATAGAGTAAAACACAATAGCTTCCCTACAGCCTGATTGAGGAGGTTTATGTAGATCTTTAGCTATTATGTTTAGTCTGTCCTACTGTGAAATGATTATAAAGGCTCAACTAAGACTTTTTAAGCTATGGATTAACCCTTCTTTTTTGACCCTGTTACGAATTTTTGTGGTCAGGAAAAACGATCACAGCTACTCAAGCTTGCATTTGAGTATTTGCTTTTTAGCTTAAAGATAGCAAACAGAACAAGCAATAACATCACATGTGATCATTCCTGTCCTACATTAAGTATATATGTATATATTTAGGCAGTTATAATAACTTCTGTTTATTTGTGTGATTGGATAACTAGAGATCCCTATTACTTCATTTTCCTGTAGTTGGATAAGCAGACTGCCTTTCAGAGGATAAAATAAATTTATTTTCAGTAGCACTGTAAGTTTTTTCAAACCCAGCCCAGCGCTGTTTTTCAAAGATTGTTTGCACAGCAAACTGATCACTTACTATATTCTACCTTCTGAGTAATATAAAAGGCACTGAATTTCAGCAGTGTCTTCCCCCAGAAGTGTCCATGGTAGATGTATTTATAGCCTGTTGTTTAACTGTTTTTCTTAAAAGTGTCTCTGACATGCAGAGTTACAGTGGAAGTATTGCATCTTGGTGTTACTGCAGTTATGGGACTAATTGCTCAGGACAGATTGAAGCTATGTGAACAAATACTTTAGACCTTGTTATTTTTACTCTCTACAAGATATTACCTTCTCTAGTCCATCTGAACTTCATAGAATCATAGAATGGCTTGGGTTGGAAGGGACTTTGAGGATCATAAAGTTTCAACTCCCCTGCCACAGGCAGAGTTGCCAGCCACTAGGTCAGATTGCCCAGGGCCGCATCCAATCTGGCCTTAAACTCTTCCAGGGTCGGGGTATCCACAGCTTCTTTGGGCAACCTGTTCCAGCACCTCACTGCTCTCTCAGTCCCCTGACAAATAACCTAAATTTCCCCTTCTGTAGTTTAAAACCATTCCCCTTTGTCCTATCAGTGTCTACAGACAAGCACACACAATGGTGATGTACCTTATAGTCTCATTTCATTACTAGAGTGTCATTCAGTCTACAACATAGATCAGACATCTCATTCATCCTCTGTTCCATTCAAACTTTCAGTAGCCCACTCCAGAATATAAAATTCTCATTCCTATTTGCAAATTTATTTGCCTACATCTGAAATGCTGCCCTGCCAGCTTTTGGTATTGAAAACTACTGACAAAGAAATGGTTAACTATTCATTTTAAATCATACAGGAAACATTAGTAAGAACAACATAGATATCAGAATTAAATTTGGTTGGGAACTGGAGCAAATTTCATAAATCTCTCTTCCAAGACATAGTACAGCTTATGTCTAAAATAGTTTGCATAGCCAGGTTTTATTCGTAAATTCACTAGAGCATCCAGGTTACTTCTCATGGTATGATTTGTGAGTTTTGAAATGCGCAGCATCGTGGGATACAAGTAGAGATTTCCTCAATTTTCCTTTTCTGTTTGAAGGGCTTACAAACCAATTGTTCTGGTTCCTCTTCGAAGGAGGAGTTTGTTTTCTTCATGCAGCCTGCACAATTTACTTACCAAAGGCTTTCTACCTTGCTTGTATGTGGCCACTCTGCATGCTGTTACTTTATTTGTGTCAAGCTGTGGTTGTGGATCTGACCTAAAGGAAGACAAGCAAGCTTTATGCACCGTCCAACTAACTCAGTCGCAATTAAACTCCACTAACTGTGCTAAGGCTCTTCAGTCTTTTCTTCTAGGCTTTTGTCTATCACCTTTTGCATTAAACAAACAAACAAACAAAAAACCTAAATTAAACTAATTTATAGCACATAGTAAGAAATTACTAAATTTTCTGAAAAGACAAGACCTTCATGCTGTAAAACAGAACATGAAAGCATGCTGTTTATAATGACCATGATCAAGAATGGAGGTTTATCTTTTTTAAATGAGACTTTCAAAGCATGCAATACATGGAGGCAGTATACCTATAGTTGAGCAGAATGTTTGAAAGCTAGCTGAAACTGAGTTTTGAAAAACAATAACATGTAAAGAGGTGATCATCTGTCTGTTAATTTCATAGATAGCTTTTGGCAGATGGGTATTGGTAGTGAAGACTACCGTTAATCATTATTTGAAATGAACTTTTTGTCTGCTTTGAAATGCATAGGAGAAGTTTGATTTGAACCTCAGAAGATACTAAAAGAGTGTTTTTTCCATTTATTTAAATATGACTTAAGTTTGTAGACAAGCTGCATTCATCTCTTCAAGAGTGTTTTTCTGCTAATCTGAGGACATAAATTCACTACATTTCTGCTTATTTGAACTTTTCTTCGTTGATGTAGAATACGTAGAGCCTTAAATCTGCAGCTCCCAAAGAGAGTTTGGCCTTTCCCTTTTTTTTTTTTTTTTTAAAGTACTAAGAGAAAAATTGCAAGTTAATATTATTCAGTGTAATGTTCTGATTAGTGGTAATGCTAAGAAGAAAAAGCATGAGGGATTTCCTGGAAAGAGTTACTTAGTTAAACTGACCGAGTGAAGTTTGAAAACATGGCATTTCTTTATCTTCCTTCACTTTAGCATGAATCTTTAGTGCTGAGCAAGTTTCTGTGAAACTGAATTCCGTGCAGTAGAGGAGTCACTAAATATTCAAGGATGTTGACAGGATTCCTTGCTTTGGAAGTACCTATGTTAGTGAATCCCTTTTTTCTCTTTCTTTGTCCAGGGTGATGTTGGGCTCGCTATGGGCAAACTCTATGGAAATGACTTCAGCCAAACTACCATCTCTCGCTTTGAAGCCTTGAACCTCAGCTTTAAGAACATGTGCAAGTTAAAGCCACTTCTGGAAAAGTGGCTCAATGATGCAGGTGAATGAGTCTGTGTATTTCTTCACCAGCCTACCAAAATCAGTAGGATTCTGAAAAACTCTGGAAAAAATGCTTCGTTGGTGCCCTTATGGTTTTATGAAGCCACTGATCTGTGTTCATGGGACAAAAAAGGGTGTAGAAATAAGTGTCCATTCTTCCCTGTTTGTGTGCCCACATATATCTGAAATAGTTCCACTGTGAACTTCTAGAATTGTGTTCTACAGTCAGCTGAATAATTGCATGGGGTGAGATGTAATGTGTGTCATGGTTTTCCTCCTTCATGTATGTTAATGCATATAACTTCTAATCTTCCTCTAGCTTTCTTTTTCAGATGTGTAATAAGAGAGTTGCATGCTTTGTTGTTTCAGTAAGCAGAGCTTATTGCATTCACCTCCTCCCACATCCCCTGTGTGCATTCTTTTCATCTCACTCCAAGAGTCCTTATGAGCACTCTCTTTCTCTCCATAAGAAGAGTTGTTAGTTTTTTTTTTCTTTCCAGAATGATTTTTTTTTTCTTGGGAGAAAGTTACTCATGATGTTAGTGTTACAGTGAAAAAAGGAAAAAGAAGAAAACCAAAAAACACCAGAAAATGGAGCTTGGATGGTGGTGCTAGGTGTTAGGATAGATAATGTTAGTGCTGTCAGCTTTTTTTCTTTTGAGTGTACAGTTGTGCATACTATAAAACTGATGGATCTGCTAAACAGTTGGCATAGACAATTTGTGCCTTCCTATTTTTATCAAGATGAAGAGAGCTTTATGCTATTACCTACAGTATTCCCTGAAATTTTGTAATTAACTGAATGCAGTGTGGAAATTTTTTTCTGCATTGGAACAAGGAGGTGTCGTTCTGTTGTGCTTGAGAGGTGCAACTTTGGGTAATCTGGATCTGTGGTAGGAAACACAAAGAACTTCACACTGACTGCTCTACTCCACAGGACAGCGGTCCCCAAACAGCTGAGATGAGGGAATGTCATACTTTGCATTTCCTGCTAACCTGAAGAAATACTTGGATCTATAAAGAGAAGTTAAAGACTGTTAACAGTGCGGGGTTCGTTTGCAGCCTGGAAGTTAGGAACCACAGTCTTTGGCTCTCATTCAATTTCTTGAAAATCTTTGAAAGAAAGATTCAGGTGACTGTAAAGGTCATTCAGCTATTTTTGGGTAAAAGCAGGCAGCAGAAGCATACTAACGATCCCTTCCATTATGTTACATTGCAGTGTTAGAATTCGCTGTTACAGAACTCGGTTTGTTCTGTGGGATTTTGAGGATGGAGAAGGGATCCAGCAGGTTTATGAGTACTGTTACTGAAAAAAATATAATCTAGAAAATACTATGGTGAATGTACTTGTCCATTTGAGCCTACGAGAGTGATGTTAAGCATTATGAACTATGTTGTCTACTTACCAGGCACAAACCCCAGTGCAGCAAGGGGTCTTCAGTGTTACTCAACCATAATCGGTCATTTTGATTGAGCTTCCTTTTGGAACCTGTCAGTTAGTTGTTTTGCACTTTCTTATGCAGAGTGGGATAAAAGTGCATCTTCTCTTTGCTATTCTGTGGAGCCAGAGAGGATAGGATTAGCAGTTGACAACTGGAGACCTTCTAAAGCAAAGGAGGGGGAAACTGCTAGATATGTAGGCTTCTATCTGCTAAGATCTCCAGAGAAAAGAGGTTTAATACTATGAAGCTGGCTGGGAGAGCTGCTTCTTTCTCTACTGTATTGCAGAGTAGGTAAAAGAAATTTCAGTTTGCTCAGATCTTTTTTTTTTTTTTTTTTTTTGGCTTATTGCTGTGGCTTGTGAATATCAACTGCTGCATTTTTTCCTTAAACTGTAGTTGCAGTGTGAGAGTGTGGGTTGAAATGAGATAAGGGAGAAAGAAATTTTGTATAGGTAAAATAAAAGGGGTACTCTGGTAGAATACGGGAGCAAAGGCAGCACCCTCCCTTAACTTAACTCGTAGATTTTAAGTTTCAAGTACAGCAATTAATACATGTGATCTTCAGAAATCTCTGTATATCTGGAATAGATACAGAGTGGATTTTAGCATGCCTTGCACAGGTGAAGAACACTTACATTATAAGTTGCACTGCATTCAGATAAAATCTCTTTATTTGTATTAATTTATTTTTTTACAGAAAACCTCTCATCTGATTCAACTCTCTCCAGCCCAAGTGCCCTGAATTCTCCAGGGCAAGGAATCGAAGGCGTGAACCGTAGGAGGAAGAAACGCACCAGCATAGAGACCAACATACGTGTGGCCTTAGAGAAGAGTTTCCTGGAGGTCAGTGATGCTATTGTTCAGGTCAACCTATAAAGAAACAAAGAAGCTTTTGTTTAACGTTGCACGTGCTAGAATGAAGCCATTACCATACTATTTAGGAAAATGCTTGTACAAAACGAGGTAGATTCAAAGACTGTTCCAAGGAGCATGTGATCAGTATCTATTTTAATTTGAAAAATCAACAACAAACAAACATACATACAACCACCCCACCAAAATCTCATTGGTTCTTACAGTTCATTGACTCAGTGATTTTAGCAATCCATGGTGCTGAACATTAGCTCAAAGCTTGATATTGTGCACATCAAAAAGAATAAGACAGAATTACCTTTTCTGAGGATGGGTGAATGGGTAACAACATACATAACAAAATCTCAACATACATAACCTTCAGTTCTAAACTACCTTTGTGCAGCCGTATGTGCAGATGTATGTTCTATTCGTTTATGGGAGATGCTAAAAGAAAGCTTTCCAATCAATACGTAGAGTTCCTAGAAGGATAAACTTAGAAGTCAGATCCTTTCTCTCATGAAGATTCATGTGAGCTTTGTCTTCATCACCCATCTTTGAGGAATGTAGCTTACCATTGGTACAGATTTTCCTGTCACTTGGAAAATGTAGGGCAAAAGTACCTATTATGATCTCTCTCTAGAAAATGTACCACTGAGCAGATTCTGCATATAAATAGCCTATCCAGATTTCTGTCTAGTGAAGGAGAAGCTATAATGTAAAGCATATGAAGGTAACTTCTCTCCTTTCAAGTACTTGTTTCCTTTTCTTAGAACCAAAAGCCTACCTCGGAGGAGATCACCATGATAGCTGACCAGCTAAACATGGAGAAGGAGGTGATCCGCGTTTGGTTCTGTAACCGGCGCCAGAAGGAGAAAAGGATCAACCCACCCAGCAGTGGTGGAACCAGCAGCTCGCCCATCAAAGCAATTTTCCCTTGCCCAACCTCACTGGTAAGAATCAAGAATCTGTGTTGACAAAGACCACTGGGAAAGAAAGTTCTGCTCTGCACTGTGACAATTGCACGTGCTACACCTTCTTTGTACAGCAGATTTGTTCTCACAAGTGTATTTTTTACTGGCATTTTAAATATCCTACTTGCATACTACAAAAGCGAGAGAATGCTTAAATATCAGGCACTAATCAGGTCTTCACTTCAGGCATTTTATTTAGCCAATTCATGACTAAGTATTCTGGCTAGGAAATTTGCATTTAGGTTGTTACTTTGGAAATATGCCCATGCTTATATCTGGATTTTCTCTTGACAAAACTGTTTTTTATAATATAATAGTAATAAAAAATGCTTAGCAGTTCTACCCCTCCTGCCTTATTTTGGCTGCAGTGTAAGCAGGTGAGCAACAGTAAATCATATCATTTGAAGACTTAAGTCATAAAAGTCCAGTGTTAGTGTTGTCACTTTTATTCAGGAGTTATTATATCAAGAAGGCATGGAACAAAGGAAAAAAATAGCTAATACTCATGTAATTAATTTCCCAAACTTGTATTTACCTCAGGTAAACACAAACTTCATGAAAATATGAGTAACAAAACACTTGCATCAAGGTTCCTTCAGATCCTTTGCTACCAATGTCCATGGAGGTCTGTTTTCATAAATAGAAACAGTAGCTATTAGATTTCATAGTAGCTATGCTAATAGGACTGTGGTGGAATTTATGTAGCCTGTAGTTGTCTTTTTGTAGTATTTATTCCACCTTCATCATTGTAGTAGCTAATATCTTCCAGTACTTCATTAAATCATTAATTTTGGTGATGTGTCATTCTTTCCCTTCATCCTTGTCTCAGGATGTGTGCATGCGACTTCTCATTTCAGGGGAAGGGATATGTTAACTGTACTTAGTCTTTTTATTTTTATTTTTTCCAGTTGGAAAGCAAGGCTACATGCCTTGCTACCAAAGCAGAACATAGTGAGGTTGGTTAAAGTGTGCAAGCATTCTTGGACTGCAACTTAAAAAATTTATGTAGGGAAATTTTCTTTTTAATTACCAATGGCCATTGTATATGAGAAATTGAAATGTTAACAACAGTATTCATTTTATCAGTGATATTTCACTAAAGCGTTTTTTGTAAGCTTCTCTTAAGCCTGTATTACCACTCAGATGGACATTCCTCCTCCCCCATCCCCTAGTCTTCACTGGCTATATGCTCTGTTGATTTCTTTTGTCAGCTCTGGAGACTGTGTACGTAGGATGATTGGACTCTGTTTGCTAATTTGGTTACAAATTAACCACACGAAGAATAATAATTAATTTTTAGTAGTATGTCTGGATAATCAATCTAGCTTCTACCCTAACTGCACAAGTGCTAGAGCTCCGTGGCAGGATTGGAGGGGAATGCTGGTTTGGATTGTAACCTCCTTTTGCATTGGCTTAAGTCAGTCACTGTAACCACAAGGGCTAACTTTATTAATTTTGGGTCATTCACTGCCCTGAAATATTGATTGTGACTTTGGCCTTAACTGTTCAGTGGACAGTTGACAGATGTGATGCGTAGGCTGCGTTAGTGGGAAGTGTACTGTATGTCTAGTTCTTCTTTATTTCATAGACTATTTGAGATGGACAGAAAGCTCTTAGACCTGTCCCAGTTGCCCCAGCCCTGTTTAAAATGCATAAAGCATTTGACTTCCTATAAGAGGATATGCAGCACGAGAAAGATTTCTCTCATAATGGACTTTGGTAAGAGACGGGAAAAGAGGAAGATTTTAGCCTGTATTCTTAGCTGTGTTCTCTTGGGCAATTTTGAAGTATTAATTTCTCTCATTGGTGTAAAGCAACCTTAAAATGTTTCTCTTAGACACTATTTCTTGTCCATAAAAAGTCCTTTTTTCTTCTTACGTTTGCTTTTGTTTGTAAGTGTACTTCTACAGCCTTAGTTCTTATGGTGTATTCTCTCCACAGTATCTGCAGTTTATTTTGTAGGCTTGTACTGAGCTGTTAAATAAGCTAATGTCATTTGGATGTTTTAAGATTTAGAGAACATTCCTCTGACATAAGGGAACTTAGCAAAATAGAGCTCATATGTTGCTTGAACAAATGTGAAACGTTATGCTGTTTATCCATGTAAACACGTTACCCTAAATACCTTTGTTAATGCTGTGGCCTCTCAATCATTTTATCAGAGAAGGAGATGTGAAGCTGAAAAGATGTTTAAACAAAGGAAACACCTTAATAGGAACTTAATAAGAAACACATTAATAGTGTCTTTTGTAACTCTTTATGGCAGAGTGGCTCTATTAAGCAAGGTTCTGTCTTTGGCAGGAAGGGGTGGGTAGAGGGCCAACTTGCAGTCCTGAGACAGTATGGATATAACAGATATACCTCCCTTCAAATGCTGAATAATTAAGAGTAAAGATATTGCTGGTAATAAGAGTAGGTAGTATGGCTAGACCATTGAATGCTGAAGTAATGGATTAGAGGATCCCTTACCAGTTAGTTTATGTGCAGTATTTTCCCTGGTACTATCCTCAGCCGAGGATGAGAAGAAAGAAATGCAAGTCTAGTAGCTAACTGCTTTTGTCTTTTTAACAGTTGAGCAGTTGTATTCTTTTTCGACCTCCAGGTGGCAACCACGCCAAGCCTTGTGACTAGCAGTGCAGCTACTACCCTGACTGTCAATCCTGTGCTCCCTCTGACCAGTCCTGCTGTAACTAGTTTGTCAGTCACAGGTAAGGTGCATGCCATGACAGTTTCTTCACAGTACATTTATTTTTAGTTGTCAGGTAAATCATGATGTCAGACAAGTAATTAAGATTTTAGAGAGGTAAAGATTTTGTTGGATTTCTGGTATCCTTTATTGTAGTTATCTGGGAGAAATTTAGAACTCTCTGGGATCTACTGCCTGAGTTTTTGTATAAAGTACTGATTGGATTTTGATGCATGCAGTGCATAATGAGATGTGAAGAAGTTTCAGATGGATATCTATAATCTGCTGGGCTGAAACTGTAAAGCAGGGAAGAAAAATTGCCTTTATGATAGATAAAGAATCTTTGAGATGTTGTGGACTCATCTTTTGTATGTTGGTTCCAAGCATTCCTTTTCTCTCAACTTTAAACAAAGGCAGATTTGCCTTGCCACCATGTTAAACTCTATCATTTTCCCTTTTCAATTTATTCAGAAGGTCTTTCTTTATCTCGGTAGTAGTCACACAGGTGTCTCAGGGCATCTTGTCATTGTTCCTTGTTACTCCACTCTGAAACTTCAGTCTTTGTGACCATTTGGTTAACTTTCCTGGGGAAACAAACACAGGTGATATTGAAGTGAAAGGTGCTGCCTCCTATTGCTAGCTTCTAGTGTTCCTCTGCCTCCTCTTGAAGTGTCATTCTGTTGCAGACTGAGACCCAAACTCAGCAGAGCCAGACTTCTTGGTTCTAGAAGAATGTGTATTTATCTCCCTTTCGGTTGGATGTACAGTTCAGTTGAAGTGGTTTCTGCTCAGTTATATCTGGCTTTTGTAGTGATATAACCAGACTCAATCTTTTAGGCACAACAGAAACCACCTCCAACAACACAGCAACAGTGATTTCAACGGCACCTCCAGCTTCTTCAGCAGTGACATCACCCTCCCTGAGTCCTTCCCCTTCTGCCTCAGCCTCCATTTCAGAGGCATCCAGTGCCAGCGAGACCAGCACAACACAGACAACCTCCACTCCCTTGTCCTCCCCTCTTGGGACCAGCCAGGTGATGGTAACAGCATCAGGGTTGCAAACAGCAGCAGCAGCCGCATTACAAGGAGCTGCACAGTTGCCTGCAAATGCAAGTCTCGCTGCCATGGCTGCTGCAGCAGGACTAAACCCAGGCTTGATGGCATCCTCACAGTTTGCAGCTGGGTAAGGATGAATTTTTCACACCCTTACAGTTTAAGTGGCAGGAGAGGAAAGGAGAATTCTTGGAATAATTTGTGTGGTCTTTTATATATTGCAGTTCTCTGGTAGAGCTCATTTGGCAGTTTTAGTGTCTATTACCTGAAATCACAGAATCTCAGAATCACAGAATCAAATTCTGAAGGTTTGCTTATAGATGGTAGAGATACCATTCCCATCAGGATACACAAACATGGTTTCATTTTACAGATGAAAAAGCTGTGTTGTAATTTGCCAAGTCATCAATCCTACTGCTCAATTTGACTTAAGAGCTGCAGGTTATCAGAAATCATCAAATCGTCTCAAATGGAGAGTTGACCTAGGCCTACTTGTCACCTCTGCATTCATTTCTCCATCACAATCAAGAAGCTGTAAAAATGCATAATATGTGTTGAAGTTTTTGCTTTAAAAAACATTGCTCTGAGAGATGGCTCTTTGTTTCTTCAATTCCTCTTGATTGACATCTGTCTTATCTGAATCTAGAAGGTGCTGATAGCTATTTAACAAGTTACAGTTTCCCAAAAATACATTACAGGAATATTTTACAGCTATGATCAATGCAACTTGTAGTTACAGTGCCTGTACTTCAGACATATTGCTAACCACAGAGCTGAAAGGCAACATCTACTCAAGATACCGTCAAAGAAAAAAATGAAATAAGCTAATAACTAGATCGAGGCCTTAATCTTCTGTGTCCCTTCCTGCCATTTTTAAAAAAATATGATCGTGTAGTTCTAAACAGTGGTCACCTTTTCCTAAAAGTAACCCTCTTTCCCTTTGTCTTTGTTTCTTCCATGATCTTGCTTCCTGCAGAGGTGCCTTACTCAGTCTCAATCCAGGGACATTAGGTGGTGCTCTCAGCCCAGCCCTGATGAGCAACAGTACACTGGCAACTATTCAAGGTCAGTAAAGTTCTTCTTAATGCATCTCTGTTGTACTTCCTTAGCTTTGTTGTTCTCTACCAAAAAAAGGAATGCTGACCCTTCAGAACTGCACATAAGTGTTGTCAGACTAGAGGTTTTTCAAAATTCAAATGCCCAAATTCATTGTATGTATCACAGATTCAGGAGCAGGTACAACTTCAGAAAGTAGATTAGAATCATGTATAATCTCGTAGAGATTCACAGAAGGCCTTTAAGATACTGCGTGTGATCTGAAATTTATTTTCTTGTCTTTCCCCCATAGTTTTAGAGGCACGTGTGTCTCCAGCTGGTTGGAGAGATGCATTTTATAGCTCTTCTGACATAAGCTTGAGCAGTTTTTGCACTTTTTTGCACTGTTTTGAGATCTGTAGGAGAGCACTTCTGAGAAAGACTTGATCCTTTCTTCTTCTTCTCAAACGTCTTTTAAACAAGTGAAAAAAATCCTGCCCCTAAAACTCCTTACGTGGAAATTTAAATTAATAAATCCATATTTGGAGGAGTAAAGCTTTGTTTTGCAACTGCCATGCAGTCAAAAATTTCCAGTGACTTTAAAAAGTAAGATCTGTTCTCAATTCATAGTTTGTCATCTATGGGGGGAAAAAGAAAGTTGGTGCAGGTGCCTTAACATCCAGCTAACCTTGTGTATTCAAACATCTCGGGGACTATATGATCTCCCTTACAACCCCTACAATTCTGTGATTGATTCTGTGATCTTCTAAAGCAGCTTAACAAATCTTGTTTGCAGGGTCCAAGAAAGAACCGTTTCACAAAGGGTCACAGATAAATATATGAGATCATAATCTAAGGCAGACTGAACCCTATAGCCTTGTGAGAGTAAGCTGTAACCGCATTTATATGTTGTAATTTTGAAAGTTACTCTCAAGGTTACATGACCTTCATCTTGTGATAACTGTTGTTTCAAGTGAACACGCATCTCAACCCTTTCCAAGTTACCTGAGTGCACACATTTTTCTTTGACAGAAAACACAGAGCAGTGTTGCAGTAAAAGAGCTGAAGAAAAGCTTGATGGAATTAGGAACAGGTGACAGAAGCATTTTAATATTTGCAAGGTCTTACCCACCCTTCATAAGGATTTGTCATTTAAAAAAAAAGT
Source organism: Phasianus colchicus (assembly GCF_987193195.1). NCBI lineage: Eukaryota > Metazoa > Chordata > Aves > Galliformes > Phasianidae > Phasianus > Phasianus colchicus. The sequence goes on along the minus strand of NC_143436.1, from coordinate 93,734,724 downwards.
TACGCATGATGACTGTCATTAGTTGTGTAGGGAGCATTCACATCAGAGAAGGAAAGTGCAGAGCCCTGTTGCTTTTAGGCACATTCTGCATTGTTGCTTACTACTGATGTTATCTCCTCCCTGCTTAATTTTCCATTTTTTAGCTCTTGCATCTAGTGGCTCTCTTCCAATAACATCACTGGATGCATCTGGAAACTTGGTGTTTGCCAATGCTGGAGGTACTCCTAACATCGTAACTGCCCCTCTGTTCCTGAACCCTCAGAACCTTTCTCTGCTCACCAGCAACCCAGTTAGCTTGGTCTCTGCAGCTGCAGCCTCCGCAGGGGCCTCTGGACCAGTCGCCAGCCTTCATGCCACCTCCACCTCAGCTGAGTCCATCCAGAACTCTCTCCTCACGGTGGCCTCTGCGAGCGGGGCCACATCCACCACCACTACTGCCTCCAAGGCACAGTGAGCTGGGCTGAGCTGTGCTGCCAGCAGCCTTTTTCACTGTGCAGTGGGATTGGCTGCCAGTGGGGTTTATGAACTGAAAAATGTGATGGTCATCCTCTCGCCGTGTTGCTGGGGACAAGGGAGAGAAGGAGAAATATTAAAAAAAAAAAAACAACAACACAAAAAAACAACACAAAAAACAAAAGCAAAACAGGAAGGATTTAAAGCTGGGACAGACATTTGCCTAATTTTATAATAAACACTGTCTTTTCAGGATCGCTTCATGGATCGGAGAACTTTCTAACCAAAAATGTAAAAAAAACAAAAACAAAAAAACAACAAAAAAAAACACAAAACAAAACAAAACAACAAAAAAAAAAAACAACACAAAAAAAGTGAAAGGACTACTTATCATTTCCAGCAGTCACAATGACAAGTTAAGGTGGGTTATCAGTTCAAACATAGGACGGGGATTTCTTGTTCCTTTTTGGTCTAAATATCTTTCTTTTTTAATTATCATTTTATTGGTCTGTTGTACAGGCCATTATGTCATACAAGGTGTTTATAATCGTATCAATCTTATTGGGGGTTCCTTTCTTAACTGGTACAATTTAGGCAGGCCTGTATTACTGGTGTATCTCTATTATTATTATTATGATTATTATTATTATTATTTTTATATATATAGTTTGGACGCATTTGTCTATTGCTCCTGGATTATTTTCAGCGAGCTCCCACACCGTGGGGGGAGGGTGGGAGGGTGGAGAGGAAGAATGAGCACAAAGAGACTTTCTGTCCTAATCTTCTGGGAACGTTTTGAACAGTTTCCTCATCCTTAAATTTGTCTGATGTCTACTTAGAGGGGTCAGAAGGATTAATTTCCATCGCTTGTGCAGGAAGCTCAGTGTAGCGGTAGAGATGGTTGTGTGCAAAGATCCAGGCTGGTCTCTGCTCTTTGAGCAGAGGGAGGAATTAGTTGTGAACCACAGTTCTCCTTCTCTTAATTATTTAGACAAAATGGCCAAACTTTACACTTAGCTTCGTGTGCATGTTTCCTCTTTACTTCAGAGAGTGGAATTTAACCTCCTGAGTCTAGATTGTGTGGCATACTGATGGCTCTTCTGTCCTGTTGAATTGATTTTGCTCTTAAGAACGTACACAAATATTTTAAAGTCACTCAAGCTAATTGGAAGTATATGAAGCAGCATTTACCATCCTGGATTTCTACCAAATGAATTGGTACAGGATTTCAAAAGGCCTGGCTCTCTCTAATCATAGGTGCATTCTCCTTCGTTTACTTCTAATGTTTCCAACATTGCATTTGGGAGAATTTTCTAGGGAGGGGAAAAAAAAAAAGCTTCTGGCTGCAAAACACTGAAACCAAAACTGTAAGAACAGAAGCTGCCATCTCTGATGCCAACACAAGAGAGTTGTCTCTGTTTTTGCACATACCTTGGTGATCTCGTGTAGTCTCTGAGCTGTGATGCTGCTAGCTATGTAGAAATGGCAATAAGCATCTCTGAGCGGAGCGTTGGGACTTACCTGCCACTGTAACTGTCTGATTGATTCTGATCCATTCAGCAAAGAATATTTATGTGGATGAGGAAGAGTAATGGACTGTACAGAAGTTAGATCTGTATATTCTTAAATATACAATCTAGTATCTGAACCAAAAAGACTTTTGAAAAGAGAAGACTGGATCACTGCAATGCAGTTCACTTTGAACTTCCATTCTGGATGGATTTAACAGTTTCTGCCGTGTGTTTAAAAGTAGATTTCTTTAAGCTAACAAGGGTATTAGAAGAGTTCCTTCCCCCCACCCCCTTTCCTGTTGTCACCAGAGTGTTCTGAAATAATGAACTAATGCAGCTTTGTTCATTGTGTTGATGATTCAGGGGGATCTTGGAGTTTCTCATCCAAGATCCAGATGGCAGCAACTTTAAACTCTACATGTGCTCTGGTTGGTGACCTAAGCATGTGGGATTTGCGTTTGCACTCAAGTGGCAGAATCCCTTATCTCTCCCCCCACTGCCTTGGTTTTGCTCTGTTCATCTCTAACTCTCCACCTTCCTGTGTTACTGAATATTTAAACCAGTTATCCCCGTAACTTCAAAACTAGTGAACTGCAAGCAGGGAAACTAACAAATGTCCGTCCACCGTTTCTAATGTGTTTTTGATTTTTTTATGTTTTATTTTTTTAAAACTAAGCTTGAACCAAAGTCAATTTCTAGCAAGCTGCTGTACTAATGGACTAGTTTGTATAAGTGCAGTTCAGATGCAGAGAGGCGATAGATGCTACTGACAATTTCTTTTTCATTTGTCTTTTGTTTTTATTAATTTTATATAAAAGTTGCTGCTTGTTTTTAATCTTTTTTTTTTTTTTTTTTGGTTGGTTGGTTGGTAATTTGTATTATCCTTGGGGCAGACTCTTAACTTGACTTTAATTTGTTTTCTTTTGTTTGATGTGTAAATAGAATGGCAATGTCAGGGGTTTGTTAATCCAACAGGTCCCACCCTCATCCCACCAGTATGACTAAAATTACGTATTTTTTGGGTGTCTGATGTCTCTCTGACTTCAGGCTGCACAGAAGACTTTTAGGGCTATGAATAATACTGCATAAATGTAAATTTCCCACAGTAATAGGTTCGGAGCGGTAAAAGATACAGCTGGGTGAGCTTCAGGGAGGTAGGGAAGAAGTGGAAGAGGAGATGCTGGTACCCACTGTGTTGGTCTGGAGGCCATAGTGTGGACCACAGTTTCTACCAAAGGAGCACAAGCCCCATGGGACTTGTGTTCAGTGAAGTAAGAGGATGGGGAAAATTGCAGCTATCATGTTCATTCCTGAGTCTGAAAGTTCCTACTTACTTTCACGCCTGTGCAAAAATACAATTAATCAGGAAGCTTTTTCATTAAAGAAGGGATACGTCGGTCTTTGCTCCGATGGATCTTCTATTCCCTAAAGATGTGGCAGGGTGGGGGGCATGGCTGTTGCATATATATAAGAAACACAAAGAAGGGTGGGCCTTAATCAGCATATCCTCTCTCCACAGTTCAAAGAAACTGTGCCATTAGCTGTCTGAATGAGTTTTCATGTCCCATTCTTGCTGGTTTGTGATTGGGAGAGGGTCTTGTTGAGTACATATCTGGAACACTAATGCAGCTTGGATGGTTTATTTATTATAAAAAATCTGCTTTTTTTCCTGACTACCTTTGCATTGGTCACATGGCTTTGGTGTGAGCACCTTAATACCCCCTTTCCCTCCTCCTCTCTACCCCATCACCCTCTCTGGGGCCCAGATTCCAGGGAATTTCTTAGCAAGCCTTTTTCTGAGAGAAACTGGAAACTCAGAATAGCCACATATCTGGAAAGGGCTTGATTTAGCTTGTGGAAGCTGGCACAGTACTCAAGCAGCACATATCCCATGGCTTTACTCACCAGCGTGCTTTGGTTAAACCCCAAATTGATTTGCTTGGATGTATTTTCCTGTGACATCCCAATGACTGACCACTGATCCCAGTGCCTGCTTTTCATCCCTTGCAGTGCTTTGTCTTATGGCTGCTGGCAACCTCCAGTCTTTGGGTGAAAGACAGAAATCAGGTGCGTGACTTCAGGGTGTGAAGGGAAGGGGAGTGAGATCAAGTACTGGAATTTAGAAGAAGTTTATTTTTTAAATAATCATCTTGCTGACAGTAAAAGTTGTTGCGTCTGAAGAGACTAACAATTGTATAGAGACTCAGTAAATGGGATTTTTGTCTGAAGTTCACCGGTGTTTGAAATGGAGAATTATTGTCTCAGGAAGCACTGGGACTTGCATTGTTGCAAACTGGCTGACAGGCACAGAGCATACATGTTGCAAACAAAATGATTTTTTTTTCCTCTAGTTAGGCAAAATAGTGCCTCTGATTCCTGTATAAGTGGATTTACATGTTGAATGGAGGTATTTTCTATGACATGCTCACGGTCCTAAGTTCTTCGTTTCTTTTTAGGGGAAGGTTTTCTCTAAGATTGTTTGTTTCTAGGATAGTTTCTAGCAGCGTGCTGGTATATTTGCTACTGTATTGACTTCTCAGCCAAGATCAGAAGAAATGTTAGTGTGTTAGAATATGTCTGATCACATCTTTTTTTCTGAGCTTGTGGCTCTGTATTTACGGATCTGTGGGTTGCTTTTCACATTTGCAAGCATGCCAAAGGACACGTGCAGGAAAAGAGAATGAAAAACTCTCTCTCATATAGCCAAGGACAAAAGCCACAAGATTTGCAGAGCCACAAATACAGATATGCCCTGAAGGTCTAGAAGAACTATTTAGGAAATGGTTTCAGGGTGAGCTGTTGTAAGCTGGTGATGAATTTTTTTTCTGTTAGAAAAATTTATTCCTGTTTGGCTTTAGAACAGCTGAACTCCTCAGAATCTGCTTGCCGCAGTCAGTGTAGAGTTATTCTTCGTGAACAGATCATAGGAAGTATACAGAGGTATTGCTGCTTACAAAGGTCACATCTGTCTACATCTCCTTAAGAGGATTTCTTGTGTTTCTGAGTTACTACTGTGTTTCTGTCTCGGTACATTTTATGATTTCCCTCTGTAGCTTTAAGATGGTATGTATGTGCATGCTCTCGTAGAATTGCTGAGGAGATAGCATGCTCGTTACATGCAGAACCACCTAGTTTGTTTTTAAGAGATTCTTTTTTTTTTGTCCATCCTATTGGCAAATGTCACTTGAACTCACTGTTTAGTTTTTCTTTGGGGAATTTGTGACATTGCACCACTGCTTTGGAAGATCCTCTGCTTCAGTAAGGAGTTGTCGAAAGTACACATTAAATTGGATTGCAAAAGTCATTTTGCCATGAATGAGAAATCTGTGCTCTGATGAACCTTCAAGGAAAACATGTTGAGAGTCAGTAGGGTTGTCATGTAGAAGTGTGCTGCTCTGTTGCTCAGTTTGAGTGCTAGTGAGGTTACTTTGCAAGAGAAAACTAAAGTGCAAGAACATTAGGAAGAAGACATACTCCGATGGCTTGAATTACAGACCTTTTAGAACACAAGAGGCTTCAAGTTTGCATTTTATCTTGAAATGAACAGGCTGACAAAGAATTCCAATGAAAACAGTGTAGACCCTGAAGTACTTGGAGTTGCAGCTTGCACCTTTTCGAGTTAATAAGGAGGATGCCAGTGTTAACCACAGTAGCTGTCTGCTGGTCCTAAAACCCAAGAACAAATGCTGTCTTGTAGCGTGTTAGTTTTTCATTTGATGAAGAACAATGTATTGCCTCTATTTTGTTCCTTCTCTTATTTTACTTTAAATGCATGGTGAGCATCAGATCTAGACAAAAAATTTATACTTTCGATCATCTGAAATTCTTTTAGGATAATTAATTCCTTAAAAAAAAAAAGAACCTCGGAAACAAACCTTTTTTGCTCAGGGGGTGGTAAAAGAATGGCCCTTACTAAAATGTGTTGGAGAAGATTCTCTATATGCATCCTCTGCAACAGTTTAAAATATAACCATATTACTTCTCTTGCTATTGTATCCTAATGCTTTGGTTTGAGATGATGGTCAGGTTTGTGAGCTTTGCAGTGTGCTTTGGCTCACTGCACATTTCTATGGAGCAACATTCTTTAAAACAAAAGTTTCCACTTCATTATAAATGGAGTACAGAATCTGCTACAGCTGGAACCATACCACAGACACTCTACAAAAGTATCCGAATCACCTTAAGTATCAATTGATGATTTCTTAAGTAAAAATTAACTTTATGAAATTCTTAGAGAGGCAGGTAGCTTCTCATGGCCGTTGGGTTGTCTTGGGCCATACAAAATAGGGTGTCTGGCCCAACTGTCCAGTGGTTTTAAACCAGAAGTGTAGGTCAGTGTATTACCAGGTTAACTGTATTAAGGATCCTAGTCCCATTCTGCCCCAAACGATTATGTGATGTTTATACACAGAGCATGAGTACATCTCATGGATACGTACCATGGATTGGCTAGGGCGGAGTGCTACCAAAGCTAACCTGCTGCTCCCCACTGGATTTCAGGTTGCCAGTTCTCACACAGCCAACTTAAAATGTTTTGTATTTTTGTAAGAATACCTCTTTTTATATCTCCCTCCCTTTCCAAAATATTAGAGCAATACAGGATTCAAGGTACAGAATGACAGAGGTTCTGCTCTTCTCAGTCATTAAATCTAACTCTTGTTGCTGCTCGTGAGTCTTTCTCTTTTTATGGCCAAGAGATCCCTTGAGTATTTAAAAGATTTTTGACATAGACTTTGTCTTAGAGGGTGCTGCAGCCCACGCCTTTTTTTATGTGAGTGGAGCTTATGTAGAGAGATGTTAGAGGGCTGTAGACTCATAAAATGGTGCCGGACTGATATCAGACTGACTCATGGCTTGCAGTTCCTTAAAATATTCATATCTTTTGCTCCATGTCCAAACTGGGCATGGTTCCCTGTATGACAAAAGAAGTTGTTCCAGTGCTGTAGTGCTATTGGAGCAATGAAAAGAGGAGATTCCTGACCTTACATATCTTTGTGGTCAAACACGCATCAACACATGAAAAAGTACTCGATCTTTTTTGGTGTTTATATCTTCTTCACTCAACCTTCATTCTCCCACTTCAAATACACTCTTAGCGGGTACCTTCACTGAGCTGTTACCCCCATGGGATGCTGTTAGAAGGGCGTTAGGATGATTGCACTGGAATTACAAATGGTTTTACCTTGGGAGAAGGGCAGAGACACCTTTTAGCTGAGTAGACAAACACGGTCATGTTGTATCAGGTACTTCTTTTCTGACCAAATTCCAAATAACAAAGCAACCAGCGGGGCTGCTTTCGTTTGGTTTGCACTGCACAGCTAAGCACTGTCCTTCATTGGAATAATCTGGGCCCCTTCCCATCCTCTCCCTCCTTCCTTGTTCCCTTCCCTGTCTTTCCTCTGTGGAAGGTAGCACCATACAGCTCTGAGAACAATACGTGTGGGTAGCAGCTGGCTTCTGGCACCTTCATAAAATACCTCAGCATAGCTTAGCATTGTCGCAGAACTGGTTTTAAACTGAAAAAAATCAGAAGAGAAAAGCAAACTTTATAAATAGTTGAGATAATTCTAGCTGTAGAGTTTAGTTGAACTGATGTTTATTATGATTGATAAACATGATTATGCTGTATGTATTTGAGATCCTGTTTATAGCTTACAACTTTATAGGGTCGGGTGGGGGTGGGTGGATGTTGGGGGCAGAGAAGGGGGTTGACTGTGTTAGAAGGAAAATGTTTGCTCATGAATTTTTTTCCTTGTATCTGTCTTGCCAAAGGAAACATTTTGTCGCTCCTGGGTTTGGGATTGTTGTTTGGTTGGTTTATCTGTGGTCTAATCTGCAGCACGGCACGTGGTGGCATGCAGGTTACTGGTTGGGTTGCTGTTCAGGGTCCTTTCAAGTGTGCGCACACTTCCCTCCCTCTTGGCCCATCCTTACCCTTCGCTGGAATCTAAAGATAAGGCAATGTGTAGCGGGAGGCTTGGGGGAAAGAAGGTGGCTATATACTGGGTTAGACTCAACCAAGACGAAAATCCGTTCCAGTTAGTTGAGTTGCACCAGAGCTGAATTGGGTCCATTGTGTTTGACTTCGGGGAGGGCGAAGAATGGTTGTCACATCTTAATCTGTCTGGGAGAGCAAAAGTGAAACAGGTTCCTTTTATCCCCCTTGTCTTGTTACTGAATGTAGGGCTTGTAGTGCTTGATAATAGATGGAAAACTTTTTAAACACTTCCTTTTCTAATAGCAATGCTAATCTGTCTAGACCAAAAACTATGAAAGAAAAACCAAACTGAGAAGTGAAAGCTAACCTACTCCTAACACCTGGCTGGTGTGCCTGAACGGGTTGAAATACTGTGAGACTGTGGTGGGAGGGGGGCTTTGAGATTGGCTGGGAGAGGGAGCGGGTCGTTCTGCTGGCGTGTCTCGGCGTGGTGAGCGGTGTTACCTTGGGAGGGGTGTGTGGCCCTGCCATCCGCACCCCAAGGCTTCCCTTCAAGGCCTGTGGCATGGGGGAAGAGGGGCGCGTGTGTGTGAGAGAGAGTGTGCATGCGTGTGTGCGAGCGTGCGGTGATGTGGAGAGGAGCTCGACTCCACTGGGGTGGGAGAATTCCCAGTGGCCTCGTAGGGAACCAAAGGCACTGATACGTCGTCAGCTCTGCTGTTTTCAGAGCGGGTAAGAGAAAAAGCTGGGTGGGTTTTTTTTTGTTGAGCTTGGGGTCACTGTCCCTTTCTGAAAGGACCTGATCTCTCGTGGGTACTCCCACCTTTTCTGCATAGAGTTGCTTTGGCTCTGTGAAGACGAACTGCGTGTGGAGCTTGCCCAGTGCTTCAGGTCTTAGGCTGATGGTGGGATACAGTCAGGGAAAACTGTTTCTGTCCTTTGAGTGAGGAAGCAGTGTAGTCTAAGGTCAGAGTCTGTTCAACAGCTTTTGCGTACGGCCCTCCTCTTAGGGGGGCCATGAAGTCTCCTTTCTTTGCTCCCCAAAGTAGCCTTGTACATGTCCATGTATCGTGCTATTGGGCTGAGTTGTTTTATCGGTGAGCTTGGTGAGCTCTTGTGAAGAAAGGGAGGGAGGAAGGGGGCGAGGCGGATTGTCCAGCCGCTCTTCCTCCAGACGCCAATCGGGTTGCAGAACTTCACTGAAAGCTTTACTAATAGAATTGTTGTTCTGACATTATGTAAAAGTGGTATTAATATTGTGTGACTTTTCAAAGAGCTAGTTAGATTTATAGGTAGGTAATAGGGATATTGAAGAAACGACTTCTCAAAGAAAAGAACACTTGGAACAAAAGAAGTGGAAAACAAGGTGTGCTTTAAGGAAAACAAATCTGAGGAAGGAAATGAAACAGCTTGTGGGAGGCGAGGGAAGACGATGCCCTTTGGCGTTCCTTTAGAGCTGCTGAGGCTCAGCCCCAGAACTGGAACATACCCCCTCTGCCTTATCTCATCTCTCTACCAAACAGGACATTGTCAAGTAGCTCAAACCAAAATGCGCTGATCTGTCTTAAAAACGGTTCGGTCTGCTGGTGGATGTCCTCCTGCAGAGCTTTACGTAAAACCATAAAATGCTTAACTCATCAAGGTAGCTTCCCCTGTCCTCACAAAATTCTCTTACCTACGGTAGGCCCCACTTCAGGATTCATATTGCCTTTGCTGAATTTTGTCGCAGCAGCTACTTAAGCCCTATTCCCTGAATGTGATAACGTTGTGTGCGGATGAAGCTGGCGTGTTGTGGTGCTATAGCAATCTGAAATTACCGAGCAGACGGAATCCAGTGACATTGGAAGCCGCGTGCCAAGGGGCAAACGATGGACATCACGCAACCCCCTTGAGAAATGGCCGAGAATGCGAAGGCGCCAGTCACAGTGTCCTGAGAACGAGGCAGTTGAGACAAAACCTTCAGTTCTTCCCCCATCCACCCTCCATCGGCCTCTGTGGCCCTGGTGCTGCCTGCCCTGAGCCGAGTGCGAGGGCAGAGCGCCATGCGGAAGAGGTGGAGCCGCCCCGCGCCCCAAGAAGTGCTGGGGAGCCGGGCAGGCCTCCCTTTGGCGTGGGGAAGGGATCGCTGCCGAGCTGCCGCGGCTGTTGGCAGGGGTGCAGCGGGCGGGGGGGACCCAGGCAGTACCTCTTTGTCCCGCCAGTGCCGTTGTTCCATTTCCTTCCTCTGTGGTAGTGTCTAAGGCTAGGTGTGAGTAGGTGTGGGGTGTTTATCCGCCACAGGTACAGGAGCTGTCGTATACCTCATTTCTAACTCGTAACCGAGTAACTTGCTTTAACTTTCTCCAAACCCTACAGAGTTGCCAAGTCTGCCCTCCCTCCTCTGACGAACACTGAACTCTGGCCTATAGCACCCCGTGACCTGCAGCCCGGGGAGCGACCCCCTTACGCCTCTGAATGTCGCTGCTTAAAGCTACTGCAAAGTGAGGGCAAATTGCAATTGTATCTTATTTCCTTTGGTTACAAGGGGTCCTCTTGATTAGTCTGTGAATCTCCGCCCCTCCCTCCACTCTTCCCGCCCGGGGCCGCACAAGGCCCGCAGGCCTCCGGCCCCGCTGCAGACACGCTACTCGCTTTTCGACATGACCAAAAAACCCCAAACCCAAGAAAAGTCTCCAAATGTTTGATTTTCTTCTTTATTATTTGACAATCCTGGATCCCCACCCCCCCACCCCGCTGTCCGCCTGGCCAGCAGCTGCCTCCCGATCCCGTTCCATCTTTATTTGAATGTAGTTCCCCTGCCCCCCGGGACAGAGAACCTTCATCAGGTCACGGTGGCCGCTATAAGCCGGGAGGGGGCGGTTTCTTTGTTTTGTTTTGTTCTTTTAAAATTTCCAGCCAAAACCAAAGATTTCCTAATGATTGTATAAACTCAAAACAAACAAACAAACCAAAGACAAAGGGCGTCTTCAGCGCCCAGCCCACCTGCGAGGCGCCCGGCGGCGGGGAAGGGGCTCGCCGGGAAGGGGCCTCACCGGTGGGTTGGGGGCTGAAGGCTTGGGCGCAGGATTGGCTGCTCTGCTGGGTGCTCGAACCCTCTGGGGGCTGGGTGACGTCGACTAATACACGCTGAGGTGCACTTCCGAGCTTTCTCCCCTCCCCCCACCCCCCCGGTCACTGCTTGGAAGAGGCTGTCCTGTTGTGAGAAATCCCTGAAAGAAGAAGAAGCAGCTTTTCATTTCTCCTCTAGCTCCTTTTTTCTATATTTCTTTTATTTTTGCAGCACCACTGTGCAACTATGCATTGTATTTCTCAACCTTTTATGCTAGGTAGATGCCTGTGACTTTTTAACTTTTTTGGGGGGGTTGCAAACGGAGGAACTTTTTACATGGATCTTTTTAATCTCAGTTGATTGGGGGGTGTTTGGTTCTAGGGTCATACAAGCTCTATCCCAAAGCAAAATCCAAATGTTAATATTATTAGCCTGATGCAGATACCAAAGATAATTTCTTTCCTGCAGAACCTTAGACTTGTGTATTAAGTACGATTACCCAGCACTTGCATTAGTCTAACCTCAGTAATTCCAAAGCTTAGATGTATATTTTGGTATATTTCTGGGATATTAAAAAATTGTCGTTTAAATTCTTGTTTGTTTCAGTGTAATGCTCTTAAAGTCATAGCATGGAGATAACTGAACTTGTCCTATTCTTAGTAGTTTGAAATAATAGTATTTTTGTATGTTTTGGGTGTGTCTATGTATGTATTAACATAACGGTTTTCACTGCCTAGGTGTTCATAAATAAATTAAAAAAAAAAAAAACAAAAAACAAAAACGAAGGGTTTTTAAAGTGTACATAATGCTCCATGAAGAATTTCCACAGACCGCCAATTCGGATTGCATTTCACTGACGGCCGCTCCCAACTGGGATCCTTGCTTTCTTTTTAAAGAGACAGCATCTTCCTGTCGCCGCGCACCCATTAACCCGGGGCTCTTCCTCGGAGCAAAAGGTTCTTCACTGCTCTTAAGGGATGGGCCGAGGAGGAAGGAGCTCAAATGTTGCTTTTTTAAAAGCTATTTAATACGTTAGTTCGAAAACCAACCCTTTGTGTGAAGAAGGGCCCGTCCTTTGGAACCCTGCGATAGATCTCGGTGGTCAGAGAATGGCTGCAATGTCAGAGCAGCCACTTTTGCTTCTCTTCCAAAACAGAACAGACGTTCAGTCTTAACTCTCTGGCGCTTCCTCCTGCCCTCCCTCGAGCGCTGTGCCGGGACCTTCGGGTCAGCAGAGCTCAGGAAGAGCCCCCCCAGAGTGCCCCTACCCACTGTGCCCCACGCCTGAGCCTGAGGGGTTGGGTCCCATACATTTCAAACCTTGCTGGTTGCACGGAGGGTGAGGAGGAAGGCGAAGTGCTGTCTCTTTAAAGATGCCCTTTATTATTATTATAATTATTATAATTATTATTATTATTATTTTCCCAGTGGTTGCCTACAGATAGCTGTAGGCGGTGAGAGATTGTGTAGATTATGGTAAATCAGAATGAAAAGGTAGATTTTGTGTAGATGCATTTGTCTGCTGTAATTTTTTATATATATTAAACTTACTGTAATTGTACAGTTCATTTCTGTTGTAAACATCATTAAACCATTTTCCAAGTGTTTTAACATGTATGCACTTGTTTGTGTTCTGTCAATGTGGTGGGCTGGGGCAGCCCCCCTCCCCTGATGCATCTGCCCCAGCCCAGCGTGGGCAGCCCGGGCTGCTGAGAGATTCTCTGCTTCAGCTCTGCTCCCTCTCTGCACTGTGCTGCAATAATGTTTGTTCTGCAGGGCACTCCCCTGGCTGCATTGCTGACAGGCGCTCACAGCACAGCTTTCAAATCCCTTCCTGGGGCTGCGGCACGAGGTGAACAATGCATCGAATGCTGGGGCTTGAGGTGCTGTCCCAGCATTGCCTCCCACATCCTCCCAGCTGATGCTGGGGAAACACCGACCCCAGCAGCTGGCCAAGGAGACCACATTGCCACCATGCAGCAGTGCACCATGCACACGTGGGTCTTTGACACTCACTTTATTAATTCATCAAAAACGCGTTATGTTACTGACTTAACTACCGTTTTGGAATAATACCTGTATCGTCTTTTAAGAGTAACCGGATGAATTCAGCTGGTTTGGAACTGCATTTATATATTGGCTTTTATACAAAGAACCTGTTGCCCAAAAGTGATAGTTTTATTTTTTCCTGACACAGCCATCATTCCATAAACTCTTACAAAGGGAGGTGGCTGCAGCAGTGGTTGTAGGTGTTGCGAATAATGTGACAGGGCAGAAGCTCAACAGGTGCAGCCCTCTGCCATGTGGAAGGGGTGAGGTTCCCAGCCTTTCCAGCATTTCTCTCATACTCCGAGTCCGTTCTCATTGTCACTGCAGCGCTGCTGGCTTCTGCCTTCCCAGGCATCTCCTGGCCATTACCCGTCTGCCATCGCTTCGTCTTTTGTTGGAGCTCAGGTCTTCTTTGACATCGAAGAGCTGGCACCTTTCACTGCACTGACACCACATCACTTTTCACAGTTAAAGAAAAAAAAAATTGTCCTCTGCTGCAGCAGTTTTTAAAAGGTAAATTTAAAGCGGAAGGCTGATTGTCAAATGGCGTGAAGATAAACACTGCAGGAAACAACAGCCCTATCGCTAACGAGTCCTTAAATGCTATGAGCCAGCAGCTGTGTGTCTTGGTGTCCCCAGAAGGTGAGGAGGAGCTACAGAAACAGCTGCGTCAGGAGGTGGGGACTGGTCACGTATCTTGCAAAAAACAACCTAATAACTACTGGTGTGGGAAATAACTTTACAGGTATGTACACTTCAGAAGCTAAAGCTTGCGGTTACATTATTCCACAGGAGGAGAGAAGGAACCTCGGTGCACCAACCCAAGTAGATTGTTGCACTGAGGAAGTACACAGTGCTTGTTTTGTTTGGGATGAAAAAAGCTTTCCCTCTTCTCCCCCTTCCCTCCCCCCAAGCATGTGGGCATCCCTTGCCGCTGCCCGTCCCCACCGTGACTCCTGCTTAGCGGGGGGGCAGGGGCTGCATTTGGAGAGCATCATATGTGTCCTTGGTCGCTGCGCTGAGCCCCTGAGAAAGAGAGAAACGGAGGTGAAGATTGGGCTTGGTTCTCCAGAGGTGGCTGTCAGGTCAGGAAGAAGATGCTGGGGGTGGCAGAGCATCATTGTGGTTTTTGCTTCTTACAGAGGTTATTTTTTAACTCGTGAGCATTTCCTTGGTCTCTCTGTGGTGTCACTTACCTGGAAGCAGGATGCAGCCTGAGGAACTGTTAGCAGTGCATGGCTGCAGCAACTCATTCTGATTTACCGATCTTTAAAGTACACTTTAACTGCACATTATTGACTGTTAAGAGCCAACAAACTGTGAGCTCTGCTAAGACGTGAAATCCTGAACAGTATTCTCAGGACTTCTCCATAATAACTTGAAAGGGAAGGCAGGTGCGATGGAGGCTGCAGTTCAGCTGCAGCGATAGATAAAGGGGGCAGCTGTGGATGCGTTGCTTACCTGGTAAACAGCATCGTTCCCTTTTCCTCGCCGCCGCTGCTGCTTTGGGGAAGCAAAAGAAGCAGAGATCAGTGCTTTACCCTTTTCACCAAAAGAAAGAGAAGGCTGAGTGCCCCAATCCTGAACTGCTGATGCATTGAGGGAGAGCCCACTGGTGAGTGCCACCTGGGCTGGAGCCACCCCAGCCTGCTGCAAGGGCCATGGAAGGAGAGAATTTGCAAGGGAAGTTATTTTGATGTGATGATATTTTCCTGTCATACTGCTGTAATGCTGCTATTGCCCGATTCTCTGTAGGCCAGGAGGCGTGGCAGCATTCCTGCTGCTTTGTGGGCTGAGAGCACACCTGAAAATAAGTCCATGTGGTTTGAGTTGCTGCTACAGGTCAGCTGGTGCCTGAGTGACTGCCCACTCCTGAGACAGGGGCTGTATGTTCCTGTCTCTAACTCATGCTTTGCAGCTTCAAGGTGGGAACCCAGGATGGCCGAGCTTGCAGACGTGGAATGGAGGCTGTGTGCCAGGCCCACGGCTGGCCATAACCAGCCTGCAGCCATGGCCCCGGGAGCATTTCCTGCGTGGTGCAGATGACAGAGAGCAGTGCCCACCCCAGTTAACACTGCAGCAGGCTGTTGAAGGGTCACGTGCGTAGAACGAGGGAAGGTTTTGTTTCCTTCCTCACCCCGCTGGTAATAGAAACATTCATGAGTAAAACCAGGGTGAGACTGAATAAACTCACAGCTCACAAACCGAGCCTGAATATGGCAGATGGGCCTTTGGAACAATAAAAAAAAAAAAAGCAGGAGGTGTTAAATATTGGTGTTGCTTCATCATTTTTCAATGCTAAGCTTTCTCTTGAAATCCCCTTTTTTCTCTTCTCAGAGGGAAATCAAAGGTTACGTGTAAGACACTTTGACTCAAAATAGAACCTGTGTAGGTCACAGCAATTTTTCATTTTGCCATAAACAGCATACGGAGACGGTCTCTTTACAATACAGGCATCCCTCCCCCGACAGCGAGCTCACTGAACTGAAGCTGTCCCCTTGTCACTATCCTTGGACACAACAGAGCTGTTCCCTTATAAATAACAGAGAAAATGTGCAGGGAGGGGAATGTTCCTCCAGTTCCCTGTCTGCAGACAACCGTGCAGTGCCTGCAGGTGTTGACTTGTGGCTATAGAGCAGAACAGACATGGTGGCCCACAGAGAGACATTGTGAAACTCCACCTCAGGGCTGCCCTGGAGGAAAGTAAGTGCTCAACAGTGCTGTGACCTGAGCTTTGCAGCCCTTGAAATCAGGCATTTCCTTCAGGTATTCCTCATTCATCCCGGAGGATGACCGAGGTCACTGTCAGAACTTTTCTGTGAAAAGTTGCAGTGTTTCCCCCTTGACATTACTCAGGCTCCTCAGGAACACCACAGCTGTGTATGGGCCATGTTTCTAATGCCAGTGGCACAAACATTGTTGTCCGATCCCCAACAGGCTTTCTGGCTGCTGTAACTGCAGCTTCATCTCTTTCTGCTGTACCTATCACACCGGGTACTACAGTAAATAGGTAAATGCCCTCAGCTGTAGGTGCCCTCACACAGGGTTGCTGCTCTGCAAGGGAGCAGCAGTGAGCAACACCCGCCCCCGCTCCCATGAGGAGGGACTCACCTCTCCCTTCTTCCCAATCTCACTGTATGCGTCGCCCATCTTGTCCTTCTGCAGGGACTGCAAGGAAGAGGGGGAAGGTGTCAGTGTCACCAGAAAAGTTAACCCAGTCCCCGTGTGCCTGTGCTCCGCTCCTGCATGTCTGGGGCTGCCATGTACGACCCAGCCTCAGTGCAGAACTATGACCCCATCCGGAGAAGGGACAGTGGTGGTCTTGGCTGATGTGCAGGAAAGCGTAAGTGAGGCACCATCAGCTCTGCTCAGCAGCACCACACTGTCTCCAACAATTTAAATGAAGAAAAATGACCGAGTCATTTAGCTACATTGGTGCCACGTACTGCACTGCACCAAAACTCTCTGAAGAAAACCTTTAAGCAGAGTTTACTCAAGAGACAAAACCCAACACGCTGCTGTGGCCCAGGGACAGGGCAGTCTTTAACACAGTAGCGTGAGAGGTAAGAGAGAGGGGCTCTCCCTCCCTCCATTCCACAGGCTCACAACCAGCACTGATCAGAGACTATGAATCAGCCATGGAAACCAAAGCTCACTTCTCAGCAAGCACTGAGCACCTGGATAGAACCAGGGTGAGATGTGAGCATTAGAGTTCGTGGCTCTGTCCTTCAGAGCACTGGCCACCACGTTTCACCAGAGTTAAGTCTATCAAGAGGTCCCTAAGCAGCCATCCCCAACCCCTAGTTCTTTACTCACAGTGTAAACGGTGTCGTGGGGGTTCTTTCTTCTCTGCTGTAAGAGAAAGGAAGAAAGTTGTCCACGTGTTGCACTGCTGCTGTCCTGCCACCCCTATGTGCCTATGGGTTTGCTCTAAGGCCCAGCTGCAGCTCCATGGACACAGCCAGTTGGGCCCAGCTCGCCTCCACCCGAAAGGCTCTGTTAAAACAACTTGTTTGCTAGACTAGTCATATGATTTTAATAACTGGAAAAAAATTCTTAACTCTGTTCTCTTGTCCTCTGTTCGACCCTCCCCAGCTGCCACCTGCAGGCACGCCCCACAGAAGGTTTCCCCTCCCTCTTCTTCTGAAGCTGCTGGGCTCTGCAGTAGCAGCAGTTGCTCCGGCTGCTGCTTGACGCTGTTGGTGCTTGCCCGGCAGCACCACATGCAGCGAGTGCTCACAAAACACTCATTTCCACCTCGCCTGCCCCGCATCCGCCTGGGCCGGGTGTCACTTCCAGCAGGGTGGCTGTGAGCTCTCAGCAAAGCGGTGGGGCACAGATCAAAGGAAAGGGGGAGGTTTACTTTTGTCCCTGTCTGTGAACTGGATTCAGAGAGTAGAGAGGGGGATGTGAAAGGAAGCTACCTCGTGTCTCCCGCCTTTCTCAAGGTCTGCGCCTCGCCTGGTGCCCAGCACATCGTATTCATCTCTGTGCCCACGGGACAGTTTCTGAAAAGAGAAAGGAAGAAGCAGTGGTGAATGTCACAATCATGAGAAAATAGAGCGTGAATTAGCACGAGAAAATAAATGACCCAGCTTGGAGTCCAACTTCATGAGTATTGCAAAAAGTTTTTACCTCTTAATTTTTACTTTTCTTTCAACAAAATTGTCTACAACAAAGCTATGGAAGCCAGAAAGAGTGGTCCGTGCAGCAGAAAGCTGCAAACTGTTTACATCAAGAAACTTTCCAAGAAGAACTGAGCTGAAAAAAAGCAGGAGAGAAAGGGAGACCGAATTCCATGCCCTCTCTCCCACTGGTGGTTGCATGTACAAGACCTTGTTTGTTGTTGTTGTTGTTGTTGTTTTTGTTTGTTTGATTTTGCAGAGCAGCTCATCTACATTTGCATCAAGTGGATGCAGAAGTTACACATCTCCCATCTGGAAAAGGTTACCTTGGAAGAGGGCAAAGGAGAGATTTCAGATCAGAAGAGCACAGTTATTCTGTACACTGAGTATCAGTATCCAGTGCTATTGGAAAGGTGACAGGTGGTAATTTAAACTGAAAACAGAACATTAGTTTTCATAAATTACACGGTTAAATGGTGGAACTCGTCACAGGATGTGGCTACAGTCAAGAGTGTGAGAGAAAAATAAAAATAAAAACAGTAATCAAGGCAATCAGATATACAGCCAGAATTCAATGCTACTATGAACAAGCAATTCATCTAGAAGGCCGGGCAGGTGCTTGTGTCCATCCTCTCATGGCAGGGAGAGCCTCTGATGCTGACTGTGGCCAGGCCACAGGGTTGGGTGGGCCTCCAATATGGCCTCACACAACAGCCCCAATCAGCTTTGATTTTTCTCCATGTAACTCTCCTTCTAACTGCTACGCTGCACACCTGGGTGCAGTGCTTTCATCAGCTGGTTCATCCCACGTTTTGTTGATACGTAGGCAATTCACTAAGTGCCTGGACAGGTAGAATGATTTAGAAAAAGCACACATAACACAGCAGATACTCACATTATACACATCGTCCTGGCCCAGCAGCAGCTGTGGTTCAGAGGA
The DNA here is from genome assembly GCF_987193195.1 of Phasianus colchicus. NCBI lineage: Eukaryota > Metazoa > Chordata > Aves > Galliformes > Phasianidae > Phasianus > Phasianus colchicus. The sequence continues at coordinate 93,716,159 of NC_143436.1, read as the reverse complement.
CTGGCTAAGCTGGAAGAGAAACCATACTGTGAGCAGGGGGACAGAGGCTTCTGTCCTTTCGTTCCTTTCTCTCCTCTTGGCAGAAGCTGGGCAGCCCACACACAGGCAGTCTGTGGCACTGATGGAGCTGCAGCAATACAAATCCTGCTCCACACAGGACTGCAGTTAATTGTTGCAGGCAGAAAGGGCAGCATTAGGTCACTGAGAGCAGCTCCTTCGTGCTCGACTTTTTTTGGAGAGTGTTATGCTACATTCTGTATTGCATTAATCTTACTGAATTATTATCATACATTAAATCTTTCTTAAAAAAGCAACTTTCTAGTTGAGCTTGCATTTAGGCCTAGGATAAATCTGATTTTCCTTTTTTTTTTTTTTTAAATAAAAATTCGTAGTAATTACAATTTATCCACTCCATGCTTTCCCTGTGAGAGCCACTGGAGCCTTTGACAGGGCCAGTAATTTACCAAGCATCTTCTATTAACAGAGCCCAACATCAGCCACATTGTCCATAAACAAAAGGCCATACCAAGGCTGTACCTTTGGCAAAAGCCACCATAAAAAAAAACTCCACTGAGCAGGAAGCAAAATGAGAGATGCTACTCCTTAGGAAATATATAAGTTCTAGGTTTGGGTCAAGACAAAGAGCTGCCCAGAAGATGCTCCACTGGCCTCATGGAGCTTCATGACGATGATGTTTCAGCTCTGCTGCTTTTGGCTGACAGCCCGGCATTACCATATGGCTTTCCTGGTTCCTTCCTCCCTGCAGCAGCTTCCTTGTTACAGCTCAGCACCACACACCTCACCAGCAAACAGCTGAACAAACCAGACAGACAGTGAGCATGCTGAGGGCTATAGGCAAGGGCATGTCTGCCTTCTGAGACATTTTACTACTTCCTTCAGGAACTTGGTATTGTCCTGAATTTTCTGCACACCCTCTCTTTCTTTCCAATGACAAAGCTGCAGAAGAAACCACATCACCAACCATTTCCCAGCTATTCTATCCAGAATCTCTGACTGCATGCATAACTGTGGCATCAAAATACTCTCAGGTAGTTCAGACACTTTCCCTTCACTCCTGAACCCTCAGACAGCATTTGCCCAAGATACTCAGGTTGGTACCAGAAAAAAAGAGGAAAAAAAAAAGAGAAAATATTAAGTTTTTATTCTGAGAGATGTGCTTCCTGCTTCCACCCCATTTTCCAGCTCAGCCCACCATGCTAGCACCACAAAAGCCAAATGCATCAGTGTTTAGACAGACTGACCTTAGCTTTCACAAACAGGGCCGTGATGATGACTGCGTAAATGAAGAGTAATCCATCAAGTAAGTAGCAGAGTCGGGGGTCTGTCAGTCCAAGAACTGTTACAGCATCTGCACAGAAAGACCACATACATCAACAAACAAGGCCATTTGTATCAACATGTGCTTGACAACATACACGTGGCACTGCAGCGCAGCACTTTAAGAAGTGAAGCCAGTACAGAGGCAAGTCTGCCTGTTTGCAAAGGAGATGGAAATCTGAATGAGGAATCATAGAAGAAATGAGCTTGGAAGGCAGCAATGGATGTCCAACCCAATGGGGCCACTTGGAGCAGGCTGCTCAGGTCCTGTTCCAACTGAGCTGCCTCTTGTTGGGTGGATCCCTTTGAGAGTTAAAAAAAAAAAAAAAAAGAATTCTTATAGCTTTGCTGAGGAAGAAAATCTGCTAATGCCCTAATTGAGAGCTCAATAAAACTGCTCTTCAGAAGATGCTGGTGTTAATTTCATAGTCCACATTCGTGACATGTTCGTACCCCAACCACATCAAGCAGAGCACAGCAATGCTGATGGTTTTCAGCACCTAGAGTTAATTAAATTGCTCCTGTATCAGGAAACGTGCAGCAAGCTTGAAGATGCAGCTGAAAAATAAAAACAATTCAGGTCAAAAAGCCAAAGTAAATATGGATCTAATACGCAGCTCCAAGACCACTGCCAAAGGAAAGGTGCATTTCACAGCTATTAAAAAAATCACTTAGAAATGAATCTGAGGCATGCTTTGTACAGACAATTGGAGGGAGTTCAAAAGAGGAAGATGAGAATGATCAAGAGCCTGTGAAACCCTTCTACGGAGATAAATTGAAAAGAATTGGTATGATTCATCTCCATCCTAAGGTGAACAAAGTATGGCAATTCCTATTAACTGCATGTGATGGATAGCAGTTGAACCACTTAATGCACTACTTCAAGGCACTCAGTTACTCCCGTGCTGAGAGCGGGGCTGCTCTGTGCAATGGGCTTTCTCTCCAGTCCATCCAGTCACAATGGAGATTTCATCACATTTGCAGATGCCATTCAGGCAGCGCAAGGGAGTCTCCTCTACAGAAACAGAACTAATGGTGATGGTCTGCAGCACTGCTCAAGGATGCTATTTGTATAAAGCATGGCTGCAAATCCATGCCTGGAAACTCGGTAATCCAATTGTATTTTCTGAAGTAGAAGATCAAATCACTGCTCCCACCAAGAAGCTCACACAGCCAAAGGAAACACACATTTTCAGACACCCAGTTTTGTTTTAACTAAGGATTTGCATTCCATTTTTTAAAAATGATACTTAGAAACAAATCTATGAAAGTAAAGTAAGACTAAGATCTTAGATTGCCTTCCTTCTTCCCCTCCCATTTTCTATGATTTATAAAGAAACATTCAACAATAACCACTGCGTTACCTTCTGGATTATCAAACCTCATATACATAGGGTAAATGGAGAGAGATTAAGATCTTTGCCTAACATCACGCATCATGTATTAAGCCAACCAACAAGCTGAAAACAGCTTCCACAAGTTCTTCTAGAGATTCAGAGGATAATACTTAATCCAGTGCTGGTTCAACACAAAACTAGCCTCACGGTGCCCTGTGCACCACAGTTTTCCAGTGTTTTTCCAGTCCGAATTTCAGCAGTCCATTAAAATGCACAAGGATCTTAAAGCAGGATGTCTAAACACGGGCACAGTGCTGGAGAAGACTTTTTTCCATCAGCACATTATCACTTGTTTATGAAACATAGCACAGAATACAAGCTGTGTTTTGGCCATGTACAACATTACAGTTTGCTGTTTTCCTTGGCCTTAAAACCAAGGAGCAAAACAGTAATACTATCAGGATTCATGTTGTAAGACTGGATGCTAGGCAGCAAGAATAATTAAATTTGGAGAAAAAAAAAAAGAAAGAAAGAAAGAAAAGAAATATTTCAGGTCATTAATTCCTACTTCTTCATGCCAAAAGTGCATAATGCATTATATGCATCCTTATGCATTATGGAAACATAACGTCAGGATAAGATGCTGTAGGAATGTGGCAAACCCAACATATTTCTGCTAGGATCCCTTCCAGGGAGGCACTATCACCAACTTCAAGCACTGCAATTTTCCTCTTGATTAATTTGAGAAGAAATAGATTTAGAAAATGGAAATGAGGATAAATGTGACCAAACGCCAAACACTTTCCAGCTGATTTGCTGAAAGAAGACCAAATGTGTGCAAAAAAAAAAAACAATAGTAAATGATCTCTCGTTTCAGTCTGAAGGTGAAGAAGTTTAACTTTTTGCCCACCTTGAACAAGGCAATCTTTATGCCCTCGGAATCTTTCCAAAGCCTTGTCGGAAACAGAACAGAGGGGAGTGCCTGTCTCATCTCTGGAAGGGGACTCCTCACATACCCAAACAGTCAGTCATTCTCAGAAAAGCACTGCTTTCATTTCTCGCTTTTGCGAGAACTTGGTGCAAAGGGCTTTCCTGAAGCAAAACTTGTGATGCCTCCTAGAGACAGCAAGCCAAGCACACTGCGATGGCAGAACCCGGATATTCAGCAAGCTCAGCTAACAGATGTAAACTATGAAGCTCTTTCAGCTTTTGTAGGGGTTTTAGATTAGACCCATGCTCTTTTACTAGACTCAAATTCAACAGGGACAGCAGAAGTTCAGTCTACTTAATGTAAAAGATGTTCCCTGCTCTAACTTTTGTATTGCTAAGTGTCCAGAGAGGCAAGGCTTACCACTCAAATGGTTATTTCTAGCTTTCTTACTCCTTCCCTTAGAGATTTCTGCCTGAGCATCCCACAGCATAACTCACTCCAACCTGACTTCTATGGGGCAGCCTTGTTGCTACTCTTAAAAGAGTTCAGTTTCTAAAACTAAACACATACTATGGCATACTACTCAAAAGAACTCAGTCTACACATCTTGGCTCAGTGGGAATCCCAAAGTCTACACGCAGTAAGGCTGAAGGCAGAGACACCAAATCAAGCACAAGATGCTTTTAATCGCAACCAGAGGCTGTTGGTTGCAGCAGATATTCACCTAGCACTTTAAAGTTAGATTTTACAAAGAGCAAACAAAGCACAAGGTTGCTAAATAGCTTGCAACTAACTCACGGCCCATGGCTCCAGTAATCAAATATACTGATAACATGAAGAGTGATTCCTAAACGGAAGATTTATAAAGCCCTTCCCACTCATCGGTGCACTGTTCTTCACATCTCGGGGCTAACGCAGGAAGGGACTGCTTGGATTTCATGGGTCATACCAAACCAAATGCAGAGATGCACAAACACAAGAGATGTAACAGGGCTGTTCTGTCTCAGAATGAACTCAAATCCAACACATTTGATCAGCTGCAAGCAGAGAAGAAAAGCACAGCAGTCTGAAGGCTTGACGTGCCGGAGGGAGGATTGCAGCTATTTGCAGACACCAGTCAGACCACAAGCAATTCTTTGCATTGCAGCCAACACAGTCCAAAGCTGCAACAATTACAGGAACCCCCCTGCAGGTACAGTTGGGCAAAGCCGTGACCATACACTCATCATTGCTAATCCTATTGGAATGAAAACCAGCCTTGCTTTCCTTTCCTTTCTCCAGGATCAGTTTTCATCTAACTCACTGACAGCACAAGACCTAACCCATGCCAAAAAAGCAAGCAACAGCAAGGACAGTAAACCTGTATCATGAATGCCATCTACTTTTTTTAGTTAAGCTTATAGCAACGCTTTACAAAACTTGGGTGGCTGTCATCCAAGCCTGCAGACAGCTTTCAAGATTTACTTTAGGGCATCCATTGGGACAGTTCAGGTTAGACACTTTCAAGACTTGCAAAGTTTCAAGATGTTTCGTTGCAGTCTCTTTACAAACGCGTGCTTCCAAAAAGGCATCTCTGTTGCTGAGAAAATTACCAGTGAAGCTTGCCGTTGGGCAGAGAAGCGGTTAAATCACCTCACAGTGGCAGTGGTGGCACCAGGTTATGGGCAGGAAGGAGGCTGTGCCGGCCCTAACGGCTGGGGTTCTGCACAACGTAGCTACAAGCGCTGGGGTGGGAGAGGCTCAGCGCAGCCCTTCCCATCACAGCCAGTCCTCTGCTGCCGACCCACTTAGTGAGGGGATGTTTGTTTGCTAGGAGATGGCACACATGTAATGGCACTCACGTATAGAGTACAAAGCAAGGTTGGTTAAGGGGGTTGGTTTAATATTAATTCCTTGCATTTTTTGTTTTTTTTTTTTCTTCCCAGCATCGCTGGCCAAAGCTTTGCCTCTTTCCAGTGAACTCGAACACTAAGCCCTTCATGGGTCTCAAAAAGAGAGCCAGTGGAAGAGCAATCACAGCATGGAAACATTCCCACAAACAGTGCCTATGTCCTCGAGAGAACCCTTCAGCAAAAGCTCTTAGGACAAATGCTAACTCCAGAATCTCTTGCAAGTTCCCCTTTCCTCCCATCACTACATTTTGTTATAAGATCAAGTACCTTGGGATGGATTAAGTACCTTACCTCAGGTTGTATTAGAGCAAAAGGAAAAAACTGCTGTATTTTGAGATGTATCTCATCGCACATGGGTAGGAAATTGCAAATACAAAGAGAACAGATAAACACACAGACTGACTGACTAAATTAAAGACTGTTGGAAAGCAATGCATTCCTGTATGGAAAAAAACATCAGAAGGGAAGAACATCCTTATTACTAATTGCACGATGCCATGGCTTTATTTTGCCATCTTTAAGACAAGGATAACAAAAGTAATATTTTAACTGTAAAAAAATGTCAAAGTGCTCTCCAACTCTCAGACACTGGGAAGTTTTTATCTTATTAATCACTTCTCTCTGAAGAGAGAGAACTATGGCAAAAGCAAAGAAAAAGGATCCCCCAAGCTCTCATCATAAAAAATACTGCATATTTACAGCATGAGCTCAAACCATTCTAAGTCAACATTTGTGCCTGAGATGAAAGCAAAACTATCATGCTTTACCCATATCTACAGTGCATGCAACTAATATTAAAATTTATCAAGTTAATTCCAGTACCCAACATATCCACATCCAACACGTACCATAGACATGTGTCTCTATATCACCAGTAATAAATGATAATGTTAGCAGAGGTACCTGTTAGCCTTCAAACTACTTTTGTAAATAGCAGGCATAGTCTCTGGTCATGCCTGCTATCCATTCTGGCAGCTCATTTCTGTTGTATTACCTCTATGTATTTATTTATTTTCCCAATTGTTAATTGGTTGTAACAGCTTCTATGCTGAAAATGAACATGAGAGCTTCCAAGCAAAGCTATCTAAAATTAGTAAGAACACCAAACTTAAGAATCTCACAGTGAAGATTTAGGAAAAAATTAATTTCCATGGCCGAAGATTACAACAGAATTGTACTTTTTGTAAAACAAGGTTTTGGCATTGTGGGCTCTCTGTAAGAGCATTTATATTTTGCAGTTTTAAGTTTTTCAGTGTTGTCTGTTGTAGGCAGCCCAGGTAACCATGCTGTATTTAAGCTTACATTGCAGACGTATTAAAAACATGAAATCCTTTTCCCAGAGAGGCTCAGCTTCGGGGTCCACCTGCTAGCAGTAATTACAGACAATATTGCACAAAGTTCTGGTGACCAATAGCAATACTCAGGGTCAGCTTCTCTGAAAACTACAGGCTGTATTCTGCACTCCCCTGTCCAGGAAATCTCCATCGATCCCTGCAAGCATTTCATGGTGAAGAAGAGTTCATGTTCTCTATGTTGAAGACAGAATGGGATGATGATAGCAAGGCGGTAAAGACCTAGAGATTTCATACGGTTCTTGAATGCAATGGTTTCAGAGGGGCAGGAGGAGTTACTATTTGGACATTTAACATGTTGGGATTATTAGTTCTTGTTTGTTTTTCTAAGGAAAAAAACCCAAACCAATATTCCACAGTAACAGTCAATCAGAGTGAGTGCTAGAGTTGGGTATCAGTCCATCAAAACAAACACAGCAGGATCTATGATTTTTATATGATGAATCATATATGGCACTAGTAGTGGGACTTCAGAGGTTGATCTGTGTTTGCATTAAACAAAGAGCAAGCTGAATTACAGGCGTATGAAGTCAGCGTAAATGGGGAAAAAAACTAATGAAGTCACCCACCATACTAATTTGTATTCTCTCTTATACCCCAGCTACAAATAATGCCCACTTCACTCCTTCCCCCTGGTTTTATTCTTATCCTTGAACTAAATGCCTGTTCGGCATTCCTGAATATGCTTCAGACCCTCTCCCATCCCCATGTCCCTGCTTAGCCCCAGCCTAGCCCACAGCTGGTACTTGTTGTGGATGCCCACCAGCCAGCCACTGGCAGCCACAACCCAGCAGGCCTCTGCAGAGCTCGTGCTGCTGCCATGCAGGTGCTGACTTGGAGTTTGTCCTTCTGTCTAGATGCCATCAGTCCTCTGGCAACCTGGAGAAACCTACTGGCCTGTTGCCTGCTTGCATAATGAGGTACAGTCATTCATACCTGGAAAGGAGAGCTATCATCATCGATCTACGGCAGTTTCATCTACAGCACTGAGTTTACCCTATTTGCTTTTCTTCACAATTTTTCAGGAAAAGATAATTCTCCAGAAACACTGCACACAGAAATCCTATCTTGTTGCTTACAACTACATTTGTCTTGTTTTGTTTTTCCTGGAGGAATGCCACAGCTACCTGTAGAGCATTTAGATCCCTTGTATTTCTTCATGGCATCTTAAAGCGCAGTAGCAGCACCCAGTGACTAGACCAGATACAGTTTGCTGAACAAAGCTGTTCATATCTGAGTTTTAGTGCACATTTCCAAAGCAGTCACATAAGATGGGATGTTAACTTCACTCTCATTCTCTAAGTGTTGAATTATGCATTACACTATCACTGTGCTGATAAAATTGCTTGCAGATCTCATGAAAGATGTTTCTTTAAAGGGCCTTAATGCTGCTTCTAAAACGGATGAACATTTTCACATTGTATTTACTCTAAAAACCCCCATCTCTCTCCACAAAAGCTTTATCAGGAAACCTCCGAGATGTGCAGACAAAGAAAAACTGCCTGGAAACAGCTTTTTTTTTTTTTTTTTTTGCTTTCCGTGTGCAAGTGAGTTGGAATTTGAATGCAAGGGGAATTTCTACTATCTCAATTTTTCATAATAGTCAGTGCTTAATTAACCTTTTTTCAGAACACAGCATTGGAAAGGGCAGTTAAAGTGCTAGGTGGGGTGAAAGATGGCCAAATGCCCGCAGGTGATAAATTTTCCCCTACATGTGAAAAGGCTCCTTCTGCTTGCTTCTGCTGTGTACTCCCTATGAAAATCCTGCTGCTGCTGCTATCCACTGGGACTTCTTCCTGCCACAGAGCTGACTGCTGGATGTTGTACTACTTAAAATATGTAACAAAGAGCTGGGCTGTCCAGGCAATCCATTGGCTATAATACAACAAAACAGCATTCTCCCTTACCTTAACACAAATGTTGTGTTTCTTTTGTTTCCTTTCAGGCTTTCTGTTGTTTTTGTTTTGTTTTGTTTTTTTAATTAGCTGTGACTAATCCATCCTTCATTTTCATCTGGACTTAGCACTTATCTCATGCAATACAGGGAAGAGAGAAGATGCTGGGCACAAATACAGTGCCGAGGTGCAGTGCAGTAGTCTCATTTGTGCCTCTGGGAGTGTCTCATAAGCACTGCTACGGAATTAATTTCATTAAGCTAAGAGTTATCACACAGAATTAGCCATTAGATGTGCATTAATTGTTTCAACCTACTTAATGAAAACTGTTCCAAGAAGTTTTAGAAAGAAAATACTACGAGTACAGCTATTCAAAGTGAGGGCAATTAAGAGGATTATGTTCAGATTTATCACATCAAAATGGAAGAAGAAATGTGCAATAAACAGCCCAGTTCTCTTCCCGCACCACTGATTCCAACAGAAGTTAGACAGGCCATTTAATTCAGAGTGCACAGGCTTAATCCCAAAGCAGGCACGCACACGCCTTCAAGGACGTGCAAGAAACATGCAGTGATAAGCAACAATAATGAAAAGATAGACAAAACTGTTCTCTCTAGCACAGTATTCATCATACGAGGACCTTTACTCACATGCCTACACATCAAAGGTCATCAAAAACTACTGAAATTATCACCTTAAAAACATTATCTTTGAACTTCGTATATATTTTGACGCATCAAGAAAAATTAATGATTGTTTACTCAAAGTTCTTTACAAGAGCGACATGGATACAATTTATTGCAAGACAATTTAAAAAAAAAAAGTAGGAAGGAACATACAGTTCAGCTCATTGCAAAGGACCAAATGCATGTATCTAACTCCAAACAAGTTCACTGAGAAGGAATGTGTGTTTGCAAGGGATACGAAGGTTGGGAGGCAAGCCCACATGTATCAAGCAAGAGAACTTTGCCTTTGTAGATGGGGGCAAAGCACTCTCTTTGATGTTGTTCAGAGCATAAAAACTAACAAAAAACGATGGGGAAAAATTCACTATACATTTGTCCTTTCAGCCCATTTGCAGTGTAGAAGCGACACAAAGTCTCTAGCTAACAGCCTCCATGCAACCACCTGAAATTTCTAGAATATGATCGCATCTGCTGTCACAGCAATTTGGTGCCTCAAACCACATACATACATTCATATCTAAGCTATAAGTGAGGAGACATTATTAAAATTAAGCAAATACACTGCTTCTCATATGGTGGAAAAAACACCACCAAAAATAAAAATCACAGAAAAATAATAAGCAAAACGACACAGACCTAAAATAATTCTGTTTTACCAAAGGAGCACTGTAAGCCCCCTAAAGCTGAAATTTCCTTCTGCAAGCCTCATTCTCCTCCAGTGCCCCACTGTTACACATCTCAGTCTCTATAGTTTATGTTCAAAATAGTAAAAGTCTCTAAAAACTGATAGACCATGGGAGAGAGAAAGCATCTGCTCAAGTATTTTACCACCGTGCTCACAGAGATCCAACCTGTATGCTTTTAGGAGCAATATTCCTTTTCTATCACATTTCCAGCAATAACTGCTATAATATCAGTAGCATATAAAGGAAAAGCAAACTAACTAGAAGACAAAAAAACAAATCCTAAGCAGAATTACTAAGTACTCTTTAGGAACAGTAAGTGAATGACAGTGTTTCAGAGGGATTTATAAACTAGGTAATGCTAAGCAGAGCACTGCACTGAACATTCTGCTTCTCCTAAAATTCTCGGCTTAGAAATATCCTCTCGATGGGCTGCCCAGAGTTTAGCATTTCTGCAGTTTTTAAGAGATGGCAATAATTCTGCAGACGGTCGTGCTCTCTGCAGAATAACCCGATACCAGATATCACGCAGGATTAGAATGCATGCACAACCAATTTGTAATTTAAGGAATGACTAAGTAATTAAGCTAAAAGAATCTTATTTCAGAGTTAGCTGTACTTTCTGATTTTTTTTTTTTTTTTTTTTTAATGAAGTGTCAGTAAGTTATACTTTAAAAACAAAAGTAATTCTGCTATGTGAATGTACCCTAGCAAATCAGAGCAATTGTAGCGAAGGGATTACAGCTGGATCTATACAGGCTGGCTTCTAATCACAATCATACCTCTGCAGCTACCTTCTGCAATCTCAGGGCAGATGAGCAATCAAGTTCTATGAGAACACAAGCAATCTGAATGTCACCATCCATGCAGTTGCCTATCAGCGCTGAAATTGATAATAAAAGCTTTCATCAGCATTTTTAGCACCTGAGAGTAAAATTGTGAACTCACTGCACTTCCAGAAAGCCCAACTGCCTCTACTAATTACCTCAGAAATGTTTTGTGCTTAATCTGGTGTGCCCGATGATGCCATCCTTTACATGGAAAAAATGTCTAGCTGCTTTATTCAATAATTACTCACTTCCAACTAACACAGCAAAATTAATACGTATGCATGTTTTCAGATGGGAATTGTATTTTAGTTTTGTTACTGAGCAGAAGTGTGGAGGTGAAAAGTCAGCTCAGCTCTCTGCTTGCTGTGTTGTAGAGAATGCAGCATTACTCTCTCGGTTATTTGCATCCAAGCTCTTCAAGCTACAAATGCACACTCCAAGTCAAAAGAGAGGAATCCTAGCAGTAACAGCAGAACCTCACGTAAGTTAATTTAAAAATGTGGCTCGTAGCATTGAGGTAATTATAATGTTTGAAAATCAGAACAATCCCATCCAAACAACTGATGCACAGATTTCCAAAGCACTTTAAAAAAAAAAACAACCCAGCAACCTAAGAAGTAATACACTTCATGAAGAGAATCTTCATGGTCAAAATGGACAGAAAGGCATAAAACTGACTGTATTAAATTCTTTTCTCTAGTTATTTACAGACAGTTCCATTCTCCTCTGTTCTTTAAAAGTACTGTGTACTGTGAAAGGTCAGACAAAATTGGACTCCTAAGCATAGAAACATTTGCAGTTTAATGATACTCTCAGTGCTGACCAGGCCAGTTAAAAAAACAAAACAAAACAAAAAACAAACCCAATCACAAAACAGTCATAAAATCAGCCCAGGGCACTGTTCTGTGCTTGCATCCCCTGCAGCCAATGCATGCTAGACATTATCCAGGCTGATTTTCATAATAACTTCAAGTCAGAGTTAAGTGGAAAATGACTACATTATTATCTCCTCACATTTCTGGCACCTATCCAGCTTGCTCACCTACACATTACGGCTTTCCATCCTGACCACCAACCACTTTTTTTTTTTATCAGATTTCATTAATAAACATGCGTTTTTCTCCACAGCTATACTGAAACTTCTTTTATCCTCCTGTTACACTCTAGATACGCTGCATTTTGACCAGAAAGGGTTGGATCTGTGTTTCAGTGGGGACCATTCATAGCAGACATTTTGCTTTCAGAAAGCCAAGTATCTTTTCTCCAGCCTCTTGCTGCATCTCAGTACAGCCTCGGAAAATCCCCCTGTGCCCAGTGTCATTGCTCCCCCTGGCCATGCTACTTTGGGAGCACCTCAGGAACGGGTTTCCTGGCCCATTGCTGGAGCTTTCTGTTTGCTCTCCTCGGCCAACAGGCAGGAAATGGGGGCACCGAGGGGCCTGGCCCTGCATCTGCTCACCTCCGCTGCCACACAGCCCGCTGTGCTGCACGCCGCTCCCACAGCATGAGCTGCCTTCTTCTCTTACAGATCTCCATCCTCCGCGTCTCGTGGATAGATTAATATCAGTAAGGTCAAGTTTATTTTCTCTGTTCCATTTCTTCAACCTTTCTTCCTTGTGCGAGACCACCGATTTCTCATGGCCCTTACAGTATTAGGGAAATGAGCTATGAAGCAGATTATGAAACAGCTTGAACATCCTTTTTACATGTATTTGCTGAGAGAATCACAAGGGGCCACCTTTGCTTATCTGTCAGCAATCACAGTGTCTGTGCCCACCCAATCTCCTCCACTTATAAGCTGCAGAGACCAAGCGGGGCTCATGGTCCCCCACTCACACACACCCAGCCCCTTTGAAGCCTCAAAACGAGACAGGACGCTTCCCTGAGACAGATACGGATCTACCCCTACACACCCGCCCCAGCAAACACACATCTGAGACTTTTGTTAGCAAAGACAGGCAATACCAGGTGCATCTGAGAAAGCTCTTGCTCGAAGCTGCTGTAACTGAGCTAGAAATCATTACCTCAAAATAAAGACCACGTAGGAGAGGTCTTTTGATTTCACGGCTCTCTAATCTCTCTTTCTACAGGAGGGAGCACAAAAAAGAAGTTCTTGGCTGAAACAGGGCAACACCAACATCATATTTTCCTTTCACCTGAGGCACAGACACCCTTTGCCTCAACTCATGGCCTTAAGGTGGTAGAAATGGCCCCCTGAGCAAACCCACGATATATCCGACAGGCCAACCCACTTGGTCTACACCTCACTTCTGCAAGGTGCCAGAAGCTGGAGGACTACACAGCTTTTCAGCCAAATACACACAGAGGCATAGTGCCAGCCCCACTACAGAGCACCACACATCACACGTAGGGACTGGTTTTCCTTTGAAGTGCCTGGCTCCAAAGGAAGCCCTTTCAACACTCTGAAGGCAATACATATGTGACGCAATCTTATACACCAACGCTTTTTTTTTTTTTTTTTTAAAGCAAGATTGTGATGATGAGAGGTTGTTTGTTTGCTTGCAAAACATGGCTGAGTTGTTGCATTCATGAGCATGAAATGAGCTACCCCTAGAAAGCTCAGCAGAGAGAAGTGAAAGCAATGCCTTGGCATCTAACACTATGGGCTCTGCTGCCTGAGCTGAGAAAATCAGCACTCAGCACCTCCTGGGAACCTGGGAAAGAAAACTACTAAATACTCCTGTGTTGCACAGCCAGACCAGGGTGCAACAAGGGCAGCCCCAGTGAAAATGCTGCCCGACATGCTCAGACAAAAAGGAAAGGCTACAAGGCTTGGTGAGCTTTGTTTTGGGTTGGGTTTTATAAAAGGCAAAATATAGATCTCTTGTCAGAAGGCAGCTTTGACTTTGGAATTGAAAAATGAAATTGCCAGAGGGAAAAACAAGTTCACATCCACGAGGAGTAACCACCAATACATAAATACTCTCTTCCCTCTTTTATAAGAAGCACCCAGAATAGAAACATGTATTTTCTGATTATTTCTTGCCGACTCCCACTCCTTCATAATGAGCAACTGGAAGGTTTCAATCTGAATAATTTACTTTAAAAGATTTAGGGAAATATAACTCAAGTTATTATGTCAAAGGGCAAAATAGCCCTGCTTGTGCTCTCTGCAATAAACTGTATTGGTTCCCACGAGCAAGAACAATTTTGAAGATGTAGGAATAAAACGTGGCTTCCTACAAATGTTTCATGCACTGTCATTTCAAAGTCATAATAAATACTCAGAAGGCTAAATTCTTATTGTATGAGGCCGGGCTAAAACTTTCTCATAGAAATAAAGGTAACCACAAAACATAACACTGCCCATAGCGCTGTGGTATTTTAGAACAGCAGGCATGAGCTGCAGTCAGAACTGCAGAGGCATTACACAGTGTTTGCAAGAGAAGGTTTGAAAGTCTTGTGCACGATCAAAAAGATTAAGGCACACAGTTGCAAACGTAGCAGAGTTAAATAATCAAAACAAAAATCTACACTGAACTTTTGAAAATATCTTCAGTTCAAGAACATCTTTTCCCTTTTCCCATTATTTTGCATTAATGCTGCCTCAGATCATCCTGCTCCAGAAACTACCGACTTCAGTGACAGATAAATGGAAAGAAATACAGAGATACAATAGGATTCTCCTCTGATCTCATCTTCCAGTAATGTAGGACTTGATTAAATCAACGATCCTATTCATCTAAAAGAGATCCTTAAGCCTTTTGGTTCATCCATTGCCATTTTGCTTTTGCACACATGCTATATAATTGCTGCACTCCCTGTTATGTACCAGGGGTGTTTGTGCTTGTATATGTACACACATATATGTATAAGGAGAGTGTCATGGATGTGAATACACAGAAGTGCCTGCGTATCTGCTCCCCAGTCATGCTCATGGCAAGTTGCAAACCTGAGAGAGGATGCTCAGCAGCAAAGATCACTCACGTAGCGACAGCTTTCAACCAGGCAGACACATATTAAAGAAAAAAAGAGCTAAGCAAGGAAGGGAGGCACCTATCCTGCATGCCATGTTGCAGGAGAGCCTCCCTGCCTTCCCCTCACAGATAAGAGGGTACCAGGACCGCAGCACAGAGGAAGTCGCACCACCTTTGAAATGGGTCCCAGCACAGCACTCCCACCTCCTGTGGTTTCCCTTAACGGGGTCCCTTCTAGTGCTCTGTGCTGGGAGAGCAGCTGGCTGCTGAGAATGCACCCAGGTAGAGCGCACGGACTGACCCTGCAGTGGACAAGCCCTGAAGCCTGTGTCCCAGAGGGCAGCTGAGCCCAGAGCAGCCAGCAAGCCCTCACCTGCCAGAGGGGCTGGGCTGCTCTGTTTGTCCAAAATCTGAGATCTGCTGGCTGCGCAGAGAGGGTTCCTTCTGAACGGCCTATGTCTCACTGGCAGGCCTATGGGGCCAGCTAGGCCGCGCCAGGGACAACACTAGTGCTTCACACAACATGGATGGGCTGGTACCCACACCTGCATACCAGCCCCATTTCACCCACCGTATTTAACACTTGCTCCAGTTCTTGTGTTATCATAAACAAGTACAAATTCCAGGATTCCATTTGTACCTTCCTTTGTAACACTAAGATCCTGACAGAAAATCGTAGCATCGTCTGTTTTCTTTCTAATCAGTCTTCGCCATCCATGCTCCAAGTTGTTCTGGCATTGTAAAGTCAAAATCAGATAAAAATAATGTACGTATTTTTCTGAAGACACAAATTAAAAATGTGGAAATTACATGAACCCTCAGAAGCCAAGGTTTGAAGAAAAATTTTCACTTCTGTAAGACACACAATAAAATTCATGATTTAAAGACGGGTCAGAAAGTTATTAAGAGGTTAAAAAAATATCAGGTCAGCAAATGGAGCCTGTACATTTGATCTCAAGCTATTAGAGAGAGCATGTGGTGCTCTACAAGTTGTAGTTAATACCTCAATTGCATGGAGCAGAGAACCATAAAAATCAGTTGTTGTCTTTATTCTAAGAATTTATTTACAACATTCCCAGTTTGTATAGCTGTGAAGCCCCATCACCAGAACCTCAGATACCAACAAGTCCATCAGTAAGCCAATATCAAAGTGTCAGTGATCACTCATGTCACATCAGTCCTTTAAAGCAGTGCACTGCCCTAGCCCAAAGCTGCCCTGACATCTGGCAGATGTTCCAATACTGAAAGGAGCAGAAAACAAGAAGGCGAATTACATGAACTACATCAAGTGCTGCCTGTCAGCATTTATGATGGAGAGGACTAACTTACTAACAGGAGAAAAAGACAAAAAGATTCTTGATCATAACAAGTTGTATTTCAAAACTTATTTGCACGTTATTCGCCTACTTTCTTTTGATCATCAGCTGTTAGCACATTTGTTGTACTAAATATTCGTACCATGAGAACATTTTCCTTTGTAGAAATAAGCTGTTAAATTTCATACCTGATGTGTTCATTTATGCTAAAATAGAAGCAATTGCTTAGGGCCCAGATTATGCCCCTCCTTGAAGCTGCAAAGATAGATGCCTTCATTTAGCAGCATAAGCTGCTATGGTTGTTGCCTTCTTGAATGCTCTTTCCAGCCCCCGATGAACCTGATAACTCAGCCAAAAAAAGCAGAATTATTTTGTCCTAATGCACTCTGAAGAAAATGGCATGCATGCTCCTAAGCCACTCTAATGATAAAAAAAAAAAAAATCAGTCCTTGTGGTGCCTGGGGTAGTTGGCTGAGTTTGCACACTAAGAAGTTGAAGCTACGTTTATTAACGTGCTATAAACAAAAATGATTTTTCATAGCTAACACCACAGTTGCCTATGTTTTAAGGAAACAAGATGAGAAAAAAGTGCCAAAATTCAGTTTTAATACCCTCTGCTGCAAATTTGTATTCACATAGATATACCAATATGGCTAACAAAAACTCAACATTCCCTCTTTGTTTAAATGCTCATAAAACACAGTAAAGCTGAGTGCTAGCATGGTGGAGATCACAGCTTATAAATACTTATATCCCATAGAATTAGAACCCAAATATTTGGGTCATTACCATTTTTGTTTGGTTTCTTGACATATCAGAAGTAGAAATAAAACCATATGCTTTGTCATGTAATTTTTTTACTTTAAAAACCTCAAGAAGTACCTCTATTTATTTATAAATATCAAACAGCTTAAAAGTGAACAGAACAGACAAAAATCTTGAAAATCTTTTCTGGAGTTAATTGTAAGTCTCAATGTTCTGGCATAATTCAGAAACTTATGTTTACTATCCTGATATTTAAAGATCACTTTAATTCACTAAAATTACACATGATTACGCATTACAGCAAGTTGAATTTTAAATTTAGTCAGTGCAGTTCGATGGAGAAATTTCAACCACTGAATGGCAAGATGACAATTTGTATTTAAAAACTTATCTGGCTTAGTCAACAAGAACGTTCTTCGGGATGCAGACTGGCTTCCTCTGTACGATAAAAACCTGTATTGCTAGCCCTTAACCAAAACCACTTGCACGAGAGCCCTGTCAGGCTGCAGACCTGGCCTGGTTCGTTCAGCACAAAGGTCAGAGATAGGGTTTCTGCAGCTTGCTCCTGCATGGCAAGCACCAGCCCAGCTGCATTCTACCGTTTACGATAAAAGGCAGCAGCAGACCCCACGGGAGTCGCTCACATGCGGAAACACTTGAGTTCATAGAAGCCGTGGCCTTCTGACTCTACGTGGGTTTTTCTTCTGCTTGTTTTTAACCTCCGTGGTGCAGCCACGTATGTTCCATTGCCCAGACTGTGCCGCAGAGTCACAACCTGATGATGCTCCGGCACTTTAAGATGTTTACTGAACAGCTCTTGTCACCATGGCTTTCTTCCATATCAGCCTTAAAGACAGTCTGTTTGCCAGTATGTCCCTTCCCACTGCAGAAAAGCTTTCCAGCCCATCAGCATTTCTGCAAGTTTTGGAGAAAAACCATGGGACACACTGAGGTCAAAGAGAGACAGTGCAGGTAGCCACTAACAAACATTCAGCAGCACCCCAAGCTACAAACACAGCGAGGAATTGTGCACAGAAGGGCAGAAGACATCTGTAAAGGTAGGCAGTTACATTCTTACTGACAGGGGATGGAAATTCAGATAGGAAGAGCTAAGAAAAGCAGAGCTATTGAACTGCCAACACAACACGTTGAAAAAATAAAGGATTATGTAAGTAGTTAGCCTGCAATTAAAAGTTTTTACACAAACGAAAGCACAACACACTTGAAAAAATATCAGATACTAACAGTTCCATAACAAACAGAAGTGGGTAAATGTTTTGCAAGACTGAGTTTGGTGACACTGATAATGAGGCAAGGATTCTTATCAATCTCAGGCTCTCTGACACAAAGCCAAGCTGCCACCTTCCACCTATCACCTTCCTTTCAAGAGCCACACTTCCCTGCAATTTTAGCACACTTTCAGCACTGAGAAGAAAGAGCGAAAAAAAAGAAATTTTACACACCATTTTTGACTAAACCTTAGTCCTGCTTCTTCAGAATTTAGCAGCATGCTCAAGAAACGGGATCTAGAGTTGCTGTATTAATGTTACTTGAATGTTTCAGATTAGATGCCAATCATGAATTCCTTTCTATATGTGCTAAAACACGCAGTCACCAAATGCTTTACGCACACAATTAAAATCACTAGGATAGAGAAATCAAGGCTAAACATGGCAGAAGGCTGAAGGTGGGGGAAATGTTAAAAATTCAGTCACCTCTTTATGCCAAGGGAGAAGAAAGCATATTCAAGCAAAAAGAATGAGGGCTCCAGCATACCTTCTTGTCATCAGTCTGAACTCCATGTCACTGAACAGAATGCAGCTGAAGATAGTAGACAACACAGCGCTTGCATTCAATTGAAATAAGGCTTAAAAAGACATAACTTCACACAGCAGCAATGTATTGCTGTATGTAATCATCATTAGAGTTGCTACAAATTTCTTTTGAACTTCAGATAGCAATTTTCATCTAATTCTTTCTCACACTTCTAACCGAAGGGAAGGAAAATCATAATCTTTTCAGGTTCCTGCTGTATTGTTAATTAGAGATGCTTAATTGGCAGGGATATAAGGTGGCAATGGTCCAGGCTTTTTCAGCAGAGATAAACAGGACTCACTGGAAGAGTCATTATAGAAGAAACCCAAGAATGCCTCCCTACTGCCCTACCCCAGAGATGCACAGTTCATGCTCCATTTTAAGATTAGTAGGGGCAACTTCAGCAGTTAAACTCCCCTGCTCATCCTGGTGTGCTCTTTCAGAACCTGAGTTACTTTTAGGGACTCAGAAACTCTAGTTTCTATTTTCAATTAATTTAACATGAATTGTACAGTAATATGCTTTGTTTCAAGTTATTAATAAATATTGTTATTAAAGTGCAGTTCCTCATATCTTCTACTGTATAGCAGTAGCATCTTAGTAATAGATAACATGTCTACACTCAAAGAATCATAAAGTGGCCAGGTTGAAAAGGACCAGAATGATCATCCAGTTTCAATCCCCTTGCCATGTGCAGGTCACCAACCACTAGACCAGGCTGCCCAGAGCCACATCCAGCCTGGCCTTGAATGCCCCCATTTCATCTTATTTGTACCAGTCCGTGCAATCCAGTCAGATATCTCGGTCTGCTTCTGTGTTGAAGACATATTTTAGCCTTGTGTCTTCAGCGATTTTTATTCACATACTCCTTTTTTCTGCTACTGTTACTAGCTAAGATGTTAAATGGTAGTATCCAGATAAACTATTAGAAATTCCCACTAACCATCTGTTTGGTCTTCAATTTTCTCCAGCAGCATGTCTTACTGACACTTTCTTGCTAGCCACTTCACAATGTCCTTTACAATACCGGCACTAAACTCCTTCTCTTTTCTATGTAGCAACATGAAAAATGACTCAGATAAGTCTACCATCCATTCATATGTGAAGATAACTAACAATCTTATCAATTAACCATTTCAGTTATCCTTAGAATCAATCTCTGGTTAAGTCTTTTTGCATTTTCTGTTACTTGACCTATAACTGTTTCTCGGTAAATTCAGTGGAAAAGACATGAGAGACATTTCAGCCCGCTGTGGTAAAAGACCAGCAGAGTTGTAATTGATTATTGTTCTTCTGTTTCTGAACTATTAGCAGCAAGTTTGTTATGCTTCTGTCTTACAGAGAAGTGACCCCATAGTGGTTCAATCCCAGTTTCTGCTGCATAGTAAGTTCTGCTGCCTAGGAAGGATTATTTACAGACAACTAGCGCAGAAGAAACTGAAATATCTGAGATAGAAAGTGTTTTAAAAGGAGAAAAACAAGAAATGTTGTGGACAGTTTAGATGGACAGTGTAGACGTCTATCCAAACCTACACACTTATCTGCAAGAATGACATTGCTATCACAGCTCAGTGCTGTATGAGATTCAGCCAGAACAATCTTTTATTAGATGGCTCCAGAGATCCCCCCAGGATTCTGTGCTCATCCCCATCTATGTAAGCAAAACTCTAGGAAGGTCATTTCTACCTTTACCTTAGAGGTCACAATCAAAGCAGTGTTTGAATTGCATCTTTTTTCTGAGCCACAGCTTGCCTTCCCAGAATCATTTCTAATATGAAGAGGATGATACAAAGGTAAGTTACTGGGCCATCAAATCTACGATTCTCTCCTTAATCTTCTGCTTTGCTGCTTATCCTCTGATCCACTAAGTGATGCTTTTCCTTTTGTTCCCACCTGCGCTGTCTCTGCAAGTAGTTTAACCTTTTACAGAATATTTGCCTCATTCCCTCCTCCTCTTTTCATCTTCACCTTCCTCCCCTTCCATATACATCTTACAGAAAAGCTCTCCAATTTTAAATCATCCTATAATAAATTACAATTAAAATGGGGCACCTGTGACCAAGTAATCCCACGTAACAGTAGAAGGCCCAATTCTGCATAATCATGGAGATCCCACTGCTCTTATTCATCTCAGTAGAAGTTCTAGGTCCAAGTCCCTCACAGTATCAAGCCAAAAGATTGACTTGCAACCACCTTATAAATAATTAAATATTTGTCTGATGACATTCATTGCATCTTGGGACTCTCCTGCCTGCACTAATGCAAGGTAGCTTCCCTTTTCTTTACAATCAGAAAAGGGAACATCACAGGACTACATTTTTAATCGCTCATTTATTCGGCCTTAGCACGACTTGGGCATTGAGAGATGGCTCTGAATTGAGAATCTAAAAACTGAAATTGAACTCTGACGTGGAGCAGTCTCTTTCAAATCATGCAATTATCTTCCCTCATATCAGTCTGTATGATGTATGGATTTATACTTCAAAGACTACTACATAAGGAACAGATTAGTGCCAGTGATATGACTTGGTAGGAAGGAGAAGGATAACAAAGAAAAGATAAAGAATAATGAAAGGAAAAGGAAGGACTACGGATCCTTTGGAGTTACTCAGTTCTCCTTTACTTTTTCACTAATAGTCTGCATAAATTGTCTCCCAGTAAGAGAGGAAATGTAATGATTCTTCGTAGTACTCTGCTGTCCATAGTTCCTCTGCGAGTACCCTGTAATTGTTTTTTTTTGCTGGACACCTGCACAGAAGCAATGTCCCACAGGGAAAGTTTGCCCTTTTCTTGGAGGTCCCAAGAGGTTTGCACGTTACAAAGAAAGAAGGTCTAAGAGACATGCTGGAAATGTAAAGGTACCGAGTGCCGCTAGCATAGAAATGTCTTACAGCTCATCCAAAGCAAAGACTCTAAAAATTTCTGCCAAGGCTGCCACAATATAGTAGTTCTGAATAAAAAAGTGGAAAAGAATAAGGAAGTTCCTAAAAAAAATACTCCAGTTTGCTTCCAGTATTCTCACATAAAGAGAGAAACATTGCTGGTAGAGTCCTATCATTCAGAAGTCCCAGGGAAAGATGCACATTAGATGACTAATGTTGCCTTTCTGTACAAGAAGCCCTTCTTTAGCTAGCAATCACTGTAAGTCTTGCCACAGAACACAACCTTGGGCTGTATGCAGCATTTTTTTGGGAAGCATCTACAGAATTGGAATGCACCTATTTTTAGCTTGCAAGGTACTGACATAACATATTTAAATGTTCCCTTTATCTAGTTAAAGTTGAGACTTTAAGAGAAACTAAGAGAAACTAAGGAACCTGCCTGTAACAAGTTACACAATTTTAAAGCCTGAGTCACTAGAATTGCTTAGTATGTCTGAGACATCAAAAGTTATCTATTAGAAATGAATATCTGGTAGTGCTGCCAGCTTGTAGGTGATTCAGGTCCTAAAAAAATACATGTACACAATACCTAGCACTTGGACATTCTATGAAAATTCAAAGTTGTAGTGCTTCCCCTGAAATAAATTCTTTATCAGGTCAGTGTCCCATATTTATTCAAAATAACTCCGGTATAGCCATTTTATTTCCAGCAGCTAATTATCTAATTATTCCTTTTTCCCTCAGCTTCTCATTATTCACAGCTGTGCTATGCGTACAGTTAAGCTGTTAACCTCAAGTCTCCAATTAATACTGTTATTTTATTCCTTTATTTTTTGCTCTGCACTGCATTCTCAGATGTATTAACACAAAATGTCTGATAATAATGTTTATGTTAAAAAGAAAAAAGGGAAAAAAAAAGACAACATTTCTCCAAAACAGCCTAAAATAACACAGACGCTGCTGATGGTTTTTGATCACATATATGAAAAGCTGTCACAGTGAGTCAGCCCAAAACCAAATCCAGGTAATATTCTTTGCAATACAGCCTAACAACAGATGTTTAAGAAACATGACAGAGAATGATCTTTCCCTAATATATCCACTCAGCTTTTGACAATAGGTTGTTCAGGAAATTACTAATGTATATTTAATGAGTAAAGTCATATACAAGGGTGAAGGTATTAACACAACTATTCTTAGCCACAAATGTATTAATATCTCTAAATATTCTTTTCCACTTAGCTGCAGGGTAAGTTGGAGGCAAAGCAATTCCGATTCAAAAACAGGTACCCACTTGCTAAGGTACCAAATGGAATTTCCCAAACAGTACAGGGACAAGATGAAGAAGAATAAGTTTATAATTCAGGAACAGTTAACACACTGAGAAGGAACATGACAAAGTTAAAAATAAAAAGCACTGAGAGGTGTGCTTGTATAACGTGAGACAAACTAAACCAGCAGGTCTACACCATCTTTTCCTTGTTTATTTCTATTTTTAAACAAGAATTGTTAATAATTTGCTGAATATACTCCAATTAAAACAGCAAAGTCTCTAAGCAAAAACAAACAAAAAGTCATTTCATGTGGGAGAGAGAAACGAGAGAAACATAGAAAATACATGCAATATGTAAAGTAGATAGAAAGTAGGAGGCGGTGAGAACTGCAGTATAATTTATTTTAAACAAACTCTTAATTCTACAAAACACATTATCACACTAAACTGCACTAAACCCAGTATTCCTGTCCCTGTTTTTTCTTTTTTTTTTTCTTTCAGCTGAGTGCTCACATCCGAGAATAAAGCTGTCACTTCAGCCACCAGGTGCTTTCATTCCCGCCTCCAACCCACAACAGTTATGACACAAGATTAAGAAAAACAGCTACCCCAGGCAGCCCAAGCTGGTGTGTAATAAACGGTTTAACCCTGGATAAATCAGATGACAAGTGTGGGTGGCTCTGATTGAAATGACAAGGCAGTTTGTCACCCATCGTTCTGCCATAGAGATCAGCAGTACTAACATTTTCTGCTGAGTTGAGAGGAAAGCAGCCTGAAACTTGCATGTTTTGGAGGTTATGCGCAAAAGACATTGAAAACAAAAGGGGTCAACCCCAGTGCTGAAATGCCTCCCTTGCCCTAAACAAGTCAGCAGTGGAAGAAACTTAGTTTCTAAGTCGCTCTTGCAAGAAAACACCACTGTCTGTGGAGATGGACAGGAAAAATAACAAGACAAGAAATACACTGAGTTCTCTTGCTTTAAGTTATCTATATACTATTGCCAGAGATTCCTGAAACTCTCAATAGCAATGCCTGCTACCATAAGGGCTGCATTTTGCTCTGTGAGGAGTGTTCGTTGCACAACAGCAAGACTCCATCACTGTCATAAAGCATTAACTAGTCTTGAGTGCCCCAGGTGATTTGGATGGTACTGTTTCAGGTGCTACAGGTATATATATATGCACACATCAATTTAGCAAATGTTCGCATGTACCTCAGTCTTGCAATGACCTGTATTTGTTTGATCTTAACTTCCATTTGTGCATTAACTTCCGGACTGCACCAGATGGTACACAATCAGAATCTAAATGAGCAGCTGACAAAAATCTGTTAAGGGGAACAGGCACAGAAAGAGGCAGCAGCTGTTTGAAGTTCAGAGAATCAGAGAACTGTAGGGGTTGGAAGGGACCTCTGGAGATCACTGAGTCCAACCCCCTCCTAAAGCAGTTCCTTTCAATAGGTCGCACAGGAAAGTGTCCAGGCAGGTCTTTAATATCTCCAGAGGAGGTGGCTACACCACCTCTCTGGGCAGCCCACGCAAGGCTTTGTCACTTTTGTGACAAGTCAGTAACAGCCCAGGATCCAAAACCACTGCAAATGGAGCGGGCATGTGACAGCGTCACGAGACTCCCAGCACCATGAGAGGCATCAAGGTTTACAAGAGGAATTAATATCACAACTTCAGACCCCGTGACATTATTGAACTTATTCATTGTATGAATTTGAAGACTGTGGCCTTACTGTGCTTTCATTTTCAACACCCACACAGAGCCTTTGCGAAAGCCCCTCTCGTCTTCCCTCTGACTTAGCCTCCTAATGAGGAAGACATCAAAACATTTTTAGCCTCTGCACCTGGAGAAAAATTCTGGTGGCTCCTTTGCCTCCCACTCTCACCACTCCCTTTCAGCACCTTGGAAAGCCCCTACTGTTCTTAATCTCCGTACCTCTGCAGTTAGAGATGCCAACATTTTAAGTTAGTCAAATATTCATCATCCTGCTTCAATGCCAAGAGCGGGAACAGACCCTGCTGAAGGTTTGCTACCCAGCACTAATCCAGGGACATCTGGGTAGATGCAGCACACTATCTAGTCTCATTGCAGTGCCTTAAGAACTCATAACCTTACTACAGTTCTGTACACCACATTTTGCACGAAACAAAATGTTCTTCGCTATTAAAATGTTGCTAAAAATGAAAATATAAATCAAGCAAATGGATTGATACACTTTTGTTCCATTAAAGACCTTAATTTAATACAGAAGTTGCAGTATTGGCATTTCAAAAGAAAAACAAAAGGAAAGTAAAGAGATTTCCCTTCTGGCAGTAACACAACAATCTGTCATTTTCTTCTACAGAGGAGCACATTCACAATAGGTTTTCTGGTATTTATTTCCATACTGACCTCCTTCTAATATCAACTCAATACCCAGCTCTGTCAAGGAAAAGTCAACTTTGTCATTTCTGTTCTACAGACAGTTGCTTAAGAGAAATACTGTGACCTTATTCTTGCAGTTTCCCATACGTCATTAGCATTCTCAGTAATAATATCTTTCTATGATACTACCCTTATCTTTTAACATCCATTTAACACCTTGTAATCGATATCAGATGACTTCCCCTTCCCAATGACCTATCTGAACATGAATGCTAACTGATGAATGCAATTCATTCCTCATCTCCAGGTTTGTTTACACTTGTCCTTTTGAACTCTTCTGCTTTTATATCTCCTTTCGCTCTTATCTTTTGCATGTACCCCAGACTCAAGCTAACCTTCTAAGAACTTCTAGAAAACAATCTTCAGTGCAATTCCTGTGGCTAACCCATACACTAAAATTCCATATTTAATAGCCTGCCTTTGACTGGGATCAATAGATATCCAAAAGTAGAAGAATAATCTTTCTATGAAGTAGAATCTTTCTGAGCTACATGAACATACACATGAACATAACACTGATTTTTGTTTTGTTCTCTTATGACCTTTCAGCATCCTGTTATGAAGCACTGAATGGATTTTAACCATTCTTTGTAGCACTAGTAAGCTGTGTGAACGTTTCAAAGATGTCATTTCATACAACCACACTGATTTCTTCTCTAAAGTTATTAAGGGCCATTGATATTTTGAATTTTGCTAGGTCTTGTCTAGCAAACTAGCTAGCATAGCGAATATCCTCATGGAAATTCTATGTCTTTACACACATTCTCAATTTCTCTCTCTCAAAGTTTATTTTCTTTAAAATACCGTATTCCCTTTTACATATTTTATCCTTCCTCTCTTCTCTTTTCTTTCTCTCTCCAGTTTAAATCTGTTGATACAGAAAGAATCAGAGCAAATTAACTTACCCAGTGAGTTCTCAGCACTCCCAAGAGATAAGGCCATTTAAGGCTGTACTAACCGGACTCTTAAAACCTTCAGTCAATTTTAAAGTTTCATTCTTAATGTAAATCATTGTAAATATTTGCACAAATTTAACTTTAACGTTGCTGACAGATTCTGAAGTGATCATGTGTGTTTCAGCCATGCTCTACTGTTTTTTTCCACCTGTTATTTCTTGATATCACACAGCCTGAGGCACATTCCAGCTGTGCCCAGTACATCTCACATAAGCCCAGTTGTACCGGGGGTCCTGGCCTCTACATGCTGGACATGGCACTTATTTGCTGACAGATTTTGCTTTGATTGATGGTTTTATTTTTTGTTAACTTAGTGATTATATATAGTATCTTACAATTAATCTGCTATACGCATCAGTGATGTATTTATCTTCCAGTTCTTTTTATTCTTTAAGTAACAACTTATATGCAGATACTTCTCTTATCTTAACAGGTATTTCTATTTATATTGCTGGGTTTGTTCAAATATAGCAATAAGCAGCAACTTCCTCTTGCTTTGGTGGAAAACTCATAACCAAGGGTCCTGAAAAATACTAGTTCTAGTTTACTCTTCCATTCTCTTCGCTAACCTGAATTTAGACAAGGAAACATAATACAGCTAAGAGCTAAAGTAATTAGTGTTTCTATTCCGGGCTTTGCCCAAGACTTTATAAGCAGCAATTACCCATTTGTTACTTGATTTACCACATTACAATACATACTTCAAGAACATACTACCTCAGGATAGTAGTGTAAGAACCTGCTAATGCTCAAGAAGTACTGTAAAATTCTAAGAAATTATTAAATTAACAAAAGTAGTATGATTAGCAGCAAGTGCCACTGCATTAAAGGATACAGAAATCTATACTGGGAGAGAAGAATATACTCAGGAGATGATAATTGCAAAATCCTGCTAGGAACACAGTTTATTCTGCAGTGTAGGTGATGTCAAGCCACATTCCCAAATGATGTTCCAGCCCAACCGGAATCAAAAGCTACCACGTAATTCAGATTAAGACACAATTCATCGTCCTGTTTACACTGCAAGACCAAAATGTGTTTTAGCTGCAATGTAATTACAGCTATCAAGAAGCTAATTTTTCAGCATAATTTGACTGATTTTGCACAGGGGCTTCTCTCTGCCTGCATTCACAAAAAGTCTGTCTACACTGAGGCTTTTAGGAAATTCCTATTCATACTGCAACTCTGATACTGGGATGCTAATAATGGTTAAAAGCCCGGTGTATCCATCCTATGCTAATTTCACATGCTAGGTACAGCATTCACATTGTCAGCTCCCAATACACAACACTGGGTATGAAGGCATCCCATCCATTAAACAACACATGCCTCCATTGTTTTGTGACTTCACACAATCCACCCACCCACAGTGGTTGTCTCGGAGGAGAAGGAAAGCGACTGAAGTAGCAATGATGAACACCTTTGGGTAAGCAATGTAATCAGGACACGGATCTAAAATATATATAAATTGTATAGTTCCTTACAGCACAGCAGCACCATACTCTTTCCTCATCACTCAGTACAATATCTCTCCTTGTGGAGAAAGATCTGTGTCTCAGTCTCATAGATATAACTGTGTCTGATAACAGATCTCAGCTGTGTCACTGATGGGGAGGTAAACAACTAGGAAGTCATTCCTGTGCCTCTTGCTTCTAAAAGACAAAATCCTGGTAATACTACAGCAAGAGAAATGAAGCAAGGCAGAAACAGAGGAGGTCCCAGCAGCAATACCACTCACTGCCTTTGAAATAGTAAATGCAAGCTAAAAGATAAATATTGTTATTACTGGCATCAGCTGAGAAAGCATTTTTGCCCCTCATCTTGGACTGCGTGCACATAATACAAAACAAAAACACAAACACCAACAATATGCTGTATATCACAGAAAAGATGAAATCAATACATTCTGTAATTTTAATACGTACAGATATAAGGGTAAATAAACACTTGCTTAAGATCATCTTATTTATTAACTTTACATTTATATACAGCTTAGGTAACGGAAGTGAAACACATTTGCATGCTACTATACCAAATAGCACATATTTGCTTGCAATGCATCCGTACAAACCCATTCGCACATTTTTGTTTTGCTTTCTGCATATACACTTGTGCAAAGTCAACAGTGTCTGTAGTTTTATCTGGCCATTCACTTATAATGTGCTTGATTAAACATAGTGTATTCTTGTGCACCTCTTGAATACACAAACAAGAACAAAGGTTTGCAGAAGACCTTCTTGGCTGTCTTTTGCTCCTATATGCAGTCATATGATAAAATTCCACGAAATCAGCAAGCTTCTCCTGAATATCAGATTCTATTACCCTCGCCCAAAAACAACCTATGCCAAAGCTCTTCATATGGTGCCAGTACCTACTTCTATTCCTCTAACGTAGTTCAGCAGCTAGTTCATATCTATTTGTTCTAACATGCACTCATTTTTATTTCATTCTCTCTCCTCCTGGTGTATTTTAGACAGTAGTCATCACCTGTCTCAAATCACCTACACAAATACACAAGTGAGTGTTCTTTTACACACCACATACAGATGTTGAAGAGGTGACGTTTTGATGAGCTATATGTAAATTCCATTCAAAGTGCCACTTGCCTTTAGGGCCCTATTTCAAAATATTTCATGCTTCCCCTCCTCACCCTCCCTCAGCTCAAGGCTCCAAGATTGAAAGGCTCAACAGAATGACAGCTCTGGAAAAAAAATAAAAATAAAATCCCAAGCAGCTTTCAGGCAAGCTCACACCCCTCTGGCTCTCATACTACCGCACAGATAATAGATAAGTGCCATGCACTGAGCGTTTTCCAAGCCACATTATAGATATTACCCTGTATAAGCCAGAACATCCTGAACAAAAGCTTTGCTGAAGTATAGCTCCCCTTAGGCAACTTGGCTTCTCAGAAGCCAAAGACCAGGGAGTTCAAGACCGAGGTGCTCTATTCTGTGCCCAAGGCAAAAGAGGCTACATACATTGAGCAAATAAACTGCAGTCAATCCCCAAAGGAAGTCCTCACTTTGATGCTTGGTTAATAGTTAATGCATAGGGCAAGTCCTCCATAGCCAGGAGCTACCTATGAGAAAAGAAGCAGGCAGTTCTAGGAAGATAGACAGCTGAGAGCTGAGCTTCAACATCCACTGACATAGTAAGGACTATTTCCACTAAAAATAATGTATGTTTTAATTAGTCTAAATGAGATACGTAGGCATCACAATCATCATGTCATAGCATCGGTGTTCTCATGGGAGTAAAAGATGGCTGCAATAATTGTTCACATAAATTTGTGCAGCCAATGGCATGGTCTCTAAACAGTAATGCTCAGACTGTAGCCAGGTCAAATACCACCACACTAAGAGCTGCACTGACATTAAGAGCACCAGCGCGTAGGTTTTGCTTTACCTAAGCAGTAGTAGTAATTCATGCAGGGGAAGACAAATCTGTGAAAGACTGAGGATGTCAGGAATGTCAGAATTTTCTACAAATGCCTCAGACAAGATCCCGAAGTTCAAACTTCCCAATTTGAAGTTTACATTATATTCATGTTAATTTTGTCTAGTGTCTTAATAGCAATTTTCCTAATCTGATAAAAAAAAGAAAGAGCACCAGAAGATGCTTTTAAAATATTCAGACATGGAGTTAAACAGGAAAAGACTGAAAATAAAAAGCCTCAAAACAAAGCCTGCTTTAGGAGTCATAAAATCACAGAATATCCAGAGTTGGAAGAGACCCAACAAGGATCATCAAACCCAGCTTCAGGCTCCACACGAGACCTCCCAAAATTCAAACCAAGTTTCTGTGAGGAATAAAATACCTAACTGCAGACTTAATAAAACCACTTTAAAGAATCACTTATGCAGGCAAATTGACAAATAAAATCTGCTTACGTGGCTACTTAGAGGTGCCTTTTTTCTTTTTCTTGGGTGTAAGATACTTTCTAAACCTAAAAGATGCTGAAAACTACTACGTTTTTATTATAATATGACCCCAACATTTAAAAAGAGGCAAAGATCCCACTGCATTTAAAGGTACAGAATGAGAAATGTGTCCTTTCCAAAACATCTGTGCGTACTGCAGTTGTTATGGAAGCAGCAGTGGCTTACAGAAACATAGCTAAATTGGTTTTATATCAACTGACTGCGGTGTATTTCCTTCAGCATAAATCATTGTGAGCTGCAAAAATCTGACTGAACAGTTTGCTAAAAGCTTAGCCAGTTAGTGTGAAGTAAAACTCCTGCCAATACCACTTGAGAGCTGCCTAAACAGGAACACTAATTGGAAGCTAGTTATGTTTAAATAAGCAGCATTTTCTAAAACATTAATGCGCCCCTTTTAAGAAGCGGGAAGTTTGACAGAAATTAAATATTTTGACCACTTTACAGTTACAGCATATAGACAGCATATTTAGACATGAAGCTACTCATCCAAATCTTTTTAGATGCCTTAAGCCCTCCTTTATTGCTCCAGATAGCTTGTGCAAGTGCTGGGCTTTCTCAGATTGCTGCTTCCAATTATATTCCATGTTGTTGGCACCCACAAGTTCGTACGTACCCTAAAAATTCGGCAACTTACGACCTTCTAAATCTTACAGTCCTACATCGTTTCAGAATTGGAGGATCAATGTACAAGCAGATGTTATTGATGCCCATATTTAAGTTGTTCATATAAATCTCTGGATAAGAGAACATAGAGAACTCTATGCTCTATGCTGCATTTTGAAGACAGAGTCACACATGGGAGCCTGCTCAGGGTTATGCTTTTGCTGAAATACAGTCACTACTAGAGAGAGCACAATTCATGTAAGGATGGGTAGGGAAACTCTCAAGTACACACTCCCCTGTGTAGTGCTGACCCTTAGTATAATGCTTCTCAAGAGCAGCATTGCTAACTCTTCTCCAAAGCAAAAATGCACGTATTCCACTGACTGTAAAGGATTAAACTGACTCCATAAAATACTACTACTGAAACCGAAACCATTTTTTAAAAATACATACGTTTAACTAGATAACAGCAGATCATCAGAAACATTTCACATGACAAATTCTGATGACACACAAGTTGGGGAATGTTTCTGGTCTCCCTTCAGAATTTATCATCAATACCACTGAGTATCTCTTGACTAGCTTAGCAGATGGGAGTCCCAGTCAAGCTCCTGCTCTGAGTCAGACAGACCAAGGACCTGAAACTGGGTTTCCCTCTTCCCAAACACAAAAGACTAATTGCTCTTAGACTGCTTGGCATCTCAGGAAAAAAAAAACTTTGGAAGGCTTTGGTTTATCCCAGTGGAAAACAAGGAACAAAAATCTTGAGAAGTTTAGCAGAATCAAAAAATTGCTTCCCCTGAAGTTTAATTTTAAACCTGGTATCTGATTTACTAAAACCATCATGTCTAACAAACAGACGTTTGGCCCAAGATATAAAAAGAAGAGCAAGAGAGAAAGGAGGCAAACCTGTTAGCTACTTCTTTGCAGCTGAGAAAGATAAAATCAGATAAAAACATCTTGGAAAAGATGTTACAATGAGATAGGGTTGAAGCTTCATAGCTATAACTTCAAGAGAGTTATAAAAAAAAAAAAAAAGCCTGAAAATCTGCTGCTTTTCGGTCAGAAGAGACATACCTAACAGCAGCAACAAATGCTTTATAGCACTGCTGGGTTTTGAGGCAAGTAGTAAAGTTACATCTGACTTATTAAAAGAAAAAAGCTTAATTTTGCTGTGTGTAAAGACAGGACAATGAGAATTCCAGTTGTGCCCAGTTCACACTGGTACCAGAAGCATCTGAAACTTAACGGAATGCAAAAAGACATAAATTAAATCTGCTTCTTCTGGAGACAGAAATAATGTAGTGGGAATCTCCATTTTTTTAATCATTTGAGTCATGGAGATACAATCAAAGATGTGACCAAAATTTGTCCTCAGAAAAAAGATCAAGTAATGTATCAAGTACGTATAACTTTTCTTGTCATATTTTAGGCTAAATTCTTAAAAAAAAAAAAAAGCAAATACAAAAAAAAAACACACACACAAAAATAAACAAACAAACCAAAAACCCCAAACCACTCATGAAGATCTGTAGTTATTTTCAGAGTTTTGGGGATGGATTACATTCTGAAGTTACAAGCAGCCCTCATTAGACATCTAGGTCACATCTAAGGTAGCGTTGCTAATTGTCTGAAGCAGCCGCCTTAAATGACACCTTTGAGATCTCTCACAAAATGTAGGTATAAAGAAAATGGACAATGTTGTGCTGGTTTTAATAAAATTATTCATAATTTACTGTGGGAAAAAGAAAACGACATTCTCAACAAGCAAGCTGTAATTGAGCCCGATGCAGAAAGTGGAAGCCATATGTCATAATGGGGCATTGAAAAAGCAATCCACAAAGCTAAATTCCAGAGGGCTTTGACATAAAAGATTTTTATATCAGATTTTCATTATTATTTTTTTTTTTTAAAGAAACTGAAATGACATCTGTTCTCCACCTAGAAATCCAGATTGGTTAATCTTGCTTACCTCTTCTGGTCTGTTAGGTGTGGTTACTCTCGTAATACACAAATGCTAAGTCTTATACATAGAAGAACATTAGTTTCAAGAAGTTAAAAATCAAGCCACTTGAAATTGAATACTACTCTTCTACCTTCTCAAGAAAAGGAAATTAAGAGATGTTTTTTAAAAAAAAATTGAGGTTCAATTTTATTTTCTTTCACCAAAACTCTTTAAGGTCACTATCTGCAAAATTTCATTGGTATATCCTATTCGTCAGAGTAGTCCCTAGCAAACATACATATAGAGAGGTTGAACTTCCAGGGAGAGATCAAAAGAAACAGAATACCATTAGTAATGAAGAGTATGTCACAGGCAATAGGAGAAAAAACTGCAGGTAATAAAGATGAAGTCAAACCTACTGCTAATGTAAGCATCCAAAGTCAGTCAGCTATCACATCGATTATTTTGGCTGTGTTGCATTTGTAACTCTTCGTATCATATGTCAAAGTAATATTGATAGCAAGAATATTAACACTTCCTGAGAAATGTGAAGAAAAAACACAACAGAAAAATGTGTACTTACATTACTTTCTAGAGTATCATTCTCACATATCGCTCCTGAAAATCCTTTTGACAAATTCCCTGAACAAGTTCCAGCCTGTAATGATTAAGCCTTCAAGAATGAGTTCACCTGTACAACTTATTCCTGGTCAGGTATGATACCTGAGGGAATAAACCATAAAATAATATAAAATAGCAACTCAATATTGAAAATCAGTAGCAAGTTGTTAGGAAGAAATCTGCAGAACTGAAATAACATCCTTTAAAAAATTGTAAGAAGCCAATCTGTTAGAAAACCTTTCATGAACAGATGAACTATACTCACAGTGATTCACAGAATTGTTTGCTTCCTTCTCAGAAACCAGCTGTCCTTAGTGAAGACTTTTTTAAAAAAGGTATCAAATACTAAATATTACTCTCTCTGTATCTTATCTTCTTTCCTTCAGAATATAGTTCCTAGTGAAACTCGCAGAGTTTCGTTCCACTTTTCCACATAAATGCACCCGCGCCCTTGCACAAAGCACTGCCAAAATTGCCTTACTTATGTAAGAGTGCAAAACAATGATCCCGTGTGAATTCTGTAAATTCTCACAATGGAGAGAGAAACTCAGAAGAAAGGAGCAATTACTCTGGAGAGTCCTGTTAAGACTTCTTTACTGCAGTCAGTTTTACATGGTTAGACGGGAAACAACGTAAATTGCAATAACTAAGACAAAGTAGAGACAGAAAAGAGTTTTCCCACCAAAGACTTGATGTTGGTTTTCTGACTGAAGCTTGCCAATGTATGACTGAAAAAAGAAAATAATATCGTAAGGATCTACTGTATAATTGAGTGTCATTCAAAAACTTTCATTGTAAAGGCTTTGTATTGACTACAAGCTATGAAGTCTCATCCCAGGCGCTCAGTTTAATTATGCTTTTAAAAATCATCACTCAAACCATCCAGCTATTTTTGAATGACAAAACAAACAACATTGGATAGCCAGCAATGTGCAGTACCTAACTATAGGAGGTTGATCTCTTTCAATAAACTAATGCGTGCCAAGAATATTTAAAAGTAGTATTGTCACATTATACAAAACTCTTGCTTCAAATTGACTTGATAAAGTAATGAATTATCATATGTTAATTTATAGTTTGAGCCAATTTTCTGTATTAAATAACTCATAACTCTAAAGAAATACCCTTAACTGAAGAACCTTACCAATTTGGGCTCTGCATCCATACATCAATGTCTGCAAAAAGGTATCTTGATTCACTTGCAAGATCGGCGTAACAATAAGGGCATGCTCTCATCCAGCTAATTACCTACTGGACATTTTTCTCTTTTCACTTCTCTAAGCCTCAGTTTACTTTGTGACAAGATGTACACCATGAGGAATTCAAATGAATGTATAATGCAAACTTATGTAGTCAGTATTTGGGAAGCATTTCTATAAATACTTGACACCATCTATTTAAGGTTTGGCTGTCATACAGATGACAGCAACATTTTAAGTGAAATGAATACAAAACAGTCATGCTCCTAGCTGGAATAAATTGGATATAAAACATGGATAAACAATCAGCAAAAGGTTTTTCTCATCAGGTAGCTCTTTCCTTTATTGAGCAGCTTACTTAAAATTAAATAACATACCACAAAAATTAGCACTGTGTTATTAATTCCCTGGATATCACATCTTACTCCATTAGAAAAGTGTTTCAATTCATTACTTGCTATTTTTTAAATTATTATTACGCATGTTAAAAAAATAATAAAGTATGTTGGTTTTTTTTTTAGTTTTTTTTTGAGATCGAAATTTCAGGGCACCTAGGAAAGCTTCTTTTTAAGCGTTCTTTGGTTCTACGTGTTCTATATGCTTTTTGACCAAGAAGCTATTTTCAGTTCTCATTAACCGCAAGCAATGCCAAAAAAAAAAAAAAAAAGTTACCAGTTATATAGCTGTTAAGCCCTTTTTCTCATGCAGGCTTGAAAATGCAAATTAAAACAAGCAGAAAAATAAGAAAGCATCTTAGCAGTGAAAATTAGTATTTTCACCGAAGACAATTGCTTGAATTCTAAGTAAATCAAATAGGGTAAAATTTCTTATAAAGCCACGTGTGTTGATGACAGAGCCACAACCTCAACTTACTGCGCGCTATGACTTGTTGACAGCTTTCCAACCCTTTTTCCTCATCAACTTCCAGCTAATTGTAATTTAGTATCACCTCCACGTTGCCTGAGCTTTTGTAGAGTTAAGTGTTAACTTCATGGCTTCTCCATCAATCAGAAGTACAACAAATTTTCAAAAAGTTTTTTGATTTCAAAAGAATCAGGAGGTAGGTGAGCATCAGTCAGGATACAGAGATGAAGTTTTCACTGTGATTATATTCTTGGAAAGAAATAGGGCAAATAGTCCAAGCATTTCAATGGGCTCAGCAACCTATTTACTAAAAGCGCTATGTTTAACACATTCTCATATACAATAAGCACGTGGAGACGGAGAGCTCCCATCTTTCTCAGTTCTTCTCTCTTTCATTCTGTATATCGTTGTCTGTCCTGACCAACTGTCACCAGTTCCAATAAGAAATAAAGTGAGACTGAAAGATTTGAAACAAACATAATAAAGTACTTGGAACAAGA
Source organism: Phasianus colchicus (assembly GCF_987193195.1). Taxonomy (NCBI): domain Eukaryota; kingdom Metazoa; phylum Chordata; class Aves; order Galliformes; family Phasianidae; genus Phasianus; species Phasianus colchicus. The sequence goes on along the minus strand of NC_143436.1, from coordinate 93,680,165 downwards.
TACATATAGAGCTTCTGAAGGTTGACTTTTATTCCTAAGAAACTTGTAGGGATTCAAACATCTCCAGGCTATATGGCTCAAATATTAAAATGACTTCTAATCCTTTAACAGAACTTGTATAAACACCAGTGCTCGCAACTTCAGTGTTTAGGAGCTAGATGTTTTCACCCCTATTTTTAATACCCAAATTGTCAAGAGTGAAAGAACCATATCTCTGTAAGTTTAACCTTTACAAAGATGGACATATCCACTGCATGTGGCTACATATATGCATTTTCACTGTCTCTCGATTTGTGCACTTGAACAGATAGACTGAATTACGGCAAACTGAGCTCATCTGCACACGTATCTGACCTAAGTTACATATGAAGCTACTGATCAGTTGCACAGGATAATGTGGAGTTAAATCCTTCCATTGCTCTCCTGTAGAAAACTGATCCAGACTATGATATTTTAAAAGCTAAAAATACTCTGTATTTTTTGAAGAAGCAGAACTTATTCACATCATACACCAGTGCAAATCAGAAAAAATAAAATAAAATACAACAAAATCTCAGCTTCTCTAAAGTCTTTGGAACAGCCAAAATTGTTTTCTTAATGCTAAAGAGGAACAGCAGCAAAACTTTATTTTAGATGTTAACTGAATTCACATCAGCAGAACACTGAAAACGAACAATAAACATACAACTACACATACATACAAAATAAATACTTCTAGTGGGATAAATATTTTATGAGTATCTTTAAGAAGCTGCATCTTCATTCATGCCACCATAAAAAGATGCTCAATTTTATAGACTGAACAGCCAATACACTGTATAATCCTACATATAATTGTTCAAATATATGATAAATTGGAGGGGAGGAAGGATTTGGCATCCATCTGCAATTGTTCCAATAATTCTTTTTTTCTTTCACTTGTAAAAGGAGTTTGGTTACAGCTTGGAGATAGGAAAACAATTTATTTATGAGTTTAAGCATGGCGCTAGTCACAATTCAAGTTTGCATGAGTAACAGAAAATTATTGTCAAAACTGTCCCTTACATGGACGTTCCTTCATAAAACAAGCTCTTGTCCCTTATAAACTGCCAGAAAACCTCCTATGTTTCCCCCAACTTTAGCTTTTAATCCACACTGTCTTATTTGATATTTGCATATTCATACTCTGACAAGACAAATATATGGAATATAATTTCAGAAAATTCTCTCTAATGTACATGAAAAACAACGAAAAGAACACAATAATTAACCTGCTACTTCACTCATTAGGAATTTTGCTTGGAAAAGTTCCGATGGAAATCTCTCATTCTCTAACAAGCATTGGAGAATTGACTATAGCACTGCAAGAGCTCGACAAACGGCCTTTTACAAAGAAAAGCTACATTTGCCTACATTTTGTTCCATTTGCTAGTGTGCCAGTTCATAGGTGTTTTTTTTTTTTTACATGAATTATTAATGAGTTGCTGTGAATAGAAAAGAGAAATGGGAAATAAAACAAGTAAAATTAAGCCCTTTGAATTTTTTTTCCCACCCCTTCAAGGTCTAACAAAAATTCAGCTAGGAGACCTTAACAGACCAGGAATAAGGACATGTGAGTAGCAGCCAGAATTTTTTGGTTTTACTTGCTTGGGTTTTCCGAGGGTCTTGTAAACAACTTGAAGTTTACAAGTCTTGTAGTTTGCAGATCTGCTAAGTCATCTTATGAAAAGGAAGGTGTAAAATGAACCCTAACACCCGCAATCTGTCTGTTTAATCATCCTGCCCATTAACTGATTAGAAAAAGCTCCCGATAGCATGGCGCCCATTGGGCAGAGGCCAATTATGCAGAGCAGAAAAATATTGTGAAAATAAGCTGTGCATGTAATCTCTGTCAGTGGCTGACATGTTTTAGTTTCCGCAGAGCCAGCGAAAAATGTGCACTGTCCAATTCTGTTTAACACATAATTCTCACAACAGCGATTTTGTGAAAAACAGGGAAAGGCTGAACCTGCAGAGTGCTTGCACACATATTTGTATACATACACACGTATTTATACACAGATGGGGGTGCTGTGTATTTATAAAAATCAAAACGCCATCTCATCAGCCATTTTTTAAATGAGCATTTCTACAGCATTACCCGCAGCACTGACCTGTCATTTAGAACATCATGCTTCCGACTAAAAGCTCTGTAAACTATACAAAGATTTTTACAATTCTGATTGCCATCTCTTTGTAGACTTTTAATGTTCTTCTTATGTATCAAAGAACAAGACAATTAATAAATTATCTGCCAAAATTAATATCTAGATACTTTTGAATAGAGAGGTTGTAGAAAGATCTCAGCTAGACTTTGAGAGCTACACTTTTGCGCCCTGGATGGGGACCACACACAAAAATAAACATATATGCAATAAAACTTGTCTACTTGCTCAAAGGTGAAGGATTCTGAAATGTGTGGTGTAAACGTTAGTAACTCAACAAATCAGATTTAGAATTTGTGTTTCATCTATAGAGTTATTTATCTGAAAACAAAATGTTTCTGTTGCCTGACATACATCCTTCAGTATTCAAAAGATCAAAGCAAAGTTGTCACAAGTCTATCAGTCCCAGTCTTGGTAGTGCCTTTAGTTTGATTACTTGGAGAGCAAGAACAAAATGCATTACAGTGAAGTGGAAATGAATTCACTGCAAAGCAGTGTGCCGCTTATCAAACTTCCGTCCACTCTTAGCTTGTTCATGAAACTTTCTGGAATTTTACTTCATGTTAAAAAGGCTTGAAAAACACTCCAGGCAGCAGCAGATCTCTGCATTTGTTCTGTTTGAGCTGAAAAACCTCATCTGTTCAGTCTCGTCTTTGAGCTAAGTTCATGATTATCTTACATGTTTGCCTCTGTGTATTTTGCATCAATAACACAGCAACAATTGCACAAATTTTTTGTTACTTTTCTTTTAAATACTACAACTCTTCAAACTACTGTGGTTACCCAGTGAAAAGCACTTCCCCTCAAATTCATAGGCAACTGCCTCAAAACAATGGCAGCTGTAGCTTGTTCAAAATTCAATTCCATCTATTCTTTGTAAGTGTGAATACTCCAAAAGCTTTTCACAAGAGACACTTACAGGGCTGGCTTCAGCCATCTGCAAAGTATCACATCTTTTCTCAGTAAGTTTTCTTACAAAAAAAATTACAGATAGGAAACCAGAGTTCCGATATGTTGGACAGAATAGAAGAAAAAAAAATGCAAAAAAGTATTTTCAGCTTAAAATGTGTCTGAAGTGATCCCTATAACTGCATAGTCCTATAAAATAAAATAGCCTTTTCTTGAGAAATCTTGAAGTTGCATACATTTCAAAAGCGCTTCTCAAAGACGAAGGAAAAGGAGTTTCTACTGTCTGTTTACATCTCACACCCACATCTGTGCATACAAAACAATATATAAAAGGCACTTAAGTATCACAAAGGGACACAGCTTGTTAAACGTAGACAAACAGAAGGCAAACTCACTGCAGAGAATGTTATTACACTTAAGCCCCTCCTGAAACGATCTCCACGAACTACAAGAACTGGTGCCACATATGGTTGCAAGATGCTTCTCTGATCTCCAGAAAACTTTTTACTAAAATTTCACTGCAGTCTCCAAAGCTTTTTAGAGCAGCAACTGTGTGTTTGTTAAACTGTGTGTTTGTACACTTAGTGCATATTCTTCCAGGGGATTTTAATACAAGCTCAAATGTGGCCTACCCATATCTCGCTGTTGCTGACTTCCCCAGACACAGGCCTAAGCCCTGGTCTTCCCTGGATCTACATTCAGTTTTCTTGCTCTTCTGAACTCCTAAGCTACAAAGATGTACGAATGTACATCTCTCCTAAAATGAGTGTGACTTCTGAAGATTCGGGCACTCCAAAACAGCCTCACTTTCTGTCCAAGCAGGGCCAACCCATACGTCACCACAAATCAATATATAAAAGCATTTTCATTTTACTGCGTCTAGAAGACACAAACTGGTGTAAAGACACAAAGGGAAGGATTCTATCCCTTGTATCTTGACGTGTGTTCCTGTATATCAGCCCCCTGGCTCTGCCACACACTGCCTCCAACCACCAACGTCCTGTTGTGAGCAACGTGGCTCTAACTTAATCTGAATACACTGAGATACTCTCTTGTGCTGATTACTGAAAGTAACTACATTTTCATTTGAGTATCAAATATCTCCTTTTAAATCCCAGGGAATGCTGCCCAGGTGAGGGCTAAGATTTTGTTTATGGCCCAAAGCACTGGCCTTAATGCCAGCGGTGACCTTCCTCCCCACCCACCAGAGGACATCTTTCCAGCAAGGGGTGTCAGACTGTTCCAGTCCTACGGACCCAGCCCGCCACTAGCTGCAACTAGAGGGATGGAATGGTTGAGGTTCAACATATCCCCCTGCAAACAAAGGGCTGGGGAATTTACCACACAGCATCGTGCTCTTCCCTCACCTCATAAAAAGTTTTAAAAGAGTGCCTCATCAAATAAAATCCTGGCTTACCTGTAAGTGGGAGCTGCGCCTGCAAGGTGACAAAGAGAGTGATCCTCTTCCACTTCATCTTGCTCCAGCAGGCCGTGCTGGGGTGAGTAGTACAGGATGGTGAGGAGGAAGGCACCTCCACGGGCTGGTATCTTCTGGTTGCCTACGCAGGAAGCACTGCTTCTATAAGGGCTTTCAGAGTCCACCTGCTGGCAGCCAGCCCAAAACGCATGCATCTTCCTCGCAGCTTCTGAGGTCTGGGTTTTACATTCTTGGTATTGATGCTTGAGGTTGGTGTTTCCTTTTGTATTCTTCTTTTCACAACACTTTTTAAAAACTTTGATGGTTGCTAGGATCATTCTGCAATTCAGCAGCTCTCACAGTGTCCTAGAAAGTGCGCGCAAATTCAGTCCAGCTTCAAAAGCAACACAACTGTGCCCAGTGTGTATTATAAGCAGCAGCCACTGTCAGGGAGGTAGCTTAACTATACTTGTAAAGGCACCAAGCTCATTTTAAAGCTCTGATTAAAATACAGACTTCACATTAGCAGCTGAAAATTGTTGCATTATCAGGGCTAAACAACAGCCTGCATCACAGTAGAATTGGACTCCATATGCCTTTACAGTGTCCACAAGACATGAAGCACTAGCACAGCTGGCACTGCCTGCCTCCTTCAGCTGTATGTAACTGAACAGAGGAAACTTTTGATGTGAACATACCACATCTTTGTATTGTGAGAAAAACTGTGTGTGCAGTACTCCGGAGCCATTTTGTCCTCAGAGGTAGAGCAGCCTGCAGAGTGGAGCACCAGGCTGTCTCTGTGAGAGAGCACAGCATGCATCTCCTCCCGTGAGGTCTGACACAGGAAGCTGGGCACCACACCTACAGACTAAGCAGGCCACGGGATTCAGCCTTCTGCTGCTCAAAGCTGTTCTCTAGTCAGATACTGCAGCGGATTACAGAATCACACAGAATGGCCTCAAGGATCATGAATCTCCAACCCCCCCTGCCTCATGCAGGGCCACCAACCTCCCCATTTATTAATAGACCAGGCTGCCCAGGGCCCCATCCAACCTGGCCTTGAACACCTTCAGGGACAGGGCATCCACAATCTCTCTGGGCAAGCTGTTCCAACACCTCACCACTCCCATAGTAAAGAACTTTGATCATGCATAATTAGAAACAATCTGGATGCATCCTTGGAATTTACAGGAATTTTCAGCCCCCTACTGTAGGCATTGATACAGCACTCAAAGCAATGCAAAACTGAGCAGCTCTGCACAGCTACAGTGCTTGTGAATCTTCATTTCCTGCAAGTCCACATTCTCCATCCAGTGCAATTGCTGTGGCATCCTCCACATTTTGCTAAACCACTTCTGTTCTCTTGGCCATTTCACACCCTCAGCCCTCCCTCTGTGGGGCCAGGTGGCCAGGCATGCTGCTGTGGGTTATGTGGCTCATTTGAAGCACATGTGCACGTGCTGACTGACTTACCCAGCAGCCCCATGTGAAAGTGAAAATGCCCTCGTTTTTTTAGCCCTGCTCTGAAGGTACTAATAAGACCTCTGTGGGTGCTTGTACAAAACTACAGGTAGGAGCAGGTTGTGTTTGAGTCTCCTTTGTTTTCCAGGGTAGATGTTAAGCCCCCCAGGTCACAAGTTGTTGGGGGGAGATGGTGGTGAGAGGCAGACTGAGTCAGGAGAATCATAACGCTTGTTTCATTATGGAACCAAGCTTGTGATCACATCTAGCAGTATTAAAGCAATGCACAGGAGGCAGGGGTGGAAGCCACACAGGTAACAGAAAAAGCACACTTAAACATTAACCTGGCAAATATTACTCTGGAGAATGCACTATGCTATAGGCTGACAAGACACAAGAAAATGATTTAACAATATTGTTTTGTTATGCTTTTACTTGAGGACCTCGATGTACTTCTGAAATTAGTGTTACAAAGCTGAGGGAGTTAAGCTTTTACTGATGAAGAAATTAAGGAAGTCAAGAAAAACAAGGCAGTAAAGGTTAAAGACAAACGGGAATTGAAAGGTTCTTGTTAGAATTTTAAAACTTGGAGGTTTTGGATGGGAAGAACTATGGCTAGGGGTGATTCTTTCTTACTATATAGTTATTATTCTGAACAATAAGAAGCTAAGAAAAAAAAAAAAAAAAGGATTAATTACAAGTAATAGAGGAAAAGAACAAGCCAGCATAATGAAATTAAGAAAGATGAAACCTGCAGTTGCAGAAAGCTTTTCTTGAGAAGGGAATATATGAAATAAGTTCTTTCTCCAGCAAAGGAATTTATAAGAAAATTAGAAGGAAAAAACAAACAAACAAAAAAAAAACCCACCCAACTCTTCAGCATGATGCCAGCTCTCACTTTGGAAAAAAAAAAAAAGTTAAAAAATCACATTAACTCTTTCAAATGCAAGTAAAATTTTTCACTTTTATTACCAGATATAAAGAGTAAATTTTAGACAACTGTGAATAAGAGAAGCCTGAAAGCATGACTTAGATGCACTTCAAAACTGAATAGTAAACTTTCCCCTCCATCAAATACAACGGGCTCAAAGACTGTGGAATGCTATTTAATATATTTCAGGATGAGAGCTTAGGGTGGGAAGGAGCACAGGTATCTTAAAGAATAGTGGTGTTTTTTTTTTTTTTCATTTCTGATTCTTAGAAATAAGAAAAAGGAATCTGCTGCATCCCTAGCAGATATGGGAACAGGACGGGTGATCTCTGTTTCCCAGTATTCTGAAGATGACTGACAAGGTGAGAATTACTGTGCATATAAGAAGTAAGGATTTATAGTCTTTCAAAAGCAAAGTAAATTGAAATTCTTGGAAGATGGAGACCAAGAAATACATCATCTTGCAGTCTGGAATAATGAAGGCTAATATATTGATAACACAGCATAATTCTTTTATTTAATAACTATTATATACGGTACTATTCAATACCAAAATAATTAGACACTAATATTATTAGTGCTGCATGCCATTCTGCAGTATGTGGACAGTGCTGCTGAGTGTCTGCCCTCTCTTAGCCTCAGCAAGGGTTTCCTGTGCAGCTTTTCAACCCCAGATGCTAAAAGAGGAAGCTGGAGATGCTATTGCTCATTGTCAGGCAGCGGGCAAAGCACAGCTCCTGAGAGCTACCTCACATGCTGGAGTTGGAAGAGATGTGTCAGATCCAGAACTGGCTGCACTCAGGTACATGGGTTCGTGGTCTGTATTCCAGTGCAAACTGAATAAAGCTCTTTCTGTCTACTTTACTACATAAAGAAAGACTGAAATAAAGAGTTAGTGAGCAGAATAAGAGCCCTGCTTTCACTGCAGGCTATCTAAATCTCACTGGCACCTTATCCAAAAGCAAAAATAATATCATACCAGTTATTGATATTTTTGGGTACCAGCGCCTTCAGAGGAGCAAATGGCGCTGCTCATCACTATTCTGCTGACCCCTGTCTCCTCCTGTTATTGATCACAGCTTCTCCCTCAGGCAGAGAGCCAGCAAATTATCACTTTGAATAAAGAGTTGAGGCCAAAGGTAAGGAAAAGGAATGAAGAGCTGTATAAGAAAGGAAGATTAATGGCAACAGTAGGCACACTGGGAGAACAGCAGTTGGGTCAGTGTGTTTTGATGTCTAGTTAGGGAAAGGTCAGAGAAATGGACTTCATTTAGAACTGTGGGTAGAGGAAAAAAAAAGGCTTTGCATGATAGTGCTCCTAGAAATTCTCTCCTCCAATCCCTCATCTTTTACATAGAGGCAAGCATATCGTCCTAATCAAAATACAATTGAAGTATACAAAAGAGCAATCACACTTGCATTACGAGTTATTCTCTAAACAATTATAACCTTGGAGATGCAAATCGCATGCAGTTGAGTGCAGAAAAAGGGGAAGTGGTCTGTTCTCTAGGAAAAATCTACCCTGTCTTCACAAGTCTTGTGATTGCACTAGGAGAAATCATTTTCTTATTCCGCCACCATTATTTTCAGATTATTTGGCTTCTAGGGACTACACAGCACAGATAAAATTTTGGCAGCTCCTACCTATGTTGTGTGTTAGACAAACTCATACATGCGTTTTTAACCAACAGTTTAAACGACTCAGTGTTTCAGTTTACTCATTTCATTCAGTTCCTAACAACCTTGATAACACTGGATTACAGACTACAGCCAACACTAGTTCAGCTGAACCAGCAGTTATTCTCAGATCAGACAAAGCCACGTGAGAGACATGAAAACTTCCCTGATGGGTTAGGAAGCTCTTCCTAAGTCTCAAGCTAGCTCTCAGCTAACTCGACTCTTTACCTAAACATATTGGTGGAAGAAAGCACATTTTGAGAGTTACTCTCCTGTGCTGGGAAGACCACAAGATTTTATCTGTGGTTCCTGAAACAGAATAGGGCGGGGAATTGAGGTGATCCCCAAATACAACTCCATTGTGTTTAATGCAGGTAAAGGCGCAGCCCGTTATCAATAAAGTATAACACCTTTCATAAAATAGATAAGGCACGCATTCAGCTGGTTCTGTGCATCAATATGCCCTTCTTTCTCTGGACACAAGAAATCCTGGAACAGCTCTAATGCAAGGGGGCTGATTCATCCTAGAAGCATTCTTTTTTCATACTTACTGGTTATGCTTTGACTGAACTGAAGAAGAAAAAAAAAAAAAAAAAAAAAGCAGCAGGGTTTGCAGTTTTAACAGGAAATAAATGAAAACTAGAAAACAAACACACCGCAGTCAAGCTGAGGATTAAAAAATAACTACACACTGCCCTCTGGCTCATGTATTGCTACCACAGAGAGCTTGCCTGTAATCATCACCGCAGACTGCTGGGACTGAGAACAGGTCAGTTATCAAAAGTTCTCCTAAGCCAATTTGATACAGTTAGTACTTGCAGGCAAAATTAATACCTACATCACCTGATGGCGGAGCTGGCCGACCTGATGGAGGAGACGGGAGAATCCAGATTGCAGAGTCTTGCCCCTGATTCAGCAGGGAATCAGTTATAGTGCCAGAACTAACACTACAAGTATCAAAATCGGTTTTGGAGATGTTCACACAAAGATAATGGATGTTAAATAAGCAACAATTTTCTCTGATGAGAACGCTGTAGCCCCCAGCGAGGCACACCATTCATGCACTAGACCAATACACTGAAAAGAAAATGAAATTGCTGTTTACAGTATGTAAGCCCACAATTTCTATTGACAAATTGTCGAGGAGTGACAGTCCTATATTGCCTCACCGCATTTCAATGCACCATAGCGCCTTACAGTGAAGCTCCGCTTTGCTATAATTGGGCTCAACTGTGCTAATCCCCTTGGCATGCAGCAATTAATACTTATTTAGTGATAATTGCTGCATTCCGAGGGGATTAGTCCCTGCCCTGCACTTTTGCCAGCATTGCACACAGAGAGCTGGAAAGAAGACAGTGCCTAGCTACGGGTCTTGCTTTGCAGCTCCCAACAGGGAGACAAGAGAAGTTGGTCTCACTGTATCTGCTCCCCTCTGTGTGTGAAAATACTGCTTTTCCAAGGAAAAAAAAAAGCTTGACTGTCACTGCTCCTTGCAGCTGCGTTGTGCAAATAGAAGCCCTGCCACATCTAAAGAGAAAAAATAAAAAGAAAACAGACACCTGTGCAGCATCATAAAGACAAACACAGATATGAGTGTATGTTTCCTATGGGAGATGATAAAGAAGCCCTGATACAGTGTAAGAATGAATTCCTATTCATTATTTTGTTTCTTGTATCTAGAAGAGCCCTGTTCCTGCTACGCTTTAAAAACTTTCAGTGCAACATCGGTTTTGGAAACCTATAAAGGAGATGTTAGTAAAAAGTTGAAACCCTCTCTGTATACTCACTGAGACTACTGAATATACTGGGCCTGATTCTTTCATACTCAGAGAAGTCCTTATGATCTGCTCTGGATTTTTTTTTTTTTTTTTTCATGCACACGAGCGACTACTGCTTATGTCTTATCTTCAAAAGGAAGCTCAGTGCCTCTTCTTTGAGCTAGTCAAGCTACTGTCTCACATCACTAATACCTTCGTCTGTAAATTTCAGGTTAATTTCCCTAATGACAGTACAGTAACTATTAAAAAAAATTATAAAGCAGCCTCAGTATTTTCTTGAATGCTTGTGAAGACTGCAATTGATCACTAAGATGATGTCTTCATGAATGTAAATGTATTGTGAAGCTAGAGATCAGAACCAGAGATAAGTATCTTTATTTCCTGCATTTTGTTCAAAGGCTCATCTGGGGGAAAACTTACTTAAATGAACTGAAAATCAGTTAAGCATTTAAAAGAAATCAAAAATCCAATTCACTCTCATTAGGCAAGCTTTTCTTTTTGTAAGTGTCACTGTGAAAGAGCTATGCAAAATTCTTACAGTCATACTGTATGTTTTGAGCAATTATTTCTCTATTTCTTATCCCTAAACAATTGCTTGATTTCAGTCTAGAAACAGTAACTTGTTAATACTGGGTAATTTTAATAAGTTGAATTGACATAAGATTCTAGAAATGCAAAGTATCTTCCTTTTTTTTTTTTTTTCCCACAGAAATACACACACACATGCAATTAAATACTAGCTAGTATCTCTTGAATGTCTGTATCTTCCATGTTTGCACGCATATACACTAAGCCTCTACACGGCTTTGTCAAGTTACCCTGTGTTTATCACTATCACATAGATAGGTACAAAATGGGCCCTTATGAGTCCCCTCCAGCTTGGGACATTCTATGAGTCTATTGAGCTCTCGGTCACCTGGCTTCAAGTCTGGATCCAACTGGTGGATGTTTCAAGGTGTTCTACACTCACCTCAATTTCCTTTAATAGAGCTTTTAAGTTCAAAAACCTTTAAATTATTTCCATGGATATTGTTTTTGAATACTCCATAGCACAAAATGACCACATAACAGAAAAAAAAAGTTGAAAGGTTCTAGTTTTTAGCAGGTAGTAGTGCACTGCATTCATAATGCAAAGCAGTGTAGAAAAGGAGTTTGTTAGTATCGTGACCCAGTCATACCCTTTTCCAGGATTTCTCAGTTATGAAGAATTTAATAACTAATTTCAAGTGTTAAACATTTAGCAGTCGATATGATTGTAAGTCTATGGCACCCTCTTGTGTTCAGCAATAATATAACAGTTGACTAAATTTTAAATCTTAAAAAAAAAAAAAAAGAACAGTATCATAATATTGTTATAATTAATATTTCTTGTATTAATCTAATACCCTTATTAATATTATTTTATTGTGACGATCAGAGCTATACTATTAAATAGCTAAAAATTAATCCCAGATAGAACTAAATAAGGAATTAATCTGCTCTGTAATGATAAAGAACCTCACAACAATCATAACATCAATATGCAAGATCAGTACACAAAGGAAACACAGCACTACATTGTTAGAGTGCGTGCTAAGATTATCCTAATTAGATTCTTGGCTAACAAACATCCTGTGACTTAGTGAGTTGCCCAAGGTTATCCTGTGCCATTGATCATCAATGAATAGAGATACTTCACTTCCTGAATATGCAGAATGAAGTCATTATTATTTAGAATATGCTCAGAAACTTCAAGCATGTCATGGTAGAGACATATGATCAAAAGTTAATTCATTTACAGCATATTAATTTCTTATACTCAGCCTCATCTATTCTAAGCCACAATGTTATTTCCAGATATTAAAAAAAAAAAAAAAGGAAATATGCTCAGAAGTAAATCCCTTAATGAGTCTAATACAAATGTTAGCACATGGAGGAGGAGATGAAAAACAAGACAAGAAGTTGATGACTTTCTTAAGGTAAAATGTTGTGTTACATTAACATTTACCTGCCTGTTACTAAGGGAGAAAAATAGACAGATGTTTAGTATGACTTCTATTCTAGTCTGCTTCATATTCCACTTCTACATACAAAAGTCTTTCTAGCTAAGTGTTTGATGAGATACATCAATATAACAATTTCAGACAGTATTTTTCCTATTAATCCTCAAATCCAACTTGGAACATCTAGATCAACCATTCTGTTGTATGTCACTTTCCAGAAGTTATCGCAGGCTGAGATCCTCTCAAGTTTCAAACATAAGGAAGTTTGGATGATCTAAAACTGTTCTAATAAAATGCAGTAGCATTACAGAACTATTTCAAACCAGTTGTTACCAAAATTACCCCCCTGACAGGACAAAGGAGAATGGTTTTAAACTGAGACAGGGGAGGTTTAGGTTAGATATTAGGAGGAAGTTTTTCACACAGAGGGTGGTGACGCACTGGAACAGGTTGCCCAAGGAGGCTGTGGATGCCCCATCCCTGGAGGCATTCAAGGCCAGGCTGGATGTGGCTCTGGGCAGCCTGGTCTGGTGGTTGGCAATCCTGCACACAGCAGGGGGGTTGAAACTAGGTGATCATTGTGGTCCTTTTCAACCCAGGCCATTCTATGAAAATAAGCCTCCAATCCAAAATCAGAAAATAATGGGGAGTTTATACAAATGGGAGTATCAGATCTGGAAATATAACCAATACAAGGGGGAAAAAATGCTTGAATCCATTTAATCAAGGGTTCAGTACAGAAGTGATTCTTTTAATAGTGTGGCTGGAGTTTTACATTAGACATTCACATTTTATTAACAATTAAAATAACAGTGAAAAGCCTCACTTGAAAACACCACCATAGGTTTAGAACTGCACTAAATAAGTACGTACCATGCCTTGTACAAACACATACATTTATGTGTATATTGAGGAGACTATTCATATTTGCACAAGACAGAATATATGAAAGTAAGAAAGTATTGGTACAAAAGGTAACTGATGCAGTCATTTATAAAAGTAGAAGCCTCAGCCAAAAGACAGCTCCAGTGTTATTGTTTTATGATTTACTTCACAGTATTAGTTGCAAAAAAAGAAAGTGAAACACAAAGATGCTTATTTCAACCAAAAAAGGAAATAGAATGGTTTCACCATGTATACTTTAGCAAGCATAAATGACTCCTGAGTGACAACAAAACAAGAACCCTGAAGTAAGCATGCTTATGTGAAAGTGTGAGGGAGATAAATAATTTCAAATGTGTAATAAATAAAACCAAGAACATTTTTCATAAAAATATTTTATCAAAAGCCCACCATCATCAGTTTCATACAACACAAGTTATGGAGTGATAGGTAATACATTCACGTGTCCCCATCAAAAGGATCAGTCCACAACATAAAATCATTTGAATTTCCATAATTGTTATGTCTTATATAAAAATATTTCCACTACCATATTTAATTTTAATGTTATCTAATCATCATAAATTGTTTCCATATCTTCAGTTTTTTTTTATTATTCCAAATAGTAGCACACAATGTGTTTAACACAGTAAAATGCACACTTTTTTCCCCTTCACATAGAAGGAAAACTTAACAACTTACTTCAAAAGTGCTTTCATAGATCTTTCCCATACAAGATGAGCAGTAGTATAATGATGCAATAACTATGTAGATATAATTGGAAGTGATCAATTTCACTATTCTAATATATGGATCTGCCTCTAAGGATTCTACATTTTCACATTCTTCACTATGTCGACCAGGCTTGGGGTAAAATCAAATTAATTGTTCGTAATCACTTTTGAATATTTGTGAACTTTGCACGTGGGAGATGTGACAGGATATAAAAAGATGTTCAATTTTTTCCATGATTGTATAGGGCTTATTTTATGAAACAGAATTAACATTCAACACTTCTCATTACTTTTCATTCTCTACAGTTGATGAATAATCTGTTGCATACTGTATTAGTTTCTTTCTTGTTCTCAGATTACAGACCTAAAATTGCTGTGTTAAGCTTCCAAAACAAAAAATCTACCAAATTCTACTACTGAAAGTAGTAAAAGCTTCTACGTTGTCATTTGATCAGAATGCAAAGCCAAAGATTTCAAAATTCAAGTCCGTAAACAACTTCTTTTTGTATCAGTCTCACTGGATTTACAAGCCATTATTCTTCATATACCACAGCCAGGTACTTTCATTACTACTATTACTTCTTTCAATGAATCACGGCATACAACCACTACTAGACAAAGACTTACCAAGAACTCATCGTGAGCCTGAAGTACACGTACAATTTCCATAAATCCAATCATGGTTAGCAAAACAGAAAAACAGCTCAAATTGTGAGTGTACAGGTGTTGAAAGAAAAATTTAGAACTCAATATATCATCTGTCTTTGCAATATAAGCAAGGCTTTCCAGTCTACAGTCAGCTGAGCCACCCTGTAGTGCTGTGTCAGATAAAGTGGTATTTTTAATACCACTGACAAGTGAAGTGGTATTAAAAATAAAAAGAATTGGAGAGTGCCTACAAACAGAAATGATGTAACTAAGGCACTGAAAGTTTAGAACCAGACTAATCCTTTACTTGCTAGTAAACACAGCTTTGTGGACTATTAAGACACTCCAGATTTGTGTCCACTGAACAACATTTAGTTATGGCTTACGCACAAAGGATTTTGAGCATGGCACGATTCAATCTGTGTTAGACAGTATGAATTAACAAGTCCTTCAGAAGAATTACACCAGCTTATTAACAATGCAAGGTGTAAGAATTTTTTGCATTATTAACTCAGCTCTACTACACATAGAAAATCTTTCATGGAGCAGTCATCCAAAGTAATCCATTTGTACATCAGCATCACCAAGGATCTTCCTCTGCCTACAAGGAATAAAAGTGAAATAGTATGTGTGTTTGTTGACTGTGCTAAAATGTATCTGACAACACAAATAGTATATATATATATTGTATCTATTTATTATTGATATATTATACTTCAGTATCATGACAAGATTCATAACCAATGTATTATTGCTACAATCCCATTGATAGAGCTTCATAAATGCTTAACAGTCTATGTTTAACTATTAGACCAAAACCTAACTTGCCTTGCAATTAACCCAAATAAATGATAATGACTGTGCTTACTCTGCAGGAGTTCTTCTCCCAAGAAACCTCTTTTAAGCTGAAGTGCAATTATCCATAGAGAGTTAATTATAGATACTATGCTTGTTATCTTTAAGTAGGTGGGAACCCTATTTAAACATATATTACGATTGAGGTACTGCATCCAGGTGACTACTTCAGGAAATAAGACAAATGTATATTAAAAAAGCAGATATGAGTAATACACACTGTTAATAAGAAGCATTACAGCTTCCAAATGTAGTGAGTCAAGTGTGCAAACTTAAGTACTTACTAAGGCTTGACATTGTAATATTCTTCTGGTGTCACAATTTTCAGTCCACCGAAGTAGTCCAGAACCCAAATATTGGTGATGTTGAATTTGGCAAAGAACCAATTATGATCCTTAGGCCAACTTTCCATCTCAGGGTGCCGAGTGAATAATGCCTTTTTTGCTAAGGCTGCTTCTGAATCATTCACCTGAACAACAGCCAGCAAAATATTAAGATAGAGACACAAGGAAGACACATTATCTCAAACACACTTCTGACTACAGAGCGCTCTCCTTCATTTAGCCATATTTTGCCCCAAAGCGCTCATTACTGTGGCAGAGTCTAATTATCTTAGGATGGTGTAACTGCACATGAGACAGGCAAATGCTCCAAAGGAGTTGCTTTCAGTACTAAATCAAAAGGGTATTTTAAAGTAAGCAAGAGCAAGAAGGAACTTCATTGACATTAGATTAAGTCTTTCTTCTGTTCTCTAGAGAAAGACTCAGGCTGACAGCTTTGAAAAAAGTATTGATTCTGCTCTGATATAAAGACTATATCCAACCTACCACTGATCTGTCTAAAGACAACTGGATAAAACCACACCCTATGCTGTGGACAAAGAACTTAATTTAGAGATGAAAATTATCCAAGTCCAGAGACATCTGTTAAAGTATCTTAAATAGATACTTAAAGTTCTTACTAGAGAGACAGTGAATAAATAGTAGAATAATGAGGTACAAAGCTTTGCTTTTGGTTATTAAAAGACAACAGAATGATTCTGGTATGAATTAAGACATCAGCTTTTACTTTTTAACAGAAAAACAAATTGCTATGTTAACTATCCATTTACAGAATTAAATCTTCATGTTAAATTGTTTCTTGAAGCATTGTCTGAATTCTAGCTTTCAGTACGTAATCCGGAATGATGTTTTGGGAGACAAATGTTTTTTTTTTTTGGGTTTTTTTTTTTTTTCAGATTTTCTCCATGTTCTTCAAGATTTAAAGTGTGCACAACCTGACTGGACAAACAAAACCCAGGGGGAAAAAATTAAGTGTCTTTGGCATTAATACTTAAGCGGGAATTGTATTATTCTGTGAAGAATAAAAACTGAATAAGAGCCTAGAACCAGGGCTAGAAAGTGTTTTGTTCTCGATCCTAATAGTGATAGATTTGTAATGATATATAAATTATCAAATTAGTATGATTCTTCAAATCAGTAAGCAGCAACAAAATATACCATAATCTTGGATGTTATTTGGAACAGCAACAAATCACAAAACAGAGAAGTATCCCTGTTGCACTATGAGAAGGCCATGTTTTAGGAATAATTTTACCTCTTCTACACCTGCTCAGTCAGGGACACCCACAAACCAAACAGCATTTAGATGCAATCAAGCACACACACACATACATACCATGAAATAACAAAGTCTACAAGAGAATGGAAGCTGAAACCTGTGACTACTTAATGTGCAAATGTTTAAAGGGTCAAATCAACAAGAGTTCTGGATACGGTACAAGAGCACTTAGAATAAATGATACTGGAATTAAAATAATTCCAGTATTGATGACAAACTTCATGAAGGCAATTCAAGGATTGCTGGAGTGTAATGTAATCTGAAGTATGAAAACATCGAATATAAATTCAGGCTATCACATAAAAGACATCAATGATTAGTCCTCATCTGCACCAATTACCCAATTATCTTTAATAATGGAAGTAACATCTTCCTTGAACAACACACACAGTTCTAAATTCCTTCTATGGCAGCAACAGCACCAGGTGAGAGTAAACTTCTTCTGTGGTTAATGCTTGTAGCTTTACAGCTTGGATTAATACGTACTTCAATAAAGTTTGGGTCATGCATGTGTCAAAGCAGCTGCGCCACAGAACCTAACTGAGCATAATCATAGAATCACAAGGCTGGAAAAGACCTACCAAATCATCTAGTCCAACTGTCCTCCCATCACCATTCCTACTACAAGCACTAAACCATATCTTGTAGCTCCTCATCCAGATGCCTCTTGAACACTGCCAGGGATGGTGACTTCATCGCCTCCCTGTGCAGGCTGTTCCAGTGCCTGACCACGCTTTTATAAGACGTGAGTGAAGCATGAACTTGGATGTTTTCATCGTGGACGTTTCAGTTTCCAAACTGACCCAGTGCAAACTTCCCACCGCTTACCTTTACAATGCTCCCACAGAAGATTATGTGGGCGCAGAGGGGGTTCTGGGGGTCATATCTGTGCTTCTTGCAGTACGGAGTCTGCGCCAAAGACACGGTTAGGGAGGCATTTGAATTGACCTGAAAAGTAGACGGTAAGATAAGAGGGCTGTGTACTTTCACGAGAACAAGTTACACCACATTTTCAGCTTTCTGAGAAAGTTGCTTAACTGCGAAGAGCGCTGACTCACCATTAGTCAGCACTATCCGCCATCAGCTGCCTCCCTCCACGTGACCGCCCCACAGCTGCCCGATAAACCTATGTCAGGAACTCAGCGAAGGAAACTGCCGGCTAACAGCTTACATACCACAGAAATCAGGCTATCAGCACCACTGAGACGCACAATCAAGCTATTTTAACACATCAGAGCAATAGCCGAGCCGCAGACACGCGCAGCCGCCCGCTCACCTCCAGATCCTGCACGGAGATCTCCATGTCGGTCAGGTACAGATAGGGAACGCCGCTGCCGCCGCCGGGCCCTGGGGCGCCGTCGCTGATGGAGAAGATGTTGGCAAAGGGGTGGCCGCGCAGCCCTTCCTGCACGGAGAGCGTGGCCAGCGCGCCCCAGTCGCAGTTGTGCAACACGAAGCGCGCCATGCGCGCCGCCTCCTCGGGCGGAGGGATGGATCCCCGGGCCAACACCGCCAGCGCGGCCGCGCACAGGAACGCCAACACCACCATCTCGCGCACCGCAGCCGCCACCGACGCCACAGACTGTCGCGAGCGACGCGGCGACGGACTACAACGCGGCGCGGGGTGGGGCGCGTCATTCTGCTCTCCGCCAATCGAAGCCAACTTGCTCGACTTTCAGCCAATGGGAGATGGCGGGAGGCGGGGCCGAGCGCGTCGGCTGCCGGAGGTGGTAAACAACTCTGACAGCCCTGGCTCGCCGTCGGGAGGAGCGGGGAATGGGGCGGGGCCACGGTGATCCAACAGCCAATGAAAGGCCTCGCCGGAACTCTCAACCAATCACATTTCACGAGATGCAGAGGGGCGCCTCGCTCCGCTTCAATCTTAATGGAGTGTGTCTACACTGCGTGTGGGGCAGAGTGTTGTAGAGCAACCGATGCTGACGCCCACAGTTACCGGGTTTGCGGTAGCGTCAACTGAGATCAGCAGCAAAAAATGACAAGTTTCTATACTTCAAATATTGATTTCGTGCCCGTTCGAGAAATATTCTCCGGCGTTATTCTGCAGCACGTTGCAGCATGCCTGGTGCAAACAGAGGAGTAGAACAGGAGTGCAACGAAGCATAAAGCGTGCCATAGCCAGCCTTCTCGGTTCTTTTTCACATTCAAGTCTCTGGCAGAGCTTGATGGGTCAGTTGCTAGTTCAAGATCCAGCTGTATGCAAAGGCGAATGACAGCTAAAATCATCCAGGTAACAATGCCGAGAATAGAATATTCTGCTCTGATGGAATCTGCCAAAGAACAGCCTTGCAGAAAAGAAAGGATGAGCCTTTCTATGAATACTGCAAAAGCCTGTTCTCCAAGAGTTCTGTTTGCAATAGGATCACCTCAACATCCCAGAGCCCTTCTAGTCAAACCCCAAAAGCCACATTGAAACAGGCAGACTTTCAGTCTCCCAGAAGTTGATATGCCAAGAGTTTTCCTTTAGCTTTACCCGTATTAATGGAAGGTGTTATGTTACAAAGATGAGTCCCACGTGCCTGTTCTGAAGTCCTTCTTTATGTCTGATAAATGCTCAGGTCCAGACCATAATGGTTTCCAAGCCTTCAGCGGGGCAGGTGACATGCTTACATTTACCTGAGGAAATGGCCACAAGTTGTACCAGAGGAGGTTGAGATTAAACATAAGGAAGAACTTTTTCTCTCAGCGAGTGGTCAGGCACTGGAATGGCCGCCCAGGGAGGTGGTGGAGTTGCCATCCCTGGAGGTGTTCGAGAGGTATCTGAATGAGGAGCTACAAGATATGCTTTAGTAGCTTGTGTTGGGAGTGTTGGACTAGATGATCTGGTAGGTCCTTTCCAACCTTGTGATTCTATGATTTTATGATTCTATGACTCTTACAAGAGGCCTTTCAGGGCTGCAATCAAGGCTTCTTTCTCACCATGCATGCTTCTCACCTGACATCCGCCCCCAAGTACCTCTTCATATGGCACGTGTGTATCCAGGCACCAGCTGAGGCTGTGAGCACGTGAAAAGGATCTGGCTGTGGGTTGCCAGGCCAATGAACTGACAGGCCTGTGGAAGTGACGCTGTATGCCAGAGGAGTCATTCGTTGGGCTGAACTCAAGTAAGCCATCTCATTTCGAAGAGAAATAAACCGCGGGTCCATTTATGCACTGTCCTGTAGCTGTGTATAGGCAGAATAAAACTGTTTTTCCTTTAGTGTTCCTCTCACTTCCAGGGAGCAGGCAGTGGCATCCCTCTGGGGAAGGGGAAACGCTGAAACACAGAGCCTTCCACTGCTGCCCTCTCCTGGCAATGCTCGGGAGAAACCTGCTCTGCTGTAGCACAGAAATAAGAGCACCCGTGCCTCTGATTTAGAACAAGTTCTATCTCAGGGCAAAGTGCTGGAGAGAAAACACGACAAGAAAAGAAGCTAGTATGAGAGAAAAGAAGGTTGCTTGAAAGGATGCTTTTATATAGATAGGATTATGGGCTACATTTGGAGGAGGGGCGGGATTGAAATGTGTTGAAAAAGTGCAACTGTTCTGCAGAAGTGAAAATAGTATGGAAAAGAGGGACAGAAACGTTCCAGAGTTCCTAATCTGCTAGTTTAGGACTTACAGATGAGGAACATATACTGCAACAAGCTGTTTTTGTTAGAGATTTTGCTAGCTGAAGAAGAGATATTTCTTCCTCTTTTTCCACCAACATATATATATGCAAACACTCTTCTTTTTCACAGCAGTTCTGCCTTCTGAGAACCAGAGGGAAGGTTCATCCTCTCCCCACTGCAGCTACAGGGTCAAGTGGTAGGGGAGGGTGGGGGTGCATGGTCATTTTGCTGGGGTACAGGACGGTGTCTTAGGGAGCAAATGGGAGGTGGCTGGTGGAGTCAATACAGGAAAGAAGAGATGTCACAAAAATGAGAAAGGATAGAAAGGAAAGGAGATAAAGGAGATGGTGGAAGGAGTTTTTTGTTGTTGTTGTTTGTTTTTTTCCTGCAGAAAAAGAAAATGCATAAAGGTGGAAGCTTATACCTTACAGAGTTTACATTTATTAGCAGAATGTATATGCCAAATGTGGCTGTCTGTACTTCAGCAGAAGAGTGTACATTACCAGAGGTTCTCCCCAGACGGTACCACTGCACGTGCAAGTTTTTCCTCTCATGCAGTGTCCCGCAGCCCTCCCTGTGAGCAGCCACCATGGGGTGCTGCTGTCCAGCCCTGCTCACAGTGCTTGCAGAGGCCAGCAAGCACACCTGCTCACAGCCCTCTTGGGGGATTTGGGCTGCATCCAGTGGGCGCTCATCGCTGAACTGCATTTGTTGACATGAGTAGTGTTGGCTGTCTGTGCTGCAGAGAGCAGGATTTATTAGGCTGAGTACTCTCTGCTGTGGGCAATACACACCAGCATATAGACTGCCTTGCATACTGCACTGAATGAAGGGGGCTTGTACTGGCCCCCTTCTTCTTGGATGGCTGTTGGGTGAATCTGTAGGGTGAAGAAAGCAGTCTTTAGCTCCTTTTGCTTGCTCTGAAGCAATGTTATCTGAAGTAAACGTCTAGGCCTCTTTCACTTCCTCAGATAGATCTCAGAAAGGAGAAGGATTCTCTCTGTTGTAATGCAATGTGTCTAGGGGCGTCCAGGATCCTTGCATAACAAATTCAGAAAAGTATTGCTAGCCACCAGTTCCCCTTTTCAACTTATGTTCTCATTTACATCAGCAAAACTGCAAATAAACGGTAAAATCTTACTGTAATTGAACCAACTTACTCCCTCCAGGTACTGGCCAGGTAGTGGAAAAACTGTAATTTTAGTGTAGTTTACATCTCATCGGTTGGAGGATGTATCTGGGGGGCCGTGTCTCTGGAGAAGGTGTATTTTAACCAGAAAGTCAGCGAGGTCTCCACCCTGCCCAGTCTTTCATCATGCTCCAGCTCTTCGTAACTGCTTTTGCCCTGAGCCAGCTCCATTGAGATAGTATGGTTGTTTGATGGGCTGGGCAAGTTTTCTCTTCAGATGAAGCCTAGCTGGGAACTGGGCCAGGCTTCCTGTCTAGATCATGCAGTCTCTCCATGAACAGAAACCTTTCTTTGTGCAGATAACGCTTGCAGGCCATGCAGTCTGGTCCTGAATAATGCTTGATTTGTGAGCCAGACCAGCTCTCTGCATCCAAATGACAGCCAGAGTGATTAAAGTTGATCGCCGCTGCATTTGACAGAAGGGATCGACCTCTGAGTCAGCTCTGGCAATCCTGAAGTACTCAGTGCTTTGAAGTGCCAGCACTGGGTGCCACATGAGTCCCACCATGCAAATTGTTTCTAAAAATGTTAGTTATCAACCTGAGGAGACACCAGCCATACTGGACAGTGCAGTACAGCTACTGTTAAGAAATTTTGCACCATACAGAATTTTACTGAACACGAAAAGGTATTGTGTGCTTATGCCTAATGCATTTATTTGTTCTTGTCCTCAAAGTTCCCAAATTACATTTAGTTTCTGCCCCTTTGTTTGTATATATTTCAAAAGAGAGATGAAGTGAACGTAGCACTGGCCCAGCATTCAGCTTCCTTCTATCTTTTTAACAGCTGCTACACAGACAGTAGCAATGCAAGCTTCCTCTGCATGTAACCTGCTAAGGAGCAGAAACGTTGGTTGGTTTTCAGTCAGAAAATCTTGCTGTTGAGTCAGAGCTTGGGCTGCCTGCTGAGGAACCTGGTTAGAGGACAGGTGTGACACTGCTTTCTGTGATGCTGAGATGTGCAGTAGGACTGGCTTGGGTATGATGTAGTAAAAAACGTTGTATCCAGCACAGATACCAGAGACTGTGTTAGCAACCTGGTTCTGATTATAACTTTGTGTTTCTATTAGGTCTTGTTGCACATTAGAGCTCGTATCGGGTGAAGAACCCTTCAGTCTAGAAACAAGCCAGCAATAGCTGCTGCTGCTATTTGTCACATCACTGTGTTAATAGAATGTGATGCAGCCATGCCATATAGTATCCCAGTTCAATTTGTTTTCTAAAGTTGAGTGGATCAGCAGTGAAAGTAGAGCTTTCTGAAGAAATTCAAGTGCTGCAAAAGGTGATTCTAGCCTCCTGTACACCACTTACCTGTCCTAGCTTGCCTGGTATAAGTGGAGGTGGTGAACTTCAATGTGATCTTCTTCCTAAGAGCAGAACTACTGGGACAAGGCATTGCAGGTTAAATTCGCCCTATAAAATACCATGTTTTTCTAAGTTGGCTCTGTTCAGGGACAGGCTTTTTACCAGATCCTGGAACTTAAGGAACTTGGCTAAATTGTACAGAACCATGATGTTAGCAGTCAGTGTCCCTTATATCCATGCCCCTTCATTTTAATCAAGTATCTTTGGTAACAGAACATGCCCATTAACCTCAGCTCCCAGGGGTGTATAATGTGTGGCACGTGAGTCTGTGTGTATGAGCGCATGGTCGCACGTGAGCGTGCGTGCGTGTGTGTGTGTGCTCAGATGTGCCTCACTGCAGCTGCAGAATTAGAGTAAAAAATATCGATAGTACAAAGCGTTCCAACTGACTTCATTTCCTGCCGATAACTCCCTGAAGAGGAGGGTGAGGCTGAGCGTTTGCAGCATTAGTTTAATGGTGAGAGGCGAGGGCAGGGTTAGCAGGAGGAGATATTTCAGAATGCAGCCAGCAGAATGGTGGGTTCAAAAAGCGAGTTTCCCATAGAAAATGCTGTTCACGTTCACTTCCTGTGAGCTTGCCTTTGTCAGAAGAGTTGATGTATGAACCCAGCCCAAAACAGGATGCTGGCTGTTAGAGTTGATTGCTCTTTGAAATGCAAGTTCTTTTTTTTTTTTTTTTTTTCCTGTGGCCACCCCATCCCCTTTATTTTTCAGTTGAGAATTAAATTGCTTGAGTGGAATCAGGAAAGGTTGAGACCTCCATTTCAGAAGAGTCAAAAACTCAACCTGATGACAGCTGCTGTTCAATAATATAAATTCTGGAGAACGGTGTGGGTATCACCAGCCTAATTCGAACACATAGATGGACGAAACAATTTCAGATAATGGTACCAACAAGCATGTTCTAATAAACTCTAAACAAACATTTTAACCAAACACAGAGATTCAATCTATCTTGCAGAAACCCACAGCTCTCTCCACCCTCTGCTAATCCACCACCCTCACACACACCTTCCCAGATTCAGTGCCCACACTGACACACCCAAACAAACTAGCTATGGGGACACAAATATCTGAGTCAACATTTCAGTTGCCCTCCAAAGCTTCCCTTCCTGACTGGCCTCTGAAGAAAGAACTGCCACGTCCCCACATGTCCTTTCCATTGATTTAGTATCGGAGAGATGTCCCTTACTCCATAATTCATTGCCAAAAAGCAAGAGGTCAGCAATTATTATATATGGCATTGCTAAGCATGGCAGAATTAGTTATACTACGCCTCTTGCAGGCACGCCAGGATGAGTGATTGCATATAGCAGGAGCACCAGTCATTTCGTCTGAAGTGAACTTGCTCTTTTGGCCACACACATATCGAAAAGAATCAGCTGGGAAGCTGCAAAACCCAGGGGTCCACAAGCCCAGCATTTTCTCACCCCAGTGAAATTTGTGTTAATCTGACTGCTTTAATGTTATTTGTGATGACTGTTTTTTTTTTTATCTCCTGAGAAGAACAGATGTAGAAACTTCTTTTGCATGTACCAACAAATGAATCTTATAGACATCCCAGAAAGTCTGTAAACAGAGATACAGAGGGTCACACTCCAGAATATTTCACATTCATGTTTGCACGTACACATCATGTAAAACACTCAGCTCCTCAGTACAACCTCCCTTAATAACATTTTTCAAGAGGTTCTTGCAGTTAAAGCATGTGAGTTGTTTGTAACATATCTCTTGGTACTTTTCAGTCCAGGAAAAAAGAAAGCCTAGAGCAAATCCACACTTTGTGTCTTCCTTTCTGGAGAAAAACATGCGCCATATTTTTGCTCCTTTCTCTCCTTGCTTGTTCAAGAAGGAAGAATAAGCATTAATAAAGCGATTACTGTGTACCATGCTCAGAGCAATGGCATTTGGGAATTCTGCCGGCAGAAAAGATTTACTTCATGACAAGATACTTTGGAGCATGAATAAGTAGAGTCGAGAAGCGTGGGGGGGTGTAGCTGTAACTCTCTGTGCTTTATTAGTGTGGGTAAAGTGATACTATCCCTGTCTAGCAGTTTCCTTTTCTGTAGGCCCAAGTAGTTTCTTCCACAGAATAAAACTTCTGAAAGTAGAAAGAAAATACTGAAATGGACCTGAGCACAATGAAGCAACCATAGTATCTAATTGGTATCTAATTTTGGCCATCTGTTACATGGCAGACATCTTGAAAGTGACATTTGTGACCAATGCCCACAGTGAATTCCCTGAGTATGAAATTCTCCTGCTACTGCTACAGCATGCAAAGCATGGGTGGCCAAAAGTATCTTGCCTTCCCCACCCTAACCTGCTTCTCATCGTTTCAGTTTCTATCCACCCAGCTTGTGCAGAACTTTAAGAAATGAACAGAATTTCCAACCAAGAAGAAATTTCATTTTTGTATTCCTTTTCGAATAATAATCTTTATTTTCTTAGAGTTCTTGTTACAGCATCCGCTGGTTGCTTACACTAGAGAGGATTCAACTAATCCAGTGTTTCAGCAACAGAAGATTATTTTGTCCTCTTGCCTAACTTTCAGATTGCAGTAACTCAGTGTATCATTCTTTTGGCTAAGAACTGAGCAACACTATGTATTGAATTTAGGAGATAATGAGACCATGATTTAAATTGACTAATTCCTATACTTTCTAAGGAACTGCAGGAGTCCTGCAGCATTCAGTACTGCAGAAGTTAAGTATGCCATAAAAACAGATGTATTGAAACAATTTATTAGAACCAATTATCTGGGATTTGATGATGTTCACATTTAAATTCATTTTGGAGTGTTTTCCTCCATAGGCAGCAGAGGCTTGTGTGAAACATTGCAAGGAAAAAGTACGCATCACCTTCAGAAAAGATGCTTTAACTCTTTTCTGCCCCCAACACAACATCATGAAATGGTGTCACTTGAAAGGCAAAGAAGCCAAGCAGAAGACAAAGGGGGTGTTTCCAAATTCCTCTGCACCACCCTGCTCTCAGGAGGTGGGGACTGAAATTCTTGAGAAGGAGCATGTGCAAACAGTTGCTAAAACAGGAACAAGATGTATAGTTTACAACACTGCAGTCTGAATGGAAAGGGAAACCGTAGCAAAACATTCCTGAGGCTTAGTTTTTCCCATCTGAGTTTTTGCACCTCTACAGAAGCTTCTCATTTCCAGTGCGCAAGTCTGCCCTTCCCTTCAAAAGGAGGGATGAATGTCCTGCAATTTCTGTCCTAATAATGTAAGAAATGAATTTGGAATGGAAAGAACAAGTCCTGCACTAGAGCTAGCCCGTGAGACCTTGCATGGGGACACTGTGCTTGTGGCTGCTTTTGTGCAGCGCTTTTCTCAGTGACGCTATGGTCTCTCTTCAGGCAATCACCCAACAGCATGTTAGTACTGCTGATATTGTGCCTGGGAGTCCCAGCCATGGACCAAAGATGTATCTTCTGTGCAAATGCATTGCCACCTGATTTCTGCTCCTTTTCCACCTCTCAGACTACTTCTAGGAAAGTCCACTGCAACTGAAATTGGAGGAAAAGGGGCACTGTAGTTAAAGAAAAGATCTGACTCAAATACAATGAGAAGACTGTGAGGACTTGGAAAAAGAAGAGAGAACAGGGGAGAGACTGAGGCAGATGTTGGGGAGCAACTGCCAGCAAAAGAGAGAAATAGAGGCATGACTGGGCTGGAAAGAGAAGCAAACAAATAAATAAACGGGGTGATAGAAATACGAAGGGGAGATAGAAAAGGAGGGAGAAAATGCACACATGGTGTCCCCAAGTTTGGGCGCAGCAGCAGAGTTTGCTGCTTGTTGTCTCATGAGTACAGCACTCTGGGAAGGACAGTATCTGTTTAGATTTGCGTCTAAATTTAAACTCTGATTGCCTTGCCTCCCCTCCTCTCCTCTCTTCTCCCCTCCCTCCCTTCCTCTCACCCACCCGCCCTTCTTCCTTGTTCGTAGTGCAGGGCCACTCACTGGGCTCTGTCAGTTTTCAAGCTGAGCAGGAGTGTGGATATTACAGACCCTCCACAGCAGCGTGATTTTGCTCTGGCTCGGCTGAAGTTTTCCCACAGATAAGAGGGAAAGGGGTGGGGAAGGAAGATTGCCCTGAGGACACCTCTCTCTAGCAGGACATGGAGGTAAAGAAAACTTACATTTCACTTGCTTGTGGCTTGCTCCTAGATTCTGCATTAGCTGCACCTTGCAAAGCAATTTCTCACTAAAGGTGGTTCAAAATGCCTTATTGTCGAGGTTCAGATAAATGTATCTCCCCTACAATTCCAGCCTCTGCCGTGGACCTCAGAATATTTTACAGGGTTCAGATTTGGAGGTGGGGGGATGGTATGTGGAGAAATTACATCTGTGAAAGGGGAATGAGAAAGACTGCCATTTACTTTAGCAGTTAGTCTCCGAGGTAGGAAAATGAGTTACATTTTAATAGGAATAATTTTCCAATGGGGATTTGAAAATTCAGTAAAATTGCACATGTAAGGAAAAGTGAACAAACTGTACAGGATTAGTGGACTCCTTGGGGTTGATTCCTAGCCAATACATAGAACAGCAGCTGTGATTTCGACCCACTTGTCCCCCCTGTTCCACGTGGATCTTGCAGTCTCACTTTCATTACCAGCAGCATTTTGGTTCAGGAAAGCAAACTTGAGAGCTGTTGCTGTGGCAAGGCGAAGGAACAGTGCAGCCATGGGACAACTTTCTTCACACTGTGTGCCTCGTGCTTCTAGGGAATAGGAGCTCTTGTCTCTTGGCAGGCACACTGCTGATGGACAGGGGTGGAAGTAGGAATGAGAGTCCCCTGCCTTCTCAATCCAAACCTTCTCTTGTATAGCAGCTTCTTAGGAAGGTAGTTCACCTCTCTTTGCCTCCTTTCCCATTCATATGAAGTGGGGGTGACAGTGCTTGCTTTGCTCATGTGAGATTGGATTTACTAGCTTTTCAAACCATTTTTGAGTGGCAGAGGAAAAATTGTGTTTAGGAGGGGTATGGAAGATAGAAATGCGATTACAACATTGGCAAAACCTCAAATGACGAAAGAGGACTGGATATTTATTTCAGCAAAACACAGACCTTACCAAACACTTTATATTAATCTTCCCAGAAAAGCCTTTTCTTTGTGCACTGGTGTGGCACCAGCAGTGTGGAGCACACAACAAAGTCAGGCACACCGTAATTTTTCTTTGAAGATTTCTAGCACATAGCTCATCTGGGCAGTTCTGATAACGCCCAGGTGTTAACATTGCAGTCCTTGTTATCTGTGCTGGCCTGCCCTGCAGACAGGGGTTAAAGATCAGGCACGTTCATTACAAGATAAGTCCTCAACAGACTATCTAAAAAATTTTGGTGTTGAGCAGAACCAAGCACTGCTGAAACCAATGCAGTGTAGATGATACGTGCCATGACAAATACGGAGCTTTATGAGGGTTTTTAGATTTGTCAAAACCTGGATAAGTAGCTATTAATGCTTGCTTCATACTTTTTCACTGTGTAGTATCCTGTCACGTCTCAGAGGGGCTACTGAACTCTTAATTTGTTATCACTGCTCTGCACAGGAAGTAGCATATGGAGCAAAAAATAATTGAGGGCTGAAACAGATATTCTGTCTTGTTGAGGACACTTTGCCCCATCTCCTGTTCTCACCACCACAGGGGACTGCACCTCTCAATATTTTCTGTCATCTGCTACAGGGGTGTTTTAGAGTTGCAAGGCCTGGACCTTTGTTTCCTTTCAGAAGACGTGTCACACTTGCAAGTGGGTTCAACTGTCAGGAAGCTTCTCTGAATTATTTAGCCTATGACTTTCATCCTTTTGATTCTGATCTCAATATCCAACTCTTTACTCATGCTATCTTGATTTCAGATCAGCTGTAGATTTATGCATCCATTCTTATTTTTATAACACCTCAACTCCCCAGACACATTTTTATTGGGGGGGAGAGGGGGGGGTTCTCCCATCCTTGCACCAACCCTTCAAAATGTGGCTGATGTCCCAAACCTAAGATATTAGACCAAAACAAAGCAAAGAGCAAAGACGTGAGTTCCCACCTGCCAATATTCTATTTCTTCCTGAGAGCTTTTCACAGGCAGCGTATGCAGGACACGGAGGCTCATTACCGTTTGTGCTTTAAAAACATGTAATGGTCCTGTGCTACAGGAACAAGAAGTTCTGTCATTTCCCTTTTTGCTTCATCGACAGCATGCAGAGCTGCTCTGTGCTTTGCTGCTGGCACAACTGGCAAGCGCTTTGCTCTAGTGGGACAAATGAGGATTACCAGCATTAGGGAAAGAAGGGCAGAGGGCTGACCTAGACAGATGATTTCCATCACGTCTTTGGCAGGAAGACTCTGTTTTTGAAGAACCTACAGAAGCAAGACAAAAAATGCAGCAAGACCCTATTCTTGCTAGTTCATATAATTTTGTAGTCTGCTGATGTTCAAGATCTTTTTTGTTTTGTTTTTGCAAAGACCCAGCTCCTTGATGCAAGACAGATTTGAGAACTGGTTTTTATTCCAGTGTTAAAGCTGATCAAATGAGCTTGAAAATCATGAATCTACCACAAATGGACTGTTAGCTGCAAGAGTCCATAAAGCAGTCACTAAATCTTTGCACCTACAGTAAAAAAAGGATTGTGTTGTTTTCTTAGCTTACACTTTTGGAATTGATCCAAGCTGTTTCATTCTCTTAGCTGTTGTGAGTTAGGGCATCCACTGACAGTGCTTTCTGCAGCTCATAACCTACAGCAGTCATAGCATTCCTCTTTCCTGCCTCTCTGTAGGAGCTTGGGAGCATGGAGACATTTGAACTTCACTCACAAAACAAGGGGAAGCGATCCAAGCCAGAGTTTCACTTTGGTGGCTCTCCATGGTGCACTGGGTTCCCTTAGTTGTGAAGATGCTGCAAGTAGCTTTATTTCAGGAAGACTACTCTCTCCTTTGTGCCTACCAACAGATTTCATATCTTTCTACAATTAACTCCTGCTGGATCTTGATTTTGTCTGTTGTTACATCAGCTAAGCAGAGAAAAGGCTCAGTTCTAAGCAGAGGCTCTGCTCACTTTTTCACTTTCCTACTGTGTAACTTACTAGACATTTCTCTAGTCCCCAGCACTGTGCTCTCCCTACACCTCAATGTCCTCATCTGGGACATCTGAGGAGTGGTGGCTCCACTGCTCTTTTCAGTAGCCTTATCTTTCTTGGGTGAAGATACCATAAAGAGGCCTTGGGACTGCTTCAGTCTCTTTAGTTAGGAGTAGAGCTGTCCAGAGAAAATTTGTCTGACTCCGTTCTCTGTCTCACTGTGAGCCTGCAGAAACCCCTCTGGGTTCAAACACATCCCCTAACTGAGCTCCATCAGACAGGCAAAGTCAGAAGCCATTTTTCCTTTTTGCGGTGTTCAACCTAACATCACAACAGAGCACATTTCCAGGTCTAGCACCCCAACTGCTGCATCCCTTCAGCAGCCATGGGGAATGATGCTCCATCCCAAGATATAAGGGAGCTATCCTTCTACAGAGCTGCTTACCATGACCTAGGAAAACTGCAGAAAGTGTGTATCATCTGTCCCACGAGGGGACTGATGTGGAGGGAATGAAGAATATGTAGCCAAGAGGGCTGAAATTTGTGTCCTTTATAGCCTCCCAGAGCAGTAGAACAGTAAGCCATGTAAAGGTGGATTGAGTTGAATAAGTTCCACTCTTGCAGCCATGGATTCAAGATAAGTACAGGCTGTATGCCATATCTAGCTTTGCCAGGAAACAATTTCCCTTTCTCAGGAAGCTGTTCTGTTTGGTTTTCAATGCAAAAGTTAAAGTCTTCCTTTTCCACTTTTATTTATTTTCTTTTTACTTAACAGCAAATGCACTTATCTCCACTGTTTTCCCCCAGTCTCATAAAAAATAACACATTAATGTAGAAAGTCTGCATCAATAAAGGGAAGAGTATTTTAGGAGAGGTGCCATATGACCTCAATTTACTCCTTAAGTCTGGACAAGTTTAGTTTTGCCTGACAGTAAATAGCATGTCTGCAGCAGAGCTGGAAAGGATCAAGTTTGCTAGATTTCCACAGTGTAGCGACTGGAAGCCCCCTTTTGATAGACAGGAAGGATCAAAACCAAAGCCCATGGCGATGCTGTGACCCTGACTTTTACTTGGAGGGGACCCAGGATAAATGGTGTGCAGAATCTAATCTTTTCTTGTTCCAGTAGAGAATGCATGATTCTTCTGAACCCTTCCTGTCCCTTACTCCCCATTTTGACTTTTGTGTGTCTGAGTTTCACCAGTCATGGTGAAAGCTTTTTGGAAGAGTCTTCTTCCACTGTGTAATTGGCAGGACATATTACCATTGAGCAGCATATTACGCATACCTTCTCTACCACATTCCCAGGACCTGCTAATCTGAAGAGCAGGGAAAACATCAGAACTGCTTTACAGATAGCTGCCATAGGTGTTGCTAGGAAGATCTGCTGGCTTTCGACTAGGAATTGACCAAGCCCATACAAACCAGGGGAGATTTTCTCCTCTGTTTCCAAGTAGTCAGTTAATGGCTCTAGAGGGGTGGATACTCTTTTTTCCTCTACACCAACTCTATAACCTCATGTTGGGATCTGAGATAACAGCTGTAATAGCAGCAAAAAAAAAAAAAAAGCTGTTTGGAGGACCTGTCTATTTTACCCTCTTGTTAGCTGTAGGTGATATAATAATGCAGAGACACAGCTTATTTTGATGTCTTATGGACAATTATTTGCCATCAGCATCTTGAAACACAGCATGGATGAGGATTAATTTGGTCTATAGACAGGAGATCTGTTGTATAAGAAGTTACTTTACAGATCCACTGCTCAGTTGCTTCACACCTAGGTCCTGTCAAAGGCCTGGGGCTCTTTGTTCTTATGGTGTTTCATGTAGGTGTTTCACTTCATCCAAGCCACTTACATATCCAGCTATACTCTCATGCCAGAATGCTTTTATATTTGCATCAAGTCTGAGCATACCTTCTCCTCAGTATATACGTGTTGGTAATGTATTGACAGAGACAAGGCTTATCTGCCCCATTAGTGCAGAAAGAAGTTTTCACCCATGAGAGAGAAGAGATTAGACTAAATTCCCGTCAGATAGGAATGCATCACTTGCAAAAAGGAGCTTCTTCAAGTCATCTTCAAAGACTCAAACCTCACCTGCTAAATTGACACCTCATACAGATGCATGTCATTTTCCTTCTGTTCTTAGCATCAAATTTTAATAGAACTCAAACCCAACAGACAACAAGATGGTAAGCTCTTTTTCATAACCTAGTGTGCTTGTGCAAATAAACCTGTTCAACCTTTGTAATGAGATGCACACTTTTTTGGTCAGAATGGATGACTAGTAGCCAATCTGCAAAGGATATTGATTTACCAGTGCCAGCTTCAACAAAGCCTTTCTTCATCTCAAATGTCTGAAACTCATGCTCTTAATACCATGCATGACAACAGCTCAGATTGTGCTGTTGTGCAGTTTGGTAGCTATGGCATACAGTGGTGCTTTTCTGAGCATACTGAAGCATTTCACAAAATTTAGTACCTCTACCAAATGCTTTATCAAGAAACCAAGCTATGTACTTCTTCTTAAGGCAAGAAATTTAATGCTCACGTAGACCACAGCTTTTCAAAGACAACAAATAATGTGTGCAGTTTGGAAAGCCTCAGTATCTAGTGGATGCAGACCAATTATTTGTTCAGTTTTGTGTTTTTACACAGAAATGCAAATGAGAGGACAAGCTAACTCAGAAGTATGAAGGTAAACAAGTCAGGGTGGCTATACAGTCAGACAGGGGACAGGAATCTAAACCTTTTAACAGGGTAAATGATCATTTAGTGCTTTGGAAAAGCAATGTGCCTAGGAATAATTGGATCAAAATGAAGATGTGAGTGATTTAATTGGAGAGAGCATTAAAAGGCCAGTGTCAGGAGCTGTCTTCTCTTGAGTTCAAGCAATAGTATTGATGGGGCCACCAGAGGGGCAGGACAGTGCTGTTTCTGCAGTCCTTCTGTGTGTGCAGCTGCTGGCAGAAGTCAGTGGCAACTCAGCATTGGGACCAAAAAGCATTTATGATTCCTTTCTGCTACATCACATTGTTCAAGCTCTGCAAACTTCTGCCTTCTGGAAATTTAGGTCAAAATACACTGACATAATACCTAAAAGACTCTGGGAACAGTCATGTGTAAAACGCAAAACTGATGTTACTGTTTCTTCCTGTTTTAAGAATGGATTTCTTTATCCTGTAAAACTGTGAACTGCAACAGCAATAATTGTTATTTCAAGTCAACCCTCTTGAAATACCTTACTGCTGAGTACCATTTTCCACTGATGTAAGTTTGGGTGAAAAAGGTCCACTTTGTTTCTCCTCTCTTTTCACATACATACACTGGAGCTTGTGTGCCAGGTTTCCTAGGAATTTCAACCCTTGGGCCATGCAGCTTGTGTGTATTTAACTTGTGATATGTGTGTACTTTAATTTGGTTACCTTGCTAGTATGTATAATGAGCATGGAGTTGTCAACACCATCCCTCCATGCAAACCCATACTTTCATTGCCAGTTTCAGTTTCAAGCTATTTGTTCTGTTAGAGGCACAGGGGCTGTCAGTGCAAGCAAGTACACACATGCACACCAGTTCTGTAGACAGCAGGTGTCTGTAAAATGAGCATAGAGGAAGAAAAGGGATGGATTGCTAAATACTCTGGACTATGAGGTAACAGGGCACAGAAATGAAACAAGTCAGGCAGGTCACTCATGCAGAAGGGAAACAATTTTAGCACTGTCACTTTCATCTCTATTCTTGACACAACTGTCTTTTCCACTGATGCCAGGACTATTAACCTTATGTAATATTGAGTTCTGCTCTGTATAGCTCTTTCATCTCCTAGATCATTGTCTTTTCCACTAATACTAGGACTTTTAATCTCATGTAACTTCAAGTCCTACTCTGTATAACTCAAGAAACCTTTGCCCACAGACTGGACCATAGGATTTCTTGGCTCTTGTACCCCTACTCCTTTGTATGTACTGAGCATGGAACTCATTCCATGCGTATTCGACTGTATTCGACTGCCCTCCCACATGTCTCCTGCCCTCATCAGTGGCATCTCACACTGTTCCAGTTCTGATCACACATAACTGCGATGGTCACCCACCAGCTATTTCCTCATTCCACATCCTTCAAGGCATTGCTCAAAAGTGTGGAGCTCAAGGCCCAGTCCTACAGGGTCCATCCTGTGGCAGCTTCACACTCTGACCCAGCAAACTGAGGTCTGCATCATCCACAGCGCCTCTTCAAGCCTTTGTAGCAAGCATCAGTGTAGGTTGTAGATTCTCAAAGGCCAAAGCTAGAAGCCTTATCTTTTTGTTACCTATGGGAAAGAAACCTGTCAAGTAATGCAGCTGTTACGTGGTATTTATTCTTTATCTGCTCCACAAATTAACATTCCTGGTTTATTCTCATGTAAATTGAATATAATTTTTCTTCTCAAAACCTCTCACTTTAAGGTCTGCGAATTCATGGATGTGCTGGTCAAAGCAATCTAATGTTGATTTACTCACTGAGTAATGTGCAGGCACTGAGTCTGTGCTTCCTGTACACCTGGTGCCAGTGCCCCACCTGCAGAAACTGTGTCTGAGGCTGAAGGAACTCGGTCTCTCTTCTTGTCACAGAAAGAACATGTAAGAGTTTCAGACAGCTGTTTGGAGAAAGAAATAGAACGTTGGTGTGGGTAGGGTATTTCAAAGCTCCTACAAAAATAAAGTTTCTCCTTTATGGGGTTATCGGGAGAACTTCATAAGCTGGTTAACTTAGGAACAGAAGTAATTGTCCTTTTCAGATCACAGAAGAATCCCTATCAAGGGCTAAGCTGTAGCATTCTCCTGAGGGTATATATCAGAATCATTCACCAGTGGAAATCACTAAATTCCTAATTACATTACAGCTGAT
Source organism: Phasianus colchicus (assembly GCF_987193195.1). Lineage (NCBI taxonomy): Eukaryota > Metazoa > Chordata > Aves > Galliformes > Phasianidae > Phasianus > Phasianus colchicus. The sequence continues at coordinate 93,644,951 of NC_143436.1, read as the reverse complement.
CCAGACTCAGCTTGAAAATTTAGAGCTTGAAAATTTGGGTAGACATTCCCAAACATAGCTGCAAACTACAGCTGCCTGGATTTCTTTGCCCAGCGTAGGCCCAGCTCTACAGGAGCTGCAGAGCTGCAAGGAGGGCAGATGCTGAGAAAGAAGTCTTGCAAATCTAGTTCCTAAGAACAGCAGGTGCTACCAAGCTTTCCAGGGTCCCACTGAAAAGACATCTCTGTGGATGTAGCTTAGCATTCACACCTCAAGTTGGCTGCTGGTTGCATGCTTACTATCACTTTCCTCCCTTCCATATCTGCATATCTTTTTAGACTAAATTCCTGGCCCAGATAAATACGAACCTCCTTCTCTGCCCTGCTTGTATCCAGTGTAGACCTAATTTAATAGCAATGTGTTACAAAGATAGTACAGTCCTAACTGATGTGTCCTGGAAGCCACAGCAGTTGGGAGCACTGTGCAAGCTCATTTACCCTTCTGACTTTCAGTTCCCAGCATGATAAATTGAGAAGAGATGAAACCCTGTGCTGCTGCAACCAGGCTGTATCTAATATCAAGTTTAAATTTGGAGGGATCACAATCTACATAAATATTTTAACCAAAGCATTTTAAACTGTCACTGCTTCTTCACATTCTCTGTGTCCTTTCATTGACAGTTCACTTACTCTGATTACTAATTTGGCCTTCGGAATAGCTTCAGATTAGACAATTAATTCAGATTGAATATGTACCTGCATCTTTAACTGCTTTATCAGTCCAAGAGCTGTCCTTCCTCATCTCACCTGAAGCATCTTGTGCCTGAGCACAATTCCTCCTCTTGAAGTTCATCTTCAGACCTCTGCTAAAAGCCGGCCTTTCCCTCACCCCATGTGAAGCAAGCAAAAGAGAAGCCAAACTGAAAAGCAGTTGAAAGCTAATTCACAGGGCTGAGCTGCTTCCTATGGCTGTTCCATTAAGTCTGCTCATTTCCTTCAGAGCAGCTACCCATGTGTGTCAATTTGTGTAGGTGGGAGCATAGCGTGGCCTCGCATTGTGTGCTATGCAGTGCTGTGAAAGTTACTTAAAGCCACAGCATGTTTCAGATGGCTTAAAAGAATAATTTTCTGCAAGGTACATTTTAATCAACAGAAAGCTGTTTGTTTCAGGAGCCTCTATCAGATAACTATGGCTCATATATTGTATACTCTGCTCTCAAATAGTATGCACACGTCCCCCATGTGCCTCAGGTGAGGAGAGACTAGGCTCATGTAGGCTGGATATACATGGCTCACAAATGGCATCACTTCCCCACAGCTGAAGAATGATCCTGGGGAAAACCCAGGCCAGGAGTATAAGCTGAGCAAGCATCTGATGCAGATAGTGTGCTGGGTAAGTGGATGATGTCTTACAGTAGCTATTAATGCACATCTTCAGTACTACTATCTCACCCCTCAACCATAGAGACATTTGCTAGCATTTGTAGCATGAATATCTCAAGGACAGATCCCAGATATTCGTTGCTAAAGGACACATGGGACACATGGGAAGACGTGCGCTTCAGTCCAGCCAGACTGCAGTCTTGAGCACAGCTGTTGTCAGCTGTAGATTAGGACATCAACATCACTGTATTAGGGGTAAAGATCAGCCCTTGGCTCTGAAGGAGCTGTTTCAGATCTGGAGTGTCTCTAAATTCCTAAACCACACAACATCAGTGACTTACCTATTCAAAGAATAATTTCTGAGAAATAACCCTTTTTGTCTCCCCAAAAGCCTTTCATGTGCATTTTAGTTATCTGCAGTAGCTCACGTCTGGTTATGTCAACCAAGTTTTCAGGCAGCAGTTGTTGCTAGAGGGCTCCCATCAGACAGAGGTGGTGTTGCTGACAGGTCTATATATCCTGCTTGACACACAAGAAAAAACAGAGTTACTCCTAAGGTAAGCTGAAAGCTATGTAGGTGTTCATTTTGTTAAGATTAAGTTTGGAGAAATCAGCAGTGGTGGTGTTTGAAAGGCATCAAGGTTCTTCAGTTATTTAGGAAAGTGGTGTAAGGGCTCTGAGTTGATGCTGAATCTTACTGCCAAAGTAATGCCCATTAACTTCCCTCAATGTGACTTTCCTTAAGGCAGTTAAGGGACCTGGTTTTCATCATTCCAATTCACATTTTTGTAGTCTCAACTAATAGAAATGCTCAGTATTATCTGCTGCAAGATTCTGGCTCACTGTCAGTACTCATGTTTTAGACACACAAATTATTTCCCCAAAAAACACTTCTCACTATTGTAAACTTAATGGAAAAAGACTACAGATGTGTCACTGGTGTTCACTTGGAGCAAGAGAAGAACTCTACAATATTAAAACTGTTCTTTTAAGGCCAAATTCTCATTTATGATGACCAGAAATTTCTTGAAGCTGTTTGTTCCAGATAAATACAGCCAGTATTTTTAAACAGACAATATTAACTCAAAGGACACTGAGTTCCCAGGCTTTCATAAGAGGAGGACAGTTTCAATAAGTCTTCTAGAAAAGTTAGACTTAGTAACTGTAGAGATCTTTGTTAAATTAGTGGCATGGTTGTATGTCATTGCTGAAGGCCACTGATGGCTCAGCTCCACTATGCAGTGCAAAGCTTTGCTGGGTAGCAGTTAGACGGTTTGAAATACATTACCATTTACTCTAGCATTATACTAAGTTACTGATCTCTGAATTTTGCTGTTTTTTTTTTTTCTTGAAGCTGTAGCACCTAGAAAATCTCAGCCTCTCCTAAAGAGCATGTCTTGCCCTCATCACAGCAGTGTCTGGAATAAGTCTGGAAGTCTGGAATAGAGACACTAATACACACCAAAGGAGAACCTTATGTGGTGTGTCTGGGCTTAAAACATATCAGTGACAATCTTTTGAAGTTGGTGCTGTTTCAGGTTACAGGAAAGCTCCTTCTGCATGGGGCTGCTCCATAGAAAACTTGCTATGCTGCATGTATGGTCAGAGCCTCTGTGCTTTTCAGTGTTACTCCCCTCGTGTGGCTTAGTATGGCTGGATTCAGCCAGATAGCAACTTTATCCACAAACCTTTTCCTGCTGTCTGAAATTACTTTCAAGCCGTCTGCTTGGCCTGTCTGCAAGCTGTTGTGTCAGGTTTGTAATGTGGCAATTACATAAGCACAATCCTTTTACAGGAAAGGCTGAAAACATTTCTCCTTGAATTGATTGAATGTGTTAATGAGGCTTATCTGCTTGCCCTGTTTTCTGAGTTGCCTTGTCTCTAGGTATTTGGCCTTGTAGTTATCTGTCCAATGTAGATTTTTACCTCTCCAATGAGTCCATCTACTCTTTCCTCTTCACTGACCACAAGCAAATCTTGTTATTAATTTTAAAAATCTAGTGATCTTAATGACCATGATCTCTTCTTACTGTACACGGCACTGCTTCTCCCCTCCATAATGTTAGGGCTCATAGATGCTTAACAGCCTTTTATTACAGCTCCCTACCTCTCCTCTGGGCCTCCCGTGTGCTCACTGCAGTAGGAGTCCTCTTGCCCTCCTAGTCTCTTCGGAGCCTTTTTTGCACATTCTCTCATCTAAATCTTACTTCAGTGTTTCATTTTTACTACTTTCATCATCCTTGAGCTTCTCCTTCCTCTCATATTGTTGACTTAGAGGTCTAGGGAAATCATACTCTGACTTTACTCGCTAAGCCTATGTACGCTATTGTGCACACAGACAATTGTTATAGTACAGCTGTACAGCAACAGACAGGAAAAGTAAGCTGTACAAACAGGCCAAGAAAAACAAGCGATGCACGTGACCAAGACATGAAATCTGTTGTCTAGAAAAGTGTCCTTAAGACACCCTTATAACTGTACCGCATATTATCTCTTTCTTTATTTTCCCTAAAAAAAACTGTTTCTGTTAGAAACCAGACTGAAATTCTATCAAAAAAGATCAGCCCTTTGTAGGTGCTAGAAGTTCTCAGGACATACTTAGGAAGAGTTTCATAGAAGCTGAGCTTCTCAATTAGTACATGCCCAAAGAATTCTGTGTTGCACAGAATCCAGATGACTACATTCCATGGACACAGACATGAAATGCAGATACTTGGTCTGCATGCATGTTCACACAGTACTGTGTCTGAGCTGATGGATCCCTTGGTGCGAGCACAGCATCAGATGAATGTGTCCTATTTGACACTGTCATGAGCAGCTGTGCAACACTGCGACTATAGGGATCGGATCCCTTTCAATGGGAAATCTTAATGCATAGTGCAGTCATCTTCAGATATGACTCTTGTAGAAAACTAGTGGGCAGTGGAAGATAAAGTCAAAGTGGAACTTGTGTAGCCCAGACTGAAATTCTGCCCTGGATTTTGAATAGCTGAGCACAAGTCATTCTGTACAAGATAACTGTACTGTTTATGCAGAACTGAAACACTGTAATCCATTCTTTGGCCTGGAAAAAACCTTGCAATCGTCGCCTGACTGCTGCCTCTTTCACTTCACAATGCATCTGCTTGCTCGGTGTTAAAACTTGACCAGTGCTTGGAGTTCTGCTTCTGTACAAGCCTGGAGTTGCCCCTTCTGACTGGTTCATGACCGACCTGCAGCCCAGACCAAACTGGTGTTAGAAATGAGGCATTTCCCTGTTACATTCCCCCTGCCCCACATCCTCATCTCTATTGCCCTCTCCTTTCCCCGGGAGAATACTCTCAGCACTGTGAACACCAACAGAATTAGGCAGCTCATGAAATGCACTGCTCAGAGGGAAGGAAATGGCAGTGCTCCTGTGTTGCTGCAGGTTTCTGCAGTTGCCTCAGTCAAGGACTTCCAAAACACTATATGTACAAAGAAAATAAATAAGTTTGAAATGGTCTGCCACCTTCTTCACCAAGCAGTAAATCTTGGATGATCAGCCAGATGCTTCATTTTGTACATGGCAGAGCCAAAAGCTGCTTCCATCTCCAAAGGTGACAGGCTGAGCTTACATACATGCTGGCCCTGCGCAGGCCCACAGCCCAACAGAGACCGGTGCTGCAGTTCACTGCCTCTTTAGGTAAGGGTGGCACTTGATCAACCCCTTCTTGGCAGCCTTTGACAGATATGATAAGATAGTTGCTCAGGAAGTGGATGGCCTGGGTTCAGTTCTGTCGTCAAGGGGTGTGGCCTTGAGACTCTCTGTTCTGTCTAACAGGAGATGATTTTTAATCTGTTGCTGAGGTCAGAGCTAGGGCAAGCACTCACCAGCCTTCCTGCTAAAGCCCTGCCAGCACGTAGCAAAGAATCCACAGTTCTCTAGGGCAGAGGGAAGTGTGCACCTGTGTCCTAATGGGCTGAGTTCTCCCCTGATAGCTATCTCCTAGTATGTCTCCTGATAGATTTCCCTCAGAACTGTCTCTGTGGTGTATGCAACAATTGCTAGTGCACGTAAAAATGCATAAAGTAGTACATCTCTCAGTCAAGACTCCTAACCATGAAGGTTTTGAAGGTTTGGAGTGATGTTCTGGTAATACAACTTACAGGTACTATATAATTGCTAAATACTCTCATTACTAAGTGGGACAGTCAAGGTTTAACGTGCATCATTTGCAGTGATACTGGTTTTACTAATCTCACCAGGCACTGTTTAGAAAACACAGACCAGGCACTCCTGAGAATTACATACGATGGCATAAAGAAAAGAACAACTTGTCATAAATCGAACCTCAGAAATTTGCAACACCAGCCAAAGACTAGTACAGGGTGGCTGGCATTCTCTTCCTATATAAGGGCCTTTCCAGACCAGATAGGCTAAGTTATTAATAAAAGCCACATAGGCATACAGGAGTCTGCTTTCTTCACTTTTGGATCCAGGAGGTTGTGAGGAGAGCAGCAGAAGTCCCACCTGATTAAGTTAAACTAAGACTTCATGCAGTTATGCTGAGGAGAAGAAATACCTTTCAGAAAATGTTATAAAAGCTGGCATTGTTACCAACCTTACATCAATCATGAAAAACAACACTACAAAACATTAGCATTGTACCCATTTTGCAAGAAGTGCATCAAAAAAGCAAGGCGGGCAAGAATGCCAGAAGATCTCCATGGATCAGCAAGGAGCTCCCGGTCTTACTTAAGCACAAAAAAGTCTATAGGGCATGGAAACAGGAATGGGTTACCTGGGAGGACTACAAAGAAGTTGTCCAAGCAGCCAGGGATAAGGTTAAGAAAGCTAAAACCCAGATAGAACTAAATCTAGTCAGAGACATAAAGGGGAACAAGAAGAGTTTCTACAGATGTGCCAGTGATAAAAGGAAGGCCAGGGAAGATGTAGGCCCTCTCCAGAAGGAAACTAGAGACCTGATCGTGAGGGACAGGGAGAAAGCTGAGGTGCTCAATGACTTCTTTGCCTCAGTCTTCACTATTAAGGGCTATAGCCACACCATCCAAGCTGCAGAAAGCAAAGGTAAGAACTGGGAGAAGGAAGATCTGTCTGCTGTAAGTGAAAATCAGGTTCTAGACCATCTGCACAAGTCCATGGGACCTGATGAGTTCCATCCATGGGTTCTGAGGGAACTGGCAGATGATGCTGCCAAGCTGCTATCCATCATATTTGAAAGGTCATGGCAGTTTAGTGAAGTTCCCACTGATTGGAAAAGGGGAAACTTAAACCCCATTTTCAAGAAGGGAAGAAAAGAAGATCCAGGGAACTAAAGGCTAGTCAGTCTCACCTCTGTGCCTGGCAAAATCATGGAACAGATCCTGAAAACCCTACTAAGGCACATGGAAAATAAAGATGATGTGATTGATGGTAACCAACATGGTTTCACCAAGCACAAGTCATGCCTGACTAACTTGGTGACTTTTTATTATGGAGTTACAGTGTCAACAGATAAAGGAAGAGTAACTGCATAGGTCTACCTGGACCTATGCAAAATGTTTGACACTGTCCCGCGTGACATCCTTGTCACTAAATTGGAGAAAAATGAATATGATGGATGGCCCACTCACTGGATAAGGAATTGTCTGAATGGTTGCACTCAGAGAGTTGCAGTCAGTGGAATCTGGTGATGAGTGGCATTCCTCAGAGATCAGTGCTGGGACCAGTGTTATTTAACATCTTTGTAAGTGACACAGACAGTGGGGTTGGGTGCACCCTCAGCAAGTTTGCAGATGACACCAAGCTAAGTGGTACAGCTGACACTCCAGAGGGAAGAGATGCTATCCAGAGGGACTGGGACAGGCTTGAGATGTGGGCCCATGCCAACTTCATGAAGTTCAGCAAGGACAAGTGCAAGGTCCTGCATCTGGATCAGAGCAATCCCAAGAACAGATACAGGCTGGGTTGCAAATGTCTTGAGAGAAGCTCTGAGAAGAAGGATTTCGGGGTGTCAGTTGATGGAATATTCAACATAAGCAGTGTACACTTGCAGCCCAGAAGGCCAGCTGTATCCTGGGTTGCATCAAAAGAAGCATGACCAGCAGGTTAAGGGAGGTGATTCTGCCCCTCTTCTCTGCTCTCATGAGACCCCACCTGGAGTACTGTGTCCATTTCTGGGGCTTCAACATGGAAGGACATGGAGCTGTTGGAGTTGGTCCAGAGGAGGGACATGAAGATGGAGCACCTCCTCTGTGAGGACAAGCTGAGCAAGCTGGGGCTCTTCAGCCTGGAAAAGAGAAGGCTTCTAGGGCAGCCTTCCAGTATGTGGAGGTGCCTACAGGAAAGCTGGGGAGGGACTTTTTATAAGGGCATGTAGCAACAGGACAATGGAAAATGGTTTTAAACTGGAAGACAGTAGATTTAGACTAGATATTAGGAAGAAATTCTTTGCTGTGAGGGTGGTGAGACACTAGAACAGGTTGCCCAGAGAGGTTGTGGATGTCCTCTCCCTGGAAGCATTCAAGGCCAGGCTGAATGGGACTTTGAGCAACCTGGTCTAGAGGGAGGTGTCTGTGCCTATAGCAGGGGGGTTGGAACGAGGTGACCCTAAAGGTCCCTTCCAACCCAAACTATTCTGTGGTTCTATGATCAACAGCAAAGGGGGAACTTCTTAGAGGGTAGTTTAAAATAACCCTTATCTCATTTTATTTGCATTCTAGTCACTCTCTGAAGCGGAAAGCAGATAGTAGATTTGCCACTTCTAATTTCCTGGGGTCTACAGATGTTTCCTCTGGCACTGGCTGCTCTCTTCTTCCCAGTTCCCCCCAGACTGGCTGGCTCTGCTCACAGCAGCAGGCACAGCATTGCTGGGGATAACATATCTGCACCTGTACTTGAATACCCTTAAGACACATCATCTAGCTCCAGCCACCTACTTAGTGATGTCTGTAGCCCAGTGCAGTTCAGGTGCTTTTTTTATTTACAATAAACATTGGCTGTGATCTTCAGAAACTCTAGGCAATCCCAGGTTACCTGGAGAGAAGTACCAGAGAAGGACCCTGAGCAAGTTTCTCATCCAAAGAAACAGCTAAACTTTCTGGGGAAAAGTCACACTCCAACCATTGTGCTACTTAACTAGGGCCTTTTACATGTAGGCATGGGTAGTGCAAGCCACTGAAAGAAGGATAGCCAGCAGAAATTTCCCTTCTATTTTTAGTAGGTAAAGTAGGAGATCGTTACCACTTTGCTACAGCATAGCAGACAAGATCAACACAGAGTCCCTTTCTTTGAAAAGCATTTGTCTGTCCCTTTACTAATTTCTACCAGATATCTCCCACCCTGGCCTAGTTCCCTAGTCTTCCTTACATGAGCCTTTAAATCTGGCAGATCTGAGTCCCTGTAGTTTTGAAACAGCTGCACTGTGTTTGGGAGCTGCTTGCTGTCTTCTAGAGGAAGGCTGCTCATCATTAATGAGTTGAAATATCCTCCTGTTACCCCTTGTGCAGCGCCTGACCCTCAGTGCCAAGATGGCAGCAGTTCACAAGGGAACCCTTAGAGGAGAAAATTAAGCCCAGACCACTGCAAGTCTAAAAAAAAAAATGTTTCCATAAAGTAAACTCTTCCCAAACAAGGAAAATTTTACATATTTTTACATATTTCATGTACAGTAAGATTTTCCTGCCCTTTCTCCTAAAACCCAACATGCAAGCTTCCTTTGAAGTCCCTGTTTCTCATACTGTTCAGTTCTGTGTTATGGTCAGAACTTCTTTCTCACCATTACTGTGGCTATGTAACAGCCTTGCTGTTGAGTTCAGACACACACTCATGTTCAGTCATCTGTGGTGGGATAAGTGTTGAACTGGGTACCATTTCTGAGGAGGGATGTTACACGTCTCAGAGTTACTCTTGCGACTAACTTACTTGCAAACTTGAGAGATAGGTTGCAGTGATTTGCTCTCAGGCAAGAAGCTTGATCTCCACTGTAAAATCTACCCAAAGGAAGGATTTAAGAAGATACCTGACAGTTTGCAAAATTGAAGTGTTTAGCTCCTGATAAAAGAAGCTAAGAAAACAAGAACAAAGAAAACATGACAGAAAGAAAAGTAGAAAAATTAATATTTCTTTTCCAGCACAGAGGATGCCCTTGACAGAACTGCGAGGTATTTGGGACCTATCTTCACCTGAAAAAAACCTGCAATAAAGCTCTGTTATGGCAGGTTTGCAGAGATGTGACTCACACAGTACTCATCACAGCTTTTGCTGTGGTGGACGACAACACAGTTACTGTCGCTCCTGTTCTGTAATGAACAGTAGGAAATGCAAGTAGGAGCCTTGGACCTGAATTGCAGGGAGCTACACAGACACAATGACAGACAGGACTGGCTATAAGGTATCACAGCAGGCACAGCTGCAGCCACTTCTATCTGGGGCTTCTGCCAATAGTTAAAATTTACCATGAGCAGATGAGGAGCAGCAGCATTGCCAGATAAGAGGCCAAGTGAATAAATAAACCATATAAATCCCTCCTGAAACAGGGAGTTGGACAGTCTCCAATGAGAATGATTTGTGAAGAAGGCTAGAGAAAGAGATGGGAAGAAAGATGCTTTGCTGGGGTGAAGAGGGGTCAGTGTAGCAAGAAGAGGTTTGTTTATTCAAGACTTACATCTTGGGATGTGTTGCTTCTTGAGCCAGGGGCCCGTCGTATTGCTGGGCTCCAGTCGGAACCATCACTGTGAGATTTCCTTCTAGGGATGTAAAAATGGGCTACACAAGTGTGAGCCCTCCCACTTCCTGGGTGATCTACGTTCAGCCCTCAGTGATACTTTCATGGATCACCAGAAGAATTAATAAACTCAAATTGTGTCTGGATTCTAGCAATTTTTGCAGTCTGGTTCCTCATGCTGTGACTTAGTTATTTTCCCATCCTCTTGCCTTTCAGTTTGCTCCTTTGGGGGAGTTTGTGTTCTAAACCTGCCCTTCTCATTTATTTCTCCTTTTGCAGTCCTAACAATGTTCCCCTTTCAAAATAATCTTGATGCCACTGCAGTGCTCACATGGACATAGATAAACAGTTTAAATTGTGTTGGCATGAGGATGCAAACAGGGATTCATCTAAGTGGAAAATGGAGAGAGATGGCTTTGAATGAAACTAAAGACTATATATTAGATTTATCCATGGGTAATTTGGGTCCAGTTGTAATTAAAACCTCTTCTTGAGCTTTTTAAAGTTCATTTAAACAGGAGTTTCTTACAAGCTGTCTAATCTTAACTGCACTTACACAAGAGTTGAAATAACTGGTGCCTATTAGGAGAGACTGAAAACAAAAATTCAGTTAGCTAGTTCCTGCCATTGAACAAGACTAAAAGAGAGGCAGATTTGCCCAGGTGAACCAAAACTTGTCTATTCTGCACTATTTTCTTCTTTAAGGCTAATACTTACACCCAGGGATCCTTTCAACTTTCTTTAGATTCTCTTCTTGATTCAGTAAATGAACCTAAGGGTAGAAAATAATCGTTTGATATGTCGGCCTCTTTGGATGCTTACCCTCAGAACAGGTAATCCAGGGATCCTCCAACTGAAGATTTTATCAATTCACTTCATACAGACATGGTATTACTATGTTGTGCATCAATATTGAATATTACTGTGGCTTTTAACCACCCAGCATTGGTCACACACACACATTTGGCTGGTAGTGAGGAGTATTCATTATGTGTTCTCCAATGCAGAATCACAGAATCACCAAGGTTGGAAAAGATCTACAAGACCATCCAGTTCAACCATGCACTGATCACCAATAGTTCTCACTAAACCATGTCTCTCAACACAACATCCAAACATTTCTTGAACACCTCCAGGGTTGGTGACTCCACCATCTCCCTGGGCAGCCCATTCCACTGCCTGACCACTCTTTCAGAAAAACAGTATCTCCTAACATCCAGCCTGAATCTCCCCTGGCGCAACTTGAGGCCATTCCCCGTAGTCCTACTCACACAAGAGAAGAGGCTGACTCCCAGCTCACTACGGCCTCCCTTCAGGAAGTTCATATTCTCTCCAGATAGACCAAAATGGTACCTTGTATGTTGTGCTTTGTGAATATGCAGTGACTTATATGAAATGCAGCATTTTCCACAAGTCCAATAACAGATTGTCCAGGGAGAAGAGATTAGCTCATACTTGAAGATATGGACACCCCATATCTTCATGGGGCAACATGGGAGGAGATGATGCTGTCAATACTTCTTCGCTGCTTGATGGGCAAGAAAGTAGGATGTCTCTGATTCACCAAACTCCATCTGCACAGGGGGAGTCCCTTCCAGAGGGAAGTTGCATAACTTCATCATGGGGATAAGAGGTGTCCACCCCCAGGGGAGCCCCATCAGAGGGCACATGCCTTGTTACAGCATAACACATCACTCTCAAAATGCTGTCTTCTGTGTGAGAAATGGGTAGCTGAGACATTTGAGAATGGCTCTCTTGCTTTCTTAAGGCAGCAGGTTGTGAAGGAGTTCAGTTATGCTGAAAAAAAAAAAGGCACTCCTATCAGATGAAGGTTGTACTGCTCCCTGTGCAAGCTGAGACAGTGACCCCAGGGTACGTGGTGTAAGCTTCTCCCTGCAGACAAGGTCTTTGAATGGTTCGCTCTTTAAATCCTGCAGCTACCTTACTGAAAATTGAGACGGGTACATGTGATGTCTGGGAAAGCTGTGAGCAGAAGGCACAAGTCTGCCTTGAGAGTGCTGCTTTGCAGGGTCAGGTGGGGAAGGAGAGCCTGTGCAAGGCTCTGGTTTCTCCTGCAATCACTTTAATTTCAAAGGAAACCACAGCATCGTTTCCCGGTATTCCTTACTGAACCCTGGCAGAATGTAGTGATGTTTATTTTGGCAGGAGCTTTGACCTAATAGATTCCTGCCTCCAGACACCTCCCCCATCCCTTCCTTGGCTGTGTAGGTGCTATAGGTGTGGAGCTACTCTTCCTGTGCCACACTGTAGGCCTCAGCACTCCCTGTGCCCACAATGATCCTCTGCTATGCCAGCGTTCTTTTCTGTTGAGTGGCACAGTGAGCCTGAATTAAAAACAATCTTTTTTTTGATTGGGTTATTTGTAGTCAGAATTACATCCCTGACCTGGTTTAGGACACAGTCCTGCAGGCAATTTCATCAGCAGAGTCGAGGAGGGGTAAGAACAGGAGCTGCTCAAAGCAGCACTGTGGGTAGAGAGGAAAGTTCAAAATATGCCCTGACTACTGTACTAACAAACACGTGCCTTTTAGAGCCAGGTACCTGGGTTAGCAGTGGGTGGCAGGGCTGTGAAGAAAATCATCACCCTCTGAGCAGGACGACATGTCAAGATGGCCTTTCCTCAGACTTTGGCCAAGTGAGCAGTGGTGAGGTCTGGCCCCTCAGCTGCAGTCTGCTCCCTTGTTGAGCCGTGCCACCAGTGCTGTTACTGAAATGATTGGGGTTAAAAATAACCTGGTAAAGAGTTAAGGGAAGTATTTTTAGCCCAGATCATTTCAGTGATCCAGTTTACAGCACATCCCTACAAACACACTGGCATGAGGGAGGGGGGAGGAAAGGTCAAGAGAAAAAGAGCAGTTGGAAACATGAGCTCTTTGTCCAAACCAGGATTTCATGAAACGGCACCCCAAAAGCATTGACTCTCTCTGCTTTTCACCCAGCTTACTGACAACTGGGTTTCTCATGGTGAAGCACTGAGAGCTGTCTGCTGAAGATCTCTGATTTCTGGATCCTGCTTCTGAGAGCGAGACACCGGCCCTGGGCCTCTTATGCTATTTTGTGTCTGCCACTATGTTTATCATTATTTTTGCCACATTTGCTTTTGCTTCAGAACATAGGGCAGCAATGAAAAACTCCATGGGAGTCAGGGGGAAGCTGTGCAGAGCTTGTGCAAGTGCAGGGTATGAGAAGGCAGCAGGCATGATGGCCTGGTGTGAGGACTGCCTGTGGGGAATAGCTTTTGTGAAGCTCTTCAGGGCACGGGAGGCATGCAGAGCTGACAGGGCTGGGCCTTAAAACCAAGTCTAGGTGCAGTTGCATGAGGACAAGAGTGGGAAAGTACACAGAACTGGTGCAAACAGTCATGTAAGCAGCAGCTGGGTTCACAGCCACAAAACACACCAGTCTTGCAAGGTGCTGCAAAGTCCCTTGCAGTTATAAGGTGTTCTATGCAGCCAAAGTATTGTAAATACAAAAGCAGGCACTTCAGAGGACTCTTGGCACAATGGAGGACACATCTCTGCTGGTACTCAGCCAGTATGTTGGTGCTGCTTAAGCCCGAACACTTCATTGTATGGTAATTAATACACATTTGCTCTTTTCACCAGACAAAGCAGATGCACAAATCCAAACTGGAGCATCTCCCTCTGTCTGCTTCCAACACCTGCTGGTCCCCCTTCTGATTAGCATTGCAGTCACCTATCACAGCCAGCGCCCAAACTTGTAGGGTACCAATGCCATGACATGGGGTCAGGACAGCTTTCAATTGCAGAGGCCTGAGGGTGGAGAGAGCCAGTTTTGAACCAATCCCATCAGGATGTTCAAATTCATCTCCAAAACTACCTCTGGGCTTTCCAGTTTTTCCCAGGACTCTTTATAATTTTGATTTCATAAGAAACTCATTAACTGTAGTGATACTCCCCACCTGTAGCTTACATCCATGACCTTTAAGAAAAGTTCTTTGTGAGTACACAAATGGTACAGACAGGAAACTGTGGCCTCTAGACTCCTTTTGTCCTTAGCACCTTCTTTAACCCTAGCACCTTCTGCCATATTAGCCTATCAGTGCAGTCAGGACTCACCTCGAAGAGACACAGCAGGGATAGTGTGGGATACTTCTGCAGGACCTGATGGTGTGTCTACCAGACAGCCTGTGAGAGAAGTAGGGGCATACATCTCTGCTAAAAATGGTGGTGCCTCTTCAACCCATCTGCAAAATAGAGGAAAGGCAGGCAGCGCATTTTGCTCTCACATCAGAGGCAATGATTCCAAAGGAAAAGGACTCTTTCAAAGGAAGGAGAGGCTTTGGTGGGAAGTTTGAGTTGCTGAAATTGTACCAACTCCCTGAATAAAGGCAGAACTTTCTTCTGTAGCACAGCTAGAGGGACTGTGTTCTCAAAAGCAATGAGATGGGATTGGAAAAAAAAAACATTTTCAAATTTATAAACTTATTTGGAAGAGGAAAATGAGACCCTTCACGAAGAACTTGTTAGATGCGCTTCCTCTTTTGCAGTGACATGCTCACATTGATGGTGCAATTTAATTCCTGTTTTGCCTCTCAATCTGAAATCTTTCAGAATATGTGATGCAATGCTTAGATACTTATTTTTATGGAAGAGTGAAAGACCTCAGAATAGCAGCCCACCAAATGGCTGATGGAGTAAGTCTTGTACCCTGGCTCAGTGCTTTTAGTCCATGCAGGCAGACCACATTTCTGACAGGTGCAAAATTCAAGTGTGAATAATTCTGCTGTTTTTGCAAAAGAAGAGCAGAACTGCTCCTCATCATCATTCAGAGAGCTGGTGGACTGTGTCAATGAATGGGGAAAAACACTAAGAACAGAAGAGAATGCACTGATACTCCAGGTCAGGAGAGACCCAGCACCAAGCAACCATGTCTCAGATGGAGGAGGCCGAGGGCTGGTGCCAGCTCTGCAAGGAGAGTGAGAACACGAGGCTTCCCCCTTCTTTGCAGTGAACAGGCAGCCGCTGGAAGTCAGTGGGAGAGCACTTTCCTTCCCATGAGAGGGAGGGAATTTTCCGCATCCAAGTGTCCCAGCATGGTGAACCCCGTCGACTAGGAGGCATACAGCCTGGAACACCAGCTGGGGAAAAAACCAAACAAATGAAAAAAAAACCAGCCCTGTAGAAAAAGCCGGACAGAGGACAGCAGTTCAATTGCCAGAAAGGATCTGAGAAAGGACTTTTCCTGTTGCAAAAGGCGTAGTGTAATTGGAGAGCCTGCAGCTGGCAGTTTTGGGAGGACACAGCCCGTGGGCTACTTGTTCTAATCTTAGAATGGCATGCTCACTGCTTCCTGTGCGCCGGACTCAGGCTCCATGTGCTGGAGAGCTGTGCTGCAATGCTACCAGCAAAAAAAGAAATGCACTCCAGCTGTACAGCTCCGATCAAACCTAGAGAAAAGGAGCCGTGTTTTCAGACTGGAGAGCAACAAGTTTAACAAAAACAGCCGCACAACAACCGCAACATAAGAGGTCAAGGAGGCCAACAGGAAATGCACTGCCTTTTCTGGGTGAAGGCAGAGGACTGTGAAAGAAGCACGAGAAGAAAAGAGACTATAGGGGAGGCAACCCTCCCACACAAACTTCTGGCACCTGCATCTCCTCAGCCTTAGCTGAGTCTCTGAGTCAAGCACTTGGATTCTTTCTCCTTTCCCCAGCTCCATCCTTCTTCCCCTTTTATTTCCAGGCAGCCCTTCCTGAACAGCATGGAGCTCTGGAAAGGGCTCTGCCTCCTTACTGAGCCCAGCCATCGTTGTTTTGTGCTGCACGTTGTCCTCCTCATCTGCTTACTTCACTGGTCCTTCCTTTCCCCTTCTCTGCCACTTCCCCTGCTTCTAATGACTCTAATGAAGGCAGAGAAGGTGGAGGGAAGAGGTGCTAGAAGCTCACTGAGAAGACCAAGCTTGAAATGGCTTTTGTGGGTGGATGTGAGAAAGCTGGTCAGAAGTATATGGAAAGATTTTAAGAGGAAAGATGTAGTGAGGATCCTGGAAACAGAATAGCAGCATCTACTGGGGACTTGTGGGGCTGGAAGAAGATAGATAGGAGCTATCACTCTCTGAGAAGGGGAAAGGTCCTTTGGCCAGAAGAAACAGCTCATACATGGGCCAGCTTGGTGCTCTGGGGGCCTTTTACCTCCATCAATACTAAAGGAATGGTTACATTAACTAGCCAGCCAGTTCCTTCCAGGCAGAGCAGCATGAAGGGAGAAGGAAAAGCACCTTTGGAGAAACAGAAATTTATTCCTCAAACAGCCTTTGGTGTACTTTCTGACTGAGAAATAGAAATGCGTAGAACACGAAGGACAACAAGCATTGTGCTGGTTATGGATTAATAGTGGTGGTGTAGGGAGTGCAGGCTCCTTTCCGATGGTTCGTAGCCTAGTTTGTAGTTCTGAAGTCTCAGTTACCAACAAAACAAAGATTGTTGGCTAGATATTCACAGTTCTTCTGGTTTGGTTTTCACTGCATCAGATATTGAAGACAAAGAACAAAAGTTTCCTTTCATGAGCTTTGATTTCAAGGCTTACTCTTGCCCTTTCTTGATACACACATAACAAAGAAAACAAGGTAAATGTGGGATGAGCAGGGCTGTTTGCTGCAGGAAGAGCTGCACCATCCAGTCTCCAGCAATCCTCCCACTTCTCAGCCTGCTCTGGCCCAGGAGAGGGGAAGCTTCCCTCAGCACTGGTATTTCCTCCCTCCCACCCACCCACCTGATTCTTTCATTCCCATAGAAAGCAGAACAGCACAGGGACATCCCCAGGCAGATTCTAGCTTGCTGCAGGGGCAGAGAATGGCTTCTCATTACAGAACCATTGGAAAAGGAAGGGCACTTGTTATTAGGGCAACAAAAATGGGTGGGAGGGATGAGAAGTGAATGGGGATGTCATTTATCACTCAATCTCATCAGTTCACTGCTGGGAAAAGAGAAGGAACATGAAAAACACTGAGTATAGAACCTTCAGCCAGGGATGAAAAGTGTATGAATTACTAATTTTATGTGATTCTACTCACTGCCTTGGATATTTGAATGTATTGCTATGTCCTGTATCCCCAAAACTTCTGCTCTCAGACTGGATGATCAATGCCAGATATGAGAAACTCTGCTTTAAGTCGTTGCTTACTCTTGAACTTTGTAACACACAATCTCCTCTCTAGCTTGCTTGTTTTTCCCAGCCTTTGCTCATAGCATACTGTTTCTGATTTGTCAGAACAGGCCAACAGAGACCAATTCAGAGGTGGACAAGTCGGCATCACCTTCAGTGGCTCAGCTAGCAGGGAAATTCAAAGAGCAAGCAGCCAGTATCACTGGAAAAGAGGTAAGGAGCTTTGCAGCCACTAGCAGGTAATGAAGTGGGGAATGAGACACTTGCTTCTGCCTGTAGAAGTTAGAGTTTCAGTGCATAAATCCACTTTGATTTTGAGTCTCCTAAAAGGCTCTGTCTCATAACTGCAGTGCAAGCTATGACACTATCTTTGGTGCATTGCTGATTTGTGCATAGTTTTTTTGGCTGATTTGTGCATAGTTTTTTTGGCAGAGCCGCACGTTCACACTGTAACTGAGATGCTCTAAAGCCGAGTGGGATATGCACATATCCCTAACAGTAGCAGGCAGCAATGCATGTACTGTGTAGGCTGGCTTTTGTGGGCTGAGGGTAGTGATGAATAATAAAGAAGCTAATTTTGAACTATGGAAGAAGGTGGCAAACAATAGGTTACTTAGAGTAGAAGCCAGTGGCATGTCATTAGCACCTTGTTCACAAAAAGTTTCCTTTAGGTGCTTCATTCTATACGTTTGTGAGACAGAAAGTTATCTCCTTAATTACCCCAGTTACCTCTTCGCAGTAACAACATTTCAGATTCTGTGCCTATCTCTGTCATGCTGAGGGTTTATTTCACAGAAAGCCCACTATGCCAAGCATTCAACTCACAAGTTGTCTTTCACCAGGTAAGCAGAACACTTGAATACCTCTCTTAGGAAGAAAGGA
The DNA here is from genome assembly GCF_987193195.1 of Phasianus colchicus. NCBI lineage: Eukaryota > Metazoa > Chordata > Aves > Galliformes > Phasianidae > Phasianus > Phasianus colchicus. The sequence continues at coordinate 93,626,873 of NC_143436.1, read as the reverse complement.
AAATCAAAGTGTTTATTGATGAATTCTGACATTTTAGGAAAGCCCCCTGTATCACTACACACTTTTCTAGAAGTGTAAATGCCTACTGACAAGCCCCCTCCAGTCAATACGTTTAAAACTCCTTTAAAATTGAACTGTTTGCTTTTCTTGCTCACCTGATTTCAGTTTTATCCCAGGCTGGACCTAAGAGCATCCTCCCTGTAATACATCATGTCTTTGGCGGGATGCACTGGTGACCTCTGTTGTGTGGGTCTGGAGGGCCACTGTTTATCAGAGGTTAACACTCATATAGCTGGGCCCCAGGCTGGGAATAGCCAATCTCTCCCCAACCACTATTTTTTTTCTTCTAGTCACCAGTACACTATTCCATCCATCCCATTATAGTCATTTCCTCTTTTTAAGGTATGGGATTTAATTGCACCAAGTTCTTCACCCTTAGGAAGCCAGAAAGTTCCCAGACCTTCTATATGTTATCTGCAGACCTCTGCTGTTCCCAAGCCCAGGCAGGGTAGAGGGGCCTCACAGTGAGGGAAAAACTCATTTTCTCCAGGGACCGAGGAGGACAAAGTTTCCTGTCTTTTCTCTCCAAGCTGCCTGTCACTTCCCAACAGCTTTCTCAGGCTGGTCTCAGATTAATGGCTGCCTGGATGGTCCTTAACCCTTGCTTAACCCATGTCAGAAATGAGGAACCTATCAGCCAGTGAACCTCTGACCATCACTGTGGCACAACACAGCATTGTTTGGTTGCAGAATGGTAGGGTTTCAATAAAACTGAGTATTACTGCTTCCTAGTGTGATGTAAGCGGAAGGGCAGGACTGCTTTTGTCTGCTTAGAGATGCAGCATTGCCATGGCTGGGTGTAATACCACCAGTAGTTAATTGAAATCAGCTCCACTTGTCCTCCTAGACATCCAATTCCATAAAAAGCATGTGCTATAATCCTTTTTTTTGTTGTTTTTTTCACATGCCTGCCTATTAGGAAGTAACAAAATTATCCCCACATTATACTGTGGATATTAAGGAATATCCACCAAGTTGTCCAAAAATTATTAAGATCATGAACAAGGTAGGAAGCTGAGATTCTTTAAGAACAAGTCCTGGTAATAAGACAGGAAAGAGAACAATGCCAAGCTATTTCATTGTGTGTGGTGGGGAGGGGTTATCCAGCAGTGTGCTTTGAAGATGAAGCTTCTGGGAAGGCTTCTCCACCCTTCACAGCTTAGAAGAGTGTTCTTTGCACAAAACTAACTGTCATGGTTCATGCTGTGAAAAGAGATCTAGCCTACTTTTCCAATACTAGGATTGGGCTTGAGATGCTGTGACCTTAGCATGCTGGTCACGTATCCATATATTAATGTCATGTGATGCCTTTGGAAATTTCCTTTAGGTAAGCTGGGCACTGCCATCCAAGCAGGTCACTTACAGAGCATGCTGTTTTGTGCTTGAATTTCACTTAACCAAACAACAACAAACTAATGTTCCTTCTGCTGAGTTGGTTGCTTTCTTCTCTCAGGTGCCACCACATAAGCCAACAAGGAGGAAACCACCATGTTCCCTTCCATTGTATCCCAACAAAACTGAGACAAGCCAGAACAATGGGCAAGTGAGTTATCAATTTAACCCAAGGACAAAGAATCTCTTCTCTGCAGTCTGTTATGTCATGAGACATAAGCTTGCAGGTAGCACAGTGATCAAGCTGTGCAGCAGAAGACATCAGTAATGCACTACCACACCTTCCCATGCTTCCACACAGGCACTGACTCAGAATTAGCAGCACATTGCTTCCAACTCTGGTAACACACAGACGCATCCCATTTCTACTGTTTTTGCTTTTAACCTTTTATTGCACTGACAGATCCACACAGTCACCACCTTTGAATTGTTTTAAAGCAGGAACTGCTAGTATTTCTTACAGTTGAACGCCATTTAGCCCAGCGAACATCTCTCTTTTTTTTTTTTCTTTTTTTTTAGCTTCGTATGAACACTGAAGGTTCAAATGTAGTGGCATAATAGTTCTGCTCTTCAGAAATAAAGGAATAATTAATCTAGACAAAGAGGTTTTTTTTCAGCAATGCCTGCAGAATATTGTCTTGAGGTGTCCTCCATGCAGCACCCTTGAATGAGCAGGAGCAGATCCCAGTAAGGTCCAAAGAAGCTGGCTGCTACTCACCCAAGTTTATATTCAAGCCTTTTCCAGTCACTTCTGGCTTTCTGTAGTATCAAAGTATGAGGTTTATCCACCAAATTTCATATCATTGCCTGCCCTTAAAGAAATGGTTCTTGAATGTTCTCTTCTGATAGCTACAGGCTCTTGTTGCCTCCATGCCAGAGAAACACAAACTTTGAAGACTCACATTCCTTCCTTTTCCTACATACCTTCTCAAAGAAATACTCTCCCTTTCTCAGTTTTGAGCCTTTCATAGCTCAACCATTATGGCCACTTAGACTTTTCCTTTCCAGACTGACCGGGTACCCTGTAACTGTTAGTTGAGTGGTGGCAGAGTCTTTACCATTACAAACAGTTTGTAATGTTTTACCAACATTAAGGCCCTGTACCTTTTGAGAGGTAGAATTTTAATCTGTCCAATCCTCATATAGGGGGAAACTATATCATAGGTTAGATACTCAACTCAAAGCCACATGGCAGCAGCTAACTCAGACACTTCAGCCAAAGGACGATCACCTTTTCTCCCAGAAGAAGGATACATGCATGTGGAGCCCTAAGATGTCTAGAAAGCAAAAGGGGAGTGTGGTTAGGAAAGAAGGCGGCAAACTTTTGTATGAACGCCTTATATGAGGCTTCATGTGCTTCCCTGCAAGCACTTTCATCTCTTCTAAGTTTTGTACCTTTTCTGCATTTCCTTTTTCTCACCTACTTTAATGTGATCTTTTCATGTTTTCGTTCTGTTTTGCAGAAGCCATCTCCAAATGCTTGTCCCATTCCCAAGGTCAAGGTGAAAAGCTCTCCCATGATTGAAAAGCTACAGGTAGGTCCTGGAAGAGCCCGCATGGCTGCCCCAGCAAATTAAAACTGCTTGGCATTTGTCAGAGCCACTTCCCTTGCAGATGAGCCACAAGGAAAGAGGATCCAGGAGTTGAGGGTGACAGTTAGGTAGGAAGGGCAGTGGTCTCACCAACAAGGGCCCGGTACCACAATGCATAAACAAGGAGGGCAGAGCAGATCTGCTAATGGGTAACCACTGTCAGTAACACTGTCCTTGGGCATGAGCATTGGTAGGTCAGTGTGGGGCACAGGATCACTGTACTGGATCTGTGGCATATATGGCATTACTTTAAAAGCAGCTCATAAAAAAGAGGAGGAAAGCTGTGGCTGAGGTTCCCTCCAGCTCTTTCTCCACAGCAGTTTAAACCACTTGTATGTCTCAGAGAGTTGACCTGGAGCAAAAACAGGCAAAGTCCTGTGATTGGACAGTGCCTTTGGGTCTCTGACACTCCCCTAAGACTGCCTAGAAGCTCTGTTCTTTCCTTGCCTCAATTCCCTTGAATTACACACAAGCAGCCTGTGCTTCCTGTTTTTTTTGTCTCGGTGGTACCTGATTCATGCCACTGAGGACAGCTCAACACTCAATAGCCCACAGACATGGTGTCCTACCGTTGCCAGCTGCCACTCCCGGCAGCATGCGTGACTTCTGGACATAATGCCTCCCGAGCACCCCAATGCAATGCAAGCCTATTCATAGCAGTGTCCCTGTTAATGCACCCAAGGACATTTGCCTGGAGAACTTAATGGCAGGCTAGCACAAGGTGCTTTGCCACAGTTAATCACAACCTTGTTTCTTTCTATGGCCTTCTCTCTCTTCATGGCTGCACAGATCATTCAGAAGACCTGCAGACCAACCTTGAAAATGTGAGGTCTGCTTGGGCACAGACAGGGATGGTTTAAATCTCAATCTGATTGCTGACTGCTTGTTGATACCTTGGCTCAGCCACTGTACACTGTGCTGGCTTGGCTGGGTCACTGGAAAATCCCCAAAGTCCTTAGGATGACAAAAGAACTCATCTTGAGATCCAGCTGTTGGGGAAGGGCAAATGTCCAGTCATAACTCCTCTGCCCGGACTTGTTTGTTGACAGTGTCACCAGGAGAGACCCATAACCAGAAGGTATGTGGGCTGTGACAGCTGAGACGTGGTGGCCCTGTGGTGTGAGCAAGGGTTCCTCCACGTGGTTAATGCATGTATTACACACCGGTGTCACCCACAGCAGTGACGGGCATTTTTCTTTGCAGGCCAATCTGGCTTTTACGCCAGCAGCTTTGCTGCCGGGAGCATCTCCCAAAAGCCCTGGTCTGAAAGTCATGGTGTCTCCGTTCAGCACCCCTCCCTCAACGCCCAGCAGCCCAGGGATCCAGCCGCAGTCCAGTGAAGCAAGTGAGACGCCGGTCAGCTTTGATAAACCCCCAGAAGGCACTCAGCTGCAATTCTATAACAAGGTAAGGCATGCTCTAGTTCTCCACCACAGCAGGATAAAGCTTGTCTGTTGCTTGCAGCTGAGGAGGAAGGGGAGGCTTTAGCTCTCAGTCCTGCCTTTGTAGCTAAGTCAGGAAATTTAAGTGCTGAGTTTGAAACAGCTTTTGGTGTAGTTCTGTGGGTCTTCTCTCTACCTACCAGTCCATAGGGTTTTGTGGGCCAGTGGCTTCAGCAGCTTTCATGGCCCCATAGCTATAGAGAAGGGGTAAGGTGTAAGGATTCAATTATTTCAGCTCAGCAGTAAGTGGGTGGCTGATAGCTGGGCAGGGAGCACCGCTTGGAGATGGTGCCACACACCAGCAAATGTCAAAGGTGGCTAAGGTGCTGTCTGTGGAGCCCTGACAGTCTGCCCAGGTGTTCCACAGAGTGTACAGCACCTAAATGAGGAGCTGTAACCTGCATTCACCAGCTTCCCCTGGAGCGCAGACTCCTTCCTCAGCCACCAAACTCCCAAAAGCTGAAGAGGCTGAAACAACCAATGTCAGCAGCACCTGCACCATGAAATCAGCTTCTTTGATTTAGAGTCTAACTTAGACTCACAGTTAACACTGAGACAGTGATCTTCTTCAGCATCAGCTCTATAGAGGGAAAGAAGGTTTATATTTTGGGGAGCTGCTTATCCTATAAAGTACTCTTTCAGCAATAGGTAGTCCTTCCTCCCTACCTCTCAGTAGCAGAGCAGGAAAACCAGCGCAGCAATCAAGTTTTCCCCAGCATTTCCCTCTATTGTGCCTTCCTGCTTTCCAGTACTGTTCTTTGACTGCTTCAATGTCTGCTTTTCCTGCCTCAAGGTACGGACACGGGGATCAATAAAGCGTAGGCCTCCCTCCAGGAAGTTCCGAAGATCTCTGTCCGACTATGGAGATGGGGAAGATTTAGGGAGCATCATTCCCTCTCCAGAAAATGGTACCAAAGAAGATGGGGATGAGGTATTTGAGCATAAAGGCAAGACAGAGGAAGCAGAAACAGGGAACAAAGAAATAAAGAAACAGACGGTGTCTGATGAGAAGCCCCCATCGAGGAGAGGATCCAGCAGATCAGACAATGAAGACAAAGAGGAAAAGCAAGCAGAAGAAGTGACTCCTTGTAAGAGTAACACAGGAGATACAGAAAAGGAGGAGGAGGAAGTGCATTGTGGTGCTCCAGTAGAGGAGAACTCATCCCAGTCACCCTCTGAAGACAAGGAAGATAAGGTGTGTGAGGCTCCTCAGGAAAAAGAGGAAAAAGGTGGTGCCTGTGAACAGGAGAAGGGAGACAAAGAGAAGGAAGAAGCTGAAGAAAAGGAGACCAGTGAGAACACAGTCACACAAAGAACATCAGACACTGAAAAAACACCACTGGCACCTCAACCGCCGCAAGAGGCAGTGGGTATAGAGACTGCCAGTGAGCCTTTAACATCACCCATGCAGGAGCAGGGCACAGAGTAGCTGTAATGCACATTAGGTAAGTATTGTCAGAATGAGAATAGCTCCTAAAATACCAAAAGATTTTGCTTACTAATAAAAATGCCAAGTGTGATAGAACATGCCAATATTTATGCTGCTTCCCACACCTCAAGAGTATCAAATCTCTGCAGAGTCTTCAAGGCAGTACATTTAAAACAACCAGTCCTCCAGGCTGGTGCTACAGAAAGAAGGGATAAAGAGGCAGAGAAGGAACAAATAATTCTTGCTGCAGTGCAATGGAAGAGGCTCTCTGATGCCAGACACCCTACTCAAACTGCTGTTCTGAGATCAATTTGAAAGTAGAAACCATGCATGTACTAACTCTATCTTGTATGTACTATTTCTGTATATCTCCCTACATGTATGTATTTTTATTGTTGTGTGCACACATACATGCATACACATACATACATTTACAGATATGTACCTTGTTATCCTGTTAGCTGTGCCAACAAAAATACACTCATACCAGTATCATGATCAGCCCTGCAAGCAGCCTCTGTGAGCCTCCACTACTTGAAATAGAAGAGTATTTCCACTGACTAAAGCAGAGCTTGTTCCATATAGCTTTTTCCTTGTTCTCCAGCCACTGACTGCGTAGCCACAGAGATCTGAGGAAACATCTTTCACCTCAGCCTGACCCCTTTTCAAATATATCTTTGGTTGGGCGAGGACCGACTGAAAGAGGCAGTCTAGCATGGAAACCACCAAAGTACCCCAAGCTACACATTCCCCACTCATGTGTTTACTTAGAACTTGTCATTATTTTTCATCGTTTTCTTACTTTTTCCTTCTCCAAAGGACGTACCCACCCAGGACACAGGAGATGATGTGTGAATAGGAACCATCTAACTTAATCGAGGTGGAAGCTACTGGAAAACCTTCAGTGGCAGGAGAGGAGCAGAGTACAGATATCCCCCGAGGTCCAGACTGATCCCAGAGCTGAGTGGCTGCTCACCAGCTCTCTGCTTTGCACCATCATATTTTGTGACAGTCAGAACAAGAGACTGCCTTACAATCACTTGGGAGTACAAAACTGAGGTGTTGGCTGACATCCCAAGGTGGTAACTGGAGACTCAGAGATCTGATTGCTACATGCTGTCCTGGACCTGGCAGCCACCGCCACTCCTGGGCCTCTCTGTTCCTTATTCCTGCTGAGCTCCAGAATGTCATTTTATTCTCCCCTCCGTTGGTCTTAGGTGAAGTTCATCACTTACATACATATGTCTATGGTGCCTTTTCAGTAGCTTTTTTTGAAATATCTCGGGTTTTCAAATCTCAGTAAATAATGTTTTAATAGTGGGAAAAAAAGTGTGTATTTGCTCCATATATGTTAATGCAGACAATGTGAATCCTGAATATGGGAAAATCTCCTAGGAAATTGTTCATAAAGCATAAAATGCCTTTGAAGTGGGGGCTGAGCTGGCTGATCTGTGAAACATCCAGTCATGGTTGGTGGGCAGTTTTTGTGTACTTCAACTTTGGAGTGATTTTAGTGCTGGTGGAATGTAACAACGAACAGACATGAGGCACAGAAAAGATGTGCTGTGTAGGTCAGCAGGGCAAGTTCTCTTGGTCCAGTTCTGATTTAGAAGGGCCACCCGTCCATCAGTCCTTTTAACTTCCAGACTCTGCTTTTTGATTTTTTTTTGAAACTACTCAGTGACACTTTTGACAGAAAGCATCCCAACTTATTAGAAACTGCCTATTAATTTTCTGTGAGTCAACGATGAGCTCTTGGATGGCTGAGTCATTTCAAAATGTGTGGCCTGACTGCATATGATTTGATGTTGGACAGATAGCCAGTCCCTTGGAAGTATCTAGGATTGGCATTTTGCTAGATTTCCACTCACTCTTGGTATAATAGCTAAGATATGGGACTAACATTTGTTAAGTTAAAAAAACTTTTACATCTACATCTAGAGAGCATGAAATAAGTTATGCAGGAAAAGAAAACAGGTCCATTTTCTGGTTTCCTGTCAGTAGTGCTTGAAGCTGTGATTGTATTACTGAATAAAATGCTGCTGCAGCTCACGGCCATTGGGCTCATGTCTGCTTAGATGTAGCCCCTCTGCAGCAGGCTGCTGTGGGAACCGCTGGCCAGGGCTGCCCAAAGCTGAGCTGCACCATGAGATGGCTGTCAGAGCCATGAGCGGTACGGTGCCAGTGCTTGCACCTGCAGCAGTCACCTGGGGTTCAGCAATATGGACACAGCTACAGAGACCAAAGGCAGAAGCCAGGCAGCTCCTCTGCGTCCCTCACAAAGCTCCTTCTGGTAAATATTAAGCTGAGCAGAGTCGGAGGTTCATGCTGTCCCTGTCCTACAGGCAGGCAGAAGGATTTAACACAACACAGCCCACATCCTTCCTGCACTGGGCTCTGAAGCATAGCACTGTTATGAAACCCAGGGTTTGGAGGGATGTCTCCTTTCTGTTCGCCAACACTAAAATCACAAAGGAAGAAATGCCTCTTTGCCTTGCCTTTCTTTTCCTCAAATGAGAGCACTGAGGGGCTATCTGTCGAGAGCCAGCCATGTTGGCCCTGGTACACAGAATGGGCTTGTAGGCAGATGTGACCTGCGCATCCTTTTGAGCCATGTTGCAGAGTATTGTGGCCTTTGGACCTTTTTAAACGTGTTTGTTAAAGCTTGTATTCCAGGGCAGGCTGCAATCATTTGCTATATCCTGTTTCCTCTCTCAGCAGCGTCCCACCTGTGAGTGACTGTGCCTGACTGTATATATCACTTCATGTGTGCCTGTTTAGAGAATGAGCATGTGTGTCCCAAGCAAGGGAGTGGAAATCTGAGGGAGAAACAGAAGAAATAAATGGTGAAATAAAAACAAAACAGAACAAAATGTGTGTCTTTTCTCATGGGTCAATGTCGGAGCCTGAAGCAGCAGGCAACATTAGCACAGGCTGCCCACAAACCTCACACTCGGCCCTTCTACAGGCTGAGCAAGAGCAATTCTGGAAAAACTCTTTGGCCAGTACCACGACACTGCAAAAGCAGACTGCGGGTAGGTACATGTCCCTGCCGTGTCCATGCTGCCAGGATACGCCAGCTTGGGCCCACAAATGGCAGTGCTGTCTTCCATCCCTCAGGTGTAGGCTCAGTGCGTTTTGATGAAACGTAGGCTTGGGGCTGTGCGCTGAGCAGAGCCCCTCGCACCCAGAGATCTGGCAGATCAGCGAGGCAGGCGTCTATATGAGCAAAGGTAAGGACAAGAATAGGCAAACAGCAGTGAGTCGCGACAGACGAAAGCCCTGTCGGTCTTTCAGACCGTTGCTCTGCCCGCCCGGGGGAGGAGATACCAACATGCTGGCAGCTGCCGTCAGGGTTAAACCACGGCTATACGGGGGGAGAAGCTCCCTCCCTTCGCTGAGAATGAACTTGCCCGGCTTCAAGCCCTCAGCTCGGCCAAATTCGGAGCGAGGGGGGCGAAGCCGCAGCAGGTGCCGCAGCTCGGCGGAGAAGCGGCGTGGGCGTAGGGCGAGCAGAATCAGAGGCATTCTGAAGGGAGGGCAAGGCACGGCACGGCACAGCACGAGAATACTCGTAGGAAAGAATGGCTGCGGGTGAGAGGCGGAGGACATGAGTCAAGTGTTCAGCTGGGGAAAGCTTAGCAGAGAGCGGCTCGTTGGTCTAGGGGTATGATTCTCGCTTCGGGTGCGAGAGGTCCCGGGTTCAAATCCCGGACGAGCCCTCTGTGAAGGGAGGTGAGGCTTCCTCCTGTTTTTGCCGCTGCAGCGCTCCGGAGTGTTTTTGTTGTCTTTGCTGCCCCGCGTCTGGCAGAACGGAGCGAGGCTGCGGGGCTCAGAGGGGTGCAGACAGGGCAATGCCAGCGGTGAAGGGAGGCACTGGGGAATGAAGGGGCGATGCGGAGGAGACAGGCTCATCGTGGTGGGGGGAGAGAGGGCAAGGGGAGAAGGGATTCATTTCCTCGCTACTTGCTCACGTTACTTCTGGTCTTAGAATGCAACAGTGCGTCGGTCGTCCCGCCGCTTTGCGCGGTGGCGGCCGCTGTTTGTGCGATGCGCGCAGGGCTCAGCCTATGCAGCAGCCATCAAGTGGGTGGGTGCCGAACGGCAAGGAGGCGTAGATTTAAAAAAAAAACAAAAACAAAAATTGGGCTCGTCCGGGATTTGAACCCGGGACCTCTCGCACCCTAAGCGAGAATCATACCCCTAGACCAACGAGCCACCGCGGGAAAAGGTTTTCTGCCGTTGAATAAGAAGGACTGAGCGAAGGCGCCCGGCCTGAACGACTTGTTGCAGTGGCCGTTGGTTGGTGGCTGTTGGAGGTGGTGCCAAGTCTTCTGAAAGCAGCAGAAGGCACTAACTCAGTCATCGTGATCTGAAAAAGCAGACCCGGTTCTCTCCCAGGTGCTCTCTGCTTGGTGAGCTGGGTCATCGCGCAGCTTCACCTGGCCGAGCCAGGCTATGTAGGTCGCTCTAGAAGCGATGGCTCCAATTTATTTCCATGGAAACTACGACAAATATAAAGGACACACACAATAACACTGATTGATAGAGCAAATTTTCAGCCACAAGAGCTGTTTTTCAACATAGTCACTGCCATTAGCTATGCATATTTGCCAGCAATGAACAAGAACCTGCATGCCATGCTTGTAAAAATCTGCTCCAGCAAAAGTGACCCACTGTTTCACAGCTGCTATGCTGGCATTGTTGCTAGGAAAACATTGCCCACGCAGTCCATCTTTCGTTGTGCTCACCTCCACTGTTTGGTCTCCAGAAACATCCAGCAAGCATCACTGCATGTCAGTGGGTGTCATTTTTTCCTCATGGAAGAAAAAATTCAGTGCTTTGCTCCGCATGCATTTTCATGTCAGATGCCATTGTGTCAGACTGCCCCTCTGCTGCCATCTGTCACACGGCAACAACACGTATTGGGATATCCGTGGCAGGTTCTACTTCTACTGCTAAACCTCCAGCATTTGCCTCTGATGTTGTGGGACAACATACTAAAGTAGGAGGCGTTGCTTTTGGAGCAGTCCTCATATACAGAGAACTCAAGAACTCTGTGGAGGAGAGTAAATTAGAAAAGGAAGAGGGCCTGATTTTTAAGCACTTCGGGTTATCTACCTTGGAAAAAATGCCTGGAAAGACAAAGGGTTGGGCTGTTCAGGGGGTCTGAAGGTAAAGCAGTGGGTATTAATGTGGTATCTTTGGCGACGATTCAGCCATCGAGCAGAGCTATAACCCATCCTGGCTTTCTAGAAAACTTCCCCAACTGTTAGCTGAGAAACACAGTGCAGAGCTCTCCCCAGGGCACGGATTACGAAGGCACAAGCTATGACGTTTGCAATCCCAGGAGAGCCGTAGACCTCCGCCCCGAGCGGCTGTAGGAAGGTGCGCACGGGCACAGTGCAAGCGGGAGCCCCGCGCCTGTATTTTAGGCCTGGGAAGTCTCACGTGTGCGGTGAGCAATAGTCTCGTGATCCGGCTTGGAGCGTGTGCAACTTCATTAAAATACAACTGGAATTATCAGGTTAAAGGCAAACGCGGTTTATCTTGCTGGCAGCCAGAAGGGCCGCGGAAGCAGCCCGTGCTGCAGGTAACGCGTGCCAAGCCGGCTCTCCTAGCCGGCAGGGTCTCATCCCAACCACCCTCCCCCGGAGGACCGGGAAGCAGCGGCCGGACGCCGCCGCGCTGCCATCGAACGCTGCTGGGTGCCGCCCGGCTCCTTTCACGGGCTTCGGCCGCTAGGCGCTCAGCTTCCCGGACGCCACCCGACACGCACCCGCGCACTCCCAGCAGACCCGACCCCGCGCTACCCGCACCGCGCCGGGAACGACGCCCTCGCGGCACCGCCCGGCGGGGCGGGGAGAGCAGGTCACGTGCCCGGCTCGGGAGGCGGGACGGCGCGCTTCCATCTTGGATTGGGCGCCGAGATTTGACGGATCGGCATTTTGACCAATCATTGATAAAAAGCGGGGCGGGGACGAGCGGGCCGCGGGAGGTGTGTGCGAGTGACAACGTCGGGGCCCTATCCCGGCCAGGGAAGAGGGCCGCGAGGCGGGAGGGGGCGGGCCGGCGGCCGGGGGCGGACAATGGGGGCGCGGGGAGGTGGCGGCAGGAAAATGGCAGCGGCCGGAGGCACCGCGGGACGTTCGGCGGCTGTCGTAGCCGCGCGGCTGCCGCTCTCGGCCTGCCTGCTGGCCGCCGTCGCCTCGTTGGCTGCCGGTGAGTGAGGGGCGGCCGCCGTTTGTCCCCTTGGCGCTGCGCCCGTGGTTCGGGCGGCTGTGGGGGGCGGCGGGGGAGCTGTCCTCGCGGGCGAGGCGAGGCGAGGGAGCCGGCGGCGGCTGCGGGCGCCGATCCGCTCTGCTTCGCGCTGGGGAGCGGGGCGGCTCGGCCCCGTGGCACGGCCGATTCCCTACGGGCAGGGAGCGGGGGGCGCTGGGGCGGAGGGCCGGCCGCGCCCGTCGGGAAGGCCCCGGAGCGGGGAGAGCTCCGGCCGGGGTACCGCGCTGCCCTGCTGCTGGGTAGAGGCGCTCCCGCTCTTTAAACGCCTCCCCTGCTTGTTGTTGGTGGGCTGCTAACGTGGAGGGCCGTCCTGAGAGCTGCGTGCCGTTTGGCTGTTCCCCAGACGGCCGAGGAAGCCGCTCGGTTGAAAATCCACCTCCTCTGGCTTAGCTGCCAGAGGTTTCTGAGGTGGAGGTTTCTCCAGCTGGTGAGGTTTCTCACACTGGCCATGTGTGTTTTCTGCACGAATTTGCTCCTTCTCCTTCCAAATGGAAAGCAAAACGTCCAGTGTGCATGGGACGATGTGGCGTTCAGGTGTGTCATTGTCTTGCAAAATGCAAAGAGTCGGTCATCGCTCTGCAGATGTGACCTAGAGCATCTCGGAGCAGGACTGTGCTGCTCACATAGATGCCAGGTCTGCCGGGGCCCAGCGACGTGGCGTGTGGCAACCATGATGCGCATCAGCCTCTCTGGTTTGTGTCTTTGGTTGCGCAGTCATGGGACACCTGTCCTCTGTGTTGAGGGAGGACGCAGTGGAGCAGGGAGGTGAGCGGCAGCTGGGAAGCCAGAGTTGTAGGAAACAACTTAGAAAGCACCTTTTGTGTTTGGTCAACGGTGAAATATTTGGGTGGAGCAGTAATGACATCAGCCAAAGTCAAGTGTTTGTGACTGGTGTGAATGGAGAGTAAGTACGCAGCTAATATTGGAGTGCTAGTAATGGCAAGGATAAAGCTTAGCTTTGCTGTGGCATACGTACTGACGGGGTAAATTGTTTTGTGTTTACCATTTAATTTTGAAATGAAAACAAGCAACTTTCCCAAAGCAGCTGTGTGTGTGCATAGAAGGGAGGCACCAGTGTCTGTGTGCCATGTGAAAGTGGCTTTGCTTGGTAATACTTGCTTAGTAGTTGAAACTGCACAAAGGAAATCAGTAGCAATTTCTAAAGAACCCTATTGTCTATTCATATCTGGAAACTTCTGGGAAAAAAAACCCAAAAACCTGCAAGTCTGAGGATCCGTGCCCAGTGGTGAGGAACTTCCTTCCAAATGGCACTGCTCTTTGGCTGTCGTTAAGCTAAACTTCTGCATTTTGCAATAAGTGTAAATAGAGATTGCTAAGGCTTGCTGTACGCCTTCAGAGGCAGTGTAATACTTGGAATGAAGCTGAATATATAGCTTAGAGTAAAACTTAGTTCTTTGAAAATATATATGGAGACAAAAGAAAAAAGGGCACATACTTCCCCTGACCACAACAAAAGGTAGAACTGCAGTAATGCTATGGGAAGCTAAGAAAAAGAGATTGCTGCAGTGCATGAAGTATGTAACCAAATGCAGTATCTTAAAGGCAAGCAAAGCTGCAAGATACTCTTTTGAAGATCTTCTCTAGGTTGGGTAATGGAAGATTACAATTTAAAGGATTAAATGGATGCTAAAACAGCTATTTTATCTGTGTTGGACAGTGATTCTGTGCCTATTTTATATATATATATATATATATATATATATATATATATATATATATATAACTATTTTATATATATATAACTATTGAATATTTATTTCAAATCAGAAATTATCCCCTGTTGGCTTCTCTTCCCCATGCTTATACCACACACAGTTAATCCTTCTGTTTTCTTTGAAAATACTTATTTTCCCCCCCTTCTTTTTAAGTGTGGAGTTGACACAAGGTTTATGTCCTTGCATGGGGGTAAGAGTTATGTTGCAAGCTGTTCTGTCCACTTGGATATCCCAGGTAACTAACTGATTGGTACTGAGACGATGACCTTCTCTAGGGTTTAAGGGTGTGTAGCAGTCTGCTTTTCGCCTCCCATGTGTTGCTTCACTTCCTGCAGTTTACCAGGGATTCTTTTTCCTTCCTTTTTTCTTGTGCTGAATTTTCATATTATGAGAAACTGAGAAGTGAGTCTCCACCAAGCAAGTGGAAGGGCAGAAGTAACTTTCTGTTCTGTGTTGTTGCCACTTGGTTGCCCAGATGTGATATGTGGCTGGGGAGCGTTCTGCACAGTTAGCTGCTGTGGTTTGTGGCTCTTCTCCTTCTTGATATGCTTGGTGGCCAATAACCTGCAGTGAAACAGAAATGTTACTAAGTGGGATGTGTTGTACAGGTTGAGGTCTGTTTTGTGAGGCCAGGCACGTAGTTGCTGCTTCATGACTAAATCTAGACAACAAGTGTTAGGCTTATTTTCTTGTGTGTGGCTGCGTGTGTGCATTGGAGTTTGTCCTGTTTGTTTATGCTCAGTCATCTGAGAACTTAGTTGCTTCCTTTTCTTATAAAAATGAAGGATCGTTCCCAAATGTTTTGTGATTCTTTGGACATTTGTGGTGTGAGTAGTTAATCTAGGTATAATCTCTTGTATGGTGGGTGAGCCTAAAGCAGCTAGCCAGAGCATCAGGGAAACGGATTATCTTGGAATCCTGAATTGGTAAGCCGTATAAGCAGTCATTTAAAGTGTGATCTGTCTTTAACACAAGGACGGTGCCTGATTACTTCTGAAGGTCTTGAAGAATGTCTAGACATTACTGGAAAGAGTGTTAGTTTTTCTACCATTCTTTCTCAAAGTCTGATTTTTTCGCTCCCTGTCTCTTACTGCTCCTTGTACCCACTCACACATGTGCACACATGCACATACACACAGGTCAGTATAACAAGCAGAGGAGTACTGGGATGTTAAATGCTTCTGGCATCTATTATTGTTTTGAGCTTACCTGCATGTTTCAGTTTCTTGAAATGTTTTATGAAAATAACACTGCAAGTCAGGGTTGCAATGCTATCTTCATGCTTGTGCCAGGTTTAGTCAGGATTGTTGTGTTCACCCAGTCAGAAGCAGTTAGCTCTTTCAAACAGAGCCCACTGATGCTGTAGGTAGGAAGACTTCCTTGCTTGCGGCGCTTACTTGGTTTCTGCAAGGGGAAGAAGTGCTAAGGTGGGTAAACTCTGCTAGCTAGGTTGAAGGTGGGACTACTGCTCAGATTAGCTTGCTTGTAGCAGCAATAAGTTTTTGAAGAAGCTGAAAATATAGGTTAATGTTTTGGTAATAGAATGTGGCTTATAAGATGCCCAGGTTTCCCTTGACCCCAGCTTCCCAGTCCTCTATTTCTGTGTAGTGATACATACAACCTTTTCACTTGCTTTCTGACTTGCAGTGGATTAGGGAATGTGTTAATCAGCTATTGCACTGTGTGTCAGGGGCCTTGTCTTATCCTGACTGGGAACAGTAGGCTGTGAGTGCCCTATGTACTGTACAGGCTACCATCTGGTTTTACAAGGCAGACATCCTAACAGGCTTAAATTGAAAGACTATTGAATCAAGATATTCCAGGAATAAATCAAATAGTGTGGAAACTTTTTACATTCTTACAGTGTTGGCTATTATCTTTTTTTTTTTCTTCTTCTTTTTTGAGCTTTGCTTATCTTCATTAGTGGGCTGGTCTACATTAGAATTACACTGTGCATGGTGACTAGAGCAATAGAAAGGATACTGAATTCTTGTGTAAGCGGAAGCTGTGACAGGAGAGGATAAGAAGGTCTGAACTGATAGGGAATTCAAATTGCAGTGATTTATGTTTATCTTAGAACAACAGCTATTTAGCAGAGCAAGTATTTACTTGGTATGGCATTTCACAATATGCTGTACCCGTACACGGGTGCTGTGGATATGCACTTTGATGCACGGTCAACAATAGTATTGTTTTCTGAACTAGTTGAATGATTAGGTTACCCTTCAGTCAGGCAGTCTCTCCAGTGATTCCTTCCCACCTCCATCACTTTAAAGTGATTAGATCAATCTGCTAGTTGTTCTAAAAAAGCCTGTTTTATAGGTGATTATATCAAGTCACATGTATGTTGTTCCCTTTTACTGCTGTGTCATTCAGCTTCTGCATTTTTGTCTTTACTGTTTGGTTGGCAGTTTCCAGTTAGTGCTGCTATACCTTTTGCCTTGAAATGCATGAGGAAAGCAAGAAAGCTGATTGTCATATGAATTTCTCCTTCCAGTCTGGCAGAAGATGCTTTGCAGTACATTTGCTGTTTCTTAATACACGTAATGTTAAGTGGGGCTAAGGAAGCTTGCTGGATATATTTGAGGTGGGTTAAATTAGGGCTGGAGTACTTCATTTAGGTGAAATAACCAGTGTAGGAGGTCATCCTCAATTGTCTGTTTCCCATCAGTTACAATTTTTGGTAACTTGTTTTTGTAATGTGCTGAAGTGAAATATGGTGAACAAGGCTCTCTTGGTAATAAATTCTATAAAGCTGCATGTGCAGCAGGACTTCCAAGATCTAATTGGTTAGTACATCTTGGAATTTTCCATTTGCTTCACTCTTCCAGTGTGTAAGGTGAAGAGCTGGTGGCTGTGTGGTGATGCTGCATACCCTAAAGCTTAACAGAGTCGGCACAGGCACGGGTGAAAGGGCTGTCTGAATTGGAAGGGGGTTGTCTCTAGAAATGCTTTGGTGTAAACTGAGAAAGTGCTATAGACAGAGGGAGAAGCAAAGCCATCAGCACTTCCAGAAAGAGAAGTCTTCCATAGGCAAGCTGTCTGAAGCAGCTGCTAGTCATTTCTTCCTAATCTTGCACAGTCATTGTTGTGCAAACGTGGTGAACAGTGAACTGGGTTAGGGTGTTGGTCTGGTTTAAAAGAAAACAATAGAAGAAATGCTTTTTTGAACATGAGCTAGTTCCTGGTCAGATTCATCATGTTACATCACATGTGGGCATGGGAGCGACTTAAATTGGCACCATCACTGACAAATTCTTGTGAAGCAAGAATTACTTGAAAATATATAGCATGGGTTTTTTCTTTCGGTTTTGTAGTCACGCTGCTGCAGGTTATAAGTAGTTATTAGCTTACTGAATTTGCTACCAAGTTTGGTTAGCACGTAGTGAAAGATTAGGGTGAGCAAACATCAGTGGAGGTGGTACAAGATAGTCTGCAAAGAGCTTTAAGTTTGCTCAAGCTATTGAAAGTAAGTCTCCAGTCATACCAGAACAGATTGGCCTTGTCATCCTGCTAGCTGGGGGTTGGTAATCAGTTGGATGACTTAGTTTCTGTGCTTCTAGCGCTAGATTTTCTCAGAGTATCAGCAGTTCACAACATGGTTGTGTTTTTATTTCTTAATATCACCTGAATACCATTTCATTTCAACTTGTACTAGTACCTAGTGCTGACCTAGAATGGAGGCAGTTGTTCCAGCCAGTGAAATATACCTTTGCTGTCTGTGCCTTGAATTCTTTTTTTTCCAACTTCTGATCATTAATACTCTAATTTCTTTAGTAGACACTGTGACAGTTTTAGTGGATTGCTGTAATAATTCTAGGAAATGTTTGTGATGATGGGATTCTTTCTTCAATAGCTCTGTCATATGTTGAGCATATGTACTCAGTTTCTCTCAGTTCTGTAGTTAAACAAACTTCAGGATGTTCTTTTTTTGTGGGAGAAGATCACTGTGTTTCAAGGATACTCTTTTAAGGTATATTGTTTATCTTGTTTTCTGTTGCTCTTCTTTAATCTTAGTTCCTATTTTCATGAACCTTTCCTTTTGCCCAGGGATAATCTGCCATGTTTGCTAGCAGCTGTGTTAGTATTGCATGATTAGAGGTAAAATAGTTGTTATCAGCTTTTCCAGATAGCCTTTGCACTTTAAGTAAGTTTACTTGTCTCCTTAGGTCTTTAATTGTTTCGGTTTGACTTGGTCAACAAAAACTGTTTACTTGAACTTGAACTATTGTAAACTGAGTTGGTAACGGAAGGAAAACCACACAAGGTTGGAAAGTGTCCCAGTCTCTGGCATAGGCAGGGAAGTATATTGCCTTGTTATCTGTGGGGAAAAATTAGTAGAACGGGGCTAGATGTTATCGCCTTCTATGCTAAACACGAATCTGCCCAAACCTGACATATCACTGGTTGTGTAACTGTGGCACATGAAGCAGTTCAACAGTAATACTTGTTTGTGGAACTTTGGGCCTTCACAAGCATCTACATTCTTATGCTTTCCAGGTTGAGGGAGTAGTACAGTAGTTAAGTGATTATCACAGGATAGAGCAAGAAATCTGTGGCCTATCTTGCAAGGCAGCTCAGGCACTCTGCTGTTTCTCATGCTTGTCCATAGTTTCTTGTTACAAGTGTGATCTGGAGATGTAAATCTGGCAGGAGTTCTGCTGCTGCCTCTTTGTGAAATAATGTACAGCTCTGCATAATATGAAAGAAACTACCTGAAAAACCGAGCTTGTAGATGCTGGTACCAATGTGACTCTAAGACTTGTCTGTAAGTTCTGTCAAATAGGTACACAGAGATATGCAGGGCTAAGTGACATTATTATTGACAGCTTTGACAGTGTTACCACAGCCTGCCTAAGGCTTTCAGCAAAACCTTATTTCTTCCACTCGAGATAAAACGCAGTGGTTTTTCACTTTTTCTCTTATCTTTGAGTCAAGCAGAGCCAAACTGACTGTGCAAAGAGGCCAACAGAAAGCGAATGTGTTAGCAGCTGTTCTTTTGGGCCCATATCTGCTTGGGGGATGATGGTTATTCCCAGCAGCAAGTCAGTGGTAGGTGTTCATAGGCAAGGTGTCAGCAGCATTTCTGCTGCTCAGAGCTGGTAGGATGCCGCAGGACTGGCTGTGCTACCAAAGGCAGGAAGCTCTCTTTCTTTAGTGCATTGAAGTACTTGGTGAGATAGGAAACCTGAGGAACTTCTGCAGCACTGAAGTGCTTTTCTGGTGGTTGATGATTCAGAGTAGAGCTAGGTCGTTCTCCCCTCCTTTTGGGCAGCTGCAACTAGTCTTTGTTGCTTTTAAACTTAGGTGTTAGGAGTGGTTGGTATGATTTTGTCTGGTCATCCTTTCTGTAGCTGATTTTGCTTTGTGTTCTGTATGAATATATTGAGTATTCTGTCAAGATTTGGGCTAGAGGCTACCACGCTGCTGTGCGAGGTGAGGCCTGCCCCAGCAGCCAACATGGCAACGCCTTGGGTGCAGCTTGGGGAAGAAAGGGCAAACACCATCCAGCAGGCAGGGGACAGGGGAGCAGAGTGAGAAACTGCCCTGCAGGCACCTGAGGAAGAGAAGGTAGAGCAGGTGCCACAGGTACTGGAGCAGAGATGCCCCTGCAGCAGAAATTTTGGAAAAAAGTATGATGGAGCTGGTATTTCCCTGCACCCTGTGGAAGAGACCATGGAAGAGGAGATATCCACATTGTGGCCCACAAAGGAATGCGTGCAGAAGCAGCTTCTGAAGAATTTGCAGCCCATGAGAAGGGCCTGCACTTTTACTGGGGGGAAAGTGTGAGAAGGAAGGAGTGGCAGAGAGAAGCCTTTGTGGGTTGATGGTAAACCTTCTATCTGCCACAGGCTGCATGGGTAAGGAGAAGAATTGGAAATAAATGAGTGAAGGTGAACTTGATTTTTTTTTTTTTCTTTTTCTCACAATCCATCTTTTAATACAATTTATTGCAGATTAAAGTAATTTTCTCCAGGTCAAAAGTGCTTTGCCCGTGACAGTAAGTGGTAAGTGATCACCCTGTTTTTATCTCCACCCATGAGCTTTTTCATCTTATTTTCTCCCTCTGTCCTATTTGGTGAGCAGGAGTGAGAGGGTGGATGTCTGAGAGCCAGGTAGGTTCAACCCAACAAAGTGATGTGCAATAATATGTATATAGGATTATACATGCATATATACATTTTTATATCTATACACTCAATGAGACTTCAAATGGCACCATGATGGATTTCTGGTGTGGAGGTGATTGGGCAGTTTGTTCTTTCTTAGGCCAAGGTATATGGCTCCTTATTATTTGTGTGTTCTTCTTATGAAATACAGCATGTTTTGTTATTGGCTGGAATGACCTACATGGATTTTTCTTCTGTGTTAAGGCTAAACTGCGTCAATGAATTCTTCATGTGGAAATTTGATCCCACACCTGAATACTTCAACAGATCTCAGAGGGGTTATCTGGGCTTGTCTGCTCCTAGCTGTTGAGACCATCAAAAATAAGATTGCTCTACCATATTGAAAAGGAGGTAATGGTGGCCTATGGAGAAATAGGTGCCTGTAGTTGTAGTAGGGAAGTATAACTTTGTGCTGCCTTTCTAAAACATGCTGTAGGGAGCTGACTGCTGTTGTTTCTTGCTGGTTGTATGTGAAGACCTTTTGGTATGAGGAATAACTAAATGTCATGAAACTGTAATTTGAGAGAGATGTCAACAGTGGACTATGTTTCATAATAAAGTTTCTTAATGAAAACACTCTTTAGCAAGTGCATATCGTTTTTGTGACTTATGACCTCCTAATCACTGAAAAATCTCACATCCTCTTTTCCTTCTGGAAAATTGCAGCTGCTAGTGAAGCAGTTGTAAACATACAGATATGTTGACTTACTGTGGTTTTGTCAAGACCTTTAAATGTGAGCTGTTGAGTCTGTTGTATCAATGCATCCATTCCTATTTTCTTGATTCGTGGCTCTGTTGTCAACTTGTTACCTGTTACAGCCTGCCTGAATTTTTTAAAACCCTTCTTTCATCTGACTTTTTGATTATCTCCTGATCTTTCATCCATAAGAGACTTTATTTATAATTGAAATGAATGTGTTACTAGACATCTGTAAGATAAATGAAGCAATTTGTTTGTATTGATTAGTAAACTGATGACTAGTCATTTCAGGAGGAGGACTACGTAGTTCGGAAACTGTAGCATCTATTGGTGGTCTGATAAAAGTTTCCATTTAGACTGTATCAGTACTTGTAGAGTAAAATGCCTATGATTACAGCTTTAGTTTGTGTTCTAGTTCTGTTGGCACTCCTAGTGATCAAGCTGAGTTGGATCAGAGGAATCAAGTTTATTTTGGTGTGTTCATAGCCTTAATTAACAGAACTTTTCCATTGGGTCTGTGATCTCAGTGCAGATGGGTCTCTAAAAGACTTCCAACTATGTATTAATTAGTGTAAACTTTCAGTGTCAAGAAAAGCTTTCCTTGTGAAGTGCTACGAAGCTCCATTTTCAACTTCTGCCTAGCACAGCAGGTCCCCTATATTTGTATACAGAATTGTACAAGAAAACTAAATCTTGCCCTAATGTTTTTTTTTTCATTAACCACCATGAAGAAAGTGTGAGCAATCAGAATACAAAGCAAAACGGGGGTGGGGTGGGAACAAAACAAAACAAAAAACTAACAGCTTAAGTGAACATTTATCTCTAAGCAGTGCCAGCTTAGGCACTGTTGGGTTTGTGCAGCTACTGTTGCCAAATGTTTTGGAGGCATATTAAGAGAGCTTGAAGGAAGTGAAATAAGCTTGCGCCATTTGAGCAGATCTTCCAAATTGTTAGGGACATTGGCTATCAGAAGGAATAAGAATGCAGTTTTGAATGTTAAGAGCAGTATAAGACAAGAGGAGGTATCCAGACTTTGGCCTGTTAGCTAGCTTGTCACACACGTAATGTCTCTTGTACAGATTTAGTTCCCATCATGTGTGACTTAGTCTCGACTGACCTGGACAAAGATCCCCCTGAGGGAATGGCTGCAGGGAGATCACCCTCAGTGTGCTGTAGAGAGTGGTTAGCCACCCTCTCCAAGAGCTTTTCCATTGAAGTGTACCCCATTTGGAAGGTGTCAGTGGAGCTCAATTAGCAGTGTCATGCTACAATCTTTTATGAGTATTCTCTGAATATTGTACGCTTGACGGCTTCACCGGAAGTTGAATAGTTAACCATAATTTGTTTAACTAACTAGATGCAAACTCTTGTGGTTAAGAATGCTTGTCTGCTATCCGTTTTGAATGACTTCATCTTCCTATACTTTGCTGCTGGGCAAGTGTAAAGGATTCCTTCATGGAGGTGGTTTCAGAGCAATACGTCGCTCCACTCATAATAATGTCAGTGCTGACATATGCATGCCAGGGGTTTGTGTTCTGAATCAGGACTGAAATAGCTGAAAACATGCAACTTTTTCCCTAGCTTTGTACATCCTGTGGCAAACATGCTGTGGTGTTATAACAATGGAACCTAGAAGCTCCAAGTCTTTGGATCTGCTTTAGCTGCTGTAGAACTGTACCTTCAGAGTTAGGAAGGTCTTGTTCGTTCACAGCAAGTAAAGTGAAACAATACGTAGTCATTAAAGTTGGTCAGATGGAGATGCTCTATAGCAGAGTTATGTTTGTTCTGGCATGTGTATGGCAAGTTCTGCATCTCCTGCCATCAATTTGTAGCAGAAAATTGTGATCTTGCATATGTGATATCTTCCTAATGTTACCCTTGGAGCAGTTAGTATTCAGTTCCCAGTAATGATATTAGTGCTTGTCTTTTTCAGTAGAACAAAATAGCATTTGGGATGTCATGCTTGGTAATGTGACTTTCCAGCTGCCCTTGCCATGTATTGACTGATTCATGTCTGCCAGATGCCGTGCTTCTATTTTACCAATGGCATAGCTTTTTCTTTTTTATTTTTTTCCCCTCCTTTTTCCTGTCTTTTATTTTACAGTGAGGTCATTTAGTCACTAGATAGAAGCAATGCCTTAGGAGTTCTTGTTGTCTGGATATCAGGTTGGTGCTGAGGGTAGTGTTTGGAGAACATGTGCAATGATTGCTCCTTATGGTAACCTCAGCTCATGCTCTAAGCACAGGAAAGACATCAGTAGTAACATCCTGCTGTGGTAGCTGAGTGTTCAGCTTTTAAGCTCTGATACACAGTAAATGTATCCATTCTGTGGAGAAGAAGCCAGTCAGGATCCTTCCTTCCTTTTTGTAGTTCTGGGGATTCAGTGGCCAGAGGCAAAAGCTACCTACTAGTTAGCTGATGCAGATGTTGTTGATCCTATCCTGAATAAGAACTGCTAGGAAATAAGGCATGAGATGCCTCCTGTGAGAAGCAGATGGTTTCTATTTTTGTAAAAATGTAAAGGCAGAAAGATATAGATAAGCTTGCAATTGAAGTAAGTTTTAGAAAAGAATCACAGTATCTATTGACAGAAGCCCAGAAGTACTCCTCAAATCCAGTGCAAAATGTATCTTGCTCTTTGTTATTGTACAAAGTGGAGTTCTTGGACTACTGTCAGCTGTGCAGGTGGCTGGAAACTCTGAAAGACTTGGGAAGTTTCAGCTATATCCTCTAACTGAGGAAAAGTGAAAAAACACTGCTCGGGTTGAGTCAGAGAGGCATGTGG
This sequence comes from Phasianus colchicus, assembly GCF_987193195.1. Lineage (NCBI taxonomy): Eukaryota > Metazoa > Chordata > Aves > Galliformes > Phasianidae > Phasianus > Phasianus colchicus. Next base: position 93,603,284 of record NC_143436.1, on the reverse strand, counting down.
CACTGGTCCATGGTGATAAATGCAGTGGTAGAAGGCTCTGGGGGAAGAAATGTGCTGTGCTTTAGTTCCATGTAGTGTGAACTGACAGCTTAGCATTGACAAAGATGTCGGACTGAGATTATTCTTTGAAGAGAAAAGACAGACCCTGAGCAGAGAAGGTCTGAGTAGTCAGTGCAGTGATGGCAATTGAACATGTTCTGCAGTGAGATCCAGAGGCAAGCTACCGAGGGAAGAGATGTGAAAATAGAGAGCCTTGATGCAGGATTAAGGTCCAATTTGGGAGCAATAAGAAGCCCTACTTGGCTAGCAGAGCTTCCATTCCTCAGGCTGTGCTCTCTCTGATGGTGTTCCTGAAATTTTTTTTTTTCTTCTTAAATAGAATTAAGGCTCAGAAAGCATGAGGAGTGGACCAGTAGATAAATGTGATTGGAATATGACTCCAAATCCAACTCTCTCCAACTGAAGTATTTAAATAGATAAAAGATATGGAAAAGGTATGTCAGTCTGGTCAAACTGGAAAGAGAAGGTGAGGATCTAGGGATGGAGATTATCCATGTGTTTTTATGGTAGAGGAGATGAAGGAGTTCAAGGAGGTGGGAACTGCTACTGTATATGCCCAAACTGCTACTGTATACCCCAAAGTATGAGTGGAGGGCTAAGGGTGAACAAATATCAAACACTGTAGCCTTTCTACTACTTCAAAGTTGTCACGTCTCCTGCTATAAGACAGCAGAAGGGAGGAAAACAATGTTCTAGTGCGCTGAAGGAGCAAATAATGAGCGACCTTTTTATTTATTCATTTTTGGGTACTCCAGTACAGAAATGACACTGAGGTGCTGGAGCAGGTCCAAAGAAGGGCAACAAGGCTTGTGAAGGGCTTGGAAAATGTGCCCTATGAGGAGAGACTGATGGAACTGGGGCTGTTTAGTCTGGGGAAGAGGAGGGTGAGGGGAGACCTTATTGCTTTCTTCCCACATCTGAAAGGTGCTTATAGCAAGAGTGGGGTTGGTCTCTTCTCACTGATGACAGGGTGAGGGGAAGTGGCCTCAAGTTGTGCCAGGGTAAGTTTAGTTTGGATAACAGGAAACACTTCTTTACAGCAAGGGTTGTTAAACACTGGAATAGGCTCCCCAGGGAGGTGGTTGAGTCACCATCCCTGGATGTGTTTAAAAACCCTTTGGATGTGGTGCTCAGGGACATGATTTAGCAGAGGGTTGTTAGGGTTAGGGTAGTATGGTTGGGTTGTGGTTAGACTTGGTGATCTTTAAGGTCTTTTCCAACCTGAGTGATTCTACGATTCTATGCTGGGGGAAGGGAGAGAATGAGCAAAGAAAGTTGTGAAGCTAAGACAACGGGTAGAAAGTGTACAGGCATTTTACAGACAGTTTAGTTTTCAAGTTATTACGTTGTTCCTGCCTTTCTGACTGTAGGAAGAAGTTGGATTTCTTTACTACATTTCTCTCACGTGTTGTTACTAAGTTAGAACAGGGATTTCTTTAGAAGCTGATCTGTGCTTCCCACTCCCTCTTTGTGGCAAGGAGTTCTCTGTACCACGTACAAGCAGACAATGTCTGTGCAGACTATTTGTCCTCCTACATAAATGCTGAGGGCATCTTGCTTGTTTTACGCTTGAAAGGAAGACTTGTTCTGTGGCTTGGACTCAAAACAATGGATTATTTTTTTTTCTTCTCCACTCCATTAGCTGGAAAAAATACATAAAGCACAGCAGCTCTGAGTTCATTTAATTGAATTGCTAGAAGCCTTTGTATGTTCCAAACAAATATTTGGTAATTATTTTACAAAAGAATATTTTTTGGCTCACAGAATACGTACAAGAGAAAAAGAAGCTCTTGATGAAAATTCCCCTCCCTTAGGGTGCTGTTTCTCTTTCACTTGTTTGAAATGAGAGCAATGGTGACAGGGTAGTCAGAAGAATCAGGGATAACCTGATGGGACTGAAGAGAATGAATCTGAGGAGTGAACAGCATGGCCTTTGAATGGCAGTGTAAATGAATGGTGGCTTCTTCTGGTTTTGGTTATTGTAATTAAACTGGCACGCTTAATTCTTCCACCCTTGCAGTGCTTACATGCTCATTCCATGTCGCCTGGGCATGTGCTGTGCCTCACCCTTGTTTGCAGTGCCAGTTGAGTGAGAGACAGCAGTTCCTTACAAAGCCTTGCACGTACTGATTGCTTGGTTTACCCAGCTGGCCAGGGTGTTTTCATCTCCTTCATTGTTCAGTGATTTCACAGATTGAATGACCACTTCCAGAGCCTGCATATGGTCTGCCATGCAGGGCCAGCTGCCATTACCTGCTGTGCTTGTGGCCCTTTTCTGCAGTCGGTCAGATGGATTTGCCCATTAGTCATGGGGTGAGGGAGGGTGCAGGCTTTGTTCCTTGGCAAACAAGGCTCACAGTTTCATGTGTAAAAGCTGGTTTCTAAAATCTCTCAATGGGGTATAGGCTTAGCTTAGTTTTAAGCCCTGATTATAAACAATCCAGTTTATTACAATAGGTACCTCCTTAGGATGATTGTATTGCTTGAAAGAAGCTTGCTATCAAACTCCCAAAGGTTACTGAACTGGTAGCTGTCGTTGACTAAAAGCATAAAACCCATCATTTAAGGACTAATGTGGGTGTCCTGGTTTTTGTTTTTAAAATCTGTCTTCAACTGTGGTCTTTATTTCCGGTTGGCTACTTTGAGAACTAGTTTATTCAAGTTAATAAATCAAGATACTGAACAGACAGGAAGGCGTGCTTTCCACCCATAGTAAGAAAGTAAGGCCATATAGGATGTTGTAGCCTAAAAACTTAAGAACCCCATGATCAGAAGAAGCTTGCTTGTACTGTCTCTCCTCTTAAATCTGAACAGTGTCTTTGCAGTTTAAACTATGCCAGATATATTAACCAAGTTTTTTCACATCCTGAAGAATTTCATGTACTATGTAGAGGAATACCGCTGGTACAATCACGAAATTAACCTTGTGATTGTAGTCTGTTTTCTGCTTTGACTATACATAAGCCTCATGATGGAAAGAAATCAAGCTACTCTCATGCTTGTGAAGTGTACATGGATGATTTTTTTTTTTCTTGAAGTCTTGAACATGAAGACCATGAGGCATGCCAGAGAGTAGAATCAGGTAGCATAGCTGGGAGCCAGAGAAGTTTACCACTCAACTTGGTGGAGGTGAGCTTTTGTTCTGCCTACAGCTGAGAGAAGCTGAAGAGATAGGAAACAAGATGTGAGCTGGAGAGGAAACTGAGTAATAGCCGGGATCAAGATATTAGTTCCTCCAGTGGGTCTTACTTATTACAGTCTCTGCTGACAGCCAGTAGAGAAGAGTGCAGACACATCCTTTGCACTGTACAAATGATTTCCATAAACTGTTGTAGAGGAAACATCTGTGGATGGGAAACATCCTGTAACAGATAATACACGGAAAGAGTAGTGAACTGACCTGCTGTATGCTTGCTTGTATTGTAAGTATAATGCACTGTCTCTGCACACACTTGCAGAGTTGTTGCTGTCTCTTCGCAGTTTTCCCCTAAAAAGTGATGTGATACAAACAGTTACCACTGCAACTTCCTGACTCTCAAACAGCACTGATGCCTCTTGTTTTACTTCTTTCTTCTCTTTATCTTTTATATACAGTCAAAGTATCGGCAGTGGAAGTCACCACACCAGAGGAGATATTTGTGGAGAATGAAACAGACGTAAAGCTTCCATGCACATTTACATCCGTGGAGGTGATCAGCAGTGCAGCATCTGTTTCTTGGAGTTTCCAACCAGAGGGAGCTGCAACTCGTATCTCAGTAAGGAATGGCTGTAGGGAACCTAGCGGGGGTGGAAGGCTGTGAAACTATGCAGAGGTTTTTTGCTTGGTTTTAAAGGCAGTAAATATAGATTGAAGCCTTCTTTCATGTGTCTTGTCTCCATCACTCTGATTTCAGTGTGGCTTTATTTTGTTGTTTAAGAGCTGCTTAGGAGCATTGCAACATGCTAGATTTTGGCAAAGGCCGTGGCATGCAGCAGCTCTAAAAGGTACTAGTAGCTTTTCAGTCAGAGGAGCAGTATGTTTGGGTGATAGCTGTATAGAGGAAGTAGATGAGTATCTGGGAATCTTAAAAATTATGTATCCTCTTGTACTTGGAAATGAACTGTGAAAGTGCTCGTAATCCAAATTACCACTATTATAGTATTATGTATACTACATGTTGCTTGTTTTCTGCATTTGTACTGCTTAATTTCCCTTTAAAAGGGTTTGTAGTATCAATCTTCTTAGTTTCAGAATGGACAACCTTCAGATCAAGGTAGGAACAGGTAAAAAAGATGGGAGGTGGCTTGGGTGGAAAGAGGACTGGCTTGTAACCAGTTTCTTCTGTGGAACAGGAACTCCTTTATAAAGAGGGCTGTAGAAAGAGGAAGTTGGAATATAGTCCTAGATTACTTTAACCATGCTCCAGAAGCTGAACTGCAGAGAACTCAGGATGAGTTTTAGTTGAGCTAAGATTGTTTCATTCTCTTTCGGAATGTGAAATAAAAAATGAATAATCTCCTATATTACAGCCTTGATCACTCTCTAAGGTTATGTCCAGTGCTTAAACATCCATATGTCTGAAAGCAGACCGCTGTCCTTTAGAGCTCTTCTACTGCTGTAACTTATAAATTTGGACAGGTATAATGAGAAAAGGTGCAGTTTCTCCTTAAAGGATTTTTTAATTCTGCTTTAAGGACTTAGCTGTCTTCTGATTTTTAGGTGACTATATTTAATCACCTTAAAGGTTTCTGGAACACAACTAGATGCACTCTGAATTGCTAGTGGGGAGTACTTTGGGAAACAGAGGGGAGGAAAGTATTGTCTGTTAATTAAGCTATACTGTGGTTGTGAGTCACACACAGCAACACACAAGATAGGAAACTTGGTATCCTTTTCCTGCTAGGTCAAGCAAGGTTTCCTTTGCCTGAAAGACAGATGGCTGTGATCCAGAACAGTTCTATACTTTAATTATCCTCAGTTTACTAATATTTTTCTCTTCTCCTCAGCTCTCTTTGTCTACCAAATCCTATGTCCTCAAAAATGGGAGAAAGGAAGAACAACAGAAAACCAAACCTTGCAGTCTATTATGATAGTATAATTGAGGTATAAGCCATAGCATTTCTTACATGATTAAGATGCAACAAGCCAAATTAATGTGGTGAGGCAGGAGGCAAAACAAAAGAAAAACATAAAAATCTGTAATACTAGCTGAGTATTATATAGTGAATTCTAGGATAATGCTGTAACAGCGAGAAAGTATAGTGTGTCCATAACATCTAATTGAATTGTTCTTTTCCTTTACTACAGTTTTTCTATTACTCTAATGGAAAGCCGTACACTGGAAAGGACATACCATTTAAAGACAGAGTCACTTGGGCTGGAGATCTTAACAAGAAAGATGCTTCTATCAGTATATCAAACATGCAGTTCCAGGACAATGGCACTTATATTTGTGACGTCAAGAACCCACCTGATATTGTTGTCAAACCAGGAGAAATCCGGCTTAGAGTTGTGGAGAAAGGTATTCATCCTCTGTGATTTTATTATACATTTTTTCCCTCTTCTGTACTTGTTTCACTTTTCTTGGGGGAAGGGGAACCATGTTTGTGTGTTTTTTTGTTTTTTTGGTTTTTTTTTTAGTTTTTATTTTAGTTTTAGAACCCATTAAGTATGTGTACTGCAGAATGTGGGGAGAGGGGGAGGGAGAAATCTGCCCTGAGCATCTACTGATAGACAATAAGATACTACTATCTTCTATGCAAAGGTGTTTGTGTTGGATGTGCACGTAATCTCTTTCACACAGATATTCTTATATTATCCATACTGACTCTAGCAAACTGACAAGGCTGGCTACTTTCAGTCATTTAATTCTGACTATTATTATTCAGTAACAGTTATCGCAGTTCAAGAGCACTTAGATTCCATATGTCAATTTGGCTCTTTATTTCCCCTGGCCACCTAAAACATATGGTTGTTCTACTAAGTTGGAGGTCAGCCAAGGTATGATAGTTCCTGCAAAGAAACAATTCTCACAGTGATCAGATTTCCAAATTTATATTTAATAAGACGACAAATGTTGAATTCATAAATGACAGTGCTGATACTGCTATTCCACTAGATTTTAATATGTTAGAGGAGATAATCATGTGTATTCCCTAGTTTAGAATGGTCCTGCTGCTATAAAAAGTATATTTACTCTGTGTACTATAGGCAAGGTCTACATCCACCTCTTCTACAGAGTAGCTCAAGTTGGATGAGACCTTTTGGAGGTTGCTTAGTGCTTTCTGTTTCATAGAATTTTGAAATGTATATATAATAAGTCAGTTTATTTTTCTTATACTGTACTAAAAATCTATGAAGAAGCAATAAAGCAATGACTGGTTTGGCAAAGACATTCTGTCTCAGCAAAGCCTGTTCATTTGAGTTAAAATCTGAAGACACTTCAGTACATTAATTCAGCTGATATTTTTTTGTCAGACTTGCATGCTGGCTTCAGTGAGATAAGGAAAAATGAAGCCTGAGGATCATCTGTGAACAATCAAATGGAGTTTAGTATACATGGATGGCTCTGCGTTTCATAGAATCATAGAATATCCCAAGTTGGGAGGAACCCACAGGGATCAGCAACTCCAACTCCTGACTCCACAGTGGATCATCCAAAAAATCAGACCCTATATCTGACGGTGTTGTCCAGACATTTCTTGAAGTCTGGCAGGCTCGGTACCACGACCACTGCCCTAGGGAGCCTGTTCCAGTCCCTGATCACCCTCTCAGTGAAGAATCTTTTCCTGATATCTAACTTGACCCACTCCTGACACAGCCCCATGCCGTTCCCTCTGGCCCTGTCGCTGTCACACAGAGCAGAGCTCAGCGCTGCCCCTCCGCTCCCTGTGAGGGGCTGCAGCTGCCATGAGGCCTCCCCTCAGCTCCTCTGCTCTGTGCTGAACCAACCAGGGGACCTCAGCTGTTCCTCGTGTGTCTTGCACTCTGTACCTTTACCTATCTTTGGTTACCCTCTTTTGGATACTCTCTAATAGTTTTATCTCCCTATTTGTACTGTGGTACCTAAAAGAGTGCTCTGTGCTCAAGTTGAGGCCACAATACTTTGTATCACATGGAGCAGGCTGCAACAATTCGGATTTTTTTGAACACCTGCAACACCTTTTCAGATTTTCAAACTGTGGGCCAATAGCTGTAGCTGTAATCCTGTTTTGCTTTCTGACTGTACATGAAAGTGCTACTCATGTAATAGGTTGTAGCACATCCAGATCTGAGCTCATCTCTACTTCTGTATTTTTTTTCATCTTTATATAAATTTACTTGTTCTGGATCATTTATCTGGTGTTGTAAATTATTCAAAGGCACTGTCATGGCTTAACCTGAGTAAGCAGTTCAGCAACTACACAGCTGCTTGGTTCCCTCCTCCCCCTGCAGGGGGAAAAGGGGAAGGAAATTAGGATGGCAAAAGTTAGAAAATTTGTGGTTTGATATCAAGACAGTTTCCTAAGAAAGAAGAAAAATAAAAGAGGGAAAAAGACAACCTGCAACTAAGCAAATAAACTCAAGCAATGCACAGTGCAGTTGTTCACCACTACCTGACCAATGCCTAGCCAGTCCCTGAGCACCAACAGTTCTCCTGGCCAAGTTCCCCCTGGTTTTGTTGTTGAGAATAACATTATATGGTACAGAATATTTTAACTGGTGGTGTCCTCTCCAGCTTCTTATGCTCCCCCAGTTGCCCCCTAGTAGGACAGTGAGAGAAACTGTTATAAAATCCATGACTCTGTGTAAGTACTGCTCAGCAACAACTGAAACATCACTGTGTTGTTACTACTGTTTTCATTACAAATGTAAAGCATTGCACCATACCAGCTACTGTGAAAAAACTACTCCAACCAAAATGAGGACAGTGTGCACCCCTTATTCCATGTCATTTATGTCATGTCTGGGTACTGTGCTTTCCAATGCATCCTGCAGCAGCTACTAACAGCTATTGGACTCTGTAATACACAGTAAGGCAAGTGCGCCCCATCCAAGCATGGAGGCCTGCATACTAGCAGCTGAGCAGCTCTAGCATCTATTTGGTCTCCACAATCCAATAAAATCTGTCATCATCTCAAATGCAATGCATCTAAGCAGCAAAGCATCACACAGCTGCTTGCTTGTTCTTCCTTGCCCAATGGATGGAGAAAGAGAATTGGGAAGCATGAAGGTGAAAGTTAGAAAGACAGCTTAATAAGAAAGGAAATCAACAACAGCAGCTAAAATAACCCAGTCCCACAAGTGATGCACCACACGATTGCTTAGTACCAGCCAATTGCTGCCCAGCCAGTCCACAAGCAATGACAGCACACCCAGCCATCTATGCAGTTTTATTGTTGAGTATGGCATCATATGTGCAGAGTATTCCTTTGATCTATGTGGGTCAGTTGCGCTGTGAATGTTCTATGTGGTCATGCATACTTCAAACGTTTAAATGATCTTAGACCATAGGTGCTTGGCTGGCCTTATATTTTGGTTTAGTCATCTGATATATTGCTGTTGTTGGCTCAGCTGCTCAAAATTGCCAAGCTAACTCTGCTGATTTTCATTGCAGTGCTTCCACAGCATTTGTTCAAACTGCTCCTTCAACTACATTGGAAGGACCCTGTTGGTGAGGAGAGAAGGAAGGCTGTTGTTATGTTAGCATATGTGAATCTAGGAAGCACTACTAGTCAAAGCCTAAATTGTATGAATTTGTTGGCAATTCCAAGTCCTCTACATTAGGTTGTCCCCTACCTGTAACAGGAAGTTACTTAAAACAGTGCTTGACGCAGCTTGTCCATCTTTGATCTGAACTCTCATGAGAAGAAAATTAGAATTGTTTTATGGAAATTGTAATATTTACCTTCACTTGAAAGCTTCAGTTTTATGAAATAGGGAAGAAACTAATCCTACTACCACATTTTCAGAGAAAATGGGATGCTTTGAATTAAGATGATTTTTAGTGAAAAACATCCCTTGAAAGACTGACTTTTTGACTTATACTAAACCATGAATTTACACATCAGCTTTGAAAGCTAACGCTTAGGTATGTAGCTGGGACTATCTTTTACAATGAAATCATTGACTGCTCTGCAAACATTTATGGGGAATTCATGTAAGTGCAGTACTGAAGAACATCAGAAAAGAAGGGATAGAAGGCATAATTCTACAAGTAAGCTATGTGGTCATGAAATTGTGTAAGCTTTTCTGTCGCCTGTAGGACTGTGTTCTGAAAGGCAGTAAAGCCTCTAGGTTCACATGCAAACAGTTGCACTCTTGCAGCCTTTTAAAAATTCTGTCAACAGAACTTCTGTCTTTGATCCAAATCCAGCCAACTGAATCAAAGAAGCAACAAATCTGCCAGGTTAGATGATGTCATCATTTTAATATCACTTTTTTCAGCAGATAACACTATAGCTTTAGATTACTACTTTCTTGTTATGAAGGTGTTGTTTTTGCTTTATTTTTGCCCCTTGACAAGGAGGTGGTCTGCTAACAGAAATACATGTCTCTCTTGATACTTCTGCAAACAAAAAAATTATCCCCTGGAAAGGGGAAGAAAAACAAAAACTGAACTCCCACTTCTTAAATGCCTCAAAATAAATATGTTTATCTTTGCACGAGGCTGGAAAGCATTATTATTTGTAAGACTCTTCTCCTTCGTGGCAGATGGATCTTTGGGTTACCAGAAGGTTCGTAAAAGAAAGGATATCTTCTATGTTGTGGCACTTACGTCTTCATCTTTAATTTCTTTCTAAGACTTGTTACAAACTGGCATCAAACACTGGAGAAAGCTAGGAAAGCTGCTGATAGGATATTCAGTCAAATGGTGGTATGTAGCAATTGGACAGATCAATACAAAGGGAAAGGCATTACAGCAAAGGTGTGATGACACCTGGCACAATAGAGAGGTGCTATAAAGGAAGGAAAGAAGACTTCTCACCCTTATCAGAAGATTCTAGGCTCACAGGGGAAAACTTCTCCAAGAAGCAAACCTTCCCCTGTGGCAGTCAACCTTTAAATGAAATCTCAGAAAGGTGCAGCCAGGCTCCACCCCTTCTGGTCACACAGCTGGATTGCCTTCACCTGTGCTCCCAGGGCTGACCAGGTCCTTTCCCTGGGTGATCAATCAGTGGTTTAGGCTGTGACTCAACAGTTACCATACAGGGTATCATCAGTAAAACAGCTAGAGATCATGTAGCCCTTTTCTTGGAAGTCATAATGAACAATACTAAATGTTGTGTGTTGCCCTTGCATCATCAGGGTACTGTATTGTGCTATTCCCTTCTATACAGGTGTGTCAAAATGGAATTGATCTACATACTGTAAACTTGTTGGGAATGCTTTGTTTAAGCATGCGATGTGGTCCTCACTGGAACAAATCCAGCAAGGAGGGACTGGCCCACCTTTCGAATGGATTATTTAGCCTGCAAAAAAGACGAAAGACTCAGGGAGATCTTACCAATGATTATTAACATCTAGTGAGAGAAAGTATCTACAGAAGACTGAGCCACGATCTTTAGTGGTGCCCAGAGACAGGAGAAGCAGCAATGAACACATTTGCCAACACGATAAATTCTGTCTCAACATAGGAAAACACATTTTTGCTATAAATGTGGTTGAGCACTGGAATGGACTGATAGGGAGATTGTGAAGCCTCCATCCTTGGAGATAGTGAAAACCCAACTGGAGAGGGTACAGAGAAGGCTGCATAAGCTGACCCTTCTTGGACCTGGGCATTGGCCTAGATGATCTTGAGACATCTGTTCCAACCTCAGTGATTCTGTGGTGGTCAGATCCAAGTGTCTGAGATGGATTTTCTATGTAATATGTCATACCTGTTGCATCTTATGCCAATTCACTGGAATTTGGTGCAGGTAGCTAGCATAGGAATGGATTCTGGTAAGAAGGCTTCCAATTGAAGATGTTCATTGCATTAAGCAAGATGAGAGGGAGAATGTTGTTTGCAAATGAAAAAAGATATAATGGTGCTTTGTGTATTCTTTCTCTTGTAAATCTTTTGTACTCATTCTCTGATTGGCTTTTATTTCTGGCTGCTCTTTCTTGGCCTCCCCTTCCCCCAAATTGTACTGGGGAAAACGTGAGTAAAGCAATACTGTGTTCCTGTAAGCATATTGCTAATAACTTTCAATGAACCTGACTTAAGAAGGAGAAGAATGACTCTATAAAAATGTATAGAGATGTATCTGAGACACCAGAAGCATGTATAAATGCTCTTAGAGTGATCGTGGGTAGTAATTGGGCTGTCTGCTGCATGCTACCCAGAGAACACCCAGCATTCAGCACTCCTAATTGATCAGTGATGTGCAAAGTGCTTTCAGTATGCCTGCATTTTCCTTTTGACCTCACTGAGAGTTACCAGATGAACATAACTTTTTTTCTCAAGTAGAAAATAAGATAGGATTATTGTCATTATCACTTGTGTTCCTTCACATGTAAAAAATTCTCTATATAAAGTCCCTTCTGAAGGATGGTAACTTAAAGAATGCTCTTGGTGTCTGATTTGTTCATACATTATTCTGCTAGCTGCCTGCTATTGCTACCATTTAGGCCGCATGTTTTAATTCCTGGGTATGACATTAGTGCTTCTGCTGTAAAAGAATCCAAGGTCAAGAACATGTGTCATTTACACTTCTGTTATTCAGGGAATGCAGAAGAGTTGAATGTTTTCTCCCTTCTCTCCCCAGACAGCCTGCCTGCGTTCCCCATTGCCATGGTGGCAGGGATAGTCATCGGTACGGTTACAGGTCTCACACTGCTCATCTCTATTGTCGTGTGTCTTGTTATGAGAAAGAACAACTCTAAAAAACGTTACTCTGGGTAAGAGATCTCTCTCCTCACCTGTGAATGATGTGAGGAACAGCAGTAGGATCAGAGGGGGGACTTAGAGGGGGGTAGGAGTTGGGTCAGCCAGGGCTTGGCAACCATGGCTGGAGATAGGGTATGGCCATGTGTTAGACTGATCATCTGTCTATAACGGTTATCTTTTTTGCTGTGCTTGAAAAGACCTACTGAGCATGAGTTACACTTGAAAATCACTAAATGTAAACTGTTGATCCCCTGCCACAAACTTTTATGCCCTCTGAACACTTAATTGAAGATCCCCTGGCTGCTTTGTTCCCCTTTCCTAGTTCCTCATCTCTCTACCCTCCCCTTTCCCAGAGGAAAACTGCCGCACATGCAATTTTAAGAAACAATCTGTTGAGATTAAGACTGAATTTTTCAATTTCCAGTGTTACACTCCTGAGCCTGGAGTACACTTGGCAACATTGCGTTCATCACCACTCTAATAAGGAAGGAAGGACTGGCCACTTCAAATCCGTTCTCATTCGCTGTTTGTTTCTAGTTAACTGTTGCCATCCCTGAAAAGTTTTTTTTTGTGTTAGAATATCTCCAAAATGAAGATAGATCTTTTGAGGTGGTAATAAAAGAAAGCAACAAGACGTGATAAAAGCAGACTTGAGTCCTGCGGTGATGGAGCTTGTTGGGGGTTTCTCGTTTCTCCTTCTCTAACTAGCTGGTTATTTCTCTAAGAAAGGATGAAAATTGTCTTTAATCTTAGAAATGAAATCACAGTTAATAACTTTTTTCTGTTCTTTCCCCAACAAATATTCCTGCTTCCTGCAGGTTCTTTTGGTTGCCTGTAGGGTGGAAGAAAACAGCTCAAAAAATAAACTCGTGGAGATTTCTAAATTGAGCTTTAACTTGTCCTTTTCTCAGTTGGAGAGCTTAGAGAAAGTGAATTGGCTTTTCCCAACAGTAAAGCCAAGTGCAGTGAAGGCAGTGGTATGTGCTCAAAATTGTGAGGAAAGTCTGCTTTCCACTTTCTGCATGCGTCCTTCCCCTGAAAACTGAGGAGTGTCATACACCAAAAGTGCACATGAGATGGTCCACATGCTTTGCTTCTGAGTGACCCTGCTGTTCAATGTCCTCCTGCTGAAGGATATGTGCTGGAGCTGAGCCTGGAAAAATACCTTATGTGCTGTAATTTCTTGCAGTAGATTTAACTACTCTCTCAGGGAAGTAATCTCTGAAGACTAGATACTGCTTTTGGTGACCATGCCAGCTCTGCATGACATGCTAAGAGAAATCAAATGTGCTGTGACCCCCTTCAAACTTACAGACTTTCTTCTCCATGACACTAACCTAGTGAGTGGTGGTGGTGGTGAGATGCACTTACTCTTAGATAACAACTCTGCCTTGAACTGAGGTGGGCTGGGGCACTGCATGGCCACAGTTTCCGTTCATGATCTGACTTTGGTGTTTTTTTGTTTTTTGTTTTTATTTTTCCTTTCTGCCTTGGTGTGCTGGGATCGGATCCTGCTTATCTTCCTCTCCTTACAGAGATCCTGATATAGACGCCAGATTGGGAATGTAGCAGGGCTGGGTCTTCTCTTCCAGTCCCACTAGACACCATGGTAACTAATCAAGTTGGTGGTTGCTGTTAATACCTGTGTGTATGTGTACACATTTCCTCTTCTTTTGCTGACTAACCAGCTGCTCTATGCTCACATAACTCCACTGTAATTTGTGCTGGAATCTGTTGGCAAAGGGATGATGCATTTCACTGGATGCTTGGGTTTCATTGTCTCATGTCTAGCTGGGGTGGGATTGCTTCTTCTCTCAAATGGTGTCCCTCCATCTCTTCCCGCAGTGAACTTGCCAGTGCATTAACTAAAGCAAAAGAAAGTCCTTTCTGTGTCAGGATAAAAACAAATTCCCTGTTAAGTGTTCTTGTGGCTCAGAGCTTTGCCACTTGAAAACTTACAGTTGCAGTGATCTACGTGCTCAAAAAGAAATTATAACTTTTAGCTAGTATGGATCTTAGGAATTCTGTGAATAAAGCAAACAATTCATGGTTATGTCATCTTGGTCACAGAAGAGCTTCTCTGTCTCTCAGATAGAGTAGAAATCCCTTGCTATGGTGACTGAGTTTTCAGTCTTTTCCTCCTTCTCCTTCTCCTTCTCCTTCTCCTTCTCCTTCTCCTTCTCCTTCTCCTTCTCCTTCTCCTTCTCCTTCTCCTTCTCCTTCTCCTTTCCCTTCTCCTTTCCTTTCTCCTTTCCCTTCTCCTTTCCCTTTCCCTTCTCCTTTCCCTTCTCCTTCTCCTTTCCCTTCTCCTTTCCCTTCTCCTTTCCCTTCCCCTTTCCCCTTTCCCTTCCCCTTTCCCCTTTCCTCTTTCCCCTTTCCCCTTTCCCCTTTCCCCCTTTCCCCCTTTCCCCCTTCCCCCTTTCCCCCTTTTTCCCTTCCCCCTTCCCCCTTCCCCCTTCCCTTCCCTTCCCTTCCCTTCCCTTCTTTTTTTTTTACTGCATGTTTGCAGAGCTAAATCTTCTATAGCAAGACTTACCAAAGAATAAAGTACAATTGCCCTGTGAAGAGCTGGTCTGCTAATGTCACAGTCCTCATTTGTTTGTTTCTATATTTGCTTTGTACACTGTCTTCCTTCAAAGATTGTGAGGAAAGGATGCCAAGAGGGTTGTGGTAGCAAAGGCAGCTCATGTGTAGCAATCAGGGAGGCAGACAGTTTTCTTTCTTGGGTGGATGGGTAACAGAAGATAGGTCTAGCATTAGAAACACAGTACTGCACTATCCAGAAGCTACTGAGCTTAACTGTGAAGGCTCATATACTTATTTCTGTGGTATTCATTTCTCTGTCTGTTGTTGGCTTGTTTTCTTTTCAGTCCTGCTCTAAGTGAATGAAAAGAAGCAAGCATCAAGTGAAAACTAGCAACCTTATTTTATAGATGCTAGTTCTTACCAAAAGACACTTTTCTGAGTTTTCAAACAAGATTTGCCAATTTAGATATTCAAGTAGCCGTATCTGGGCACATGGCATACATGTGACTTGTAACTCTTAAAGTAATCACTTCAGGGACTATTGTCTCTTGTGAGTGGGCAGAATTATTTTGGAACCAGTGTCCAAAGAAAAGCAAGGGAACTAATGTGGTGCTCAGTAGGAAGTACCGTGGGTGGTATGGAGAGCTGGTGGCTCTTGCAAGTTTTCACTTTTACTGTGGCAGTGGTATCATGCTTGCTTCAGTAACTGGGCTACTTAGCTAGTAGTTAGAAGATAGCTGTTGTTTATCACTGCTAACTGAGTCTGAAACCTATTTGAAGAAAACATATAGGTATGTGGGCTGTAAAGTTTCAGACTGACTGGCTTGAATGAGAATATCTAGGGAGCAAGAATTTTGGAGGAGCTGTTGTCCAGTGTTAGCAGTTATCTCTTCATGTCACTCACCAGTGAGACTAGGAGAAGGGACAGAGGAATGACTAGGGAGAGGTGGAGAATTGTGTGTGTTTATTACAGAATCCATTATGTTCACTTTTACTTTGGCGTAGTCTGCCATTTTCATCTTGCCATCACTCGTTTTTTGTTTTTTGTTCTTTCTTTTGTTTGTTTGTGCCTCTTGAACATTGTCGTGCAAACTCTGCTCTGCCACCTCGTCAGCTGCGGTACATCTGAGAGCTTGATGTCACCAGTTAAGCAGGCTCCGCAGAAGTCGCCCTCCGACACAGAGGGTCTGGTAAACAGCGTACCCGCCAGATCACACCAGGTAAACTGCTTCCTGCTGCTTTCTGAAGCAGGATCCTCCTGGAGTGTGGGGGAGATGGTATGGAAAAGCTGGAGGCAGGGTGGGACGTGTGAGTTAGGCGCTGTCCGTTAAGGTGAGGAGGGCAGGGGGTATCTGAGCTGGGTGAGAGATGGGCAGTAAGCTGGGACCAGTGAACTCTTCTCTTGAAGATGTGCATTTGAAAGGGTAACATTCTGATATTAGTTGAGGTAGTTTTTTTGCCCTTTGTGTACTAATGTATGAAAAACATGGTTTTTATCTTCTGTGTTAGCATACACAGCTGGTATCACAGAATCACAGAATGGCCAGGCTTGGAAGGGACCTCAAGGATCATGAATCTCCAACCCCCCTGCCACAGGCAGGGCCACCAGCCTCCTCATTTAATGCTAGACCAGGCAGCCCAGGGCCCCATCCAGTCTGGCCTTGAACACTTCCAGGGACGGGGCATCCACAACCTCTCTGGGCATGTGGAGTTGGTAGCAGGTAGCTGTTTAGTGTAGAGGTAACATTGTCTACTAGATATGTAATACCCATCAGAACTGCCTAATCTGCTCTACCATTGTGCTAGGAAGGAATTTTACTTAGTCTCTCATTGCTCTGAAGTGCTCTAAGTGGCATCTACTTCCTTTACATGACAATGAACCAAACGCTCACCAAAGGTGATCAGTCTGAAGTTGGCTCTTGCTGCTGAGATTTCTTTTCTGCTGAACCACTTGGCTTTTGTGGGCTTGAAATTAGGAAACTTTGTCTTGTTCTTGTTGGTGCTGGTGAACACTGATTTTTCTGTGTTCCCACTGATTTTGAAGGAAAGGTGGTGGCTCTTACTCAGAGTAAACATCCCATGAGAAAGCAGTCAAAAGGGAGAGGGCATGCATCAAACAGGGATTCAATGCAATATATGATTATCTCTGTACAGGATTTTCTTATTTGCAAGCTGTTTCTTACCTCTTGTGTATGTTCAGCAATTTTCCCATGAGATACGGATCCTGTGTGATTTTAAGTCAAAAAGGGACTTTTTCTTAATGTCATCTTGCAGCAAGTGTCTACAGAGTAGTGTGTAAACTTGGAGAAGTCTTAAAATCAATGTTGACACCTAATTTCTTGACAAAGTAACAGAGATGTGTGTTAATACTACAGGGGAAAAAATACAGCGCTAAGTGAGCTGGATAAGGTGAAGATCTCCACTCTGTTGGCCTTACAGTCTGTTTGTGAAGTGCATTTTATTCTTGACAGGTGCCGTACTTCCAGAACACAGAGTTTTATTATGCAGACATAGTGACTTTAGAGAACAGTTAATCTCTGAACCGAAGGCAATATAATCAAATAGAAAGCTTTAAAAATGGTTCAGATTTTGACTGGAATGGACTGGAGTGGTTAATAAGAGCCTGCCTTTAAAATCTAGATAAAACTTGTCTTGTTTTGTTAATGTTCATTTGATTGACTCAATTCTACTTGTTTTCACCGTTTCTTCCTTCTCAGTAGGTATGTTCTGTCCTGTCAGATTTGTGTATAGTGTTTCTTTGCCTTGCCATCTTCTGCAGTGACTCATACTCTAACATGACTGTTATTTGGATGAGGTAGAAAAGCATTTCTGGTGAGACAGGAACTAAATGCATTGTTTGGATGAATGTCCTTGTTGAGCTAGTTGGGTTGCAGCAAGCAAACTGAAAAGCAGATGTATGTTGTCTGAAAATATGCTAACTCCAAGGTGGTTCCCATAGATTTTCCTGCATGCTTAGTGTCCTTTAAAAGTTTTCTAGTGATCATCAGCCCTTGCATTTTCCTAGCAAGGGCTGGCCTTTTTTTGTAATTGATCTTTTTTTTTTTTTCTTCTCTCTCTTTATGTTAGGGAAGCATTTTCTGGTGGAATGAAAGGTTAAAGTACCATGTTAGCTTCACCCTGATGGAGCTCCAGAAGCATGTTGCAATAGTTTCTGAAGTATGCTAGTGAAACTGGTTACTTTTCAGCTGCAGTGAGGTGGTACTGAGTATACATGGGAGACACATGTGGAGCACATTGAATTAGACTAGAAAATCAGCTGGCAACAAATCAAATAAGTGGAGCATTGTAATAAATCCTTGCTCCTTCTTTTCTGTTTTAGTTAGTATTTCATTTCTTTGGGTGATGATGAATATATCTAGACAATAGCTTGATTTGGATCAGGTGACCACACCAGTCAGCCCCATCATCTTCATCTGATATTCTGGTTGCAGCAAGATAATTATATTTAACCTGGCATAAAATAATAGTGGTGATAAGATAACTGATCCAAAGTTAACTCCTGTGGTAGAAAATTGACCCATCAGGATTTTTTTGAGCAAACTTGAGATGTCATATTGAGTACTTTATGCAGTTGTAGATTTTTTTGAACTCATACAAGGTGCCATGGAGTGTAATTTACCATTTCCTTTAACTATGACTTCAGGCAGGTGAGAATTCCTAATTGCTTACAAATAAATCTTAGGCTCACTTTTCCTTAACATTTTTATAGACACTAAGCCTTAATTGGATTTAATAACATAAGCCAAATATAGTTTCAGAGACCAGAACAACGTGAGAGCCAATAGTGCTGAAAAAAAACCCAAGAGTTTTTTTAACCAAACTCTAAAATTCATCTTTCCTAAGACATAAATATCTTTTTTATATCATTTATTTAATCTTTTATTTATATTCAGCATTTTATGTTTACATAAAAATATTCTTCCTTTTTTCCTCCCCTTCCTGTAATATTTTTCTTTGTAACTTGGGAAGTGCTTTTCCTAGAAGGCAGACATTTTGGCTTTATATTGCTTCTGAAGGAAAACAAGGCATTTAGCAGGTGCATGCTTTGCCGTTGTGTTGGAAGGAAAACAGCTGTGCAGAAGTTTACCTATGGTCCTTCAAGGATTTTGTTTTCTGAATAGAAGGTATCTTCTTATCTTTGGCCTCTAATTCCTTTGGAAGATAAATGAATTGGAGAGTGGCGACTGGGAGAAGTATCTGTGAAAGCTTCTTCTCTCTTGAAACTAAGGGAAACAGAAATGGAGTTAAATGAATGAAATCATTTTGAGGCAAAAATAGCTAGAAGACCCTGAATCAAACAGAAAGATCCATCCTTGTAATTTTTGCCCTCTTCCCTCTGCCCAACAAAACAGTCACCTTCTCTCCTGTGCGGGTAATGTTTTCATGTGATCTCTCCACTTAGAGCACCTGGTAGGCGGCCACAGCCTTCTGCTCTGTGTTTATTTCAATTGTGGCATGCAGAATGGGAGCTGCAGGTCAGAGCTTTCATAGAGCTCCCATCTTTACCTTGTCAGCATTCCAGGTCACAGTCCTATTCTTGGCTCATCTGGAATAGCTACAGCTTGCTTTCCTGCGGCTGTGTTTTGGATGATGTGCTTTAGGAAAGGGCTGGTGTATTTGCATGCTCTGCTGAAAGACAGTACTTCAGTGTCCTCCACTCCAGCAAATAGAACAAAGGTGTGTGGCTGTGCTGCAGTCTTTTGTAGGGAAAGCCTGGCAATAACTGTCAGTGCTGGGTCATACTGAGCAGATTGACACAAGAAGGTACCGAGCATACGGGATGTGTGAAGCTGTAGGATCACTGATTATCCCAACCTGGAGTGGACCTACAAGAATCATCAACTCCAGCTCCAGGCTCCACACAGCACCACCCAAAATTCAAACCCTATGTCCAAGAATGTTATTCAGATGCTTCTTGAACTCCGGCAGTCGTGGCCATGCCCACCGCCCTCTGGTGCAGCACCTGTCCCAACCCCCAGCTGCCCTCCCCTGACGCAGCCCCATGCCGTTCCCTCAGGCCCTGTCGCTGTCACACAGAGCAGAGCTCAGCGCTGCCCCTCTGCTCCCTCTGAGGAGCTGCAGCCGCCATCAGGCCGCCCCTCAGCTCCTCTGCTCTGCGCTGAACCAACCAGGGGACTTCAGCAGCTCCTAATACACCAGACCCTGCCCCATCTTCAGAGTCCTCGTTTGGATGCTTTCTATTATTTTATGCCCTTCTGGAGTGATGGTCTTAAGTAGTTCTCTTGTTTGTGGGTCTGCATCATGCCTTGGGTTGGTTTGTAGCAAAGGGGAACCTTGGTAGCCCAACTGACCAAGGATTCAATTCTTTTTTTAAAACTCTGAGCTAGGTTGGTTTGAAAGTGAGGTAAGAATTTTGCATTACTGAACAATTTTAGTATTTTCTGACTCACTGCTGTGTAAACCTTGATCCCATCATTTGCTTGGCCAGTGACTGTGGTGTCCTGAGGTGGCTGCAGGTTTGTTCTCTCCTTAGTTATCTGAGTGGTACAGCTGTGCTGAGATTTACAGGACATGGCAGTACATTTACTACTCGGTTATCTACTGGTAAATCTGTAGCATAGTTTCTCCTCTAAAATATTGAATCTGGCATGCATCTGACTAAGCCAAGTATGTTTCTTCTCTCTACAACATCTAAAAATTGCTGCTTTTCACAACAAATGATTCTAGATTTAGCTTTTCTTTGAGAGAGCAAGCAGCCTTAATGGTATTAAAGGGAGGAAATTTTTTGCACACTCCTGGTATGATAAAGGTGGCAGACTAGAGACTCATTTATAGGTGAGGGCTCATTCCACTTGCTTCACAGTGTCGCTAATAGTCATAAAAGCTGTGTGGTTCTTGCTGTAGCCCCTGCTGAAGGGAGGGACAATATGACCCATTCTGAACAATACTGATTGTGTTCTTTGTTCTCTTTGCAGGGCCCAGTCATTTACGCGCAGCTAGATCACTCCGGAGGACAGCACAGCAACAAGATTAACAAGTCAGAGTCTGTGGTCTATGCTGATATTCGGAAGAACTGAGATGTGATCCTAACCTGTCTATAGCAAAACATTCAGACTGGAATTGCTTAAACAAAATTTGACCCAGAGAACTCACATGTGGCCTTTGATGCCTAGGCTAGGACCAATGCATGTGCATACAGAGGGAAAGATATATATGTATTGTGTGTAAATAGTCTATTTAATCGTAGAGAAGTGAGACCAATGTTGCATGTTGAAATGCGCTAAGAATTCTGCTTATAAATTGCCAATATTCTTTTTGTATCTTGTATGATGAGAGAGAAAGTGCAAACTCACATCATAATTTAAGAATATTTTTATTGTATCAATGGAGAAACTGGAAGATGCCTGAGGATTCTAGATTGACCTGGAGATTTTTTTTTGTTTATAGGACCTAATTTCTTTCATTGTTGTTGAGGTGAATACAAAAAAGGTAACTTTCACAGGGTATTCATATTTTCTTGGTCAGGTTGTCAGTACAAAAGCTGCCTTCTCCTATGAGGTAGACATTCTCATTTGGTCTTGTAAGCAGAATTGTGACTCCTAGCTATCAGAAATAGATGTCTTACCTCTGCAAGTAAAGAAAATGTTCAGATCTACCTGACTTGTCTAACACAGTTCACCGAATTGTTTACTTCTATATTAAGCCTGTATATTCAAGCTTAGTCCTTTAAGGTACAGGGATAGTACTGATCTAATGAATTCTGTGAAATTGTAGTTTACCTGTGAAAATTGAAGAGCTAGTGAGTTAAAGAGATAAGAAGTTGTAGCTCTGGATGGCTGAAAAGTTCACTGAAAGAGTCTGAGGTAATGAAGTGTTTCTTTCTCAAAAATGACACTTCATATAAGGACAAAAAAGGGCTCCAAGGGATCTGGAAGTTCTGGTATTCCCTCGCCTCTCCCTCATGGCTCCACTATACCTCTGCCATTTCTGAGGAGATGCTTTCTCTGTTCTCAAAGCCTTTAATGAAGGCTGAATGGCCTCTGGAAGAAATCTAGAGCTTCACTTTTTCTTTTTTTTTCTCCTTCTGTTTTTTAATTCAGTGTGGGTTTTTTGTTGTTGTTGTTGTCTTTTCCCTTTTTTTTTTCTTTCTTTTATAATCTTTATTTGCACAGACAGATGTGGAGGACAGTTTATTTCCTTCTTCTCTACAAGTCTACTACTTGATTAATATAATTTCCCAGCTTCATGTTTGTAGGTTATACTCCTCACAAATTGTTAGGGATCCCTGATTGTTCTTTTCTGCTGAAGAGGATCTTTCTTTAGCTGTCCCATCTGCACCCAGAAATCTGGTGTTCTGAACTAGAAGTGGCACTCCAGCTGAGGTCTTTTCACAGTAGCATATAGTAAGTGAGATTTCTGTTCTGTACATTCTTATGTGGTGTTAACTTTTCTCTAACAGCAGTTAATTTTCAGTTTGATCTACCATAACCTCTTAGATTCTTACCTATTTCCTAATTTGGTTTATTTCACAGAATCATTTACAGAATGATTGAGGTTGGAAAGGATCTCCAGAAATTATCTATTTAAACCCAGGTTGGGTTTAGCTAGAGTAGGTTGGCCAGGGCTGTGTCCAGTTGCATTTTTAGTATCTCCACAGATAGAAACTCTACTGTCTCTTTGGGCAACTTATTCCACTGTTTGGATTCTTAGAGTAAAAAAAAGTGTTTCCATGTGTTCGGGTAGAATTTCCTGATTTTTAACTTCTGACCATTGCCTCTTGTTTTGTCCATGAGTACTACTGAGAAGAGTCTGGCTTCTTCTTCATTCTTTTTTCTCAACAAAGTTGGGTTTGCAAACTTTATATTCTTTCATTAGGATCATGCTTGACTGGTTGCCTAACAACTCTTGCTTCTGGTAGAAGTGCAGCTAAAGTCGCAGTGAATCCTTCTGCTGCTTTCCCTAACTGGGCTGTTTCTTCCAAATATTTGCTTTACACTTAGCAAGAAACAGAAGCTTAGTTGACGGAAAACCTTTGTTTTAATCTGCCTATGCTCATCGCTGTGCATTACCACCTTTCTCCCTAGACACTTTAGAGTAAAAGGGAGAAATGTGATGAATTTAACTATCAAACACTTGGTGCTACAAGAAAATAGGGCTGTCTGTCTTTTGCTCTGAAGTCACTGTTTGTTTTTGCGGTGCTTTTTGTTGTTGTTTGATTGTTTTTCTGCTGGGATCTACTGAAGAATCTGAGTACAATCCTGCTACTTCTGGTGCTAACTATAAGAAATGTGTAATTTCATCGGTTTTCTTTAGGTACAGGTATGTTCTTATAGCCTATGTGGAGAAGTCTCATTGCAAGGCTGCCTGGATTCAGACAGCCTTGTGTGTGAAGGCATACTGAAGTTTTGTTTTGTTTTTTAACGTTGAACTTTTTTTATAGGAAAGAAACAAACTCTCTTCCCCATAGGAATAGTAGAAATCAGTCTCAAGTGTGATAGACAGTTTCTCTGGGCTGCCTATTCCAGTGCTTTACCACCCTCGGAGTAAAGATTTTTCTCTTAATATTTAATCTGTATCTCCCCTATTTTAGTTTAAAACCATTCCTCCTTGTCCTATCACCATCAGATCATCAACCTGTGTAAAAAGTCAGTCTATCTCCTGGTTATATGCTCCTTCTGAGTACTGTAAGCTCCTTTTGAGTACTGTGAGTTTTAGAGACTTTCCAGAATGAGGGGAAATTTAGGTTAGATGCTAGGAGGAAATTCTTCACTCAGAGGGCAGTGAGGCAGTGGCACAGCTGCCCAGAGAAGCTGTGGATGCCCCATCCCTGGAGGTGCTCAAGGCTGGGTTGGATGGGCCCTGGGCAGCCTGAGCTGGTGGTTGGCAGCTCTGCCCATGGCAGACAGTTGGAACTAGGTGGTTTTTATGCTGCCTTCTAACTCAAGCCATTCTGTGATACTATGAACTTGAGGCAGCATGGGACAGAACTATTGTGAACTTTTGGGCACTCAGTGTGTTAGCTTATTTGTTTGGATACGATAGTCTGTGCTGATGAAAGGGACTGATGTTTAGTTGGTTTACTTAGTGACATCATCTCAAGTGACAGATGACTTCTAATTTCCTTGATGGCTAGCAAGCAGAGATTGAAGTCAGACAAAGTCATCAGATTGTGATGTTATGGTGACCAGAAATTCAGTCAGGTGTCTTCTACTGCTATTTTCTTAATTCTTTGATGCTGTTTTGCAGGTGGAAAAGAACAGCATGTACTTTTAGGAAAATGAAGTGTATTGTCCTTAACCAGTATCAGTACCGCTGCTAGCTCTTTTTAGGCCTGTCTGTTTTGCAGACTTGCTGCTTGCTGCAGCCCAGCTGAAGAACTGACAAGAATCTTGAGGCAGTAGCAAATGACTGTTAGGTGAGCAAACACTTATGGGTGATAGAGCTGGGGAAGGTCTGCGTGATGTAAAAGATTTACAATGAATTCTCTACTGTGAGAGGGAAAAATAGGCTTTTACATGTAAAAGTGACCTTGTATGCATTGTAGGAATGCAGTTTGGGAGTGCCAGCTTGCACCCTCTAGAGACAAGAATATGAATGGCATCATTCATCTTTGTCATCTCTTCTGAACAGAGCTGCAAATTGAAGAGTTTTGTCTCTACTAACAGTGGATATTTTCTTCTTTCTTACTGATCAGCAGAAATAGATTTTGAAGGGTATTAGGCGTAACTATATTGACGTAAGTAAACCAGTAGCTATACTCAGTACATCAAATCTCCATTGCCTTTTTTGTCTTCAGCAGTTGTTCTGTGAGGGAGATCATCAGTGTGTTCATTAGATGGCACTAAATTAGATTAAATTAAATTTTAATGAACGCATTGCATGTGTTCATTAAAGAGTCACTATCGGTTGGCAAATATGTCCCTATACTTAACTACGTGATAATAACTGGAGACCTGCATGGTTTTTGTTTTTGGATTTTTTTTTTTTTTTTTTTTTTTTAAGTTTTGGCGCTGTTTCAGTTTGTGAGAAAATGAGCTGGAAATAAGTTTTCAGCTTTTTTAAACCTGTGAGAACTGCTCAGGTAACCATCTGTCTGGTAACTGCAGTAAATGTATATATGCAGCTTGTAAGCTGCGTTGCTATAGAGTGGATTCATTGAGGTAAAATGCAGGCCATTTGAATTATGACCAAAATACTTTCAGTCTGTTTTAAAATTTTGTCTTGGATTTTTACATTAATAGTATTATCTACCTAGGACTTCAAATGCAAATTGTTCTGACTCTACAGAGGTGATGGAATTATTATTTTTTTTAAACTATCAAAGCTGAAAAGGTGGGTAAGACTTCTGGGCAGTGGCCATTGGCCTGTGGTGCTAATATTTAGGTAACAAACTACAAAGTCATATAATGATGCTCAGGACTTGTACTTTTCTGAGGCTTCTCTTTCCCTGCTCTTCACTGCCCTAAGGCTACTAAATCCTTCCATTTAAAGGTGTTTTTGCACTCTAAAATGCACGTTCAATGCCTCTTGAAATCAGTCTGCTGTGCAGTCTTTTCTGTCTCCCTACAATGGCAGCTCTTTTTATGTGGTAAATATAATTGGGAATATAGACTGGATACTTTTCATAAACCTCCATCTTGGAGGTATGTGGGAGAACAAACACCTGTAAGACAGGTGTATAATCTGTGTGAGGGAGCTAGATATGCATTGCATGGCCTGACTATGTGAAGATCCTGTGTATCAACGGTTAGTGCTTTTCCTTTTACAGACTCATCTGGAAAGTTATCCTGGATATTTTTTCTTGAATGGACTTTCACGTTTTCTGTTGTAATCTTGTGAATATTTTAATACACTTATTTCCTCCACCCCCCAATTCTGGTTTGTTGGATGAGTCTCGTCGTGAAATGGGAAGGGAGGGGGACTGAAATATACCATCTCTCTTTCTGGCAATATTTTTCAGTCATCCGACATTCTGTCAGCTCAGCAAACACACACAGCTGGAGAGTTCACTGTTCGAGGTGATAGCCTACGTGAATTGAGTTAGAAGAACTAAGGTATGCAAGAGAAAATGCTTGAGGTTACAGCACACATCTCCAGCAGAATCCAACTGGGAGACAGACAGCTTTCAGAGGCAGGACAGACTCTGGAGAAGGGTATCTGATGCTTTATCAGGCACGTGTCTTGTAAGGAGAGAAAATGCTGTCCTGCATTAATACTTTTTGCTAGATAGTTTACACGGGGTGAGAAACGCAAGGATTTCAGTGCCACAGCAAGGTGCTGCAGCTGTTGTTAAATATAGACAGTTTCCTCCTGTCTCCACCCTTGCTGTGTGGGAGTGGTACCTCAACTTGGATTGGGCAAAGTACGGCAGAGGAGAGAATAAGAAGCCATTGTCAACTTCATCATGCAAGGCATTCATATTACTGAGAGCTGAATACAGAAGGAGCTGCTCTGACTTAGTTCTCTTTTTTTCCCCTGGCTACAGGCTCATAGCTTTGGAGGAAAGAGTCTCTGACAGCATGCCAGGGGAAGCTGATGGATGCCATGCTCTGAGCACAATTGCCTGATACAGATGGACTTCTGCAATGTAACGTACAGCTTTTGCTCTGAAGCTGTTTCACAGTGTTACTTTTTTCTTTTGCAGGAAATTAAGTAGGGAGAGAGGTTGGCTTTCAAAGGTTTCATTCATAACATGCCACAGACGGCAGCAGACCACCTCCTCCAAAGCTTTGGAGAACTGACATATCGTACGTCAGTTCCCTGAGTGCACAGCTTCACAGAAAATCTGTACATACTTAAGGAGGGTGTGAGAAGTGAGTAACAGATGTTTTGGCTGTTTATTTTTGACATTCCCAAGAACCAGATACCTGAATGTGCGCATCTTCAGCCTGAGTTATGGAGGATGGCAGAAACTGGAAGGAAAAAAAAAAAAAAGGAACTATTTTAAAGTAGGGTGAAAACCCCACACAGGTGTCACTGTGACATGGAAGTATTTTCCTGTCTGGGATTCTGGCTAACAGTCTCAATACCATGTCACACCAGGCTCTGTTCAGCAGTCAGGTAAGGTAAGGCCCAACAAGTAATTCAAGGCACAATCCACAATCAGCTTCTTTTAAAGGGACAATGTAAGTTCTCTGACATAAGACATACAATTTTACTTAAATTTAAAAGGTCACATTTTATTTAAATGTATGGAGATACTTTGTTATTTGCACTTAGAAAATGCATGTTCTCTAGACTTTCAGATTTCTTTTTCAGTTTCTGAGAGAACAAAAATATTAAAATTAGTGAAGCTAGGTCCCGTGGGGAAGGGTTTGTGCGTTGCTGGACTTGACCTATGGAGTTAGGCATCTTTTTGCAGTAGTTGCTCTTGTTGTTTTGCTTTCAGCTCCTGATTGTACCTATTGGAAAGAAAAGCAGAGACTAAGGTTAGAGCTCCAGTTACAGTGTCTTTGTAACAACCTATTCTGTAAAGGAGGTTTAAAATTACAAAGAACTTGAGAGTAGAAACTCAGGATAAGGTAGTTTAGTTAATGTAAAAAGCTCCCAATTAGTTGCTAAGTTTGCATTATTTCTGTCCAGTACTTAATAAGGGAGAAAATGCCAAATGATCCCCTCAAGAAATAACCAAATAAAAAACAAAAACAAAAATCACATTGCTGTGCTTAAGGACCCTTTGATCCAACTGGAACTGATTGGATTCAACAATGAAAGCTGACAGAAGCACGAAGCTTATGAAAGCCTACGGTGTAGGTTTTTTGTCAGACAGACCTACAGCTTTTAAAGAATGCCTTACATTCAGAAACTACAGCTTACACAGATCATTCCTTAAAAAGTGCTCTAGCTGTAAGGAAAATATGTAGAGACCTCCCTGCTATTCATTTGGAAAACTAAAAATGTAGCAAAATGTAATGTTTAATTAATTGTTGATTTCCTGTTGCCTGTTGTACTGACACTGAAAGCTGGTGGAATTTATAATTTCATGATTAGGACTATGTGGTGTGAGTGCTTAATTACAGTGTGCAGATGGCCCTTCTTAATACATACCTCCATATTCGGAAGAGTTGGGAACCACCAGCACAGCCAACAAAGAAGTTCACCGCAAACAGGCTCCAGTTTTTAGGAATAATAACTAGAGAGTACCTCGACCAAATAAGGCCTGTTGAATGAAAATAAAAGTTAGGAGACATTACATCTTTGTCATTAAAATACTCAGACATCCCCTCAGTTTGGGGATGGAATCATGGGCTACTTTAAGTACACCAGTCTTAACAACTTCATGTTGGACAACTGTTTTTCTTACAATCATCTGTTTCTTAGAAGCATAGCAAATGCCAGTAAGAGAGATACAGGTATGTGCTTCATTTTCCCACAATAACATAACCAGAAAATAACATTAATCATAGTCCTAGTATCAAATAAAGATTCTCTGTACTCTACAGCAGTCTCAACCTTAATACCCTGGCACAGTTGCAGGGCAGTAGTATTTTGCTGCAATGTATCCAGTTTGCTGCACCCATTTGGAGATCACAAAACATATCACACAAAGCACATAGCACTAAGCCAGATATCAGAATTAAGTCCATAGAAGGAAGAAGGTGGTAGCTGTAGTTTTGGTTCTCAGCTTTAGCTGCCACAAGTTCTTCTACCAGATTTTGTCAAGGGTGACGCTTGAGTATGGAATACAGGATTTGTCAGTGTGAAAACCATGGCAGACAGCAGTGCAGTGGTCTGTATACCACTGCTTCCAAGCTCTTGTAGCACATGGAAATTCTTTCCATCTAGCATTGTTTAATCCCTTCAAATCCATTCTAAAAAAGCCACCATATTCTGGACTGATTTCAAAATTTCTTGACGTGAAGGAAGCAGAAGAGTTTTATTTCCTGGAATTAAGGGTATCATTTGTATCTGAAGGAACCAAATTTATATCCTAACACAAAACAATTTGCTCCGGACAATTCCAAATTAAGACGCTTGTATAAACCTATTACATAATCACAGAACTCTCATAAATTGAATACCAAATATAAGCGTGTCCTAGAATTACCACGTAACAGTGACAGTGAGAGCTAGCATACTGAGCCTTTTCTATATAAGTGACTTAGTGCTGACAGAATACAAAAAGGAGTGAATACAGTTGTAGAGAGCATACAAGCACAAAGTATCACTGGCTTTACCTGTAGCCATTAACACTGCAGACTGTGCTGTGCTGAGCTTTTCTGCTGGTCTGGTCATATCAGCCATTCCAGCGCATACCAAACCCTGTAAAAAGAATTCATTAAGGCAATCCAGTACCAAAAACTATCAAGTTGTTCAGAAGGGGAAGACGCTGTATAGCTCAGAGCTTATTCTGTGTGCATTATGCAGGAGATGGGATCTGTGAGCTGAGTAATTACTCTTGGAGACCCTGTACACTTGCAGTCCTTTGTGGATGAAATAACTCAGTTATGGGGGTTGTGATTAGCTTGCAATGAAATCCCAGGCAACTTTTTGTTAGTTACAAGGTTAATTCAAGCAGAGCTGCTCTTAAAAATAAATTGGTTTTTATGCCGCAAGTAGAATCTTGTCTAAATAGGAAGACCCTTCTTCCTAAAGCTCAGTTAGTAAAGATGTACATATGTAGTCTTCTCTCATCTTCATCCAAGGAGGTAAAAGTGCTTTTTTTTGTTGTAAATATAATTTCAGTAAAAGCAAAAAATTCCCCACTGCAGTGACAAATAGCTTGACTGACTTCCTTGAGAATGTTACTAGCAAATATGCTGCTAGATTTTTTTGTTGTGTTATTGCCCTCTACTGGAAACACAATTTGTTGTTCTACTACGGAAGTTAACCAAAAGAAGTGAAAAAAAAAAAAAGCCTTAATGCTTTTAACTCGATGACTGCCACTAAGGGCTACTTTGGGCTCCACTCAAGAGATCAGTTTTTAGGGGTAGAGACTTTTGCATGCTGCCTCATTTATGGGACCGGTTTTGCTGCAGTGGTGTCACAGAGGTACAGGTTTGCAGTCCATTTGGGTACCTGCAAGTCAACATGCTCTTGCTGTGCAGTAGAAAAGCCATTTTAATTTCTCAGTGAAGAACTTAACTGGGAGCACAGGTAGGCCTTCCTGCATCTTCACAAAACAAACAAACAAACAACTATCTGTGTATTAGCTCTTATGACAGAGTAGCAGACAGCAACCTGCTCAGAAGAGTTGCTGTATGCTGAGGCTCAGGAGCACATTGCCTGGGAGACCCTCAGAAAATGGCAGAGGTGAACCATAGACAGTGCAGCACCCACCTAGACTGACAGAGAAAACAACCTACAGTGTACAGCATCATGTATTCCCTGTGGCCTGTAAGATCTGCTGTTCACAACAACAGATTTATGACCCACCTGGCCATAGGAAGAGGAGATTGTATTCGTTGCTTGCTATCAAACAAGTATATCAAGCTATTTTATTATTTACTTAATTTGTACATATTACGACAAGGATGAGGCATGCACTTCATGTGCACAGACACAGGCCAAACGGTGGAATATTCTGAGAAGCAGAACCGTACAAGGAACACACAGCTTCTGACGTCCAAAATACATGCCTTCAGAGTTTTGAATTATGACAGTTCATGCCAACCTTAAGCAACAGTGAGTGTTCAATAAATGAAAGCTTTTATGAAACCTTCTAAGTGAAGCATACAGCTTTTCCAGAAAGCACTGCTTTTTTTTTTTTTTACCCCCCTGTATCCCTGGAGAGTTGTACTACACATTTTTTCACTCTAATATTTTTCCTCCCCATCTATTAGAAATCAGAGCTTTGGCATCAAACCTCATTTACCTGCTGGGAACTATTCTTTGCCCAATGAGTTGCTGCAGATTGCCCTCTAATGAACAGACATGAGTTGGCATCTTGTACTTACCCATTTCATAATAGGTGCCCAGAAGAAGACTGTTTTGGGACCTGAGGGAAGAATGGGGAGAAAAGTTAAATTACTCAGTGAGATGTAGTTGTTTTAATGCTTATAGTAAGTTTTGAGGTATTGATGATTTTTTTTGTTGTTGTTTGTAGTATTTTTTGTTTGTTTTTGTGTGTAGATTGTAAGTTCTTTTTTTTTTAGTAGAGTGAATTGCACAGTGATATTGTGTAACTGTGCATATATTGTGCTTTATCACCTAATGCTCATATTTCTTTAACTCTGTGCAACTCAACCTTTAGTTGCATAATCAGCCCACCCATTTTTGCAACAGATGAGGAAGAAAGATTGGTATTCCTACTTTCAAGCAAACAAGGGTACTTCAAGACACATTTATAATGAAAATATTGAGATCAGGCCAGAAAAAATGAAAACAGTTTCTATATGAAGATTAAAACTTAGACTATCACTGAACGAACAGAATGAGAGTTTGAAATCTTTGTAAACTGAATCTAAAACTGAAAACTAATTTCCTTCCAATACTTGAAAGGAGCTTATAAACAGGAGGGGGAATGGCTGTTTACGAGGGTGGATAGTGATAGGACAAGGGGGAATGGTTTTAAACTGAGACAGGGGAGGTTTAGGCTAGATAATAGGAGGAAGTTTTTCACACAGAGGGTGGTGACGCACTGGAACAGGTTGCCCAAGGAGGCTGTGGATGCCCCATCCCTGGAGGCATTCAAGGCCAGGCTGGAGGTGGCTCTGGGCAGCCTGGTCTGGTGGTTGGCGACCCTGCACACAGCAGGGGGGTTGAAACGAGATGATCATTGTGGTCCTTTTTAACCCAGGCCATTTTATGATTCTATGAATCTTGTAAACTGTAACCATGAAATATTTTGTTATTAGCACTGCAATAAGTCAGACCCTGCTCCCTTTCCAAATCACAACCCATTTCTTCATGCTACAAAAGATATCTTACACAGCAGCATTAGATGGTTAGAGTACAAATTGAAAACAAGTAGCAGCATGTTCTCATGGACCTCTAATGCACATCTCTGAGTAGGCAGGTCTTTGACCTCCCATCTCAATATTTTGCCAATAGTCAAACAAGGATTACGAGGATACAGAAAGGAGATAAATCAATGGAGCGGGATCTGGAAAAACATCTCTCTCATAACTACACATATCCTACAGTGGTGCAGAAATAGCAGTTGGTTGGTTAAAACAAAGTATTGTAACGCTACACCAGCAGTATGCAGACTGTCAGCTGTGCCAGACATCATTCATCTAGGAATACTGCTCCAAGTCTTTAATTAAAGACCAGGATCCAAAATGTCCACCACCACCCTGGGGTACAGTCAGAGCACTGGGCCCGATTTTGTCAAAACATGAAGTTTGAGGCATTGCTAGGCAGATAATGTGGGAGATGAAACCAACTTTCCACTATAATACGTTACATATTATGAGTCAAAGTTTTAAAATATAAACAATAAACACTAGGACATGGATTGTTTGCTTTTTATGTGAGCTAATATTTAACTAACAATGCAGCCTTACAGTAACTATTTATACAGCCTGGTTTAAGCACCCTTGTGTTTAAAACCATGACTTGGAAAAACTAGCTGCCAGGTTTCTGCAGCAAGCACATGTGAAGCAACTTACAACACAAGGGATAAGACTTACTGTTACAAACATCAGTTGTTCAGTCACCTCAAAGCCAGCTATGCCCTATAAAAGGCATGACTGCAACACAGAATGCAACAAAAACTAGCTTGGCAGCTTTGCATAAAGCTGTAAGAACCATGCTCTTGTGACAGTGATCAAGTTTCAGGCAGCAGCTAGTAACTTCTAGCAGGTTACTTTTCACCTTAAGAACAGAACATTTATCAGTGTAACATTATTTTTTTTTTCCTCCATGATGCAAATTTGGTAATAATTTGGTAATTTAAAACTACTGATTAAGAAAGTAAGTAACAGCTGAGGACAGCTGAGCCAAGCTGATCCTAAGAGAGGGCAGTTAAATCCTGCAAGCAGAACACCTTCCCCAAGAGATATTCCAGCAAGGAGGACTCCCCAGACAGGGCAGGCCCTTCTTGGATCCTGACACCCATTTTTCAAGGACAAATTAGACAGCAGCACCTCAGAACCAGGACATGCTAATTTGAACACTGTTTGTGCAAACAGAAGTTTACTTTATATTAAGTGTAAGAAGTGTTTGTCCCAGGGAGCTGTTTAGTCAGACCAAAGGAACCCAGGAGGGCAAAAGAAGTGGAGTACAAGCCCAGTCCAGGCCTGCGTGGCTAAGAGCCATGCTCCCTGCACGACAGCAGTTGACATGCCATGTCCCAAGCCCTTTGCTGTCCTCTAGCAGCTGAGCTGTGCGGTGCCAGCCAAACAAACAGCTCTTCAGAGCTGGCATTTTCCTGGAAGCTTTCTTTGTGCCAGGAAAGAAGCGAGCATTGTTCGTTCTTCCCTTGCTGCAAGCGATGTATAATTTCACGATAGCGACACTTGATGTCATTCCCAAATTAGATCAGCAACTCGGTTATCTCCAGGAGATACGACGTCAGCCTTTCATTTGTAACCTACTTGTTTGCAGTCACAGTGACATCTATTGCTCAGGTTTCTGAGCCCCGTCTGCTCAGGCGTTCAGGGCTGAAACTGAGCAGCAGAGGCTTGGGTTTGATACCTGCTTGTTTTGTGGCTTTTCTCACCAGTGGGGTGCTGGCCATTTATGGGTTACGGCTGTGATGTATACATACACTCGTGCTGTATGAACATGTTTATGTCGCCCTAACGAATCTGGTACGCAGATACGAACGGCGGCAGCTTTCTCTCTGTGGTCACAGTACGAATTCCAGGAGGGCACCGCTATGGGATGGAGCAACCACCCGAGCACACCAAAGTCCGTTCTCACCGCACACATCCCAGCTAGGTGAAGAGTCAAGGATGCGGCACACGGGAACCAAGCACCGGCCTATGGGACGCCGCGGCTTTATCGCGCGTTCCGCGGCTGCCGCGCGCGGCCTGTTTGCATGGCAAACAGCGCTGCCGGAGGTCTCTCCCCGGTGACACGCTTCCCCCAAGCGAAGTTCCGAGCCAGCTGAGCGCCCGCCGGGCGGCACGGAGCTCTCGCTGAGCGGAACCCGCCCCAAGCAGCTTCCCCCCGCGTTCAGCCCCCCCTCTCCCGTCCCCCGCCTTTACCGGCCGGGTGGTTGTAGAAAGGCCGGAACCGCGGCGGCAGCATCAGCTCGATGCGGTCGAGCAGGCGGTGGTAGGAGGCGCGCAGCCCCGTGACGGCGGCCGCCATGTCTGCACAACGAGAAGACCCCCGACGACCGGCGTGTCAGCGTGCCGCTCGGTCACACCGCCGGCGGCCCCGTCCCCCCGCGACCCGCCGTCCTTCCGCCACGCCCCGCCCTCGCCGCCCTCGCGCCGGAGGGAGGAGTGTAGAAATCCCGCGCACTCATTGGTGGATCGGCTAGGGGGCGGGGCAGGGCGGAGAGGTCCGCCAGCCGCGATTGGCTGGGACCGCCTCGCGAGGCGAGCGGAGCCGGCGCTTTGGGCAGAGCGCTGCCGGCCTTCTTTGGGAAGGGCACAAGAGGCGTCCCTGTGCCCAGCTCAAAGATGGCCGTCGGGCAGGCTTCACGCTCCCGATCAAGATGGACGGCGCGGGAAACTCAGGCCCGCGGCCGCGCGCCCAGACCTAAGATGGCCTCCTCGCGGCTTCGCCGCTCACCTCATCTGCGTCACCCGTCACCTCCACGGCGCCCCCGCCGCAGCGAGGAGGCGGTGCTCCCAGCTCGCGCGAGAGGCGGGGCGTGCCGGAGCGCCGCCCCTCGCACCGCGCCCCCTCCCCCCGCTCCCGGAGGCGGGGCTTCGCGGGGGCGGGGCGCCCTGGGGGCGGGGCGCGGAGCCTCCGCCGGCCCCGCCACTGCCGCTGTTGCTCGCTCGCTGGTTCAGCCGCTCTCTCGGTCGCTGCCCGTCGGTGCCGCGGCGCGAGGCGGGCGCCGGTTTCCATGGTGATCGCGCGGCGCGGCCGGAGGCAGCGGAGCGCCCGGCCCCGCGCGGGGCCATGTCCCGGGGCCGCTGCCCCCACCTGCTGTGGGACGTGAGGAAGCGGAGCCTGGGGCTGGAGGAGCCCGGCCTGCTGCGGCGGCACTACCTGGGTAAGGGCGCGGCGCCGAGCGGGCCGGCAAGCGGCGGATCTCCCCCTTCTCCCCCCTCCCCGCGGCGACCGGACCCGGCCGCCAAGTTTCCCCGCCCGCGCGTGCCGCCCCTCCCGCCGCTGCCGGGGCCCCGCGAGGGGGGCGGGGGGCAGAACTGTTGCTCGGGGCGGCCCCAGGCGCCCCTCATGGCCGTTGTCGGCCGGCGGGGCGGCCGCGTTCGCCGCCCGCGTGAGGAAACGGAGCCGGTGGTGTTCTTTGGTAATGGCGGAGGGTGCGTGCGTGCCTCGAACCCCCCTGCCCGCAGCGCCGGGCGCGGGGCTGGCTGTTACGCGCGTCGTCGCGGAGCTCTCGCCTTCGGTGGGCTCGCTGGCGGCGAATCCTCGGCTTTGTGCCCCGGGGGTGGAGCGATGCCCGCTCCCGAAGCGAACCGTGGGGCGCTCGCAGCGCTGGCGGTGACTTCCTGGCTGCCTGTGGAACTCCCTCGGTTCCCGGCGGAGCGGCTTGTGCGAGTGATGTTCGGGAACCCCAAGCGCTCGGCAGGGTGGGAAGGGTAAAGGAGAAAGCAGAGCCCCTCCTGAGGCTTCCACCCTCTGCGTGCGCAGAAACGCTGTGTGAAAAGCTGTGAGGTTGAAAACTGTTGATTCTGCTGACTTTGGCTTGGTAGGTTCTATCTGGATGGCGGCGTGTGGCAGCCTTAGCTGGGGCTTGTCATGGCTTAGAATCACAGAACAGCCCGGGTTGGACGGGACCCACAGGGATCACCGAGTCCAACTCCTGGCCCCACACGTGACCACCTAAAATCCAAACCCTAAGTCTGACAGCGATCTCCATGCACTCCCTGAACTCCGGCTCTCAGGGCCGTGTCCACAGCCCTGGGCAGCCCGTTCCATGCCCACCGCCCTCTGGTACAAAACCTGTCCCTAACCCCCGGCTGCCCGTCCCCTGGCACAGCTCCATGCTGTTTCTTCAGGCCCCGTCACTGTCACACAGAGCAGAGCTCAGCCCTGCCCATCCGCTCCCTGTGAGGGGCTGCAGTTACCATCAGATCTCCCCTAATTCTGGTGGAAATGCGAACGTCCCTCTGCCTGGACACATGAGGAATGTTCCTTTTGCTTGCTCCTGTTAGAGCAGAAAAGCCTCGTGTTAAAATTGGGGCTGTGGAGTGTAGGTTTTGAAGGGGCACTGTGAGATTTTTTGTTCTGACATTACACTGGTTCTGATAGTTGACGTGTGAAATTTCATCAGTAGAAATCAGTCCTAATTTTATGATGATCTATGTGGAGCACTGCTCCTGTGCAGTATACATAACCAGTTAAAAGCATCACTCTGGTGACTGGAGTAGGATCTCATTGTTAGGGTTGTTCATTGAACCTGAACGTGTTCCATAGCACTGTAGCATTTGAGGACATTTTCCTTGGGACAGACGAGACATTCAGCTGGATTCATGCTAAGATAGTTACTGGTGGTGGCAAGTATTATTCTCTCCTTCAAGTTTGTGTCTTAAGCTGCAGGTAGGAGTTGGAATCACATTCTGGGCTTGGCGTGTAGTGTGTTTGTCTTGTAGAACTATCACACTTGTACTCAAAATGGCATTTACTGCCCTAGTACACCCACCAATGGGATTGCTTGTGTCTGGGTTTAACCCATGGGAGGCCTGTTGTGCTTTTCATGTGCTGTTCCAACATGTGTTACGGGTCGTCTTTTCACATATCAGCAGCCCTGCATGGGACTGTTGCTATTTGGATGGAGGCTCTGTTGAAGTCAGGTGGGTGGTGCTGATTGTTGGTCCTTCTGGAGCTCATCTGAACTGGGAGTGAAACTTGTACCTGTCAGGCTTTGTCAGCAGCCTGAGGGCCGGAACAAAGGCAGGGCAGGTGTCTTGGTTTGGCTTAGCAGGAGTGTTATGAAACAAATGCGTCATCTGTGCTTTTTATTATTTTTTCCTCACTTTTTTGGTAAATTTGTCAAAAAAAAGTTATACAGAATAAAATAGATTGTTTGTCTTTTTGCTGCTGGCCATCCTTTTCAGCCAGCAAAGCAGAAGGGAGGTCTCACAGCAGAAACCTGACAATGCAGTTAATAATGCATTGGACGACACGTTGTGTTTACCAATGATAACTGTACGGAGAACCATTGACTTGGATAGTATCATTATGCTACCAAGTAAAATACAGGCAGTACTTAAGTGCCTGTATATTGGAGGGACACGTCTAAGAAGGAACTGCTGTTTCTTATTTACTCTGCGTTTTGGTTTCATGTGAACTGGCAATCAAGTGGCACTCTATTTATAGCCCCTTTCAGCTTTCAAAAACAGCTGCTCCAAGAGGGATCTGCACATCATATTGTGCCTCCCCATGCAGATGGCTCGCTCTGGGAATTTATATCCTTGCAAAACTCTGCTTGATTTTGCAAGATCTTCTGATAACTGCCCTGAAACGTGGTCAGTTTAGGACAGAGTTGCAAAGGAAAGTCTAGTGGAGGTGTGCCAATGTGTACGTGCCTGGTATGTGCCCTCTGGACATCATCATCCATTAAGAATTCTCTCTGTGTGCTAGAGGGAAAATGTGGGTCTCATGTCTATCTGCGGTAGCTACATTTTCTTCAGAATTTGTAGGCTAATTAGTCTCCATTTCAAACAGAGCTTGCATCTGAAGTCTCCAGAGAAAGCACAGCTGCTCTAGGAGGCTGGCAGAAGCACTCTGTGCTCTGGTGCACTTTGGCTGTCGTCTTAGTCTGATAGGTAGAATCCTGCTGGTAGGTAGAATCCTGCTGCTGGGTTGTGGTGGAAACTGAGATTCGTGCTCCTTTCAGCTGTTTGAAGCATCACAGGGCTTGTACATTGAAAAACAGTGTTAGAAAGCTGTAGTATCCTACTTAAGTTCTGCTTTGAAACTGGCAAATGAATTGAGGAGGACAAGTTCAGAGACATGCTACTTTCTTCCAAAGTCCCGAGTCAGTTCTGATATCAGTTGAAGTGTTGGGTGTTGTCAACATGAGAGCCTGCGCGTAGGTTAACTGTAGCATGTAATTATCTGTCTAGAGCAGTAACAGCCTGGGATTCTTGTAAGAAGGAAGTGGATCCATAATTCCTCTGAAGTATTTAACGTGACAGGTTTATTTGCTTTCTGTGAGGGCTGTGCTGCTGAGGATGGCTCCAAGTGGCCGTGAGGAGGACTGAAGACTGTTTTTAAGACACATTTTTTATTAACTGGCAGAGTGGGCTATCTGCAGAAACTTTATTAGTCTAAAATAATTTGCAGAGATGAATCGGTTGAATGGTTTTGCTCATAATGATTGTCAGGAGTTGTGCTTGAGACAGTCAGAGTGAATTTCAGAATAAGTATGTTCTCCTTGGCCTTTGATACTCTTGTTGGCATCTGGTTTTCTACCATCTTCTCTTGTAATAGGAATTTTTGGAGCTTTCAACATTTGTTAGAGAGAATGCTGTGGTGCTGTCTGCGGAGCTTCCCTCCACTTTTTCAAAGAAAGCTGTTGTATGCTACGGCATATATTTGTCTAGGAGTGCAGTTTATAATACTGTTGTTTTCTGATACTGTTTTGTAACGATTAGGAAAGGTTTGCTTACAGTTAATTTGTAGATCTCAAACTTGTAGTGAGGTTAATTGTGGACAAATTTTGTAAAGCTTCATCAGCCTTTGCTACAGGGAAAACTGGAAATATATCATTATGCAGATAGTTCAGCATGTTCTCCCACTTCCCAATGAGACATCATTAGCTCCCCCTCTTAACCAGGGTGAGCCATGGTAAAACCAAAACTACTGACAGATTGGAAGCACATCTGTTCATAGGTAAGGCTGAAGAACAAGGTGGGTAAGGCCAGCAGTTTCAGTATTGGCTGTGTTACACTTGGTGACGTTATTGGTTTATACAGCCAGCAGTGGCTTACTGAAGGTGGGTAGGATTGGGTGTTGCTTTAGAGTCGGACAGCTTTCAAGGTAAGAGCTTTGTAGCTGGTGTTGCTGCAGACTTGGAGATAGTATCAGGCATTTAATGGGCCCTTCTTTAATTCTGTGCATAGCACTTTTGATGTTTCGGTATTTTCAGATGCACTGTTACATTTCACATCCTAAACCTCTTGCATTAATTTTCTTCTCCAGCATAAATTGAAGACACTGCATCTGTCACAGCTAAAAAACCATAATTGGGAGAAGTGTTTTATGCCATTCTTCGTTTTATAAGTCTGGTGTGTTAACTGCTGCTTGAAAAAAGGAACTCTGTAACTTCACCTGTTTGATTGCTATTTTAATATATATGGCTTAACTTTCTGGTGTTCTACATCTTCTGCTGCGCTTTGTTCTGCGCCCAGAAAACCAGCTCTGTAGTTGGTGTGTGTTGGTGCACACCAAATGCTTTGTGAAATGAGATTGACTGACGGACACAACTGAGCTCCCCAGATCTGCTTTGTTAGTGATGTTTTCTGAGTAATAGAAACTGTTGCAGTCAGAACTGAAATTTACAGTATAATGAATGAATGAGAGGATAATACATCTTTGAAACAAATCCAAATACTTTTAATACACTCCATCTATTAGACGTCTGGCAGGAAATTTGGTATGGCCATTGGATTTTCAGTGGTTGTACAGAGGAAGACATACCAGAACACTGCAGGAAAAGAATGCTACTTTTTAAATTATTAAAACGTTGGAGAGTGATTGGGTATTGCCTTAAACATGCTGCCATGTTTTGTTCTTTGTTTTTTGTCAGTAAAAACACTGTACTTAGTGAGCCTCTAGAAAATACAGATAGGCAGTTGAAAAAAACAGCGTGTTACTGAGACGTGTTGATAACAAATTGGCTTTGGA
Source organism: Phasianus colchicus (assembly GCF_987193195.1). Taxonomy (NCBI): domain Eukaryota; kingdom Metazoa; phylum Chordata; class Aves; order Galliformes; family Phasianidae; genus Phasianus; species Phasianus colchicus. The sequence continues at coordinate 93,564,000 of NC_143436.1, read as the reverse complement.
GGATTTTAACGAAGGGAATATGTCTGAAGCAAATTCCCTGATACGATCTCATCAAAGCTGTTAGCAGACAGCAGAAAGGCACGGTGTGTGTGTGTATCAAGTCACTCTTTAAAAATGTTGGGAGTGATCCTAATACACAAAGATGTATTTTTTTCAAGTTCCAAATAAATCAACTGAGATATTCAAGGCCGCCATTTAAAAGGTTTTAATGAGTGATTTGTAGAAAGTAGCACGCTATCTATAAAGCAAAATGAAAATGTGGTGTAGCGGAATCATCTGGACAAGGTAATAAATGAAGAAAAGCTGGTTAGCTATAATTTAGTACGTAAGAGGAGCTCACTACAGAAATAGCTATAAACCAGTGTAACCTAAATAAAGGGGGTTTCACATTATTGCTTTCTGCACTGGTGAAGTTATTCTACATTATTCCACCTGTAGCTTAACTGAACTATGCAAGTGGAGACACAGAAGCCAGTTGCACTTGAAAGCCTGAATGTAGACTATAAAACAGTGTCATACAGCTGTGTGTGTGCTGGCTTGTTTTGCTGCTGTCTCGGTGATCTTTGCTCTTAGTTAATGGTACCATTGGCTTGACTTCAGTTACCTTTTCCTTGTATATTCCTGTGGTTTAATTGCTTTGTGTTACTGTTTCTGTCTCCTTATTTTTGTCCCATCTGGCTCCTTAAAGCAGGAATTGCAGTGTTGGCAGTCACTTCAGTTTGTTTTCCATTAAACAGAAAATTGATACACAGAATATAGGATTACTTGGTGCTTTGGTCGCTCCGTTCTGAAATAGGAGAGCAGGATTGATAGGAATGCAGCTTCTGTTTATGTGTATTAATTTGTGAAAAACTGATTTTTCAGTCCTTTGGAAATGAGAGAGCCCTTTTAAGTTATCTTCAGTTTTGTCACCCCTGCCTGACACGAGCTAACCTATGTCAGTGAACTTTCTTCATTTTATTTTGTAAGGGATTACCCTTTTCTGTAATGTCTGTGCACTGAATGTTAATCATGCATGTTCTTGGCAACCGTGAACATACAATAATATATATATATTGTGTAATACATGAATTATGTAATAGTGTGCTGGAGTCCCAAAGCTTTGCATATTTGATTAGACTGTTTGAATTACATTCAGTCTTGGGGTGCAAATTTTTTGCTTTTGTGTACTTTGGAGTCTTAATCTTTCCGTACAGATAGCTGGAGTCTATAGACCTGCACGTGCTTTATGTACCTTTCCATTTTTTGATTGCAGTACTTTCTTGAAATTTATGCAGTATGCTTCTAAAGACGCTCAGTACAAAAGAAACATTTTTGCTTTGTAAACGACTGCCAGTTTTTTGATACAGACTATTTCAGACAGCTTCATCGTTCTGTTGCACCTTGATCTTGTAATTAATGAGTCTGGGATACATGAAAGCTGTCTCTTTCTGCAAAAACAAATTGTGTACCGCATTTGTACATAGGTTGCTCTGAAAGTAATGCCTGCTGCTTATTACCATGGAAACTACAGCAGAAAAAAAGAGCACAATTATAGTTTTTGATAGAGCATGTGCTCAGGTACGCAGTGCCATTTTTCAGTAGTCACCACCATTAGCCAATTTGCACAGACGAGCTGATCAAGACACTCTTCCTTCTGTGGTGTAACAGCTGTGCACAGCTGTCCAGAACGTGGTTTGTCTTTCATTTGGTAAAACACACTACCCACTGCCTCAGTGTGCTCACATTCACTGATTGGTCTCCATGAGCATTCAGTAAGTGTCAGTGAATGTCAGTGGATCTTTTCTGCGCGGAGGAATTTGGTGACACTTCTCCAATCTGTACACCCTTCCATGTCAGATGCCATTCTGTCAGACTGCCCCTCTGCTGCCATCTGTCACACGTCAACCACACGTAACAGAATAATGGTGGGAGGGTTCAGCCACTACTGCCATACCAGCAACATCCACCTCTGATGTCATGGCCAACATTATAACATAGGAGGCAATACTTTCAGAGCAGTCCTCACATGTTTCAGGATGGTGCAGTGATGTGGCAGATCTCTTTAGTTATCCATTCTTTTTTTTTTTTTCCTTTTTTTCCTTCTCTGTAGTCTTCCTCCAGTTGGTTGTTTCTGTTAATTGCATGAGGGCAGACCTTTGAGCATATATGTGTAATCACTGTTAAAATGTTGCACTGCAATATGATGAGTTGTTATGACTTTGCTTGTGATTCCTTGATCTTCTTTGATTTAAATGCCCCCAAAATAGCCCAGTGGGATATAGCTGATCATGTATCAAGAACTTGTTGATACTTGAAACTAGCCCTATCCTGGCAATGAGGAATTAGATCAGTCTGTTATTAAGCATGCTAGCCTTCAAAGTAAGCTGGAACTTTCAGTAATGTAGTGCGGGTCTCAGCTTTTTCTTGTCCATCTTTGAGATTCAGTGAGTTACTGATTCAGATGTGTCACAAATGCTTTAGCGTAGTTTGATTCAATAAATACTGAATGTGAACACAACAAAATGGAATCAGATAAATATCAGTGAATTTTAATGTATTTCTTGAATGGAGTGTAGGCTTTCCTTGGGAGTCTGAACACATGGATGCTGCTGCTCTCTATTTGACTGGTATCATGGGGAAGATGAGGTTCATCCTTCCTTGCCCCATGAACTGAACTTGATACGAGGCAGTGATGTCTGTCTAGTTCTGTTTTACTATGAAAACTTCACCAACGTACAAAGCAATCAGGCAAAACCTTCTGAAAGCTATCACACAAAACCTTCTATTTTTTGGTTGTATTGGTTTGTAGCTACTTCTGTAGCGAGTTCCCATTATTTACTTTTCCTAAGAAAGGAAGGAAAATGAGATTCTATTTGTTTTTACTCTATATGCCATGAAAATGTTCTTGAGTGAAATAAGATGAACACATACAATCTAATGCACCAAACAACTTTCAAAAGTAAGACTTGTTTTGTTCCCTCTGTTTTTAATGCCCACTCATAATTCAGTTTATGTCCCTGGTGTTGCTCGATTGCCATCTACTAGCAAGACTCAGATTTCTGCTTCAGCTTTTGACGTCACCTATTTTTAAACTCTAATCCTGGGCAATTTCCGACTGTTTACACATGTAATCTCACAGGGATACTTATCTGTATCTGTTACGCTGTGTGTCTCTACTTCACTTCTTGCTCCAAAACAGATGGCTTGTAATTCCCATACTGCCTAGGATTAAACAGTATTTTAAGTGAGGTGAATGTGTGGAATGGTAAAAGCTTCATTTTAGTTCCACTCTGTCCACATTCCCAGTTTAACCAAGACGTCTTTGCAAGAAAGGCAGAAGGCTTTTTTTTTTGCCGGAAGGCATGTCTCCTCAGATATGCTGGTAAGCTTCTGTCTAATCGCTTCCTAATCTATTTAAAAATGTGGATTGAATTAGCTTAGGCAACTTTAAATAGTAGACTTTCTTTTTTTTATTTTTTTTTATTTTTTTACCTGAACACCTTTGTCCAAAAGCAGCCAGGGAATAATCCCATGGCGAGTTGTGCCAGCTGGTGGGGAGAAGCAGCAGCCACTGCTGGGCACTGAGGGGCAAATGGTGGCCTGGCAGTGTGCTTGAGAGCTGATTCCAATAGCTTTTTCTGTGCATCCATTTTCCATGCTATGGTAGTTATCTGTCCGAATGCGTGGAGGTGACAGAAGATCATAGTGCTGCTGCCAGCGGTCGTCACTTTGCACTGGGGCAGTCATATCCCTGTTTCTGCTCCATAGACGTCCTCTGCTCGTAGACGTCCTTCTGCTCTTGCTGAAGCATGGAGCCTCTAATTAGCCTCAGGTGTCATAAGAAGTGCTTTAAAAAACCAAATGAATAACCAACCTACCGAAAATGGTGTGTTTTCCTTTCTCCTGTCACAAAACCACACTGATTTATCTTCTGCTCAGCTGTAATGTGTGGCAAGAACTACACAGAAGACTTTTCTGTGGGCAGCCAGAGTGGGGACAGGATAGCTGTCAGAATGTGGTGTACTTGTCAATGAAATCCACTTAGTGCTTGCCACTGTGGCATGGTTGGTCTCTCACAAGTTGTTATTTAGAATATGCAGATAAAATGTCGTCTCTGGGATTTACACCCCGCTTATGCTATGTGAGCACTTTAAAAATTGATAGATAAGAATTGATTAATATAGTTGATTTTCATTTATTAAGTATATTTCAAGCATAAAATGTGGTAGACACTAAACAACAATTGAACAAGTTACATATGATTATTCATGATGCTTGTGGTCTTGTCAGTGATGGGGTCCTATGCAAGCTTATATTCAGGAGTGGGTGCATTTAGAATCTGAAATATATTTGAGAGTTAATTACAGATGCTTCTGCTAAAGCAAACACATCTGTCTTATTACCTTCAGTAACTTACTCTTGCAGCTTTGTTAGAAGAAAACAGAAATTTTTCTGTTTTCCAGGGTGGTTCCTAATTATCCTCGTATGTATAACATCACAAGGCCAACTTTTTGTTCTATTTTATTTTAATTTCAGCATGTCTTGTTTTGTTTTTTTCTTATAAGACTGTATTTATCAGTATACTCACCAGGAGATTCCATCAGGAGACCTGCTGGGTTGGAATTCTGGGCATGGTGTTGTTCCTTCTGTAGTTTCAGTCTTAATATGTGAAAGTTCTGCACTTCTAAATACATGAAGCTTATTCTGAAGTGTCTTAGGATTTAAGTGCAAGCTTGATTAACACTAAGTCATCTGGTGCTGAGTGTTTAGTAACAAAGCTCTTGGAGATTAAAATGGTGAGTAGGTCTCTTCACAGAAATTAAAATATTTTCTGTTTCTGTGCAGTGTTCAGACCTTTAATCTAGATGAATTGTCATTAAAAGTAGGAAAGAATTTGGGTTATCTGTTCTGAACTTAAATCATAAAGAAGCAATTGTCCACAGCAACTTGAAATGTAGTCTTTTAAACTCTGATAAAAGCAAGTGTTACAGTTTTGGGGGCATTTATACAGAACTATTAGGAAATCTAACAGAGGACGTTGAACAAAGGACTGGAGGGTCACAGTAATGGATTTGGTTTCTAGCACTACTGCTGATTCACTCTCTCATTTGATAAATTGCTTTGGTTTCCTGTGTCACAAATTCAGTGTCTATAAAATGAGGCCACTCTGAGTCTGTCTGCTAATACGTGTTTTTCAAGACTTCAGTTTGTGTTCAAGGGTTTTAGTATTTCTTGATGAAATGTAATGCACTGCTTATTTTCTGTAGTCCTGTTAACTGTGTGATACATGGAGACTTAGGTTTGCTGTACGGTGTATTCAAATTAATTTGTTCAGGAAAAACAGTGAGACATGGAACGAAAGATGGGAGGGCTGCTCCAAAAGTAATGCCTCCAATGTTATTATGTTGGCCAGTGACATCAGAGGCAGATTTTGGTGGTATGGCAGTAAAGACTGAACCTTTCTGATATTTCATTGCATTTTGTTACTGTGTGACAGGTGGCAGCAGAGGGGCAGTCTGACAGAGTGGTGTCTGACGTGGGAGTGCACGTGGATCAAAGTGGGGTCATTGAACTCCTCCGTGTGGAAGAAATGGCACCCAGTGACATTCAGCAAGCACTGATGAATGTTTCTGGACACCAGTCAGTGGATGTGAGCACAGTGAGGTGGTGGATGGTGCATTTCAGCGGTGGTGACAGTGACACTGGGTCACTTCCCCTGGTACAGATTTTTTCGAGTGCAGCATGCAGGCTTTTGTTTATCGCTGGTGAAAATGCACAGCTGATGGAGATGGCTGTGTTGAGAAACTGTGTTTTGTAGATGAGAATTTGCTCTGTCAGATAGTGTTATTATGCTCTCTGTAGTAATTTCCGTGGAAATAAATAGGAGACATTACTTCTGGAGCTACCTATATCTACTTAGTCATTGTGTGGAGTTTGACACAGTCCAGCCAAATAAACCATTTATAGATTAACAGGACTGGTCATCTTCTCATGAAGCAGCTTCACAAATGTATAAACTCAGTGCCAGAGCTCCAAGAAAAATTTTGAAATGCCCTTAGAGCAGGATACTGTGTGCTCTGCAGTGGGAGCAGACTCTGGCTCTGTTTCAGTTTTAAACTAGGGCATTTCAAATGTCACAGCAAGCAAGCACTGAGGGACTTGGCCTCAGGAAGAGCCAGCTTGGCTTAAATGAGCATTTGTTTGACAAACAGGATCTATTACTGTTTTTCAGAATAAAGGTTACCTTTCAGTTTCACATACTGTGATGGTGCAGCTTTGCATCAAAATTTGGTTATATTTCTGTATAGCGCAAACACACTTTCAAGTCTAGAGCTTCTTCATGAAATGATCTCTATATTTTCAATGGAAAGGTCTGGAGTGAATATAAAGGTCTTACGTACTTGAAGCATTGAGCTTTTCTGCTGTCATGTATTCTGAAGGACCATTGTTAGGTGATTCTCTGGAGAGGTGTGTTGGCAAGGCATCGTTGGTTTGACATTATGTGCAGGATAGAATATTGAAGAGATAACGTACAAGTAAACATCTGTGCTTTCTTTTTTTGCCCGCTTTCCCATTTTTCAGCTCGTGTGATGAGTGCATCAGGTGATGCTTCTTCCATACATAAAATGTGGCCTTGGGAATAGTCCTATATTTTAAGTATATTGATCACAGTGCTGAGGGTGTCACTGTACCTTGAATCTTCAGTAGTGTGTAGTGTTTGGTAAAAGTGGGTGGATGGACAAAACCTGAAAATGGCATTGATCATTGTACTCAGAATGGCAATATATCCCCTGAGGTTTCAGAAGTGTTGAGTGAAAATGGGCGGGTAGAGTGCTGGCTTGATAGCTCTCTGGATTTCAAATACATAAATACTTCAGGGAGGTCATCACTATCATCTGAAGTTTCACAGTGCTTGTTTGCTTTTTGTTTTTTTGAAGATAGCTTGACCTCAGGAGTTTCAAAACAAACCTCACATATGTTCAGTGAGCTAATGTGTGTCATGACAGCTTGGTCACTTGACCCTCTCATAAATAGATCTTACTTGAAGAGAAGTAATTAAGGCATCCTCTCATTAATTCTCTGATGGCATGTATTTAAGCAAAAAAAAAAAAAAAAAAAAAAAAAAACCAAAACAAAACCACTTTTTGGCTTTTACACAGCCTGTCCACACTGTTAGCAGAAAAAAAGTCAGCAAAGGTCTTAAGTCCAGAAAGAATTACTCTGAGAGACTGCATCTCCCCTACTGTCTTAGGTGAAGAGAATCCAGGAGGGCCACCTTTGCTGGAGGACAGAAGGAACAGGTAGCCACTGCAGTAGGTGAATGAGAATTAAGGATTTGTCAGGGTGCTTGTCATCCAGAAGAGCGGAGTCCTTGAAGGGGAGAATTTGACTTTTAGGAAGTCTAGTGATAAGAGTTGTGACAAGGAATCTTAAGAATGAGTTAGGAGGGTTAGCCTACTAGTTAGCAAGATAAGGCATTGAAAACAATACCATTTAATGTGATAAAAAATATGAACATTACAAAAAAATATTCAGGTGATTTAAATAACAAAAAACTATAATATTTATTTACTGCTGAGCTTTTTCATCAAACCAGTGAACTTATTGAAGTCATCGCTGCAATACAAAGAACAAAGATTTTGTGGACTGTTAAGTCAGCTTTTAAAAACAGTGAATGCAGAATCAGTATTTTCTTCAGATCAGATTATTCAGGTAGTTCTGTTTTTATTTTAGGAGGAAACAACACATTTGGGATCTGCTGACTCCAGTTTTGCATTATAACTTTATACTTATATATAATATACTTTATATATATATATATAATATATATATATATATAATATATATATATAATATATATACTTTATATATTATATATATATAATACTTTATACTTATATATATGTTATACTTATACTTTATATGTACAGTGGGTGTGGTGGGACAGCCCAGCTGAGATGAGCAATGAAGTCTGTTGTCCCCAATGTCATATGGAGCCTGCTGTTATGTTGCAAGAAAAAGGTTGTCCTGGCCTGACTTAGTCAGCATCGTGATGTAGAAGTCAGAGTGGATGGTTTGTCTGGGTTCCAGGAAGTCCATAAGGATCACCCCTTTCCTATCCCAAAAGACGGTGCACATCACTATATCCACTGAAGGCTGCATCTTGAACTTTGGTGGGGAATTTGCATGTTGCCACTCCATGGGCTGCTGTTCTGACTCCAGCTCATAGTAGAGACAGCATGTATCAGTAAGGATGTGTTCCAGGAAACTGTCACCTTCAGCCTCTTATCTGTTCTGTAGGTCCTGACAAAATTTACATATGGTGTTCTTTCTATTCCCATGTGAGCATTCATGAGAAGCACCTAGTGCAAACTTTGCTATATTTCAACGTTGCCATTTTTTTTTCCAAAGTGTTGAAGCTGATATTCAGCTCTGCTGAGTTCCCTGGTCATGCTCTGATGATTCATACAGATGAGCTGTTTGAGACATTTTTTGTTTTGTGGTGTGACAGCTGTGTGTGGCTGTCCAGAACATGGCTTGTCTTTGATGTGTCTGTTGCCACTACTGGAACTCACCACCCACTGCATAACTGTGCCTACATCCACTGTTTGGTCTCCAGAAACGTTCAGCAAGTGTCAGAATCATAAAATGGCCTGGGTTAAAAAGGACCACAGTGATCATCTCGTTTCAACCCCCCTGCTGTGTGCAGGGTCGCCAACCAGCAGACCAGGCTGCACAGAGCCACATCCAGCCTGGCCTTGAATGCCTCCAGGGATGGGGCATCCATAGCCTCCTTGGGCAACCTGTTCCAGTGTGTCACCACCCTCTGTGTGAAGAACTTCCTTCCACCATCTAACCTAAATCTCCCCTTCTCAGTTTAAAACCATTTCCCCTTGTCCTATCAATATCCACTCTCGTAAACAGCCATTTCCCCTCCTGTTTATAAGCTCCCTTCAAATATTAGAAGGCCACAATGAGGTCTCACAGGAGCCTTCTCTTCTCCAAGCTAAACAAGCCCAGTTCCCTCAACCTTTCTTCATTGGAGAAGATGGCTATAAATGTCAGTGGATGCCATTTCTTTTGCATGGAGAAATTTGTCACGTTTGCTTCATATGCACTTCCATGTCAGACTCCATTCTGTCAGACTGCCCCTCTGCTGCCATCTGTCACACGGCAACAACATGTATTGGGTTGTTGATGGGCAGGTTTAACCTCTACTGCCATTCCACCAACATCTGCCTCTGATACTGTGGGCTGACATAATAAAATTGAGGCTTGCCTTTGGAGCAGCCAATGAAGAAAGAAGGGTTTTTTGGAGGCAAAACATTTTGACATTTCTACACTGTCTCTTTAGTAACTCATCTTCAAGTCCCTGTGCTATCTCTGAATTTTCTGAAATCAGCCTGATTTTGGGTAGAAAACAGCCCACCAGCAATGTAGGAAGGTATTGGAAAGAAGTTTAAATCTACACTGCGATTCTAAATGTATGCTTTTGTTAGAATTCTTGCTCTGTCTACAGCGAGGGCAGTCAAACAAGACTAGAAAGACTAATGCTGAATACTGCACCACTTAATTAGTAAGGTAGTATGTTTTTAATTTGTTTTTTAAGCTGCTTTAGATGTGCTTAGAAACAGTTGCTGTATAATCATCTCACCCAGTCATACATCCTCTTAAAACAAACAAAAAAAATCCTTTGTAACAGAATATTCTTCAGTCTGCTGTGGTACTTGAGCTGTATTAGTGGAAGGCTGGCTGCCAAAGCATGCCTTTTCAAGGAGGGAAGACTAGATGCACGTTTACTGAGGTGCAGTTGTAGCTGCTGGAGCTTGTAATGCTCGAAGAGTCCCTATGTCTTTGAGGGTGTGTAGCACTGATGTCCTGTGCCTGCTTCTCAGTCAGGTGTCTGGCCTGTGGCAGCCTGGTTTGCGAGGGGGCAGCTGAGGATACCAGGTGGTCTTTTTTTTTGTTCAGGAGATTGTATGGGACAAGTAGAGACACAAAGAGGAAACAGTAGAGAGGAGAAACTATGGTTCCAAATTTGTACTGGAATGCCAGAGACAGCAAGGCTGGATGCCTAAATAGGGCCTCCCATTTCATCTGAACCAAAACAAGCCATGAAGTGTAGAGCTTTCTGATACAGGGAGGGTTTTCTTCTGTTCTAGTTTTTCTCTCTGAGGCTCCTTAGTTTCCTTAAGGGAAAGTTAATTTGGAGCGAATGCAGTAGTTGTGGTATTCAGAAACAATACAGCCTAGTACCTTACCTAGAGTTTTGTTCTGAGAGTTTTAGAAATAGAGGATAGAAAAAATAATATTCTTGGAGTCTACAGGGTTTTAAAATTTAAGTGAAAAGATCAGGCTTGCCAATATTTGCCTTTTTTGAAAATACTTTCTAGGGGTTATTACATTAATTTTACATTGTTTTCCTGTCACAAAGGCACTCTAACCAAATACCTCCAACTTTCATTTAGGAACTTCAGGAAGTGGTGATGTTGTTTTCAATATGCCTTTTTTGCTCTTTAGTTGTATAATGTCGCAGTGTTATAAAGTGCAGTTGGATGGCAGCTAGCATGCAGATAAGAGCATAAAATTCATGGGACCTTGTTGTAGTCAGTATTCATTTATAGATTTCTTTTTTCTCCTTCATCTCTACATTTTATATCACCTTTCCAAAACTTTTATTTTTTTATCTTTCATGTACAAATCAAATGCAGTGGTACTGGACTTCACTTCTGCTTTTCAAAATGCAGCATTAATAACAAAATTGAAGTTGAGCTTTCTGTAGCTTAAGAGCAAATGTAAAGTTGTAGATAATACTTTAAAGATCTTCCAATTTTTTTGTTGAAATTGAGATTGTATTTTACTCGAGACCTAAACACATTCTCCTTTGTATACTTATAAAAAATGTCTTAGTTGTGAAACTATATTGTACTTGCTGTCTTCAGCAAAGTTGACCAAAAAAACCACAGGATTATTCTTGATATTACAGCAATTTGTTTCAGGGCAGCCTTCAACTTGCAAACTGTGCATGTTGCCATTTGTACCTTGTTGAAAGTGGTGGAAGAACTAGCAAATGTGGTACTTATCTTAGCATTTGTAAAATGAAAACATATGAATTGTTTTGAGACTGATAGTTATATTCTGATTCTTCATTGTTTAGGTTTATACCTGCTAGTGTCCATTAGTAGGATCAAATTTAGTTCTTCATGTCACTATTTTAAAAGGGTATTGTAATTAGTATTTTTCTTCACAGGGAGAAGAGAATTTATCCAAAGATTAAAACTTGAAGCAACCTTGAATGTGCATGATGGATGTGTAAGTGACTTGTTGCTTTTTTTTCGTTTGTTAAATGTTGTTAAATAGTGATTATGTTGCCACAGTAATAGTTCATTGACTTAAAAATGCAAATACCATGTCTTAAATCTGACTTGGAAACCTCTGCTTGTTGCGACCTACATATGAATTCTCTAGATATTTGTTTCCTCCTAAGCATTCAATAGTTTATCTTTGAAGGACAGAATCCCACTTCTCTCCAGCAGTACCATGTCCTGCACTTGAATGAGTTAAACTCACGTGTCAGGAAAACACATGCTTGTCTTTTCAGTTAGAACCAATCCTTAAGTGGAATCATTTTGTGCCATGTCGATGTGCTTTCTTGACTTAAAGCAGTATTGATATTTTAAGTGATTTATTTTTCACGCTTAAAAGACAAATGATTGAGTGCTGCATTCTCATTTAAAGTGATAATAAAGACAAATCAGAAAACAAGTTAAAATAGCAGTTGGGCTTACTTGCCTGTGCACAGGATTATTGGAGTAATGAATAAATACTCTGAGCTCTGTCCTCTGAACGAAATTACAGCTCTTGGAATAAGATTTTTTTGCTGTATTGCTTTTGTAAATGTAGAAGTCAAGTAGGGATTGTGATGTCCTTCCTCTTTAAAATGCTTATGCCATCACTGGTAAATTATATTAGCGTCATCCTTCCCACCCTCTCCTACTGTGCTCAATCAGCATACATTTCAAATGTAAGGAATGAATGTCATAGAAATCTTACTAATAGTTTTTCTAGCTTTGTTATTTTGTTACAGGCATTTATATTCTTTTGGAGAGTTAGTTTTGACTTATATATTTTATGTAAAGCAAACTATTGCTAAAAAACAATGAACAACATACTTAAAGCATAAATTTGCTTTTCTAATGGAGGATAAAAGTCCGCCTTCCTACTCACCGTTTGATTTATATATTACACAAGAGCAAGATCTTGTCAGAAAATAGGCCTGTATGTATAATCATACTCACACACAACATTTTTGAGGCAGGATGATAGTTCTGTGACATACTTGGAGTATTCATGTAGCATTAATATTACCATAGCACCTTCATGTTTGGGATTTCTATCTCAGAACTGAGCCCAGAGGTTGCTGTTTCTTCTGTTGGCTCTCAAGGAAGCTTAAGAGGGTGAGAAGCTCAGTAGTAGATGCATAAAATTTGCTGAGATGCTTTCTTTTGAAATTGACTGCATTGGACTGGTAGCAACTAAGCATGAGGTAAGTAGAAGAAAGCAAATCTAAAACACATTGGTTGAATCCTGTGAAAACTGATAAGGTAGTATTACAGAATATGTAGGTAGATGGTATGTGGAAATAATACATTCTGAATCAGAGGGGAGAGGATCACCTGAAGGAATAACTTCTTGTTTCTATGTATAGATATTCACTTCAGTATCAAGTGTTTGGTGTGACATACATCTCTCATTCAGCAGAGCATTTGTGGGCAAGTCACTTTTTAGACATAGTCCTCAAAATTATGTTTGAATTAATATAAGTAGTATGTTTAGCATACTGTTAGAACATGTCGTTCTTACTTCTTCCTCCATATGTGACAAGTAGTGCCTTTTCACTCCCTTCTGTGTTTGGGAGATGTTTTTGATATGTCTCTGAAGACATTTTTATTTCATTTCTTCTGTTTTTTAAAGACTGTTAACATGTTCTGTTTACAAAAGCGCTAATTTTACTGGTACGTTACAAAGGAGTGAGTGAAAATTTAGAATTTTCAGCCTCAAGGCTTGGCTGCCTCTTGTACTCTCTTTGAGAGAATCACAGAGGTGATATATGGACATGACAATGAGGAATGCAGTTTAATGATGGAACTCAGTAGGAAAGGGTTGGTGCTTGGACTTGATAATCTTTGAGGTCTTTTTCAGCCTATGTGATTCCATGTTTCTATGATTCTAGTAGATGGTAAATTTTTTTTTCCTGTTTGAGTGACAAATTAAAAGAGCTCACTGCTTCATTTGAGGGAAGATTTAGGTTGGATGTCAGGGGGAAGTTCTTTACAGAGAGAGTGGTGAGGTGCTGGAACAGGCTGCCCAGAGAGGTTGTGGATGCCCCATCCCTGGAGGTGTTCAAGGCCAGATTGGATGGGGTCCTGGGCAGCCTGGTCTAGCATTAAATGTGGAGGTTGGTGGCCCTGCTGTGGCAGGGGATTGGAGCTTGATGATCCCTGAGGTCCCTTCCAACCCGGGCCATTCTGTGATTCTGTGATTCTTCCTTAGATGGCTAGTTGAGAAGCAAACAAAATTTTATACAGATGATAAAGTATAGAATACCTAATAGAAAAAAGCTAATTACACACTCTGTGTCTTTTTCATTCTAAATTTCTGTCACTTCAGTATGACTTCTTTCTTATTTTGACCTTAAAATGAAGAATTTCAAACCCTTTGTGTAGTAACTGTTGCGCTGTGCTTCCAGCAGGGCATTGAGTGGCTGTGAAGGTAATAGATATATAGCTTTTCTAACAGTTCTGCAATATGAACCAGTTTTCTAGGTAGTCCCCATTTGAGAATGTATTTTAAGAGTGTGTGTTCTACATTGGAACAGGGCAAGGATTTTTCTTAATCTGCTCTCATTGGCCATCTGTTTTCAGTTGTGCGTATGTGTATTTATTGGGGGTAATTCAGTGTTGGTCAGTGGAGTCTACTGAACACTGAGAAGTGTAATGTATTAACTGATTGCTTGCATAAAATAATTGTTTTCTGAGGAAATAAAAATAAAAGTCAAGTTTACTCCACTGAAAGGCTTCCTTTTTTTTTTTTTTGGGGGGGGGGGGGAAGGTGATCCAGTACAGAATTAAAAGCCTGTTTAGTCGTAGACTTCCAGCACACAGTGGGCTGTCTTCTTGCTTCACAGTTTTTCTGAACCAAATTTGGCTTGGGTAGGGTGTGCTGAAATTGCCCAAACCTGAATGAAATCAGAACTTAAAAGGAAGGTGTTTGATGTCTTGTGTAGGCTTGACACTGCAATTCATATAATTGTTGTCTCTCTCCTTTGTTTCTTCCTATACATTTCTTCCTATATTATGTTTGCTTTGCTTTCAGTCTTTTTGGATATTTTTTCTACCACTGTCAGTTAAATTTTTGTGCAAGCTCTTTCTCACATCACTTCTCCCTCCCCCCCCCGCCCCCAACTCTGCTTTTTACAGCTTCTTGTGGTTTTCACTGTTTTGTTCCTGTAACCTTGTGTTAGCACTTTGATTTCTTTAAGGGCAGTCATGGTATTTAGCTGCTTGAAAGGAAATGTAGATTAAAATTACCATTCTAGTGTTGGTATTAACTGTAATACTGCACTGTGCTTGACTATGTGTTTTGAATACTGTAGTTATCAGAAGAGTTTACTTCCATGTTAAATGGATGCAGGGGCTAGTTGAATGTGTAGTTCTTGGTGTCTGACAGACAGGGCTGTAGGAGTAGCCAAGCTGTATCACTCAGTCAAGCCTGCTAACTTGGCTGTGATGGTGGCCAGAACTGATGTTGGAAGAAAGCAGAGGCATGGCCGGTGTATAGCAAGGAGAACACATCAGACTTTAATGGACAAATGGAAATGAAGTTTGCATCTTTGTTTTTGATCATTTTTCTTTGGCAAATATTCTTTTCCACTTTTGGTGTTTAGGGCATTCCATGATAATGATTACAGTTTTAATAAAATACCATAGGAGAATTACCCTTTATTTTGGACGTGTTGCGAGATGCTTTCATTGAAGGCCCTCCATTTCCTGTATTGCAAAGAACTATGGAAAATTATTTCTTACTTTTGCCATGCTGTGAATGATTTCATGAACTTTTGTCATATTCTGTTTCTCTCTCCCTTGGACTAGCACAAATTTGCAATAAAAAGCTTTAAGTACTTCCAATCATCCTAGCCATTCTTTTTCATAACTTTGCATTTCAAATGGGTATTAATAGAAATTGAGGATATGGGGGTGGAATATGAACCAAAGCTACAGTATGGAAGGTGCAGATCTGCCATACATGGATACACTGACAGAATGACATTTTCACTTCTGTTCATTTCCTAATGTGTTTTTGAGTGCCTGTAGTTAAAAAATTGTCAACAAATACATAAATTCTAGTAATTAATCCACTTGCCCATGTGATCCATCCATGCAAACAGCTAATATTCATTTTGCAACTTTGCCTGAAGAAGGACTCCAACTGAGCAATGCTAAAAATAGTTACTAAAATTAGTATTCTTATTTTAAACAAAAAGATTTTTGCATTTCAGGCCCACACAAATGGGACATTTGAATCAAAAGAAAGCATAAGAAAAGAATGTTAAAAAAATAGAGTCTTGACTAATGATATAGTCCACTCATATCAAATCACAGCAGTTATCCTGCCCGCAGAAAATGGCCATTGAAAAATGTTGATAGCTGCAGTTTGACAGCTAAAGCTATTTTGGAGACAATTTGAAATAATAATGGTCATGCATACAGTCTTTGGAGCTTGTGCATTAGCTACCGCTGGAAGAAAAAACTAGCTTGCTTTAAGGATACTTTCTGAGTTTCCTGGATTTTGAATTTACAGCTTTATATCATTAACACAGTACTGAACACAGTATTGTGGAAAGGAAAATTGGTAAAGAAACGTATTGTAAATTTCTCCCAATATGACTTTGCACCTCACTGTAGGACTTGGGTTTTCCAGCATGCATACATTCCTCAGAGAGGGATCTGGGATGGATTCTACCTTGCTTTTCACAGGATCCTTGAGAAGATGTCATGTCTGAGAAGTCTGTAGAGCAGTGGACATTCGGAAATTGGACAATGTGAAGATGTTGTGATGTGGTGCTAGTTCAAGTTCAGAGAACTCTGTGGAGTATATTTGCTACATTCAAACACTTGAATGTATAAAATTGAGGGATTTGAGATTTTTGTGGGAAGGCTTAATTTACCTAATGGGCTCTTCAGGAGCAAAGCAAACAACTGAGTTGCAAATAGAGAGGCCATAGGTGAAGTGGGTATCAGTTTATTTTGAAAGTAATTTTTTGTGTGTGTGTGCTAGCTGATGAAAAGTGGCATTTCTTCAGTTTCATTTGTTAACTCCTTTTTTTGTACTGTTGGATGAATATAGTATGTTGATATAGTCTAAAAATTCTAATGCAAGTCTAATTTAATTGTTAATTAATTCATGCAGGTGAATACAATTTGCTGGAATGATACAGGAGAATATATTTTATCTGGTTCTGATGACACCAATCTGGTTATTACCAATCCTTACAGCAGAAAGGTAGGTTTGTTTCTGAATACTTAATATTTTTTAAATGGAATTTAAGTTGTTATTTTTTAAGAGAAACTAATTATTATCTGACAAAGATAATATCAGGCACTTTGTAGTGTTCTGTAAATGAAAATAAAATTTCACAGTGCTTTAAAACCTTAGTATTCTAATCCCTCATAACAGAGGCATTATCCCATTTTACGGTAAATGGTCTGGCACAAAGGGAACATGGTCTCACAACAGATTAGTGTCAGAATTAGCAAAAGCATTCAGTAATTGTGAAATTTCATAGTCAGATACATTGTCTTCATTTTAGCTTTAAAATATTGTACTAGCTTCTGCTGTGTACAGTATACTGAGTTGTTTGTTTGTGTAACCTAATGGTGTTGAAATGAAGTGTCAAAACAATGTGTATTAAAAAAAAATGATTACCATTTGAAATGATATTGTCGTGTGTGTGTGGTGGAGAAAAATTTGTACTGAGATGGAGGAAGCAGGTTTGTGAAGGTAAGTGTTGTAAAAAGCTTGGCTTTTCCACTTCTGCACTTACGCGGGTTAAGATCCAGTCAAGTGACTTCCAGTAGTATCAGTTAGTGTCCATCATGTTGTAGCATTGTTCCATAATTTACTCTTCGAGCATCTGTTGTCAGTTTTCCTATACAGATGCTCTGAGCTGTGTCCTTCAGTGCTGGGGATCCTTTGCAGCAATGTTCAAAGTCCACTCTTCCATACTCCCTCTGAGGTTGACACCTAAAACTAGAAGAGGTACTGAAAAATTAAATGTAGAAGGAGAAAGAAAATGTGTGGTTAGTGTGGTGGAAAGGAGTTTAAATAGGAGGTTATTGAGGCAGAATGTATGTAACTCCAGTTTGTGCTGTGTCCTCAAATGGAAATATTGTTACTGTGTGCCTCAGAAGGAAAAATTTTTGGAAAATGTTTGTTGAGTTTGATTAGTTTGAATGTTTGTGTTAGTGTATCTCAGGAGAAATGTACTACTGTGATTTCTAGTAGTAACTGTAAGCCTAAAATAAAGAATAAGTACTTGGTTATACTTTGAGATGGTTGAGAATAATTCCTTTTGTGGATTATTCCTCTCTTATTCTGCTTCACTCAGCTCCATCAAAATAAATGTTTCAGGCATCTCAGTAACAAAATAAGTAAATAATTTAACTCTCTGGAGCTAAAACAGTTTGTGCTACAAGTACATCTGGTTAAGCAGTCATTTTTCAGAGCCTTTAGATGTAACTCAGGATTTCTGTCAGCTAAAAACCCATGTGAACACAGAATTATTGCTAGTAATTATGCTTAAGATTTTTGAATCTGTAGCTTGGTTTGCTTCCAGAGAGGAAAAGGGTTCCACTTGTGAGAAAGTGTTGGAGAGGCTTTGGAGTGTGTTTAGTGCAGCTGAGAGATTACATCTTTTCCAGAGTCGAGATTGCTATTTTTAACATTAGGAAGAGGTTCCATTAGGCTTGTTTCCTTTTTACTTCTAAAGGGGCTTTGGCTGCTTCAAAGAAACACTGTTCATCTGGCTGGATTGCAAATGATTCTGTGCTAGATATCTTAAATGGGATCTCTGACCATATCCTGAAAGGCATAGTAACCTCTGATATTTGGCTTGCATTTGTTTAAACAGGCCTCTTTACAAAATATAAGTTAAGTGGAAAATAAATGAAACTGCTGCTTTGGGGGTTTTTTAACTGTTTTTGATGTGGCATAAAAAATAGTGTTTTGTTCCTTATAGTAAATAATAATAATAGTAAAGTTACCATAAAACACTTTACGTTTTGAGATGACAACCTAATAGCTGCTGTAGGATCTAAAATAAAATCAACAGTTTCACAGCATGCAGCTTTTATAAGCAGAATGTCAAACAGAGATGTGACAAAAAAAAATAACAAATCTGCAAATAATAATAGTTTTATACCTCTTTGTTTTCCTTTTCCACGGTGTGTGTGCTTGTTTTGTGTACTGTTTCCTGGAGGAAAATATGTATTGTTAGAGATGGAGATAAGTTCTTTAGGATTGTGTGTGAACAAGTAATCCTGTCCCAAAGATATAATCTGAGCACTTAAGAACTGCAATTTGAAATCCTTTATTTTTTGCCTCTTTAATTGATTTTCTGTGTGATGTGTTACTTAAGGAAGTGCGGAAGTTGTGAAAATATCTGAGTCATTATATCTAAACAAGTAGTTGGAAAAATGTTTGAAATTGTCTCTTCCCTCTGTTTTCACTCAGTTATTAAGTGTCTGTATAGCTTGTTGCATGATAGTAATAAAATGTTCGAGAGTAAGGTGGTAGTGTTGTTTTACTCTGTGTAGCTAATGATAGGCTGTTAGAGGTTGTCCATGTGTGTTAAATTTCTGTTTTGGTTGTTATGTGAGAAAGAATGTACAGAGCAAGTCAAGAAGGGCATGGAAAATCTTCTGCAGATAATAAATGCTGTAATACTTCAATGCTCTTTATTGCTGCACTGAGTAGTATAGCCAGGGAAGTGAGGGACGGAGGAGGGCACAAAATGAGCTATTTTATTCTCATCTGGTGCACCAGGGTGTGACACTCTATTGAAACAAACATGGTGACCATCCACCACAATGGTAGGGCTGAGGCAGAAACTGTGAAGGGGGGCTACAACTTTTCTGGGCTGACTCGTGCACCCAGACAGACTTCCCATGAGTGACAGAGCTGCCTAGACCTACAGTTGAAGGAAACTCCAGAATCTGGACGTCCACTAAGGGCCTGAGGGAAGTGAAGTGGGGGGGGAGTGGGAGGAAGAGAGGGAGGTGTCATGGGCGCAGTTGTACTCAGATTGATGAATGTTTTGGGGAGGTGGCTAGGTTGTTGTGTAGAAAATCACCAGTATGAGAAGTATCCAGCAATCAGTAGTATCATACAATGACATGGGCAAAATGACAGTCCTGTCCTAAGTCCCTACAAGAGGAAGAAGCTAAGCAAGCTCCCAACCCTGAGGAGACAGATTGCAAAAATATGCAAGATGAGGGGGACTGGACCCTCATCTCTGATCAGAGAAGAAGGAGGAACCTCCCTGTTCCTCCTGAATTTCCCCTAACCAACCAATGGGAAGCTCTGGAGATGGAAAGAAGAGGATGTGGTTAATGGTTCAGAACTAGAAAAGGTCAACCACATTTAGATGGTCCAGTTAGGTTCTCGAGTCATAAGTAGTGCTGCTCAAAAAAGGCAAACAGTCTTAATATTTGGGGACTCCATACTGAGAGGCACAGTGGCACCCATTTGCTTTCCAAATAATCTCTCTGGAGAAATTTGATGCCTGCTGGGGGCTGGCAGGCAGGAGCTGGAGGAGCAAAATCCCTCTCATTCTAAAGTAGAGCAAGTCAGAGACTGCCTCGTGAGGCTGAATGTATACTGATCTGTGGGGCCAGATGGCATCGCATCCCATGGTCCTGAGTGAACTGGCTGATGTGATTGCCAAGCCACTCTCCATCATATTTGAGTAGTTATGGCTGTTGGGCAGAGTCCTCAGTGACTGGAAAAAATGGAAGCATCACTCCCATTTTCAAGAAAAGGAGACCCAAAGAACTACAGGCCGTTGAGCCTCACATTTGTGCCTGAATGCTTGTGGTGTAAATCTTCTTAGAAGAGATGTTAAAAACACTTGCAAGATGAGGAGGTGATCTGAGACTAGCCAGCATAGCTTCATCAAGGGTAGGTTGTGCCTGACACATTTGGTAGCCTTCTTTGATGGAGTGGTGGCTTGGTGGACAAAGGAAGGGAAACTGATGTTGTCTGCCTGGGCTTGTGTAAGGCTTTTGACATGATTCTGTACCATATCCTTGTTTCTAAATCAAAGAGAGATGGATTTGAAGAGTGGACTATTTGGTGGATAAATAATTGCTTCAATAGGGGGTTAGAACTAGATGATCTCCAGAAGTCCCTTCCAACCACCATGATTCTGTGATTCATTGTATGATCACAACCAAACAAGAGGGTTGTGGTCAATGATTCTATGTCCAGGTGGAGGCTGGTGATGGGTGGTGTCCCCCAGGGGTCTGTCTTGGAACCAGTGCTCTTCAGCATCTGCATCAGCAATATAGACAGTGGAATCAGCGTTGAGAGCAGCTCTCAGGAAAAGGACTTGGGAATCCTGATGGAAAAAAAGCTTGACATGAGCCAGCAGTGTACTCCTGCAGCCCAGGCCAACAATATCACAGGCTGTAGCAAAAGAGGGATGGCCAGCAGAGCAAGGGAGGTTAATTGTTGCCTGCTCTGCCCTTGTAAGGCTCCACCTAACCCACCCTAACCCTACTGCATCCAGACCTCAGGCCTCCAGCACAAGAAAGACATGGAGCTGTTAGAGCAGGTCCAGAGGAGGGCCACAAAGATGATCAGAGAGCTGTACCATCTCTTATGAAGAGAGGCTGAGAGAGTTGGGCTGGTTTAGCTTGGAGAAGAGAAGGCTCCAGGGAGACCTCATTGTAGCCCTCCACTATTTGAAGGAAGCTTATAAGCAGGAAGGGGACCAACTTTTACAGTCTGATCATAATAGGACAACGGAGAATTTGTTTCCAGTATTAGGCTTTGAATACTGGATTTGAATTTTTTGTGTGAACTGTTTGAAAGTGGAATGTTGTAAAATACTATACATCAGTTACTACTGGCAGAGCAGCTTAATTTGCATGTTTTATTTGATTAACTTACTTGAGTAGAAATTTTGAAGGCATTTTAATACTGCAAATGGCTTTGTAGATTTTGCTTTCCCATAGGTGGTGGTGAAAATGTTTTTAATTTACAGGCAGGAAAATGGACTGAAATGTAGAATTTTTACACTTTGCACAGGAAGGTATATCGAGCATTTTTATTTCAGTTTTAACAGACTAATCGAAAGTATGGTAGTGAATAAAATAGAGTCATCACAAAGTGTTTAAAACCAGTTGTGATGGTAAAATAAATTATATGCTTCTCTGCTGTACTGTAAGTGAAAGGCATTTGTTGAGACTGAATTCAACTCCTAAACTCCTATTTGTCTGCCCAGTGATCGTGTTCTTAAATTTTTATTTGACTGGCTTCAAAATATCCTTTTTTACAAACTTCAGTTCTTTTAAAGTGTGTTTATTGTACAGGTAGCATCTTTTTTTTTTTTTTTAAGTGTGTAAAGCTGGCTGGGATTAGAATGCTGCTCTACCCACAGTGTTTCATATCTTTGAAATCTATCACTGGCATGCAGGCTGGCTGTATTATCATCCCAGACTAATGCTTTCCTTCGAGAAACCTGATGTGATTACGTACCTAGCATTTAAAAAAAAAAAAAGGTGTCAGTTGCATTTTATAACTTTCGTTTTGCAAACTACTTTAGACAAGTACAAAGGTCAGTGTGGAACCAATTAGTGGTAATGTGATGCAAAGGCAGCTTCTCTTTTCTGTTGGGATTAAACTATGCATTGCTGGCAGTACATGAGTACGAGTGCTCTTTTATAGTACCTGAGTCTGTATTATTTTCCCATTCTTTAATTGCTTTGAAATTATTAACCTGATACAGGCTTTCTTCTTCTCTTGTAGGTTTTAACAACCATTCGCTCAGGACACCGGGCTAATATTTTTAGTGCAAAATTCCTACCATGCACCAATGACAAACAGATTGTATCTTGTTCCGGTGATGGGGTCATCTTTTATACTAATGTTGAACAGGATGCGGAGACCAACAGACAATGCCAGTACACATGCCACTATGGAACCACCTATGAGGTAACACACAAAAGATTTTAAGATAGAGTACATATTTTCATGTGTTGTTGTGCAAGATATTAACTAGATGATGAAAGTGAGAATTAAAGAATCTTCCTTCTGCAATTTCTGATTATTTTTCTTACAGAGCAGGCTTTAGAAGAAAAATAAATTGTCTGAAAAATTTCCCAAAAGTGAATGTAGTTAAGACCACTTTCTTTGAAAATAAAATAGCTGAATAAACGATCATGAAAATAATAATCTGCAGCAAAAATGGCTTAAACTGTGCTGTGAATTTCCTTCTGAATTGACAGAGGAGGAGTTGTTGGCTATGCTTTATCTCTTGATTTTTATTTAGGGGGAAGGTGGGTGGAGGAATAAAAATATTTCCAGTGGTTTAGTGCTTTTTCACAATTTAAATCCTAAGAAATTCTTAAGCATTTGTGAATAATTTTATCTGAAAAATGTATTTGAAGTTTTAGGTGATTTTTCTGTTTTGTATTATGGTTAACTGATGATATGTAAATTTAGATCCAGTGTTTCAATCCTCTCTTGAAAGTCTCTTATTCATATAAATAGGCAAGCGGAGAAGGGAAGTGCTGCTTAGTTTAGGAAGATGGTCTGAATTTACATATTTATTTTAATGACTGCAAAATCTGTTACTTGTAAAGCTTGATTGTTTTTAAAATGGGAGAAATAATTCTATTTTCTTCTTAGGTTAAAAGTATGACATTCGAAAGAAAAAGCCTCAAATCCATTGCTTTTGTAATTATTTAGCTGAGATTTCATAACAAATTTCTAAGTCTTTTTCTTTGCATTTAAAGTGAACGAAATATTTAAAAATCTTAACAGATTTTTAATTCAGATTAAAATCTGAATTCAGATCTGTTAAGACTGACTGAATTTGAGGTGTGCGGAAAGATTGTGTGAGAATTCATTTTCAATTACATAGTAAAAGTATCGTTACAATTGATATCACACATGTTCAGTTAAAGGATTTGATAAAAACATTTTGTCTGCTGGTGGCCTTGTAGGTCAGACAGTCAAGCATACCTGGCATTATTGACTGTGTAGACGTTTATGGGATTGTGGTTTGTTTATCTGTTGTATTTTGTTATATGGTTGTTTTTCCTGGGTTTAACTCAAGGCTGTAGTCTATGTACTGATTTTCAGTTTTGCAAAATGTTATTCAGGCTCCCAGACTTGCATTTCCTGCTTTTAGTTTTGAGATTGCTTTTACTGAGAAACTACTGTTCCCTTTGAAAAGCAGCAGTCCTGTGGCCCTCAGCCAGAAGCTTAAACTGCCTCAGTTGCCACCGGAGCTTACTATATATAGTAGTCTGTGTGTTAGTCTGAGGATTCTGCAGCTTGATTGGATGTTCTCTGTACCTCAGATAAACCCTGCCTTTTGGTAAGAACATCTGGAGGCAGTGATGCTGTTTCTTAAAAATGAAATGGCCTAGGTTGAGGATGGGGTCTGTCAGGTCAGCATTCTGACCTCTTGGGGAAGAAAGTACCTGCTTGATGGCTGGCCACAGACTTAAGGAGCAGCCAGTCTATGGCTCGGCTGGTTTATGTTTCTTGGGTAGCTAGCTGTGAGTTTTGTATTTAAACAAACAAACAAAGAAAGAAAAACTTTGGAGCATGAGAATAGGAGAATGATTACGGACACTGGGCTGAGGAGACCTGTCTGTCATTAGAGCGGTGAGTCTGTGCCTGAAGTTTAGGTAGGGTCTTGGGGTCAGCTGCTATGAGTACAGTAAATGAAAGTTTTGATGACAGTACAATTACTAGAAGTCACAGTTGCAATCCTGAGTTTTGATTTGCTTGAACTTGGGTAGACCAACAATTTGGTTGGTTAAATTGAAATGACTGTAAACAGGTGTTGCTGCTAAAAAATGGTCAGACTGAAAAAGTTCAATGGAAGCAGTTGCCAGTTGACCTTGTGGGTCGGAAGGGTCAACAGAGGCTAGAACATAGCACTTACAATTTTTACTGTGAGATGCTGATCAATTCTTGGAAGGTGTTGTTTGTCATCAGTAGCAATAGTATGTGTTTTTCCAACTATTAGACCTGATGGCAAAGGCAAATATTAATTTAATAAGAAAAAAAATTAAACTCCACAAAATAGACCAGAAAAAAAAAAAAAAGACTTAGAAACAGTTTAGAAGAAATAAGGACTGCCCAACAGACCAACAAATCAAAATTAAAGATTTACTATTTACCACATAGTCATCTTATGTTTAGATAATGTCTGTTTGTTTGGAATACAGCTCAAAATCATTAGTTGAAGAGAGTATGGCCATTTGACTGCTGTATTGTACACACAAAATGGTAGTATTGGAGATTATTTTATTCAGCAAATAATGTTTAAAAGAGGGCATTGCTGTTGTTTTGAATGATGACATCCAATACTATTTTCATTATCTTAAAATGTCAATAATGGAAGCTATTTCCCAGTCCCCATTACAACACTGACCGTTTTAAAAATGTCTTTTCTTGAAAAGAATTTTCTTAGCCCGTTTTACACTGAGGTTTTACGTATCAAAAAGTTGATAACTATCTTCAAAAAGCCTTTGATATGTAGGCTCATAAAATATTTTGCTCAGGCTTTAAATTCTGTTACTTTTTAAAATCTGCTTGATATTTGACCATTAAAAGCCTGTTTGGGCATTGCAGACCTTTTTTGTTTGAGCCTTGATGTGTGGAAGTATAATGGAGCAAAACCAGTTCTTTTGAAGCAAATGACTGAGGTGTGGCCTCAGCTTCTGGTGTAATACAACTTAATCACTGAGAGTTTTCTGGAGTGGGAAAGTCATGTAAAATGTTGAGATATTGCTACCCAGCTGTATATAACCACATCATTGTATTAAATATAGAACTTCGACTCATCAGATTCTCTAGATAACAAAAGCTAACGTAATTTGACCTGGAGGTACTAATTATAAATTTGAATGCATTTTGGATTTATACTGCACTTTAAAGTTGAAAATTGTGACTGTTTCAGGCAGTACAAAAACACTGAAAAAGAATAATATAGAAATTTGTTTAGATCATTGTGAACTGCAAGATAATTGTCTACAATTTTTTAAGTCTGGGGAGAACAGAGTAAGTAGGAAAATTTGTTTATATAATGCTATTGCAAGTTCATTTTTATTCAGCCAAATGCTTTATTACTGCTCATGTTAATTGCATTATAGGAGGAGAATGTACAGCACTTCCATAGCATTGCAGAATGATTCATAGGATGGCTTGAGTTGGAAGGGATTTTAAAGATCATCAAGTTCCAACTTTTCCTTTCTTACCTTAACATTTTCAAAATAGTAAAATTATCATATCACCATGTATTTTTTTGAATACATGGAATTGACAGGGCAAAATGCTTTTATATAATGTTTGAACTCAAATATGTTGTTTGAGCTTAAATCTATTATCAACAACTCTTTATTATTGGGGTATGTACCTCTGTGTGTCTTTATTTTAGTGTTCATGAATTTGTTATGTATTCATAAGTACCACACATAAAAATTGGCATATCCAAGTGTAGGTACATACCTTGCTTTTACATTTATACTGTGAAATGGTATAATTAGGAACAAACATAAAATGTGGCTAGAAGTCTGAATTTGATTTATTATACTGTATTCAGTTTATTACTTGAGACAAAGTAGATTGTTTTCATTGCAAGT
This sequence comes from Phasianus colchicus, assembly GCF_987193195.1. Lineage (NCBI taxonomy): Eukaryota > Metazoa > Chordata > Aves > Galliformes > Phasianidae > Phasianus > Phasianus colchicus. Next base: position 93,538,075 of record NC_143436.1, on the reverse strand, counting down.
TTTGCATCACAATGCAGGTAAATGCTGAGAAGATTTAGTGGATTGAAGAGCAATTCCTAGCTTAAATAACTACACTAATGAAATTATTAATTTGAGTAAATGTGTAGTGAAAAAATGCTCTTTTCAATGTGATACACTAATGTATGCAAGAATCATAGTCATAGCTCAGAATTTTGTTATTCCATTGGTATTTAAACCTTGACTTTGTTCTCCTTGTTTAATTTCTTATTTGTTGTCAGTAAAAATTGGCAGAGCATGCATTGTTTTAAGTAATATACAGAGTGTTACGTGAAGAATTGTTGAATCCTGCGGAGATTACCTTTGTAATCTCACTTTAGGTAGTAAGATTTACAGATATCTACAGGTTACTTTCATTAAGAGTTTGGAAAAAAAAAAAAAGCATTGCATAAGAAGTGTTAAAGAATAGAACTTTTGCTTATGTTCAGTTAGTGTATTACACAATTACTGATTTTGGAGCTCTGTAAATTTCTGTTAAGTTACTGATAGCAGTATTGTAAGTAAATAAAGATGCTACCAATTTCTAAAATATCCTGTTTTGTGTTTAGGGGATGGCATGTAGAATCATGTCACTTTTTGTGTGTTCATCAACCTGTGGATGTTTTTATTTTGTCTTAAGGAGGGCTTCCTGAATGAAACCACACATAAGATGCTGTCTGAGTGTTTCCTAGTTTGAGTGGGTCTGAGATCAATATAATGGTGCAGTACAGTGCTCTCTTAGAAAGTAGAAAAATAAAATGAAAGTAGGTTAGTAACAGCCTTTTACTCAGAGTTTCTTCAGGGCACTGTTTTGAGTACAAATAAACAATGGGAATTTTTATTCCCAAACAGTGGGAATAAAAGCTGTTAGCAGGTTCATGGAGGATTTTGGTTTTTATTGCCTTCTTATACTTCACAGAAAATAAACCGGGCTTCCATTGAATTATTGTAGCAAATTGATATTTGTTGCTTATTACAAAATAATAGGTCAGATGTTATAATTATTTCTATAGATGCTTTCTGTTTGTCCCATACCACACAGTTTGTTTTAATTTCTGTAGTTCAGACTTTCAATGTTTCTTCATTCTCAGTAAATATTTATGCAGTTTTCTTCTTTGTCTCAGTAGAAGGCTTAATGTGAGTCATTACTGGATCAGGGACTACTGTGGCTCAAAACATTGATGCTTTTATTTTCAAATGAATGTTATTTCCTTAATTGTTAATACTTTTTTTTTTTTCTTTCTCTACTGGGCAGATTATGACAGTACCAAATGATCCCTATACTTTCCTCTCTTGTGGTGAAGATGGCACTGTACGATGGTTTGATACTCGAATCAAAACAAGTTGCACAAAGGAAGATTGTAAAGATGTAAGAGTGAAATCTTTTAATAAAGATGACCTAAATGTAGAGCTGTACATCATACAAACATAGGATTTGAATTCTGGTAAGGCTTTTAGAAATAATAGATTTCAGGGTCGTTGGTGGAGATGACAACATATTTCCCAAGAAACATTAAAAAAAAAAGTTTGAGCATTCCTTTTTTTTTTTTCCTTCTTTTTTTTTTTTTTTTTTTTTTTTTTGCTTCCCTTTTCTTCTAAATTGTAATATCACTTTAGGAGCTTCCGTGGTGTGATGATTCAGATGCTGTAGAGAAGGTTCTGCCTTGAAACTGAATCTATTTGTTTGGTTTACATTAGTTACTGTGGACTGTGCAGTTGGAGGCAAATATTATTGATGAAAATCAGCTGCACTTTTGTGTTTTTGGCCATCTTTTGTCCCTCTATAAGAAAAGATTTCATAATGACTTTATACTAGATCAAATTAGTCACTGGTATTACTCCCCAGAAGGTAAGATACTAGTTATTTCCACTGTTTGGAATTCAGTATTGAATTGAAGAAAAAACTGACACCAGATTACTGCTCTTGATTAATTATGTTGCATGTCTGAGTTTTAGAAATTTCATTGGTTCCTTGTCCTATTAAAATCTATCCAATTATCTGCCTGCAGATGAAATCCACTCTAATTATGTTTTGACGTATTTGGTACTCTTCCAACTAAATGCAGTTACCTGTGTTTGCATAGGAAAATACAATGTGCAAGCTAGTTTATAAATCTGTATTTGTTATGCTTATCTTTTCTCAAATGTTTGTTGTTGTGCTTTGTCCTTTGTTAGTTTGCTTTGTTTGGTTTGTTTTTCTTTTTCATTTAATGTCACAATATATCTATTTCTGTGATAGCTTTCCTTCTCTGCTGTGGGTTTTCTGTTTGGCATATTTTCAGCCTATCTTCACAGGGCCAGACCTGACTTTCTGAATTACTCCCTGATGAATGGGCCTGCGTCCTAAAGTAACAAATAAAATTATACTTCAGATGCTCAGAGCTCTTGTTTGAATGGTGGGTTTGTTTTCTTTTGTTCCAGGATATTTTAATAAACTGCCGTCGTGCTGCCACTTCTGTTGCTATCTGCCCACCAATCCCCTACTATCTTGCTGTGGGTTGTTCTGATAGCTCAGTAAGAATATATGATCGGCGAATGCTTGGTACAAGAGCAACAGGTGAGAACCATGCTTTATAGTAAGCTTCTCTATGTGCAATTTCAATTTCAGGTTCTTTTTTTTTTTTTTTTTGTTCAAAATAAGTGGTGAATGGCAGAAATGTAATACTGAATGAAGTGGAGCTTTCTTCTCTGAAAACTATGCTTTTCAATAATGGAGTCATTTCACTTTAATATTTGCTAATATAGGAATCTTCAAATAAGGAAGTTCCTTACTGGAAGGGATCTGAAATAGTCTATAACGTCACACAATCTCTTTAGCTTTGCAGAAGTTGTTGCTGTATCTAACAAAATTTTTCTGAAAAGTTACAAATTGTACAGTTAGAAGTTGGCAGTCTTTAGATGCTAAGGATTTTATTTAAAAAATTAAGTGACAAGTTACAGTGAGTATGTAGTCCTAACATATCTCCTACTTGTAGTGCATGATAACTGTATGTTTCAGTTTACGTAGAAATTAATATACGTAACTGTGTATACACATTCATAAAGGTAATCGGTGTCACAGTCATTTTTGCAGCATTTCCTGTTGATTGTTGTAATGGAAGAGGAAAAAAAACAGTAAAGATCACTTAATGAACATTAATAAACAATCTTTTAATCAGGCTAATGTTTTCATAAGAAATCTTATTGATTTCTCCCTCCTATTATAGTTGTAAGCAATGTTCCTGAAAACTGTCTGAGGAACAGATTCTGGGGAGGCTGATTGAAATGTAGAATGTAAATGTTAGTTTCTGCTTTTCCCTGAAGTTTTGTTTAAAAACTAAACAATACCCAACAAAAACAATACAAAAACACCACTGCTTTTTCACTTTTACACCTAACCCTATTACAGTACAACAGGAAGATGAATTCAGGTATGCAAGCCTATTCGAAGACTGTAGATTTTCTGGATTTACTGATTTTGCTATTGTTTTTTTTTTTATTATTTGTTTTAAAGAATGAGGTATTCCATGATAGCTGCTAGTGAGCAAACTAGTTTTTTTCATTCTAGACTTTCAGTTTTAGTCCTTACGCAGTGAGGTGGCAAACTCTGAATTTGTCAACGATGTGCTTTTCTGTGTGCTAACCCAAAGCAGTTATGCCTTGCAGTTATGTGGCAGATGATAGATTTTTGGAACGGTCTATTTCGCTCTGTTAAGCTGTCTTATAGGTAATTTTTGTCTGCTCACAACTTTGTAATACTGGAATTGAAGGTTGTTTTAGCATGTAGAATGGAAGTTGTTTGTCATGTAAACCCAATGTATTGTGTAGTTCTGCAGTCTCACAGTGACAGTATCATGTCTCAAAGAAGGAAAAACTGGTATTTTTTTAGATCATTTAGAAAGTAAAGATGTCCTTAAAATTTCCAAGTTCTATAGAATGACTTCCTTGCAGATTTGTGTGATGCTACATGATTGCATTATTATTATGTACAAGTTCTTTGGTTCCTAAATTTCCATCTATACTAAACATTACGGATGGTATCCACACCCCATCATGTGATTGGTATGTGACATATGTTTGTTTGTATGCTTTCATCTTTTTCTGTATTCTTCATATCAGGTTTTTTTTTTTTTTGTACACCAGAAGATCTGATTTGTCACTCCTCAGAACCAATTTAATACAAAAACTGCAGGTTGCTTAAATATTCAACTATTCTCTGATCATCTTTGGATGTTAACTAAGGAGTATATTGAAACTGCTTGTAGAAAATTTACAATAGTGAATGTATTCTTTCTCATTCTCACACAGGGAATTATGCTGGCAGAGGAACTATTGGAATGGTGGCACGTTTTGTTCCTCCTCATCTCAATAACAAATCTTGCCGAGTAACGTCTCTATGTTATAGTGAAGATGGTCAAGAGATCCTTGTTAGCTACTCGTCAGATTACATATACTTGTTTGATCCCAAGGATGATACAGCACGAGAACTTAAAGTTCCTTCCTCTGAGGAGAGACGAGAAGAGGCAAGTGATTAAGATGACCTGTTTTCATGTCGTCTTCCCCACCCCCAGGTCAATCCTACCGGTTGTATGTGCCTTGAAATGAATCTTGAGCCATCATTTGATTCTCAAATGCTGTTTTTAAAATAGTTTTAGAGTATCTACGGTATTGGCGTTGGGGGTATGGGATTTTTTGGTTTTAGTTTTTTTGGGTCTTGTATATTTTGGTAAGGAACAGTGAGGAATAAACAGGTCTTGGTTTTTCCGGAGAAAGGCAAATATTCTGCTTCCCATATATGGGAAGTTCAGCATAGGCTGATATTAATGGAACTTGATACCCTGACTATTCATAAAATAAGTTTTTTCTAGAAGGACACACGTAAAATCACCATCTTTCAATTCTTCCCAGTTTGACATTAGAAGTAAGCCAGTGCCATAGAGATTCATAGTTAGCCATAATTTTTCTGTGACTAAATCCAGACATACAAGATGGGAGATACGTTCAGAAAAATTCAACTTGTGGATTCCGATTATCTGGCAATGTTTTTTGCACCTAAAACTTTGGAGTGTTTTGCTTTCATAAAACAAAAATTGTTGCCTCTTCTCAGGGCTGATGAGAATTTGGTGTACCTGTGTTGAAATGAGAACCACAGATTTCTTACCTTTATTTTGGTGATAATTTAGCATTTTCACCATGATTACTGTGTACTTGTGGGTTCCAGTAATGTAAGAAATTGGAGAAATTTTGATAGAAACTTTGCTGTTCCTAGCTCATAGGGAGGTTTAAACCCTGACAGTTACTGGAAGAAGAGTTATGTTATAGGGCCTTTGACACAGAGCTCTTTAACATAATACTTGTGAACAAGGATCTTGATCTCAGTTATTGTTGTACCCATATCATTCAGTCGTATTAAACAGCAGAATTTTATAGAACTATATAAAATTCAAGATACACTCTGCGATTTGAAAAATTTAGCCCAAATGCCTTTAGAAATGTCAATGAAATTACAAAATGTAATTGTTTGAACAGATTTTTATGAAAACTGTTAAAGTATTTTTATAATAGGATGTAGAGTTGAGGACTAAAGCAGAGAGTGACTAATAGTTGAAAGCAGAATGTACCATTTGCCCACATGTATGAAATGGAAAAGAAACTTTTTCCCTCTGTTTTCTGTAGTAGGCTGAAGTTGAAGATAGATGTTGCTCCTAGATTGAGATGTGATTGTCAAATTGTGTGACAAAATTTGCATACTCTGTAGACAGAGGCACAAATTTAGCCTTTTATTTCTCTCATCTGTCTTATGAAGATGACAGTGTACTACTACGTGTTGACTTTTATTTTGAGAATGGTATTCTTAAAATATTTTATCACTCTGATTTTCATTCTTGACTTTTTTCCCTCTTCTAAAGATGAGAAAGCATTTATCAGGATGTAAAACTAGCAATGATGGCAAGTAATTGAGGTGTATTCTCTGTTATTTTCTTCACCATCAAAAGCAAATTCCTTGATGTCAAGTATAAACACTTGGATAGAAGCTATCATTTAAGGACAGAAATAAGGGGATACAGAGCATGTAGACCAGAGAGGTGATCCATCACAACAGAGCAGAACTAAAGGACTCTGCAGTGTAACCAAAACACAATTGTTTATTATCTATTCAGTTACAGTAATGTTGACCCTCCTAGTCTAACTTTTCTGATCATTTTAAAACAAATCTCTTTAACTACCATTAATTATATTTCTCTCACCCTCCTCCTGCACCCAACCCCAACCATCCACTCCATTTTTCTGGCTTTACATTCCCCCTTTCATAAAATCCTTGGGGTCCAGAGGTCTTTATCTTAAGCCTGAGGGTAGTGAGCTGGTGAGCTGCTGAGAAGGTGTTGTCCTCCTGTGTCCATATCTACAACATCTCTGCCCTCACTCCATGCCCATGCTTCTGAATGCTCCATCTAAGCCCATTTCCTCTGGATGATTGGTTCTTTTTTGCAAATATAGTTTTGGATAGAGGTTTGTAGGATTGAGGAAAAATGTCCAGCTGAGTTAAACTGTTGCCTCATCAAGACAGAGGAATGCAAAGAGGAACTCAGAAAAATGATGCCACAAATAAATGGTTTCTCATCTTTCTTTTTCCTATGTAATTGCAATCTAATGCAAGGTGGAGAATTGATTGCCTGCTTTTCTACAGAGAGGGAAGATTGTGACTACATATTAATATCAGATCCTAAAGATTCTTCTGTACACACAGAATATGTTCTGCAATTTCATTTTGTTAGATAATTTCATTTAAATGGTATTTTTATTTCAGTCTTGCGTTAAGTTCTACAGAGCAGAAAGAATGTGAAGCTTGCTTTCTGAATTTCCTGGCTCCTGAACATTAATGCTTTAATTTACTTTCAGGGGTTTTGCATTTAATCTCAAATTGACAGCACAACTGGTCACTATTGTTGTTACTTGTTGTTTGGTTTTGTTTTTATAAACCATAAATAGCCAGCCAACATGATTCATTCCCAAGTCTGAACTGCCTTTTTGAATGTACAAATCTCTCTGGCTGTTTCTTTTCATGTTAGCAGAAGTAGCACTAACTGTGTAGTACTGTTTTTGTACTATTTGTCACAATTTTTTTTTTAATTAAAAAAATCAAGCTATCCCGTAATTTTTAAAGTTTTTTCATAACATTTCTTTGACAGTGACTGCATGGTTTTTTTTCCCCCTTGCTTGAATACAAATCTACATTGCATCAGGATGAGACTGCATGTAATTGTTAGCGTGAAGGGGCGAATATTTCTGTGGAATTCAGGCTGAGTTATTGTTCAGTATGGAATGCCTCAATTAATGCAGTAAAGTTAATATCGAGTAAAATAGAAGCTGTAATAGTTTTAAGAGCCATTGATTTAAGCTGATGAAATTCTGTGTAGCTAAAACTATTGCTGCCTTTTGATACAGTGTTGTGCTTATTCATAGTTGAACTGAGCATATGGCTGATACAAATTTATTTTGTGTGACAAGTTTTTGTATCTTAAGAAAATGGGAATATAGCATTTATTTTTAAACTTGAAATTTTGTACTGCTCAATATAAATGACTTTATAATAGCTTTCTTCTCTTCTTCTTTTTTTTTTTTTTTCCAGTTACGGCAACCTCCTGTTAAACGTTTGCGGCTAAGAGGGGATTGGTCAGATACTGGCCCAAGAGCAAGGCCTGAGAGTGAACGGGAGAGAGACGGTAATCATGTTTGCTCTTGTGGAGTAGGGATTGTCTGGAGGGGGAAGGATTGTTTGTTTCTTTTCAGTTGAGAAAACTGTTTTTCTCAGTTTTTCTAAAGTGTTCCTGAAATATGGAAATGCTCCAATTAACTGTCCACGTGTTTTAAGAAACAGTCAGGTCTTAAGCGTGTTTGTTTTTAACTGAACAGGTAATGCTGTTTTAAAAACTGTCTAAATTGCAAATACTCTCACAAGAAAAGTTTCTTCAGTCAAGCTGATGTATATCGAGGGCAGCATTCTGCTCACTTAGTGCTTTCATAATTTCCCAGACTTGTTTGTGTATCTCCTCAAAATAGGTGTTTCCCATCAAAATTAGTTACTGATTTGCTTTTGCTCAGCGATTTTTTCTATCTGAGTTTTTTTTTTTTTTTTTTTCATCAGTTAATGTTCTGCAGCATTCTTCTCGTTGTCATTTCCCTGTCATATCAAGTAAATCTTCCAGAGAGAAAGTAAATCTTGAAAAAAAGGACTCCTCCAATATAGATATTGGTTAGATTTTTCTTTTGTCACAGCAAACTTTCTGTATCTTTACTGTGTGTTATTTGATAGAATAATAACTGATGAGCTCAAGAGAGTAGTTGAATTGAATTAGTCAGGCATCTGGTGACCTGTGACTTATTTTTCTGTTAACTGTTTGTTATTCCCCTCTTCACTTCACTATCCACCTCCTGCATGTTTTTATCAGCTGTTGTGTTCCATTTTGTGTTTTAAACATTTGAGGCCAGAACTTTTCTGCTAGAGGTGCAGAAAGAGAACAGGGGAATCCCAGGGGAAGATCAGAGACCCACAGTGTGGAAATGAGGATAGATGTGGACATTAGGGTAAGATTGAGGGGCATTGCTTTTTACGTATAGGTTGATATTTTTCTTTTTTTTTTTTCCATTCTCCATTCCCAACACTATCTCTTAAATTCAACTGTGAAGCAAATAATACAAAGGTGAGGTCTAATGATGTTTTCAAGGTGTTTCTGAGCAGTGAAAATTATATGCAACCCTCACAGGCAACTCATTGCTCCAGATGTTTGCTCAGTCTTTCAGCTTCCATAACATGTGTGCAGGTAGCAGAACTGATCTTTGAAAGAGGCATATTTTTAATGTACATGTTTTTGCTGAGTGTATTCCAGGATCTTTGAATGTCAGTTTATGTCTGCAGGCTATTAAAATATTTCTTTTGTATGCATCTTGATAAGTAATTGCACTTCTCAGTGATACCACTTCCTACGATCATTGATTACAAAACTTTTGCATATTGCCATAGAGGCTAAGGAGCAAACACATAGTGTGGAATGGTGCATCCAGTGAAATGGTTTTCTGTTAGGAGATGTCAGTATGTTCAAGAAAATCAATAGATTAAAAACACTGAACAGAATGCAATACACAATTAAAGATTCAGGGGCTCCATTTCAGCCGTTGACAAATGGAATCTTCTCCCTCAAAACAAATTTTGTTTCCTTTGTAATAAAACAAGAAATTAATTGAGAAGAAAATGCTTTGGATTATGTTACAGAGAACATGTGCAAAGATTTTGTTGCTTTAGTGTCTTTGCAATTCTGAAACTTGATCCAAAATGTAAAAATAAAAACCTTAGAAGAACTCTGCTGTTTTACTTAACTGTCCTCATGATGTAGATCAAAATCATGAAGGAGCCCTCTGGAAATGTTAAAAACGTGTCTTTTTTTTTTGTTGTTGTTATAAAATTGCTTATTTTATAATTACCTGGTAAAACATAAAAATCTGGGCTTTCTTTTCTAACCAACATCTGGAACTGAATGACATATACTTCACAATGTCATGTTTACAAAAGATAATTGTAAAGCAGAGAATAGTGGAGAGCTATGAGAGGAAGGAACTATTTTAGTTTTTTTTTGTAATGCCACGTTCAGCTGGCAGTTTGTGCTGTGATGTTGTAAAGTGGCATTGGTTCAGGGAATCACCAGTTACGTAATTTGTTGTTGTTGTACTTTTTTTTTTTTTAAGTGAAGAAGTAATGGGGGGGAAAATGAATGCTTTTGTAAAATGTTAAGCATCGCTGTTTTTACAGGAGAACAGAGTCCTAACGTCTCTCTAATGCAGAGGATGTCAGACATGCTGTCAAGGTGGTTTGAAGAAGCTAGTGAAGTTGCACAAAGTAATCGAGGACGAGGAAGATCGCGGTCCAGAGGTTATTTCCTTTTTTCCAAGAGTAGTAATTGCACTAGAGATTATGCTTATACTGGATATAAAGGCCTTGATTATCAGTCTTTCTGAGGTATAAACTAAAAATTTTTAGTGCACGTTGAAGAACTAAGCATGTGGATGCTGTATGAGTAATAATGAAAAAGATTCTGTAGAAACAGTAAGTTTACCCTTGAGACTTTGTTTCTCTTGCCTTTTTTTTCATCAAAGGTGGGACTAATCGGACAGATGCTTCTGCTAGTAATAATGTGCCACCTAGTACAGAATCAGAAACTGCGATGGAAGTAGATGGTTCTGAACAACTTCCATCATCTTCATCTTCTACAGTGTCAGCCCAAGCTCCTTCAACATCATCTTCAACGGGAAGTCCCCGTTCAACTTCATTATTGTCCTCTCCTGATAATGAACAAAGGCCTTCTTTGGGGGCCTCATCACAACCTGTGCTCCATCAGTCTGGTGAGAAGAAATCCATCTTGTCACAATTCGATAAGCCATTTTATTTTAGGATATTTTGGGTAATTGATTTTTATCTTCTCATACTTAGTAAGACTATCTATTTTATAGTTACCAAGTGACGGTAAGCTCTCAGTTTAAAGAAAGAGTGAAAACATCAACTGTATACATTTGCCTGAAGAGGGAAATGTAAAAAAGGAATAAGCGTTAGTGTCATTTAAAATGAAAATAAGAAACTACTGCTTTTATTCTGCCCTGAAAATAAGAAACTACTGCTTTTATTCTGCCCTCCCTCTTCCAAATTCACTGTTCTCTTCATAGAATGTGAGTAACGTCATGCCTCCTTCAACTGTGATTTGGCTGTAGCAGTGTCAGTGCAGTGAACAGCAGAACTTATGCCTGTTTTTATTTGTAAGAGGTATATATCAGTCAGCAGTGTTATTTTTTGCTTCTTAAGAGTATCTAAATAGGGCTTATTCTGCCTGAGATTCCATTATCATTCAATAAATTGTGCTACGTGTTACTTTTTAAGATTGTGTATCTTGGAACTCGTGTGTTTTAAATAGTCTTATATCTTTATTGTAGTGAGGGAAGAAAATATATTTCACAGTCAGTGTCAGAAATTTCTTTGGGCAGAAGAGCACCTTTTGCTTTCACCTGCCTTTGTGCATGCAGGAAAAGGTGCCACAGCCCTTGGAGTTGCACAAGAATTTGATTTTTTTTTTTTTTTTTTTTTTTAAGTGGGATAAAGAAATGGCAATTTCCCAGAAAAAAAATTGTTATTCAGTGTACTGTGGTTGCTGCTATCAAAATCTCTGTCACAGCTGAGAAACAATGAAGTATTTGCTATCTGAAAGGTAGAGAAGCTAAAGATGTACATTGAAATTCATTAAATACATTATTCTGAGCAGTTGAACCTTGCAATTATTCTAATATGTTACTTAAAGAAAATAAGCTGTGAGGATAGGAACATACAATGCACGGAATCTAGATACTATTTCAGTGAGTAAATGCTGGAAAATTTGATCAGTACTGGAAGCTTTTAGTCCCCAGCAGTAAATTTGTGGTTTGCATAATGATAATGCAGTAAAGAACATTTCTGGGATTACATGTTTTCTATCTTACCTTTTTAAAGAAGGCACCTTTAACAAGTGTTTTCCCCTTTCTCTCTGAACATGTCTGAATTTCTAAGTAAAAGTTTATGATGCTAGCATGAAGCTGAAATTGTTGTTATTCAGTGCAGCTCTTTAAGAGCATTTCTTCTTTCCCATTGTTAATTTGGACTCTGTATTCAGATTTGAAAGGGATAGTGGTGGTGGTTGTAGTGGTTTTCTTTTATTGACTGAGTATGGATACTTTCTGACTTACTCTATAATGTTTTATAGCTGCTTTGACTACACCTAAACAGAGTGTGAGGTGGCTACTATTGCTGCTTCAAAAAAGTCCTCCATATCTGGTATTCTTTTCACCATATGCAGATTTTAGTTAGGGCCAAGTGTCACCTTCAAATAGTTTGCAGCTTTAGTTTTAACTAAGGACACCTAGTAAGTATCCTGGCTAGTCTGTAACCATTTCTAAAAACAGTTAAGCTGTAAAAGAAGTCTTTGGATGGACAGATTCAGTACTGGGCAGAGGTCATAGCAGAGCAGTAGCAATGGAATTAAGAATGGGTGGGCTTGAATGTAAATTTTCTTTTTGCAATGTTAATCTTCTTACAGTAACCCATGATGGTTCTCCATCATGGTAGTTTATTTTCTCACAGCCTCTAGTTTATGAATATGAAAGCATGCTGTATTAAGAACTGAATTCCCTGGGTATGGGCAGCTGCATTTAGACATGAATAAAACCTGCTACTTTTTTGGGGTGACAGAATAGGTTGGAATGATGTTAGACAAAGTAGTTTAAATGTAGTGAGAGTTGAGTTGGGAGGTCAGGTAGAGACATCTTGTAAAAGTTGGATGACTGAGGAAGAAGCTTGAAAAATGAAAGAGGAAAAATGAGAGGCTTTCAGGCATTGCTTTGCTTAAAATTGTGGCAGATTGAAGCTTGAATGTTAATGCAAAAGTGTTAGCAGGGTAGTGACTTATTTAGGAAGAGGAGATACCATGAAAACAGGCTTATAAGCAGCTTTTCATAACTCATTTCTACAGATTTCTATACTGAGTGCAGTTTATGGTAGTAAACCGACTCATGAAATTGCAGCTTTATAAATATTTTTATATATTTATGTATATATACATACACTGTAATTCAAATACGTTGTTAGTATGGTGTACCAGAAAATACACCATGTGTTGAGCATTTCAGGTTCGAGGTGTGTACTTCTTCATCTCTTAATGTTTGGAGGGGAAAAAAAGTACTGCTTTAAAAAGGAGCTGATGCAAAAGTAGTTCAGTGCTGGGTTTCGCTGGGATAACTCTCTATGAGAGAATGCAAATTCTAGAGGAATGCAACTGAAATGTTTGAATAAGGTGCAGATAATCAGCAAAATTTGTGAGACACATCTCAGTAACCTGCTCTCTCAGTTCATATGAAAAATACTTTACACGATAGGATAATTGGTGGAAACTTTAGTGCTTGTCATTAGGGAGAAAGAGAAAATGTACTGATGATACAAGGTGACTTTGTCTTTAAATTTTGAATGGGAAAGGGACAATAACTTATGGTGTTTTTTTTCTGTTCAGCTTTTCTTTCCTTTCTCCATTTGCTGGCAATATAAACATTTGCTTAGAGATTCTGAAATGTCTTAAAAGGTGTTGTATATATTCCACATAGTAGTTATTACTTTAGCATGATGGTTCTCTCTTTATATTTTGAGTTTGAATTCATATTATGTCTTAAATTGGAATTGTCTCTGAAGTGCATGGCAGTAGATCAGCAGCAAGTACTGAAAACTGCAATTTTAGACTCTATTGATATTTGCTATTTCCTAAAAAAACATTTTCTAGTATTTATGGATTTTTAATTTCCACAAATGTTCATCGCACATGAAAACTATGCCTAGAAAATCTCCTTAATACCATACTCCTCTGAAGAACTGTATGTTTTTTCTTCTTGTTATACCTTATCAACCTAAACTGGTAAGATATGCTTTCCAGAAGTGGTAGAACATTCTACCGTAAGACTTGTGGTTATTAACTAGTGCCTGCCACTAATGTGCTGAATGATTAGATTATAACTTTGGGTTTATTTCTTCTTATGAAACAGAACTTAAAATTTGCTTGCTTCACTGAGTGAATAGAGTTACAAAATATTTTTGGAGCTTTTGTTTTATTGAAAGGTGAGGTACCAATGTAATTTTCCATAATATTTTAAGATTTCATGGCTTTTTTTTTTTTTAATTGCAGATTTCCTCATGTCTTCAGAGTACTGCAGGGTGTCCTTGATAAAAATGCTTTCAGAATAGATCTAGGATAACAGTTCATAGCAGAACTAGTCATAGAATTTGTTGTGAATGTATGAGTCTGAATTAGCTTCTTGACAGTACTGTATTTACAGGTGAGAGCAGTAAGCAGATCAGTGTTGTGCTTTCAGCTATTGCTAATAAAGACACAATTCGTGTAGTATGAAGAGAAGTGCTTGTTATGCACTTGTTTAAGTGGAGGAAATCTGCAAAGAGCGTATACAGAATGAAAAATGACTCAGTACATTTGATTTTATAGAAGTTTTCAAAAAAAATATTGTTAAGCAAGACAGTGACCTGGTACACACCAAAATGCTATAGCTTACAAATGTGTAAAGACAGAATGATGAAAACAATGAAGTCTCTAAAGAGAAATCTGCAAGAGTAGATTATTAAGAGAATGATGTTAAGAAATGTTTATGATCCAATAAATTGTTTTTTCTGTAGGACCAATTAACAATGTTTACAGACTTTGAATCCTCACTGATTGGGAATGTAAGATAAATATGGAGTTTCATGATAAAAATCTTTTTCGTTAGATGCTGTTCTATCAACTCTCTCAATGATCCACACTTTACTTTTTTTACAGGTTTGTTTTGGCTGAAACAGTATTTAAATGTGTTGTGTATTTCTGACCAGAAAGCCTTGACATTGATTTTGAAAATTTACACCATAAATGTTCTGATTTGTTGAATGCTTGTATGATTTCTCTTATTTTGAATCAGTCAGGATCTATTTGTTTTCTTCTTTAGCAATTCTTTGACAAATGTTTTAAGTGCTGTAGATGGGGAGGGGAATATGACACAAGCTCTGAACTTCTGACTCCAATGATTTGAGCATTTAAGATGACAAAAGCAATTTAAATATTTTATTTTGTAATTTCTGGATGTCGGTAGATTGATTTGTAAAGTTTTTATCCCTTTAATTACACATAATATCCATTGCTTCTCTCTTCAGTCAGTTCCCCACTCCACCCTTATTTCTGTATATTGTATGTTTGATGCTTCTTTTTTACATACTTTTTTTTTTTTTTTTCTCCTTCCATTTGTCAGAGTTAATGGGACCCGAGTTAGCTATAATCCGTAGGGGTCTACAGCGGCTGAGGCTTAAGAAGGCAGAACAACAGAGACAGCGAGAGCTAGCTGAGGGTTCTGCACCACAGTCCTCCTCTGATCAGTCATCCTCTAAGGGCTCCTCACAGGACCCTCAGACATCAGGTTGTCATTTGTCAAGGTTTCTTAAGCAGCTAACGTAGTTATAGTTTGTGCTACTATTGTTTGCTGAGACTGCTTCACTTCCAGAACAAGAGAGTTCCTGCATTTGCTGCTTTTCTTACCTTGCACGTGGTGGTGTTTATCATCACATGGTTAGGGAAAGAGTAATAATGACAGATTTCATTTGTCTAATGTGTTTGGATTATATAGTGCAACACCACTATAGGGAGAAAGTTTCCTAGGTGCAAAGTTTCCTAGTATTTGCAATGTTTGTTAGAGAAATTGCTTTGTCCTGAGTTGAGCAGTCTGCTTCCACGCTTGTTATTGAATTGCTGTTGGTTGTATCGGGTAGTAAGATGGCTTTGGTTTAGCATATGTTCTAAATCAAGGTAACTATATAGTAGAGCAGAAACAGACTCCTAAATGCTGTGTTTTTACAGAAAACACGGTGCAAATACTTTTAGCAAGCCAAAGTCCCTAGATACACTCTTTTTTTAAATAGTGACACTTCCTTTCACAATCATCTTTTCCATCTTACTGAGATTAAAAGTAAATATAAAAAGTTCTGTTTCTATTTATAACAAAAAGAGACATTTCTGAGAAAGTTGTAAGTTAGGGGAGAATCATGCATACGAATGTATGAATACGGAGTTAAACCCTATGGCATATAAATTTGAAGCAGACTTTGTCATGGCATTGTGTAGAAATGAATGAGCTGCATGCTGCGTGAACAATGAGCTTACTTTGTGTTGAAGTAAATATAAAGGTGACATGTCTAGCAGTGTTTCTTTTCTAGCAGTGTGCAATCTCTTACTTTTTTCCTGCAAAGTTGCGCTCAATGCTGTGTTCTGTGGCGCATGTTCAGTCTTCAGGCACGTACTAGTTTGTAAGCTTAAAAAAAAAAAATAAAATTAAATCCCAAAATTTGTCTGCTATTGTCTGAAATGAAGTCATAGGCTCTGTCTGGCCCAGAGCTGCAAGTTCACAGTCCCTACATGGGTGCAATTTAAACATGCAGTTTTCTTTTGAAGTCAGTGTAACACTAACATTTTCTTCTGCCCCACATGTCATCCTCAGTTCTTGTCTTTGCAATTACAGGAGTTCAGTTATAGCTGTAGACACAGAGAGAGAAAAGTAATTGAGTCACATAAAATTTCCAGTAGAAAATGTCATGAGCTGAAAGCTCTTACTGGTTTAATAGGAAAGGTTGTCATGCTATTGGACTGTGTGGTAATTATCCTAGCCTAAGGTTTTGTAGTAGTTACATGAAGATTTGTAAGCTTTATCTGTAGCAATTAACCCTTACATTTAGAGAAATGTGGCCAGAAGCTTAGGATGCTGTTGGATGCAAAAGTGAATTAACTAAGTCATAGTTCGCAGTGGCCCGTCTGACCTTGGGTAGGTGCACCATCCTCAGATGGCAAAGAAACTCTGTTTAAGTGGATGCCTGGCATGAAGTATTGTGTAAACTTGGCAGAGCTGCAGAAGCAGAATGTACTGTGTGTATCAGGCCTGTTTTGTCTTCCAAGTCTTTTACATTGAACAGAAAAAGGTTTTTTTAGATAGCTGCTCTAAGAAGGAACTGTTCTGTATTCTTACATACTTTCTCCAGTAAGGACTGGCCTTGGCTTATGTTTTTGAGGTATTTCTTCACATTTAGATCCTCCATAGTATTTAAACAAGCATAACTAGGCTATGTGCAAACTACAATGAAATTAAACCTCTATAACTGTTTCTAGTGCTGCCCTGCCCAGTCCAGGTGTGCTGTGTAGACTTCACCATAAATCAGTGATGGGTTATAAACTGAAGCAAGGTTTTGAAGAGATCTTTACTTCTCTTTTCTAGAACTTTTAAGCTAATAAAATGCATTATGAGAAGTTAAATACAAATCATTTGATTGTGAAAGAGGAAAAAAACAAAGGTGTTATAGATCAATGTGCATCAGAGATTCCTTTAGCTGTCAGTATGCATGTATCTTAGGTAATCTGAATGAGAAAAACTGCATTTTTATTATTATTATTTTTTTAATGTGCACATACAGAAATGTCTGTTTGAAGTCAAAAATATTTAACAGAGAGCTTAATCATTGCACAGAGCAGTTATTCATAATCTTTAATACAAGTGTTTATCTTCTTGGATTAATGTCCATTTTATCTACTATGTTTGGGACTCCAGAGACAGGTCTCACTGCTTCAGGCCTGGCTTTCTTACTGGTGCTGGTGTTCATGGTATAAAGAGGAATTTTTATTTTTTTATTTTTTTTAACCAAAGCAACAGAGGCAACATGCTGATATTTTGAAGAAGTCAGGTGCTGACTGTCCAAACTATAGGAAGATCCTTCAGCATGTAATTGACTTAAAAATTATCTTCTATTTTCTGTTTGAGGTTTCCCATATTTATGACTCTTCAGTTCCCTCTTTAAGTGGTGTTCCAGTTTAGAATGTACTGGTGACATTACAACCAGTGGTGAACTGCACTGGGATATAGACCCAGCCTGTGAAGGCTCAGGTAAGAGTTTGGATTTTTGTTTGTTTTTTTAACTATATGGCACAGTTTTTGTAATGCTTTTTTTTTTTTTTCCAAAAGCTTTATGAGAAATGATGAAAGTACGTTTTCAGAATTTTTACAAAACCAAGCCATATATTAAAAAAAGAGGCATTTACCTGAACTTCACTAGGCTGGTCCTATTGATTTCCCTGCCAGAGCTGTAAGGTTCTAGGCTGCAGTGCCACTTAAAGGGGGGCTGGTGATCTGTGGCTTCAAGAGACTTGAGGGAGGAAGGAAGAAAGTGAATTAGGGAGTTGGGAATTGCTACTCATTGAGCTCTTAACCATATTAATTGGATTATTTAGGATGCTTCCTCTATTTTGCTTACATTTCTCAATGGTCATATTCCAAGGAAAATGCATTCACGGAGCTGTAAGAAGTTATTAAAATAGTAGTGAAATGTGGGAGATGTAAGTCTATATTAGCAGAGACTATTATCTAGAATTTTGTTTGTTTTTACTTACTGTGATTGAATGATATGTGTAGTAAAACATGCTACTGTTTACTTACTTTTTAATAACTGGGGGTCATTAAAATTCAGAAGTGATGGAAAGGGTACTAAAGTGCTCCATAAGCACTGCCTCTTATTTTATTGTGTTGACACACAGTGTCAAAGACACTTGGTGTTGGTGCTATGGCAGTAGAGATTGAACCTTCCAGATAGTTGCCATGTGACAGATGGCAGTAAAGAGAGTCTGGCACCATGGTATCTGATGTGGAGGTGTGTATGAAGCAAAGGTGTGTCATTGGAGTGCTCCGTGTAGTAAAAATGGAGCCCATTGACATTCATTGACAGTTGCTGAACAGTGATGGAGACCAGAGCACAGTGAGGCAGAGGGTGGTGTGTTTCAGCAGTGGTGACAGCAACAGTGGACCTCTTGTGGTGCAGGTTTTTACAAGTGCAGCATGCAGGCTCTTCTTCATCACTGGTAAAAATACATACCTAATGGTGGTGACTGTTGAAAAATAGTGTTTCGTAGCTGAAATTTTATCTATCAACCAGTGTTGTTGTGCTCTCTGTATCTGTTCCAGTTTTCATGGAAATAAATAGGAGACATTACTTCCTGAGCAATCTGTGTTATTTCTTATGCTAATAATTAAAGTATGTTTGTTTAGTGGCATTTCTTCTGTTCATCTAGGCCTGAATTAAAGAGATGATGAGATTGGCTTTTTCAGCAAAGTATAATGTTTGGCAGCATGGTATGCCCCTTAAGAAGATCATAAGACGTGTAAGCATACAGAAACAATCAGGCTGCAAGGACAGAGCTTGTCTGAGAATCACTGTCTTCTGTGATTTAATCATCTTAGCTTGCTAGACAAGAGATCCCTTGCCTTTAGCACTTTGGTAGAAGTTAATCCCAGCCATGGGCTCGTAGCTATGAATATGCTCAAAGCCAGTCTGCCCTTGAGAGATGCATACCATTTCATGTGCTGAGTCAGCTGGTCATCTTATGACATGGTGTATCTTTACACCAGCTTTTTTCTTCACATTTGCATTTTAAAAATTGGGTTATGATTCTGCTGAAAATATTCTGCTGTAAACACATCTTCTAAATTAGAAATTATATTAAGTACACTTCCGTTTTGGAAAGTGAAATACATTAATGTTACGGGTCTCACACTTAAGAGCTAAGCCTTCAGGACAAACTCTGGGGTCTTGCTTTGGTGTTTCAGCGCAAGGTATGAGCGTGGTTGAACAAAGGTGAAGGGGCGAAGGCAAATTTAGAATTATATTCCATTCCCTAGTGAATGTGTCCAAGCCTGATTACTGACACAAGCCAGCCTCCAAAGCACACTGAGCTTGCATTAAATTTCCCCTGGTTATCTTCATTCCTTTTCCCCTTCCACACAGTGCTAGGTGTCAGTGTAACGAGGGAACTGGTGATTCTTGCACCAGTAGTTGAGAATTGAGGATCATTTTGAGGATGTATCTTTTAAATCAGCTCTGTCAGTTCAGCAGGTCTTATAGCTGTTCTACAAAACTGGTCATGTGCTAATCTGGCACAAACTCAGAGTGAGTCACCTGTAAGAGGAGATCTCCTATTTGTTTGCTTTCCATTTAGGGTTTAAATTCATGCTGAAGTTCTTTTAGCATGCTGTGAAGTTTGCAGACTAACTCAGTTTGTAATACAGGATATTAAATCCATGTAGCTTAGTATGAATTTGTTTATAACGGAAGATTAACAAGTGGAACCAATATATGGTAGCCTAGCCAATATTATGTTTGAAATACTGCACTGATTTGTGTACATCCATGCATCTTGCAGTAATATGGAAGCAAGATCTGGTTTTCAGAGTCTATAAGGGAAATGGACTTCAGAGAAGATGTAGAACTTACTGTCTACTGCTGTTGTTTTTTTTTTTCTTTCTGTGATTAGAGTTTTTGTAAGACTGATTGGTGTGGTGCTGTGTCATAAACTCATGAAGATATTTTCGGTCATCAGATGTCGCAGATGTTTATAGCATCTAGGAATGCAAGACTATTGAACTATTTTCTGAGTGGGATCTGTTTGGGTGCCTTGATGTTATGCAAACAATCTGTATGTTGCTGTATTCAGAAATCCTCTGATCTTTTACAATTTATGTCCATAGATACAAGTATTGAAGGTACTGGTATGCCATGAGTATTTCATGTTGATGTATAAATACTCTGAAATCTACATGTAGCACATGGTTTGAAGTACTAATGTCATTTGATAGTTTCAGCAAAGGCTCTAGAAGTCATAACTCTTCAGTGTTCTTTGAAACATTTTAGAAATGAAGAACAAAGCAAAGTCCTTGGTATTGGACAGGCGTTTTTAATATCAGCATCAGGATATTCAGGCTGTTCAGTGACTTCCTAAAGAAACACGTAATGATTTGAAACAAGTGGCTTTGCTTCTTTCATGCCTAGAAAATGCAATATGGCTGGCTGCTCATAAAACAACCCCAAAGCTTCCTTGTGTTGCTGCTTCTCATTTTTTTTATTTTAAACTAACGTATGATCGTGACATTGCTGTGCAGTTCTCTGCTGCTTATGTTTTAAGTTGAAATCTCATTTTTGTTTCAGATTCTCCTTCTTCTGTGGTTAACAAACAGCTTGGATCCATGTCACTTGATGAGCAACAGGGTGCGTGACAGGAAATACGCTATACCCAGCCATAGCTGATTGCAATGCTTCCTTTTTAAAATTGCCTTTCGTGATGATAAACAGTCTAAAATGCTGTTCATCTGCATAAAGTAGAATTCTGTAAGCAGATCTGCTGGAAACTTGTTATTTATTTGATTCTCAATACCAGGATCAGAGTAAGGTTAATTGTTTTTGAAAGCCATCCTATGCTCAGTTCATAATGCATTCAATGTAGGTACGCTAAATGTCTTATGTACTCTACAGAAATTTGGTATGTTTTTTTTAATATGAAATTAATTCTTTAAATAGCTTTTCTGTTTTTCTGGATGGTTGTTCTTGAATCAGAATGCAGCTGTCAACTTGAAATAACTTGCAATCATGTAATGCTAAAGCACTTTATTTTATGCAAAAGATACATGCAGCTTTGTTGTACTTGCACAGTTTGAGTAACTCGAGCACCTATTGCATTTAAGTGCATCTTACCTCTGTAATCTTTTGTCCTCTACTCCTTCTACTAAGCAAGTACTAGTGTTTCTTTGTAGATGCCTCAGGATCTAGTGATAGAAAGAATGCTTCTGAGCTTTCTCTACACCCATTGTTCATCAGAGCCTTTAAATTGCGAGCAGTGAATTTGGCTGGAGGTGACCCTATTCTAGCTGAACCAATGTCATCTGCTGTGAATTTTTATGCCTGAATAATTAACGAATGATGGAGGGTAATTTAAAAATAGATTTCCATACGCTCTGCATTAAGCTTACTTCCATATCAAGGCCTCAATAGAGCTTAAGTAGCTCAAATGCCAAAAAAGAGCTGGCTGTTTCATGTTTTGCATTGAAAGCTAGAATGCTATTTTGATGTTCCATTTCTGAAAGACAGTATTTGGCAACTGTTGAGACCTGATTTATGTTAGGATCCAAGAATGCTGGGGGAAAAAAGTCAAGCTGTGTTTGATTTATTGATATAATAAATTCATGTTGTAGAACTACATTTTGTGATGAAATAGCCTTAAATCTTACAATGTACATTTACTAGTTATTCATGGTTTAATAGTCTACATCACTCTTCAGGTTAGGCTGGAAGACTTGCTTGTTATTAGTGACCAAATTATGGTCTCTTCTATGAACCCAAAGCATTATTTAATGGTAGTAGAGTAAGCTAGAATTAACAAGTCTGTATGCTTATTGAAATTCATACAGCTGAAAATTTTTGGAAAGTTGATAAAACAGTTTATTCAATAAAGCTGGTAAATTAAACCCACGTAACAAGAAAAATGAAAGCAGAAGTTTTCATCCCAGAAATCAGTTCCAAAATTTCTTGTAGAGCAGGAGAGCTAGTTTGTATGTTACTGTTGTTAACTGCATAACTGTAGCAATCTGGAATGTTTTAAGGTAACATTTTTCTTTTGTGGTGATAAGGATCAGCAGAAGAGACACTGTTACCTTAAGTTTTGTAACCTAAGAATTTGGAAAAGGAAATAATTTGCTAGGAAATCTATCTTATCCAAATGAAAACCAGAAGGAGCAATTTGCTGAGATTCGGAGGAGAATTTTGGAGTTAAACTCTGTTAGTTTTACTTGATACTTGAATAGAAACCTCAGAAATGTGTAAGTAGCTAATGGAAGAAGTTGTGTCAGTTCTTATATAGAAATACTTGGTCGTTCTTACTTTTTTTTTCTTCTCCTTAATGCAGTACTTTTTAGCTGGCTTACTTTTGGACCAGTCTGTGTTATTGTCATTTATATTTTAAGACATTTTCTGGGTTTAAAGACCTTTTGATACTTATGCCTATAGAAACACGTATTTACATGCCATTTTTTTCTGACATTCCAGGAGAAGCTGCACATCTATCCATTCTTTACAAAATAACTTCCAAATAGATGGTAATAATCAACACAGAATGTTTTGTTTGATTGTGATTTTAATAATAAAGGATATCTGTAATATTAGCATATAGGCAATATCATGTCTTTAAGGTACTGTTTGAATTGGTATGATAAGTGAGAGAACCTGAAGCCAGAGCACTAGCTTGGTAACTTTGTGGTGTAAATGGATGCATGCATCCCACGCCATCTTACTGTTTCTTCCTTCATACGCAGAAGCCACGTTGAATATACTGGTATTTCTAGATATTTGCAAGTTAGTGTGTGCATTTATGGAACATCACTGCTATGGTGATGTCCATGCCTGACTGTTCAGTGCCACACTATAGATAAGTGAGCTAGCTCGGAGCAGGTTGGTTTGTCAAACTGTGGCAGAGTTCTCAGTGCCCTCTTTGGATGTGTTTATGGCAGTTCTTCCTGTTTTTTTTAGTATGAATAAATACAAGCATTGCCTCCACAGTTAGTGCAATCAGAAGGCTTTAGTTTCTTGATCCTGACGTTTTAGGACACTAAAGCACTCTTTACGATGATAGATCTGAGCTTTATAACACAATCCAAACATTCAATTATATTCATTATAGTTTCATGATGTTCAGTTACTTTGGTTAGAAATGTTAACTTGTTTTGTGCAGAAGTGAATATTGCATAGTAGCATCAGGTTATAGTATTGCAATAGTTTGATGGCTGCCTAGGACTATTCAAGGCACTAAATTGTCTGTCTTTCTGTCTCACTTCCTCTTTCAAAGATAGGTCTCATCTGTATCTGTGAGAAAGAAGATGAATTCTCTGTCATCTTTTACTCTTCCAGTGGCCAACTCATGATAACTTGATAACTGTGCAGTATGCTGAAATGATCAGTATTTGTACATGCATAGGAAGGAATTTCCAAATGTTGAGCAGATTTTTACACCAGGAGATGCTTGCTGACAGATTGCAAGAAAAAGATATAACAAATTTGATAATTAAAGATGCATCATTTTTTGTTCAGTTTCATTCAGAATATTTATACATGCCACTATAAGATACAGTTTGATCTTTGCTTTACTCTAATAAGAATGTAACTAGAAGCTTTGTTTTAGAGATGAGCTTTTATTTCGATGCTCCTCATGTATAATTAATTCATGTTTATAATTGATTAATGTTCTGCCATATGATTTTTTACTCTATTTTCTGTTTGTCATCAGAAAATGTAGAAATACATATTTAAAGTTCTTCAGAGCACTGATTTCTGCTCTGATACTGTAGTGGGTTTCTGTCTTGTCAACTGTTTACAGACAAGTACTGATTGCTGGGTTAAATTTTTATGTTTCATAGTTCCTACAACTTAATTGCATTTTTTTTCATAAATATCCTGTGGCAATATTGTAGCCATTTTTGTTCTGGCACGGGAAATTTGTAGGCTTGTATTGAATGTTAGATTTTAATTGATGTTTACCCAACGATTATCTAAAGTTTTTACTTCATTCTAGGTACTGGTCTGTTGCCAATACAGCAAATATCCTTTTGACCAAATTTCTGTAGCGTATAAATCAAAGAAAATTTGTCGTGCTTTTGTCCAAACAGCATTTGTGCAAAGCAAGACTATGTAGGCTACTTTACTGGTCATTTGAGCAGTGCCTAGTACTAAGCCATCTGAATTCTGAAAGATTGGCACCTATGTAGTGAGGCTTAGTTTGATGCTACTTTCCTTTAACTTATTAGTGTTGCCCGTAGCCAACTTAAGCATTAATGGCACTTGAGCCATGCATGTAGATAGAGAGTCACCATGAATTTCTCTCAAGGAGGTTGTGTGGGTGGATGGATGTTATTGAGCACTTCCATTTTGAAGGTGACCACTGAACTGTCCTTAAAACTACAAATTCAGCAGGAGCTTGCCAGGATTACAGCAGTTTTCAATTTGACATCTGTTGATTTTGGATGACACAAATATTTAGTTTTGCAATGACTTCCCTTCTGCTTACAGTCATTATAATATGAAAGATTTTTTTCAAGCCTGAAGCTATCAGAACATGAACTTAGAGTCATTTTATTGCAATTACTTGACTATTTATGACAGGTCTAAGTATATTAGTAGTTGAGTGGATTCTAGGTAGACAAAAAAGTAAAGGAGAAGGTGGATTTCTAGACCGCTGACTGTGGTCATCATCTTTCTTCCTGTGTTTACATGAGACTAACAGGACTGAACACAACATCAAAAGTACTTTATGTTCTTATTACTAAGATAATTGATAGGAAAAAGATCTGCTCTTAAAGGATCATATTGTTGTACACATACCTAGCTGACAATTTTATTTATCTGCATGTTGAAGGGCAGCATCTTTGCTTGCTCTTTGTAAATAGAGATAATTTAAAGCCATTTTTAAAGCATTGCAAAGTGTGAATTTGGTGTGTTTACTCTGAAACTTCTTAACTGTTTGCTTGGGCTGTAGCAAATCTTAAATGTTACGTCTTAACAACATGATCTTTTTAAAGATAATAAAATGAATCTTCAGAAATATAGCATCTTTATGTATGTCACTGATGCTCATCCAAACTTTATCAATTTCATATTTACAGAGAGTGATAAGCCACGAACAGGAACGAGTGAACCAGTTTTAAGTTTGCACTACAGTACAGAAGGAACAACTACTAGCACAATAAAATTGGACTTCACTGATGAGTGGTAAGAATTTAGTTTTGCTTCTGACTTCTTGTTGACATTTCATTAGCACTGGTCTAGCATAGATACAAATATTTTTACATATGATATAAGTATATTTTCCAATTAGTATGTATCCAATTTGAAAATGTCTGGAGTTGTTAGCATGTTCAAAATGAAAGATGGTCATGCTTCAGTGTGGAATTTATGTAAGAGTGTGTGATATTTTACTGTAAATCTTTTTAATGCTAGTGTAGTTGGAAACCCAGCTACTGTCATCAAAACCAAGCATCATGTTTGCATTCACTGCTCTTACTAAAGCAAAGTACACTGATGGAAAGGTAGTCTGGGAGTTAGCACTCAAGTTTTAATTCTTGGCTCTACCAAACTTCTCATATGTTATTTAGCAAGTTAGTCTTTCTGTGGGCACAGTTCCTAAGTTGTAAAACAATGAATTCAGTATTTCTATGCCTGACTGCATTGCAGTGATTTTCTTATCAATTTATATTGTTTCTAAGTTCTGTGGGTTTTTTGCTTGTTGCTTTTTACATGTTACGTTGCCAGGAGCAGCACAAATTCAAGCTCTAGAGGGAGTGGAAGTCATTGCAAAACTGAAGGCCAAGAAGATTCCTTAAAAACAAAAACATCAGAAGAGTCAGGACCTGAAGATGAAGAAACAAGTAAGATTCAGCATTACTTCTGTAATGGTAAGGTAAAATTTCTGCTCTCATATGTCTATGACTACCACCGAATACAACGGGAGTCTCATACACACGCATATGAAGGCAGAATACAGCCATAATAGAACACGGTGCTTTTGTTCTGTGTTGGAGATTGGTGGTTTGTGTTTGTTTTTTTTCTGAAGGAGAAATGTACTGACCCGAAAGAGATGCAAATAAGTGCAAATAAAATGAGCTTTTCCTGGTTTTAGTTCTGATACTCTTGTTCTTTTTTCTTAGGAACATGTTTTTGCACTAATTTGTATTGAAAACTAGTAGAGCTGCTGTTTATAGTTGTAATGAGTGCTAGGTATTTTGCAGCAATTCTTTCAACTTTCAGGTGTATTTTGTTATGTAAGGTTCTACTTATTTTTTCTTTAATATGAGGTAGTCTCACTCATTTCATTGCCAAAAGAGCAGTCAAGTCAAATAACAGTTTCCAGAAAAATCTACTTTCAGTAGAGGGATAATTTAATTTCTTTCTTCAGAAATAGTAGTTTTCAGTAAGCAATCATCTGTTCGAAGAGTAATATTGCTAGTTTTGCAGCTGAATTCTGATTGCATGGGATACAAGTGTACTAAGGAATAATAAACACCTTCTTCTTTGTTTATGTATTGACCTGAGCAACTAGATAAAGAGATTTTTATTTTTTTGATACACCAACTTTATCCAATTAATATCTAAGATTGCAGTAAAGTGAGATACAGAACTTGCAGGGCATTGCTTTGGGATTGGCTTGATCTAGGACTGCTGGTACCATCTGCTAGGACTGGTAGATGTGCATCTAATTGAAATCATGCAATTTAATATAAAGTTGTTTAACTCAGGAGTTCCTGATGAATCTCACAAGGAAGACACAAGTGCTGAAGAACTGAAAACTACAGATGAAACTGTAGAGACAACAGAAGCAAGTATGTATATGTACTAATAGTGTTATGTGAGGACATAGAAAGTGAAAAAAAATAAATTTCCAATATAATTTCCAATATAAAATCAATATGCATAATTTAATTTTTATGACCATCTATAATGACTTCTAAAATAGGCTGTAATCATTTCACCAATATTTTCCAATAGCTGTATCCAATAAACCTGTTACTGAGCATCCTGGAATCCAACCAGAAGAAAATGATTCCAGTGTTGAGACTGTCTCCAGAACTGTGGAGGAAGAAGCTTCAAGTGAAAAAAGTACAAATCAAGAAATTTCAAGTCAGCAAAGTGCTGAATCCACTGCCAACTTGCTTAGTGCAAGCGATGAACCTCAGCCACACCCAGAATCCTCAGGGCTTGCAACTCCAGAAGATTGTTCTACCAGAACCTCAGCTCTCCAAGAAACTGATGACAGTGATGATGATCCTGTTCTGATCCCAGGAGCAAGGTATCGAGGAGGACCAGGACACAGGTTAGAGGAATACGTGTCTCTGTTGCTGCTTGGCAAAATGCATTTTTCTTTTAGTGGAAGTACTAGAAGCCAATGCTTCATAGCCTTAATTTTAAAAGTTGTTTTTGTCAGCTTGATTGGCCTTATGGCTGAGCCTAATTTGCCTATATGTAAGATTTGTATAGCTACATCTTTCCCCCTAGCCAGGCAAGCTCCCACACACCTAATATCTGCCTGTGCTTTGTTTTGTTCCTGCTGAATACCCCAAGACTAAACATTTGCTGGTCACTTTTGATTATTATGGCTCCAATGAGAATAATCAGAAATTCATATAATCGCATTGAGGGCATAGGGGCCTAAATTTGCTTTTTCAGCTGTACTTTCTTTTTCTTTGACAAAACAGAAGCTATTGTTGTTGTTCATTGATGGTATGTTTTTCTGTAGTACATACATTAAGGCAGATAGGCTCAATCATTTTTGTTTTTATTCTCTGAAGGAGAAACTGTAATCCTTTTTCTCTTCTCAGTTATTGAATGTCTATGTATAGGATTAAAAAAAATGGTTTACTGAAGGTTGTCATTGCCAAGAAAAGTTGCATTTAATATGCTTTGTATATTTCTTTTCTTTTACAATAATTTATTGTTTGATCACTTGGTAAACCTAGTATATGCCCAGTATAGTATTGCTTTTTTAATACCTTTGTTAATTAATTTCGATTGTTGGACTTTTTAAAAGTTACATGAATTACTTAAGCAACATCCTTAGAGATAATAAGAAAGTCTTTCATTCATTTTAGGTGTATAACCTAGTGTCAGATGCCTTAGCTTTACTCTTGTCCTCTTCAAAGTCAGTATTATCTTGCTATTAATTTCTTGTGCTCATAATACGAATTCTTTACTTTAAACATTACAGTGTATATTCATTAAATAATCTGAAGGAATTTAATAACTGAGTATAGAAAAGGTTTTGAATAGTTGGCAGTTTAAGAAACAGTCCTAAGCTGTTTACATGGTCAGTGGTGACATAAAGGACAGTGGTTACTTATTGCATAGCACAAATAGTTCAGTAAGTGATATCTGTAAAAAAGTCATCATGTACAAATTCTGTTTTAATCTGTTAATTTTTCACACAATACTAAGTAAACTTAAATTGCAGATAAAATGTCTTGTGGCTGGAAGAGTTGCTACTGCAATGCCAAGGTTCATTATAATGTAGTGGATGAAGAGCAAGCTGTCAAATACTCTGCAATTTTAATCTCATTTCTGCTTTCGTTAGGATTCTTAGCTTCTCTTCATGCACCTTATACTTTCTCTATTAGGTAACAGTTCTTATAGTGATGTAATTAGAATGATATTTCAGAGTGTGCTACAGCTGTTACAGTTTCCCACTAGTGTGGACATCTTAATTGAAGTTGTTCTCCATCTGACACTGTTTTTTCTCCTCGTCTGTGCACTGAAATTTATTCTGTAGTAGTTGAGATCTATCATATATGAAAAATCGTTCAACTAAATGAATGATGCAATTAAAATCCTTTATGCAGTCCCTCACTCCCTTTTACTTTTCCCATATAAAAACTGACAAAAGCTACTGTTTAGTCAATACCAGTTTAGGATTGCCTCCAGGCTTTCATTACTCAGGCTTAAACTGACCACCTCATTTTATTCTACTTCTGTATATGTATAAACAGGGAACTTTTCAAGTTTAATTTCTAACAATATGTATTTACTTTGTTCCCCTCCTATTCTTCTGGTTTCAGGAGTTTCTAAATGCCCTCTGACATACTGAAGAAAAATGAGACAAGCTATGAGTAATGAAAAAAATTTGGATATCCAGGCAGAGAGATAAGGCACTGGTGGTCTTAAAGTCTAGCTATAAGCCCTCTTAGTATTTATATCTCTCATGAAAAGGAGTGAAAGGAACTGGAAGTCCTCTCTACTATGCAACAGATGTTGTAACATATTATCCCTTTCATAAACTTACATATCCCCTACGTAAAATCCCCCTGATGCCTTAACAAGTGGGAAGTTGCTTCAAAGCATTCCTAATACAATGGGTATAAGTTGACCATAATTAGTCTTTTTGTTTTGTGCTAACGTAGTGCTTTGAAATAACTCTTTTTTCCATGCCCAGTGCATGGATGAACAGGATGAACATCATTTAAATGATGCTCATCCTGCCTGTTGTTGGCTTTTGTTTTGCTAGACTAAAGAGCACTAAGATTTTCTGTACTCTTAGCAGTAAAGTCTTCTAGTAATCTTCCAGCATTGTACCGGTTCCCTTCTGTACTCTTCCTACTTCCAACTCTTTTTTGAATCTGGTAGGCCAGAATTATGCACACTGTGCTGTGTGGACGTTGGTAAGAGTAATGGTATGAGCATTACTCATTTTCTAGGGAAGATTCTCTGTGGTACCAATGGGATGTAGTTGCATCTTTCCTCTCTCTTGCCTATGGCTGCCTCATAATGGTGGCTTTTTTGTCTTCAGATTACTGAATTTATTTTATTTTGAATTTTATTCAGATTCATCGTATCTGGCAGGATATTGTTCTTATCTTTTACCAGAAGGAAGCTTGGAAGTATATGACTGTTCTCAAGGTCCTACAGTACTGTATTCTTAAAATTACCCAATTTCACGTTCTCAATGCATAGCATGAGTACATTCCTACATTTTGCTCAAAGGTCGTTAGCAATACATTGAACAAATTGCCTTCAAGGCCAGTGAGTAACTCCACCAATATACTTCCTATAGTCTTACATTCTCTTTTTTCTCACTTAGTAAATTGTGATACCTAACAATTCCTTTACTAAATCTCATCTTCTCAGATTTACTTAATTATTGAGTTTCCCATGTGTCATCCCTGTGACATAATTAATGTCATTAATGCAGAAGTAGTACAGTAGATTTCATCTGTCTAGAATGTCTAGGAGGTACTGGTTTTTTGTTTTATTTGTTTGCTTTTTCTTTCCAGAGAAGGTATAAGGTTGTCCTGCGATAATGTAACTTTTCTGAACCTAATTTACGCACATAGTGGCAAAAAATAATTTTTTTCTCTAGGAGAAAAAAATTTTGAAACAGTGCTAAAAAACAACAACAACAACAACAACCAGTTCAACTACTAAGACTTGTGCAGTATATAACATTACTAGCTTTTGTTTGGAGGAAATTTTAGGATTTTTTACTTTTTTTTTTCCCATATCTAATAACTACTTATTGTTTATGTATAGGAGAAACTCCACAGATGGGGAAATGTGTTTGAAGAAACTGTCTTAGCTTTCCACTGTGAAGTAAAGCTTCCTCTACTGAGAAAGGGAGGATAGCCTTCTGAACCTGTACTCTGAAATCATGAACTTAAACTTCCTCTTAAGGAAAAGAAGTGGCTGAAGTACCCTTCTGATACCTCTTTTGACCCTACGACTTGAAGTTAAATAACGAACTTCCTGCTGCTTCAACTTTGCAGGATTCAGACAATTTTTAGTAAGATAGATGTGGATTTCAGATTTATGAATAGCTTTTTTTAAAGCTAGATTTTGCAAATCTAATGTTTTCAGAACATTCATTGATTCCAACTTTTTATGTGTTCAGACGAAGAACTGGGTATTTTTTATCTCACTTATACAGTGTAAGAATTGATGCAAGGGACATAAACTCTTACTGTAGTTCCTTAAACGTCTCAAAACACAATGAGGGTAGTTTGTTTCCAGCTAACCTGCCTGGAAAGACCGTGTGACAGATAGAGAAACACAACCCCTGCACCTACACGAGTGTTTTGAAAAGGGCCTGAAATACTAGCAGCAAAATATGTAGAAATACAACAGTCTTTTGTGGTTGATAAATTGGTTAAGTCAACTGAATATTGACTGGGAATCAGGTTGGAATAGTTTTGATGTAGAAGGATATTCATTGAAAGAATTGAGAGTGTGACATCTCTTTTCCTGTAGCTTTTCTGCAACCTCTGAACATCATTATAAGGATGGTGAAGATCAGTGGCTTCTATTTTGGATTGACTACAGGCTAGTCAATACACATTCTTTTTAATGTATTAGGAATTGCCTAGAGTATTTTTCAGTTAAAAAAAAAAAACAGCCACATGAAATGATTCTTTGTCTTACAAATATGAGAAGATAAACAGGTTTTGAAGTCTTAAATTAGGCCCGTGGCATTTCTTCATTAAAACTTACTAAGTTTAGCAGGTGTAGTTGGAACAGAGAGAGATAATATGGCTCACCTGAACAGTGTACTTTGTAATCTGTGTGAGGCAGAATGAGGAATCTAAGAAAGATATATAAACCTTACGAGCAGAGAATGCTGTTTCTAACTGACTGAGCTTGATTTTCACAAAATAGACAATACAACTCTTTCAGGGCTGTTTTCCTTCTTAAATTTCCTTCATTACTTTCCTCTAGACTTGGACAGAAGCTGACCTTTGAGCAGAGGTGAAGTTTGGAAGATTTTAAACTAGTGAATCAAAATTTGAAACAAATGCAAACGTAAAATTGAAATAATAATGCAGCTGCTTCCATTTCTACTATAATCTATGAAAATTACTGCATTTTATAGGATCTACTTTGTGTACTAATATGTAATCTGAACATTATTTTTGCTGAAATTGAAATAGTCTCAAATACTAACACATTGAGCATAAATCTCCTCATTTGGAAGAAGTAGAACACATTTTGTAATGGATGCTAACCTTTTTGAAAACATGATATCCAGCATTTTTGAATGACTTCAGTTGTTGTTCCCTTTACTAGATATAATATCAGAGGAACAGCGATAGGTGATAGAATAATGAGGTAACTGATTCTTTTTTTCCTCCCCCCCTCTTATTATTTCTGTATAATGGATTTATCAGGTTCCTGTTTTTTGTATCTAACTGGCATTTTAAGAATTGCTATACTTAAAGTGCTATGAATTATCCTTAGCTGCATGTTTTTGCATGGAAATGGAAAAAAAAAAAATGGCAGCGTATACATTTAACAACATTAACATTTTTATTGTGTGCTGTAGAAATTAATGGAATTTGTAAAGTGTTAAGTTTGTGAAAAACAATTATCGTTTTTGTTAGGCTGCTGAGGAACATTTAACTTTGCATCTGCTTTGTCTGGCACTAGAGAACACCCAGTTCTGAAAAAATATAAGATTTTACATCTTTTTTTTTCCCTGAACAAGATGTAATTATCAAAGGTATACTTGATAATGCATATTTATCAAAAAAGTGCTAACTATTTCTAAAAAAAAGTGCTAAATATAATGAGGTTAAATGGAAAAGACACTTGATCTCATGTTCTTCACTGAAACACTTCAGTGAATTAGTTATAAGAATATAGAAGGTTTGGGAAACTGTTTGGCCATGTGCCATAAGAGGGAGAAATGTTCTAGTGTGATTTAATGCTAAAGCCTCGGGAAGTAGAGAAAAGGTGGGGAAAAATAATGCTAAAGATGAAAAATAACACACTGTCCTTGTGTGGCTACAAAGGAAAAGACATAGGATGTTGTTTCATACAAAACTTAACCTGAGTCTTATATCTTAAATGCTTAGAGAAAAATACCATAGACACATATTCCATTGTCTTATATTTCAAACTTAGCTGTAATTGAAATACATAAATTTAACACAACAGTGTTTGGAAGGGGTTCAGGAGTCGGTGTTCTTCTTGCTATATTGTACCTAGCTTTCACAATAGGTATTTTTTCTGTATTAAACATATTTACCATGGAGTTCTTTAGCTCTTCAGTAACGTCCAGAAGATAGATTTTGTTTGCTATAAATGTCATATAAAAATGAATAATTTATTCAGCATGGAATTTTTTTTCACTATACTTTTCTCTGATTTTAGTTGTTCTTTTGTAATATATCAGAATTTCTGAAAAATGAAAATGTAGAAAGGTTTGCATCTAAGGAGAATTGAAATACTGGTTGTGTTAGAGGGAATGACTTATGGAAGGCATTTGGGTAAACATTTTGTCTTATGTAATCAGCAGTAAAATAAATTTTTGCTTTTAGGATGTCAGTGGGCTGTTAGCATGACAGTTCTGCTGCTGTTTATGAACCTCCTTAATGCTTGATATTGGACAGCAGTAATAAATCTCTTTCCGAGTGTCAGAGGCTTCCATAGGACCATGGGTATTTAGTAATTAAAATCAGAAACACAATCAAATATTGATATTCAAGAAGGGGATCTGTTTTAATATAGATCTGACCAGAAAACATCGGAGAAACTTCTTCTAAGGTAATGGGAATAAGCCTTAGGTTCCCTGCATTTGATTTGGATAGGAAAAAATAGTTCAAATGAGAAGATGGCAATAACAACAAAAACAGGCTTCAAACAGCAGAAAAGCAATGTTCCTGGTAGCGAAACCAGACAATGTTTGGCTGCATTTTAGTGAATTTGGAAACCTTAAAAGGCAAAGATCCTTAGTACTGGAGGATTCTGTGCTGTTTTAGTTGAGTGATCAGAGCTGAGGTGAGAAGAATGTAGGAAAGGAAGTGCGCCTGAGCTCCATAACCAGTTGCTACAGCTGAACTTGAGAGATGATCACCTTGCAGTAATGGTGTTGGAAAGAAGCAGGGTTATCAAGGATACCTGATAAATTTTGTGACAGCTACTGCACCTGGGCCTTTAATAGAAAAATGTTTGTAGCTGAATTCCTGTAGATTGTTGGCAGATTCAGCAATTGGTTAATTGTGATGGTAGGTTTTCCTTCTTCTGAGAAACACAGAACAGTGACTTTCAAAATAATTTTAAAAGATAAGCATAAGTTGTTTTAAAACAACTGCACACTTAGAAAATCTTGAGTAACGTAGACCGGAAACGAGGGTCCCCAGTTCTCAAAAAATGTATTTTCAAGAGGAATGATGTTTTACTTTTAAGAGAAATAACGTGCTTTAATAATAAGCTAATTATTAGATTGCATATATATATTTCTGAACTCTTTATTAGATATCCTAAACATAAAGAGAATGTCCTATGTGACAAAGACTTTTCTTTTGAAAAATTTCTAGCTGATAAGTTTGCATCTTTTCCATTTTTCTGGCTATATAATTGAAAGAATATAATGGTTACACTTGTGAATACCTATTCAATTCATGTAGGTCCTAATTTAAATGTGCTTTTGATCATTAATAACAATCAACTTTGGAGACTTGAATAAGGCTGAATGTAAGGGGCAAAACTGTGCTCATCAAGACTTCACACAGCAGTTTTATAAGATATTACACAAAGGTAGCACAAGATGAAGTTAAAGCTTTTTTAGCCGTATGCCTTCAGATAAGATGGTAGTACTGAATTATTCTGAAATCAGAGCATTGCCTCCAGTTTAAGGACATAACGATATGGACTGCTCTGAAAGTAATGCCTCCTACTTTAATAAGTTGGCACACAATGTCAGAGGCAGATGTTATGGCAGGAGAGACTGAACCTCCCCAACAGCATTCCATTACATGCTGTTGCTGTGTGACAGATGGCAGCAAGGGGCAGTCTGACAAAATGGCGTCTGACATGGAGGTGTGTATGAAGCAAAGGTGTGTCATTGAAGTCCTCCATGCATCAACATTCATTGACACTTGCTGAACATTTCTGGAGACCAAACAGTGGGTATAAGCATGGTGAGGTGATGGGTGGAGCATTTGAGCAGTGGGAGACGGAGACATCGAAGACAAGTCACATTCTGGACAGCCATGCAGTCATTGTCAGTGGCATTGCTGGAATATCACGAAGTTTGTGCCAAATGTGTCACACAAATGCTCACACAGAAACAGAAGGAACACTGTATGGAAGTTTGTGAGGACCTATTGAACCAATCTGATGCTGAAGATGACATGGATTGCATCATTACCAGTAATGAGATGTGTTGTCACCACTACAAAGCAGAGTTAAAACAGCAGTCCTTTGGGTGATGATACATGACGAAAAAGCTCAGGACTTAGCCCTCGGGCAGTAAAGTGATATACATTTTTTGGGATAAGAAAGGGATGATCCTTCTGGATTTCCTGGAGCCTGGGTAAACCATCCACTCTTACGACTATGTTGTGCCTCTGCCTAAGCTGAAGGCTTGTACTTCTGGAATCAGGGCAGAGAAGAAAACAACCTTTTTCTTGAAATACAGTGATTCCAGGCCTCATACCAGTCTGGGGACCATGGAGCACACTGTCAGTCTTAGCTGGACTGTCCTACCATAGCTACTATATACTCCAGATTTGGCATCTTCTGTCTTCCATCTGTTTGGGCCAATGAAAGATGGACCGTGTGGGCAACATTGTCCTAACAACAGCATCTTCATTGCAGCTGTGAAACATTGAATCACCTCTGCAAGTGCAGGTTTTTATGGGTGCAGCATGCAGGCTCTTGTTCATTGCTGGTGAAAATGCACAGCTAATGGTGATGACTATGTTAAGAAGTAGTATTTTGTAGCTGAGAATTTGTTCTATCAGGCAGTGTTATTGTGCTCTTCATAGCTGTTGTAGTTTCCATGGAAATAAATAGGAGGCATTACTTTCAGGGTGACTAACAGAAAACATTAATCAGTTTCATCAGCATTACAAGGCATAACATTTTCTGTTCCATAAAAATAATAACAATTGATTATTGGTTTTGTATCCAACATTTTCAACAAGTCTTCATTATTTGGTGAATATGAGTAAATAGCTTGGTTTTATCAATTGATGGAGCTGCCTGAAGAATATTGACACAACGTGTATAAATTTCAACATCTGTCAATTTATGCTTGGAAGAATGTGCAGTTTGAAAGAGAAACAGCAGCTCCCAGTCAAGCTTAGGCAAACTTCAGAAAAGAGAAGAATTGCACAGAACCCTTTGCTACCTCCTGATGGTCCATGTCATTAGGCTACTGCCTAACTTTATGTTGCAGTAGACAGCAATTGCTTATCACAAACAGAAATTAAAAACTCAAGACAAATACGTTTTTGTTTTCTTAAGTGGTGTTTGTTAGTGTGTCTTAGATTAGGTTGTGCACATATTTATCTTTAGTGGAGAAGACTTGCCTCTGCCAAGCTCCTGCTTGTAGCAGCATGTTACTGGAATGCATGCTAACTGTCTCACAGTTACAGCCACATGTGCTTGGCTGCAGTCTCCATGCTGAAGATAGGCATTGACTTCATAAGATAACTTAAGTATGAGTCCATTTTGTCTTTTAAACTAAGACCTTAAACTCAGAACTGAACTTAAAGGAAAGGCACTGTTTTTGTCAAAAATGGCTTTTTGTTTCTGCTTTTATTTTAAAAATGCATGATTCTGAAGAGCCTTGACATTTGTTGTAATGGGCTGCGTTAGGGGAATTTAGATGGGGATGTGAATTTTCATAGGAATGCTAAGACAAAAGAAAACATATCAAGGAACTACTTTGGAATAGCAGTTAGTTGTTTAACACTATCTTCTGATCTCAAAACTTCTTGAATGCAATCTAGGAAGCATCTCTTTTGAAAGAGATGGATAAATTTCCTGCTTTATCAGACCTAATGATTAACTTTTCAACTTCTCTGCTGCTCATCTTTTTGTTAACAAATTAGTACAGATTAATACACCACACCCCAAAATCCAAATGAGCATCACAGTAAGCAATAGCCATAAGGCTAGTAGGCATGGTCTTGAAATCAAAAAGGGTCTTAACTGTGATGAGTAACTGTGCTGTTTTTGAAGCCTTGTGGTCGTTGATGTGGTTGATAACAATTGTTATTTCCTTTGCTTTCTCTCAGAAACAACTTCATTTTTAAACACAGGTACAAAGCTAAATGTCTGTGAATAATTGTTTAAGGTTTCTGCAAGTAATTTATGTAGTTTATCAGGTGCTGCTCATCTTTTCCATCACATAGAGTAATTAACAATCACAGCATACTTATTTAGTAGTGTATGAAGGTGGAGCTAGAGAACTGTACAGATATTAAACTGGAGGAGGTAGAAAACTCTCAGAAAGGAAACAGAAGTAGTTCATTTTATGGAATTTTTCCAGACAATTTTGCAGTAGTTGTGTTAGCTCGCTGTTGAGTGGATCTGTTGACTAATACTTACAAATCTCCTCTAATTTCTATTAAAAAAAAAAAAAAAAAAAAAAAAGTATTAAAATATCCTGTGAAAGTTTAGCCACATTAGAAGACTTGTCTTAGTTTGACAGTTTTCTATAAATGCTGTATTGATCATTTGGATTAATTTTCATCTTTGTCTAGCTGTAGGATAACAATTAATCTTGATTTTATTGTCCAACTTCCTCCTATGACAAAAATGAAACAGAAGCATGCAGACCATTGTTAGAGAGAATTATGAGACACAGTTTTCTGGAGTTTTTTTTCTGGGAAAGACTCCTGTTAGAGGAATCCAGAATCAGCAGTTAAAACACCACCACATCACTTATGGCCTAATTCAGGCTACTAGCCTTTGCATGGCAGCATACCAAGGTTACACATGTGTTCAATTCTGGATCAATTTAGTTTTCAGGATCCTATATATTTCTGTAGTTTGATTCCTTGCTTTCTGCTAAAATCTGTACTTGCTTCTTCCAGAAGAATGATGTTCTCATTGGAATATGTTCAAGACCTCAAAGCTGATAGCAACCCCGATAAAGAATGAAAGAAAGCTAGGTGCAGGTGGTTAGTTTGGTTATCACTGGAATTATAGGGATCTACAAACCTAGGGCTAAAGAGTAGAAACATTGCACCAGGGTCTTTTCAGATCTTAATCAAAAAGTAGTTTCCTGGAACTAAATAGTCACAAAACAGAATATATCATTTGGCTTATTTGTCTTTGTTATTCCAGGAAAGCTGCTAACATAGAGGTAGTTTCTACTGTAAATTATTTCGAATAATTTCCGTCCTCAGTAGGACCATTTTTAAAAGATATTTAAGCCTTGAGCCTTGTCATAAAAAAATAACAAAGAAAAGTATATTTCATGAAATTTGAGAGAAAAAAAAAAAACCATGAAAACCCACAAACAAATCACACTGGAAGGCACACTACATCCTTAATAGCCTTCCGTGTTTCTGAATGTCTGTATTAGCATAGGTCTTTCACTTCAGAGTTTTGCTACCTCATTGTGTTTGGAGGTTATCTCTAGCACTTCATAAAAAAAGCACGTGAATTTTGCCAACACCTGATGTTTGTACTTCAGAGAGGCAATGAAATGTTGCATCACTTGACAGTCCACCGTCTTGCATGCTGTTCTTGCGCTAAGTCAGGATGGATATCTTTAAAAGTCTGCAGTTTTACATTCGGAATAGCGTTGGTGTTTGTACCAAACTTATGGAGAGTGTGTTTGAGTGCCTAATTATTATCTTATAGCCCTGTTTTGATAGCCCGTTTCAATGTTTGGAAATGGTCTTTCAGTGCTGTTCTCTTTGTGTGCTATTTGTAGACGATCTG
Organism: Phasianus colchicus; assembly: GCF_987193195.1. Classification (NCBI taxonomy): domain Eukaryota; kingdom Metazoa; phylum Chordata; class Aves; order Galliformes; family Phasianidae; genus Phasianus; species Phasianus colchicus. The sequence goes on along the minus strand of NC_143436.1, from coordinate 93,499,446 downwards.
CTGTTGCCCGCATTCAGGAGCTCTTCAGAAGGAGGAAAGAAAGGAAAGAAATGGAAGAGTTGGAGACTTTGAACATTAGACGTCCTTTAATAAAGATGGTTTATAAAGGTCATCGGAACTCCCGAACAATGGTACAAATGCTTTGTTTGCTTCTGGAGCCATAGGTTTTTGTATGGAGTGAATTAGTGTGGGTGCTACGTTGACAAGATTTCCAAAAAGGATGTTGTAAGCACTCCCACTTGCATATTCACTTGGAAGTCATATGTATAATTTGCTCTAAATGAAAATGAAAATCAGCATGGCTTGTGTGGCACCATGTTAGACAATCAAATTTTCGGCAGTTTGATTTTCTCCTTATATTTCTTTGAAATTTCAGGTGCTTATCTGTCAGATTAAGTGGTATAAAATGTGACTACTTTCAAAATTATTATTGGATCCTCATTCTCCCTTCCAAGCTCTTTAAAGGGAAATTAGTGATAAAATTTTGAAGAACTTGGAAGGGAGAGTGAGAATTCAGTAATTTTGAAGAGCTTGGAAAGGAAAAGTGAGGATTCAATAATAGTTTTAAAGAGATTTGACATATTTGAATTTAAAAAAGGAAATATGCCAGTTATTAATCTTACTATCAATACTAAATGCCCTGCCTTTTTCATATAAAGTGCATATTTTGAGGAAAAGTACAGCTACTGTTTTTAAAACAGTGGTGCATAAAAAACAAATGCTGTCTTCCTCGCTGTTTTTTTTCTTTTTTCTTTTTTTTTTTTTTGTCTTTTTGCAGTACTTGGAAGATGTTAAGTTCTCAATGCTAGGTGATGCTTTGTAGAAGTAGTAAGTATCTTGTTTTGAAGATGATCTGAGGGGTAGTCCCTCTTCCTCCAAGAGCAGTTTTACAGAGCTTAAATGAAAGGCTTTGATTACACTGGGGGGAAATTGCTTCAATAAGTGCATATTTCAGTAAGCATAAAACAATAAAGCCTAGAATAAATTTGATTAATGGCAAGATCTTGCACTGTGTTTCACAAAATAAACTTAGTTACTCAAAAATGCATTAGTTTAAAAGTCAATTATCGAGCACTTAGTTCAGAGATATTAAGACTAAGCTTTCCTAAGTGGTCTTAATTTAGTCTCCATCTGTGTATGTGTTGTTGCACAGATTATTCCATGCACGTTGTTATTTAGCTTCTGTAGAATTTGGTTTGGTGTTTTAACTTCAGTTTTACACGAGCACCTCTGACAAGGCATGCATACAGTAGAAGACTGGCATGTTTGTTTCTGTGGTGGCAAACATCATTTTGATTTTCTTTTTTCTGATGGACTCCATCGTGAAGGAAGAAAGCTGGTTTCCATTTCAAATTTGAGATGGAGACAGTTTATGGAACACACTCTCTACGCACTTTCTCCGTTTCCTATACACTTGAGCTACCCAGGGATAAAATTGTCTTGTCAATTACATGCATCTGTTATTTTGATCATACATATGTAAGAGAAATGAACTAAAGTCAGGCATGCAGATTGGTTAATTTGGGTGCTTTCTGACTTTTGAGAGTTTAATTGGACAATCTTACAAAAAATTGTAATGATCATATTTTGTGTAATTTCTATATTTGTTAGAAAACAAATTGTTTGAAAAGAACAGTAACAGCAGTGTGTGTGATGTTAGGGGGTAGGAGGTGGGATTTCTTGTTTCTTTCTGCCTGTTCAGAGAAAGAATGATCTTGTGAGCCCAAACTCCTTTCTCTTCATAATTTGTCTTTTGCTATGTACCTCCATTTCTCTGTTTCTCTGGTCTCCTTCTTACTAATTTTCCCTCCTGGCCTAGTCATCACTTTTTGTATATTTGCCATTCTTCCTTTCATTATACTCACCCCAAGTCCCAGATTCCCATTTTAAAAAGTTAACTTGAAAGAAATTCTGTTCTTCAGTAGAGCACATGTATGTAAGCAAGGAGCAGATGATAGATTATGTATGCATGCAGCAAAAGTTTGAAAACATAAAATATTTTAATTTTAGCATCACATAAAGCAACAGATTTCAAATTCACAATTAAGTCATTTGAAAATTAGAAATGTAAAATAAGCAGATGCTTAAGAGAATACAAAGAAATAATAACTGAGAATAAAATAAGGTTATTTATGATTATGGATGTTTTGGATGCACTTGTATGTAACAGAACAATAAGAAGATGAGACCTATAAGACAAAAACTGCAGAAAGATGAAAATATTGGAAACGTGTTCTAGACTACAGATTCCAGAAATGCATTTTCTTGGCTTATTTTTAGCTATAAAGATGATATTACTGCACTGACTGTATCATAGGAACGTACTCTTGTAGACAAAGACCTAGCAAGATCCCAAGGTTGAAGTTTGATAGTGGATGTATTTAATGCTGAAAATACAGTGCATATTTTTAACATTGGTAATGGTTCAGCTTACTTAGTATGGTTCTTTATCATGTTTTTTTTTAAATCAGCATAGCTTGGGCAAGGCACAGAACAAGGCTGTGTGTCTGTCCTTTTCTCCAGTGCATTTTTCTGAAAAAGTTGTGCAAAAGGAAAGGATGAAGGCGCTGCCTACTGGAGAGCTTTATTGTGATGTGTTACCTGGAACACAATTCCACTCTTTTTAAATGGTCTTTTGTCCTCTTTCATATTCAGGTTTCTATCTCTTTTGTATGAGATTTCTTAATTTTTAGTATTTAAGAATATGATTTTGTGCTGTACTTCAAGCATTGGGCATCATCTGTGTGGACTCTGAAAGCTGCTCTATGGGAAATTTCTGTTCATGTATCTCCTCCCAGGGTATGTCAATTTGAAAAAAATTAATACACTTTAAGCTTCAGAACTGTTTAAAGTGTAATTTTTTGTGTAGGTTTACATTTGAAAATGGCAACCCAAATATCAGATTAGTGTGAAGCTTTCAGCTCTTGCATTGTGTCTGAGTTGGACTGCTCTTGAAGAAGCATCCCTTCTCCCTCTGCCATCCCATCTAACCTCTTATTTTGTGGATGACTTGGAAGATGGCGAGCGAGAAAGATAATGCCATCTAACCTGTCCTTTAAATAGTTTAACAGTGGTTACTATGACGTCCTACTTTGTGTAAAATCAGAAGATTCTACCTGGGGGTTCAGATGTTAAATAAGCCATGTTCTTTTAGGCTATAGCCATAATAGTATTGTGAATGTTACAGATGTGTAGTAATAACAGCATTGCATTTCAAGGAAGTGCACATCTGATGCATTTAAGGAGGCTGTTTGTTCCTGGCCTGCAATTTCTCTGTTGTTTACACAACCGTTTTCACTGCAACATTACTGTTTCATAGGGCTACTTCAACTACATTAGTTCCAGAACTCATAATTAATAAATAATTTAATAATTACTATACAGGTAATCATTTACAAACAGTATTTTAAAAATAGAGATAATATTAGTCTAACATAAATAGTTACGTGAATCAATATAAAATAAATATAACTAGTATGTATAAACAATTATTAGATGATACATTATTTTCTAATCTGGTAACTGTGCTATGTTTATGGGAACAAAGAAGAGAATAATAGAGTCATAGAATGACCTGGGTTGAAAAGGACCACAATGATCATTTAGTATCAACCCCGCAGCTACGTGCAGGGTTGCCAACCACCAGACCAGGATGCCCAGAGCCACATCCAGCCCGGCCTTGAACATGGTTCAGATTTATCTTCTCACTTGTCTCCCAGGAACTTTTGCAAGTCAGATACGAGCTAAGTTAGTTACCTTGTAACTGACTATATTTGCTCTTTTCCTTAATTCTCAGAACCAAGAAGAGAACAGCCTAGCCATTTGAAGGGGGAAGGTGGTGACCTCAATAGAAAAGTGGTCACGGCATTGTTAGCAAATCATATCCAGAAGAACAATGTTGATGAGACTAAGAATACTTATGGAATTTGATGTACAAATACCTCCTGAATTATAGCACTTCACACCAGGAAAAAGAGAAATGGGAGATACAGTACATCGCTGCATAGTATTCTAGGTATAGCATATATAGGCATGTTTAGCTGATTGTGAAGCAACAAACTGTATGGGTACAGTGAGAAGTGTCTTGCTTCCTGGAAACCTTCTCAGGGCCTTGACTCTTTCTACGGTATACTTCGGTGAGGGCACATTCAGCCCAATTGTATTTACTTACAAATGTACACACTTTAAGTCACAATGCAGTATTTTTTTAATCTGTTCCTAGCTTTTTTCTGATTTTTGAGGAATTTCTGAGTAAGTTTTGTATCTTTCAAGTAAAGTTATCAGGCTTATTGTCAGAGGTGTAGAATTTCCTCCTTCAAATGTATAGCTTTCCAACAAGCACATAAAAAATCCTTCCTGACTGTTTTAACTACAGGCAATTATTACTGAGGCTCAAACTAACTTGTTATCAATAAAGCTGTAGAGGAGTTTTCTGTAGGCTGAAAACAAAGATGATCCAATTATTATTTTTGACAACTAAGTGAGTTAAAAATGAATAAAGTTCGCGTGATATTAATCCAGTCACTGCAAAGTAAAATGCCCTAAATTGGTCCAAAATGCTAGAATCACCTTCAGTATAAACTGCAGCCTGTCACTTAATATGCCACGTATAAATTTATATACAGCAAGATGTGCGTTTAAATATTTCTAAAATAAAATAAATTTGAATATTATTACAAGCACTTTTCAGTGATAGCATGCAAGAACTCCTGATATCTGACAAATGTTAGTCATACAACTTCACACATTTCACAAGGACGTCTGCATACCCTAACAAAACAACTGTAGGAACAACCATATGGAACAGAATGCCTCATCCCTGTGTTTTAAAAAAAATAGCAGAAAAGTGAAACTATGTATTACAGGTTCCACTTGCAGGGAGAGCTGCTTCTACTTTCATCTACTTAAGTAGACTCACTTCCCAAGAAGTGATTCATGCACCCATCTCATCACTCTGCAAAGTAACAAATCTGCAGTCGCACTCTATAGACCTTCAGCTATAATGTAGTATTTCTTATTTATTTCCAATCCTCTGAGGCTGTCCCAACTCTTCTCCTTTATTAGTTAGCAGCCCATTCGCTCTGGAGATCTGTAACCTCCTAAATTTTCTTTTTTGGATTGTTTTTCTTCAAATGTTTCCTTTAAATTTCCATAGGTGCTCTTTCTCCATTAGCAGAGCTCTAAATTCAGAGCCGTGGTACTGTAGAAATGGGATTATACTCTTTGATGTGTTTCTAAACCTGGTCTTATAAAGTAATTGTGCTTGTTTTTTATTACAGATAAAGGAAGCCAATTTTTGGGGATCTAACTTTGTCATGAGTGGTTCAGACTGTGGCCATATTTTTATATGGGATCGCCATACTGCTGAACATCTCATGCTGCTGGAAGCTGATAATCATGTGGTGAACTGTCTTCAGCCTCATCCATTTGACCCAAGTAAGATAGTCACTTTCCACAGACTATATATTCAAGTTATCTGTATTAAGTTTCTTAAAACTTAGTCTTTAATTCTTTATGTAATACTCAGTTTTAATGATAAATTTTTATTAAATTCTTGTTCATTTTTCCCAGTATTAGTTAGATAATACTGCTTTTAATTGGTCTTGGGCTAATGACTTTGGCCTCATTCAGTAACTTACTGGAATGAAAACATTACTGACATAGTGTGTATATATATATATATATATATATATATATATATATATATATATATAGAAAGCTGAGTTAGAGTAAAACGAATCTTCTTCCCTTGTTCCCCTTCCCAATGCATTGTTTTGCATTATGCGATTGAGTGAAATATGGGGGTCACTGGAATGTTGCCAGCACTCTAGGACATGGTACTTGAGTCTGGTCTCTACTTGCTCTGTTTGATAATTGAGTGAAATGCATTCAAACTCAGTGGCATTGTGAGATTAGAACAAACAAAATTCATAGGAATTCTATCAGTTTGTATTTAGGGGGAAATATTTATAGAAAAGATGAACCAAAGTAGCACAAGGAATCAGATGTCATCTGACACATGGCTGAAAAATCTGAGCCATTCTGCAACTTCTGACACAGCCAAAGAAAAGCATTTGTGTTATTCTTCTTCATAGCCTACGTGGCTGTAGAAAAGTAGTCAACTATAAATACATAAAGTTAAAATAGTAGCGGAAGAGCTTGGATTTTTTTCTGATGAATTCCACTGAATTAAAGGATTGTTAACCTTACACAGATTTTCAGTTACTGAGATCTTTCTGTGGAAGTTTTATTCTCATAGAGCTTTTGTACAGTGATCTGGAGGATGCGCTACAATGTTGTTTTGCATATTTGAGAAGTGTTCATAAGAGTGTCCATTGCTTTTGTATATTTGAATACCAGAGACATTTACATGAAGGATGCTGAAACTTTCAAATGTACTTTCATATTTGGTATTATCTTGCTTCTGTCTAATGCCATGTTTCATTGATGATTATTATTACTTATTTATAGTTCTGGCCTCTTCGGGAATTGACTATGATATAAAAATCTGGTCGCCATTGGAAGAATCCAGGATTTTTAACAGGAAACTTGCAGATGAGGTAAGAACCGGCCCTCCATTTCTCAGTTATGTTGCATCTTCCAATCCTACAGAAGTCCTTGCTGTGAATTAGCAGAATTATCTAATGTTTAAAAAAAAAAAAAAAAAGTACAAATAAAAAACTGTTCTTTATGGTAGCTAACTTACGTATCAGCACACAGATTCACTTTGTGTTTCGTTAACACTCCTAGAAAGTATATGATAGAATATGAAAATATAATAAATCATGTACAAGAAAAGCTGGAAAAAGTATAAACAGTCAAATAGAGAAGGAAGTACAGGAATTAGAAATGAAGGCACTGATTGTTTATAAACTAACTGAAGAAAACAGTGATATACAGAAGAGCAAGGAGTGGAAAAATCAATCCTATTTAATATTCTATGACATTAAAAGGAGTTAAATTAAGGTTGCAAATCAGGAACCTTATGGAATAACATGACTTATTAAAATGTTGGGGTTTTTTTAGCACAGTCTCTTGGACAGAAGGGTTATGCTAGCCCGTATTTGTTTTTATTTTGCTCTATTAGTGCCATATCTATATAAAAACAAAACAATAAGAAACAATAGCACAGAAGCACAACAGTCCTTAGCTACGACCCCTTTAAAAATAGGCAACCATCCCTGTGTGAGTTTTGAACCTTTGCCATTATTTTAGAAAAGTAGCACTGGGTGATGAGATACCTAAGTGTTGATTGTGTGATAGCTTAAATGATGAAATATTTGGGAGTCGTCAGAGTTTATTAGTATCTGTTGCTAAACATAAACGTGTGCTAAAAGTAGTTACCATATTGATACTTCTGAAAGAAGAAGAAAGAAAAAAAAGGCAATGCTGTCTTCTGAGTTTGTTTTTTTTTGGGGAGTGGTCAGTTGTACAGAATTGCCTGGTAAGCAGATGATGGCAGCAGAGAAGGGGGTCTCTGACTCCTCTGGGAGGACGTCACTGCCAACAATTGCAAGAAATTTTCCTTAGAAGAGGGGCAGGCTTAAGAAGGAGTCTCAGGGAAAAAAAGAGAAATTTGTTATTTACCTGCTTTACAGGAGCTGTTCTGCAAGGAAGGACTGAACAATGGTCTGAAGTTCTCCCCATAGAGAAATTTGCATGCTTTGTGATACTGGGAAATGTGATCTGAGAGATGGGTGAATTAGAATTTAGTGGCAAACCAGGAGGGATGGCAGGGAACTACCTTGAGCAAGAAAGGAGGCAGAAGAAGCAAAGGTGCTTGTTAGTGGAGTTTTTTTTCCTTGAAACCAAGAGGGTAGGAGATGGCTGTTTCAAGTTACTAGAAAGCTGTAGATCTGTTCAGAAAGAATCATCGAGCTGAAGAATGTTCCTGAACTGGAATAGAATAATCGCTTGTGTTCCTTGGATTTTTGCCAGAAATTTTAAGCAGCATGAAGGTAGGAGTTCAGGGTAACCTCATCTCTTTTCCTTCCCACATTCTTGGCCAGTGCTGGTGCTGGAACTTCGTTTTTTGCAATAGTTGCCATCTGTAACAGCACTTTCTTCAGTTCTCCCTGTTTCATGCAAGATCACAGAATCACAGAATTTCCAAAAGTTTTTCTTAGCTGCCTGTCTGAATATCTGCTATGGGCATCAGCAACAGAGTGATGATCTCACTAGAATACTCTTTAGGTAGACTAATAGGTATCTGTAGGCAGAGTCCACTGTCTTACTTTTTTTACCACATACAATTGGTATAACAATATTTGTTAGTAATATTAAAATAATTCTCACTTAATGCAATTTTGGATACTGTGAATGTGTTTTGTTTATATTTATTTCTATGCTTTTTTTCCCCTTCACTGCTTCTAGGTTATAACACGTAATGAGTTAATGCTGGAAGAAACCAGAAACACTATTACTGTTCCAGCATCTTTTATGTTACGAATGTTGGCATCTTTGAATCACATAAGAGCAGGTGAGAGACTTCTTTAGGACTTGATCACCGCATTGATCTATGAAAAAGCAGATGGGTTGGGGAACCATCACAATCTTCAGTTTTATCTGCCTACATCTGAGGTCCATGAAAAGGTTAAAGGGTTTTCTTTCCATTGTTGTCTTAATAGAAGTGCTGTGGAATTGCTTCTGTGGTGTGAGACTTGCAACATTTTGTAGCTCTTTTTTTTCTTTTGTCCGTTTGTTTGTTTCCGTAAACCTCAAAGAGCAAGAAAATGACACAATATATTTTAAATATTACCATAGTGTCCACCCTGGAATAGTGGGAAACATGACCATGGAGGATAAGGAAAAAGCTGAGTTCTTTATGCCTTCTTTACATCCGTATTTAATAGTCAGACCAGTTATCCTCAGGTTACTCAGCCTCCTGACTTGGAAGTCTGGGACTTGTCCTCCACCTGAACTGTCACAGGTCTGTGAAATCGGATGGGATCTGAGGGTGCTGCAGGAGCTGGCAGACATGATTGTCAAGCAGCTTTCCACCGTCTATCAGCATTCCTGGTCAGCTGGAGAAATCCCAGAGGGCTGAAGGCTTCCTGTTTGATCAACCTGATCTTCTGTAACAAGATGACCAGCCTAGTAGATGAGGGAAAAGCTGTTAATGTAGTCTACCTAGACTTCAGCAAAGCTTTTGACACTGCCTCTCACAGTATTTTTCTGGATAAGCTGGGCACCTGTCGCCTAGACGTGCCTAGACTCATTGCTGGGTAAAGAACTGTCTGGAGGGCTGAGCCCAGAGAGTGGTGGTGAATGGAGTTAAATCCAGTTGATGTACAGTCACCAGTGGTGTTCCCCAGCGGTCGGTATTGGGGCTGGTCCTGTTTGATATCTATATTGATGAATTGAATGAGGGAAATTGAGTGCACCTTCATTAAGGTTGTAGATGACACCAAGTTGTGGGGAGGTGTTGATCTCTCTGCAAGAAAGCCCTGCAGAGAGATCTGGACAGGCTGGAACGCTGGGCTGAGGCTGATGGGATGAAGTTCATCAAGACCAAGTGCCGGGTCCTGCACTTTGGTCACAACAACGCCATGCAATGCTACAGGCTTGGGGTGGAGTGCGTGGAAGATTGCACAGAGGAAAAGGGTCTGAGGGTGTTGGTCGACGCTCAGCTGAACATGAGCCAGCAGTGTGCCCTGGTGGCCAAGAACGCCAATGGCATCCTGGCTTGTATCAAACAGTGATGCCAGCAAGAGCAGGGAGGTGATTGTCCCTTTACTTGGCACCGTTAAGACCACACCTTGAGTACTGTATTCAGCTTTGAGCCCCTCACTACAAGAAAGACATCGAAGCTCCGGAGCATGTTCAGAGAAGGACAACAAGGCTGTGAAGGGTCTGGAGCACAAGTCTTATCAGGAGTGGCCGAGGAAGCTGGGATTGTTCAGTCTGGAGAAGAGGAGGCTCAGGGGAGACCTTATCACTCTACAGCTGCCTGAAAAGAAGTTGTGGTGAGATGGGGGTTGGCCTCTTCTCTCAGGTAAAAGCAATAGGATGAGAGGGAATGGTCTCAAGTTGCGCCAGGGAGGTTCAAGTTGGATGTTAGGAAGAATTTATTCTCAGAAGGATTGGTGAAGTATTGGAGCAGGCTGCCCAGGGAGGTGGTGAAGTCATCAGCCCTGGAGGCATTTAAGGAAAGGGTAGATGTAGTACTTAGGGCCGTGATTCAGTGGGCCATATTGGTGGTAGGTGAATGGTTAGACTAGATTATCTTAAAGGTCTTTTCTAACTGTAATGATTCTATGGTACTGAGAAGGAAGCAGGGATGGGAGGTTCTGGGAGGCTGGTATGACATGTGGGGTAGAAAACTAGCAGAACTGAAGATGAGTGTGGCAGATGCATTAGATGCTGAAAATGGGGAGGAGGTCCAGCACTGGCTGAGCAGAGTAGTGGCCTTGTATTGATGAAACAGGAGGGAAGCTCTGCCTGGAAGCAATTGCTGCTCCTCTTTCACCTCCTACTTATCTATGTGGAGAAGACAGCCAGGAAAAGAAGAGGAAAGCCACTGTATCCAGGCCAGTGGTGTGCTTTACCTCTGCTGTAAGTGTTTTTGCTTTTGGGGTTTTTTTTGTTTGTTTTGTTATTGGCTTTTGTTTTTGTTGTTTGTTTGTTTATTTATTTATTTATTACAATTTCATTTATTTTGTGTTATTGTTGATTAAGGTTTTTCTTAACCTGGCGGTGCACGTTCTTTGAGTGATTCGTATTGAGCCAATATTGTTCCTACGCACATTTCCGCATCTGCCAGTCTTTAAACATTTACATCAAAAAGTAGTTTTTTTTGACATATACAGTGACAGATAGCAATTGTGCAGCTTCCTGGAGTATGCAGATTTCTAATTGTAGCTCCTCAGAACAATATCCTCAATCCCTTGGACTCGCCGTCTCTTCTTTAATATAATGCTTTCATTCATCCTTTCTGTGCTGACAGCCAGTCAGCACCTAGTAGGTTTCTCATTTTGTACACAAAATTCACTTTTTGCTGTCACTGTTGTTTCTCATTACAGCGTTGTCTGCCCAATTCCTGCTGTCAGTCCGTTTTCAGCTTCTTTCATGTTTCTATTATTGTGTAACACACAGCCACTCTGCATTGTATAATAGCCCAGAAAGATACTACATTGCCAGTACCCCCAAAATTTGGAAGTTCTCTTTACTGAATCTTCTCTGTGCCTTACAGACCGATTGGAAGGCGACAGATCAGAAGGATCTGGTCAGGAGAATGAAAATGAAGATGAAGAATAACCGGCAGTTGTGTGCAAGCACCTAGATGTTAATGGAATTTGTACAAGACATTAATTATATTTTTCCTTACAGAGCTTTAGTGCAATTCTAAGATATTGCTTTTGGATAACCTAACCTTCTGTTTTTGAATGACTGTGTGCATGACTTTGAGAGAGTGTGCAAGTAAAATAAGCAAAAATGTTTTTAAAATGTTTTGCCACGTATGAGGGGTGCTAGGAGATGCAAAGTGCAATATTTTCCTTAACCTGCAAATGTGGGAGCTTGGATCAATGTTTTAAAGTAACTTTCATTATAGTAAAAACGTTGGTTCAAATAAATTTCTATACCTGCTGTTTGCATGTTTGTTGCTTTCTAATTAAAAAGATTTGGTTGTTTTAAGTAGTTTCTTGTTTTCTCTTTGTGCAGCCATTGGTTTATCACCTTGTCCCTCTATCCCCATTTCTGCTTTCATTTGCATTCTTCCCTACAATGTTTGTGAAGTGACAAATGCAGTTATTTCTTGTAGTGAACAAAGCAGGTGACTTTGAGACACCGTGCCTCTTGGTTCTTGGATTTCCATGGATGTAACACACACGTACTTACACAGCATTGTCTGTCAGTCATACTATAGTGCCACTTTCTATGCTTCATGCTTGAATCTGCAGTGCTGGTGAAGTAGTTCTGTTTCACCAGTAGATCTGTGATGCCAGCTCTTCGCAGGAGCAGCAGATATAGCTTAGTTTCCATTAGATTTAGAACAGAGAAAATGTACTGTAGGTGTACTAGGGGAGTGTGAATTAGAAATTTCCTGTGCACTGCTTCCTTGGGAAGGAAGGCTGTTCAGTCCGAGGGCAACAGGCTGTACCCATCCTCCTTATGCTGTTGGATGGCAGTGGAAAAGAGGAAGTGAAGGAAGACAAAAGAACATGGAACAGAGCAGCTTTGCTTGGTGGCTGTTGTTGCCAAGGATGCAGATGCCAAAAGGCTGCATCGCGAACGAGAAAATGTCAGGAACTGTAAATCAGATGGATGAGGGTACCTGAGTGGGAGGCTCCATACCCCAAGCCTTGCAGGGACCTGATTCCTGTTACAACACACGCATGCTAAAAAGGCTTGGAGAAGGGATATGAATCACAGAAATACAGGGAGATGAGAAACCTAAGACTTCGAGGAGATGGAAGGGAAGCAGGAATTGTATGGAACCCAAGTGCCAATAAAGGGGCAAAGGAAGAATGGAGAGGAAGAAAAGAGTGAGAAGATAGATAGGGATTTTTATTTTAATTTTTTTTTAAGATTAAATGGTTGAGAAGAAAAACTGGGCAGGAGAACAGAGGGGAGGTTAGTAAGCAAGAGCGAAGTATAAAGGCTTCAAAAGCAATCCAGCAAAGAGAATTTAGGAAAGAGGAAATAATTGTAGGGGAGAGAAGGCTTTGGAGACAGTGCTGAGAGCATTGGATGTTTTGGAATGCTGCACAGCTGTGGAAAATGGGAAACTTCCTACCCAAAGGATGGAAACCTGGTAAGATTTTGAGAATGTATCTGCCACAAGCAAGGCATGGTGTGAGAAGTCAAGCTAAGTTCTTTAAGCTATGGAGTGAAAATAACTCTAATATGGGTATTTCCCTTGAATTCTTAATACTCCTTTCATTAAGTTTGAAGAACTGTGTAGTAAATATATGTGGTAGACCTGATGTGCCTGTTATTAGGGTTTTCTGCTCTCATCTAGCAGTAAGAGGAACAAAGCTGTGTTTCTGCAAGGCAACTGGAGCATTTCTGTATTGGAAACACAAAGTAGCACAGTATTTGATGTGTCTGTTAGGTCTGCAGTAGATGAACCTCTGAAAAGGATATTTGAAACATCTCTGCTAATCTGCCAATTATTTAACTAGTTCATTGTGTTTACAGCAGAAAACTATCCCTGTGAGACTTGTATATGCATATTACTTATAATTCCATTGTTTTTTCACTCATTCTCATGCATATGGACATGGTAGCCATTCACTAGTGAGGTCCATAAATCAATTTTAAATTCCATATGTTTAGATGTGGCTTTGCCAAATAAAGGGATGGTTGAGCTTCAACATGGGCAAAAGACTAATATTTGAAAGACTTTTGTCAAACTTCAGTGATGCTTTTCAAGTTGTACTTCTGAAACTTACCTGTCGTGTTTGTCTTCGGTTGGAAGAGCTTTTGGTAATTGGTTCTGTCTCCCAGAACCGTGCAGTAATAGGAACTGTTGGCAGAGCTGGTGGTAAATCTCTAGAGTTTATAGCAACAAAGCAAAATAAATGAAAACCTCATTCGAAGATGCTCGGAATCAAAGAAAGCAAGCAAGCAGAAAACCAACTCCCAACCCAGGATCCGAACCCTCACAGCTTTGGGGCGGGGCTCCCCCTAGTGGGGAACCCATGAGTAATACTGTTGCAACACATCAAACGAGCAGTTTGATCTGACTGGATGCTGAAAGATAAATCTCCAAGATATTTTGCTTCTCACTGCTGTGCCAACAGCCCAAATGTGACAAACAGGAGAGCCAGCGAGACCTTGGGAATGTTTTATTTTCCTGCTGCGTGAACTGAAGACTGTTGATGTGCTCAAGCTGCTGTTCTCCCAGTCTGCTGTCCTTCTGTCCTGCAGCAGCTTGCTGTAAGCGTTCACATCCTAGACATTAATCCTTGCGATTAAAACAAAGAGCAGCTATCTGATGCCAGATGTCATCAAGCTCATATAAAATTCCATAGATATTGGAATTCCTTTCAGAAGGATATTAAGACTTTTGCAAAGATGAAAAGCAAATTATTTGATGTGTTGCTGTGATTCCTGGCAACTAATTGGGTGCTGGAGCTCAGGCAGATGGGCACTGTAGGCGCATTCTCTGGTTTAAATGTCAGAGGTGCTGGCTGAAGCAGTTATCTGCTGAAGCTCTGTGTCTTTGTGCCATTTTCCCCCACTGGAGGCAGGGTGGGGTTCACTGAAGACATCATCCTATGTTACCTTTGCCATAAAATCTTCTTTTGAGCAGTAGATAAATCTAACTTCAAAAAAGCTTTAAGGTAGAATGATCTCTATGTCTTATGCACTTTGAGAAAATTCTGGAGGCTGATTTTGAAGAAAAAAATCCATAAATAAGTGCTTAAAATAGATGTTACTGGAGGTACGTGTGCATGTGTGTAAGGGATGGGAGGGTATGCTCTGAGATGCAGGCCTGGGAAGCTGAGCGGTGATGTCTGCAGTTATTTTTCTGTGGAAAGATACCATCAAGCCAGGTTCCATCTGTGGGACTGAGGCCTGATGCAAAGCATATGGACAATCCTTGGGAACCCTCTCTCTGTGCATCAATGTTGTGGGGGACAGACCCGATGGCTCCATTGGAAACTAAGCTGTCAGTCAGCATGGCTCGGGTCAGAGCCTTTATTCCTCCTGGTCCGGAGCCACGTCACTCTGCTGAAATAGAGGAAATAGCACAGAGGGCAGCTGGGCAGTAACCCAGCCCACCTCAGTAAACACTGATTTTTGAAACCTGGGGCTAAATCAATTTTTAACTATTTTCGTGGTTTATAAGCTGTCCCAATGCTTTCATCTGTGAAAGCATCTGGTTTCTCAGTGATGTCATCTGTTGTTAAATCTGAGCTCTTTTTTGAGGGTAGTGGAAGTTCATTCACCTTTGTCTTAAGTGTTCCTTTTATTATTTGTAATTGCTCTTTTCTTTTGTTGGAAAGGTGTCATTTCCCCTCTCTATGGCTCTAAAGAACTTTCTATCAGTGCTCCCCACTTGATTCATTTCCATTTGCTGATAGAGCAAATTGAAGTCCAAGGAATTACTAATGAGATGTATCAGTTCAAACCACAGGCACGTGTTACTCCTAAAGAAAGCTCTTCCAACTGTTAGTCAACATGTTAGCGTGTTCCCTTATTCTTGCAGAAGTGTGGTAGAGAAATCCATGGAACTGGCAGATTGAATGCCCAAGTCAAGGCTGATGGCTCCTCCTTTAGGCACTTCTTAGTTCAGTGAAAATCTTCTAACTAGAGCTCGTTAATGGGTTTGTTACCAATAGGAAAACAAAACCCAAGGGACCTTCAGCTGCTGTCAAACAGTACTGTGGGTCAGTGGTCAGACGTGTTTCAGTATCTCCTCCTGCCCAGCCTGCCCTTAACCCTGTGCAGTCTGGCACATGGCTGCTATTTTTTTCCTGCTGGCAAGTGGTGAAAGAGGAAGAGCAAGGAGGGAGGAAGGAGCAGGCTGTGGGAAGCTGTAAGAGTTGCAGCTGTACGTTTTCAGCAGCACCGCTCAGCACTGTGCTCCAGTCCTTTCCAGGACACGGCTATTGTGCCAACAAATACAAGTGAGCCTCCCATGTAGGTTTCAGGTGTGCTTAATTCCCTACTCCATTGCTTTCCTCTTGTGCAATACCTGACATCCCCTCTGAGCCCAGTGTGAGTGCACCATTCTCTCTGTGCATCCATGTCTCACTCACCTGGGGCAGCTGGGTGGTACCACAGCCCTGGCTGCGAGCTCCAGCCCCACTGTGCTTTCACAACCAGCCATTGTGAATCCGTGTATTCTAGTAAGTACCTGTCTGTTTGCATCTAATTGAATAGAGCTGCTTCATCTCCTACAATTATTGTATTAAATTTTAATGGGCCTTTTTGTTCTTCAGTTCTCATTCGTTTATGGAGATGCATGCATCTCTGAGGAAGATTCACCAGTACTGAGAGTCTGTTCTCCACATCTCTCCTATATAAATGCTTCTTGCACATCTGTTCCTTGATTTGGCACTGGTGCCCAATCTAGAGAAATCTGATTTAAAACAAGAGGCACTGAAAATCAACTTATAATTTTGAAATCATCCAAAGGAATAGTAGGTGTTACTGTGATGCAGGGTGTTATTTATGATGACATTGCTTCTTTTCATAGAAACACAGAACCATTTGGGTTGGAAGGGACATGGAATGGGCAGGGCTGCCCCCCACCAGCTCAGTCAGCCCAGGGCCACATTCAGCACAGCCTTGAGCACCTCTAGGGATGGGGAGTTGCTGGACTAGGTATCTATTCATCAGAGTGCAGTGGTCATTCAATGGGATGTGCAAGATGGGTTCATGCTCTCATTTAAATTACTGCTGAATGATTTAGTGTTGTTACAATTGTCAGCCACTAGCTCTGAGGGCAGGAGGTGCTGCTTCAGCACTTTACAGAGAAAAAAAAAAGGTATCTGAGACTGTTATCCGTCTCCATGAAATACATTAAATCAGCATCTCAAGCAGAAATACAGTGCTTTAAAGTAATTTGCTGTTATTTTACCTGGAATTATAAAAAGCAAGGAAGGTTTCTGTAAGTCTTTAAGTGGATATGGCCTTTCAGCTCAACCTCTATATGTTTGGCACTGTGACAAAACCACTTATTTGGCTTCAATGGAGGTTGCTCGACAGCAGTTTTACAGGTTCCAGGGCTCAAAATACAACACGTGCCAAAATTTACTCCAATCTTTCTCAAGTGAGTTCTCCTGCTATTGAAAAATGAATGGTATTGTACACTTGCAGTCACTGCATGTAAGGGTTGAGCAAGGAGTGCAGTGGAGAGCACAGACCCCCAAGACTGCTCCTGCTTTATCCCAGTGCAGAGAGCACCCAGAGCCACAGTCAGTCCTCCATCAGCCGGCAGGAGCCCCTCGCCTCTCCCAGACCTCCTGCCTCTGGCTGTTGTTGCATGACTGTTACCAGCAGCGACTGCTGTGCTCTTGCCCTCACCGTGCTAAAATTCCATCCACTTGCTCCAAAGCCCAACTTCTTCAGTCACATCACGAGAATTTCACACTACTGTGTTGAATGGGTTCGATTGCTGCCTGCAGGCTCTCAATTCGGCTGTAGTGGACCCTCACAGAGGAAAGCTGAGTGAAAGACGCAGAAATGAATGAGTGTGATCATTTCATTTGAGAAATGATTTCTCTCTGTCCTCCTTTCACAGTCTTTTCCCCTCTAGTGCAGTTCCCTGTAGGTGACCCTGAGCCCAAGAAGTGGTGGAAGGCTGGAGCCCTCCCCTTTGGGCTTTCTTTGGCCATGTTCTCTTTGGGTGCAGAACAGGTGGTGCTGTGTGAGCAGCGCCAGGCCTGTGCCCTCAGACCTGGGCAATCTATGTGGTAACAGAACCGAGTTCTCTCAGGCCTCTGTCTCAATATAGATGGTGTAACAGGGTTTGATTGCTAGGGGCTGATGAGGGCATAACAGCTGTAGGAATGGTGGGCTGGTGGACTGAATGAGACTCTTTGTTCACCTCTGAGCCCAAAGGCTGTGAGGGGCCTCCTTTACGTGGACCATTCAGCCATCACCAGGTAGCAGAGTTGCATTGGGATCAGCATTTGACGGTCTGTGGGGGGTTGCCATGGCAACTGGCGAGATGTAGTGTGCTGAAGGAAAATGCGGCTTCTGGGCTAATTGCTGGGCAGCAGGCAGCCGGGCGCCTCCAAGGTGTGCCCCTCCAGCTCCAGGTGCTCCCAGAGATACACGGGGGTGTAGATCCAGAAACCTCCTGGGTAACCAAGCTGGCATGAAGATTTGGTCAGGAGCAGAATTTAGGCTAAAGCATTGATTTGTTCCCAAATGCGCTCACTGAGGCTGATCAGAAGCCCCACTCTCTGGCAGCCTCGGCCCATCCTGAGCCACAGGCCTGGGGTGTCGGGCAGCTGCTGTCAAAACCCATGTTGTTGGTGTCATTGACACGCTCCAGAGCACAGGCAACGCATTTCATTACGGAAGTGTTTTCAAAATGAAATTTCATTAGAATATACTGTTTGCAAAGCAAATTAGGATTAAATAGAAAAAGGAAAGATGAAACATCTTGTTCCAGCACAGCCCAAGACCACATTTTAATGGGAACATTTCTCTTGAAGGAGACAGCCAGCACGCTTTGTCAGCACTGCACACCTGAGAGGGTGGGCAGCTCTGTGCCTCGGGGCACAAGTCAGGAAAACGGAAACCAAAGCAACCGGCCCCACAGGTACATGAGTAGTCACTGTTTTAGAGGCAATTACTGCTTTTTATGTGTTGTTTTCTGTTTGTTTTCTTTTGAATCACGTTTTTGGTGGCTTCTTTCAACAGAGTGCATTGTGAGATACGTTGCAATAAACGTGTCATTACATTAAATTCATTTGCCAAGATTGTTTTTAGAAACATGATATGCTTCAGTATCCACAATCTACGTACAGTTTATAAGTGTTTTCTTTTCCTGTACAGCTCAGCTACAGCTGCTTTGTGCTTGCAGAATTTTTTAATTAGTTCTATCTTACTGGTAGGTCAGGTTACTCAGTTTGTGTTGGAGCGCTGTCTCTCATCATCAAAAGGTAAAAAGTAAATTAAAAAATCATATTTATTTCCAGGTGCAAATACTCTTCCTATAGACTTCCTAGTTTTTGAACAATGCATTCTATGCTTTCCTGCTGTAAGTGGTGCTGGGGCACTTCTGCTCTATCTCATCTCATTTGGGTTGTCAGGCGAGTACAGTAACTCTACCTATCACCTCTCTTTGTTGTTCTTTTGTATTCTGCTGCAAATAGTTGTCAGTTCTTGTATTTGCCCATGCAGCACCAGGAGGCTCCGAGCAGCAGGGATATGAGAGCCTTGGTTGAGCTGGGGAGAGGTTTAGCTTCTCTCTTGCAAAAAAAAAAAAGAATGTCATAGGCTAAATTTGGGCACCGTCTTCTTGCTGCATCTGAACCTGCACAGCTTTCATCCTTTTGGTTGAATTCAGCTGTACGAAGAGAATTCCTAAGGATTTTTGGTCCTGACTATACAAATCATCCTAGGTTCAGAGGTTCAACACAAGCCCTGAGGCAATTAAAAATGCATTTCCTCTCTAATACTTGTGATGTTTTCCTGGAGACAGGTTGTGCCAACAAAATCTGTGCTGTTTCTTTCCCTTCCTGATTTCAGATGAGCTACATCGCCCAGATCTGCTACATACAAGTGTAGCTCAACCATACCAATGTGTTATTAAGATTGCAAACCTAAGAATAATGCTTGGTGGGGGTGCCAGCTGCCAAAATGACAGTGTGTGCTTATGGAGATAAGCCCCAAGTCTCTGATAAGGCCCACTTTTGAGCTATTTTTGAGTCCCTGTTTATTTCTGATCCTTCTGTTCTCAATGCCATCTATTTACAACTTCATAACATTATGCTTGAAGGTCCTCAAAACAGAATCACTTTTGGTGGAGTCATCATCCCTGGGGGTGTTCAGGAATCGTGTGGCTGTGGCACTGAGGGACGTGGTTAGTGGGCATGGTGGGGATGGGTGGATGGTTGGGCTGGGTGACATCAGTGGTCTTTTCCAGCCTTAACGACTCTAGGATACTAAAAATTCATGATCAAGACCTTGCAAGGCTGAGTAGGGTTTCCTATTTGCTTAATTCTTTTTTAGGATTTCTTTTGGATGAACAGATTGCTGTTGTAAATACTCTACAAAGACCTCACTTTGGCTTTCCGCCTCACCCTACACCCTACTTCAATTTGGAAACTCTGCAATGTTCAAATCTGACACGTCCCTCTCCATTTTGTCTCTGAAACTGTTTTCAACTGATGGATGCACTGATTTAAAGACTGATTTAAAGACTGATTTAACACTGAATCCTGCAACCAAGATATGTAACATGGGTCAGCTCTCAAAAGTCAGCAGTAGCAGTAAGGAACCAGGATGTCCCAGCGTCACGTTACAGTTTGGCATATTAGGAAAAGCAAGAATGCACCTGATTTCTTATTATAGAACATGGAAAGAAAAATGCTTGCTGTTTGAATGAGATAAGGATTTTTGCTCTGTTCCACTTGATAAAACATCAGCAGTATTTTTCTAGCCAGCGAGAAATAACACAGCCTGACATTTTTGCTAAACTCCCAGCTTTTAAAGGCACAGATTCTAAAGCTGACACTTAGAATTATTTTGGAGCAGAACCTACAATTATGGTGGGGTTTTTTTTTTTGTTGCTGTTGGGTTTTTTTGTAAATTATTTAAGGCTGTTATTCATCTCTCAGGACTGCTAGAAGACACACTATTCTCCTGTGTTAAGAAGTCACTTTGTCCTTATTCCTACAGTATTCCATGGAAAAATAAAACACAACCAAGTATTTATTTTAACTACACTTAACACTTTATCAGTTCCATAACCTAAGGTCAAGCTCAAGTTATCTCTGGTTCTCTCTCGCTATTTTTGTACTATTCACTCTCTGACAAGAGCTGAGAGACCACTGTGGTTCTGTAACACTTCACTACATCACTGGGATTTGAGCTGGTTTATTTCCCAAAAATCCCTTCCCCCCAAAAATGGCCCTTCCCCCAAAATCCCCCACCACCTAAAAAAAAAGGAGAATTTCTGTAATTTCTATTTTATATACAAGGACTTGCATATATACGTTAGTCTGTGTTCAGTAAGATAAAATCCTAGATACCGTTTTCCTACATACATCTACTTTTATGGAATTCCTTCTTAATGTAGCAGCAAACAGTTAAATTTTAGTCTAAAGAGACTATATGTATCAGTTTGTTATTTAATTGGAAAAGATTAATAATAGGAATTTTGTCTGTTTGGACATATACAATAACTAAATTCTGGGTTGTTTACTCTGTTGTTCATGAGATGAGCATCAATGGTTCCTTTTGATAAAAAATACCTGAGTGTATGGCATGCATGTGTATTTTTACTAGTCTATTAACATTATTTCACTGTTCAATATCTATGCTGCTAATCTGTGTCACAGACATCCATGTGATGGTACCTCTCACCACAGTTGTATCAATTACAAAGTCTCAGCTGTTGGACTTACCAAAGTGGGTCCAAAGTTGTACTTTGGATGATATACATCTGATCCATTCTTGATAATATCCTATTGTTTTCCTAACCTATGTATCTGAAGTAGGTTTTAAGGCTTGAAGGCATTGGGGCGATCAACTTGTCGGACCCTTTTGCCTCAATCCCTGGAATTTTTGATCAGTTTTTAGCCATTGGGTCTTGTGTGTGTTTTTCTATCAGAAACAAAAGAATAAGAAAGCATCTCTTTGCTGGAATACTCTCACTGCAGTTTTTTGATGCGTTTCTATTCTTCCAAGATTTTATGAGATGTAAAAGTCAGTACTCTGATCCTGGATTTAATATTCTAGTGATGATCTCTACAAAATGGCACACCAATGCAATTACCTCCTATTTCCAAGGACTAAAGGATCAACTCTATATTTTTATAGACAAATAGCTTTTAGAATTACTATTTCATTACTAGGATTGTATAATGCATATTTTCTTGGGACAGCTATAATAGGATTTCAGAAGAAAATGGAATGAGACAATGCAGTTATCACCCGTGATTACTCCTTTTGTTCTTGTCTGAGTCAATTCTGGGGGGAGGGAGAACTTCTTGTTTAGTGTTTCATAAATAATCTCCTGGCTTTAAAGGTAAATTTAATTTTATGACTCCAAATGGCAGAGACGCCAGCAGAAAATGATAATTGTGTTCTTAAAATGATGTATCAAACACAGAGGGTTTCAACTGATATGAATTGTAATGCGCGAGCAAAAAGCTGGTTAAACTGACAGAAGAAGTAATGTACACATTAAAAATAAGTTAATAACCACACTGAACTGCGCAAATGAACACCAGCTTCATAGCAGAGGAAAGGAGGAGGGAGGATGTGTGTATGTCTGGTTAATGCAGAAACATGATGTATGCATATCTGTATTATACAGGATGCTCTCGTGAGACTCTTAAGTGCCTGCAGCAACTTGACTCTAGATATCAGAAAACGTGCTCACATGTTAACAGTGTTACAAATACTGCAAATAAGGTGTAAAATGGAAACAGTCTGTGCTCAGGGCTGGCCAGTGAAGAAAAGGTTCCAGATTACACCAGGCCAGAGTGCTAATGCCAAAATCAGCAACATAAGATTTTCTAATCCTGTTCAATGACTTTGAGACAGCTGGGCACCTCATCTTCACTTTCATCAAAATAAGCCCCCAGAGTTAACATCGACCTCTTCAAGATTGCTAATGCTTTTTCCAAGAAAACCTTCTCATTCCTAAAAAATCCCATTGGACTTTATTTATAATTCGCAGAGACACTTTAGCATTACACTTATGTAAGTGTTGGTCCAAAATACTGAACTTTCAATGATATCACTTGTCTGGATTGTTGTAACTACTAATAAGTACTGTTTATATGCCTCATTGTTCTCCAGATGAGTGAAATTAGGAGTAACTCATAAACCACAGTAAAGTGGGTTTGGGCTTGGTGAACATTTACAATTCCAAATTATGTTCTTCAAGATATGCTGGTGGAAAAAAATGTTTTCTGATCAGAAGTTTGGAAA
Organism: Phasianus colchicus; assembly: GCF_987193195.1. Lineage (NCBI taxonomy): Eukaryota > Metazoa > Chordata > Aves > Galliformes > Phasianidae > Phasianus > Phasianus colchicus. The sequence continues at coordinate 93,476,874 of NC_143436.1, read as the reverse complement.
AATACTGAAAGGCTTTGAGTGAATCAATACCCGACAACAAGTTGGTTGCGTAACAGCTGAAAATAATTCCAATTTAAAAAAAGAAATCCAGTTAAAGTTACTACAAACAATTACTGAGAAGGGAATGACACTGTAAGAATTTATTTTTTTAGCAATTGCAGCAAGCCAGCACCTCCAAACAGTTGTTTTTCCAAAAACAACACTCAGAGTGACTTGATTTTTTTTTGTGTGTGTAAAAGAAAGAATTGATCCTCAGCTTCTCTATCTAAGAGATGTGGGACATGAAGACATATCAAGGAGAACACAGCCATCTTTATACTTTTTGTTTGTCCTGCTATTATTTCTTTGATTTTAATAATGACAAGTCATGAAATTCTCATTTTCACGGTGTCTGGGACAACACATCAAAAAAGAAAAAGCAGTTGAAGCAGTCACGTGTGAATGATGTTAATCTATATTTCTGCTCTGCCTCATTTATAATTCTTGGTCATCTACAGCCCTTTGAATCTTAGTTTTGACATAAGGCTTTCCTAGCCTGTTACTTTTGGAGAAAATGGAGCCTTCCATCCTGCTGTCAGAGAATAAAAAGAGAAACTGAACTAAGCACCTCCACTGCTGTTGAAGGCTTCTGCTGCTGATGCTCTGCTGTGGTGTGGCTCAGAAACCACCAAACTTTCTGGGGAACAAACCACCAATGAACACCAGACAACCAGAAAAAAAGGCATTTGAGTGATAGACTAAATGCCAGCATGGGCTATGAATGCTGGTGAGCTGGATAAGGTGTTACCCTACTAGGGAAGGTTCTGGGGGGTTGAGACGAGGTGTTTCCCTGCAGCAGGTTCCTTGGGGTTTGGGAAAATGAGCTGCAGCTTAATGTCTCTGGGTTTTTTGGCACTTGATGTTATACTGTTTTGGAAATAAGTGTGTTTTGTGAGTGTAATCCATGGTATATTCTTGGTTTTGCATGAAACTTGGAATCATCATCTCCTTGGGTTTACAGTTCAGCTTTGATGCCTGAACACTTGGGTAGTACAGAGGATGATGTCTCTTCCATCAGTTTTCACAGCTGAGTCCCTAGAATCCCACACCAGTCAGTCCTATCTTCTCTTTTCCAGCTTCAGCCAGGATTCAAATTCACACCTCTTCTGAGCAGTGGAAGATACTGAATTATGGCAGGAGGGGGAAAAAAAAATGGACTGATATTAACTATTGCCCTTCTGTAAATTGCCAAATAGTTTGTTTTCATTCTCATTTGCAGCACAGAGTAAATGGAGGTCAACAATTCTCAATTTCATCTACAATGTATTTGCTGCCTACTTGTCTTGTTGCACAGCCTTAGGAGGATAGGACAGTCATAAAATGGAGAACTGTGCACCAACCATTGCAGTGTTTTGGGCTGTTGTGGGCATAATCAGTATTTGTTTGTAGGTATGTGGATACTCTGGGATAAGGTGGAATTTTTCATGTAGAATTCTGTCGATTAGAGTCTTCTTGTGTTGTGATGTCTTATTTCTGTGGCATGGAAAGAAGGACCCTATTCACACATGATTTGATGAAAACAGTGCACATCTGTAAGGGACTGTTGTGTGTACCCAACTGGGCAATGCTGAGGTTGCTTGTACAATGCTGTGATGGCTGTAGAAAGTAAATGTGTGGTGGGCTTTCCAATGTGACTCATAGGCTCCAGACCTGGAGCCTCCAGACCTAGGTGGGCAATACCTTACAGAAGTACTCCTTCAATTTTTGTGGACTGCAGCAAAATTGAAATTCAGTAAATTCTAGAAAAAGTGTAAGAACTACAAAAGCTATGAAAAATATTGCCTTAAGCTATAACATCTATTAAACAGATAGCAAATTCTATATAATACTGAGCTGTTAAGATAGTGAAACTGAAAACTCTCCATCCGGATTAAATTGGATAAAAGTGACACTGTGTGATTAATTTCAGAAAAAATCAAGATTTACTTCATTAAATATGTGATTCATTATAAAGTTCTTTAATATTTAATGCAATTAAATGTTGTTCAGAAAGAATCTGGAGTTTGTCTTAGTTAAACAAGAAGAAATGCAAAACAATTGTTGACTTCAGTGCAAATGGAATAAAACTTTTTTTGTGATCTGAGAATATTTCAGTGTAACATCTTGCCTACTGATGCACTTCAAGCACATAAATCTTTCCTGTCTTTGCCTAAGCAAGAAGAAATCAAATGAGCGTTGGAACAGTTTTGTTTGTTTTAAAATGTTTATAATTCACAGCTGGGAGAAAGATGAGGCTTGAAATTGGGAGCTAGAAAAAGCTGGAAAACATTTTGGGTCGAGGACAGAAAGCTGTGTCTCATTTAGGAGAACTAGTGACTAGGAGCCTAGACAAAGGAGAAGGGAGTGCACAAGGGTTGTGACTCTGGGAGATGGAAGCTGTGTGGTTAAGAATAAGTGAGAAGGAATGCCAGTGTATTTTTAGTTGAAATTAGAGCCACCTTTTAAAGTCTAGGGCCATATTATCCAGTCTCCTCTTACACATCACAAAAACTATGCTGCGGACTTAGCCTTACAATGACAAACGTGTTCATATATGGGCTGCTGCAACCTGAGTCTCAGTAAACGCTAGAGAAATCATGATGACTTGAGAAAAATCTATCCTTAAACTCTAACATCTCTTAAGCAGATAGCAGTGGCGCGTTGCTGAATTTGAGTATGTATATGCAGTCAGGTTTTTTCTGCTGTTGTTACCAGCTTCAGAAGTTCCAGAAGATCCTGTTTGTCATCACCGGAGAAAGAAAGGGTATAACATTGTTATTTCTAATTTCCTAGGCTGAGGAGTTGTGCAGAAATGTTACTATATCTGTGGGTTTGGAATGCCAGAGTAGCTGTTCAAATGTGATGCAGAGGAGCTATTTAGGGTAGTAAGAAGCTGGTAGCTGCAGTTAACAGCAGGGAATTTTCAGGGTGCATATGGGTGAAAATTACAGTGTGTGCAGAGCAAGCAGAATATTGCTAAGCTGTTAACAAACAGAAATTATTAGCAAGCTGTGACTTGGTCAGAACAAAGTATGTGCTGGTACCTGACCCACATTATCAGGGTATCAGCACAGACCTGCTTGTGTTTTCTTCTCCACTAGACAGAGATGTCTCTGGTTTCCTTGAGCTAGCCTGTCTGCACAGGCTTTTTCCTCTTACTCAACAGGTGTTTCTCACTGTTAGCAAAGGACACTTAGAACTCAAACCCTCTTCAGGAGCCAAGTATAAGTGAGATTACAGTTTTCTCCCTGGAAAGGGGATTGACAGCTGTATAGTGTTAGTACAGCTGTCCTGAATCATAGAGATGCCCCAGCAAAGATAAAAGCCCAGCCTATTGCCTATAAAAATCACTAGCAAAGTGATTCACTAATTTTCAATTTTTAAGTGTATTATTTTTTAAACTTCTGCGTGATTAGAGGATGTGTTTCGTGACAAGGAGTGGGGGGACAGAACCTTGTTAGTCACAGCACCTTTTCTAACTGGCTTTTCAAACTTTCTAAGCCAAAAAACTTTTCCAGCCTTCGCTCTGAGAACTTACACCTACTTCCTCTGGGCTAAGAAAATCCGATTGATCTCCAGACTACATTTGGACAGTGCAGATATTGTTCTCCACCAAAGCATACCTCATTTTTGTCTGAGCTAGTGACTACGCTCTAATATTGAATTCCTGCTGTCAAGTACCTCATTCTGAAAGGTCAATGGGAAAACATATCTCTGTGGTTCAAAAAGTGTTCAGCAGTTAATGGTATCTTACAGCCCTCTCACGCCAAATGACTTCAGACTACAGTTCACTCATAGTCTGATAATGGACAAAGGTAAATCTAATTAGAAGATATACTGGCAGTCTGATTGCCTTCATTTTTTCTACCTCATAATAGATAAGAGTATCTAGATAATAATAATAATAATAAATAATAAATAATTAAAGCCCTCTCAGAACACTTGTCTGGCCGAAGGGCTGAATGTTATAAATGGCTACTCTTCTATCCTTACTGCAGGTTTGCAGCCAGACATGTTCTTCCTTTAGTTAATGGTTTTAAATGGAAAATATGAAAAACAATTTTCTTGACAGGCTTAATTAGAAAAAAAAATCTAAACAGCCATAAGCCTAAGACATCCACTTATGTGATCTGTTGCCTGACTAAGCTGAGCATCTTCAACTGAAGGAAAGCAGTGTAAAACCTGAATTACCATTTCCATTTTAGCCATCACACATGGAGAATGGAGTTTGCTTTGCTTGGAAAATCAGTGCCTTTAAGTTCCCAGTGGGACAAAGCAGGATGTAAGCAGGGAAATAAAGGGCTAGGAACAATTAAGGTTATGAGACATTGTGGGCAGTGAAGTTGTCTGCAATGAATAGGCAACGAGAAGGATGCAAACACTGAATCTTTCAATCCAGTTTTGGAGAAAATGAGATGAAAAGATGTTTAACAAATGGCTGGAGATGCAAGGCTATGCAGGGCTATGGAGATGGGTTAGAGAGACATGAATTTGGCAGTTAGCAGTATAGAGGTGAAACTACATGGTGAGAGGACTCCACTGAGGAAATATAACAAGTGTAAGACAGGTGAAAACACTGATGTTGTCTGCAGAAAGAAATAAAAATGTTAAAAACGAAGATCCAGCAAGTCGAAATCTGTAAAGCAGGCAGAATAAAAAGAGAGCAATGGTTGACAGTCAGGGAAGGAAATGTGGCAGAATAACCAGCTAAAGCAGCTATAGAAATGTCTCCTTTAACTCAGCAAGGAGAGAGACACAGGTGAAGTGTACTTGAGGATGACCAGGAAGAGAGATGTCAGAGAAGACAAGGTCCCATGAGACCTATGGAGACAGCCTGAGGAGATGATCAGTGCTGTTGTCATGGAGGCACCAGCTAATTTACTGACAGTCAGAAAGGTAGAGTGGGAGGAAGGGCAATTTTTCCAAGAAGACAAAGCAATTGAAAATAATGGAGAGAACACTAGGACATGAAAAGCAAAGGAAATGAAGGGACAGACTAAAGAGAGTGCAAAATGGGCTGCTTTATCTTGAGGTGATGCGAAGATCAAGCTCTTAGCAGAACTGACATCGTTTGTAAAAAATGAAATGTCCTGAAAGCTGGGAGAAACATCTAGCAAATAAAAAATTGCTAGGAAAAAACTGTTCTACTGGGTTTCAAGTATAACTAGCAATACTGTAATGTATGCATGGCCAGACCGTCAGAGGGATATGTCTTCTCTACCATCCCTTACTCCAGTGAGATACTTAAGCCTCCATATCTGCTCTTCACACCAAAATTTGTGACCTTCCAGGGGGGCAGGAGGGAGATGTTTGTAGAAATTTTGCATTTAAAAGAAAAGTTTTCTCTCTCTTTTTTTTCTTCCTGGTGATGCTGGTATGTAGACCAACCTCTGGTTTCTGGCTACCAGCATTAGTTTCAGGAATTAAGCATCCCTCACCACAGAAAGCATTATTACTATCAGAGCGGGTACCAAGGATACAAACATGTTGCAAAAGGAAATATATCATTCTGTGATATCCTTCAAATCTTTATATTACAACCCTCATCTAGCTTCTAGCTGAGTTTTGCTTTTTTTCACCTTCTGCTTGTGGCACAGGATTTCTTATAAGGTCTTGTGGGCATCCAAATTTGTCGGAAAGTAACATGGATGTTAGTAGCAAAGGCTTTTACTCTTTCAAGAAGAAAGAAAGATAGAAAATGGAATCATTACCTCTCAGCTTCATTTGCCTCACTGTAGCTAAGGACAAGGGTACTAAGAGGATTCAAGGTGTTAATTGCAGATTTGTAAAAAAAAAATGTGCAAAATAAGGGGGCCAATAGTAGAGATGCCAGACTTCTAGTTTCAGTGTCTTCCTTCTCCTTGCTAGCTTTTCCTTCTCAGAAAGAATACCTTCTTCTATAGAGTGACCGGTGCTTCTGTAATTACTGAGGGGTCTCTTTACTGCCAAAGCATCCCCCTTTGCAGTTTAAGGGTGCTGTTTCACAGCTTATACCTGCCTGATCTTTCTGTCTTGCTCCTTCTCCTTCTCTTGACTGCAGCACAGGCTGACTGCAGAAGTGAGGTAGGAGTGCAGAACAGCAATATCTCCCGTAGCTTTTCAAAAGCTCAGAACGATTTGTCACTCGTGCACATAAACATCTGACAGAAACATATGGCAGGAATGAGCAATAGCCCCCTACGCTCGCTCACAGTGGAGCTGACAGGGCTGCTTGATCCATGGTACAGAAGAAAAGGGAAAAGGAAATACATTTCTTTGAAGCTGGGGGATTAAAACGTTCTCAAAGGTGATCTTTGCAAAGGAGCTGCCAATTCCAACTACTTGCTTATGGTGTTTGTCTTTTTCTTAAGATCTCTGCCTCTTCTAGCCACACAGTCTAACTATTACAGGAATCAAAGCAGTCATGTACAATTTCTTCATCGCGTTGTATGTTGTGTTTGAGCTGGTGACCCTACCTTGCTGCTGTGCTGTCTAGTCACTTCTGACTGCCTGCTGTTCAGACGTAGTCATCCAGATGCCTGTCATCCTTCCTATGTGACTTTTACCAAATGTCCAGATTTTTCTGAGCCTTGCTGGATCGGTTATGGTCTCTCTCTTCCCCCCCCCCCCTACAATTAATAATGTTCTTCAGTGGTGCAAGGAGAGAGAACTGTGCTGAGATTAAAGCAATATGGGGCACAGCACCTTTACTCTGGCAAGTCTTAACATAGGATTGCTTCAGAGAGTCCTTTTGGGCAGCCCCATCTGGCAGGGAAAGACAAGAGTACCCAGGCAACATCTAGCACCAAAATACCATTCCACCTGGATTTAGGGCTCCTCTTCTTCCTTCTTGTTATATTTCACATGATAACAGGTTAGTTTATTTTTAGGCTAGTTTTCTTAAAAATACAGAGAATGTTCAGGGCCATCTAAACTGGGAACTGCAGGACACAGAGAAAATACCAGCTAGAAGTCCAGGGAAAAAAGACATCCAGGAGCTCGAAGGCTGGAATGAGCATCTTTCATGACTGCTACTCCAAGTGATCCTTTGGAGTAGTGGATGGGCTGACTGTTTCTATCATTGCATCTTTTCACCTCCGTGAACCAATGCGCTCTGTAGAGTAAATTAAGATCTGATACTCCATGCATGTGAAATGTGAAAGTATCAAATCCCTTTTCAACCGGTTATTAGGATGAGCATCTTCTTCATGCTGTTGTGAATAATGCTGAATGAAGAGTTATTCAAAGAAAGATGTCACTCAAAAATAAACTAGTATTTCAGAGGGGTTGTGCTCTATCCACTCCTGGGTGAACCACGTCAGAAGAGACTGCCTTCAGATGACTTTCTTCTCCTGTCCACTTGAGTCTGCTGATTCTTCAGCATAGTGCATACCTGATATCAACTTGATCATTTTGATTAAAGAAACCATCAAGAAAACAATAAATACAGTAAAAAATAAGCAGATCAAACAATCATGCAGTCAAAAATAAGTCAAGAGCACCATTATTGCTATTTAAGCTGTTTTATTCAATCTTTCTGATTCAGACCCTAAACTCCTTCAAGATCCAGTTCCACATCCTGCATCTGTTTCCGATAGTCTGTTCTCAGTGGATACTCTGTGTTGGCTCTTTCTTCATAAGGAAGTTTATATAAATATTCCACCTCATGTTTTCTCATGTTTTCAAGTTTATAAGGTCAAATTTCTCTCTGGTTTCTTGGTAGAAGCCAAGACCGTGCTCTCTGTACCCTTTATCTGTTGAGATGAAAACAATGACAATATTTTTTCTTCCCAAATACAGGTTTTTCATGCCTTCCTCATCTCAAAACAGTTGCATAATGCAAATGTTTCATTTCTGGCAAGAGACCACAGAATTATGGAGCTGTACTGTGCAATGCTCCTCTCTGGAAACATTAAAAAAACCTCTACTTTTTCAATTCTAAATAGCATGTCAAGTAATGAGTTTCAACACCGACAAGAGAAGAACTCATATCTGCAAAAACACCAGCTAAGATCAGCTGGGCTTACAAAAAAATGTAATATTCATATGTGAAAAGCTAATGAAAAGCTACAGCAGCACAAACAGAAGGAAATAAAAGTTATGGAGATTATTCTGAGTGATAATGGAATGTGAAGAACAAAGCAATTATCTGGCAAAGTCAACAGGGGTTCATGAAGGGAAAGTCCTGCCTTACTAATTTGATGTCCTTCTATAACACGATGACCCACTTTCTGGCCAGTCTTGTTTCATATTTTTATCGATGATCTGGATGAAGGAGCAGAATACATCCTTAGCAAGTTTGGTGATGGGAGGCACTGTTGATTCTCTGAAGGTATGTGAGAGACCCGGATAGACTGGAGTTTGGGACAATCATAGATAGTGTGAAGTTCTGTGAAGGAAAATGCCAGGTTCTGCATCCTGGGATGGAAAATATCAGATACAGGAACAGACTGAGAGATGAGTGGTGGGAGAGCAGCTCAATAGGAAAGGATCTGGGGTTGCTGATTGACATCATGAGCCAGCAGTATTCCCTGGAAGACAAACTGCATTTCAGGGTGCATTAAACAATGCATAAGCAGCCAGTCAAAAGATGAGATTCTATTGCTATACTTAGTGTTGGTGCACTGACACTGACTTGAATACTGCGCATTGTTCTGGGCTCTAAAATATAAAAAAGATATTAAGGTCCTTGAAAGTGTGCAGAGGAGGGCTACAGAGCTGGTAAAAGGGCTGGCAGGCATGTCCTGTGAAGAGAGGCTGAGGACACTTGGGCTTGTTTAGACTGGAGAAAGGAAGCTCAGAGGTGATATCATTGCACTCTACAGCTTCCTGAGGAGTGAAAGTGGAGAGGAAGCTGCTGGTAACTTTTCCCTGGTACCAATTACAGAACAAAGCTATGCCAGTGAGATTCAGGCTGAACATTATAAAAGATTTCTTTGTTGTACAAGTGGTCAAAATACTGGTTCCTAGTGAGATGCTCGATGCCTTGTGCCTGAATGTGTCAGCATTCAAGAGGCATTTCGATAATATCCTTAATAACACGCTTTAACTTTTGGTTAGCCCTGAAGTGGTCAAACAGTTGAACTTATCTTTGTAGCTCCCTTCCATCTGACCTCAATCTCTTCTATTCCATTCCACTCCAAATTTAAAAGCAAAATGCATTTTCTATTTAACTTGCAATTAGTGTGATTCCTACAGAGAAAGTGTAAACATCCCTATGTTTTCCCCTGACTTCCACTTCCTTAAAAAATATTTGACCCCAAGGCCTTGCATGGGAAATTTAAGTGCTGTTTTGGAGTGCTTTTGTGACCCTGAGATCTGAAAATGTCCAGTGAGTTTTGAACCAGACTTCTCAAATCTCATTAGGTACGCCATATTCTTAACTGCAAGAAATCCCACAGAGTTGGTGGAGGAACAGTGTCTTGGCTTCGGGCAAGACTCAGTTTAGGAAAAATCTCTAAATGAAACACTGTCTCCTCCATCAGCGGAAACATCAGAGGAACTTGGGCTTTTGGGAGACGTTCCTGACCATACTTCACAGCTGGAGGAACTGCACCACTTCATTTGAGCTAAGTAATGTAAGAAAAACTGCTCATGTTTTGATGGATATTTATTTTAACAAATCTTTTCATAGCGAAACTCCTTTCCAAATACTTCTGAGAACAGTTTCTGCTTCAGCCCAATTCAGACTCCAGCAAAGTCTTCTCCTTTTTGAGAAAGAAGTCTTTTCTGTATTTGAATAAATGTAAGAGCATCTTTCTGTAACTCTTTAACACTGCTGGAGGTATAAAATGAGATAGAAGTAGAAATTTAATTAATTTCTGTCTAGGTACTGGATGGAGGCAAATAAATAGCCATGGTGTGCGCTGACTTTAACTGTGAGCTTATTTAAGACAGGAAGCAAGATCAGGGAAATCGGTTTCCCCTTCTCAAACCATTCTAATGACTGGCGAACAATTTCTGCATGGTCCTTGGTCCATGAGATTCTATCCCAGGAGTTTCAGCAGCAAGGACGTGGTGACAGCCCAGCCACAGTGGTAAGGAGCTTGATGGCAGCTAATTTCTATTTCTTTGCCTTTGCAGATGTCTCTACCAGAGCTGTCAGATTGCTCCTGGTAACCACCTTTGCTGACAGCTCACAAAGCTCTGTGTTTCAGAATCTGCAGTATCAAAGCACCTTCAGGCTGTCAGTCTGTAAGCTGCTAGATCTACAGAAGGGTGGACTGCAAGTTTCATAGGCCCATACACAATGACACTGAGGAAATAATGTGCTGCAGGCAGCACTACACTTAGCTCTGCATGTCTGCTTCAATTTTAGCTCTTTAATTTCCTGCGGCTGCAAATCATGGTGAAAGGCTGTGCTGTGATTTAAAGATTCTGCCTTACACTACATGTGTTTTTGAACTGAGACCATCATTTTTTGCACCCAATCTTCGGATCTTTGATTTTCTTTAGAAATTGTCCTTTATTAAGAAAGTCATTTTCATTAAGAAAAAATATATTCAAGGGGTTGTGAGGACCTGATGAAAATCACTTCCTGTCTTCTAATCCAATGAATGTTGAGAGCTGCTGCATTTTATCTCTAAGATGTGATACTTAAAAAAAAAAAAAAAAGGGAACTGGGTTAGGCTTGCCGTGTTTAATCACACTGGCCATATATGCAGGCAGCTGTTTAGATGAGCTGTGTTTGCATTTGTCTTTATCTTATCGTGTGCTGTTCAGTCAAATGAGCTTTTTAAAATGGAAAATGGAATCTTACATTCACGGTGAAAGGGAAGCTGGTGACCAAAACCTTTGATACTTTTCAAGTATTTTAAAGTCTTTTCCCCACTAAAAATGATAAAATGGATTTTTTATGATTCCTTATTTTTCCTCTGGGATTTCTACATGAATAATTACTCTAACTTCATCTTATATATGTATATATAGATAATGTTTTACACTCAATGAGCAGCATGGAAATGATTCATGAGCTTTTACTTCACTGTGAGTGTTGCTGCATCCTGACCTATACTTTCCATTTGAATTCTAATTGTTGGCTGTGTTAAGGTGGGATTCACTCCTTTCTATTGTGTAAGATTTTAGAAGGATTTTCCAATGTAACAAAACCACATTATTTTCAGTGATGACAATGCAAATAATAACATTCTTATGTAATTTTTTAATATATTTGGGACTGTGTATTAGTATATTTGCTGACACTTACAGCCTCTAATTGACTAGCTGTGTTTTGAGCAAGAAAAGGTTTAATAAAAACATATGGAAATATGCATCCCTATGAGAAAACTTAAGGCAAGGAGGATTTTCCAAGTGTAAACAGAAATGTGAATTGTTGCCAATCAGTGTTAAGCTTCATGATTTCTTTTTACTTTAGTTTGTATAGCTGCACTTTCAGTCTGATTTTGAATGACTAGGTACAGTCTGTCTAAATCCTACATTTTCCTCTTGTGGATATGGTGTGGTATCAGAGCATTGCTCATCTACTGTTAAACAAGGAAAAGTATTCAGTAATAATGATAGATCTGTCTACCTCGCTCCTGCAGGAGCAGTTACATTGATATTAATATATAATTTTACATGGGTTTCATACAGGTTGGAATTAAGATCTTGCGTGATCAGGGTGTTGACATGGAAGGGGTGGAAACTACACAACAAGCAGTGGATATTCAATGCTTTCAATATAAATACGATGAAAAATACAAAGTATTTTTGTTCATTTAATGCTGTAGTACAGAAAATAGCTTTTCAAATAGCTTTACTTACAAAACACTGAAAATGCTGCAGGCAGCAGAAAGCAAAGGATTTAATAATTGTCTCTCTGTTGCACTGAATCACGATATGCTGGACTAGAGTCTTCTACACCCTTTTTTTTTTTGCTATTGCTGAGCTCCTTGATATGCAGCCTGAAAAAGGAAGAGGTAAAAGAAGCCTAGTGAAAAGCAGAAAGGAGAGAAATAGATTTTCAGTAAAACAATCAGAATCTATTTATTTTTCCTTAACATCCCACAAAATATAATTTCACAGCCCTAAGCTCTTTGCCCCTCATTCAGTTCTCTTTTGCAGTGGGAAGAGACACGTGACACAACAACAAATGCTGCCATATTGATTTTGGGGGCAATTTAAAAAAAATTAGTAATGAAGACAATCCCTCAGTATCACCATCGGTGGGAGAAATCCATACACTCAGTAAGTCACCAGATCACACAGGTGTGGTGTATTTGGGAAAAGTCTGTGGGACTGGGAGCTGCAGTGTGTTGATAGAGGGTGCAACACTGGAAGCCTGGGTGTGATCAGAGTTCCTGCGCTGTGACTGAGAGAAGCCTCTTGCTTTGGGGGGGGTCACGCTCTTCGGGAGTGAATTACACAGTTATGTGCATTTATAGCAGCTGCACGTTGCACTTCATGTGATGAGTGAAGCTCCTTTGTTACAAAAGGAAAAAAGAAAAAAAACACTTCAGAAATAGTGGAGAGAATTCTGCAAGTCTTGCATGCTCTGTTCCTGAGCCTGTGAAACCCAATACTTCACTACAGGTTTTAATCAACTCAGTGTTTATTCAGAAAGAGGCATAAATCCACTGCCACTCAAAATTAACCTAATTCTTGACATGGACTCAGAGTTGAGTCTTGGTTATCTTACACTTCTGGAAATCTCTCACCTATGAGTTGGCACGTACATTACCCCATCCACACAATATTAACTATACTCCTGCCATCACAGGGTGCCAAACTCTCTCTGCATTTCCCAAGCATAATCTGTTCTTTTCTTCCTATTCTTCAAGTCTGCACACCACAGACCGACTCCCACAGCTATATCTAACAAATTTATCACTTTCCTCTCTGTGGCATTTTCCTGAACGTGGATATAGAACACACTGTAATGTAATACTTGGCAGAACCACATTCCCTGTAAAATAAAACTATGTTTCTTGTTACTGGAAAGACTAAGAAAACAGAAGGCAAGTAAACAGTAGCTCACAACTGCTATTTAAAATCAACTGTCTTCAAGTCATCCTGAATTTTTGTGCTTGACAACTTTTGAGGTCTGGGAGCAAAATGCCTGTGACATTGTTCCCTAAATTATTTCCACATCAGCTAACCTGTGGTGTTTATTTCCACAATTTATTTTGACATTCTTGGTAAAATTGGTGAGAAATGTAGGCTATTTGCTGAGGCTGTAAAAATGTCTTTTGCTAAAGGGATCAGACTAAAACTGAGAAAAGAATGTGAGATGTAAGGAGTCTATTTGCCTTCTTAAAATGTGTTAGTCATGCCACCTGCATTAGGTCACAGCAGTCAGCACTGATGGCTTGCCACCTCATGTCACCTTGCAGGGGCTATATGATAGTAGAGGACACTATCTGTGTTGAGTTACACAATAGGGCCCAATAGCTCAAACCAGTTTCTATATGAAGCCTACATCTTCCTATGTGCCATGCAGATAACAAGGAGATCTCCTGCATGAGTAATAAAAAGGAAATGAAAACAAAACAAAAAAACTATGCAGAGAAAGCACCAAAGAATGATAGTAAAAAGTTGGGTCAATGGCAGGCTCAAGGCAGGTATGAAAAGGTGTTTATCCTCATGCTGGGCAGCAGCTGTGGTGGATTTCTGTGCTCTGAACAGTCTTTGCAGACAGGGATTTCTGGAGGAAAATATCACTTCTGAGCGGGCTCCTTCTGTATTTTATCACTACCTAAAGTATTCTTAATCTACAACCGGTAATTATGTAGTATGTTACTGATAGAAAGTGAATCTTGTTTTCTGAGTTTTGATCATGAAAATGTCTGGGTTTTTTTTTTGTTTGTTTGTTTTTTGTTTTGTTTTGTTTTTTTAACTAATGAGTTTAGTAAAAGGGCTTAGAGAATTTCCTGTATGGGGAAAGGTTGAGAGACCTGGAACTCTTCAGTCTGGAGAGGCTGAGAGAGGATCTTCTCACTGTTTATTAATATTTAAAGGATGGCAGTCAAGTGGATGGGGCCAGGCTCTGTTTGGTGGCATGCAGCAGCAGAACAAGGGACAGTGGGCACAGACTGGAACACAGGAAGCTCCATACAAACACAAGGAAGAACTTCTTCACTGTGAGAGTGACAGAGCCCTGGTACAGACTGCCCAGAGAGGTGGTGGAGTGTCCTTCTCTGGAGATATTCAAGACCCACCTGGACACTTTCCTGTGTGACCTGCTGTAGGGAACTGCTTCAGCAGAAGGTTGGACTGGATGATCTCCAGAAGTCCCCCACAGTTCTGTGATTCTGTAATTTCTTCAACTTTTCCTGGTCTTCTTACTTCCTACTGCTCTGACTGAAGCCCATCTTTATGAAGCTGCTACCTTTAATTCAATTCTGATCTTCATTAGTAGAGTGCAACGTAGTACGGTCTAGCAAAGTTTTTACATCCTGCAAATTCCCAGCTCCATCTGCCTGCTAGGCTTTGCCTGATGTCCCCTGGATGAGGACCGTCTTCCTGCTGAAAGCCGCACTGGCTATTTATTCTCGCCCCCACCCCTCTCATTTTTAACGTCTCCCTCCTCCCGTTGCGCTGGCAGATGGCTGTGAAAGCACGGCGAGCCGTGTAGAAGGGGATCCCTGCCCCCCAACTGCGAAGCCTCTCTGGCAGCCCCACTGTCCCAACCGGGCTGAAGGGAAGGGTGGGAAGAAGCCCCTCGTTGGCCGCCGCCCCGCACCTGCGAGCGGACGGGGCGGCGATGGCCGTTGGAGAGGGGACGAGCGAGTGAGTGCGGGCGGCGCTGCCACCTCGCGGCCGTTGGGAGCAGCCGTTCCCGCGCAGCCGCCATCTCGGTGCCGCGCGTGTCATGGCGGTGGCAGCCCGAGGGCGCTTCCATCGAGCCAAACGTTAGAAAAAACTAAATTTGGCGAGTTAAATTTGGCCGCCCCTTTTGAAACGGGCACCTGCTTTTTGATCTGAGCATCTGTTTCTCTGGGAATTACCAACGGGAAAAGAAAGGCTGGAAAACAGACGCTGAGTTGTGCCTGATGGCTTCCAAAGCTCTTTTGTGTCCAACAGTGATCAGACTTTAATCGATAAATAAATCTGTCTCCGTTTTGGCTGCAAAAATCAGAAAAGTTTGCAGTGCTGAAGCTGAGAGGCACATATTATCACAGAATCACAGAATCACAGAATTGCCAGGGTTGGAAGGGACCTCAAGGATCATGAATCTCCAACCCCCCTGCCACACGCAGGGCCACCAACCATTCCATCTAATGCTAGACCAGACTGCCCAGGGCCCCATCCAATCTGGCCTTGAACACCTCCAGGGACGGAGGTGTTCAACACTGTTCAACAGGTTTTTTTTCTCTCCTCATGTTCACAAGTGACAGCAAGGGGAATTATGTGGAGATGCAATGTATTTTATAAATTGATTCCCATCTGAGATATAGTTAACTCCTGGACAACAAACCAGGCGCGTTCTAGAGATCCCTCTGTAGAAGTGCTTAGTGAACTTCAGGCTGGCAGCAAGAAGAGGGCAAATGCAGTTGCTGCTGTGTATTGTTGCAGTCTGTGAAAGGAAATGAGCCAAACGAGCTTCAGATAGCAATTAGGATCTAACTGTGAAGTACCACTGAGACACGCTGGTATTTGCCAAACTGCCATGGAAGAAAGAAAGAAAAATATCGCGGTACGCGGTAGATATTGCTTTTCATATGAAAGCACCATATTCAGGCTGTACAGATGGCAAACAAGTTTATTCCTGTTTTCTGTGAGTTACTTGGCCGTATGGGTTCCCTCTTGATCTTCCTTTATTTGTGAAAGACTGAGAATTTTAGAGATGTGTTCTACAGACATAAAGAAGCAAACTCTCAAAACTCTTGCTGGGGTGAAGTGGACATGAATGCAGGAGAACAATAGCTGTATCCAGCACCTGTGATTAAGATGGAGTTGTGCAAAGGCAGAACAGTTGCATTAATGCCTTGTTTTCTGCCATTAAACCAGTGAGTTTGTAAGTGTATATCCAGGGTGAATACGGCTGCTTGTTTCTTCACACATTGTTCCTTAACAAGAGTTAATAAAACTGATAATTTTACTTTCAGAATTGCTGCTGTAAAAGCTAAGTAAAGAGATTTGGGGACTAAATTAATTAATAGATTGGTCTGGTGGGGGCAGAATGGCAAAAGAGAAAGAATTTTCTATTTAGAAACTGAAAAATTAGAGTTGCAAAGAGTCAGAGAAATATAGGCAATTGTTTAGCTGTCCTTTACTTTTTAATGAACTGCACTTTCTCTTGATGAGCCATGACAGCTGAATGTTCACTCATGAGAAGAAAAAGCGGAATGCTGAAGTTACACTTGATTTACGGGATTTTATCTTTCACCAGAATTTCTTGCATATACACTAGATTTGTATGTTTCTCAGAATACTTACTTATTTTAAGATGTGTTGGCCATTCAGATGCCAGTGAAGCCAACTGGAAGCCAAACATTTTGTATTTCTCTCAGTTGTTTCTGAGTTAATGTCATTTCCAATCACAATTCTAGAGTTTTAATTGCAGATTTGAGGTTCAGTTCTGCTATTACTGCAAACATTTGGGGAGTTGGAATAGTGCCTCCAGGTCTGTGGCTGGACAAGTGGTCAGAACAGAAAGTTCTTGCATAAACATGCTTAAGACTGTATGTTTAACATCCTAAAGTAGCTTTGAGATGAGCCAGACTTCACAGGGTGTCAGAAGCAAGACCAGGGCTCAGTTTGGATCTGGGTGACGTGTGCATGTAGGCTGTCTCTGGTGACTGTGCATTTACAGATGGGTTTACTTCACCATAGGCTATGCCTGATGCCAGGAATACTCTGCGTGATGATATGAGAATTTCATAGACAGTGGAATACTGAAACATATGAGACAGTATGTTTAGAATCATAATTTCACAAGAAATTTGAACTTGTGACACTAGACTTTTACATAAAAAAGGAAAAGGAAAGCAAGACAGCAAGTTGCGGTGCACTGCAAGGTTGGAGGGCAGGGCAGGGTTTGAGCAGTAGCTGGTAGTTCTGTTTAAGCTTGTTGTAAATCCATAGAGTTTAACTGTGCAAAAATCTTGTACCAGTTTTGAGATGGGATGTGGTTTTTGCTGCATTTGTGGATTTCTTGTTTTTTTTTTTGTTGTTGTTTTTTCCTGTTTTGGTCCTTTACAGTCTTTAAGTATGCAGTTTGTTACCTTAGACTACTTAGGACAGTCATGAATGTGCACTTGCCACCCTACCAAAATACTTCATAAAGAACAGGATCGTAAGAGCTGTGTATCACTGCAGATGTTAAGAGGTGAAGTGTTTCGTCCATTCTGGACTCTGTAAGGTGGATTCATAACGCTCAGGTTCTACTGTTCTCTCGCTTCATCTTGTTAAGAACTGACAATGGGCGCCTTATTCTCACAAGTTGGTGCATCATCTATATTGATATAAGCAGTGTCCTTAATTTTGACTCTTGTATATCTGCAAGGGGCCACAGTATGAATGGTAAGTGCTATGCACTGAGCCTGTTAGCAATTGAAAAGCAGAACGCTGCCTATTCTTGTACTGCAGTATTGCATTCAAACTCTCACACTGGCAGCTCTGGTTAACCTGCTTTATATGTTCTGCTGGTTGTTTGTGATATCCTCCATCCCTTCTGCTTTTTAAATGTGTATTAGCAACCTGCAGCTTTCAGGAAACTCCTAAGAATACATTGTCCTTGTATTTCATTCTCTTACTAGGAGAATCAAAAATGCGTTCCAGGTTCTACGTTGTATTTCTTTTACATCTTATGCGGCTAATTTGCAGGATTTTAGTATTGACATGCTATGTTGTTTCTGTTCCTATTATTTAGAATGGACTTCAGGTGTGCTTGGATTTCCTGGAAAATACAGGCCCCTGAAATGTCTCTACCTCCCTGGTGTTTTTTTCTGTTCATGTTTAGGTAATGGCTGTTGCCAATTTGTTCTGCTTTGTATTCTCCAGAGGACAGTGGTCTCTAGTTCCAGACTGAAATTACCTGAAACTGCATATAATTTTGCTTATTAAAAGGAGGCACGTCATTTTTCAATATGTAGTAGTGTACTTACCATCATTTCCTTCACTTAGTTGTTTGGAAGCTGTTCCAATGAACTCAAGCACTGTTACCACGCAGTGGATTTGTCCTCAAAAGATAAACATTGCAAGCATTTCACATGCTGTAGAGAAGGGATAATTTTAAAGAAATATTGCAATAGGAGCAAGGAGGCAATGTTCTGTGTTTAAATACAAGGAGATATTAAGAACTTGTCCAAAACAAGCAAAGTCTATTGTCCTAATTTTTCTGCAAAGAAGGATCCTTTTGGAGTTGATTACTGATAAATGCATAAGAGATTAACTTGTTTTCTTAATGGTAATTTATAATGACATAACCTGCTCTGTGTAATGCTCTCTTGCCCAGAGAAAATGAAAACAACTCTAGTATGAAAAAATCCTATTGCTGTGGGTGACATCTAGTTGCTCTTACTGTTATTACACACCCATTAATGGAAGAAAGCACTCACCCTTTCACTTTGCAGGAGCCTCTCCTGGGGACTTGACATGTTGGGGCTAGACAGAATTAATTTTTGGAAATATCTCTGTTTTGGAAATCCTCCATGGAAGATGGAACTTTTTGTCTCCTTCCTCCTTCGTGCTTAGTGAGGATAATAGCTACCAGTTTCAGATAAAGGTGATGTTACACTCTACAGTATGACTTTCCCCGGAGTCTCTGGAAGCAATGTAGATGATTATTACTTCCAGGGAAGACAGCATATACATATTGTTAGTCCTTTGTAGTTGAGGTAAATGGTTGGCAAAGAGTTAATACTGAAGAGTGTGCAGAACATGTCATAACACCTTTGCCACACAACTTGCAGTGCAGTTAGTTTTTTTTAATCTGGTTTGCTACTGTAGCTGCTACTGTAATGCCTGTGATTGGGCAGAGAAAGCTGAGGACTCAAAGGCTCTTGGATGTTTTCTCTTACGTGAATAAATCAGATACTTTGATACTTAGATGTGTGTAGGCTGGATGAGACTAGACAGGTTAACCAGATAGGCTTGGAAACAAGTATTGTTTCCAAGTATTTTCTCTATCTGGAATGAATTCTCATTAGAGTTATTATTGAATTTTCCTTTTCCCCCTAGACAACAGTACAAATGAATAGAGCCTGTTAAAGGTCTTATATATTTTGGCATGTTTACCTTCTCCAGAAAATCCACCCTGGAGATACACTAAGAGCTGTTGGAAGCACTATCTGGCTAACCCCAAGTCAGGCTACAAATAATCTTCTCTGGGATTGCTGAGCAAGAAAGGACTGCAACGTGAACAATATAGAATGAGAGGGGTAATACTGTTGGAAGCCTTTAATCTAATCTAATCTAATCTAACACTGTTCAATTTTTCCACTGATGGGAAGGAAAATTTTCTTACTTTTTCTTTCTAGTCACAGGAAGATAGCTCTTCAACTCCAAATGGAAAATTCGTCAGGAATTAGCTGTTCTTTGGTAATCTCCTCCTGGAAATAATTGCATCTGATGATAGTTATTTCTTGGGCCAAATAGATTTACTTGAGACTCACAGGGGACTTGTAAGTAGGCAGATGCCTACATCACAAAATGATTATCCTGTTATGCTTTGATGTTAGCAGTCTCAGCAGACAAAGTAGTGGGTGGGGTTTTTATTTCCCTGTTTGTTTGTCTGACTCGGGAAGAAGTCTGCTGAGAGGAGACCTGAATTACTTCTACTTTTTTTAGATGGCTGTTAGGGATTTCCACCTCCCTAATTTTCAGTCTCTTCTCTCTCACTTACTAGGTAAAGAACAATAAACATATGCTGACAGTTTTGGTATTTACTGAACTTACTCTTAAAAGGATATATTGACTTTGTCAGCTAAGAAGGTGTATTGGCTATTGCCCAATTCTAAGTCCACAGGAGATCTTATCACCTTTAATTGGAGAAATAGGCACTCTGAAATTAATGCCTAAGCAGCAGTTTATTAATGAAATGTTTTTCAATTCAATTTGCCATTGAACGGGCAGGGCAGGCTAAATGAAATTAAGATAACATTAGGGGTGGTGTAGGGATACTTAGGCGTGCACGCACTTTGTACATTTAGGATAAATTAAATAGATAGCTGCAGAGCTTAGTGGGAAAAAAAAAAAAAAAAAAAAAAAGATTGTCAGTATTTCCCAATGTTAATCAGGAGTATTGAAATGAGACTTCACATGTGAGTTGGACTTTTTTCATGACATTATCCATTCTGTACTTACAGACAAATTGCTTTATACTACAGATCACAGAATAAGAAATGATGTTAATGGTTGGAAGGACAATGCAATGTAGCCAGTTAATGAACGAGCTTGATCTTTACAGAAAATTATTTTGAGCAGATACACACATATATAGAAAGAAAGATTAATTTAGAGACCTTTGTCATTAGAGCAGATTTTTGTATGGTTTTGTGTGGGATTTAAGGGGGATTAAATGTTTGACATCACTTTGCCTGCACAGGCTATGTTGAAGAGGTTACTGAGCGGGTGATGGAGAATTCAAATATGCTCCTGTGCTGAAAGAGTGGAAGCAATGGATCAGACTGCAGCTCGGCAAAACAAAGTGCTCTATTTACTACATTCCTAAAAGTAAGGTGCTTCTGATTTGACAGCAGATGCTGCAGGGATGTAGAGCTTAAGGAATTTTTATATTTTGCCAAAATATGAAGGGAACTCAGAGAGGACATCAGAACTGGGATGCCACTGTTTTCTTTCTTCAGTAATGCCTTGCTTCACGTGCATCCTTTGTATGATATGCTGTTTCTAAACAGTAAAAACACTAAAAATAAAAAGTCAGCAAGGTGGATTGGCTGATCAGGTGCATTTATCTTTGGAAGAGATGGCCCTGGTCATTAAGCTTCTGTTCTTTACCTGCCTGTGGCCGACAGCAGTGCTACACAGCTCTCAAGGTCAGCATCACCATCTTCACCATCGGCAACAATTCTCATTCTTAAGAAAGCATAACAGGTAAGCAACATGTTCTCTCTGTCTATGTTCATCTGATTAACTTCATGCTGTCTGTCAGCAGTCTTTCAACGCATCCTGTCTGTTTATTGCCCTGTTTTGCCAGTTTCTGAATTTATACTATACATAGTGCATGGATAGAGTGTTCCCAGAAGAGAAATGTTAAACTATTAATTATCAGAGGTTTTTCATAACTAGACATTTCGTACTGTGATTTCCTGTACATTTCATATGATTATGCACATGCCCACACACAGCTCTTTGAAATTGTATGATATCAGAATACTGCTGTGATACATCGAGTATTTTAACTCTCTCACTCCCATTACAAGAAGTAGAAATGCCTTCCAAAGTTTGATGCCAACGTTATAAAATGACTTCCATTAACTAAACAGCAGAGTAACTAAACTATCAAGATACTGAAGACAATCTTACAGTAGTAAATGAAGTGAATTGTACTTTATGTTTATTGATGACACAATGTGCTCCCTTTCTGAAATATGCCTATGCTTTTAGGTACAGTCCTCCTTTTGGAAAGGGGATTGTATCCATTCTTAGTTTTTCCAGTCAAGTAGGTGGTTTAAAAGAAATAATGATACCAACCTTTCCACATTTAATTTTCTGTGCAAAGTGTTTGTGCTTTTTCCTACAACCACAATTTTGTATTTTAGATGTGGGGCCTTTCGTAGCATGTAAACAGACCACTGAGTGCTAGTGATAATCCAAGCAAAGTCTGTCTTTATAGAGATGTTGGAGACACTGTAATAAGTAGCCCTATTTAAGGAAGGAGAAATGATGGAATTGTTGCATTTTTTCATGTCCTTGACCCCCTATTAAAATAGGGGAACTGGTAGTTTGTTCATAATGATCACCTACTGAGGAAAAGTAAGTTGGATTCATCTAGCATGGGTAAGCTATTTTTAAAATTACATGCTTTATAACAGGCATACAGCTGTTTACATTCTGTATCTTTTTGCATGTGATAATCCAGCAGTGATATAGCTCTGAGTCCTTACAGATCTTGTTAAACTCATGGTTAAGCAATATAGGGCAAGAGAACATATCCCAGTGACACAATGCAAGTG
This sequence comes from Phasianus colchicus, assembly GCF_987193195.1. NCBI lineage: Eukaryota > Metazoa > Chordata > Aves > Galliformes > Phasianidae > Phasianus > Phasianus colchicus. Next base: position 93,454,801 of record NC_143436.1, on the reverse strand, counting down.
CCTGCAGATGCTATATAGCTTGGTATTTCTGGATTCTGGATTTTCTCAAGGTCATAGGTTCAAGTTTGGTCTAAGCCAAGCGCTCAGGAACAGAACGGCAGACTATTTCAAGCACTAATAGTTTTGGAGTGAATGTGAGTGTGCAATTATTTGCTGCAATAAAACAAAATAAACAAAACTAGACCTAATGTCAAGATGAAGTCTAATCTGGGACTTTATTAGTCTCAGGAAGCAGTTAAGAATCAAATTGAAACAGGATAAAATGTCTTATTGTCACTGTAGGAGTAAAGGTCTGTTTTAAGCTTACTGATACATTTTTGTCAGTGGTAAAAGGGAAACATATGCTACTGTTATTTGCATGTATCCTGTTCTGCAGTAGCTGAGAGGAGCTGCTTCGTCTCTGGCATACTAATTTAGAAAGGAGGAGAGAAGCCTGATGGGAGGAGGCAGCAAATGTGACATCCTGCTGGTCACTGCTGACCTCCTGCCACAAGACAACAGGTCAAGAGCAGGAACAATACTAGCACATTATCCCCTCCATCTTCACAGACCTTTACTAGTACCTACAAATGGATTCACAGGACAGTCCTGTGAGACAAGCAGAAGAAGGATGTTAACAGAATAGAAGCAAGGAGGAATGCCAACACAACATTCTCAGATAATGCTGACTGGAGTATCAGTTTTCCTTATGTGAGGCAAAGGTTTAGCCTTCTGTACCTTTTGCTAGGCCCTTGTGATTTAAAATTTGGAATTGGGAAGAAGACTGCAGGATCTGAGCCATAGAAGATACCAGAGCTTAACAGCTGCAAATCAGCTTTTCTGTGGAATGGATCCAAACACATTTAATTTCTTTTTGTTTGATTCTTTCTCTGATTCTGATTCTAAAGACAGCATTATCTTCCAGTATGTTGCAACACGGTCTGACTTTCCATCGGCCTCTTTTTCTTTCTGGGGAAAAACCTTTCAGCCAGCACCAGAGTTATTAGGGACACAGCTGACAGATGGCCTTGGTTAAATGGGTGGCCTTTTAGAAAGAATCCCATGTGAAAATGTTACTTAACCTACAAGTTCCACTGGTTTAATAGAGTAACCCAATTCTCCCTCCAAAGCTATTTGTCTGCATTCTCTTGTAAAGAAGATTTTAAAGCATTAACCAAAAGTACACGAGAAAGAGATTATTTTCATGGTCCATTTCCTAAAGCAAAGAACAAAACATTTGACTGTCCAAATATTAGGCTTTTTGACCATACGTATTGCTGATGTCACTGAACACTTGGAAATGCAGAGAGGAGAGGAGAGAGAGAGAGACAGAGAGAGAAAGAGAGAGAGAGAAAAAAAAAACTGTACAGTTTTGATGCTTATATTTATCTGAGTTTCAAAATGTGACAAATGACTTAAAAGTTTCTGAGGTTACATTGCTATGTAATTCCACAAACTCTCCTGGGAATATGTTCTGTAATTTTACCTTTCGACTGGTAGTAGCTGAAGTACCTCAGGAACATATAATTGTGAAGAACTTTCTGACCATTAAATCTAGGGCTCTTCATGGTATTCTTTTCACAGAAGAGTCCTTCCAAGTACTCTTTTCATAAACTTACCTAGTTTCATTTTGAATGTGATGAGATAACTTTTTCTCCACTAAGGAAGTATGGTATCTTGGGTACTGAATAAGTGTAACAGAAAGCAACACTTCGCCTGCCTATTATTCCTGAAATGTGAGTTTCAGATTTTTCTAAGTCTATCAAGATGAGAATGGTGTGGAAAGGTGTTTATAACTTCCTCCAGTCTGTTGCAAAGGCTTTTGCTTTCTTATAAATAGCATGGGACATTAAAACAGAAGAAGAGCCACATAGCATTTGGCCTAATGTCCATCTACGATTGTGACCTGTTTCTCACAATGGCTTTAAGCAGCAATTTGGAAGATTAAGTACAGGGCAAACACAGAAAATATTTTCTCCTTGTAGACCCTGGGCCTCCAGTCACTGTATTTCCCTCAGAAACTTACTGTGTTTGGTGTAGTTTTTGCAGACTTAGTGACCTTCTTTGTGTTTCTTCTCCATTAACTTGTCTGGTTTCTCCCTGAACCATAGAAAAGTTTCAGTAACGTGGTAACTTAAAGGCAACCAGTTAGATTACTAACTACATCACTCCCCAGAAGCCACTGGTTATGGAACTACACTGTTGATAGTTTGTGGTTAAATGCTTCAGCCAGATATGATCTCATTTCCTTGAGCAGACCTTTGACCTTTCACTTCCTGTTACTCATTCAAGGTTATATAGGAGCAGATGAGTTTGTCTTAGAAGCCTGACACATATTCATTTGTTGTTAAAGAATTCTGAATTAGTTGCTCTGGTTTTCTAGATAGTGACAAACTGCTCTTTGAAAGCTCTGTAAAGCAACAAGGCACTGAGCCACAGGATCATGAAACAAAACTGGGTCATGAAGAATCCAAACACTATCTCACTAGTTTTTCATACAAAGAGCTAGTGCTTCCAATAATTTTCTGGTATAAACGCCAGTAGGGATGTCTTCCCTATGTGATCTGAAACATTTCAAATGCTTTTTATGTCCTCAGCTGGAATTTAATTATAGGCTACAATTTCATTTACATAATATAAATGTTGTCTGAAAGACAACCGTGAAAAGTAGAGCTGTTGTAATCGAAAGCAGTTGTTTCTTGAGCACGTGCTTCACTGAGGCTGACAAGACCATTTTTTTCTATTGCCCAGATCTATGCCGACACCAACATCTCTATCAGATATCCATTTGTTACAACTACCCCAGACAGTAAAGAGGGATGTTCTTTCCTTAAGTGCATGTGGGCTTTTCCTCTCAAACAATGCAGCCTGACATCTGCCACAAAACAAGGATGGAAAATCAACTGCAAGATTTAGACTTATGGTGCTCTAGCCAAAGCTGTGTAACAAACAGACCGCTGAAATACAAACTATGTCTTTGGTGTGCTTTTGTGAGAACAAAGTGTTCCACTGGCAACTGCCACACTACTGTGGTCTTGAATGACCTTGAGAAGCTCTTCTGAGACCTACACTAGTTAAATCTTTCTCTTCAGCTGCTTAATGGAATTGGCTCCATGGGAAGGAGCATTCATAAAAATATCTGCTGATGATTTCACAATGCTGTGTTACTGATCAATAGCAAGATACAGGTCTAGGATTTCTTGGGAGTAAACAAATGCATGCAATTCCCTTCGAGTCATCAGTTAAACAACTTTAAAGCTGCAGTGAGGAGAATGTAATACTGCAACTCTTAGCCAAGGAACAACATCTGGAGTCCAGATGCTGATGTTAAAGGAATATCTGCTGGAGAACATTTCTTAGCCTTGGGTGGGAGAGGCAGGCAAGCAGGAGAAAAAAGTGAAGCATAAGTGTGTTTTTAAAAAAATATATTTTAGATTTTTTTAATAGGATTGTTAGGAAAGTTGATATCTTTACATGTGCAATGGTACCAGCATCCAGGAAATTCATGTCAAGAATATGTACAACTGCATGTAAGTGAGTTTTTTCCCCTTTACAATTAAAAAATAATTTCTGCCAAAAGGAGGTACTGAAGAAAAGATGCTACATATTTGTAACGGAAATACTATTCTGACCCCTGCAGGATCTTTCCTAGCTTGAATAACCACTTCTGAGAGCAGCTAGAAATACTTACAGTTACTCCACCATTTGTATATAGAGCATCAGCTTGAAGATGCTATTCAAATAAGTGGACATAAAAGGCGCTTTTCATTTACGCAGCATTTCTGTTTGTTTTTACTCATGTGAGAAAATGGAAGAAGCATCAAAATCCTATAGCATCTATTTTCAGTGATTTATTAAGAAAAATCGCCTGATATGGGTGCTTATGTTTTCCCTTTTGAGATGACTAAGGAAATTTTTCCTCAGTCACATACATGTTTCCAGTAAGAAGTTATAATAGCTGTACTGTAGCTCCAGCCTTGTTCTTCCTGGGAAATCATGGGAGCCTCAAACAGGTATCTTCCTCAGCACATCTAGTGACAAATAACCTGGTGCTTCCAAACTGAATTAGTTGTGCCAAAGCATTCTGAACACAATTCATCATTACCTCTTACATCAGTTCCCAAGCAGCAGAATTTTCCTGCACGCCCATTACAGAGCAATTCAGGTGTTTGTATCTACTGCCCATTCTGCTCTGACACAAACAGGCTTGCTTATGGCAGCTTTAATTCTCTGATGCGTGACGTTTCATTTTAGCATCCATGTAATTTTAATAATGAGAAAACTAAAGTCTTTCTTTGATATACCTGATGGATGATTGCCCTGATATTTGGTTCATGCAACAGTACCACAGTTCAAGAAAGACAGGTAGATAAACTTGGTCAAGCCCAGTGCTTCTGGTCCTCGCAGCCAGTGACATCATAGCATCTCTGTAACATAGCATTTTTAGAAGTAAATTCTCGGCTTTCATTATTAAAATAGGGGCTGGGGAGTGCAGAGAGGAGAAAAAAGCCAAAATAGCTGCAGATATACCTTATCTTAAGGTATTCTGTGTTAAGATAATCAGTGTTTGACCACAGGGCAAATAGTTATAAAAATTTCAATCATCTAGTCTGAAGTAACAATTAGAGTCACTGGCAGGAAAGTCTCAGTGAATCACAAAAGGTGTGAAAGAAATGATCTCTAGGGAGATTTCCTTGCCTGTGGCAACATAGCTGTATTTAATTCATTCCTACAGATTTCTGTCTAATATATAGCCTAAAACCTCCCCAAGCAATCTGTTCTCACCAGGGGGTGACACAGATCTCCCTTGTTGCCACTCCTGATCCTACCTGTGAGAGGACATGGAAAAAGGGCTCTGTAGAAGCTCGTTATGCGTTCTGAAGCTGTGGTGCATGCCCTCAGTCTTCCTCCAAATTAAGCAGCAGCAGTTCCTTGAGAGCTTCCCACATCTTTCATGAAAGGAATGCCCCAAACTAAGCTTAATGTTCCAGCTAAGTTTTGGCTGGTTCTGTTACTACTTGGAGCCAGCCACTTAGAGCAGGTCACGCAAGAAGGAGTGGAAAATGAAGGAAGCATCATAGCATTTTCCCTATAGCCAAAGTAAATAATGTAACCAATTATTTCTAAAGGCTGTCTCCCTGAGCTGCCAAGACTGGCTGCAGACCGTATCTGTGTTTTAACCCAATACTTTGGGATATGAGTATGTATTGGACCTCCCTACTGTTTGTGACATACTTTCTGTGTACGAGAAAAATGGACAGGAAGGCTGCACTGTGATGGGCAGCTACTGGTCATTTTAAATTGCATACATACCACATCAATTCCTTTCTCAGGTAGTGAACTTCTGCATGGAATCTCAAATGTGGTGCAGTACATTCTGTGAAGGGAAGAGAGTTAGCAGCAGTCCCTAGAAAGAACTGCAGAATTCATGGCAACCTGCTAAGAGCACCTGAACAGGTTCCTCTGTGTTGCCTCAGTGCTTCCCAGAGGCTCAGTTATGTGCAACATAATATAAACCACAAAGACAGTATTCTATGATACAAATGAATACTGTGTACCTGACCAGCAAACAGAGGATGAGATAACGAGCAAAAAACAAACAGGAAATTACATATTAGCATGTAACGTGGCCACAACAGATGGATGTTTGAGAGGATGTCAAAAAGGAACTTCCTGGATCCAGGACTATCAGTTTCAGAATTCTTCAGGGAAATTATTGACTCATTTGAACTTCTAAGGGGGAAAAAACCCACCAAACCAATCAACAATAAATAAATAAATTAAAAAAAAAACAATCAAAAAACCATTTGAAATAAAAATATAATTGTCTCTGTAATATAGATAATATGAAGTAGTTTAAAACCATGGATATACAGTGCTATTTCCAAGTCTTTATTGAAAGCAGTAATGTGGACAGTGCCATTTTTTTCAGTTGGCTATAATCTCTTGCATAGTGATAGGTTCAGTCTCTGAGGGAACTTCACCGACCCTGGGGATGTTCAAGGAAAGACTGGATGTGGTGTTGAGGGACATGGTTTAGTGGGAGCTATTGGTAATAGGTGAATGGTTGGACTGGATGATCTTTTAGGTCTTTTCCAACCTTGGTGATTCTATGATTCTATGATTGTAATAGGTGTTCCTCATGAACCTGGGTGCCCTCATATCTGATTTCCCTACTTTTCACAATATGGATCTCCCTGACTTTAGCAATGCAGTAATTTCCTTTATCGCTCCAGATTCAATTGTTAACTGTCCAGGGTTCTTGAATCTCTGCTTCATTAAATGAGCCTTCTGCTGAGAAGGAAAAAAAAAAAAGTTTCTTACTTTTTTATTTTTTTTAAACATAGCAAACGAGATATTAAAATGAGGAAACTTGACAGCACCAAAGTCCGGCCACTTAAATCTGAGCAACTTCTTCGCATAGAGGACCATGACTTTGCACTGAGACCTGGATTTGGAGGTAAGCAAGTAGCAGGTACCAGTGCTGCACTTGTTAATAGTTCATTCTCGATCTGTAAGTTGCTTAAATGCTGTCAGGCAATGCCATTTAAAATTGAATGACACGACAGCTTTAATTACAGCTCACTTCTTTTGGTGAGTTTCAGAAAATAAAGAAGAAACCAAAAAGTACTTGAAAGCAAAGCACCTATATTTTGTTTGGTGTAGCAGTAAGAGAAAATATTCAAATTGCCTTCTTCTCAAAACTGAATAACAGGGGTAATATTGTCAGAATACTACTCTTTGATAGTGATTAAGGTATCCCTGGAAACTGCATAGTTCAGTAGCAATTAGCAAATTAGTTATCATCATATTTGTTTTGAGAGATTGAAATGTAACATGAATTCCTAAATCTTTACTCTGCATAACATTTAATAGCAGGCCTTCAGTTTATTACCATGCAGTTTCTGCATTTTTAGGCTCTATGATGATTATTCCTTCATTTAACTAAATTGCATGTGGATAATGTGAGTATTGAATGGGATTTGGATTTTGACTCTCCTTGACTCCCTCTATGACTCTTTCATGAGTGGTAAGATGAGAAAGCTGCCCTATAATTAAGCTTTACCTGAGCTTTTGTGTCATCAGCTCAGCGTTCATGATTCATGGAAGCAAACTGAACAGCTCTGGTTTATGAAGCCAAAATAAAATATATGAAGAGCAATAATCAACTGTGTAAACAGGCACAAATCTGGGAGGCTAGCTGAAGCCTGTGGAGCTATTGTTGACACCAGCTGTGGGGATATTGGGCCTGGCAAGCATGCCAGGAGAATGAAACATGGAATAAGAAAAGCCTTTCTGGATGCATTGGTTGAGTGTGAAAGGATTTGTCATTATTCTACGAATTTTGGCTTGTCGGGGAACTAAAATCTTCCCTGTCTTCTAAGAAATAATCATGTAATTTCTATATCTTGGCAGCCAAAGTTAGAATTACCTCTTGCCTAATTCCTGTCTAGCCTACTATCTTTCATTCTGGATATTTTCCTCTTACTACCTGCCTTGTCACACAAGGCATTTGAATTTTTGAGAGTAACATCTCAGAAGTAGCATTTCAATGAAAGAAGCAACAATTCAAGATGTACTTTATCACTGGATCATCCCAGAAAGCAATACTTCTGATGTACATAAAAGTAGCTTTCAGAATATAGCCTGTTATCTGGCAATTCTAATTCTAATTTTCCACAGTCCATGTGAAATTTTTGTACCCAGCAAATCCGTACCAGGCTTTTTCCCCTTGTCCTTTTATTTTCAGATGACTAATCATAGAGCCCATTCAATTCCTTTTGAAGCCAGCTGTGTTTTTTTTCCACTGACTTCATTGCACAGTCCTCCTAATAATCACATTGCCATGGGTACAATTTCAGCTGCACTCCTGTCTTTCAGAAATAGCTTTCAGCAGAACAGTGTTCCAGCTTTATGCTTTACTTTGCTCTTCACATGCTGTAGTGTCATTGGTGACACTTGTAAAAGTCACATCCAAGAGTTCACACGCTTTTGTGTTTTCAGAACTCAATAAATGAAATACTTACAAGTCAATCTCTTTAAGAATAAAACATGGATATGTTTTTTTACAGCATACAGTAAAAACTCTCAGGGAAATGAATGTTGATCCTAAATTTATACTCCATTATTCCAGTCTTACTGTAGATTTCAGTGATGTTACAGTAGTAAAGAATGGCTTGATTTCTAGAAGAGACAGGTTAATGAGGGACAACGATTAGCACACAACTGCAGAACTGTGATCTCATCATAGGACAAAAGCAGCTGACACATAAATCTGAATAACATACCTAGACTTACTGTCTGACAGCAGAGTATGGGTTTCTCTGACAAACACTGTTGAATAAGTGTGCAGTAGAAGGAAACCTAACTAGAGAAGATGAAATTAGAGATGCCACTGCCTTGCAGACACTGACTAGAAATCACATATATCCTTCCCACAAGGTGAGCACTGCCACCATCAACTCTTGCAGTACATTCACTACAGCAATAGCCTGGGACTGACACAGATAGGGGACAAGGACTTTATTAATTTTTCTCCTCTTCACACTGCTCTCACAGCCACAACATGGCTCTGAACTGCATGAAGACTTACAATACTGTGGTTTTATGTATTTAAAGCAGATGAGATTCTGGCTTTGTTTTATCAAATGTAATAAAGCAGCTCAATACTGTGATTCCTCAAGGGCTTGAATCTGTCATGAGCCACAGTGCATGATTTATTCAGCTCAGCACAATGCATGAATTCACATTACTGATGTGAAAAATTAAAACAACAACAAAACAGGTCAAAATAGCTGCATGAAAAAGAAGTATTTTAAAATTATTCTTTAAAAGACAGTTGATTTTTTTTCCCCCTTCTGTGTATCTCATTGGGATTTTCTGGGTATGTCATGAAGCTGGAATGATAAATTTTGTTAATTTCTACTGTGCCCCTTTCCTTGAAAAGATAAATCATCCTTTGCACCAGCTATGGGGAAGAAGCAGCTGGAAAATTTACACTGCTTTTAACCTTCTGTAGATTCCTCAGTTCACTAAACTCTTAAATCTAAATCTGGCTTGTTTAATTTCATTTAGCCCCACATATGTAAAGTGAATGAAGCAGATAACAGGACCCAGAGTTTTTAGTGTTTATAATAATGGAAAAACAGAGCACATGGTGAATTTTATTTGTAAACTGAGCAAACATCTGCACAGGAAAAGAGTTGGGGCAAATGAATATAGAGCTTGTGGACTCTGATACTACTGGCTGTAGCATTACTGGAAATAACTATGACCCTGCTCACATGGCTGATTTCTTTCTCCTGAGGATATATTAGTGCTCTTTAAAGATGAGGGTGAGCACATGTCAGTATCAGATGCTGAACTGAGACTTTTGGCAGCTCAGATCTGAGGACAACCATGCTGGCTGCCTTGACAGCCAAAACTATATACACTGAAGATGTTGTTTTAGTGAGCCACACTTAGAAATCCTTTTAAAATGATGTTCCTTTCTATATTTACGCATCTATTTTCCCATATCATACCATTTTTTTGAATTTTCTTAATTTAATGTACTGGCAGAATTTGAGTTCTTGGTTACCTGAGTTCTTTTCCCACATGCTAAAAATTTACATTGCCATTTAACAAATTGTCACTCTTTTATTCCTCTGTGCCTTGGTTTTGCTAACTATAAAATCTTTCCATATGGTCTGTGAACTATTTTGCAATCTAAAGATTGGAAAAACCACATGCTAATTGTCATTATGTACAAGTAAGCTCTCTATATGTGTGTGTGAAGTATAACAACTTTATTTTTCTCTTCTTTTGTGTCTTAATGACCTGTCAGGATCTATGCTAATAGAGTTAGTTAGGGTTAACTAATGTGTTAGTTGAAGAAATTTTAGAATTGGTTATCTCTGTTATGTCAACTACCAAAGGAGATAATAACATTAGCATGTATTAGAAATGTTGAAAAATAATTTAGTAGAAATTATCTGGTCAAGATGTAACAGTATTTCTAGAGAATTTGCATAGAATCATATAATTGAGTTGGAAGGGACTTTTAAAGGCCATTTAGTCAAACTTCCCTGCGATGAACAAGGACAATTATAGCTAGGTCAGCTTGCTTAAGGCCCTGTCAGCCTGATCTTGTCTTCCTGTATGGAGCACCCACCACCACTCTGGACAACCTGTTCCAGTGCCTCACTTCCCTTATCATAAAGAACTTTTTTTTCTTATATCCTATCTAATTCTCCCCTCTTTCAGTTTGAAACCATTTTCCCACATCTTACACAAATTGCATCTCAATCAGCAATTTGGCACAGTCTTTATTCCAAGCTTTCAGAGGAACAGAGGTTCTATTAATTCATCACTCCTTGAAAGGTCAGAAACTTCTCACTCTGCTGGAGGAGAGTGACTCTGGTGAAAGTGGCATGTCTTTCTTCCACGTGGAAAGAATAGTTTGGATCCAAAACAGGAGAGAAATGTTTTGGAAATTTGCAAGACCTCTGATAGGCACCCTCTCCTAGATATTTTTTTGTACACTGGTAATTCTTTTGTTCCAAGAGGTAGCTATGGCTAACTCATCCCCCTTCATTTTCCATGTAAATAAGTAAGAAATAGAAGAGTAGTAAGAAGAAAATACCATTGCCAGTAATGCTGCTGTTTCACTCATTGCCAGAGAAAGAAGATACATCCACACCACCCTGTGGCTTGTTTCACTTCTGTCTCTGGTTTTCCTTCTCTATGTGCCCACAAACCATTTTTAGAAGAAAGCTTTTGTAGAGACCTCAATCCTTCCTCGGTTTCTCTCTCCCTTACAGGGAGGTTTTGTAGACTTAGTTTTTTTCCAGCACTGTTACCAAGACAACTGTGAAAAATCAGTGACTGATTCAACAGTTATCTCAGGGAATTGCAGGTGCAGTCTTTTGAACTATATGTACAAAGCTTTGACTTCTACAAAAATACCACAGAATTCATTAAGCAAGTTGTTATTACTGTAGAAATTGATCCTAAAATGCTAAAATAATATCTCTTTTTACAATATAATAGAATTTGTCTGTCTTTCTATCTATTAAAAAATTCTTCTTGCTATGTTAAACCTTTGAAATAGACTAGAAATGGCTTGTGTTAGGATAAATCCATCTGAAAACAATTCTATTTTTTCTGCTGGGGAGTAATTATCTTGAAAATCTGTGGAACCTCCATTGTGAAAATCACTAATCCCTCTAAAATAATGATTTGTAGCAACGCTCCAGCAGCAACTGAAGCTGCTCAATTTAATAACTAAATCCTCTCTGCCATCCCCAGTCTTGTCAGACTGGGAAATAAAAAACACAGCTTTTCTCTGGTTACTTTTTTTCAAAGTGAATTTGATGTCATTGCCTGATGGTCAGCCAGAGATTGAAATTCTCAGTATATTAAGAGGAAAGCTGTAGTGCTGACATAGGAGTAGAAAAGTGACCCTTTCTGCCTGTTTTGGGATGTTTATTGAAATGTTTTTTTTCTTAAATACATCCAAATTTGATAGAACAAACCCAGAGAACAGAAAATTTCTACTACTCAGCAACCTGTTTCCAACATCTCATTATTACTGTTTCTGGTGGAGTTGATTTTTAATCACAGAAATAAATGTTCCAAGAAAACTACAAAGTTCAGAAGGTGTGGACAAGAGTAGGGCCAAAACATTTCTTGCTAGCATGTTAGTGTTAGTGGCAGAAATACAATAATGTTTCAGGTCACTGAAGTGACCAGGACTGCATATCTATGCTTCGTGTATTTATCATCCACTTAAATTTGTTGCCAAAGTAGAATCAGAATGAGATGAAAATATTTGCAGCTGCTATGATCTGTCAGTATGGTTTTATAATTGTCTGTGGTGAATGCTAAACTGAACAGGGTTTTCTTCTTAAGCAGTATGAGCATGCTCTTTGGCCAATGCACAGGAAAAGAATAGGAATCTATTTCTAAGGAGCATGTTTCACAATTCTACCACATAAGGAACCAATTTCATTGCAAAAGTTCTGTTTTTCTGTATTTCATTTTAGAAACACCCTTTGTAATTCTCCTGGCTGCAGATTTTGATCTCTGTTATTCTCTTCACTGTTCACACTGACTTGCTTTTATAACAGTTCCCAACTGAGTGCAAGTTGTTCATTCAAAGAATGAAATAAAGAATGCATATGTATGTGTAACTAGCATTTCAGCTTGTGTGCATGTAATCAAAGTAGTCACGTGTATTTAAGCTGCTAGTTCTGTGACCAATTCTTTTTTATCTGCCCAGATGACATGAATTATTAATTGAAATTCTGCCCACATTTGAATAGTGCTTGTTGGGGGCAGAAAATAGTCTGTATTTTTTCACACAGCCCAAGAAATTGTTAGTACTGCCATCGTTACACTTTGAAGATCTGTCACTCAGAAAAAAAATGCATTCCTTGCAATGCATGGTGTGTGTTTACTTGAAAAGCCAGTCATCTTGTTCTGTAATATAATTTGTGGAAGTTCCCTGCATGTCTGAAGGATGTTAATGGAAAACAGTTTGCTTGTTCTTGACCACAAAACTGGTAAAAGCCTTTGTTTTACATGGAGAGTAGTTTCCCTCTCCTCCCCCTCTTTCCAAATAACTACACTCACATGTCAGTGGGACTTAACACACAGGTTTTAACATTCTAGTTACGCAGATCACTCCCGAAGTTTCAGTAATACCAGTTAAGATCAGGTGTACTCAGATATGAACACTTCCAGTATGTCCTACCATTTGCCTCTTCCACAGTTCCAGAGTAAGTTTGGAGATATAATATAAAAAAAGTTCAAGCTTCTTGGTGAGTAAGCTTAGATAAAATGCAGTTCTTCTGCCTATTTGAAGCTCCTCTGGCAATCAACAGACATTTCTAAGGCCCAAGTTGTCTCATCTCAATTAGAAATCCAGAAAGTACTGGTTACACTGCATGGATTCTAAATATCAACAAGGCCATATTTCATCACTGTTGTCAGTCTTAGTAATGACCATGCTCCTAGGCCGGAGCACTGTGCTTCTACAGCTAGCTTGCTCCCTGACTCACCCTGCCTTACAGCTAGCTCAGGTATCAGCTCTGCAAAGTGGGCTGATCCTGCTGCATCATGCAAATGAGGAGCTTGATAGACACTGCCTCATCTTTCTGCCATGTTTGCATTTAAATGATGCGTGGATGCCACCTGTGAATGATGTTCACAGCATGTATAAATCCCACTACAGCTCCCACTTAGGCTAAACGTGTCTCCAGCTCACAACATATTTAGATTTCGGTGGAATGATGAGAGGATGACAGCTCAGACTACAATCCAGCATTTTTGTACCAATACTTGTTACAAATCAGTATTTAGCAGAAGTAAACTGTTTATGTGGTGTGGTTGGGATTGTGTGGGAAAAATAAAGAAGATACGTAGCTGAACCTGGTTTAGGAGAGGCACAAACAATTTTATCAGTTTGCATGAAAAAGAGTGATTGGATATGTATGTCAATACTCTTGTACACCAGCCTCTCAGGGAGATGTCTCCTGCATTCTCTACTCTCCAAAAGAAACAGTTTACCCCAAGTGCTATCTAGAGTATTACTTATGCACTAGTCAACTGAATTCTGTTTTGATCTTTGAGCCTCTTGCAGATGGACTGAGCCACAGATTCGTTTCAGAAGCAAAGATGATTTCTCAGCCAGGCAGCACAGCTCTTGTCATTGCAGAGACATGCTCCTGTGTGCCCTGCTAACTCTGGTCACGATTTACCTTGTTTTTCCACACACATTCACATCTGTTCTATGCAGGGTCAAACCCTCCATTAAAATATACAAGACAAATCAAGAGATTACAGAGCCAGATTTTAAAATACCTCAAAAATAGTTCAAGATCTCCACTGTTAAGAACTGGAGGCAGCTGCGTAATCCTCAAGGGCTGCTATTTTAAGGATAATTCCAAAAAGAGACACAGTATTGTGGCTGGTTATCAGGAGAATGATATTTCTGGACTACTTTGGCTTTACTCTAAAGAAAATGCAAGAAAAAGAAAAAGACAAGTTAAAGGAGCTATTGCTATCTCCTGTTTGTTCAGACTTCTTTGTACTAATGTTTTGTATTACAATATTTAAATGTTTGCTTTTAAAATGTTTTAAAAGCAAACATTTCTTCCCCTTAAAAATATGGACTGTTTTTTACAAATGTAATTGGAACAAGTACAGTGGTTTATTATTCATTCCAAATGCAGACTATTCTTCATTGTACACATATGTGCACAAATTTTTCTACTCCCCCTCTTCTGTAAGGAAGTGCTTAGTCAGTTACTTAAGTGGAATGACTTGCTTGCTGAAGATTACACAGGTATATAATTAGGCCTTTAATTCTAGATATTGTGTACTGAGGAGACTGGAAGAAATATATTTTGCTGTAATTTTAATAGGTTTTAATCCCTTTATTGCAAAAATGCAAATACTGCTTTATAATACACTAATTCAGTCTGCACTGTGTTGTAAATCCACAGCCTTTTTCAGTAGCATGAAACAGTGATGTGATATATTAAAAAAAAAAAGTCCCTGACTGCAATTCAGTGTGTGTTGTACTTGAGAATAAATTACCTACTCAGCAATACATTGTACACACAATTCTCCATCTTGTCATATGCTTAGTGCGTGCACGGCTTTTCCTTTATGAGGTAGTGAGCAAGTAGTAATCCCTTTTCACAGATACTTATGCTAAACATTAAATAATTAAGTTAGTAAAGGTAATTAGGAAGCATAGTAGGCATTTTGCTTGTAAGTGTGGGAATAAGAGTTGGGACTGACAAGTAAGCTTTGTGGTCTTTGGTGTAGGTGGTATATTTACTCAGCTTTTCTCTACGGCACTTCAAGCAGTTCATTAGCTTTGGCACTGAGAGGAAACTTGCACTGCTGTCTAAACTGCAATGTCAATAACTAGTCTAGCCGCAAAGAAATCATTATTTCTTATGCACTTATTTCTGCAACTATTTAATGTTGGGTTTTACTGTGTTGCCAAGGAGTTTCTCATTCGGTATACTGTGGTGGACAGACCACAGCAAACGATGGTATGGGGTGTACTCTGCATGTTGTTAATACACAGTCTTCCCTTTAAAAATATGGACATACGTTCCTCATCACTCTTTCATTCTGTTGCATTGAAGGGTCGCCAATACCTGTGGGCATTGATGTGCAGGTAGAAAGCATTGACAGCATATCTGAAGTTGACATGGTAAGTTGGTGAGATAAAGAATTTCAGCCAAAACTCAGGGTCCCAGAAGCATCCAGGTGGATGACACAGAACAATACATTAAAGGACAGTGAACTCTTAGAAGAGCACAGCCTTGCTGTGAAGCATGGAAGTTATCTTCATTTATGTTAGTAAGTGTTAAGTATAAGCACACATTGAACATTTCCCTAACTAACCCAGAGGAACAGAACAGAGCGCTCTTATTGGAAATGCCAGCAATTCAGTAAGGCCCATGGGCTTCCACATAAACTCTTAGTGCTCTGCACTATTGAAGATGAGGGTTCATGTATTTTGCGTCCTTCCTTCTGCAGATCTTAATATTTCTCATCCTTTCTGTCATGGTGGAATAGTGGATACAACAAATGGAAATATAAAAATATAAATATAACAACGAGCTCTAGGAAACACCCTCAACTATAGTTAAGGACATGTAGCAGAGGAATGCAGGATATTTGTTTCTCCTCCAAAATTATCACTAATAGTATCACCCAAACATTAGTGGCAATTTGCTTAGACCTAGAACAGCTGGGCACCTTAACTTGGCAAAGAGATCTCATTTACAGTAATCTTCTCATGCCAAGAGTAGATCTAATCGTCGATGCTGAGATTGCTATGGGTTCTATCTATATGAACCCCTGCATTCCTCTACAATCTTACCTAAATCAGTAGGTTTCACACAGGTATAAAGTCATGTTACAGGAGGAGGCCTAATTATCTTTCCAGTATTATTTTCAGAAGTAACTGTTTTATCAAGATGAGTGATACCTGCCTAAAAATGGAAAAGCTAGACAGGTGAGCACAGAGCAGTCAGGCTGTACAGAAGCTCAGACTGAATTTCCAGCTGCCTCTCCATTTTTTTTTTCACATGCATATTTTTAGCCATGTTATTTCTCTAAGATTATTTCATATTTTTAAAAATTGTAACTCTTGTGAAATTTGTTTATTCTTATGAAATTCACCATGGTGTTTTTACATGATTCATTTCATTCATAGAAAATATACAAATCTAAGCTTTGTATCAAACATACAGATTAATGGATTTTACAAGCTGACCTGGAGAATCTATAAAGGAATTGTAAAGGAACTGTAGTCCATTCTGAGAATAACTTGTGAAAATTTCCACAGGAAAGCCCCCAGTTCACATTAGTTTGATTTTAAAGTTTCTTTTTTCCCTCACCAATCCAGCAGACTGCTGAAATCTGTTCTGTCTGAGTATATATGAAGCATGAACCCCAATTCAGACACCAGTGATGAGGCAAACAGCAGGTATCTCAGAGATAGCTCCAGTCTGTATTTAATCTTGCTGAATGGCATCTCATTTCTTTCACTGAGGATCCTCCACATGATGTTCATAGCAGAAACTGTTCCTTTACATGAGTTGATTATTTTGTTCTGTTTTTTACTGTATGTAAATAAAACATGTATTGTCTTCTTTTATTTTTAATTAAACAAAGGACTTCACAATGACTTTATATCTCAGACATTACTGGAAGGATGAGAGACTTTCATTTCGTAGTACCAAAAACAAAAGTATGACTTTTGATGGAAGACTGATAAAAAAGATCTGGGTACCTGATGTGTTTTTTGTACACTCCAAAAGATCTTTCATCCATGATACAACTGTGGAAAATGTCATGCTCCGAGTGTACCCTGATGGCAACGTACTCTTCAGTCTAAGGTAAGGACTATCTTCTTTTATAAGACAATACACAGCTACAGTTGTGGGTTCTGCATGGTGAGAAATAACTTGAAATCTTTGCAGTTAGGATACTGATTGGCGTTAAACCATTGGTGTTGGATACTGAGTACTGGTGACAACTAAAAATTCTCAGTGTACCAGTGGGAACATAAATTGAGGATTGATAACTTAAGGATAGCATCTTATTAACATATTGTTCCCCATCAGAGGATGATGGCAGTTTTTTCATCTGTTGTAAATACCACTGAAGTTTGTCAAATGTTAATTCATTACCTGTGGTTTTAGCAAAACTACAGTAATTCTACTGCTGAGTGCAGTAAAGCCCCAAATTGTTAGCAAAGAACAAATACTTTTTTTCCTGAGTCTTTTAAAACTCTCTCTGCTATTTTCACTCTGGGGTACCTGTGAACATAGCATTAATATAAATCAGGGCTGTGGACAGGCACAGAGAGCAGATCACAGCAGTTCCAGAACTGGAACAGCAAGGCCATTAAACGTACCTACACATTATAAGCAGATGTGGATGGTGTGGCAGAAATAGTTTTAATGAAAGTACTTTCCCCTAGGTAGAATCTCTGGGGCCTGTGCATTGCAGAAATCACCGCTCTCCAGTTTATTACTAATTAGCCCTGTGCTCAGAGGTGATATTTCATCTAATCTGGATAACTGGAAGAGTCATGCAAGCATTTGAGTTTTTGGCTATATAATAATTGTTCCAACAAGTAAATGAATTTATCTACCCCCTCAGAAGGCATACAGAAACCCTCACAACTGCTGTACACCACTTTAAAATACCATAAGGCTTTTATGTTCGAGAATCATATTGGCCAGCAAGAAACCATGAGGTGAACTATTAATTTTGTTGTTACAATCACTTCTGTGCTTCATTAAAGAGAGGAATTAGACCTCAGCTTACAGCAGTGGCTCTCAATATGAGGGTATGACTCTGTGATGGGAGCCCCTGCCCTGCATCCTACATCCTATTTGCAAGCTGATGCCCTACTTTTACAAGTTGCCCTTATTCTCTCAGCTCCTTTCTTTACCTTGCCTTAGCCCTGCATTAACTGATGGTGGGTACTGGGTGGCTTCTATTCCAGTGAAGAGCAAATCCTCAGAGTTCCTAACAGGCCTGCAAATTTCTTCCTGGACATAAGTATCAAGGGCAGATCCTGTCCCTTTTCTCCCCTTCTCTATCAGTTCTTACCAAACTTATAGGAAGGGGGTGACATAAGGCTAGTGAACCAAGGTTTTGAAATGATTAAGGTCACATAGAGTATTTTTAGTCTGAGTGGTGTTAATGCATACATTCCTAAAGAATCGGATGCTCATTTAAACCCTCTTTTTGTATTGACAGATTTACATGCAGTGGGTAGATTATATTCCAAATTCTTATGTTCAAGATATTTGTAGTTCCACAGTTTTTCTTCAGTGCCTGGCATACAGAATTTTATTGAAGAAAAAGTGAACAAAAATCCAGTTTTGGTACTAAAATAGTGTCTCTCTTTTTTTTTTTCTTTTTTCAATCCACATTTTATTGCTGTCCCTATGAATCTGTAGTCAATACCTAGAAGACAGAAATAACATTTGTAGCTGGAAGTGTTATGCATTGTTTTAAAGATCTATCTCATTTCAACCCAGTAAAACCTGATATTTGTAAAAATGTACCTACAGTGTTATTATTGATCACAAATATTCAAAGATCACTCATATACCTAACACATCCAATACCACTTACGTCAATTCAATTGATTCAATCTGGGGAAAACTGAAATATCAAAATAAAATATCAAATGACATGCGAGCTGGGACATGAAATGAAAATTTGTCAATATTTACTATATTTAAATTGCTGCTCCTAGCCTTTTATTTGTTTGTTTATTAGGTTATTTGGTTGATATGCTAGGGTGCATTTACCTTCTAAATATCTGTGAAAAAGCAAGTGGAATGAGAAATTAATGTTTTTGTCTATGTTTACCTAATCTTTTTAGAGCATAAAACATTTTTGTGGTATTGAAGAAGAGAATATTCTTCCAGAAACCACAGCTTATCTTTTGTGCAATTAGATATAATTAGATATTATAACCATATAATAGCAATTGTAATATGGGAAAAAAGCAACTGGAATAATATTTGCTCAGATCTATAAAATTATCTACTTCAGTCTCTGAGAAGATTAGTTAAAAAATGTGAACTCCCTTTGCAAATCTTGGTAAGTGTAACCCTTTGAAGCAAAATGTATGAAAGGTTAATGAAAGATCAGACCAATGAAGAGTTTGTAAATTGAGGGTAACATGCTTGATAAGAAAAAGTATTTGTCTTTAAAAATGTATGTTCTCACTGTCTTAGTTTTATATCAGTATCTCAAAGAAATTTTAGAACATCTAATAGGAGCAGAAAAAGTCAATCATTCGGATTCAAACCAGCAGGTTGCTTGGGGATCTCAATCAGAAGCCTACACTGTCCAGAGAAAGTGTGAAATTTTTCATTTACTGCTTGTTTTTCTTTTCCTTTCTGCAGAATAACAGTTTCTGCTATGTGTTTCATGGATTTCAGTAGGTTTCCTCTGGATACCCAGAACTGTTCTTTAGAACTGGAAAGCTGTAAGTTTAATTTATGCGTGCTCCTCTCAAGTGCATTCTTAGCAGCACTCATCTTGTTGATAATACCTTTCCCACCTGCGTGTGACTGGAATCCTTCCACCTGTGTATCAAACAGCTTTGGATCCAGTTTTGGATATTTACATAATTCAACTATGGGAAGACAGAAAAAGTATCATACACTCTGCTTTGTTTTGATTGGGTTAATGTTCCAAAACTGCAATCTGAAATATTTTCTTTATCAACAATCATGCTTTATTTGAGGGAAAAGAATGCAAGTAAAAAGTAAAATAGTATGTCAGTATTTGACCTCATGGAAAAATGAAAACGATTACATGTGTTACTGTGATATGTCTGCTTTCTCACCCCTGACTCAATGGTTTGTACTAAGCTGTAGAACTGGACATAGAAAGATAATTGTGTCCTGCAGTGCATTTTGATATCTCAAGATGTATTCTTATTTGGTTGGGAACAAACTGCCTGTGCTTGGGCAGTCTGCTCAGGCAGTATGGCAGCTCCCAAGCTGCATCCCTGTGCCCTGGACCCTGGTCACACCCATGTTCCCCCTCTGTCATGTGAGCTGCTGGCATGGCACAGGACTCCACCTGCAACAAGGTGCAATATGACTTTTGCTTTTTTTTCCACATCAGCTAGCTGGCAAATGGATATTAAAAATGTTTCTTTGTGGTTTTCTCAAATTGTTTTGAGCGGTCTCCCATTGCTAAGAAAAGCAAGCAGAAGTGTTATTCCAGCAGAGGTGATTTAGTTTTTACCTTCTCACAGATGCATACAACGAAGATGATCTGATGTTATACTGGAAACATGGAAATGAGTCCTTGAGCACAGATGAGCACATTTCCCTCTCCCAGTTTTTCATCGAAGAATTCAGTGCTTCCAGCGGACTTGCGTTTTACAGCAGTACTGGTATAGTAAGACCCTGTCATTAGAAAAGAAGAAGGGCACACAGCCATACTGACTGTCTTTCTCCTTCAAATTCATTAGTAAATGTCATTTACTATTGTCAATAGTAAATGTTGCTGAGAGATCTGTTAAAATGAGAGCTGTCAATCACATTGGTCTGTTAGCCTCAGTCTTAGATTCTCTTCACATTACCTGCATAACCCTTGCTCAAAAAGGGAACTCCAATGTGTTCTATGGTCTAAAATCTCCTCATTTTCTTGATCTGTAAATGGTCATTAAAAATCTACTGACTTTAAAAATTCTACATGAGTGCATTTATAACCTACGGAGGTCAAATTCACAGCTTGCTTTATGTTCCATGTTTATACATAAAGTTGCAGAAAAAAAATCCTTTTATGTCATGGCTACATTGTTTACATACAGGTGCCTGCCCCAAACAGTATTTTATTCCTCATTACAGATCTTGAACTACATTTTCTAGCAAACTGCACAAGACTGTAGTTTATTATGATTTCAATTTCATGCAAAGTGGTTTTTATTTTCTTTGCATTTGTACATATTTGTACATGCAATTACAAACTTTGAAATATTTCTCTATGTAGGTAGTCTAAACATACTTTTCTTAACCAGATAAAATGTCATGCTTCTAGTGTACTTCCTAGTCTGAGATGATTCATTTCAGAGAGGTTATTGCACTTTATATACAGGCAGCTTAATGAAATATATAATATTCCATATAATATGTTAAATGCACAACTCATTGGAAAAAAAACCCTTTAAGACATGCAAGAAGGCTGCAAATAGACTTACCTAGTATATCTTAACTACAGGATAGCTTCTTTTTGCCTTTTAGAAAGATTAAGGATTCAAGTTTGCAGTGAGGATTCAATGGCTGACATTTAATGCAGAAATTCCAATTTAATTTACTCTGCAGCCTAAGCAATGAGAAATTCACAGCTTGATCAGCTTCTTCATCCTTATCTCTTGCTTGTATATGAGCTAAGAAGAGCTCCAGCTTTCAAGAGCCACTGTCACGTGAGAATTGGTGATACCTAGCTATTGCATTTGTACCTTGCTGAGAGCCATGTCAAACTTGTCCTTGTTGCAAGATGGAGACTGGGATGGTTTCTACCAAACTGCTATCACTGTGTCCAAATGACATTCTGGGAACTCAGCTATTCTCATCAAAAAGCACTCATGCAAGCAAAGACAGCGTTGCACACAGCAGTGCAACCTCATACCACCTCTGTACTTTTCAGGACCTTTACAGCACCTCTGACTTCATAAAAAGTAACACTTAAATGCAGATGTTTTGAAGATAAGCTAACTCAGCAAGGTAAAGACAGAAGAAAATACTTTAAGGTGACCACTGGGAGGAACCAGGGGATAAATGCACATACAGTATCTATTAACTAGAACACTGACATTTGTAGGCATGCACTTTTCTTTGGCTTTGAGTTCTGGTGGTCAGTTGGGAGCTTCCACTTTCTCCTTTTCTTTTGCCTCTTGTTGAAAGAAAGTGTTTACATGCACAGCCTCCTCCCCAGCAGAAGTGAGGAATAGCAGAGGACTATCAGCATAATTCTAATGGCGGCCATCTCCTGAAGATTCTTGGACAAAAAAATGGACAAAAATGCTGCTCACAGAGCATCTTTCTGCACTTCAGGTTGTGTGTCATCTTTCCTGTGAATCTCAGTGAACCACACATGTGTAGCCTTTAGCCTCTTGGAGCTCCCTGGAGCAACAATGTGAAACCATTTATAAGACAATCGTTTTTAAAACCGAAACCCTGAAAGAACATAGGGTGTGTTTAATATTAAATAATTGCAAAGATATTTCTTTGTAAAGTGACTCTTTGTGATGGCATGACAGTTCCCATACAGGCTCATTTCTGTCTGCAGTTGTATAGGAAAGGCAGATGCTGCACAGCCAGCCATGTTACCTTCTTTTCACCTCACTGTATACAGTTTTCCCCTGCAGACGGAGCTGCACACATGCTTTGCTGCACAAAGCATGCCCCAAAAGTCACTAGATGGCACCCTTTCCTTTAAAGTCAGCACTGGGCAGGCAAACAGATCTGAACAAGGCAAACGTGTGGCACGTATTTATAGTGAAGAAGCAATGCTTCTATGCCAAGGTATCTGTATTTTATACCATGAGGTATGGATGGACAGTTTGAAAAGCCCTATATGAAATCAGGATGACAACAATATTTCGTAGGTATTTACTACAGGGCTGGTAAACAGAGGTCACAAATAACACAGTTCTCGTTTTCTCCCCCAACCTTTTCCTCTCCTTTTTAACAACAGGCTGGTACAATCGACTTTTCATAAACTTTGCACTCCGGAGACATATTTTCTTTTTTGTGCTACAATCGTATTTCCCAGCCATGCTGATGGTGATGCTGTCTTGGGTTTCTTTTTGGATTGACAGGAGAGCCGTCCCTGCCAGGGTATCACTAGGTAAACCTTTACCATTTATTCTTTTGTGAAGTGTAGGATGGATAGGGGAGAGATCTTGAAGTTACCTTAGCTTCTTATTTACACAAGACAAATATATCAGATAATTGCGTGAATAATTTTATACAAACTCCTTTAGTCAACCTCTGTGTTTGGAAATTGTATGTTTCTTCTAACTGTCTTTGATGTACTAGCAGCTAACATACCAAAGAAGGAATGAATGATGATTCTGCAGATTTCTTGAGTAGAGTTTTCCTTCATTATTTTTTATTTTTCTTTTTCAAAGACATTTTTTCTGCTATTCCCAGTATTCAGATCCATCCCTAAATTCATGGCTCATGAGAGATACTTCACAGGCAGTGCAATATCCATCTAAAAGCTTTGTACCTCTGCTTTCTTTCTGGAAACAGTTGATATCTTCCTACCAACCTGGAATCATTTTCCTGATTTGTCCTGGTTAGCAAAGCCTTTATTTCTCAGGCACTTTGAATATGTTTGCTTTGGTGTCTTAACTCTGCAAGGCATGCAGGCTGCTGTGGAAAGCTAAGAGTAAGTTGGGCACCTTTCTGCTCTTGTTTTTTTAAATTCAGAACACTGCAGCTTGGAATAAAAAGATTGATTACTGTAGGGTTTTTTTAATAACATTGTTGTTTCTCAGTGATGACAGTTGACATCAGTTCAAGGACTGGTTCCAAAAGTTGATTGTTGTTTTATTTCCTGGACGAGTGAAAACTTCGAGAATCTTTGTTTAAGAAACAAAATATCATGTACTAGGCAGCCCTTAATATTTATCTATAGGTATAGTAATCAGGCTTTCTATTACCAGAGTCTAAAACTATTCATATAAGATACATAAATATATTAATCTAAAACCAAATTATGATACCTGGTTTTATTAATGCATTTACCAATTTATTTGTAAGAAATTTAACTTCATGTTTAAAAAGAAAGTTTAAATTCTCAGTAAGTCATTTGTAATGTTGTCAAAATGTTTCTTGCTGATCATGTTCATTAATTTATATATGGGTTTATTCAACATGTTATGCATCAGGAGTTTAATGAATAACACACATTCAATTAGCATAAGCATACATAATTTATAGGCAATTTTATCAACAAAGTTTATAAAGCTTAGCTCTCTAGCCTAAAGTACACACATTTTTAATAAACAGCTTTCCTCCTATAAAGTATATTGTAGACTCCAAACTTCAACATAAGAAACTTGCAGAGAGAAAGGGAAAACTCTTGCATATTCTGGCAGGCTTGAACTAGCATAAAATTGGACAGAGGTTTTACTGAGACCAAAGTGAAAGACCGTGCTATTTGCCACTGCAATCTCACAGAGGTTACTGACATGTTGTCATTTTCAGTGTATTAAAAGTAGGGCCTGGGTTGGATTTTATTTTTCTTTTAATTATAATTATTATTTTCTCCAAGACAGAACACAGCAAAGCAAGGTGAATAGGGTCACGTCGAAGTAGAAATTGAAAAGATGAAGTTGAAATCCTAGACACACTGAAGTCAACAAACATTCTGTAGTTTCAATGTATGTTTTTAGAATCAAGAAATTATGACAAAGACATACAAATTGACATATATTGCCAAGAAGTACAATTTTAGAAGGGCTTAGGAAGGAAATTGGTGGCTCATTAGTGAAGTTCGAGGGATGAGAAAGTGTATAGCAGAGACACTGGCTCTGGGAAACAAGACCACAAGCTTGCCTTCACTGCTCTATAGAATCATAGAAAAGCTGTCATAGAAAGTACTCCTTGCACTGCTGAATCACCAGCCTTGTGTCCCCACTGCTCAAACATGGTGGGCTGAAGCTCTGACTGTGCACACTGAGTAGAGGCAGATATTACTGTTTCAGTGTTATTTTTGATAGGTGGCTTACATAGCTTACTGTACTTCTCAGACCCTGTGCTGTGTAGCTAAAGGCAGTCTCAATCACCCACCTTCAGGTGCTGTCCAAGCAATTGGTGATGAGATAAACAGAACCAGCTGGCCTGTATTATGATAACCTTCCCTTCTTCTTTGGCAGGCATAACTACGGTGCTGACAATGTCAACCATCATCACAGGAGTAAGTGCCTCAATGCCTCAAGTGTCTTACATAAAGGCTGTGGATGTGTATTTATGGATCAGCTTCCTTTTTGTCTTCCTGTCTGTCATTGAATATGCAGCAGTGAACTATCTCACCACAATTGAAGAGAGAAAGCAACTCAAGAAAAGGGGCAAGGTACAATCATCTGCATTTCGTTGCCTTTAAAAGCATCACAGAAGTCACAGAATAATCCTGACACAAAAATGTGATAGTCTCTGATTCTCCTCTGTTTCACACTTTTTTTTTTTTGTGGCTGAAGGGAAGAAATGTATCACCCTCTCAGATATTGAGAAGGTCCGAAGTTACTCTCCCTTCCTTTTCTTTTAACAGAGATTAGGGATCACAACTCCTGATTATTATTATTTTTCTTCACTCAGAGGAAAATACCGCTCATTTTTTTTTCTCAGTTTTTCTATTGACCAAGACAATGTTTTCATCTTTTTCCTCCCCCTGAAATATATCCCAGACTATACTCATGCAATGTTTCCTCCTGTTTCCTGTAAAGCAGAGTTTATTTACCCTTCTTCTGCTTCCTCATTTTCAGTTAGGCAGATGGGTTTAATGACTTTTTTTTGTCCTGAGACCAGATGAATGATTAGGTCCTTTTTAGAAAAGCGTGTTTGAAGCAGAAATGTTTACAAGTCAAACATTTGCTTTCTATGAAGCACTCATTTAAAAAAAAAATCCTTCAAGAATATCCCCACATGTGAAACCATTCATTGGAATATCACAAGTGGAAGAACACACAAAGGATGCATATGTTGCCCACACGATTTCATACTGCTATTAAAAAACACAGAAATGTTTGAAGTAATTTCCCACAGACCTACAGATGAGTCAGTTTGATTTTTCTATTTCACAAGCAAAGGCACATGCAAGTCAGCTGGCAACAGTCACTCAGACAAGCGTGTTATGTCACATATATGTCTTTATTTGCACATGTGCTGCAAAAGGGGCCGGGCCCCTTTTAGGCTCAGTAGTATCTGAGGTAAGTGAGGTAGCCACGTTCTCCCTATGATTGCAATGTGAAGAACAGCACTGGAGAGAAAGCTTTGTTTATTTTCTATTTTATTTATTTATCATTTACTAAAATGGCTCCTGCTAGATTCACAATAACTATTTTTTGTTGCCAGGCCTCAGGAATGTATAACATTGATGCAGTGCAAGCAATGGCTTTTGACGGCTGCTACCATGATCCTGATGTTGAGATGGACCTGCCTGCTTTCACTGACCGCTGTGAAGAGAATGAAACTCGAGCACGAACGATCAGTGTCTCCAATGTGGGCACAGCTCGCATCAAGAGGAAGAGATCTTTTAAGGGAAACGTGGGCAGGATTATTCTACAGAACAATCATGTCATTGACACATATTCCAGGATTATATTTCCCAGTGTGTATATTGTGTTCAACTTTTTTTACTGGGGTTTGTACATATGAACAGAAATCATTATAAGCTAGATTTTATCTTGGGTATATGGGTAATGCAAAAGCAGTAGAGGAAAGGGTTAAAAGCTTCTGAAACTGGCTTCTGCATCAAACCAAGGCTGGTTTGGTTAACAGCAGAACTGCTGATGGAAAAAATCTCACGGTCTGACCTTTCAGCTGGACTGCTCCATAATTCACTGGGACAACCCAATGTGCGTGCTACTGCTGCAGTATCACAGAAGTAGCTTGCTCACTGAGGGAGCCCTTTATCACACACCTAAACAGATAACAGCTCCTGGCCAATGTGTTATCCAGTGTTCATCTATGCTCTAACCATTCCCCCTTAATCAGCCCTTCTGTTTGTTCTCCACTTGTTATCCAGTTGTTTTGCAGTCAGCACCAATCACCTTCAAATGGTCCCTGCCCCAATTTCACTTACTGCATTTCTGTTTTGCTAGACAACCTGTCTGCACCTCAGGAGCCTTTGTTTTTTGATGGTAAGGAAATAGGGAAAGAGACTGTGATTTAGCAGTGGGTCAGAGACCAGCAGAAAGCAGGAAGAGTTGAAGAGGCTTTGTACACTGTGCATAACCAATGCCTCAAGAAAAATCTTCCTGTCAGCTGTCCCTGGCTTTCCATTAGGCTACTGGAAAGGACCTCTATTTTGGAGAAATCTTCTCACTAGTCCCCAAGATAGCACAGGAATAATGACCCAAACCAATGCACTTGGGGTCTTACAGCCACCTCCCCGCGAGTAAATAGCATCATCTACACAAGGTGTGCCCTTCATGTGACACCCCCACACCCGTGCCTCATGTGCACCTACACTAATCACCTGCTTTCTTCCTAGCTGCTCATTTCAGAAACCTAGCTTTGAGGAAGATATTTTAGAATACTTTATCAAGAAAACAAACAAACCTGTTACTTCTGACAAAACTTCGGATTTTGTCCCACCCTTGGCTTCTGAGATTGAAAGTTACAATGAGGGGAGAAGCCATTCATGCCTGCATGTGATGCTGGTCCCCATCACAGCCCAGGTTACTACACTGAGATCTGAGATACACAGGAAATAAAAAGAATCAGCTGTGCCAAAACAGAGTCACATACAGGAATCCTGCTGGTCCCAGATGAATGCTGCATGGAAATAAATACTCTTACTGGGTAAGGGTAGTGCTAAGAAGGTAACACTTCTGGCTAAGAAAGTTGAAATAAGGACGTTCAGGGACACAACAGAAGTGTTCACAACTCCAGAAAACAATGAAGAATACTTTTTGTGACTTCTCAAAGTAAGAAGTATTTTTCACTTAAATTTCCTGGTTTTATCTGTCATTTAATGAAGTGGGTTTAAATTTACAAAGTTGGCTCAAAATAATAATATGTGGTGGCAAAAAATGTCAAAAGGTCAGTGCTTGGTTAAGATTATTAGGAAATAGGAATAAATTTGGAAGTCTGAACCACTCTCTGGTTTATCTGATTTTCCTGCTGGAAATGTGCGGCAATGTCTCTTACTGTTTCAAAAAGCTGCATTTGTCAAACTATCAGTTACAGAGCTGGAAAAACTAGCAACACATTGTATCCCGAGTGATTGAAATCTGATGGAATGAGCGGGTACATTGGCAGACAAGTCCCTGCCAAACAAATGATCAGAGCTAAGGCAGCTTTGATACTCTTCCAGGAAATCCTGTCATGGAAAGGAGAACCGTACCAGGCATGACAATGCTGGGAACGTAAAGTCAAAGGACACACAGGGCTTTGGCAACAGCAGCGGCACAGCAGACCTCAAGCTGAGCAGATGTGTAATATAAATATATTAAAAAATTACCATGACATTCTTGTTGCTTCACCGCTATTATGAATGCATCTCGCACAGATGCTCCAGATTTCCTGAGAAGATCCCATCTAATTGCTCCAGATGTGTGTCCTAAACTTGTAGTATGAGCTAATGTAACAGCATTGTTTTCACATCATTTCTTTCTCAGCCTTAGTGGAAAAAAATATTTATCCTGTAGCCAAAAGTGAATCCTCAATCTCCAGCAGAAAAAAATACCCCAAATGATTCTCGACCTAAGACAATTCTGTTTTCTAAATTGCATTAGAGAATCTGTGGCAGCAGGATCTCTCCAGTCTGGCCTGCCCAAGACCAGCATAGACTGGCCACCAAACTGTCCCACACGTGGAAGCATATAGGAGAAAGCTTTCATACCCACATTTACTTTCCTAGAATATCCTATACAGGTGCCTGAAAGTAGCTTAGTTTTTTTTATAGTGGAAACTGTTATTTATTTTCAACTGTGAATGTAACCTTTGGCAGTGTTCTCATCATGGTAAGCAGTATATAGCAATTTCATTATGATAGCAGTGGGGATTGTTTCTTTTAATGACAATACTGCAAACGTTTTTCAGCAAAGCTTATAATTTTTATCTTCTCAATGCACTGACAGGGATGATACCAGGATCAATTATACTTCACAGATCCTTTCTTGTAAAATAACTTTAAAACATATTTAATTACATTATGTTATTAACACTATTATTATTATTTTGCTTAGAGGGCTTTCTCAGCATTATCTGGCTAAAGTCCACATGACCTTCTTTTGAAATTAGTTTTATCTTCCATAAGGGGATGGTAATAAACACTTTCGGTCAGGTTTTCTGGATAAATCAGCATGGAGGTCCTTAAAGAAGTGTTCACAAATATTTCCCATTCATGTTATTTGTGGCTGTTTTTGCAGTCAGCCAAATATAGTTCTGTTTCCCACAGCACTTGCTAAAAGCTAAAATGTCACAGACATTAGGTAAATACATGTTGGAGTGTTCACCCTGGTGGTATTCAAGCAGTTATGCTGGTGTACTTTGTGGATTTTTGGAAAACAGAAATAACAGTGTGTAATGGCTCCTTGTCAGCAGCTCAAGTGCAGGATGTGGCCTCCCTATATTTAGCCTCTGCTGCTACACCCATCTGGATTAAGAAAACATCCTGGAAGTGTTAATGTAGGTGATTGAGCTTCAGACTTCTGAGTCTGGAGAACTGCTTCATTCTTCAAAGCTTTATAATATTTGTGGAAGCAGTAAGCATAATTCCACGCCGGTGACTTGTTTTTCAGAAAGCTACAACATTGTATGCCTTCAAATATCCCAAATATTGGTGCTTACACCAAAATATTCACAATGTGATACATTTTGAAAAGTGTCCTGAATGCTGATTGATGTTGCGTTGAACTAATAAGTAAGAACTAGAAAGCAGAGAATATCCTCTCTTCTGAAGTGACAGCCCAGTGAAGAAAAATACTTGACAGGGAAATGTCAATTTTTGTAAATTCTCCAATTACAGTTTGTACAATTGGGATAGTCTTAGTTTCAGCCCAGCAAAACTCATCCCCTAACAAACCTACCCACTGCTCAGCCTGCATTCCATGGCCAAGAGACCACAATGCTTTGCTCATCTGGAGATCAAAGCGGTCCAGGCGGTTAAGGCACAAGGACTGAATATGATGAATAGCATTTGCTTTTTTTTTTCCTCCCTTCCCCCCAGTCCCTTCTTCTGTGTATTATATTTTGCCATTTTCTCCATTCAGAAGATAGGAATTTCGATGCTTTAATGAAATCAGAACCCCTTTGAATCACGCAGTGTTTGGAGGGATCCAATTTGTGCTGTGGCAGCAGGAATTGCTTCTGTGTGAACAGCAAACCAACCATGCAGAAGAGCAGGACTGCACAACCATCTTGTGCCCAGTGTAACTACCCGTAGCTATCAGCCATACGCTGAAGGGCTGCTGAGGTTTCCAAAATTCACCTTTTGCCAGTAGCTTAATGAGGTATGCTAGGAGCTGTCAGCACACAAAAACAAAAGCTCACCAAAACCTGCCTAATTATTTCTCTGACACCTCACGGTCACTGTAAAGTAACCCATTAACAGGCATCTTTGACGAAGACAACTAACATTGTTATCCGTAAGCTTTTACGTGCTCAGTGAAGACTCTAAAGACTTCGGGAACGATCAGCGGATGGGCTCCAGAGCTAAGCCCCCCATCCACGAAAAGACATACCCCAAACACTTCCTTATCCCTTACGCACAGCCAACCAAGAGCGCAGGCCCGCGCACCGCCGCCATTTTGTGGCGCCCGCTGAACACCTCCCCCAGCCCCGCCTCCCTCCGCGGCCTGGGCGCCGGGCAGGGTGAGCCGCGCGTTTTGGGGGCGAGTTATGGCGGCGGGATGGAGTGTATGGGTGCGGGGGGTGCTCCGCGGACCTGGGCCTCGCGTGACCCGGCTGCGGGGCGGGGCTGGGCGGCGGCGTGGGTTGCTGGAGCACCGGGTCAGGTGGCGGCGTGGCTGAGCGCCGTGCCCCGATCAGCGGGGCTGCACGTGTGAGCGCTGGCACTGCAGCTCCGGGCGCTGCGTTCTACTGAAAAAAGTGTGATAGCAGCCACGTGTGGCTCCGGGCTGCCGGAGGAACTCGCGGTGAGACGCTGTATGCGGGAGCTGGCGTAGCAGTGCGGGTGTCTGCTGAGTGAGGGAATTGGGGTCTGCGTGTGTGCGTACCTGTATCGGTAGCGCTGGAGTGTGCTTCCCCTGCGCTCCGCACTGGAGTGCTGCGTTCTGTTTTGGGCCCCTCGCTACAAGAAGGGCATGGGCACCCTGGAGCGCGTCCAGAAAAGGGCAGTGGGGCTGTGAGGGTCTGGAGCACAAGACCTGCGAGGAGCGGCTGAGGGAGCTGGGATTGTTCAGGGTGGAGAAGAGGAGGCTCAGGGGACGCCCTGTATAACTGCCTGAAGGGAGGTTGTGGTGAGGTGGGGGTAGGCCTCTTCTCCCAAGTAAGAGCGATATGATGAAAGGGAAAGGCCTCAAGTTGTGCCAGGGGAGGTTCAGGTTGGATATTAGGAAAAAATGTCCAAAAGAGTGGCAGTGCAGTGGCACAGGCTGCTCAGGGAGGTGGTGAAGTTACCGTCCCTGGAGGTGTGCAAGAGCTGTGTGGATGTGGCACTGAGGGACACGGATAGTGGGCATGGTGGGGATGGGCCGGTGAGTTGGACTGGGTGATCTTAAAGGTATTTTCCAACCTTTGTGTTTCTATGGTAAGAAATCTGTGTAAATGAAAGCATGAGAGCATTTATTTTTGAGAGCAGAGCCATAATTTCTCCTTCAACATGAAAGCAGAAGCAGCTGTAGCTGCTCCCATTCGTTCACAGACTTGTTCCAACAAGCCCAGTGCTAGCTGCAGTTAGCCAGACCCCAGATGCTAGCAGGGAGTCGTTTGTTTGTTTTAATTGTTTTTATATAACTATATAGGAGTAGATTATCTGCCTGGAAGAACAAAGTAAATGGCTTCCAACTTTAACTGACTACATTTTGATTAAAAAGCTCTCTTGATAGCCTACATAAACCATGCAGTTTGACAACTTTGTGGAGATGTAGGCAGAGCCGTACCATTGTACGTTTTGCTGTGATTGCACAGCATCAACAGAAAGGCCTAAAAGCATTCCCTCTCTTCTGTAAACTTAGTTTTGCCAGAACTGGCCATGCCAAATGCAGTACAGTTACTGTGGTGGGGCAACGAGGTGCTTGCCCTTGGCTTTTTCAGTTCTTTGGAGCCTTCTCCCATCCCAACAACCAGCTCTTAAATTTGTCCTTGCTGTTCACATGTCCCTCTCCTTGGTATTGCTGCCTGTTGTGCTGTGATACCAGGTGTTCCCTCACCTGCTTTGTAGGTACTGCTGGAGCTGCACTCTGGTAACTGTGCAGCAATAGTGTGCAAGCTTTTATCCCTCTCCACCCCTTTGCATGTTATTAAACCTCTTACATCTGAGCTATTAAAACAAAACAAAAAAACCCAAATGTTGCTATTGCTACAAACGAGCATTCTAACAGTTCTTTGTGTGGGTGGATTTCTGCTTTTATGAAGGCCTCTTGTGTGGCCATTTGGATTCTTTGTGTTTCTACTGCAGATTCAGGTGTGGGATTGCTATTTCTGTGTGCAACAGTACCCAGTAGAGCCCTTTGCAGTGGAACTGAAAGTGGGTTGGAGATCTGGTGGGGGCATTCTCTTTTCTGCAAAAGAATAGTGAGCACCTGAAAGCAGAACTGTTCCCAGTGTGCTGCTGTACCCCACTGGAGAAGGCAGGAGATGTACAGGGCCCATGAGATTATGGAGCTGGCTGACTGTTAAATTTCTCTCCTCTTGAACAGGACCGTGCCCAAGAAGGGAGGGAAGTATGCTGAGGTGGGGATGGAAATGCAGGTGCAGTCCAAACGAGCAAAGGTGGAAACAGCTTGTTCGCCATCAGTCATGAATTTTGAGAGCCCAGACAGCCTCTTTGCAAGCCTGATCTCTCCCATCAAACCAGAGGAGTTTTTCAGGGAGTACTGGGAAGAAAAGCCGCTGCTTGTTCAGAGAAACGATCCCCTACTGGCTGCTTACTACCAGTCCCTCTTCCAGCTGTCGGATCTGAAGGAGCTGTGCAGCCAAGGGCTGTACTATGGCCGTGATATAAATATCTGCAGATGTGTGAATGGAAAAAAGAAGGTTTTAAATAAAGAAGGCAGAGTGAATTATGCACAGCTGAAGAAGGACTTTGACCAGAAAAAGGCAACCATACAGTTCCATCAGCCTCAGAGGTTTAAGGTTGGGTCATTTTGTGAGTTTAAGTAAAACTAATACGTGTTTTGTAATGCAGTGTGTTTTGCTTGAGGCATGCTGGACGGAGCTTTGTCTCTGCCCCCAGAAGGTCCAGGTGAAGGAGCTGACATCAGTGGCCTGCTGAAACCTGTATTAATTAAAACATGGTTTATAATTTTCCACAGCCCGTCATGCTTCAGTGCTCTGCAGCAAGAAAAAACGTCTGAGTTATGCTATAAAATTAAGTATTCCTTTTTAAGGATTTGCTTTGTTACATAAAAATTCAAACAGATCTGAATGCATAATGTTGATGATTATTTATCACTGCCTGCTTTAGTTTTTGTCCCATTGTTCTCATGTGCAAATAGAGCATTTATGCCAGTTCAGTGGAGGGTAAGGTGTAAAATAATGTAATATATTTGCAGGACACCACAGTTCTTTCTGATGAATTGGCTTTGAATTGTACCATGGGTTTGTACCTCAGTTTTGGTGATTGTCCTCTTTCTTGTTCTTTTCAATGCTTTGACAGTCAGAAGCATTCAGAATGAGGCAGTGGTGTCTGCACAGTTGTGTCAAGGATTCAGGTGCTTATGCTTGGATTTAAGTAGTTCTTTACTGTCCTGTGGTGTCTGCAATTTAATGAAGAAGTATTCTGTAAGGACAGGACTGTACAGCTCTTTAACTGCTGAAAAGCCTGCCATTTTGGCATCCTCATTTTGCCTAGCTAAAGCTAGCAGATGAATTAAAGGTCTAGCTATTAGAGGGTTTTGTGTTGGTGTGATGGTGTTTGTAACTGCTGCCCCTGTTTGCACAGATGAGTGGTAATGGGGGGAAGATGAAGTCTTATCAGCATTCTTCAGCATCTGTTATGATGTACCTCACTAGCTTTGTGCTTTGAAGGTTTTTAGAAGCATCTCTTGACATGCATCTGTTAAATTTTAATGTACGTCTTCAATTGTGGAGGAGCAAAGCAGTTCTAACAGATTGAAAGATACCAAAGGTGCTTGCTTTGAACATCTCTAAAACTGTGGCTTACTCCACACACTAATATCCTGATACATATGCTGCAATATATCTAAGGCATATAAAAAAAATAATGTCAGAGATGTTTTATCTCCTTCATTGTGTACCTGCAAAGTGTTGCCATTGGAGTCACTACAGAAAGCTCTCTAATCTTTGTGTAGTCTCTTTGGTAGTATAATGAAAGTCATGCATATGTTTCTTTTATTAAGGTGTTCTGTTGTTCATGGGAGGTGGTTGGTGAATTTCTGTCTGTGCTTAGCCATCCCTTCCCAGCCTCAGTGTCCCAGTTGGTTCTTTTCTAGAAAAGTAGCCAGGGAGGATGAGTCGGGCAGCAGCCAGGCTGGCTGAGGTCTTCAACAGTAACACGTCCTTTTCTTTTTGCAGGAGGAGCTATGGAAGATTCAAGAGAAGCTGGAGTGCTACTTTGGCTCTCTGGTCGGATCAAATGTCTATATTACTCCACAGGGGTCCCAGGGCCTTCCCCCTCACTACGATGACGTTGAGGTAGGGCAGCACAACATTGTCTGTGGGAATATACGTGCGGTTTTGCTGGTGGCAGGGGTACTGTCTCTGTGTTGTTTATCTTCCCCTCTTTCATAAAACTAATTTCTTACAGAAAAATGTTTTTCCACTGAGAAGTTACAAGTTTTTCTTTATGGTTGGTTTTTTTTTTTTTCCCCCTCTCTACTTTTACTGAATGGGTACTGAGGTGTCTAATGGCAATATCACATAAAGCATGCTTCTAAAAGAAACATTCCAATAACCAGTGCATTAAAAAAGCAATTCTTCAAATAGGGCTGCGGTACCAGTTTGTTTTTTTTTCCACATTAAATATGTACATTTCATTTTTCTTAAGCAGCTCTAGAACTTGCAGATTCTGACATATCATATAGAATCACAGAATCACTCAGGTTGGAAAAGACCTTAAAGATTGTCGAGTGCAACCACAACCTAACCATACTACCCAACTCTAACAACCCTTCACTAAATCATGTCCCTGAGCAATGCATCCAAACGGTTTTTAAACACCATCCAGGGATGATGACTCAACCACCTCCCTGGGGAGCCTATTCCAGTGCTTAACAACCCTTTCTGTAAAGAAGTTTTTCTGATATCCAACCTAAACTTACCCTGGTGCAGCTTGAGGCCATTTCCCCTTGTCACCAATGAGAAGAGACCAACCCCGTTTTCACTGTAAGCAACTTTCAGATGTTGGAATATTCAGATATTATATGTCATCAAGGTGTTTTGTGTGCTCTGAATGTCAGTCATTGGTAATAAGAGCTCTACCACCTAATATTCTGAATATCTGTGTGGTAGATGCTACTTTTAAGTTAGTTGTCTAATGTTTTTTGAAGTAATTTGGGAAAAATGGGGATTTCCAAGTGCCTACCTTAGGTAGGATAAAACAGATCTTACTTCCCAAGTTTTCTTCCCACTGTCTCTAAGTGAGGTCTAAAAATATGGATATGTGGATGTAAATTTCTGCATTATAGACATGTACAAATTCCTCAGGAGAGGCTCCCTGTGCTGTGGGGTAGCTGAGAGCAGGGCAGGTGAAATAAGTCTCTTCTGTTGTCAGAGAACCACCCTGTGTCATCGTGTTTGCTTCTTGTCTCTGGTTTCTGGCATGGTTCCACAGACGTTCCGAGTAAGACGATGCATTAACACTTCTGATGAGTTGAATGCATGGTAGGAAGCAAGGCTTCATTGTGCACTTGGATTTATGGTCCTTTGCAGGTGTTCATCCTCCAGCTGGAAGGTGAGAAGCATTGGCGGCTCTATAAACCAACGGTGCACTTAGCTCGGGAATATAACGTGGAATCAGAAGATAGGATCGGGAATCCCACGCATGAATTTGTATTAAAGGTATTAGAATTGAACTGCTTTAACTGGGCTCAACTGTAGTTGTGAGAAAAGTAGTTATATTTAAAATGGTTCTTCTCTAGAAGACAGTATTCTGAATTCTTGCAGTTGTGAAACTGTGGGGTAGGATCGGTGCACAAAATACTATGAGCATGAGAAATGTCGTAGTTGTCTGAGTTGTCTTTTTTCATAGGCATTGTTTGCTTTAGGATTTAAATAATGGACCAAGAAGCAGTTCTTTCTGGAAATTCTCTAATACTTCTTTAGTTATGAGGCAGAGTACTGGGTACATGTTTGTAGAGTTCTCTGTAGAAAATACGTTGGTTTTAAGTACAGTTATGAAGTGTTTTGTGCTGCTGCATGCTGTCTGTGATCAGTCAGGCTGGTCCATTTGTGCACTATTCTGGTGAATATATGATGCATATATAATACCTGACTGATAAACAAAAGCATAAACTAAAAAAAACTGTCTTGTATTGTTTTTTTCTTTTTCCAAACCTGAAAATCAAATGCTTGTCTGTGTCTTGTTATTTGGAATAAAAAGAGTGTTTAATGAATACAGCCTTTCTGATGGCAGGATATCTGGTACTTGGCCTTGTGGTTTACATAGTTGTACTTCAGAGGGGGGTTACTTACCAGCAGGCAGTGCTGTCTGTTTCAGAAGCCTCTATAGTTTCCCTAACTTGTGTCCTATCAACAGGGCCTGTTTGGACAAGATCCCTCCTCTTCCCTGTGTTCTAACTTACCTGTGGAAGTAGGTAGTGTAGAAACAGTGTTCTACGTTGTAATGGTGCTGACCTTACTGGCTATGAAATCTGACAGTGATTTTCAGTTGTCAGAAAGTATTGCTTGATACAAAGCCTAGTGAATTACAATTCCTTTTTTTTCTCTTTCTGCAACATGTTGGGCTGGACTTCAGTGCCTGTGATTTTTATGGAATAATGTTACATTCCACAGGCCATTTACTGATGTTAGTGCAGTGAAAATACTGGCCTCTGGCCCTGAAAAGACCTTAAAAATGTTCCAGGTTTAGTGTTCACTTCTTGTGCCCCTTTTCTTTTGAGTCATCTCTGTTAGATTTTGGTTGTCTGTGTGACACTTTCTGACAAGGATGTATAAACCAGTATTTCTTCCCTAAACCTCTCGTTAGAATATTTCCCTTCTCCTTTCTTGCACTTCTGCCTGCCATTCACGGACAGTTTGGAACAAACAGACCAGTTAGAGACTGTACTTCAGTTCTCTCTCTGAGTAGCTTAATGTGCATGGGAGTGTGCTGGTTTGTGCCTCAAGTCCCAGAGTGCAGCTGGTCTTGGTGACCCTTCAGCAGGCTGTGGACACAGCTGGCTTCTTACTGATGTCAGGCACGGAGCTGGTTGGTGGCTGGCTATCCCTCAAGTGGTTTCCTATTTTACTCTGCTGATATCCCCTCCTGTGTCTGCCCCTCCTTTATCCAGTTCAGAAGTAAGAAAAAAGTGCTCAGAACCTTGTTGTGTCTCTTGGGAGCTGCTCTGTCTCATCCTTCTCTGTCTGTTGAAACCCAGAATGCTCATTCTACTTGATGAACATTTTGCTTGCTGGTTCATTGCTTCATACTGATGAGACTACCAAGGAGATGAGATGAATAGGAGTCACACTTAGCAGTGAAGACTGTTGTAAACGACGGTGATCTCTGCTTCTTTTTATGGGATCACATTTAAGGAAGGGTGAAATTAAAATGGAATCAGATTTCACCATTGCTATTTCATGACTTTTCTCCTTGACTGTGCTGTGCAGCTCTGTAGATGTTTATAGGGGGAAACTGTAGGTAACCTCCTTATTGGAGGTGACGTGGCCTGCTGCACACTTCTCTCTTACATTGGCTGCCTAGTGTAAAGTTTATCTGCCTGGGGATTTAATTTAGGTAAGTGAGTAGAAAGTTAGGGAGGGGAGAGGTTGTACTTGATGTTTTTAAATACTAAAACTGAGAATTTAAGACAGCAGTACTGCAGCAGCTTACGGTCCATACAGAATATTTGTCCTTTTTTGTGGAACACCAGCTTTCTACTTTGTTGAGGTCTGCTCTGCTAGCTTGCTGTACTTTCAGCAGGTTCCTCTCAGCTGCTGCTCTGTCCCTGTTACACAGCTGAGCAGGACTGTGTGTGCTCTTTATCCCTCAGGGCTTGCTTTGTGTTTTCAGACAGGTGTACAGTAAATACTAACAGTAAATTGGAAAGTTCAGACTTTCTGGCATAGAGCGCTCTGTTATTCAAATGTAAGTGGAGTATCTCCCTATTTTGTGATTAAAGTAACAAAACCAATCCATGTTCTTTGTCTGCTTAGAGAGCATTTTCTTTGTTTGGATAACAGTGCAGTAAGGTTTGAGCATGTGCCCTAAATGTATCAATTCTTTTTCTTGCAGCCAGGTGACTTACTGTACTTCCCAAGAGGGACAATTCACCAAGCTGACACACCTCCTGGTGTATCTTATTCTACACACGTGACCATCAGTACCTACCAAAACAAGTAATTTCTCCTTACTCTTTCTTGTTCTGTCGCTTCTGAAAATGGCTTTCATCTTCCAGGCAATGTGTGTGAATAGTACGGACCTGCAGCCCACGTTTCAAAGAAGTGATGTCTTACTGTTAAAATACAACCTCGTAATGAACTCTGCTGAGCTCTTTTCTGTGTTTGTTCCATTCAGCCTTGTATCTTTTGTTTGTCTGTGAGGTAATGCACAGATAGGGCATGGCATTTCCTTGTAGAAATACAGAGGAATGGAATAGGTGCACGTGCCCCACTATCACCTACGTACCCTGCTGTTAGTGATAAGATCTAGGCCAGCATTCAGGTAGCTGTAATTTCAGTTGTGAAGGTTGGGGGAAACAGAGGAGGGAAACACTTCCTTGTAAACAAGGCCACTTCAAGCTTTTTATTCAGCAAACTCAGTGGTGTATTACTTGGCTACTTTATTGTTTATCATCAACTGACTTTAATGAGGAAAGTAATATTACAACAGGAAGCTCACTGTCATGTTTAGAACTCTCAGCAGTGGCTGAAATTGCTGTTTGTTTCATAATGCAGGGAGAGAGTTGGGGATTGCTCCTTTCATCTCCTTCCTCTTGCATTTCATAGTCACCCACGCCTGTTCTGGTGGACTTGCTGCACGTTCTTTCTTTGCTTGTGTTTTCTGCTTATCTGTGCTTTTCATCTCCTACCCCATGCATGCAAGACAGATTTCCTTTGACATGCATGTAATGCTTGTGCCCACTGAAACCTTTTCATCACACAGGGAAATGCTGCTGCAACTCATTCAGCTGCTCTCATGTGCTGGGTTTGGAGCCATTGGCTTGAGTTTGGAGTCAGGAAGGATTTCTGTTGGCACAGTATAGGACAGAACAAGTTTTGGCGTGTTCTAGATGTTTCTAAGATGCATTTCTAACCAGGTGTACCATCCTGTAAGGCTGGGATGTCAGTGCTGCTGGTAACTTTTAACATGGGCAGTTCTCCACACAGGAGCAAGGTTAAGGTGAAGCTGTGTGAGTCCATCATCAAAAATGGGTTCTATTGATTTTAATTTATACTCTTCTGCTGAGAAGGCAAAAAATTATTTTCTGTAAGCATTGATGGCTGCTGCAGAGTGTTTGAGTTCATTTATTCTCTAGGTGGCAGTGTTAGCGCCGGGCTGCTTTGGTTGTGTTTGAAGGCACACCCGAGCTGAAGTCCTGTTCCACCTCCCATTCCCTGTCCTTTTTTTGGGACACCAGCCTCCTGTGTTGGCCTGGTGCTTTTCTCATCCCCGGTGCAGCAAACTGAACAGACAGAAGAGTGACACCAGAAGCGTGCTTTACTGATGGAAGTAGGTTTGCTGTATTACATACTGGTGTGCAGAACAGGTTTTGTCCAGTGTGATCAATACAGAGTTGTGTGTCAGGTAGTGTTGGACAGACAAGTTCTTTGTAACAGGGTTGCTGGAGACCTGACAGCCTTATATGGGGAAAGGGCAGCTCCTCAGTTACTTCCTCAGCACTTCCAGTGCTGATGAGATGACACCTTGAGGAATTTCAGGCTCTGAGCCCAAAGGGACTGCACTGTGCACTAGAGTGAAGTTTGTCCAGGCCAGACCTCCGCCTGAGGCAGGAAGACAAGTCTGGTGGCATATGTTATAAGCAGGGCAATTTGCCACAGTAATGGGTGCCTGAAGATAGTTGCTGATGTGGGAATTTGGTGGAAGAGGAGGGAAGCAGTAAGAACTATAAGATGTCTCACTGTTCTTTGAGGGTGAGGTAGGGAGAGACCACAGGTGGACAGGACAACATTTTTTGCATGAGGGGCACACCTGGTCCTGATGAGATTGACTCAGCCTACAGGACGAAGATGCAGGTGGGAATCCTCCCTCTTCTCCTCTGACTTATTGCATCTTGGGAATGGAAACATAGAGAGCAAAAGCTAGATTTCTGAAATGTATTCAGCCTTAGAATGGGAATCTAACACACACACAAGACCCCTAGATACAAGGTGACTGTTAGGTATCTAGGTATCTTAAATATATCCCTGTAGAGAGATATTAGGGTCTTCTTCCTGTGATCATAAGTTTGTAGCAAAGCTAAAAATGGATCTGTGCTGAAGTTGATAGCCCTGGACATGTTTCTTGCAGCAATGGAAGTGCTTCAAAAGAATGTTAAATGATACTACTCAATGCACATAAAGTATGCCTGTTTTACTTCAATGCAGCCATTTTAGTAATTACTATTTTCTTCTTCCTGTCCTGCAGCTCCTGGGGAGACTTCTTACTGGATGCAATTCCTGGCCTTGTATTCAATACTGCAAAAGAGGATGTGGCCTTGCGGACAAGCATCCCAAGGAAACTGCTTATGGTAAGTAAGAAGGTCTGAGGGAAAAAGCAGTGCATCCAGCTGGAACTTCAGCACGGAGGGAAGCATGGGTCTTCCTGATCTGCTCTGAGAGCTCAGTGTAAAGACACTGTCTTGTCTAGCAGCTTTTGATGACTTCAGCGTGACTGGAGGTTTGGCCCAGCTGAAGTGTTGCCCGCTTTGTTGCAGTTTCTTTCTTCAGTATCACAGCAGCCTTGTGTGGCTCACTTCCTTCTCAAAGGAGTGCTTTTTGGTTTGGAGCTGTCAGATAGGCATAGGTCTAACTTTTGAAAAGTTAATGGAGCTGTATGTTGCTGTGTGCGTCCTTAAGGTAGTCTGGTTGTGCTGCTGATCAGCTCACCAGTGTGAAGAAGGAACAGTTCTCTCTTTCAAGTACACTTGCTGGCCCTTCAGCATTGTGGGCAGCCCCACATTGAGGAAAACTGAGCTTCAGTTTTGATGTGTGAGCAGTTTATGTGGAACATGTAAAAGAAACAATATTTGTTGTTTTGGGAGAAAGTAATTGTTACCCTTTGGGTGGTCCTCTCCTATCTTTCCAGATCGTTACTTCATTACTGGGCCTCTTTTTCTTCAGAATAGTTTCTGTTTAGCTGGAATTCATGTGAAAGGAACTGTGTGTGCATATTTAGCAGGTGGATATAGCAGACTCAACAAAAAAACTGAGTAGCATTCTGAGAATGCTTGCAGACCATCTGGAAAACAGTGGAGAACTGAGATCATCTGACATGAGGAAGGATTTCATTATGAACCGTTTGCCACCTTGCTTGGGATGTGATGCTGACTCTTTAACTCCCGGTGAGTTTTGAGTTCTGTACCGACACCTTTTGCTGATGTGATGGCAGAGCTGTTGCTAACTCTGCCCTTAATGATTATGATGTTTTAAGGTAGGCAAAGATTGCATCTAGTGTGAGCTTTGTGTTTGAGACAGATGGTGAGAATGTAACAAATAATCTAGGTACAAGAGAATGGCTGAGAGGGGTCAGTTTGCACTATTTATATGGTTTCCTTCCTTTTCTGATTTCTTTTGTAGGTGGAAAACTGCCAAAATTAGACAGCAAAATCAGACTGCAATTCAGGGATCATGCTGTAATTACAGTGGAGCCAGATCAAGAGAATTCTGTGAGTATAAACCCTGCACCACCCTTCTGCGCTTCATGTTGTGGGTGTGTTGCATGGAGTGAGAGTTCTTGCTCCATTGTGCAGGTCTGTCTCAAAGGGTTGTGCAGGTATGGATCAGTTGGGTGCTGCATCCTCTTAGGATTTGGTAAGAGATCATGAGGTTGTTGTCAAACAGCACTATGGCACCTTCTTGCCTTAGGCGGGAGACCTGCAGAACTAAATATAGTCCATGTTCTGCACAGCAGGTGCATGGTTTTTATCTAAGGTCAGATCATTACAGTGTAACTGTTACCCTCCTGCTGTCTTTTAGGATGAAATTCGCAAGGAAATGGTGTATGTCTATCATTCCTTAAAGAACAGGAGAGAAACTCACATGATGGGGACAGAAGATGACGATACCGGTAGCGAAGAAAGTGCAGCACAGGTTTGTTCCCGACCCACACCCACAAAACCTACATTGCCATGTTGGGTTTTGCTGAAT
Source organism: Phasianus colchicus (assembly GCF_987193195.1). Taxonomy (NCBI): domain Eukaryota; kingdom Metazoa; phylum Chordata; class Aves; order Galliformes; family Phasianidae; genus Phasianus; species Phasianus colchicus. The sequence continues at coordinate 93,412,412 of NC_143436.1, read as the reverse complement.
GTTTCTTATCAGTGCCTTGAGTTATGCCTTAGGTGACTTTTTAGAGCTATTGGCATATCCTGAAGTGTCTCTTACTTTTGTGTCCTTCAGTATATCCTACTGGATACAGTGGCATATGTGCAGCAGGGGGAGGGGCCACTGTACCTTCTGCTGGTCAGTGTCTACATCCCAGTTTGATCTGTCTGCATTCCCCTGGGCTGTACAGCACCTACACCCTCTCAGCAGTTACAGCAGGGAGTTCTGCCTGGTAGTTACTTAATTTTTGAAGTGTATTTTGCTGGACCTGTTGAGAAAACTGGTAGCTGAGATCTTACATAGGCACTTGCACAATATGTTGCACAACCTAGAATGTGTCTTCCTGCCCTTAATGTTTCCAGCCATGGTCAGATAGCCCCTTCAAAAACACAGGGATAGGGAAAGGATTCTTCAGTTAGTTAGGATGACACACACCTTAGATCTCCCTGCCTCAGCAGTAAGAGGTGCTGGAACATGTAGGCATACCCTTCATGGTAGAATATATTTCAACTGTCTTTCCATTTATTAAGAAAATTGCTGGAGTGATGCTGATCTCCTGCAGCATGCAATTAGAAATCCCCATGTGAAGTGGGAAAGGAATGCTGCTGATCAGCACCTATGTCCTGCTCTCCTCTCTGTTAGAACAAACATGCTGCTGCATGTAGCTCAAGTTGCTTCTTTTTCCCATTTTTTTTTTTCCCCCTCTCAGCAAACTCCTCATGGACTGCGCTTTCCTCTGTCACACCTGGATGCACTGAAGCAGATTTGGAGTGGCTGCACTGTCTGCGTGAAAGAGCTCAAACTTAACTCAGCTGAAGAGAAGGAAAACCTGGCCTTGGCACTGTGGACCGAATGTCTAATAGAAGTTTTTTAATGCTTTTGTGAATTAGCTCCTTATGGAATCTTTTAAGTGAAAGGTTTATTCAATTCATTTTATTTTTTTGCATTCAACCTTAGTTTGTACTGCCAATGGTGTGATGCAATATAAATGTACTTCGCTACTGCCTGCTGCTGAATGTTCTTCTAGTTCCCTTACTGCTGTGGGTAAGTGGGTGTCTCAGCAGCAAGTGAGCTGCTCAGAAATATAACAGCTTATCTTGTCTTTAATTGCCAGATTAGTGCTACTCCTAGAAGAAGGATCTTCATATCTCTCGAATGGATTCTGACAGGAGTACTGCAGATATTTGGATACCTTAAGATCTATATTTAATGAACAACCCCACATAGCATCATCGTGTCTTACTGAATATACGTACTTCTTTCCTTTTTTTGGCCATTTGAAAAAAAAATGCTTTACACGAATGCACTTGGTATCTGCTAACAAAGAAGAAACTGACAAGCAAAAGATTCCTTCTAAAAACTTTTATACAATTAAAATATACATGCTTGGCATTTTACATGGAAGATCTCTGAAGTACAAAGGCCTGATTTACTTGGTTATGAAGCACTGGGACACCAACCTGTGTGATTTAGGTGCTCTCAGCCTGAAAGACCAGAACCTTCCAACCAGGCTTTGAAATTGCGTATGGAAAGTGAGTCACATGGAGAACGCTCGATATACTGATTTACATTAAAAAAGCAGGACAAGTGCTTTAGTTGTAGAAATATATACATACATTTGGAGTTCTGTAACAGCAGATTTGTGATAACTTTAGAATGCAAAATAGTAAGTGCAAGTACATGGGTACTTTTTTATTTTTAAATATTATGCTATAGAACTCAATTTCATATAAAAATAGACATCCATATATTTTATTTCTGTGGCAAACAGGGTTGTGTTTCTGTTTGAGGTCAAATCCTGTTTAAGTGCACAGGAACACTTTTGGAAACTAAAATTCCTTAGCTAAACTCCTTAAATAGAAACACATACCCTGAATAAACAAATAGGAATGAAAATATTACCTATTCAATGAAGTAGATTCATTTGTTCGCACAGAAATCCAATGAAGATAGCAGTGAGCTAAGGACCACCACTTCAGGTATTAGCAGCCCTACAGGCAGCTGCAGTTCCTCCTCTATCTCAGTCCTGTATGAGGGAGATGTTCTTTTCCAAGCCTGTACCAACTGCAGTGCAGTAAGGTACTGTGCTCTACCAACCTTCAGAGAGGGCTGGTAGGATGGTTGCATCTTGCTGACATTGAGGAAACTGCCAGCAAGTTGGGCTGGTCATCACTGATCTTACTCCTCGTCCTTTGGGTTAAGAGGACACCGATGAGCCCGAGTAAGCTTTGAATGTAGTTAAGTTGTTCCTGACATGAAGCAGGGCTGGCTGCTAGCACCTGGTGAGTTATCTTCTGAAGGAAGACATGGATTTAAGATCAAATTACATTGTATTAAATTAGTCTATATACATGACAACAAAATATAGCTAGAGCAAAATCAGTACTGCTCTAAATTCAGTAAATCTTTTAGAAATCTAACCTGACCCAGGATAGCTTATACTCTGGATAGATGCACCTATGCCTACATGTTAAAGGTGATCTTCAGGGATAACTCAGAAATGCATGGATTGGAAACAGCCCACGGATCTGCAAAAGAACTTCCTAAACTTGGAAATTTGGTATTGCTGAAACAAATAAGACCAGGGCCTACCTTTAACACTAGGGAGGTAACAGGGTTTTATTGCCCCATTTCATGCACTGAGCTGGGAATTCCAGTTCAAATTTGTCTTTTGAACAAAATAAATTGCACTTTAGCAGGAGGTATGGATTGAGATTCAGTTTTGCTTTGAGCCTCAACTGTTTCACTTGGTCTACAGAAGTCCAACTCAACCCCTTTCAAGTTCATGAGTACACGTACTAAAGAATGAGCTTTCATCATTTTCTGAGAGAAAGGAAATATCAGTATTTCTAATGAGCCTTTCCCATATTATCTCTTGCCATTCATATCCCGCAAAGCTTCTGTCTAGTCTTGTGCATTTACTTTAAGACTTTAGATGAAGAATAACATTAACTTTCATAGGAGCGGCCTCCGAAGAATCATCTCATAGTTCAGTCCTTGGGGAAAGACATGAGCTCAACCTCACATCCTCCAGGTTTGTGCAAATTCACTTGGTTTAGGAGTTGGTGCTTTGAGTGAAGGAAGACAGGATTTACTGCATAAGGTTCCAGTGGTGTGTGACTTCAGTAGTAGTTTTTTTTTTTTCCTCCAGGTGTTCATAAACCACATAAGGCCCATCTCTGTGGTGGGTTTTACTCACAGTATTTCAATATCCCATTTTTGGGAACGTTTGTCCTCTTCTGGCTCATTCATAATGATGTGATTCTTGTCATAGTAATTTCCTCCTTAAAAATAAAGCAAACTCATGAAGGCAAACAATTTAAAAACAAATGCTGAGAATCTCAACAGAATCTTTTAAAAGTGCCACTAAATAGGAAAATTATCTTAGAGAAATTCTGTCAGGGATGAGGCAGTGTTTACATTTCTACTGCTGTTTGTCTCCTTCAAACTCATTTGTCAGCTGAAGCCCTGAGGAGCTTTGTTAGTTCAGAAGCAGAGTCCCCAGTGTACCTCTGTGCACAGAAGCACAACTGCTAAAGGCATTTTGCTCAGCAGATCCTCTGCTCCCACTGTGTGGGTGGATTTTTAACTTACGTATTGCTACAGTGAAAACACACAGAATGACAGATCTGGGGGATTATTTGGTGTTGAATACTCACTTCAACCCCAGAATTACTAAGTCCTTATAATTTGTCTCCTTGGAATACATGTAGCATAGAAGCAATGGTGCCTTCTTATCATGCCATCAATAAAAATTCACTAAAGGAAATTTGTGCTCTAAAGAGCAATCAAATGGTATGTCCCACTCTCAGGGTAGAATCATAGAATGGTCTGGGTTGAAAAGGACCACAATGATCATCTAGTTTCAATCCCCCTGCTATGTGCAGAGTTGCCAACCAACAGACCAGGCTGCCCAGAGCCACATCCAGCCTGGCCTTGAATGGCCTTGAATGCCTCCAGGGATGGGGCATCCACAACCTCCTTGGGCAACCTGTTCCAGTGTGTCACGGCCCTCTGAGTGAAAAACCTCCTAATATCTAACCTATCTCCCCTGTCTCAGTTTAAAACCATTCCCCCTTGTCCTGTCACTATCCACCCTTGAAAACAGCCGTTCCTCCTCCTGTTTATAAGCTCCCTTCAAGTACTGGAATACCACAATGAGATCTCGTTGGAGCCTTCTCTTTTCCAAGCTAAACAAGCCCAGTTCCCTCAATACATCCCTGCAGCACAGCTTT